>NC_091623.1:71168051-72418051 GCF_027580195.1 Bos mutus | reverse complement strand
CTTCTCCTCCTGCCTTTAATCTTGCCCAGCATCAGAGTGTTTTCCAATGAGCTGCATATTTTATCAAGATAAAATAAGATGCCAACATATAGTAATCATTGGAGTTTAACTTTTGCTCTTTCTGTCAAAGTTTATGTTGTATTAGATCTCGACAAGGTATAACTTGAGTACTCACATAATGAGAGAAAAAGGTTTTTGGTGAACTCATCTCCAAAGTTTTCCAAGAGAGAAAAAAGTAGGAAAAAAAACAGGACCAAAAAAGGGATATGAATGAGAGCTGCCTAAAGAATGTTATAATCAGTGGTTCAATAGAAGGGAGGTCTGAGGGCTGTCAGTCATAATTCTCAGAGAGTAGTAAAGGGGCCATGGAAGGAATTATATTGGACAAATAATCTCTGTTCTATTAAAAGATTATTTCTGGACTTCTGTTATTAAAGATAATTCTTGCTAGTTCTCCTGACAGTTTTACTGATATCATTGGAAATTGAGTGTCACTGTCCCCCTTGAAGCCTTTTCATAATCTGTCAGAGGCTTCCCAGTTCCTTTTGTCTTTTTTTGGATGGAATGGGACAATGACATTTCTGGTGACCTTCTTATATATAATACTGACAAGTTTTTCTTTTTCTCACTATATCAAAAAATTGATTTGAAAAGATAAAGGAAGCCTGTAGTGTTTATTTCCAGAACAAGGCAAAATTCTTCAACAAATATTTATTTTCCACCCTGAGATGTAGGACGTCTTTAACCATGGTACAGAAAATTAAGCACAATTAGTGTTTCAAGGTTTTAAAATAGGCAACATGTGGGTCCTTTTTATTAGAAGAGTATAGATTTAAGGAGTATTGAAGTAGTTTGAACACAGGGAAGGAACAGAAGGGAAATATAAAGAGTGGGAAAAAATATGGAATGAGCTTTGGTGGAAGTTTCTCACGCATTTAATAGTTTTAGCTAAAGAGTTTGAGGGAGGTGATTCTAGATTTCACATTGCATTCAAATGTCTCATAGTATTGATATTTTAAAAATGTAGACCACTGGATAGTCAAGATGTTATGTTCTTTTTGTTCTGTTGTGTCTCTCAAATAATTTTGTTCATGCCACAAAGTGTTCCACAATAATTCTAAGCTGTAGTTAGTGAAATTATATCAGAACATAGATAGATATGTACATAAATTGGCATTATAATATGCAAAGATGTTAAAGAGTTTTTGTTGTTGTTGTTGTTGTTGTTCAGAAGTGGCACAGAATTTTAATAATGTGACCCAGGATAAAACTTAATCAGCTATAAAGGATGGTTCTCATGTTTCCAACATCTGGCCGAGTTTGCAGAAGCACATCAAGGATTCTAAGATATGTAAACTACTACCAAGTTGAGAGTCTAATGTGAAGATCTAGAGACGATGGATTTAGATTATTATTTTGAAACATTTCAAAGGAATGTTTTTTTTCTCAAAAGGCAAAATGTCTAAGACAATAAACATTTTTATTTTGTTGTTTTAAGATGGTAGAGATCTATGTCTACTGACAGTAGAGGTGGAAAGTAGATAATAGATTGAAGATCCTTTAGGCAGTTGACGAAGGAAGGTGGGGTCCACGGCATAAGTAGAATTCAACCTTTTATGGGAGGAGACTGTGTTTTCTCCCTAAGAACTTAGAGCAGAAAAGAGAAAATGACAAAAAAAAAAAAAAAAAAATGCTGAGAAGTGAAAAATAGAAGGATAAGAGGAAGGGCTAGAATAGTGTGCAAAAATGTGTAATCACCAGAAGCTTCAAACACCCAGAGACTAGGAGCCTTCATTTTGAATCTTACTAATCTCATGCATTTTTTCCATTACCCTTAGAACAAAATCTAAATATTTTATTCACCCTTTGCCTAATAGGATGTGGAATAAACTATTTTGTCTTCTGTGGAATATAGTAATCAATTGATGGAAATTAACAGAAAGAATTCAGTAGTTTGAGGAACTGATTTAAAACATTGTCTTACTTTAACAAGACTTTCCAGGACAGTCAAACCTTTCAAGATGACTTGATTTACCTTTCATATTAACAACAGCAACAACACTTGGTTTAGGGACCTTTTATGCCCCTTTACCCCTTCATAATCTGTCTCTTTCTCTGTCTCTGCCTCTCAATGGCAATTTGAAGTGACTTTCTTGCTGAGGGCTTTCACTGGTACAATCAAGAGCCACTAGAGATTCTAGGTTAGATCTTGGTTCTGAAAAAAACCCTGGCTCTTTTCCAATCTTCTTCAGTATCCTGAAGTTCATTCAGAGCTATTGATATTAATTTTTTTTCAGCTTTTGTGGTAGTTTTAGCTTCTTTCTTAAGCAAAAGAATTTTAAAGGACATAAGAGAAATTTAAAGGACGTAATTTTCCTTCTTAAATTGGCTTCAAACTCTGAGGCTTGATCTATTTCTCCAACCTTTACTTCTGATCTTTACTCTGCATGATCTTCTACTGACTGCATGCAGACCCAAGATTCATCAGTCTAGTACCTCCAGGTCTGCCTATAATACTGTATTTTCAATTAATTTCCTAATCACAGATATATTATATTTTGTATATGATACCAGTAGTAAATTTTATAGGTTCTTAAAAAATTCATTTTGATTTATAGCCAAGATCTGTTTATTTTTAGCTCTATTTATTTATAGATGCAGTTGACCCTTGAACTACATGGATTTGAATTGTGTGGATATCCTTACATATGTTTTTTTCAATAAAATACAATCAGTTCTCTGTATTGGCAAGTTTCACATCCATGGATTCAACCAGTCACCAATCAAAATTTCCTTCCCAAATCTGCTGAATCCACAGGATGTAAAACCCGAAACCCACAAATGTGGAGAACCAGTTGTACTGTGGCATTTTGTATAAGGGACTTGAGCACCTGCAGATTTTGATATACACCAGTGCGTCTGAAACCCCATGGACACTGAGGGTTGGCTGTATATGAAAACACCCTATTATCCCAATTCTCCTTTATTCAGCAGTTTGCTTAAATATCTCAGGTGTAAATCACAGTATAAAAATGGTTTAAAATGAAGCATTGATTTTATGCTTATATGGCTGTAAGAATATATATATTTTTAAATAGACTTTATATTTTAGAGTGGTTTTAGGTTCACAGCACATTTGGGAGGAAAGTATACAGATATTTCCCGTATCTATTGAAAGGACTACTGTTGCTCATTTTATTGCCTTTGCTCCTTTGTCAAAAATCTGTTTATCTGAAATTATATTTATGTTGTTCCATTTCTGGGCTCTCTATTCTGTTCCATTGATCTACATGTCTATTACTTTGCTAATATTCCACTATTTAGTTATTGTAGCTTTAAAGCAAGTGTTGAAGTAGCATGATACCAGTCTTCTGACTTAGTTTATGTCCTTTAATATTGTGTTGGCTATTCTGGATCTTATGCCTCTCAAACTTTAGGATATTATGTTGATATCCACAGATAATTTGCTTAGATTTTATTGGAATAGCATTGAATCTATAGATAATATTTGGAAGAAATGATATCTTGACCGTAATGAGTCTTTCAAAGCCTGAACAGGGACAGGAATCTTTTTTGAGTTTTGCCTATTGGAAAGACAATGGAAACTCAGGTTTATAAGGAAATGCTAAACCAAGTATTAAATATTAAATACCTAAGTTTATTAACTTAATTTTTAGTTTTCTGATAATAATATTGTCTAGGATTTATTTCTCACCCTGGTTGCAAAATCGTCTATATTCTGTGAATGTTTACATCACTGACATTAACTCCACTGAACTTCATACTGAACTTCGCTTTATCTACAATGAAGTACTTCTTTCAAGCTTGCGTATCAAATTTACTTATACCTCTTACTCATACCTCTTATACTTCTTATACCTCTATATAACTGATACCTCTTCAACCTCTTACTCAGGTCTTCCCTAGTAGCTCATCTGGTGAAAAATCCTCCTGCAATTCAGGAGACCCCAGTTCGATTCTGGGTTGGGAAGATCCACTGGAGAAGGAATAGGCTACCTACTCCAGTCTTCTTGGCGGGGGGCTTCCCTCATAACTCAGTTATTTGCCTGCAAAGCAGGAGACCTGGGGTTGATTCCTGATTGGGAAGATCCCCTGGAGAAGGAAATGGCAAGCCTCTCCAGTATTCTTGCCTGGAGAATTCCATGGACAGAGGAGCCTGGCATGGAAGAAGGAGCCCTCTTCCATGAGGTCGCAAGAGTTGGACATGACTTAGCAACTAAACGATGACTAAAGGGGCTTCACAGGTGGTCCTAGTGGTAAACAACCTACCTGCCTAATGCAGGAGATGTAAGAGGTGTGGGTTTGATCCTCGGTCAGGAAGATACCCTTGAGTAGGAAATGGTGACCCACTCCAGTATTCTTGCCTGGAAGTGGAAAATTCCATGGACAGAGGCGTCTAACAGGCTACAGTCCATGGGGTTGCAAAGAGTCGGACATGACCGAGCATACACACACTTACTCATAACTTTCTAAAATGTATTTTCCTTACAAAGTTAGAAGCCCTACGATACAGCTATTCATGGTGATGATCCCGTGTGAAAAACTATTTTCTGATGATAAATTGCTTTTATGCAAAATACTAATTAAAGGCTACAACTACTGGAGTGACATTTGGTAATTTTCCATTTCCAGCAGTCTAAATGTTTTCATCAGAAACTTAAGGGATTAAATTATGCTAAAGTTCATTTCTCAGGGGGATCACCAGGACATCAGGACATAATAATAATTAATATAATAACTCCAGCAACTTGGCATTTTACAAGAACAGAATGTACAGGTAAATCACTGCCATTGTAATTCTTAATAGCCTTGTAATGGAATAAGATTAGAAAATTTTCTAGAGATGGAATTTTCCTATATATATATATAAACAACTTCTTAAATTAGAAATGAAATTACATTGCCTGGAAAGTTTAGAAAATATACCACATGAAATGACTTTTTGTTTATTAATATATCAAGAAACATTCAAAATACGCTGGTGTTGGGATATAATAATTAGTAATACACAAAGTTTGCCTCCTTTTGACTCACAATCTAAAATGGTAATAAAAATAAGGACTAAGGCATAATTAGATTAAGTATCAGTTCAGTTCAGTTCAGTCACTCAGTCGTGTCCAACTCTTTGTAACCCCATGGACTGCAGCATGCCAGGCTTCCCAGGCAATCACCAGCTCCAGGAGCTTGCTCAAACTCATGTCCATTGAGTCAGGGATGCCATCCAACTATCTCATCCTCTGTTGTCCCCTTCTCCCCCTGCCTTCAATCATTCCTAGCATCAGCATCTTTCCCAGTATCAGGGTCTTATCCAGTGAGTCAGTGCTTTGCATCAGATGGCCAAAATATTGAAGCTTCAGCTTTAGCATCAGTCCGTCCAATTAATATTTAGGACTGAGTTTCTTTGGGATTGACTGATTGGATTTCCTTGCAGTTGAAGCAACTCTCAAGAGTCTTCTCCAACACCACAGTTCAAAAGCATCAATTCTTCAGTGCTTAGCTTTCTTTATACTCCAACTCTCATATATACATGACTACTGAAAAAACCATAGCTTGGACTAGATGGACCTTTGTTGGTAAAGTAATGTCTCTGCTTTTTAATATGCTGTCTAGGTTGGTCATAACTTTTCTTCCAAGGAGCAAGCATCTTTTAATTTCATGGCTGCAGTAACCATCTGCAGTGATTTTGGAGTCCAAGAAAATAGTCTGTCACTGTTTCCATTGTTTCCCCGTCTATTTTCCATAAAGTGATGGGACCAGATGTAATGATCTTTGTTTTTGAATGTTGAGTTTTAAGCCAGCTTTTCACTCTCCTCTTTCACTTTCATCAAGAGGCTTTTGAGTTCCTCTTCACTTTCTGCCATAAGGGTGGTGCCATCTGCATATCTGAGGTTATTGATGTTTCTCCTGGCAATCTTGATTCCTGCTTGTGCTTCATCCAGTCCAGCATTTTGCATGATGTACTCTGCATATAAGTTAAATAAGCAGGGTGACAATATACAGCCTTGACATACAACTTTCCTAATCTGGAAACCAGTCTGTTGTTCCATGTCTGGTTCTAACTTGCTTCTTGACCCATGTACTGATTTCTCAGGAGGCAGGTCAGGTGGTCTGGCATTCCCATCTCTTAAAGAATTTTCCACAGTTTTTTGTGATCCACACAGTAAAAGGCTTTGGTGTAGTCAATAAAGCAGAAGTAGATTTTTTTTTTTTTGGAACTCTCTTGCTTTTTCTATTATCCAACAGATATTAGCTATTTGATCTCTGGTACCTCTGTCTTTTCTAAATCCAACTGAATATCTTGAAGTTCTCGGTTCACATTATTGTTGAAGCCTGGCTTGGAGAATTTTGAGCATTACTCTGCTTTCAGATGGGTATATCTTTTCTTTTGTCCTTTTCCTTTAGCTTCTCTTCTTTGTGAGAAGAGTGCCATTGTGTGGTGGTTTGAATATTCTTTGACATTGCCTTTCTATGGGATTGGAATGAAAACTGATTGACCTTTTCCAGTCCTGTGGCCACTGCTGAGCTTTCCAAATTTGCTGACATAATGAGTGCAGCAATTTCATAGCATCATCTTTTAGGATTTGAAATAGCTCCCCTGGAGTCCCATTACCTCCACTAGCTTTATTCGTAGTGATGCTTCCTAAGGCCTACTTGACTTCCACATTCTAGGATGTCTGGCTCTAGGTCAGTGATCACACCACTGCAGTTATCTAGGTCATGAGATCATTTTTGTATAGTTCTTCTGTGTATTCTTGTCACCTTTTCTTAATATCTTCTGCTTCTGTTAAGTCCATACCATTTCTGTCCTTTATTGAGCCCATCTTTGCATGAAATGTTACCTTGGTATCTCTAATTTTCTTGAAGAGATATCTGGCCTTACCTATTCTATTGTTTTCCTGTATTTTTTTGCATTGATCACTTAGGACGACTTCTTTATCTCTCCTCCTTTTTCTTTGGAACTCTGCATTCAAATGAGTATATCTTTCCTTTTCTCTTTTGCCTTTAGCTTCTCTTCTTTTCTCAGCTATTTGTAAGGCCTCCTCAGATAGCTATTTTGCCTTTTTGCATGTCTTTTTCTTGGGGATGGTCTTGATCACTGCCTCCTGTACAATGTCACAAACCTCTGTTCATAGTTCTTTAGGCACTCTATCAGATCTAAACCCTTGAAACTATTTGTCACTTCCACTGTATAAATATAAGGGATTTGCTTTAGGTCTACCTGAATGGTCCAGTGGTTTTCCCTACTTTCTTCAATTTAAGTCTGAATTTGGCAATAAGGAGTTCATGATCTGTGCTGCAGTCAGCTCACAGTCTTGTTTTTGCTGACTGTATAGAGTTTCTCCATCTGTGGCTGCAAAGAATATAATCCGTCTGATTTCTATATTGACCATCTGGTGACATCCATGTGTAGAATTGTCTCTTGTATTGTTGGAAGGGTGTGTTTGCTTTGACTAGTGTGTTCTCTTGGCAAAACTCTGTTAGCTTTTGCTTTGCTTCATTTTGTACTCCAAGGCCAAATTTGCCTATTACTCCAGGTATCTCTTATAATGATCTTATAATGATATTACAATAGATGATCTTATAATGATCATCTAATTATCAAATAGACAATTTTTATTCCTATTTATTTTGAGGTAGAACCACTGCAGATATATAAACATGGATGAATTTAAAACTATAGAGAATAATACTGTTAAGAGATTTGAACGCACCACCAAGTTGATTAACCCTAGGAGTAAAACTCACCTTTCCTTAAAGACATTTTAGGCTCAGACTTCTCACCTCTTAAAAATAAAACACAAACAAAGAAAAAACTTCCAGACACCACTATCCTGAATTCTAGGTTCATCACAAGTCATTATGGTTAATAGTACCTCCGGTCCCACCACTTCATGGGAAATAGATGGGGAAACAGTGAAAACAGTGTCAGACTTTATTTTTCTGGGCTCCAAAGTCACTACAGATGGTGACTGCAGCCATGAAATTAAAAGACGCTTACTCCTTGGAAGGAAGGTTATGACCAACCTAGATAGCATATTCAAAAGCAGAGACATTACTTTGCCAACAAAGGTTCGTCTAGTCAAGGCTATGGTTTTTCCTGTGGTCATGTATGGATGTGAGAGTTGGACTGTGAAGAAAACTGAGCACTGAAGAACTGATGCTTTTGAACTGTGGTGTTGGAAAAGACTCTTGAGAGTCCCTTGGACTGCAAGGAGATCCAACCAGTCCATTCTGAAGGAGATCAGCCCTGGGATTTCTTTGGAAGGAATGATGCTCAAGCTGAAACTCCAGTACTTTGGCCACCTCATGCGAAGAGTTGACTCATTGGAAAAGACTCTGATGCTGGGAGGATTGGGGGCAGGAGGAGGAAGGGGACGACAGAGGATGAGATGGCTGGATGGCATTGCTGACTCGATGGACGTGAGTCTCAGTGAACTCCGGGAGTTGGTGATGGACAGGGAGGCCTGGCGTGCTGCGATTCATGGGGTCTCAAAGAGTTGGACACGACTGAGCGACTGATCTGATCTGATCTGATCTTAAAATTATACCTCAAATATTTTTATTTTGTTAAAATCTAATAATAGAGCTACAACTTTTTGCTCATAATGTACAAAACTGAATGTTTTTACTTCTCCAACTATGAGAAAAAGCCAAATAAACAATATATAACTTCTCCTGAAATCATAAGACAACTGAATTTTCAAACAGTGACATAAGCTGAATTGGAGAGGAACAAGTCCTCTCAAGAAAAACAGGACAGACTAACTGTCTTAAACTGCAACAGAGAATGGGAGCAAGAGGCCTCATGCTGTCTGCAATAAAAATGGAGAAACAACACGACCATCAAAAATTAACTAAAATGTCAACCAGAAAATTCATCTAAATGTTATAACATTGACACCTATGTATACGCTTTTATATTTATGCTGACTGTTCAGTTACAAGAACACTTGTATCAATACTTTTTGCAAAAGTGATGCTGTTTTATTTAAAAACCAATAGTGTCCATCCACAGGAGAGTGGCAAAATAAAGTATGATATAAGTCAGTTCACTTCTAAACAATTGGAAAACTGTGACCTATTGATACATGCATCAAGAATCATGAATCTCAGTCACATAATATTAAGTATCAAAACAAATCATAAAAATACATACAATATATTTTTGTTTGTTTTCTGCCAGTTTTATTGAGATATAATTGACATACAGCAGTGTATAAGTTTCAGGAGTACAGCATAATGATTTTACTTATATACATTACATGTGAAATGATAATAATAGTAAGTTTAATGAACATTATCATTGGCTTAAAGCTCAACATTCAGAAAACTAAGGTCATGGCATCTGGTCCCACTACTTCATGACAAATAGATGGGGAAACAGTGGCTGACTTTATTTTGGGGGGCTCCAAAATCACTGCAGATGGTGATTGCAGCCAGGAAATTAAAAGACACTTACTCCTTGGAAGAAAAGTTATGACCAACCTAGACAACATATTAAAAAGCAGAGACATTACTTTATCAACAAAGATCCATCTAGTCAAGGCTATGGTTTTACCAGTAGTCATGTATGGATGTGAGAGTTGGACTATAAAGAAAGCTGAGCACCGAAGAATTGATGCTTTTGAACTATGGTGTTGGAGAAGACTCTTGAGAGTCCCTTGGACTGCAAGGAGATCCAACCAGTCCATTCTGAAGGAGATCAGTCCTGGGTGTTCATTGGAAGGACTGATGTTGAAGCTGAAACTCCAGTACTTTGGCCACCTGATACGAAGAGCTGACTCCTTTGAAAAGACCCTGATGCTGGGAAAGATTGAGAGCAGGAGAAGAAGGGGACAACAGAGGATGAGATGGTTGGATGGCATCACCGACTCAATGGACATGGGTTTGGGTAGACTCTGGCAGTTGATGATGGACAGGGAGGCCTGGCGTGCTGCAGTTCATGGAGTCACAAAGAGTCAGACATGACTGAGCAACTGAACTGAACTAATCATCTTATATGAATACAAAATAAAATATTTTCCTTGTGGTGTGAACTTTTAGGGTTTATTCTGATAACAACTTTCCTGTATAAGACACAGGGGTGTTAATTATATTACATCACAGTATTTCTTTATCTGGTAACTGGAAGTCTGCTCTTTTGGGCAACTAAACACGCATTTTGAGCTTTCTTAGCATATCCATTTCCCCGTCCCCTCATTCCCTACCTCTGGTAACCACTCTGTGAGCTGGTTGGTTGGTTGGTTTTCTGAAGTATAATTGGTTTGCAACACTATGTTAGTTCCTAGTGCACAATACAGTGATTCAACATTTCCCTGCATTACAAACTGATCATCTTGTCTGATTACCGTTGGTCATGGTACAAAGACGTTACATTATTATTGAGTATATTTCCCATGCTATGTATTTCAACTCCATGACTCATTTATTTTGTAACTGGAAGCTTGTACTTCTTAAATTCTTCACCTACTTCATTCTTCCCCCCTCCCCTTCCTTCTGCTATGTTAGTTCTCTGTTTTTGTCTTATTATATTTGTTCATTCGTTTTGCATTTAGATTCCACATAAGTGAAATCATATGATATGTGTCTTTCTCTGTCTGACTTATTTTTCCTAGCATAATGCCCATTGGGTTCATCCATGTTGTTACAAATGGCAAGATTTTATTCCTTTAGGCTAATATTGCATCGTGTGTGTGTATGTGGATATACGTGTTTGTGTGTCATATAGTTAACATTTTATCCATCTATCCATGGGCACTTAGATAGCATGCATATCATGGTTATCGTGGATGATGCTGCAATGAACACAGAAATGCATATATCCTTTTAAATTACCATTTTATTTTTTTGAAAAAATACCAGGAGATCAAATAACTGGATCATATAGTAGTTCTATTTTTAATATCTTGAAGTAACTTCCTTCCTGTTTTTTGTTTTTCCATAATGGTTGCACTAATTTACATTCTTTACAACATTGTGAAGAGGTTCCCTTTTCTCTACATTCTCACCAACATTTGTTATTTATTGTCTTTTATAATGCCATCTGACAGGTGTGAGATGGTATCTCATTATGGTCTATATAATGCCATTTGAAAAAGTTCAAAAACCTACACATCTAATCCATATTTTGTTAAAAGATATTTTTCAGTGCTAATTCTTTGACAAGGAGATGAAAATTAGAAATGCTTATGAATGGGAATATTTGGAATATATAGACTTCAAGGTATTTTGTAAAGATGCTCCTTCTTAGCTATTGAATCAGTACTTAGGGGCTATATAGTTATTTTAATTAATGAACGATTATTAATTCTGAAGTATTAGCAATATTTCACTAATACTTTCTAAGTAATCACCTTTCATAAATGCATTTCATAATGATGTGATTTAAATGTTATTGAGAACAGGAAACACCAGAGAAGGTTAAAATGCACAGAAACAACTGTAATTATGTGGGTGTTTTCAAAATTAAAGCTAAGTTTATACAGAGGCCCACAGCAGCAATGATAAATAGAAAGTTTCAGAATGAAGTTAAGTGCCATTTCACATAGGGCTGCCAGAGGGTTCTTGGATAAGGGGACAGTTTGAACTGAAACCTCAACAAAGTCTGAGACTGAATTAGATAAATGCAGGTAACTATGGGAAGAACATCAATAGTAAAAGGAAAGTCTCTTTGTAAAGGGGCTACCTGAAATGTTAATATTAATTTGAATCTCCATTTATGGCTATATGATTTTCTTCCTGGACAGATCAAGGTGCCAGGGACTATGGAAGTGAAATTAAAATGGTGAAGAACAGAGACATTGTAATGGCAATTTGTCAATTTGTGGCTATTCAACTGTCCAATATCCTTTTTAGACAAGATTTAATCAACATAAACCTTTTTCTGCCAGAAAAGAGAAGGGATAGGCTACCCACTCCAGTATTCTTAGGCTTCCCTGTAGCTCAGCTTGTAAAGAATCTGCCTGCAGTACAGGAGACCTGGGTTTTATCCCTGAGTTGGGAAGATTCCCTGGACGAGGACATGGCAACCCACTTCAGTATTCTTGCCTGGAGAAATCCCACGGACTGTATAGTCTATGAGGTTGCAGAGTCAGACATGACTAAACACCTTTCACTAATTGACTTTGGCCACCTGATACAAAGAACTGACTCATTAGAAAAGACCCCAATGCTGGGACAGACTGAAGGCAGGAGAAGGGATGACAGAGGATGAGATGGTTGGATGACATCACCGACTCAATGGACATGAGTTTGAGCAAGCTCCAGGAGTTGGTGATGGACAGGGAAGCCCGGCGTGCTGCAGTCCGTGGGGTCACAAAGAGTTGGACACGAGCAACTGAACTGAACTAAATGACTTGGTAAAACATATGTCTAGACAATGGGGATGAGGGAGGGACACCCTACAAAAAATAAAAGGGCTTATCCGTTTACTGAACTTCCTGGGCCAGTGAAAGTCTGGAGTATATTGGATCTTCCCTTCAATACTGAAAGAAAAGTTGATGTCAAAAAGCAGTGAACATTTATTTGGCTTTTGGACTTTGTAGGAAATATCTACTTTACTTGGCTAGGTATTTTGATGCAGTTGTTTGGATAACTGAAAGGCTGACATCTTTGAAATGAGTGAAGAGCTGTGTAAAACCTTTAAGTATCCTTGACTGAATTGCAGTAGAGTATCTTAAGGTTTGGAAGTAAAACCTCCTATGTTTGCCAAAGACTGGAAATGTAGTTGTCAACAGAAATTGAATGCAAAACAGCTTTACAAAAAAAAAAACACCAAAAACTGATTATGGGATAGTGGTTATTAAGGAGAATCAAATTGAAACAGGACGATAAAGAATCTTTTTCAGTGTTGAATGTAGTGTGATTAAATTGCTATTTCATTTTGGAGTGCTGAGTATGGAAAACATACATAGAAGTGCAAAAGAGAAAAGTACGTTAATATACTGAACAATATCCTAATCACTTTTCATTACAAGTTAATTAAATCAGTGCTATCTTGTTCATGAAATAATAACACTTGTTAACTATTTTTATTTTTGACATTTTTGTGTTCCAAAAATAGCTATTCACATAATAGAGTAGAAATTGTACACGGTTTAAGAAACTGAGGTCCTAAAGCAAATGTGACTGAAAACCTGAACCAAAGTTTTGCAATAGCAGCCAAAAAAAATAATAATAGTAGTACTACTACTGCTAATGATGATGATGTGAACAGGGTATCATTTGTCTAATGATTCTGGCACATGACCAAATCTACCCTAAAGGGAAGAAAATTATACATCATTAGTGTTGTCAATCTGTTTTGAGCTGTAGAGTCAATAGATTTTTTCCTATCGATACTATTTTGACATTATTTCACCAAGGTAAGTTTGACATTTAAGATATTCTAAGTAATTTTCCACATCATTTAATTTATAACAATTTTTGCAGTGCATTCATTCAAACATACAGTGACTCTTGAGTTTATACAAGTATCACAGTTGATATGCCTGGTGCTATTTTTACATCAGTGAACAGAAATGATACTGGTTCTTGTGAAGCACAAGTATGCATAAGGAACATGATATTTGATGTTGACATTGGCACTACTTTTAAAGCCAATTAAGATGTAATAAACTTCCATTTTAGAGTCACACAAAATAGTAGCCCTGTAGTATATTTTTATCCTTGTATCTGCTTTGTAACCTCCTATTTTATATAGACTGCCTATATAAATGTTAAAAGCAGAAAATATATTTAAAGTAACCTTAAAAAGTTAAAGAAACTTGAAATAATTGTCAGTTCATACTAATACTAGGCTGATGTATAGTCCCAAATCAACCAGAGATGCATTTGATCATATATCTGTCAAGTATTTATACTGTATGCAAATACATAAAATAATGTCTGGAAGTATATTAAAAAAAAAAACAACTGATAACATAGGTTAGCCTGGATAAGGGGTTGGCAGATTAGTAGAGCTCAAAATTGTTTCAGTATTATTTCTATTTTTTTAATTTTATGATGAGAATGCATTAATGTATTATTAATGTAATATCTGTATATTTCAAAGGTTACTATTCCTATTGTTGAGAACATGCCTCATGCTGCTTGCCAGATATTAAAAGGTTAACCAGAGCTTGTCTGCTGAAATGTGGATTCAGAACCATATATCTTTTTCATAAATGACCTAATATCAGGCAGAAGAATGAGGAATAACATTTGTCTTCTAGAATTCTCATCAAGGTTGTTTTCAGCCCAAGAACTTGAAATTTGTTGTCTTTTACATGGTCTTCAATTGGACAAAATTGCAGATCAATTTAAAACAAGTCCAAATAAAATCGACTTATCTCAGCTACCAAATGGACTGATGTAGAGAAAACCGTCAGTGACAGAGCTTTAGTAGAGTCACCAAAAATCCTATTTAAAAATTGCTTGTTTCAATATGCAGTGTTCCATTTAATCAAATACAATTCTGAGCCAGAAATTTGGGCTTACTTATGTAAATCTGACTTATTCCACCTAAATAAGATAGGTGGCCTAAGCTAGTTATTGACTTATGAGCCATTGTTGGCTTTCTCTAGATTTATTTAAAATGAATATTGAATAAAAGTATCAATAAATGTATTATTTATTTAAAGAATTATGAGGATTTGACACAAATTCATGCCTTTGAAATTGACTAAGCTGTTAAAATTGAGGGATTTAGCATTAAAAAAAAATACATTTGTGTTAGTGCATGTTCCATAATCATTTTTCTTGAAATAAAAAATGTGTTAGAAATAGAAAATTGAGGTTTTGAAGATTCAGTGTTCCAAGGATTTGATAGAAATTGGAAGAGCAATAAAAAGAAAGTGACAGTGTTAGTCCCTCTGCTGTGTCCAACTCTTTGTGGCCCCATGGGCTGTAGCCCACCAGGTTCCTTTGTCCATGGAAGTCTCCAGGCAAGAATCCTAGGTGTGCATGCCTATGTGCGTCTGCTGTCTATCTGCCAATTTACTGCATTTCTTTGCTAACTATGAATTTGACTGACTCGTCAATACTCTCCTGTCTTCTGTCCTCTCCTCCAGGCTCACAAACCCCTTTCTAGTTCCTTATGAGCCCTAAGCACAACTCGACTAGATTGCTGTCCTACTTTACTCTCTGTCTTGCTAACTTCCTTCTTTCATCTCTGCTCAAAGGACACCTATCGGGCAGTCTTCCCTAACAACTGATAAAAAAGTGAACAACACACCTCAATCTAATCAACACTTCCCCACCTCCCAAAGACACCAGTCACCTCCATCACCAATAGCTTCTCTGCCTTCTCCACCATCCCAACCTCAGCCCTGACACAGCCTTACTGCCACCATTAACATCATCATGACTGCCCCGCCTCTTTGCAAACTTTTTCTCATGGTACATACCACCAAGCCATATAGCATATATTTATTTATTTAATTTCTGTTTTTTCCACTAGAATGTAAGTTCTTTAGCAGCTTTGGTTTGTGGATATATCTTCAGTGTCAGGTAGATGGTGAAGCTTGGAATTTATAAGGTGTCCAATATATATTTACAGATTGAATAAACAAATAATGTAAAATTTATTTTTGTCCTTATAAAAAGTGACCTTTTAAAATACCATCTTCTATATGCAATACAGGAAACTGAGGTTCAGTCCCTAGGTTGGGAAGATCTCCTGGAGAAGGGATTTGCTACCCACTCCAGTACTATTGCCTGCAGAATTCCATGGATGGAGGAGACTGGTGGGCTACAGTCCTTGGGGTTGTAAAGAGTCAGACATAACTAAGCAACTAACACACACACATTCAGTTTATGTATTTCCTTTTGACAGTGTGTGATTATGTTATAGTATGAATCTATCTAAATTCTCCCTTAATGCCATTTGTATTTTGTCTTTTCCAGAAGTATTAGCATATTTTTTGCTTCTTGAAATTTTATGTGTATGTGTGCTGAGTTGTATCCAACTCTTTGTGATCCGTGGGATTATAGCCCATCAGGCTTCTCTGTCCATGGGATTTCCTAGGCAAGAATACTGGAGTGGGTTGCCATTTCCTTCTCCAGAGATCTTCCTGCCCCAGGGATTGAACCCACATCTCCTATGTCTCCTGCATTGCAGGCAGATTCTTTACCTGCTGAGCCATTGGGGAAGCCTATGAAATTTTATAGCCTATCTCATTGAGTTGCAGAGAAAAATCTTCTTTGTTAATCATTTTCAAAGTTACTGAGCAATTTTTATATACTTTGTCTCCTTAAAACTGAGATTTATTTAGTCAATTTCTTATAACAGTTGCAATTGTATGGAATTCAGAAGTTTATTAGGAAAAATAGATATTTGAAACATTTTATAATTTGGGTGTTTTATTTTCTGTTTTCTAACTGATACAGAGAACACAGGGACATTAATCTTTTTTTCTGTTAACTTTTTTGCTTTTAATTTATTTTTAATTGAAGGGTAATTGCTTTAAATATTCTGTTGGTTTCTGTCATACATCAACATAAATTAACCACAGGTATACATATGTCCCCTCCCTCTTGAACCTCCCTTCCAAGCCCAAGCCCCGACCCCATCCTATCTCTCTAGGTGATCACAGAGCCCCGGTTTGGCTTTCAGTTCCCTGAGTCATATAGCAAATTCCCACTGGCTATCTATTTTACATATGGTAAATATATACATATATACATATATATATATATGTTTCCATGATACTCCATTCATCCCACCTTCTCCCCCCACCCCAAACTCATGTACAAGACAGTAATCTTAATTTTAGAAACTTTGTGAAAAATGTTTAAATTATTTTTAATTTGTTAGATACACTCATCTTCTTTTCTGTGTATTCTAGGTTTGGGTGTCACACTTAAAAAAGAACATGCCCATTTATAGATTTAAACCATAACAACTACATCTTTATATTTTCTCTTCTATCATCTTTTATGTTCCTCTCTTTCTCACCAGCCTTCTAATTTACATTTAAATCAGCTTCTGTATTTATTCTAGTACAACATGTGAGATAAATCTGCTCTTTCCCAAATATCTAACCCATTAGTACAAAACTCTTCATGGAATTATCATTGTTTTTCTACACTACATAGCTATTATTGTTACACTGTGTAGCTATTATTTTCTTATACTTTCTGTGCATGTGATAGTCACCTATAGTAATGATGATGAAAGTGAAAGTGTCAATCATCAGTCGTGTCCAACTCTTTGCAACCCCATGAACTGTAGCCCACCAGTCTCCTCTGTCCATGGAATTTGGTGGGCAGGAATACTGGAGTGGTTAGTCATTCCTTTCTCCAGGGGATCTTTCCCACCTAGGGCTTGAATCCAGGTCTCTTGCATTACACGCAGATTCTTTACAATCTGAGCTACCAGGAAAGCCCATAATAATGGCGTGGTGTTCCAGTTCCATTTACATTTCAATTCCAAACTTAAACTTCTTATGTTTTACTTATTTTACTTATGGCTCATATCTAACAGCAATGTCTGAACACTAGTTTACAAAGTTATGTCTTTATCCTAGTTTTTAAGGGAAAGCTCTAATGTTTCCTCTTTAAACATGATGTTTATTGTACATTTCTTTACTGTGTGGTGTCCCTCTTCAAATATCTTTTGATGAGCAGAAGATTTGAATAACTTAACAGGCTTTATATAATGGCCATTCAATGACTGCACTATACTATTGTTTTTTAGAAGTACAAATGATAATTACAAATACTGACTATATAGTAGAGAATAGAGAAAGCCTGAACATATTTCAAATAACTAAAGTGATAGCATTTCATTTGGCCTCGGTAGAAGGGGTGAAAAATCAGTGTAAAAAAGATAATTAAAAAACCCCCAAACGTTAGCAAATGAAACAGTACACTTCTAAATAATCCATTACTTTTTAATGATATCACAATACAAACTAGAAGATGTTTTAAACTGACTGGTAATGAATTTGTGGCATATATGAATTTGTGAGAATCAGCTAAATAGTTCTTGGAGGCAAGTGTATATATATAGAGAGATTTGATTTGATTCTCAGTTGATTCTAGCTACATGAATGTTTTCAAGCCATTGAAAGTTTTTGTGCTTAAATTATATCACTTTAAACAGAGTAACTGTTTACCTCATGATCTGGTTATAAAGATTATAGAATATATATATATATAGAAGAATTATATATATGTAATATATATATATAAAATAAACATTATATATATGTTTATTATATAAACACATACAAAAAATGTTTTATAAAGGAAAATATAGATATAACAACAGACATAAATAGAATGACATAAATAAAATTTGAGATGTCCAAACTTTTCATTTATCATTTTGAAGTGACAAAAGTAGGAATAGTAGCTTTATGAATCTAAAGTCCTTACTATACCAAGGTAGTAAGGCTCACTGAAGTCATTTTGTTGTTATTTGTGTCTGACATTTATTTAAGACTCCAATAATTACATAGTTAAAATACTTTGTCCCATGAATATTACGAAAGGTGTAGTTCATTACCAAAAAGATCTATTACATTGAAATCTTTATGAATGCTAAAATAGACTTTGAGTTTTATTTGAATTTTGTTTATTCATTCTCCCTACTGTAGTAACTACATTCTGCCCAAGTAAATACACTGATGCTTTAAAAGTAGAATGGATAAGTCAATGAAAAAATAGTGACCACTAGCCTACATCAAGCTGAAAAAACAGGAACTCATCATCTCCATATATATAAAACTCTGTGAAAAGAATTCAATGGGCCTTAGCTAAAGTAGTAAAAACATCATATATGTAGTTCATGTAACCAAGCTACAACTTTTTAAACCAGCATAAGAAAAATAGAGCAGGGCATTCAATTTCATTAACAGGAAATTCATTTTTAAATCAAAGTAAATAATATAATCATTATAATATAGACATGGGTCAGTACAGTTGACTGTATAAGAAATTGGCTAGTTATTTCAAAGGGCTTTGACATTTTAAAAGTATAATATTTATCTTGAACCTGATTAAAATCATAAAGATATCAAAATTCAAAGAAGGAAATCAAATGCCTTCTTTGGGGAAAGGAAGTTTGAAAGTCAATAACTCAAATATTTTCTTTATTTATAAAAAGTGAAATTCAGTCTTTCATTTTTCTTCCCATCTAACATAGCAATATAGCAACTTTGGCCAAGCAAGAAAGATAAACATTTGGGTTACTTTGAGTAAGTCTTTTTCTTTATTTTTGATCTTAAAGGAAGCCATGCTTCTCATTTCTCTATAGTTCTAAAAATATTTCACTGTACTTTCTACATCCATCTCTAGATTCAGCTTCATTAAATAATTTTATTGTCTCTAAAATTCATTTTGTTTATATTCCAAGAAACTGTATGCTTTAATTTATTTGACTTTATATTTTAAGATACAGCTTTAACATTCTCTGACTCTAATCCCAGTTCTTATTTAAATATGAAAATAATGTGTTTTGCATTTAAATATTTTCATTTTGATTATATGATTGATTTTTGTTTATATGTAATGATTTCTTTTCCTATTACTTTTATAGGAAATATAAAAATATATTTGCTCCCAATGTCTAATATAATCTGTGTCTATATCTATTTATCTAACTATATGCATATGTTAAATGGACCTTAATGGTCATTCACATAAGTCTTGGAGAAGAGCATTTTGTTTTGTCTCTCTTGAGAATACAGAAACACTTTTAAATTCATATTTCTTTTTCTTATGAGAGAGCTACCCTACGCCAATCTCTGTATTTAGATTATGGTCAGTCCTCAAAATTTTAGATAGTTATTAAGCTAATCAAACAGATGTGAAAACTGAAGATGACAGAGTCTAGGTGATTTGCCAAAGCCAGCTTGTTACAGAGGAATGGAATCAGAATTGGAACCAGTTATTATGCAAGGGCTTTATTTGTTTGTTTCACTGTATATAACAGATTTCCTGTGAATCAGAAAATTAAAGATCTAGTCATAGCACTTTTACAGTTTTTTTTTTTTTTAATTGTGTAGTTTTGATCTGGTGATGTTTCCCTTTTCTATTTTCCCTGTTATTTAAAATGTCAATAATCTGACAAGTGAATGAATGGTATTTTGTTAGTTGAAGGGGGTTTATACATGTTAAGAATTTTTCAAATTAACACCCATTAGTTGGAGCACAGGGATTTAGATAATAAGCCTCATTTTAAATCTGAAATTTGTTGCCTACTACTTAACTTAGAGATATTATGAAGTTTAAATAGCTGATAAGTATAAAGCACTTGGTGCTCTCCTCGGCAGACAGCAACAAACAACAGTCTTGCAAAATGCCATTTTACAAAGCAGTGGGTACACTCTATATTATAACTTGGATATCAGGACATCCTAGAATGGAGTTTTCTCTGGATGGAAAGATAAAGGGAGCATGTGAGCCATAGAGCAGTGGCTATGTTAATTTCACCTTGGTTTTGCTATAGGTGTGTAATGTGTCTAAACAATGTCTTGCCAACCCAGAAGCCAGAAGCTAAAGGCATATAATTTTCTGAATCTTAGTATTTGGTAATTAAAGAATATGATAGAAGGGGCAGCTTAATGAAGCCTGCTTCAGCACATTTACCCTATAATTAGGGTGAATCTGGCAGATTGATCACCTCGATACGACTTTTGAAAAATTGATCAGATCACAATTTTTCAAGAAACTCTTTCATGTTAAATTTTTTCAGGATTGTGCAGAATTGGACATGGCTTAGCAACTGAACAACAAACAGCAGTCAAACTCATATCTAAAGTACTTTCCATTTGTTTTATATGTGTATTTCTTTTAATGCAAACCACAAATTCTATAGAAAGTAGTTTTCAGTTTGACTCAATAAGTCACATAAACTTTATAAAATCATTCAACATTTATTGACTGCCTGAAGAGTATCTTGTAGCCAACTTTAAATAAGTATACTGTCATTTTATTTATGCCATGGAACTGGAATAATCAGAGATTTATCAAGGGATGATATAAATGTTTGAATAACTGAAAATTTTCTCAATTCAAAAGAATTAGACAAAATTTTTTTAGAAAGCAACTTGAAATACTTCTTGACCACCTGGTAAATAATGTACCAGTTGAAATAATTTTTAAGCTTTCAGAGACAATAAAGAATTAGGCCTTCCCCTAAATTAATAAAATATAATAGAAATATCATCTGTTTGTAGCACATAATTAAACTATAATCCAAAGGCATACATAATAAAAGTCTGTTCAAGCAAATGCAGTCTTTTTTTTTTAAGTAATCACTAAATTGTGGCTTTGGAACAACCAACACATAAATCCAGTGTCCGATTTTCCAGAATTAGTCTTTGCCAAAGTTTAGTTTTTCTTCAGTGATCTGTTTAAAACAATCACTATACTTTCCAACATACAGTCTCCAGACAGACAGTTCTGGTGGAAGCTGTGTGACTAAGTTAATAAGTTAAGGTTCTCAATAATTCTGAATATATTTTTAAAGAAACAAGTGGTGAAAGTGTTTAGAGAATAAAAAGAGGGAGAAAAAAGATGAAAGTCTCACTGTTTTGTTAAGTGAAATAAACAAGCTTTGTCTCCGAAGCTTTCTATGAAGGTGCAGATATAGATGATTTATACAATTTTCACAATGATTTTCTAAACAGTTACACCATTATAAGTTTTTTTTTTTTTTTGCAAAGTGTTCTGTGCTAGAGTAGGTGTAAGTTTTCCCATTTGTTTATAAGTTTGGAGAGTTCAATTAAGGGGTCTACTATTGATTGTTCCTTTGTAACATACACAGGGTACCTGAAAAGTTTAGAAAAACTTTCTAAACTTTTGGTGTGGTGGGTGTTGAGTAGGATGTATGCTTTGTGTAAGGCTAGGATTAAAGTTATGCCCTGTGTCAAACAACTTTACTTTGATTTCCTCATTATCTGTTTGATACAGAATGTAATGTCTTAATTAAATTTTATACCAAGTATTTTGTTTTGTTCTAATCCATCCAGGAAAGATTTATTGAATATTTCAAATGTTTGATGTGAACTAATTGTAAATAAGGTAAAATATTATCAACATCTTTCCTTGACAGTAATAAGAGAACCTGCTCTATTTATAAACAATATATTCTTCTATATTACATAACAAAATCATTGCCATCCTTGAAAACAAGACACAAATCATATTAATCTATCCAAGCGGAAGTCTTCCAGATGAATATGTGGATCTTATAAGAACCCTTAGAAACAATAAAGAACAATAGAAACTTGCAATTATTTCCACTCAGTTGAATAATATAAGGAATGCGCTCATCTTCTCCTGCTAGAACTCCAAAATTACAACTTGCTGCTGAACAACTGTTGACAGGAGAATGTTGGATCCCCCCCCCCCCACCCTGCAAAAAAAAGATACTCCATGTCTAAGAGCAAATGAGAAACCCCAGCAAGATGGTAGGAGGGGTGAAATTGTGTTTAGAATCAAACCCCACACCCATCAGAGATGCTTGGAGGGTTCAAGCAAACCTTGTGCACACCAGGACCCAGAGACCCCACAGAGAATGAGCAGAACTGTGTTTGAGTGTCTCCTTTGGAGGTACGGGTCAGCAGTGGAATGCCACAGGGTTAGGGACTCTGGGTGTGGCAGACCTGGGTATGGCATAAGCCCTCTTGGAGGAGGTCGCCATTAACCCCACCATAGAGCTGCCAGAACTTACACAGGGCTGGGCAAACAGACTCTTGGAGGTGCAAACAAAACCTTGTTTGCACCAAAACCCAGGAGAAAACAGCAGTTTCTCCACAACAGACTGACCCAGACTTGCCTGTGAGTGTCCAGGAGTCTCTGGTGGAAGCATGGGTAGGTGGTGGCCTGCTGAAATGTCCAAGGCACTGAGTGCAGCAGTGCATGCATGGGGCCTTTGGAAGGACCTTATCTTCATTACCTCCACCATAGTTTGGCCTCAGGTCAAACAACAGGGAGGGAACTCAACCCTGTCCACCAAAAGAAAATTGGATTAAACATTTACTGAGCATGGCCCTGCCCATCAGAACAAGACCCAGTTTCCCCCTCAAACAGTTTCTCCCATCAGGAAGCTTCCATAAGCTTCTTATCCTTATCCATCAGAGGGAGACTCTACAATCACAGAAAACTAACCAAATGGATCACATGGACCACAGCCTTCTTTAACTCAATGAAACTACAAGATATGCCATATAGGGCCACCCAAGACAGATGGGTCATGGTGGAGAATTCTAACAAAATGTGGTCCACTGGAGAAGGGAATGGCAAACCACTTCAGTATTGTTGCCTTGAGAACCCCATGAACAGTATGAAAAGGGAAAATGATAGGATACTGAAAGAGAAACTCCCCAGGTCGGTAGGTGCCCAATATGCTACTGGAGATCAGTGGAGAAATAACTCCAGAAAGAATGAAGAGATGGAGCCAAAGCAAAAACACCCAGTTGTGAATGTGACTGGTGATGGAAGTAAAGTCCAATGTTATAAAGAGCAATATTGCATAGAAACCTGGAATGTTAGGTCCATGAATCAAGGCAAACTGGAAGTGATCAAACAGGAGATACAAGAGGGAATGTCGACATTCTAAGAAACAGCAAACTAAAATGGACTGGAATGGGTGAATTCAACTCAGATGACCGTTATATCTACTACTGTGGGCAGGAATCCCTTAGAAGAAATGGAGTAGCCATCATGTTCAACAAAAGAATCCGAAATGCAGTACTTGGATGCAATCTCAAAAATGGCAGAATGATCTCTGTTCATTTTCAAGGTAAACCATGCAATATCACAGTAATCCAAGTCTGTGGATTGCCCCCGACCAGTAATGCTGAAGAGGCTGAAGTTGAACAGTTCTATAAAGACCTACAAGACCTTCTAGAACTCACACCCAAAAAAGATGTCCTTTTCATTATAGTGGACTGGAATGCAAAAGTGGGAAGTCAAGAGCTACCTGGAGTAATAGTCAAATTTGGCCTTGGAGTACAAAACAAAGCAGGACAAAGGCTAACAGAGTTTTGCCAAGAGAACACACTGGTCATAGCAAACACCCTCTTCCAACAACACAAGAGAAGACTCTACACATGGACATCACCAGATGGTCAACACCAAAATCAGATTGATTATATTCTTTGCAGCCAAATGTAGAGAAGCTCTATACAGGCATCAAAAATGAGACTGGAAGCTGACTGTGGCTCAGATCATGAACTCCTTATTGCCAAATTCAGGCTTAAGTTGAAGAAAGTAGAGAAAACCACTAGACCATTCAGATATGACCTAAATCATTTCTCTTATGACTATACAGTGAAAGTAACAAATAGATTCAAGGGATAAGATCTGATAGACACAGTGCCTGAAGAACTAAGGACAGAGGTTTGTGACATTGTACAGGAGGCAGATCTCAAGACCACCCCCAAGAAAAATAAATGCTAAAAGGCAAAATGGTTGTCTGAGGAGGCCTTACAAACAGCTATGAAAGAAGAGAAGCAAAAGCCAAAGGAGAAAAAGAAAGATATACCCATTTAAATGCAGAGTTCCAAAGAAGAACAAGGAGAGATAAGAAGGTCTTCCTCAGTGATCAGTGCAAAGAAATAGAGGAAAACAAGAGAATGGGAAAGACTAGAGATCTCTTCAAGAAAATTAGAGATACTAAGGGAATATTCATGCAAAGATAAACACACTAAAGGACAGAGTGGTATGTATCTAACAGAAGCAGAAGATATTAAAGAAGAGATGTGAAGAATATACAGAAGAACTTTCTGAAAAGATCTTCATGACCCAGATAACCACAATGATATGATCACTCACCCAGAGCCAGACATCCTGGAATGAAGTCAAGTGGGCCTTAAGGAAGTGTCATTATGAACAAAGCTAGTGGAGTTGATGGGATTCCAGTTGAGCTACTTCAAATCCTAAAAGATGATGCTGTGAAAGTGTTGCACTCAATATACTAGCAAATTGGGAAACTCAGGAGTAGCCACAGGACTGAAAATGGTCAGTTTTATTCCAATCCCCAAGAAAGGCAATGCCAAACAATGCTCAAACTACCGCACAATTGCACTCATCTCACACACTAGCAAAGCAGTGCTCAAAATTCTCCAAGCCAGGTTTCAACAGTATGTGAACTGTGAACTTCCAGATGTTCAAGCTGGATTTAGAAAAGGCAGAGGCATCAGAGATCCAATTACCAACATCTGTTGGATCATCGAAAAAGTAAGAGAGTTCCAGAAATACATCTACTTCTGTTTTCTTGACTACACCAAAACCTTTGACTGTGTGGATCACAAGAAACTGTGGAAAATTCTTCAAGAGATGGGAGTACACATCACCTGACCTGCCTTCTGAGAAATCTATATGCAGGTCAAGAAGCAACAGTTAGAACTGGACATGGAACAACAGACTGGTTCCAAATCAGGAAAGGAGTACATCAAGGCTGTATATTGTCACCCTGCTTATTTAAATTATATGCAGAGCACATCATGCAAAATGCTGGGCTGAATGAAGCACAAACTAGAATCAAGATTGCTGGGAGAAATATCAATAACCTAAGATATGCAGATGACACCACCCTTATGGCAGAAAGTGAAGAAGAACTAAAGAGCCTCTTGATGAAATTGAAAGAGGAGAGTAAAAAAGTTGGCTTAAAGCTCAACATTCAGAAAACTAAGATCATGGCATCTGGGCCCATCACTTCATGGCAAGTAGATGGTGAAACAATGGAAATGTTGAAAGACTTTCTTTTTTTGGGCTCCAAAATCACTGCAGATGGTGACTGGAGCCATGAAATTAAAAGACACTTTCTCCTTGGAATAAAAGCTATGACCAACCTAGACACCATATTCAAAAGAGGAGACATTACTTTGCCGACAAAGGTCTGTCTAGTCAAAGCTATGGTTTTTCCAGTATTCATGTATGAATGGGAGAGTTGGACTATAAAGAAAGCTGAGGACCAAAGAATTGATGCTTTTGAACTGTGGTGTTGGAAAAGACTCTTGAGAGTTCCTTGGACTGCAAGGAAATCAAACCGGTCAATCCTAAAGGAAATCAGGCCTGAATATTCATTGGAAGGACGAATGTTGAAGCTGAAACTCCAATACTTTGGCCACCTGATGTAAAGAACTGACTCATTGGGAAAGACCCTCATGCTGGGAAAGACTGAAGTCAGGAGGAGAGGGGGATGACAGAGGATGAGATGGTTGAATGGCATCACCGACTCTAGGGACATGATTTTGAGTAAACTCTGAGAATTGGTGATGGACAGGGAAGCCCGGCATGCTGCAGTCCCTGGGATCACAAAGAGTTAGACATGACTGAGTGAGTGAACTGACCTGGACTGTATAATATTAGTTTTATATTTTTTTTATTGGAATATAACTGTTCTACAATATTGTATTTGTTTTTCTTACACAACTGTATGAATCAGCTCTGGATATACAACTATATCCACTCCCTCTTGAACCCCTCTCACCCATTCCAGCCCTCTATGTTATAAGAGAGCACTGAGCTGAGCTCCTTGCACTATAAAGCAGCTTCCCACTAGCTATCTAATTTGCACATAGTAGTGTTATTATGTCATTGCTACTCTCCTAGCTTGTCCCACCCTCCCTTTAGCCCCCTGTTTGGACATGTTTGTTCTCTACATCTGTGTCTTTATTTCTGACCTGCAAATAGGTTCATCTGTACCATTTTCCTACATGTAACATATATGTGTAAATATACAATACTTGTTTTTCTGACTTCTCTCTGTGTGATAGACTCTAGGTCCACCCACATCTCTACAACTAACCCAATTTCATTCCTCATTATGGCTGAGTAATATTCCATTGCATGTATATATGTATGTGCCACATCTTTTTTATCCATTCATCTGTGTTTGGACATTTAGGTTGTTTCTGTGTCCTGGCTATTGTTAAACAGTGCTGCAGTGAAACCTGGGTACATGGGTCCTTTTGAATTATGTTTTTCTCAGGGTATATGCCCAGTAGTGGGGTCATAAGATATAAATAATCTTAATAAAATATAGAAATAAATTCTGTTAGTGTGCAGCTCTTCAACATAAGACTTAGTAGCATAGCTACTAGTAGAGACTTATAGTAATTATGCACTATGTAGTAGCTTCTAAATACTATCACTGTTCATCGCAGGGCCAATTGTATATTATTAAAGGTACAGTAATTGCTAATATTGTAATTAATATTTATTTCAAACATACTGAATTGTATATCAAAGTGATTATAATGTATTTTGCTGTATTAACTTTATATTTGTTCCAAGTACTGAAGTAGTATTATTAAGTAAAATTTCTTTTTGTTTAATGCTTTAATCTTATATTTTACTACTTTTTCAGAATGCAACTGAGGAAGTATATTATTGATAGTATTCTTGAAATTGCTTTGCCCTCTCCAAACACTCCTCAAAATTTGACAATATTGCATTTAGGAAATAGAGAACACCTCTAATAAGACACTCTGTAGTAATGAGGGTTTTAAAATCAGGGATTTGAATGCCTAGCCTGAATTTCTGGGCAAACAATATACACAGTCAATGTATAAAATTCAAGCATTTCATGTATATTAACTGTAGTCATGAATATATGCATATGTTGTCTTGGTCTGCTTTTTTGTTAAATCAAGACTGTCTTTTTCCCCCTTATATCTCTCCAAGTTAATTTCATTTCTAAGAAAAAGTACACTAACAGGAGTTGAGCTCTATTATGATAATTGGTTTGGTTGTACTGCGTGGGCACTGTGAGCAGCTGGAGGCCCAGCATAAGAGCTTCTGCGGTTGATGCCAAACTACATCTCACAGCTTTGAGCACATGCATATTTTTCCACCCTCTTTCTTTCATGATAACATGATCTAAATGTAAGCCAAAAATGACATAAATGAAAATCATAATTAAAAAAAAATTACAGAGTCCAGAATGAGGTTTAAACAATCATAATTCTGATTCAATTAAGATCTTAAACAGATATCATTGCCCAAAGCTTTGGCATTATTCTATATATAGATATTGTTTCACAAATAAGAGAGCAATTTGGATAGTGTAATCATCTGAAACTGTGCTAATTGTAAGAAAAGGGAAACCCATGAATTCCTCTGTCTTGTAAAAGTTAGTAAGGTCATGATGAGAATGTATTACAGGGAAATAACTCTGAAATTTAAACAGACGTTTCTCAATCTGCAATCTGTGGAAAAAATTTACTTAATAAATGGATGGAGTGTAAATTTATAAAATATATAAGGAAAAAGAATTAGAAGAAGATCCAGGACGTTGAACTAGACAAAGAATTTCTGAACACACACAGAAAGGTTATGTAATAAGTACTTGTGTGTGTGTGTGTGTGTCTGTGTGTGTGTATGTCTCAGCTGTGTCCAACTCTTTGCAGTCCCATGAACTGTACCCCCAGCAGGCTTCTCTGTCCATGAGATTTTCCAGGCAAGAATGCTAGAGTGAGTTGCCATTTCCTTCTCCAGGGCATCTTCCCAACCCAGGGATCAACCCAGGTCTCCTGCATTGCTGGAAGATTCTTTACTGTCTGAGCAACCAGAGAAGCTCCTTTTTATATGTTCAGACTTTATTCAAAGTAAGAAACTGTTCATTATAGAATGCCACATACTGAATAAGAAACAAGATACCTGTGGAGGGAAGACACTTAAAATAAATACATTTTGACAGTTTCTTTTTGTTTTATTCTGTGAAAAATCTTTTAAGTTTAATTAGGTTCCATTTGTTTATTTTTTTTTTTTTTTTTTTTTTGCCTTAGAAGACAGATCCAAAAAGAAACTATGTGAAAGAGTTTTCTGCCTATGTTCACTTCTAGAAAGTTTAGTGTTTCAGGTATTACATTTAGGTATTTAATCAATTTTAGTGTATTTTTTTATGTGGTGTGAAATAATTTTCTAATCTCATTGTTTTGCATGTAGCTTTCCAGTTTTCCCCACCTCATTTATTGAAGAAACTATTTTTCCTCCACTGTATATTCTTGCCTTCTTTGTCACAAATAAACAATGAACACATGGTTTTATTTCTGGGCTGTC
Source organism: Bos mutus (assembly GCF_027580195.1). Taxonomy (NCBI): domain Eukaryota; kingdom Metazoa; phylum Chordata; class Mammalia; order Artiodactyla; family Bovidae; genus Bos; species Bos mutus. The sequence goes on along the minus strand of NC_091623.1, from coordinate 72,389,029 downwards.
CTTTTTCATTGATCTGTAGGTCTTATTTGTGTCAGTAATATGCTATTTTGATTACTGTAGCTTTGTAGTATAGTCTGAAGTCAGGGAGTATGATAGCTTCAATAACTTTTCTCAATATTGCTTTGGCAATTGCTTTTGTGGTGTCATAAAATTTTAGAATTGTTTGTTGTAGTTCTGTGGAAACTGTCATGAGTATTGATAGGGGATGCATTAAATCTATATATTGCTTTGGGTATATGAACATTTTAGCAATATTAATTCTTGTTACAATATTAATTCTTACAGTCAAACAACACGTCCCTCCATTTCTTTGTATCATTTTCAAATTCCTTAATCATTATTTTATAGTTTTCAAGGTACAGGTCCTAATTGCTAGGAACTTTATTGCTTGATGAAATGGTTTCCTTGATTTCTATTTCTGTTACTTCATTACTAACATGTGGGGAAGCAACAGATTTCTGTATTCTAATCTTGTCCACTGCCACTTTACTGAATTCATTTATTCTAATTCTTTTTGGTGCAGTCTTTAGGATTTTCCATATATAGTATCCAGTCACCTGCAAATAATGATAGGGTTATTTTTTTCCCTTCAGATTTGAGTACTTTTTGTTTCTTTTCCTTGTCTGAGTTCTGTGGCTAGAATTTCCAATGATATGTTAAATACAAGTGTATACATACTTGTCTTATTCCTGATTTTAGAGGAAAGGCTTCCAGCTTTTCACTATTGAGTATGTTGTTAACTGTGGGCTTGTCATAAAAAGGCGTTTATTGTGTTGGTATGTTTCATCTTTACCAACTTTGATGACAGTTTTTGTCATGAATGAATGCTAAATTTTGTCAAATGCTGTTCCTGCATTTACTGAGATGATCATGTAATTATTATTTCTCCTCTTGTTAATGTGTATCTCATCAGTTTATTTAAGAATATTGAATCATTATTGCATCCCTGAAATAAGTCAAACTAGATCATGGTGTATGAGTCTTTATATATATTTTTGAATTTGATTTGTTAATATTTTATTGAAGATATTTGCATTTATATTCATTAGAGATAATGACAAAAAAAATTTTTGTAGTGTCTTTGTCTGGTTTGGGTGTCAGGGTAATGGTGGTCTTATAGAATAAATTTGGGAATGTTTCCTTCTCATCAATTTTGTTGAATGACTTCAGGATAGATATTAGCTCTACATATGTTTGGTAGAATTCTCCTGTGATACCATCTGGTCGTAGACTTTTGTTTTATAGGAGAATATTTATTATAAATTCAATTTCAGTACTAGTGATTAGTCTGTTCAGAGTGCCTATTTCTGCCTATACACTTTTGAAAGATTGTATTATGTTTTTCCAGAAATTTGCCCATTTCTTCTAGGTTGTTCATTTATTAGCATTTGACTGTTCTTAGTGTTCCCTTATGATTTGTTATATCACTGTGATATCAGTTGTACATATACAATGGATTAAAACTCATTGGTAAAAAAAAATGAAATTTTGTAATTTGCAAAATGTTGATGAACCTGGAAAGCATTATGATTAGGGAAATATGTCCAACAAAGCAAACACTCTGTTATCACTTATGTTGTTGTTATTGCTAAGTCGTGTCTGACTTTTGCAACTATAGCCTGCCAGGCTCCTCTGTCCATGGAATTTCTCAGGCAAGAATATTGGAGTGGGTCACCATTTCCTTCTCTAGTTATCAGTTACACATGAAATCTAAAAAACAAAACGAGTCAATGTATATTACAAAATAGAAACATACTTACAGATATAGAGAACAAACCAGTGGCTGCTAGATATTGAGAGATACAAACTACCCTGTGCAAACAAAATAAGTAACAAGGGTATGTTGTACAGAACAGAGAAACACATCTATTTTTTTTTGTTAAAACTTTAAGTGAGATACTATGCTGTACACCTGAAACTAATACAGTAAATTATACTTCAATAAAATGTATGAACCAATGTAATCTTATGTAAAATATAAGGCAATAAATGGTTCGAGAAGAAAATGAGCAAAAGACATAGACATTTATTTCACTAAGGTATATATACAGATGGCAAGTAAGCCCAAGATAACGTCAACAGTGTTAGTCATGGGAAAATGCAAATTAAAACCACAATGAGATGCCATTACACTCCTATCAGAATGGACAAAATAAGAAATAATGAAAGTATCAAGTGTTACAAAGGATATGAAGAGATGAGTCACTCATACACTAGGGACAGTATTAAATTATATAGCCACTCTGGAGATTATTTTGGCATTTTCTGAAAAAACCAAAGATACACTTTCCACAAGGTCCAGAAATTACTCTTGTTCAGTGATGCTGGAGAAATGAAAACTTATGTTCACACAAAAACATGAACGTGAATGCTCAGAGCATCTCTATTCATAATAATTGAACACTGAAAAAACCCAAATATCCTTCAATGGGTGAATTTTTAGACAAATTATTATATATCCATGCTATAGAATACTGCTTAGCATTATAAAGAAGTAAACTACTTAGAAACCTAGAGACTTAGATGGTTCTCACGATATTATACTGAATCTTAAAAGTTACTTACTATGCAATTATATGTGTGTAATTTCTTTAAGTGACAAAATTATGGAGATAGAAAAAGGATTAGTGGTTCCAGGGCATAGGAATGAGAGTGGAAAGTAAGAGGGTGGGAGAAAGTGCCATAGGAAAGGATAGTTATCAAAGGGGTATCAAAGCATGAGTATCCTTATGATTTTGAAACTGTTCTTAGAACTGTATTTTGGCTAAAGCTATGGTTACATGGATACACCTATATGATAAGATTATGGAGAATTAAATACACACATATAAACATACACACACACACACACACACACACACACATATAAACATGACTGTATGTAAAAAGTGAATCCAAATAAGTTTGGTGGGTGGAGTCATTGTCAATTTCCCAGTTGTTATATTGTGCTTTGGTTATGTAGAGTGTCATCATTGGAAAAAAGAAGTGAAAGGTATAGCTAACCTCCCTAAGGTATTTCTTACAACTACGTGTTAATTTACATTATCTAAAAATAAAAAGTTTAATTAAAAAAAGCTTTATTTTAATCCAACAGCAAAAGAGTGCATACCATGAATTTTTATATTCAAAAACTGGCAAAATTTTCTGTGGTGTTACATGTAAGGATAGTGGGGAAGGTCATGAATTAAATGATTTTATAAGAAGGTGATTGTATATGATTATATATAAATAATATATGTTATTATGTTTTGTTTCTTGATCTGATTCTATTTGTAAGTACTTCCATATTGCAAAAATTCGTCAAATAATACACTTGTCTTGTGCATTCTTCTGTTCATTTTTTTTTTTTTAATTTTTAAGAAAGTTTACTTATAAAGGACTGTTTGGGCATGATATGCTTGAGGAAAAAATGAACTTGACCATCACATTTTTTAAACCACTTAATTAAAGTATGATTAATATATAAGTATCTATACACACATTTCTACAAATATTAAGATCACAGAACTATTTGAAAAAAATATACATATACTTATATATAACTTTATATATATGTATATAAATCTGTTATATATTTGAGAAATTCTGAATTAGTGGATCAAAAAGTCTGTATATGAACAAGTCACTGGAAAATACTTGACATCTTAAATCCTTGGAGTTGTGAGAAGCGGGACAAATTGATCAAGCTTTAGGAAAGAAGAATGTCTTAATTATGTAATTACCTATCTTTCAGAAAGAGAGATTTATAATCAAATCATTTAATTTAACTACTAACATAACCTCATACAATAGTTTAGAAGGAAATTTGTTACTGAACAACAGAATGATCTCTGTTCGTTTCCAAGGCAAAATATTCAATATCACAGTAATCCAAGTCTATGCTACAACCAGTAACGCTGAAGAAGCTGAAGTTGAACGGTTCTATGAAGACCTACAAGACCTTTTAGAACACCCAAAAAAGATGTCATTTTCATTATAGGGGACTGGGATGCAAAAGTAGGAATTCAAGAAACACCTGGAGTAACAGGCAAATTTGGCCTTGGAATACGGAATGAAGCAGGGCAAAGACTAATAGAGTTTTGCCAAGAAAATACACTGATCATAACAAACACCCTCTTCAAACAACACAAGAGAAGACTCTACACATGGACATCACCAGATGGTCAACACTGAAATCAGATTGACTACATTCTTTGCAGCCAAAGATGGAGAAGCTCTATACAGTCAACAAAAACAGACTAGGAGCTGACTGTGGCTCAGATCATGAGCTCCTTATTGCCAAATTCAGACTTAAATTGAAGAAAGTAGGGAAAACCACTAGACCATTCAGGTATGACTAAATCAATCCCTCATGATTATACAGTGGAAGTGAGAAATAGATTTAAGGGACTAGATCTGATAGATAAGAGTGCCTGATGAACTATGGAATGAGGTTCGTGACATTGTACAGGAGACAGGGATCAAGACCATCCCCATGGAAAAGAAATGCAAAAAAGCAAAATGGCTGTCTGAGGAGGCCTTACAAGTAGCTGTGAAAAGAAGAGAAGTGAAATGCAAAGGAGAAAAGGAAAGATATAAGCATCTAAATGTAGAGTTCCAAAGAATAGCAAGAAGAGATAAGAAAGCCTTCTTCAGCAATCAATGCAAAGAAATAGAGGAAAACAACAGAATGGGAAAGACTAGAGATCTCTTCAAGAAAATTAGAGATACCAAGGGAACATTTCATGCAAAGATGGGCTTGATAAAGAACAGAAATGGTATGGACCTAACAGAAGCAGAAGATATTAAGAAGAGGTGGCCAGAATACACAGAAGAACTGTACAAAAAAGATCTTCAAGACCCAGATAATCACGATGGTGTGATTACTGACCTAGAGCCAGACATCCTGGAATGTGAAGTCAAGTGGGCCTTAGAAAGCATCACTACGGACAATGCTAGTGGAGGTGATGGAATTCCAGTTGAGCTATTCCAAATCCTGAAAGATGATGCTGTGAAAGTGCTGCACTCAATATGCCAGCAAATTTGGAAAACTCAGCAGTGGCCACAGGACTGGAAAAGGTCAGTTTTCATTCCAATCCCAAAGAAAGGCAATGCCAAAGAATGCTCAAACTACCGCATAATTGCACTCATCTCACACACTAGTAAAGTAATACTCAAAATTCTCCAAGCCAGGCTTCAGCAATATATGAACCGTGAACTTCCTGATGTTCAAGCTGGTTTTAGAAAAGGCAGAGGAACCAGAGATCAAATTGCCAACATCCGCTGGATCATGGAAAAAGCAAGAGAGTTCCAGAAAAACATCTATTTCTGCTTTATTGACTATGCCAAAGCCTTTGACTGTGTGGATCACAATAAACTGTGGAAAATTCTGAATGAGATGGGAATACCAGACCACCTGACCTGCCTCTTGAGAAACCTATATGCAGGTCAGGAAGCAACAGTTAGAACTGGACATGGAACAACAGACTGGTTCCAAATAGGAAAAGGAGTATTTTAAGGCTGTATATTGTCACCCTGCTTATTTAACTTACATGCAGAGTACATCATGAGAAACGCTGGACTAAAAGAAGAAACAGCTGGAATCAAGATTGCCGGGAGAAATATCAATAACCTCAGATATGCAGATGACACCACCCTTATGGCAGAAAGTGAAGAGGAACTACAAAGCCTCTTGATGAAAGTGAAAGTGGAGAGGGAAAAAGTTGGCTTAAAGCTCATCATTCAGAAAACTAAGATCATGGCATCTGGTCCCTCACTTCATGGAAATAGATGGGGAAACAGTGGAAACAGTGCCAGACTTTACTTTTTTGTGCTCCAAAATCACTGCAGATGGTGATTGAAGCCATGAAAATAAAAGACATTTACTCCTTGGAAGGAAAGTATGACCAACCTAGATAGCATATTCACCAACAAAGGTCCGTCTAGTCAAGGCTACAGTTTTTCCTGTGGTCATGTATGGATGTGAGAGTTGGACTGTGAAGAAGGCTGAGTGCTGAAGAATTGATGCTTTTGAACTGTGGTGTTGGAGAAGACTCTTGAAGAGTCCCTTGGATAGCAAGGAGATCCAACCAGTCCATTCTTAAGGAGATCAGCCAGCCCTGGGATTTCTTTGGAAGGAATGATGCTAAAGCTGAAACTCCAGTACTTTGGCCACCTCATGTGAAGAGTTGACTCATTGGAAAAGACTCTGATCCTGGGAGGGATTGGGGGCAGGAGGAGAAGGGGACAACAGAGGATGAGATGGCTGGATGGCATCACTGACTCCATGGACGTGAGTGTGGGTGAACTCTGGGTGTTGATGATGGACAGGGAGGCCTGGCGTGCTGTGTTTCATGGGGTTGCAAAGAGTCGGACACGACTGAGCGACTGACCATGAACTGAACTGAATGTATCATTTGGAGATATTCAGTAGATGTCATTTATTCACTTTATATCTATTTTCTAATTAAGTGGGAAATTATAGAATATGAGGGGGTAGATAGTTCTGAGACAAATAAAAAATATGTCTAAAAAATCAAAGAGCTTTCATATAGCATAGAAATATCAGTTATGAATAAACTAGTAAATGAAAATTTCAGATACTTTATTTTGTTACATTTGAACATAAAATATTTTTGGGAAAAATAAGTGAAAACATAACTATTAAGCTGGAAAATTGGCACATTTAACACACTGTCTCTCTCTCTTTCTCTCTGTACATATATCTGTGTGTACATATTAGTTCCTAATTTTGTTTTAAGCCCTAGATCCCAAGCCTTTAATTCTAATTAATGTACTTGCCAAGACGTGCTGATTATTAGGGGCTTCCCATGTGGTTCAGCAGTAAAGAATTCACCTGCCAATGCAGGAGACACAGGTTTGATCTCTGGGTCAGGAAGATCCCCTGGAGAAGGAAATGGCAACCCACTCCAGTATTCTTGCCTTGGAAATCCATGGACAGAGGAGGCTGGTGGTTACAGTTCATGGGGCTTCAAGGAGCTGAACAGAACTTCGTGATTAGATGACAACTGATTATTAGGGAACAATCGTGGATGTAGATGCTCTAGAGAAGAATCTGGTGCAGCTGGGTTGAATATTCTTATATAAAATGAAATCTAAACATTCATACAAAGTTGCAATTCTTTTTTAGTTTACTAGCTATCCTATAAAGTTAAGTTTTAACTTGTGCTCTTCTTTAAAGTTCTATGAATACTGCTATTTGGGGTGATTATTTTTTCTGGCATATTTGCATTTCTCCAAGTGGAATTTCATTTTCTTATATTTATTACTGTATTTGTAACCTCTCTAGGTCAATTTATTTCTCTGTTTATTCTACTCTTTTGTACACCTGCCAATTTATTATCATTCATGCATCCCTCTGATATGCCTTTTCCTTGCCTTTCAAGATCATTAATTTAATACTAAAGAAGATTACCACTCACACTAGCCCTTAAAACTTTCTCCTTGATATTCTCCACATCCCATTCAATGATATGGGTCATTACCCTTTCTTTATGAATTTCGGGCCTATTTTCAATCTATAAAATCATTCCCAAACCCATTTAAGATAACTTTGCAAATATTATTATATGGAATGTTGTCAAATATTTCATAAACATATAAGATTGACATAGGATAATACACACTGTATCTAGAATATCTGATTTATTTTCTCGGAAAATATCTGTGTGTGTGTGTGTGTGTGTGTGTGTGTATAGAGAAAGTCATCTATATTTTTAAGCTCCTGATCATTACATACATTTTGAAACATCAGAAGCATCAAACAGATGCAATTAGTTCTTTATAAATGTAGCCAGTGTTACCATTATCTAGCTAGCTAGCTATTGCTCTGGAAAACAAACCTACACACACACAAACACTTACTTTGAGGTTGTCTGTTTAGTGTCTCACTTGATATGTCATGTCGAAATAGTCTGATTTCCTCTTTTACTCAGAAATATATCTTCAATCAAAAAAGTATGCGGTTGACTCCAGTACTGACAGTTTTTCAGATCTATCAGAATTGTAGTAGTATTTAGTATGCAGTATATTTGCTAATCTGGAGAAGGAAATGGCAACCCACTCCAGTACTCTTGCCTGCAGAATCCCATAGACGGAGGAGCCTGGTAGGCCACAGTCCACGGGTCGCAAAGAGTCAGACATGACTGAGCGACTTCACTTTCACTTTCTTTCACTTTCATATTTGCTAATTCCTTTAGTTCATTTAAATTTTGTAAAGTACATATAATGTTTTGTTAATAGCTTCTACCATAATATTCAACTTCTGATAAAACAAGTGGTTTGCACAGTAATTGTTACCTCTTGGTTTAGTAAATAAAGTTTCCATATAATCACAAGTCTGAACAAGTCAAGTTGGGAATAATCCAGCTTTTATCCATTTGCCAAATATTTTATTTAACATCTTTTACTTTTTCATGCACTCTTCTGGAGTCTGAAGATATAATACAAAACAATATTTTAAAAACCCAATTTTGAAGACATGATTGTCTGACAAGTATTTCAGGTGAGAACAAATGGGAATTGCATAAACATATGTCGCAATGTGTATTATGCTAGTCTTGTTTTCATAGGACACTTTGGTTGATTTGATCATGTTCAGTAATGGTACATCGTAAATTCTTTATTAAAATATTGCAGGTAGCAAAATTATAAGAAACAAGTTGGGTATTTTCACTTACATGGAAATAATCTATTTTGTCACTTCAATTTTCATATTACTTTTCTTTCAATTCATTATTTAAGGCATATATTATTTGGTATTTTTTCCCCCCCAAGAATGGCAATTTGACTCTATTTGCCTTTTACTGTTAGAAGTTTTTTACTATAAGTTTTACTGTTAGAAGTTTTGTTTTTGTTTTTTCACTAAATGTGAAAACTTCATAGCATATATAATCATTCTCCATTGGAATATAAAATTCACATTTTCAGGGAATCACAGTTTCTCATTTTTCATTGGCTGAACTTTTTCAGTAGGTAAAAATATAATTATTCATTAGTTACAATTTAGTTATCTTCATTATGTATATTTAAATCCATAACAATTTCCATTCTACTGTGTCATACTTACACGTCTACATTTTCTATTTTCTTATGCTGTCATAAGTTATATGGAGATTGAATGGATTTCAAGTCATTTATTTTTACAACTTCTGGTCGATTCTGGGAGTTATTTTGAAGATTTGACAGTTTTGCCAAAATCAATTTTGGTATAACTTCTAAGTAGCCTCTATCATAATTTCTATTAAAATAGAAAGTATTTCAAGGAAAAAGTAGGTTTACTTATTGACTTGGAGTCAACTCTTCCTTTAGACATCTTGGCTAGGATGCTCATTACTTATGGGAACTCTCAAAATGCTTTAATTTAGTTCAAAATTAGAAGAAAATAATAAACTTTCAGGTCAAACAGTATTTTAATATATGAAGTTAATATATTAATCTTTATATCCATGTAGTTATAAAACATAATTTGAATATTTTAATATTTGTTTAAATGGAAAAAAGGGGAAAAGAAAGCAAAAATGCAAATATCCCACAGAAGTCATAATGAAGTTGATTGATCCTGTTTCTCTTTATTGAAACATGGGAAGCTGTGGGATTATTGATGAATATAATCAGTGACTATATACAGAAGTGCTGGGGTCCAGCCCCGGTGGATCCAGGGATTTGAAGTGGGGACGGCGTCGATGAGGATCAGGAAACAACTGCTTCATTAAACATTAATTAAGGATATAAAGAGTGATTAAATAAGGATAGCTCAGTGAGGAAATTCAGTGGAGAAAAGAGGCTGAATAATTAGCCAGAAAGTGAGTGAAAGAAGACATGGGGAGACCAAGCTTCGGTGAACAAGGCCCACACTTTATTTTCCAAAGTAGTTTTTATACCTTAAGTTATGCATAGAGGATAATGGGGGAAGGGGTAGAGTCATGCAGTAAGCCAGGCTTTCTTCCTGCAAACTTATCATATGCAAAAGTTTAGGTGATTTGCATCATCTTCTGGCCCGGAGGCCTGTTAACATTTTAAGACCCTTTCTTCAGAAAACTTATTTTTCTCTAAAGGTGATTAGTCAGGCGCCACCCTCCAAAAGCATTATATAAAGTTGCATTCCTACAGAGCAAAGGTGTGGTGGGCTATAACAAGAAAAAGAATTAACTCAAGGGTCCAAGGTTACAAACATTAAAGCTACTACTTACACCAATCATATTAATCAATACACTGCCAGGGACACAGCAGGTAAGGGATATGGAAACTTAGCAGCAAACATTGGCCCAACAAGTGAAAAACCCTTCACCAATACAATTTCTAATCAATCTTTTAACTGCTCAAAGGACTCTGTATTCAGACAGTTTAGAACATCTCATGCCTCTCACGGTTGTGAACTAAAACACTTGTCACGCCCAGGAACTTTATTAACTGGAGCTGTAATTTAACTCTTTTTCAGAGAGAGGTGGTGGGGGACAGGCCCCCATGAAGTCAGAGGTGTAGGTGAGAGCACAAAGCAGTAAAGTAGGCAGACTCTGGTTTTGGGGGTAGATGCTCGAGAATTTCCAGGGGGACTCCTGAGGCTGGATCCCACCTTTGCCTATGCCGAGCCTCCTTCCTCATGACCTTTGCCATGGGCGGAGTTCCTCACGCTGGCTCCTGGCACGGAAGATTTATTCTATACACATCAGTCAAACTATTGTATTTTTTGTGTGTGTATTTGCTGAGTAAAAGCCATTTCCAAGCCTTTTATACATTTTCTAATCCCCACCACTGTCATATTAAAGAATTGCTTATAAGGAAAATAACAGTTGAATGAGCAAGTTGATTCTTGCGTAGTGGAGAAGAGCAAGTGAACCCTAAGCCCTTCAGGTTTAGTATTAAATAAATAATACTAAATGATAAATACTAAATAATACTAATAATAAGTAAATAAATATACACAGAGTAATGGGGAAAATACATTTGACCAAACATGGAGAATAATTTAATAAATTTTATTCTCTCTATGTATGTATGAAAGTCCCCAAATTTTTATAAAATCTTGCCCTCAATGATCTTCTCTATATTCTGTATATAATTAAATGATAAAATATTTCAAAACTAACTCATAATGAATAATAAGATTTAGGTTAATTTTTGAGGTTATGTTAGAAAAGAAAAAAATCATAAAGAAAACTGCTAAATTACTTAGACCATAGTTCTGTAAGTTAAATCACTGCCTCAATCTGTATGGTTGTAGTTCTTGATGTTCATAAGTACTAAAAGTATCTTCATTAATTAATAATAGATCTTCTCTTTCTACCCTTAATTCAATTATTTCCTGCAGATTGAGCTCTAAAAGAATACTGATACACAAAATATAATTAAACTATCTAATTGAAATGCATTCAGTTTAATTATATTGAAGAAGGTATAAGCATTATACCATTATAAACATGTAGCTTTTTAATTTTCTTAATGTAGGAAGAAAAACTATAATAAAAATTAAACTGTGGGTTTTATATTTTGTACTTTTATTGACTGATCATCAGAGGAAAGTATATGATTGTCTTGGGAGGTGGTATTATTTCATTCAAACTTTGTGATTTAGGGGTGGGGACAGGCTAGGCGAGATCCACATTCTTTGATATGATCCCATAAACTCTTATTTAAATGTCTTAAAGATATTCAGTGTTAAAAGAAATACAATGCAAAAGAAATGGAGATTTTTAAGTCACCCAGTAAATTTCATCAGTTATCATATCAACATGGGTAATTTAATTTCTACCTCATACTACAGTAAGCAGATGCTGTGGGTGAGCTTGTTGTTCAGTCACTAAGTTATGTCTGACTCTTTGTGACGCCATAAACTGCAGCCTGCCGGGCTTCTCTGTCCTTGACTATCTCCCTTAGTTTGCTCAAACTCATGTCCATTGAGTCAGTGATGCCATCCAACCATCTCATCCTCTGTATCCCCCTTCTCCTCTTGCCCTCAATCTTTCCTAGCATCAGGGTCTTTTCCAAAGAGTCAGTTTTTTGCATCAGGTGGCCAAGGTATTAGAGCTTCAGCTTTAGCACCAGTCTTTCAGGGTGTATTTCCTTTAGGATTGACTGGTTTGGTCTCCTTGCTGGCCAAGGGACTCTCAGAAGTCTACTCCAGTACCACTGTTCAAAAGCATCAATTAGAGTAATTATCCCAATGTCTTTCTTTAATACTTGTTTGCCTGGCCTAATTCCAACTGGATTTTGCCCAGGGCATCATAAGTGAGATTTGCCACAGGGTTTCTGAGAAAACCTTTTTCCTGGATAAATAGAATAAGCTTAAGTGTACAGAAGCATTGTCTCTTAGCTGCATTCCTTTGATATTGCCTTTTCCCTTTGGTATGGGTATGATCCTTTGAGCATTGGCACATGTATTATTTCTGTGAGTGTGAAAAACATGCATGCCTGGATGGTAGAACACAAAAGCAAAAAGTGCTACACCCTTGACTTCACTGATGGGCTAGACTAAACCCAGATAGAATCTACTTCCAGAGTTTCTATTACATAAGATAAATCAAAGTGTCTCTTAAGTCATCATTATTTGTGAGTTCATTTTTTACATCATAAAGAATGAAATAGTTCCTGATATCTTCATACTACAGCTTCTTTTTTACATTCCTTTATGGGAGTATCTTTGGGAAAATCTGTTTACTTCATTGGCACATTAAATTATTATAAAAATACTTGTGAATTTTATTGCAAAGATTCAGTAATAGTAGGATTTATCCAAGTTTTTATAGCTTAATATATGTATATTACTTAACTCTCTGTTTATCTGTTTAATTATGTAAGCATGCCATACTAATGGTGATAAGAGAATATCTCACTATGGATTTAATTTGCATTTTTCTAATTACTAGTGGCATAAAATCTCCTTTCGTATGTGTGTTGGCCATTTGTGGATTTTTTTCCCAGTGAATTGCCTTTGCTGTTTTTGCTCCTTTATTTGCTTGTCATTTTGTTCTCATAAAATTCTTGATGGTCTTTATAGTTTATAAACATTACAGTCAAATTTATTTTCCTCTGTGAAAGGACTTTGCTTTTTTGTACTTCATCAAAAAATCTCTCCCTGCTAGAACATTATTAAGATTTTGTCCTCTATTATTTAAGTTGCTTTTACATTTAGCTAATTAATCCATATTGAATTAAAATGTGTATATCCTGGGAAATAAGGATATGATTTTTATATTCACCATGTAGATAAACTTTTGCTATTATAAATAAAGCCATCTCCCCATTTACAGATTTTAAGAATATGTAGAGATGAAATTGCATTTTATGTATCTATAAATTTTGATTTATCTAGCCACTTTGCTGAAATGTCTTATATTTGAACAAGACTCTCATATTTCCTAAGATTCTCTTTGTATGGAAAACCATATTTTTCCATTCTTTCTTAAATTCTTATTTCTTATTCTCATGGTGTTTGCCTGGTTTGGACCTCCAAATTATCATTGAAAATAAGTGACTGTGATTTTGAAAAGCTGCTGTCAAGAATTTGGTTGCATTTCTTCCATTTCCAGGTAAGAGTTAAGGTCACTTTCCTCTGAACTGGGATAGGATTTGTGACTTCTTTGACCAATAGAGTATGACCTAAGTGATACTATGTGGTTTTCTAGGTTACATCAGGAAAGACCTTCAGTGGAAGGTCTTATTCACTGGAACACTGGCTTCCCCCATCTGCTATGTAACAAGTTTTAGTACCAGAAGGCTATGATGCTATGAGGAATCCCAGCCACATGTGGTGGCCGTGTGTAGGCATGCCAGGCAACAGGCCCAGGTGAGCTCAGCCTTGTTAATATATATGTGAACAAAGAAGCCACCACCAGACGATACCAGTCTCCAGAAATTTGTGGGTTCTCAAGGAGTCCTTTGTATCACAGAGCAGAGAGAGTCATCTCTCTTGTGTACATTTCTAAGTTCACATTTCTAAGTCACAGATCCCATGTACATACAATTGTTGTTACTTTACATCACTAATTATTGATGGTAGTTTAGTATGTAATGATCGATAACTGGAACTGGAACAACACACTTTTCTTATTCATGTCTTCAATGAAAGTATCTTGAAGACGTCAATGTAAAATACAATATTTGGAATGAATTTTGATACTGGCTATTCGCTGGTCCCCTTTTCTTGACTTTTCCATCTTCTAGAAGTCTCCCACATTCCTTAAGGTTCCTTACTCATCTTCAAAGCCAGCATGATAGCATCTTTGAATCTCATACTCTGATGCTCCTGTCTCTCTTTCTCTGATAAAGAATCTTAAATTACCTTAGGCCTACATGGATAATCCCCCCATGGCAAAACCCTAACATAATGGCATTGCAAAGTGTCATTTACCATGCAAGAGAACATATTCACAAATTTTGGGGATTTGGACATGGACATCTTTGGTGCAGAGGAACAATAATTCTGCCTAGTACACCATCCAATTTGCAATTGATACTAAAATTAACCTTGCCTTTGATTTCCCCAGCAATAGTCCCTAGCTATACAATTAGATCTGCCCTAGTAGAAATCTTGAACAGAAGATAGCCTTAGGTTATCCCCAAATAATCCCCAAATCTCAGCACAGACAAGCTTGTGCAAAAAAATATAGTTAAGAATAGGAAGCAGGATACATATTGCCTCTCATTTTCTGCTTGTCTCCTCGGTGCTCCTATTCATATCATAGGACTAACCATGGCCACTTTGAAATGAAGTTTAATGGTTTTTAGTAAATGGGTCTGGAAAAACTGGATATTTACATGCTAAAGGATAAAATTGAACTCCCATTTACACTACTCACATAAATAACCCAGAATGGATTAAAGATTTAAATGTAAGACCTGAAACCACAAATGCTTAGAAGAAAACAGAGAGAGAAAAAGTTCCTGATAATAGTCTTGGCAATGATTTTTTGGAATGACATCGAAAGTTTAATAAAAAATCAAAAATAAACAAATGGGGCCACATAAAACTGAAAAGCTTCTGTGGAGCCAAAGAAGCTATCAACAGAGTGTAGAGGCAATATAAGGAATGGGAGAAAATATCTGCAGACCATTTATCAGATAAGAGGTTAATGTCTAAAGTATAAAAGAAACTTACACAATTCAATCAAAACAGCAAAACAAAATTTAAGTGGGGAGAAAACCTGAATAGATTTTTTTTTCCCCAAAGAAGGCATATAGATAGCCAAAACATACGTGGAAAGATCCTCATTTTCTCTAATGATGGGAGATTCAAAACCACACCTCATACTTGTTGGAGAGGTTGTTTTCTAAAGGACAAGAAATACAGATGCTTTTGAGGATGTGGATTAAAGAGAACCCTATAAGGCTGTTAGTGGGAATGTGAATTGGTACAACTCATGGAAAACAATATGGAAGTGTCTCAAAAAGTTAAAAAATAACAACTACCATGTAATCCAGCATATGTACCTCATGGAAATGAAATCACTACCTTGAGGAGATATCTGCACCCCCAGGTTTATTGCAGCATTATTCACAACAGTGAAGACTGGAGAACAGCCTGTGTCCATTGACACATGAATAAGTAATTGTGGTGTGTATCTGTGTGTGTGTGTGTGTGTGAATGTATACATTCAGTGGAATATACATATATATGTCCATACATATAATGGAGAAGGAAATGGCTACCCACTCCAGTAATCTTGCCTGGAGAATTCCATGAACAGAGGAGCCTGGCTGGCTACAGTCCATGGGGTTGCAAAGAGTCAGGCATGACTGAACAACTATCATTCACAACAGAGTAATATTATTCACTCATTAAAAAAGGAAATTCTGACATTTGCAACAACATAGATGGAATTTGGGGATATCATGTGAAGACAGACAAAGAGAAAAAAACTATATTATCTCATTTATGTGTGATATCTTGGCAGGGAGAAAGCCAAACTCATAGAAGCAGAGAGTAGAATAGTGGTTTTCAGGAGCTGAGGTATGGAAAATGGTAAGATATTCATTAAAGGTATAAACTTCTGACATAAAACAAATAGGTTTGGGGGATCTTATATTCAACATAATGACTCTGTGCAGTGCTTAGTCACTCAGTTGTGTCTGACTCTTTCCAACCCCATGGACTGTAGCCCACCAGGCTCCTCTGTCCATGGGGATTCTCCAGGGAAGAACACTGTTGTAGGTTGCCATACCCTCCTCCAGGGAATCTTCCCAACCCAGTGATCGAACACAGGTCTCCCACATTGCAGGCATACTCTTTACTGTCTGAGCTACCATGGAAGCCCAAGAATATGGAGTGGGTAGCCTATCCCTTTTCCAGGGGATCTTTCAGACTCAGGAACCAAACCAGGGTCTCCTGCATTGCAGGCAGATTCTTTACCAGCTGAGCTACCAGAGAAAGCCCCACAGAATGACTATAATTAACAATATTGTATTATATACTTGAAAGTTGATTAGAGAGTAGATCTTATATGTTCACCCCCACCAAAATTATAAGAGATGATGAATGTGTTAACTAATCTTTTAGAGGTATTCATTTTACAATATATACATATATCAAAGTATCATGTTGTATGCCTTAAATGTCAGGTATATCTCAGCAAACCTAGAACAAAAGGGTATATATTCTCTCTTGGATCTTGTTTCCTACATGCTGAACTAATTTGGTACAGTTAAATGCCATGTACAGCAACATAATGAATAGTTTGGATGGTTATGTTAAAAAGGCACTAATATGGCAGATTGAACTTGTGCCACATCGCAGAAGAATCAGATACAATACCAAAGATTGAAATATTTAAATTCATGGCCATGATTAAAAATAAAATGAAGGAAGAATTACCGTTGTTTCTCATTCAATAAGTTGTGTCTGAATCTTTGAGACCCCATCACTGCAGCATGCCAGGCTTCTTTGTCCTCCACTGTCTCCCAGAGTTTGCTCGAGTTCATGTCCGTTGAGTCAGTGATGCTAACTATCTCATCTTCTGCTGTCCGTTCTCCTTTTGCCTTCTATCTGTTCCAGTATCAGGGACTTTTCAAATGAGTTTGCTTTTCACATCAGGTGGCCAAAGTTTTGGAAGAATAGAAGTGGTAAAATTTTCAAATGGATTAACTAATTATTTGTGTTTGACTGATTTATTTGGGGAAAAAAATGATCCCATATTTCCCTTCAAGTATTAACAAGCAGGTCAATGGATTATAGTTTAATGGGATGTTCTTTAGAAACTTGGAGAACTGATATTCCTCTTTGAGACTGCTGTTACCAGTTGCTCTTTCTTGAACAAGGTTCATTCATCATCAGTCTTGTTCTCAGGTTTAAGTGTGAGTCACTGTAGTACAGGTTTCTGTATGTGCCAGGTCATGTAACATGCTAATCCAGAACTTCTGTAGAGCAGTTAAGGTTAACTTCAACAATGATTACTAGTTTATTTCATTGCTTGTGTTACCTGAAGAAGCTGGTGTATTGTCCTTTCAAAGACTGAATATTCTATTTAAATGTAAACCACATTCATGGCCCAATTCCTAAATGTTATATACCATGCTATGTGTAAACACAATTTGATTTCAAAAGATATTAACCTGAATTTTAAAATTGCTGTATTAGGCCAGACATAAAATACCAGTGCAAAGTAGAAAGTGCTTTCTAATAGCTCATTTCTCTAAACACTATCATTACATTGGATATCACTCTTTTAGGCTTATTGAAACCCATTGCTGCTGTTTTTTTTTTTCCCCCTTGCTTTCATTCTGAGACCACACCTTGGTCCCAGATACTTGGTGTCAGATAATGTTATATGGTTGTTATTGTTTAGTGGCTAAATCACATCCAACTCTTTTGCAACACAGGAGCTTAAACACAATTCATACATAATACCTAGTTTCTGAATATTTTGTTTTTCTGTTTCCTCTTCAGTTATAGTACCATGGCCTCACCATCCATTTATCATCACACTGAGTTTTGTCTTGTTGCTGTAGAATGTGTTCATATTTTACCTATATTTGCTACATATTGAATCACTAATGTTAACCACTGAATTAAATTATCAAGAGATATTGGATGGTATAATTAGTAGCATATGTGACTATGAAATTGCAAAAATATACAAAAATATTCCTCAAGTGGATATTTTGTGAAATCCAAAGGCATAAATATAAAATCTAATTTTGAGGATTTTTTTCACAGGAATCAAAGAATAAATTCCTCAGGTGTTTTGCTTTCTTTTTACTTAATTATAAAGCTTTCATAATTTGTTGAGTATCCTTCTATCAATAAGTTGTCCCCTAACCTGCAATGTTTTCTAAATCTCCTATAAAACATTTCAGATAAATAGATTTTTGTGTCCTCTCCTGAAGATTTTGATTATGTATGTCTGGTCTGGGATGTAGGAGTTCATATTTTTAATAAGTGCCCTCATTATTTCTGATTCACAGTCACATTTGGAAACACTAATGTAGATTCCCTCTTGATCTCTTGCTAATACTGAAGTCCAAAGTGAGCTTTCAGAAAGTGCTGAATTGCAGCCAATGCATAGTGAAATTTTTTTTTTTTTTTTTAACAACTGCTGTCTATGACAGTATTCTGTATTGTTGATTTAAGATAGATCCTTATGCCAATGTAAGGAAGGAAAACTTCAGTTTGCTCTCTTTGGGAGCTTGTCTTAAATTCATGTCCATACAGGATCATTAAACTTCCATACAGAGGCAGAACACAGGAATGGCTATTCCTGATCAAGGCCATCATTTGTCACTCAGAGAGAAACTTTATATACTTAGTTTTTGGACATGCATTGAACTGAAACACTGTACTAAAGCAACAGAAATGAAGGAAAATCTTTGAAGTTTTAAGTTGATCATGATAATATCTGGTGCTTCAGTCCTAAATGAATCACAATATACCATTTTAAAAATGGATATTATCTTCTAATTTACACCCCACAGCTGAATTCATAAGCAATTATTTACTAAATAATGATATAAATTATGAGGTAATGGCTGTCTGGGAGGCCTTACAAATAGCTGTGAAAAGAAGAGAAGTGAAAAGCAAAGGAGAAAAGGAAAAATATAAGCATCTGAATGCAGAGTTGCAAAGAATAGCAAGAAGAGATAAGAAAGCCTTCCTCAGCAAACAATGCAAAGAAATAGAGGAAAACAACAGAATGGGAAAGACTAGAGATCTCTTCAAAAAATTAGAGATACCAAGGGAACATTTCATGCAAAGATGGGCTTGATAAAAGACAGAAATGGTATGGACCTAACAGAAGCAGAAGATATTAAGAAGAGGTGGCAAGAATACACAGAAGAACTGTACAAAAAAAGATCTTCACGACCCATATAATCACGATGGTGTGATTACTGACCTAGAGCCAGACATCCTGGAATGTGAAGTCAAGTGGGCCTTAGAAAGCATCACTATGAACAAAGTTAGTGGAGGTGATAGAATTCCAGTTGAGCTATTTCAAATCCTGAAAGATGATGCTGTGAAAGTGCTGCACTCAATATGCCAGCAAATTTGGAAAACTCAGCAGTGGCCACAGGACTGGAAAAGGTCAGTTTTCATTCCAATCCCAAAGAAAGACAATGCCAAAGAATTCTCAAATTACCACACAATTGCACTCATCTCACATGCTAGTAAAGTAATGCTCAAAATTCTCCAAGCCAGGCTTCAGCAATACGTGAACCGTGAACTTCCTGATGTTCAAGCTGGTTTTAGAAAAGGCAGAGGGACCAGAGATCAAATTGCCAACATCCGCTGGATCATGGAAAAAGCAAGAGAGTTCCAGAAAAACATCTATTTCTGCTTTATTGACTACGCCAAAGCCTTTGACTGTGTGGATCACAATAAACTGTGGAAAATTCTGAAAGAGATGGGAATACCAGACCACCTGACCTGCCTCTTGAGAAATTTGTATGCAGGTCAGGAAGCAACAATTAGAACTGGACATGGAACAACAGACTGGTTCCAAATAGGAAAAGGAGTACGTCAAGGCTGTATATTGTCACCCTGCTTATTCAACTTATATGCAGAGTACATCATGAGAAACGCTGGACTAGAAGAAACACAAGCTGGAATCAAGATTGCCGGGAGAAATATCAATAACCTCAGATATGCAGATGACACCACCCTTATGGCAGAAAGTGAAGAGGAACTCAAAAGCCTCTTGATGAAAGTGAAAGTGGAGAGGGAAAAAGTTGGCTTAAATCTCAACATTCAGAAAACAAAGATCATGGCATCTGGTCCCATCACTTCCTGGGAAATAGATGGGGAAACAGTGGGAACAGTGTCAGACTTTACCTTTTTGTGCTCCAAAATCACTGCAGATGGTGACTGCAGTCATGAAATTAAAAGACACTTACTCCTTGGAAGGAAAGTTATGACCAACCTAGATAGCATATTCAAAAGTAGAGACATTACTTTGCCAACAAAGGTCCGTCTAGTCAAGGCTATGGTTTTTCCAGCAGTCATTTGTGGATGTGAAAGTTGGACTGTGAAGAAGGCTGAGTGCCAAAGAATTGATGCTTTTGAACTGTGGTGTTGGAGAAGACTCTTGAGAGTCCCTTGGACTGCAAGGAGGTCCAACCAGTCCATTCTGAAGGAGATCAGCCCTGGGATTTCTTTGGAAGGAATAATGCTAAAGCTGAAACTCCAGTACTTTGGCCACCTCATGCAAAGATTTGACTCATTGGAAAAGAGTCTGATGCTGGGAGGGATTGGGGGCAGGAGAAGAAGGGGACGACAGAGGATGAGATGGCTGGATGGCATCACTGACTCAATGGACGTGATTCTGAGTGGACTCTGAGAGTTGATGATAGAGAGGAAGGCCTGGTGTGCTGCAATTCATGGGGTCCCAAAGAATTGGACACGACTGAGCGACTGAACTGACTGACTGATTAGAGAATAACTGAAAACAAATAATAATGATAAAAGTAATAATATTAATAATTAATAATAGCATTGTTATGCTACATTTGACAGTAAACTGTCCAAAGAATTCTTAACATAAATGAGGATTATTGTATCTTTCATTGAGCTTATTTTACACACTGATATATGATAATTAAATATAAGAGATGGATTGACTAATGTTTATTATCGGCTGCTTTCTCAATGATAGGATATAAATCCTTTAGAAATAAAGAATCAGATCTAAAGCATATTTATTCCTGTGAGACATTTTGAGAAACATTATTTTTTATGAACATGTTTCAGAGAAACTTTGTCTAACAGATGTTAAGAGTAAAGTTGGCTTGGAGTCCTATGGTATCTGCGAATTAAAAGATTTTAATGTAGAAGTCATAAGTATTTTTATTTTTTAATATATGAATGAACCACACTTTGTGTTTATCTTATAAAATGTAAATGAAAGTAAAATATATGGTAATTTTGGTGCTAGGCTACCTAGTTTTTCCTGGATTGTTGCTCAATTTAATGTTGTTGAGTTTCTAAGTCGTGTCCAACTCTTTGCGACCCCACTGATTGCAGCACGCCAGACCTCTCTGTCCCTTACTATCTCCTGGAGTTTGCCCAAGTTCATGTCAATTGAGTCGGTGTTGCTATCCAACCATCTCATCTTGTGCCACCCTCTTCTCCTTTTGCCATCAACCTTTCCCAGCATTGGGGTCTTTTGCAATGAGTCAATTGTTTGCATCGGGTAGCATCAGTCCTTCAAATGAGTATTCAGGATTGATTTCCTTTAGGGTTGACTGGTTTGATCCCCTAGCAGTCCAAGGGACTCTCAAGAATTTTCCCCATCACCACAATTGAAAACCATCAATTTTTTATGGTCTAACTCTCACATTTGTACATGACTACTGAAAAAATCATATCTTTGACTGTATAGACCTTTATTGGCAAAGCAATGTCCATGCTTTTCAATATGCTATCTAGGTTTATCATAACTTTCCTTCCAAGAATCAAGTGTCTTCTAATTTCATGGCTGCAGTTACTATCTGCAGTGGTTTAGGAGCCCAAGAAGAGACAATCTGTCACCGCTTCCATTTTTTCCCATTCTATTTGCCATGAAGTGATGACACCAGATGCCATGATCTTAGTTTTTTGAATGTTGAGTTTTAAGCTAGTTTTTTTTTTTTTTTTTTTCACTTTTCTCTTTCACATTCTTCAAGAGGCTCCTTAGTTTCTCTTTGCTTTCTGCCAATCAGGGTGGTGTCGTCTGCATATCTGAGGTTTTTTATATTTTTCCTGGCAGTCTTGATTCCAGCTGTAACTCATCCAGCCTGGCATTTTGCATGATGTACTCTGCATTTAAGGTAAATAAACAGAGTGACAATATGTGGTCTTGTCGTACTGCTTTTCCAATTTTGAACCAGTCAGTTGTTCCATACAAGGTTATAACTGTTGCTTCTTGTCCCATATACACTTTTCTCAGGAGATAGATAAGACGGTCTGGTATTCCATCTTTTTAAGGATTTTCCACAGTTTGTTGTGATCTACACAGTTAAAGACTTTCACGTAGTCAATGAAGCAGAAGTAGATGTTAATGACCCAACAGATGTTGGCAATTTGATCTCTGGTTCCTCTGCCTTTTCCAAACCCCGTATATCTGGAAGTTCTCTATTCAAGTACTGCTGAAGCCTAGCTTGAAGGATTTTGAGCACAATCTTATTAGCATGGGAAATAAGTGCAATTGTACCTCAGTTTAAACCTTCTTTAGCACTCCCCTTCTTTGGAATTGGGATGAAACTGACCTTTTCCAGTCCTGTGGCCACTGCTAGGTTTTTCAAATTTGCTGACATATTGAGTGCAGCATTTTAGTTGTATCATCTTTTAGGATTTGAAATAGCTCAGCTGGGATTCTATCACCTCCACTAGCTTTGTTGGTAGTAATCCTTCCTAAGGCCCACTCGACTTCTCATTCCAGGATGTCTGGCTCTAGGTGAGTGATCACACCATCACGATTATCTGGGTTGTGAAGATCTTTTTTGTATAGTTCTGTGTATTCTTGCCTCCTCTTCTTAATCTTTTCTGTTTCTGAAAGGTCTGTACTATTTTTAAATATCAACTTAATGATAAATGTAATAAATGTAGATATATTTTAAACTACTTTGTTTATAGTAAAGTTATTACACAGAAATAACTAATACAACTTACGTGGTGCTTACTGTGTCAGACACTGTTCTAGGGGCCTTAATTTTTTTACTCATTTTATCTCCCTAGCAGCCCTAGGGTATTATTAACTCCATTTTATAAATAAGAAAATGGAGGCAAATAGTGATTAAATAATCACTAGTCCAGTTTAAATACCTAGCTCAGTTTCACTGAGGAAATGAGTGGACAAGATATGATTCAGATCTAAGCATCTTGGCTCTTGAGTTCATGTTATTACCCTCCAGACCACATCCCCTGCAGTGCCCTTGTGAAAACCTTAATGCACCCATTAGCCCAAACTAAAAATCTCCAACTAGGATATATCATATGTTTCTTTGAAAGCCTAATTCATACTTTGCTTGTTAATGGAATGAAACTTAATGTTTGTAGGCCATCTCATCTGAATTCCACTTAGATATTTTCTCACAAACACTGCCAAGACTTTTTATGCTTGTTGGCAAGCTCAATTAAACCAAGAAATTGGATTCCTTAGTTGGTTAGACAAGGGAGAGTAAAGATTGGTTACAGCCTGTCTACAATCTGTTTGTATGCAGTTAGAGAAGAATCCTCTGCCAGAAGACAATTAAGGCCGGGCACTGTAAATATTTTAGTCGACATTATGTAATCATTGCTCCCCCTTAAGTATCATATCCCATCATTTCATTCTCCCAGTTAGACTAAACAACTGATATTTCCCATTGTTAAAATTAGAGTAAAGGGAAACTTGTAGCATGTTCTAAAGAGTCCTTTTCATAAATAGAGTTGAGAAAATGGCAGTCAGTTATTAAAAAAAAATCAGTGTTGCTACATTATCTTGTATTGTAATGTTTGATATATCAGATATCAGCACTATATTGTGATGCTGAATAGCGTCAGATTCAGGGTGGCAAATAAAGGACTACATGTAATGCAAAAATTCTAGTTGATTCCCTTTCAAATCTGATGTTCATTTCAGTCTAGTACATGGCTGTCCTATCATTATTCTAGCATTCAGGTCATCCCCATTTTTATACCATGTAATAAATGTTTGCTGCTGCTGCTAGGTCGCTTCAGTCGTGTCCGACTCTATTGCGACCCTATGGACTGCAGCCTACCAGGCATCTCCATCCATGTGATTCTCCAGGCAAGAACACTGGAATGGGTTGCCATTTCCGATAAATGTTTACCATTAAAAAAAAAAAATAGATACATGATGGAATTGTTTGCAACAACCCCATAAAATGCCCTAAATACCCATCCTTCCTTCACTAGTCAGAGTACTCTAGTCCTGTCAAACAAGTCTCTAAGCCCTGAATGTATCTTCCCATAACTATAGGTCTCCACTCATCTCTGAGTGTCTACCTTGCTTCTACCAGATTATTGTGTGTATCAATTCTATACTATCGTATTATCTACCACCTCTTCACATCTCAAATCTGTGTATAATATTTCAGTTTGAAATTTTGAAGTGATACATTTCTGTGTTTATGTCATCCATGGGATTCTGAATTCTAGTGCTTTTCTCACAGTCAGTTTTTTATTCTCACTCCATAACATAACTGGTTTTGAACAAAATATTTGTTTATTGTCTGAGTGAATGAATTAGTTAATGGTTCATGTTCTCATATATATATATATATATGTGTGTGTGTGTGTGTGTGTGTGTGCATTAGGTGTTAATACTATTGATCAGGTTGAAAAAAAGTATAAGTTTAGTCACTCAGTCATGTCCAGCTGTTTGCGACCCCATGGACTGTAGCCCGCCAGGCTCCTCTGCCCATGGATTCTCCAAGCAAGAATACTGGAGTGGGTAGCCATTCTCTTATCCAGGGGATCTTCCCAGCCTAGGGATTGAACCCAGGTCTTCTACATTGCAGGCAGATTCTTTACTGTCTGAACCAGCAGGGAAACACATTGATCAGGTTATTAAATTTTAAAGCTATTCAAGAAGACATTTTGTGGAATTCAGCTGCCCTTAGGTTTGACACAGTAAAGTGTATCGTTTGCCTGATGTGTCACTTGTGGCAGAAAAAAGGAGTCACTAAATTCTTTCAGTTTTAGAATTAACAAAAAGATATTTAAGATATGTCTACTTCTTATGCTTCTGAAAAATCAGCAAAATGAAATAATCCCCATGCTGCTGCTGCTGCTAAGTCGTTCAGTCATGTCCAACTCTGTGCGACCCCATAGACGGCAGCCCACTAGGCTCCTCTGTCCCTGGGATTCTCCAGGCAAGAATGCTGGAGTGGGTTGCCATTTCCTTCTCCAATGCACAAAAGTGAAAAGTGAAAGTGAAGTCTCTCAGTTGTGCCTGACTTTTAGTGACCCCATGGACTGCAGCCTACCAGGCTCCTCCATCCATGGGATTTTCCAGGCAAGAGTACTGGCGTGGGTTACCATTGCCTTCTCTGAAATAATCCCCATAGTTTATTAAAAAAATTCTTTATTTTGTATACGTATGTCTACCTTGAGGTATCTTCCCCTTCTTTTGTTTCTTTTTTTTTTTGTTTTCTTAGGAAATCTTTCAAAAGGGGCAAGGGGGAAAGAAAATAAAAGTGAGAAAAGAGTTATCTGAATAAATAATTATTAAAAATAATAAAAAATTTAAATACATAGCTTTATTGTATAATGAAAAGTTATTTAAATAACTTTTTTCAGATAAAGATAGTTTCTATAACACTGGGTTTCCTACTCATTTGAGGATACTTGTTACTAATTAACTAAAAGATGTTCACTTGAAACAAATAGACTGCCTGGTATTTCTCCAGCAAAGATGGATTTATTTAAGATCATCAGACAATTCCAGTTAGAGGTATTGCAACTGTGGCAAGCCAAGTAAAATCCCCATATAGCAAGGGAAGGAGAACATTTTTATAGAGAGGGAAAAGCTGGGAGGGTTGTAGTAAACGGAATCCATAGCTTTCCATTGGTTGAGTCCCTGCCAGAGTCTTTCTTCTTCCTGTTGGGCTCTGCTATCCTTGCAGGGAATGAGAGTTACCTCTGTGGTCTCCAAACTCAATTTTGTGGAATTTTTGTGTGTGTGTGTGTGTATGTATGTGTATGTGTATATATATATATATATATATATATATATAAATATATATGGGCTTCCCTGGTAGCTTGGATGGTAAAGCGTCTGCCTACAATGCAGGAGGCCTGGGTTCGATCCCTGGGTCAGGAAGATCCTCTGGAGAAGGAACTGGCAACCCACTCCAGTATTCACGCCTGGAAAATCCCGTAGACCAAGGAGCCTGGTGGGCTACAGTCCATGGGGTCGCAGAGTAAGACACGACTGAGCGACTTCTCTTCACTTCATTTCATATATATACAGAGGTTATAAGAAAATTGTATTCAGTTCAAAATTTGCCTACATACAGTCTGTTCTGTGAAGCAATATTTACCAAGTACTCTGACATCAGTTCAGTTCAGTTCAGTCGCTCAGTCGTGTCCGACTCTTTGCGACCCCATGAATCGCAGCACGCCAGGCCTCCCTGTCCATCACCATCCCCTAGAGTTCACTCAAACTCACGTCCATTGAGTCAGTGATGCCATCCAGCCATCTCATCCTCTGTCGTCCCCTTCTCCTCCTGCCCCCCAATCCCTCCCAGCATCAGGGTCTTTTCCAATGAGTCAACTCTTTGCATGAGGTGGCCAAAGTACTGGAGTTTCAGATTTAGCATCATTCCTTCCAAAGAACACCCAGGACGGATCTCCTTTAGAACGGACTGGTTGGACCTCCTTGCAGTCCAAGGGACTCTCAAGAGTCTTCTCCAACACCACAGTTCAAAAGCATCAATTCTTCGGTGCTCAGCTTTCTTCACAGTCCAACTCTCACATCCATACATGACCACAAGAAAAACCATAGCCTTGACTAGACAGACGTTTGTTGGCAAAGTAATGTCTCTGCTTTTGAATATGCTATCTAGGTTGGTCATAACTTTCCTTCCAAGGAGTAAGCATCTTTTAATTTCATGTCTGCAGTCACCATCTGCAGTGATTTTGGAGCCCCAAAATAGGGAAAATACAAAACCTCCAGACACATTAAATCTACTGGTCTTGATGAACTTACTTCGATGACTGTGGAAGAGACAGATTTGGAATTGTTTTCACACTCAAATAGGGATTCCTTTGAATACAAAACTCTTGAGATGAGCCTTTAAGAACTGAATTGAATTGAAAGTCTCTCAGTTGTGTCCAACTCTGTGTGACCCCATGGACTACATAGTCCATGGAATTTTCCAGGCCAGAATACTGGAGTGGGTAGCCTTTCCCTTCTCCAGGGGATCTTCCCAACCCAGGGATTGAACCCAGATCTCCCACATTGCGAGCAGATTCTTTACCAGCTAAGCCACAAGGGAAGCCTGAGAATACTGGAGTGGGTAGCCTATCCCTTCTCCAGCATATCTTCCCAACCCAGGAATCGAACCCAGGTCACCTATGTTACAGGCAAATTGTTTACCAACTGAGCTATCAGGGAAGCTCACCGATAGACTTATTTTCTATTGAATTAAATACAAATTCCACTGAGTGAGGTAACATTACAAAGTTTCAAAGTTGCCTCAAAATACTTTCTTCTTTTTACTTACCCAAATACCAGTCTAGAGATGTAGCTGTAGTGTCAAGGCATTGATTGGTATTCTGGTCTCCTTTTTTGTACCTATCACTTGATGATAGAATAGGGATGTATATAGAAATGGGGAACATAAGTCTTCTCTTACTTGACTTCCTGTACCAAAGTTGCTCAACACTCTGTTGTCACATCTCTCTTTAAACTGAACATTGATTTTCTCTTGTAGCAGCTGTTGAAATATGTTTCTTGAGGTTGTTTGTTAATTATTCAAGAGCCTTCCTCCTCATACACATTTCCTTGGAGCTAAAGATCTAGCTAAGGTTTAAGCCTTTCTTTAAAACTTTAAAGGTAGAGACATTACTTTGCCAACAAAGGTCCATCTAGTCAAGGCTATGGTTTTTCCAGTGGTCATGTATGGATGTGAGAGTTGGACTGTGAAGAAAGCTGAGCGCCAAAGAATTGATGGTTTTGAACTGTGGTGTTGGAGAAAACTCTTGAGAGTCCCTTGGACTGCAAGGAGATCCAACCAGTCCATTCAGAAGGAGATCAGTCCTGGGTGTTCATTAGAAGGAATGATGCTAAAGCTGAAACACCAGTACTTTGGCCACCTCATGCAAAGGGTTGACTCATTGGAAAAGAGTCTGATGCTGGGAGGGATTGGGGGGCAGGAGGAGAAGGGGACAACAGAGGATGAGATGGCTGGATGGCATCACTGACTAGATGGACATGAGTCTGAATGAACTCCGGGAGTTGGTGATGGACAGGGAGACCTGGTGTGCTGCAATTCATGGGGTCACAAACAGTCAGACACAACTGAGTGACTGAATGGAACTGAATCACTTTACTACCTTGTCATGTGCTATTGGTGATCCATTGCCTAATCAACTTTTGCTCTATAACAAACCACCCCAAAACTTAGTGACCTTATCATTAAGATTTCTTACAATTATTGATAGATCATTCTTCTGGTATGGGCCAACTTATTTGATATCTGCTTGGCCAGCTTTTATATCTTAAGTCAACAAACATGTTGCTTAGCCAATTGGATAACATAGGGCACCTGTTCCTATGTGTTTGGAGGTTGATTGCCTAAGGCACCAGGGATCTTATCCATGTGGTTTTTATACTTTTTCTTGCTGTTTCTTTTCTCTTTTTCCAGAAAGTTAGATCAGGCGTGTTCATATGGTCATCTAAATTTTTTAAATACAGTAAGAGAGGGATAGTCCCAGTGTATAAGAACTTTTCTGAACAAATGTTTCTTTGGGGAAAATGATTCCACTAAGATTACACTTGCTTCTTTCCATAATATTCCTAGGAAAGTTGAGGAGAGGAATATTGGTAAATTCAAAGGAAATGATAATATTCTGTTTTTTAAAATATTTTAGATATTTGTGTGTTCATTATTCTTTATATTTAAATTTACTGTATAACTTTCTGTGTTTATATGCATATTGTTTTATGGTGTATTTTATTATAAAACTATTCAAAAATTGGTAATAAAAAGAAATAAATACACATAAGTTGAATAGCACCACAAGCTTGTCACCTAGAATTAGTTAACTTTAGCAATGTAAGAATTACTTACATCAGTTACTCTTTGGAAAATTTAAATAATCTAAGACAAAAAAAGACTGAAAATAATAGGTATTAAAAAGGGTGTTAGCCTTTACAAAGATAGTGAATGAGTAAAACTAAAGGTGATAAAAGTTTACCTATCCAAATTCCTATTATGTTTCTGACTGCAACAGAATTAAACTGGAAATAAATCCATGAAAATATTATATCTGAAAAATTATTCCAAATTTACAGTTCAACAGTACACTTAGGAATCACAAGTGGGTTCGTAAGTAAACCACAAAAGATACTAGCAGATATTTTGAACTGAATCAATAACACTTCCTTAGAAATACAAATCTCCTGTGTATTTGAAAATAACTTTTTGTATTCAGGGCTTGTATTTTAATACAGTTATATTTCCCAGTCCTCTCACTTATGATTTGTGCTTTTGTATCTTGATTAAAACATTCACCTCTGTCCTAAAGTTTAATAGACATTTCAAAACCAAAGGATTCCTGATATTGCTTGTAAATGTCCTTCTACTGTGTTGTCCATCTCAGGTAATAGAAACGATCTCCTTTTAGTCGGTCAAGCCCAAAGTCAGGAATTTATCCTTGGGAGTTCTTTTTGTCTCACATTTCACACTCAATCTGTCAGGAAATCCAGTTGACTTTATCTCCAAAAATTTCCACAGTCTGACAACTTTTATCTCCATTGTCATAACTTTGGTCAGGATACCACACACATCAGTGCTATACCTCTCAACTTTTCTTACCCCACCTACTTCAGTACTTTATCTCCATAACAGATAGGTGACAATCTAAAATGGAAGCCACATTGTAACATTAATTTAAAAACCTGGGCCTCATTATTGAAAGATTTTAACTACTGATTATTTTTTAATGTTGCAGATAGCTTGATTTAAAAGTATTATTGGCATAAAAATGGTTCATTTAGTAACAAAGGAAAAGTCTGTGTATATATAACCATGGGACCGCGTAACAACTGTTTTTAAAGTGACAATAAATTGTGAAACTTGCTACTTGCCTCCATAAAGTACTTTTGTAGTCTATGAGCTTAACATAGTTATAAACATTTGCCCATAATGTTTGCAAGGACAAGATGAAGATGTTCTTCTTCAGCTCTCACAACCATGAACACAAGATTGTCTCCATAATTGATACCAATTTTGTCTGATTGATCATCAAACATTGTAGACTGCCCAGCAGCAACCCTTGCTGCTTCAGATAATTACATCCTGATTGTCATCAGAGTCTCCATAATACACCAAAAGGGTAGGTGGAAATGCTATCAGAGAATTCCCTTAATATTATCAGCAATTTATTTTAAGATCACTTCAAAAGTATTCTTAAAATATGACAGGGATGAGGATTAATATATGATAGATACTAAAGGAATTAAAATTTATATACAGATTACTTTTTAGACTAGAGCATAAAGTTAGTGTAATACAGCAGAAGAGTTCACTCACTTTAAGACATTTTCAATTTAAATAGCTGTGACAATTTCTAGAAGCATAAAGTTTTTCAAATGTCTGAAGAAATTTTAATGAATACCCAGAACAGGGTATCACTATGAGGGAATCAGGGCCTTGTTAATATACAGAACATGTTGTGCTGTTAACATTCACAGTTACCCCTGTAAGTCATAGAAGATTCATAAATATAGAATCAAAATATTCTAGAAAATTCTAAGGCCCTAATTCAAAGCTCTCAGCAAGACATCTAACTCAATGTAACTATAAGCCATGCCATGAGGGCCACCCAAGATGGACGGGTCATGGTGGAGAGTTCTGAAAAAATGTGGTTCACTGGAAAAGGGAATGGCAAACCACTTCAGTATTCTTGCCTTGAGAACCCCATGAACAGAATGAAAAGGTAAAAAGATAGGACACTGAAAGGTGAATGCCCCAGGTCAGTAGGTGCTCAATATGCTACTGGAGATCTGTGGGGAAATAACTCCAGAAAGAATGAAGAGACAGAGCCAAAGCAGAAACAACACCCAGCTGTGGATGTGACTGGTGATGGAAGCAAGATCCGAAGCTGTAAAGAACAATATTGCATAGGCACCTGGAATGTTAGGTCCATGAATCAAGGCAAGCAGGAAGTAGTCAAACAGGAGATGGTAAGAGTGAACATTGACATTTTAGGAATCAGCAAAAACTGGACAGGAACGGGTGAATTTAACTCAGAACACCATTATATCTACTATCTATCTAATATCTATCTATTTTTTGGGCAAGAATCCCTTAGAAGAAATGGAGTAGCCATTAGTAAACAAAAGAGTCTGAAATGCATTACTTGGATGCAATCTCAAAAACTACAGAAAGATCTCTGTTCATTTCCAAGGCAAACCACTCAATATCATGGTAATCCAAGTCTATGCCCTGACCAGTAATGCTGAAGAAGCTGAAGTAGAATGGTTCTATGAAGACCTACAAGACCTTCTATAACTAACACCCAAAAAAGATGTCCTTTTCCTTATAGGGGACTGGAACGCAAAAGTGGGAAGTAAAGAAACACCTGGACCAGGCAAATTTGGGCTCAGAGTACAAAGTGCAGCAGGGCAAAGGCTACAGAGTTTTGCCAAGAGAATGCACTCATCATAGCAAACACCTACTTCCAACAACACAAGAGAAGCCTCTACACTTGGGCATCACCACATGGTCAACACTGAAATCAGACTGATTATATTCTTTGCAGCCAAAGGGGGAGAAGCTCTATACAGTCAGCAAAAACAAGACTGGGAGCTAACTGTGGCTCAGATCATGAACTCCTTATTGCCAAATTCAGACTTAAATTGAAGAAAGTAGGGAAAACCACTAGACATTCAGGTATGACCTAAATGATATCCCTTATGATTAAACAGTGGAAGTGACAAATAGATTTAAGGTATTGGACCTGATAGAGTGCATGATGAACTATGGACAGAGGTCCATGACACTGTACACGAGGCAGGGCTCAAGACAATCCCCAAGAAAAAGAAATGCAAAAAAGCAAAATGGCTGTCTGAGGGGGCCTTATAAATAGCTGTGACAAGAGGACAAGTGAAAAGCAAAGGTGGAAAGCAAAGTAATACCCATTTGAATGCAGAGTTCCAAAGAATAGCAAGGAGAGAGAAGAAAGCCCTCTTCAGTGACCAATGCAAAGAAATAGAGGAAAACAATAGAATTGGAAAGACTAGAGATCTCTTCAAGAAAATTAGAGATAACAAGGGACTAATTCATGCAAAGATGGGCTCAATAAAGGACAGAAATGGTATGGACCTAACAGAAGCAAAGATATTAAGAAGAGTGGCAAGAATACACATAAGAACTATGAAAAAAAGATCTTCACAACCCAGATAATCATGATGGTGTGATCACTCATCTAGAGCCAGACATCCTGGAATGTGAAGTCAAGTGGGCCTTAGGAAGCATCTCTACAAACAAAGCTAGTGGAGGTGATGGAATTCCAGTCGAGCTATTCCTTATCCTAAAGATGATGCTGTGGAAGTGCTACACTCAATATGCCAGCAAGTTTGGAAAACTCAGCAGTGGCCACAGGACTGAAAAGGGTCAGTTTTCATTCCAGTCCCAAAGAAAGGCAATGCCAAAGAATACTCAAACTACCGCACAATTGCACTCATCTCACATACTAGTAAAGTAATACTCAAAATCTTCCTCCGGGCTTCAACAGTATGTGAACCATGAACTTCCAGATGTTCAAGCTGGTTTTAGAAAAGGCAGAGGAACCAGAGATCAAATTGCCAATATCCGTTGGAGCATCAAAAAAGCAAGAGAGTTCCAGAAAAACATCTATTTCTGCTTTATTGACTATGACAAAGCCTTTGAGTGTGTGGATCACCACAATCTGTGGAAAATTCTTCAAGAGATGGGAATACCAGACCATCTGACCTGTCTCTTGAGAAATTTTTTTCCAGGTCAGGAAGCAACAGTTAGAACTGGACATGGAACAGCAGACTGGTTCCAAATAGGAAAAGAAGTACTTTAAGGCTGTATATTGTCATCCTGCTTATTTAACTTATATGCAGAGCACATTATGAGAAATGCTGGACTGGATGAAGCACAAGCTGGAATCAAGACTGCTGGGAGAAATATCAATAACCTCAGATATGCAGATGACACCATCCTTATGGCAGAAAGGGAAGAACTAGAGAGCCTCTTGATGAAAGTGAAAGAGGAGAGTGAAAAAGTTGGCTTAAAGCTCAACATTCAGAAAACTAAGATCATGGCATCTGGTCTATGACTTCATGGCAAATAGATGGGGAAGCAGTAGAAACAGTGTCAGACTTTATTTTTTGGGGCTCCAAAATCACTGCAGATGGTGACTGCAGCCATGAAATTAAAAGACGCTTACTCCTCAGAAGAAAAGTTATGACCCATCTAGACAGCATATTAAAAAGCAGAGGCATTACTTTGCCAACAAAGGTCCGTCTAGTCAAGGCTATGGTTTTTCCAGTAGTCATGCATGTATGTGAGAGTTGGACTATAAAGAAAGCTGAGCATTGAAGAATTGATCCTTTTGAACTGTGGTGTTGGAGAAGACTCTTGAGAGTCCCTTGGGCACAAGGAGATCCACCCAGTCCATCCTAAAGGAAATCAGTCAAGAAGATTCATTGGAAGGACTGATTTTGAAGCTAAAACTCTAGTACTTTGGCCACCTGATGTGAAGAACTGACTCATTTGAAAAGACCAGGATGCTGGGAAAGATTGAAGGTAGGACAAGAAGGGGATGACAGAGGATGAGATGGTTGGATGGCATCACTGACTCAATCGACGTGAGTTTGCATAGACTTGGGAGTTGTTAATGGACAGGGAGGCCTGGCGTACCACAGTCCATGGTGTAGCCAAGAGTCAGACATGACTGAGCAACTGAACTGAACTGAACTCTAAGCTGTGTAGCTTCAACCCCCCATGAGTTTGTGTCCTTTTCCCATGCAGTTCAGAGCCTCTATTATGGGATCTCAGTTCTACTGAGGATGCCGGACATTCATGCACTTTGTTTATAGTGTTTGTAATCATCTGCTACATTCATAATTTTATACTATATTTCTTCTAATCTGTTTCCTTTCTACAATCTGATAGCTTAAGTCTGGGTAAAAGCTGCATGATATCATTTCAGGCAGAGGGAAGCTTTGTGTCATAGACTCCTATATGATGGAGACTGTGGGGTAATACATATATGTTGTTTAAGTCACTAAGCTTTTGGCAATTTGTTACACAGCAAGAGAATTTTTGTACAGTAAGTGATCAACAAGTATTTATTAATCATTTTATCTCAAAATGTTCACTGAATCCCAGACACCAACAT
The DNA here is from genome assembly GCF_027580195.1 of Bos mutus. NCBI lineage: Eukaryota > Metazoa > Chordata > Mammalia > Artiodactyla > Bovidae > Bos > Bos mutus. The sequence goes on along the minus strand of NC_091623.1, from coordinate 72,354,522 downwards.
CTCCTTTGACTGTGGACCCAGCATTTATTCAGCAAACATAATTTTACTTTGAGCGTAATTAATGACTAGCTGTAGGGTATTTTGTGGTATATCTTGCAAGCACAATCTCTTATTCATAATGCTTTTCTGACTTCGAGATCCACATGCATTTGGTGAAGTAGTTTCAAAACACTATTGTTTTTTGTTGATACATTGATACAATGGTCAATAATATTTTTGCCTGCTCAATTTTCTACTAGCCTGACCAGTTCATTTTTGATAATTTAAATTATTTTTACAATGATGTGCTTTCAAATTAGTCTCTGATAGTAAACCATGAACTTTCATTTGGCAGGGACTGTGTATAATTCAGCTTTTCATTTTGAACATGTAGCAATTTCTTATACATATTAGGCACACAATCAACATTTTTTAAAAATTCGTGTATATACTAGGTTGTATAAGGACAGTGGACTTTATACAAATCTAGAAAAAATTGATTCTGAACAATTATATCTAAACCCTATAGTTATAAAGTAAAAATTATTACTACATGGCATCTCTAATAACTAATGTATACTATGGTTTGGCCAAAAAGCTCATTTGGGTTTGTTCATAAGATGTTAGAGAAAATCCAAAAGAACTTTATGACCAGCCCAATACAAGCTTTACAAAGGGGAGTTTAATCTGGATTATAAACATTGTGTACCCTGTGTTTGTTCCACTGTTGTGGAAGATATGCTCATTTCCCAGTCCCTGTGCATGTCGGCTCTCAATTGCTGCCCCTTTTTGTAGAGGAACACTCAAGATGTAACAATTCTGTCATGGGGTTTACACTTCTAGGGACTGATGGTGGAAAGGTTACCTAAGACCACCCGTTTCCTTTCCCCTTACTCTCCTCTATTTCCTTTCCCTTTCTTTCTTATCAGCTTTTATTCTGAAAAGTACTTCCTCAAAAGAGCATGCCCCTGAATCTATACTGAAGTCCATGGTTTTATGATCTTTATGGTCCAGCTGTGAAGGAAGCTTCTGGGTTGCAGCTTTGCCCATGTGATTCTTCTTCATTTCAGCCATTGAAAACTAAAAAAGATAAGTTATTCATCATTACCCCTTTCTTGTTCATAATGCTTTTCTTTTTTTTATTTTTTACTTTATTTTTTAACTTTACACTATTGTATTGGTTTTGCCATATATCAATACGAATCCGCCACAGGTATACACATGTTCCCCATCCTGAACCCTCCTCCCTCTTCCCTCCCCATAATGCTTTTCTGACTTTGAGATCCACATGCATTTGGTGAAGTAGTTTCAAAAAACTATTGTTTTTTTGTTGCAGCTTTTATCCAGACTTAAGCTGTCAGATTGTAGAAAGGAAACAGATTCAAAGAAATATAGTATAAAATTATGGATGTAGCAGATGATTACAAACACTATAAACAAAGTACAGTGGTGAGATAGGAACAGAATAACTGTATTCAGCAAGAGTAGAAATGGAAGATATCTTAGAAGTCACTGGCTCGTAACAATACTGAAGTCCATCTGAGCACAAGTGTCCAGGTCCCCTTCTTGTTAGCCAGGGAATGCTCTTTGACCATGGCCAAATTCTGCTACTTGGAGTCATCCCCTTAATCCATTGTTTTCCACATCTCTTGGCTGAGCCTTCTGAGAGTCTTTTCTGTAATAAATGTCCCATGTTTGGAATAAGCAGCCTTTGTTACCTGCTTAATTCCCATATAAATTGGTAGCTAAGAGCTTATTTTTCATTTTTAACTGTCTCAGGCCCTTAGCATCTGTGGTGTTGATGCTTTGGCCAGAACAACATTTTTAAAAACATTGTTATTTTTCTATGAATCTCTATGTCCCCCAAAGGACAGCCACGATTATTTCTGAGACTTATGTCCCTCTATTTTGGATGTACTAGCCTGCTGTGGGACAACGACACTCTTAAGATTCTTTCAAGACATTTGTCCTGCTGCTGCTGCTAAGTTGCTTCAGTCGTGTCCGACTCTGTGCGACCCCATGGACTGCAGCCCACCAGGCTCCTCTGTCCATGGGATTTTCCAGGCAAGAGTAATGGAGTGGGGTGCCATTGCCTTCTAGTGGGCTCTATAAGCAAGGTCTCGAGTCATTTGGAACTCGTAACAAATTTTCTTGCAGCCAAAACCTTGATGAGGTCTTTACCTTAACGCCATTTATTTGAGAAATCTTTGAAGGCTAGAGAGACTGGAAATGGAAGTCTCTTCTTGTCTCACATATGCAGCCTTGAGTCCTCATATTTCTTTGAAATTTTGTATATACACTGAATAATTTCTACTTTACTTGTTTCTCCCTCAAAGTAACTTATCATACTCAGCAGGAAGAAATCAATTGGGATGGTCAGCATTCTAGCTAGATACCTCCTCTTCCAGATCAGAAAGTCCATTAAATAAGTTCTCTAACTTCCAACATATCCTAGGTCATATGTTTTGCCATTTTTTTTCTGCCAAAGCATAGCTCAGTTGCCCTATTTTGAGGCTCTTCCTTTTGTAGTCTCCAGAAGAATTTGCCATTTATTCATCTTTCTTATGCTCCTCCTCAGACTTTTCCTTCTGCCTGATCCCAGAATCCAATGCTATGTGTTGTCTTTTAAGCTTTCTTACACTGCTAACTACCAGTTTCTGTATTATTTATCTATTGCTAGATAACAGACTGTCCCTTAACATAGTATATCTTGAATATCTTAAGACAATAATCATTCTATTTTTCCTTGAGCTAATGGATCAGCAGTTTGGCCTGGATTTCCTAATGAAGATTTAGTCATGAAGTCTTTCAAATTTGTCTGTATTTCCAAAGTGTTCCTACTACTGTATCTACTACCTGTTCTGCTTGTTAGCCTGAACTTTCTTTCCACATGGTCTTTTATTATCAAGGAGTCTTTGACTTATGACTTTGATCATCACATCCAAAGAGGGTAAAAGGCACAAAGTCTCTTAAAACCTAGGCTTGAACAGTCTACCTTCTTTTCTTATTAAAATACAAGATATTTACAATATTAGTTTTAGGTGTACAACATAATGATTCAATATTTTTATAGGTCATATTCCATTTTGAGTTATTACAAAGTAATGGCTTTATTTTCCTGTCCTGGGCAGTATATCTTAGCTGTTAATTTTGTATATAGTAATTTATATCTCTTAATTCCGTATGCCTATCTTGCTCGACCCCCATTTCTTCTCCCTACTGGTAACCACTAGTTTGTTCTCTGGATCTGTGAGTCTATTACTGTTTTGTTATACATATTTGTTTTTTATCTTTTAAATTCCATACATAAGTGATAACATAGAGTATTTGTCTTTCTCTGTCTGACTTATTTCACTTATCATAATACCCTGTCGATTGATCCATGTTATTGAATATCGCAAAATTTTGTGGTTTTATGGTTGAATAATACTCCATTTTGTGTGTGTATTTGAAAGTGAAAGTGTCACTCACTCATTAGTGTCTGACTCTTTGTGATCCCAGGGATTGTAACCCACCAGTCTCCTCTATCCATGGAATTCTCCAGGCAAGAGGACTGGAGTGGGTTGCCATTCCCTTCTCCAGGGGATCTTCCCAACCCAGGGATCAAACCTAAGTCTCCTGCATTGCAGGCAGACTGCCAACTGAGCCACCAGGAAGCTATATATATATATATATATATATATATATATGTATATAGCTAAAAATATCAATAGTATAGATTTATTTCAAATTTCTCTAAGTAAAAAAATGCTAAACTAACATTGAAAAACTTTAAACTAATAACTAAAATCTGGTGAAGCTCACACATATGTTAAGTAATGTATATATAAAAATAAAATAGAGCAACAATCATAAATAATGTCTATATTTTCATAAACAGTACTTCTCATGGTACTTTCTCCGAATTAAATTGTATTCCTTCTAAATTCATATGTTGAACTGCAACCCACACTATGACTATATCTGGAGATAGAGTTTGTAAAAAAGTAACTAAGGAAAACTGAAACCCTATGGAAGTGGTCTTAATCCTGTAGAATCAGTGAATTTATAAGAAGAGGAAAAAAGAGTGATATCTTTCTCCACTCTCACAAGGAAAGGCCATGTGAACACACAATGAGAAGGCACCCATCTTTCAGCCGGGAAAACAGTCCCGACCAGCATCTGAATATATTGGCACCCTGCTCTCAGACTTCCAGCCTCCAGAAGTGTAAGATAATCACTTAACTTACTTCACCTTTCTAGGGCTTCCCTGGTGGCTCAGACTGTAGAGAATCTGCCTGCAATGAAGGATACCTGGGTTTGATCCCTGGGTTGGGAAGATCTCCTGGAGAAGAGAATGGCTACCCACTCCAGTGTTCTTGCCTGGAGAATCCCATGGGCAGAGGAGCCTGGCAGGCTACAGTCCATGGGGTCGCAAAGAACTGGACATAACTGAGCAACTTTCCCGATCACTACTTTCACTTTCAACTTTCTCTGGTTTAAGTCACACAGTATATGGTATGTATTGTATTGCAGCCCAAGCTGACAAATATAGTGCTTTGAGGTTTTGTCCTGTCTGGATTTTTATTAAATGAGTCCACCTTTTGAAGCTGTATCACCCAATCTAACTCTTCAAAAATTATTTCCCAATATTTTCCTTGATTTGTGATTAAGTAAGATGAGACAGGCTGCACAATATACTCCCCTCTTGGAAACTCATAATATACACTCATTTGTTACAGACTTGTATGATTCTACTGTTTAATGTCATGTAACTCAAATAAATATAGACTTCTTTGAGATTAAGTTTTTAATTTAAATTTCATCACTATGCAAGAAGAAAAAAATCCTTACTCAAAACATTGAAAAGTAGTATGTGTTTTCAGTGAAAATGTATTGAAGACATGAAGGAAAGGATTAGAGACTCATTATGCTGTAGCATGTTCTAAAAGCCCTGTTAGCCATATAAATCTCCAAATTCTATACCACATGGAGCTATTATCTTTCTCTCCATTCCCCCCTCTAAAATTTCTTGAAAAGTCATTATTTGCAAATCCATTCTGATTTTATTCATTTTCTATTACTTATATCTTATGGTGGTGAGATTGCTTATTTATTACAGCATGCTAGACCTTTTTTGACTTCTCCCACATATTCCTTATTCCTTTATCTGCATAAATTGATAAATAAAACAAAGTAGCTGCTTATAGGATTGTTTAGTTGTTTCACATTTGTTTGCTCAATATTTCATGAACTTTGTTTTAATTCATCTGTCACTATCACAAAGAATGAATAGTTTATAGGATACAAACTAGGAATATGAGTTATAAGCATAGTTTTGTGTTTACAGAATTTGAAACCAGTTATTCCTCTCACGGATGTGCATGTATGCTAAGTTGCTTCAGTTGTGTCCAACTGTTTGTGACCTCATGGACTGTAGCCCACCAGGCTCCTCTGTCCATGGGATTCTCTAGGCAAGAATACTGGAGTAGGTTGCCATGCCTTTTTCCAGGGGGTCTTCCCAACCCAGGGATCAAACCAACATTTCTTATGTCTCTTGCATTGGCAAGCGAGTTCTTTACCACTAGCACCAAATGATAGAAGAGATGAAGCCAAAAGGGAGAACCACCAGAAAAAACTAGACTGAAAAATGTCATGGCTTATTCTCATTAGCCATAGGTAAGAGGTTCCATATCTTCTAGGTTGTTTGTTTTATTATAAGTGAAGTCGCTCAGTCGTGTCTGACTCTTTGCAACCCCATGGACTGTAGCCTACCGTGCTCCTCCATCCATGGGATTTTCCAGGCAAGAGCACTGGAATGGGTTGCCAGTGCCTTCTCCAGAGCATCTTCCCAACCCAGGGATCAAACCCAGGTCTCCAACATTGTAGGCAGACGCTTCACCTTCTGAGCCACCAGAGAAGTCTGTTTCATTGGTGCATAATTATTCATAGTAATTTCTTGTGATTCTTTGCATTTCTGTGGTGTCAGTAACTTCTGTTTTTCATTTCTTATTTTATTGAGTTGGGGTCTCTCTTTTATCAGTTATATTTATCCTTTCAAAGAAACAAACCTTCAGTTTTGTTGATCTTTTAAATCATCTTTTTGGTCTCTATTTCATTTATTTCTTTCTATGGTACAGTTGGCCATGGTCTACGAGTCCCAGGGTTAGTGTTGAACCATACCGGTAGGCAGGTAACCACACCCCTCGGCCCTGGTGCTAATAGGCTAGATGAATCACTGCAAAATGACACTTGCTGGCACCAGTGTTTTCATGATAGAATGAGCTCTCACAAATGAGTGCTGCCACCGTGTGTGTTCCCAAGGGGAGTCCCAGTTGCCTTCTCTTTCTCTGGCAAGATTAGCAAGGGGGTCTGACCCAGGTTCCATTCAAATTACTCTGTGTCCTGGGTCTGGGAGCATGGGCCCCTTAATAGTATAGTCTCTGTTTCCTCCAGTCCTCTGGCTCTCCATATGCAGGTCCCACTGGCCTTTAAAGCCACACTTTCTGGGAACTCATCCTGCCAGTTCAAGACCTCCAGGCTGGGGTGCCCAGTATGGAGAGAACCTCTGTAGTAATGATTATCCTTCCATTTGTGAGTTGCCTACCCAAGGACATGGCTTTTGACTATACATCTCTGCCCGTCTTACCCGTTTCACTGTGACTGCTTCTTCAAATCTTAAATTAAGAAATCTTTCTGCTAGTCTTCAGGTCATTCTCACTGATGGTTGCTCTGTTAATAGTTGGCATGCGTATGGAAAAAGGTGAGCTCTGCCTTCTACTCTGACATCTTGTTCATCCTAGAGTCTTTTAAGTGATATTCATGATTTTCTTTTTCCCTAGAGTATAAGCTCCATGAAGAAAGGAGGTATTTTTTGGTTCACTGATGTGTCTCAGTCATGTAGCCTGGCACATAACATGAGCTTATGTTTTTCTTAATAAAATAAATGGTATATATACATTGTTATTCTAAGTAAAGTATCAATTTAATGTGACATCTTAAATATAAATTTGATGTAAAAAACACAGGTTTGAAATTCAAGATTCCTTCTGTGTATATAATTTTTTATGTTTTTAGATTATGTGTCTCTTTCTCTTTAAAATTTAAGGTATTACATCTGTTTTAGACAAATCTTTGATAGAAAATATAATATTTTTTTATTTTAAATTTAAGTTTATTTTACTTTTTAACTTTACAATATTGTATTGGTTTTGCCATATATCAAAATGAATCCACCACAGGTATACATGTGTTCCCCATCTTGAACCCTCCTCCCTCCTCCCTCCCCATACCATCCCTCTGGGTCGTCCCAGTGCACCAGCCCCAAGCATCCAGTATCGTGCATCAAACCTGGACTGGCGACTCGTTTCATATATGATATTATACATGTTTCAATGCCATTCTCCCAAATCATCCCACCCTCTCCCTCTCCCACAGAGTCCAAAAGACTGTTCTATACATCAGTGTCTCTTTTGCTGTCTTGTATACAGGGTTATTTTTACCATCTTTCTAAATTCCATATATATGTATTAGTATACTGTATTGGTGTTTTTCTTTCCGGCTTACTTCACTCTGTATAATAGGCTCCAGTTTCATCCACCTCATTAGAACTGATTCAAATGTATTCTTTTTAATGGCTGAATAATACTCCATTGTGTATATGTACCACAGCTTTCTTATCCATTCAGCTGCTGATGGACATCTAGGTTGCTTCCATGTCCTGGCTATTACAAACAGTGCTGCAATGAACATTGGGGTACACATGTCTCTTTCCCTTCTGGTTTCCTCAGTGTGTATGCCCAGCAGTGGGATTGCTGGATCATAAGGCAGTTCTATTTCCAGTTTTTTAAGGAATCTCCACACTGTTCTCCATAGTGGCTGTACTAGTTTGCATTCCCACCAACAGTGTAAGTGGGTTCCCATTTCTCCACACCCTCTCCAGCACTTATTGCTTGTAGAATTTTGGATCGCAGCCATTCTGACTGGCATGAAATGGTACCTCATAGCGGTTTTGATTTGCATTTCTCTGATAATGAGTGATGTTGAGCATCTTTTCATGTGTTTGTTAGCCATCTGTATGTCTTTGTAGAAATGTCTATTTAGTTCTTTGGCCCATTTTTTGACTGGGTCATTTATTTTTCTGGAGTTGAGCTGTAGGTGTTGCTTGTATATTTTTGAGATTAGTTGTTTGTCAGTTGCTTCATTTGCTATTATTTTCTCCCATTCTGAAGGCTGTCTTTTCACCTTGCTTATAGTTTCCTTTGTTGTGCAGAAGCTTTTAATTTTAATTAGGTCCCATTTGTTTATTTTTGCTTTTATTTCCAATATTCTGGGAGGTGGGTCATAGAAGATCCTGCTGTGATGTATGTCGGAGAGTGTTTTGTCTATGTTCTTCTCTAGGAGTTTTAAAGTTTCTGGTCTTACATTTAGATATTTAATCCATTTTGAGTTTATTTTTGTGTATAGTGTTAGAAAGTGTTCTAGTTTCATACTTTTGCAAGTGGTTGACCAGTTTTCCCAGCACCACTTGTTAAAGAGATTGTCTTTAATCCATTGTATATTCCTGCCTCCTTTGTCAAAGATAAGGTGTCCATATGTGCGTGGATTTATCTCTGGGCTTTCTATTTTGTTCCATTGATCTATATTTCTGTCTTTGTGCCAGTACCATACTGTCTTGATGACTGTGGCTTTGTAGTACAGCCTGAAGTAGGAAGGTTGATTCCTCCAGTTCCAGAAAATATAATATTTTAGAAAAGAACAAATCATGAAAATAAATTTATACTTCTCTAAATAATGTTGACCGGAGAAGGCAATGGCACCCCACTCCAGTACTTTTGCCTAGAAAATCCCATGGGTGGAGGAGCCTGGTAGGCTGTAGTCCATGGGGTCGCTAGAGTTGGACAAGACTGAGTGACTTCATTTTCACTTTTCACTTTCATGCATTGGAGAAGGAAATGGCAACCCACTCCAGTGTTCTTGCCTGGAGAATCCCAGGGACGGGGGAGCCTGTTGGGCTGCCGTCTATGGGGTCGCACAGAGTCAGACACCACTAAAGCGATGCAGCAGCAGCAAGTAATGTTGACATGAAAACCAACCTCTGCCCTTGCCCAGAAAAGGAGAAAGTCTATTTAATAATATTTTGTTTGTAAAATTGGTGGCAAAATCATATTTATTACATGGTTAACAATTATCAATTAGTTAAATTATGGAAAAACTGAGCCTAAGAAATCAAGTATCTGGAACATTTATTTAAATTGGCTTTCTAAAAAGAATATCCCAGAGGAAGAATGAATAATCTTTTCTCAAACCAGGGAACTTTAAATTTAGAAGACATGATATTAATGTATAAAAAAGATGCACTAAATGTACTCAAATGTATTTTAATATTACCAAAGGCATACAAGCATCAGGCTTTTGAATATGTTTTGATACTTATTTTATGACAAGGCAAACTTTATTACATCAGCATAATAAGGCTAAAGTTTTAATTTACCTTTTAATCTTCTGATAAATTGCTTTTAGCAAATGTAAAATTAATAAAAACTGATTTCTTAGCTTTTTATTAATTCCTTTGTGTAGCATATTATTTATAAATTTAAAGTAGCTTAAATTATTTTTAGATAACTTATTAATGAACTGTGAGAGTATAAAGCCTTACAAATCTTTTACATGATCAGCTATAAATTTAGTAGGAAAATTTGGTCTAATAATAATTAGATTTAACAAGATCATATTCAATTATCCTTATCTATAGTTGCATTACTTCCATAGTTTATCCTTTGGGACTCTCTTGTTTGTTAGAAGAGGGTAATTGAAATTATAAATTAGAAACAAAAAAAGGAAACAATATTTCATGGTCCACATTAAGATGGTATGCAACTCATGTTTGTTTTTAGTGTTTTCTTTATAATTTATCATAATGAATATTCAAAGTAGTTCTTGGATAAATTGTTAAATTATTTTAGCTGTAGATACATCTAGTAATATGGCATTTAGAGGAATGCGTAGTTAAAAATTTCAAATCCCTAATTTCACACCCATTCTAATGACAATCCTGACTAACACTGAGCTCCTGCAATGATAAAAAATAATTAAATCCTCAATAATACACAAAATTAGGTAATATACTTTGCATACAACTTGAAGATTTACCCCATGTAGCAATATATCTGATTGCATTGCTTTAAAAATCACCCTAAATTTATTCTGAATATAACATAAATAATGCAATTTTTATTTTAATATGGATATATTTTCTTTTCTAAATAAAATTTTTATTTTTGACATAAATGTAGATTCATCTGCAGTTATAGGAAATAATACAGCTATACCATGGTTCTCTTTACCTGGCTTCCCCAGTAGTGACATCCTACAGACCAATAGCACAATATCACAAGTCAGGAGGTTAACATGGACAGGGTCATGTTATACAGAACATTTCCATTACCATAGAATCCTTTTATATTGCCCTTTTATAGACACTACTTCCCTTTCCCAACTTCTCAAAACTACGAATCTGTTCTCTGTTTCTATGATTATATTTTAAAAGTGTTCTATGCATGTAATCATTAGAGAACAGTTATTTTCCACCAATTTCACTATTTCCTAGTGATTCCTTCAGGTTGTTGTAAGTATCAGTGTATTCCTTTATACTGCTGGATAGTATTATATGGTGTAGATGTATCATAGCTCATTAAACCATCTGCTTAAGGAAAATCTACTTTTTTTTCTAGATTTTGGCTACTACAAATAATGCTTTTATAAACATTTATGTATAGGTTTTTGTATGAACATAATTTTTTTTATTTCTGATGACCTTGCTCAACCTGTTTATTAGCTCTAGGATTTCCTTCCCTTTTTTTTTTTTTTTTGATTTGTTTCTGATTGTTTAATTATGGATCCTGTGGGATTTTCTGAGTTAGTCATATTATCTGAAAAAAAATTATATTTTTATATCTTCATTTCTGATTTTTACACCTTTTCTTTGTTTTCACACCAGCTGGAACTTTTACTTGTATGTTAAGCATGGTGATAGTGGACATCTTTGCATTGCTTCTCATCTTAGAAGAAAAGCAATGCAGTCCAACAATAGGTTTCTTGTTAACTGTAGGCTGAGGAAGTTCCTTGGGCTTTCTTTCTTTCTTTCTTTTTTTAAGTAATTTAGTAATTTCTATAGTGAATGAGTGATGAACTTTGTCAAAGCTTTTTGTGTTGATTTATATAGTCATGTGACTTTTGTTCCCTTAGTCTGTAAATACAGTGGATTCATTGCTTGGCTTTTATATATTGAACCAGTTTTGCATCCTTAGAATAAATTTCATTTGGTCGTGATGTAGAACTCTTTTTATTAATATAATGATAAATCCATTTGTTAACATTTTGTTAAAGATTTTTGTTTATGTATTCACTGTATATAATGGTTTATGTTTTTCTGGGTTTTTTTGGTACTGCATTTGTTTGCTATCAAGGTAAAGATATTTATTTGATATTAGAGTAAAACTAAATTCATAAAGTTAATTTAGAAGTGTTCCCTCTTCTTGCTTTCTAGAAGAGTTTGTGTGGTTTGAGTGTTGATTCTTCTTTAAACTTTTGGTAGAATTTTCCAGTGAAACTAGCTGTGTTCCCAATCCAAACTTAGGTCTGCTTGCCAAAATGCAAAAAGCTGATCTGCTGACACCAGGATATGGTGAAGAAATGCCCAGCATTTATTGCAGGGCATCAAGCAAAGAGTCTAGGTAGCTGGTGTTTAAAAGACCTGAACTTCCAAAGGCTTTCAGAGAAAGTTTTTTAAAGACGGAGTGAGAGAAGGGGGTTATAGAATGGTGATCAGCTTGTGGAAATTCTGATTGGTTGATGATGAGGTAATTAGGAATTAACATCTTCAATTTTATGGTTCTAACTGGTCTTGGATCTACATTTGTATAGGCAATGTACAGTGAACTTCTGTCTGGTGGGGGTTTCAATATCTCCAAAACAGCTCAGAGGGCATGACTCAATATCATCTATAGCCATGAGGAGGAACTAAAACTCCTTGACCTTATTTAATGGCTAAACTATTATTTTTCATCTTGATTAAACTGGTTTCCTTTTTTCCTGAATTTTCTCACTTCTTTCATTAAATTCATTCTTTGTAACTCAGGGAAGGCCTAAGAGGCTAAAGTTCTTCAGACTGGAGGAAGGTGGAGCACATTGTGGGGTGGTGTCTATTCTGGGACAGCCTAGAGTCCTGTTTGCTTACAGCTGGACCTATAGAAACACAATAGTCATATTACCTATTTCATGTTGTATGACTTGTGGTAGTTTGTATTTTTTTAGGAAATAGTCGACACTCTAAGTTGTCAAATTTACAACATGAAATTCTTCATAGTATTCCGTAATTATCCTTTTTATAGCTATAAAGTCTGTAGTAGCACTTTTTCATTTCAGATATTGTTAATTTGTACTACCTCTTTTTTCTTTATTGGTCTTGATAGAAGTTCATGAACTTTATTGATATTTTTCAGAAACTGCTCTCTGTTTAATTGATTTTTTTCCTATTGTTTTGCTGGTTTCAATTGTACTTCTTCAAGTTTCTTGAGGTGGGAACTTGAATTATTGATTTGAAATTTTCTCTCCTTCCTAAAGCATGCAGTCAGTGTTATAATTCCCCCTCAGCCATGCTTTGGCTGTGTGTGTCCCACAAATTTCCATATGTTTTATTTTCAGTTCAGTTCAATTGCTCAGTTGTGTCCGACTCTTCGCAACCCCATGAATTGCAGCACGGCAGGCCTCCCTGTCCATCACCAACTCCTGGAGTTCACTCAGACTCACGTCCATCGAGTCAGAGATGCCATCCAGCCATCTCATCCTCTGTCGTCTTTCTCCTCCTGCCCCCAATCCCTCCCAACATCAGAGTCTTTTCAAATGACTCAACTATTCACATGAGGTGGCCAAAGTACTGGAGTTTCAGCTTTAGCATCATTCCTTCTAATGAACACCCAGGACTGATCTCCTTCTGAATGGACTGGTTGGATCTCCTTTCAGTCCAAGGGACTCTCAAGAGTCTTCTCCAACACCACAGTTCAAAAGCATCAATTCTTCAGTGCTCAGCTTTCTTCACAGTCCAACTCTCACATCCATCCATGACCACTGGAAAAACCATAGCCTTGATTAGACGGACCTTTGTTGGCAAAGTAATGTCTCTGCTTTTGAATATGCTATCTAGGTTGGTCATAACTTTCCTTCAAAGGAGTACGTGTCTTTTAATTTCATGGCTGCAGTCACCATCTGCAGTGATTTTGGAGCCCCAAAAAATAAAGTCTGACACTGTTTCCACTGTTTCTCCATCTATTTCCCATGAAATGATGGGACCAGATGCCATGATCTTCATTTTCTGAATGTTGAGCTTTAAGCCAGCTTTTTCACTCTCCACTTTCACTTTCATCAAGAGGCTTTGGAGTTCCTCTTCGCTTTCTGCCATAAGGGTGGTGTCATCTGCATATCTGAGGTTATTGATATTTCTCCTGGCAATCTTGATTTCAGCTTGTGCTTCTTCCAGCCCAGTGTTTCTCATGATGTACTCTGCATATAAGTTAAATAAGCAGGGTGACAACATACAGCCTTGACGTACTTCTTTTCCTATTTGGAACCAGTCTGTTGTTCCCTGTCCAGTTCTAACTGTTGCTTCCTGACCTGCATATAGGTTTCTCAGGAGGCAGGTCAGGTGGTCTGGTATTCCCATCTCTTTCAGAATTTTCCACACTTTATTGTGATCCACACAGTCAAAGGCTTTGGCATAGTCAATAAAGCAGAAATAGATGTTTTTCTGGAACTCTCTTGCTTTTTCGATGATCCAGCGGATGTTGGCAATTTGATCTCTGCTTCCTCTGCCTTTTCTAAAACCAGCTTGAACATCTGGAAGTTCACAGTTCACGAATTGCCGAAGCCTGTCTTGGAGAATTTTGAGCATTACTTTACTAGCGTGTGAGATGACTAATTGTGTGGTAGTTTGAGCATTCTTTGCATTGCCTTTCTTTGGTATTGGAATGAAAACTGACCTTTTCCAGTCCTGTGGCCATTGCTGAGATTTCAAAATTTGCTGGCATATTGAGTGCAGCACTTTCACAGCATCATCTTTCAGGAATTAAAGTAGCTCAGCTGGAATTCCATCACCTCCACTAGCTTTGTTTGTAGTGATGCTTTCTAAGGCCCACTTGACTTCATATTCCAGGATGTCTGGCTCTAGGTGAATGATCACACCATCGTGATTATTTTGGTCATGAAGATCTTTTTTGTACAGTTCTTCTGTGTATTCATGCCACCTCTTCTTAACATCTTCTGTTTCTGTTAAGTCCATACCATATCTGTCCTTTATTGAGTCCATCTTTGCATGAAATGTTCCCTTGGTATCTCTTAATTTCTTAAAGTGATCTGTAGTCTTTCCTATTCTGTGGTTTTCCTCTATTTCTTTGCATTGATCGCTGAGGAAGGCTCTTATCTCTTCTTGCTATTCTTTGAAATTCTGCATTCAGATGCTTATATCTTTTTCTCCTTTGCTTTTTGCTTCTCTTCTTTTCACAGCTATTTGTAAGGCCTCCTCAGACAGCCATTTTGCTTTTTTGCATTTCTTTTCCATGGGGATGGTCTTGATCCCTGTCTCCTCTACAATGTCACGAACTTCCGTCCATAGTTCATCAGGCACTCTATCTGTCAGATCTAGTCCCTTAAATCTATTTCTCACTTCCACTGTATAATCATAAGTATTTGATTTACGTCATACCTGAATAGTCTAGTGGTTTTCCCTACTTTCTTCAATTTCAGTCTGAATTTGGCAATAAGGAGTTCATGATCTGAGCCACAGTCAACTCCTGGTCTTGTTTTTGTTGACTGTATAGAGCTTCTCCATCTTTGGCTGCAAAGAATATAATCAGCCTGTTTTTGGTGTTGACCATCTGGTGACGTCCATGTGTAGAGTCTTCTCTAGTGTTGTTGGAAGAGGGTGTTTGCTATGACCAGTGCATTTTCTTGGCAAAACTCTATTAGTCTTTGCCCTGCTTCATTGCATATTCCAAGGCCAAATTTGCCTGTTATTTTCATTTAGTTCAGTGTATTTTTCTAATTTACCTTAAAACATCCTTTTTGACTGTGGATACTTCCAAGTACATGGTTTTATTTCTAAGTTTTGGATAATTTCCTATTATTTTTATGCTATTGAGTTCCATTTGGGTTGGAGAATATACTGCATCTGTTTTCACTTCTTTTAATTTTATTTTATGTGTTCTTTATGACCTAGTATATGATTTTCATCTATATATGTTCCATGAATTCTCAAAAGGAAGTGTTCTGGTGTTGTAGGGTGTATTGGCTGGAAAAAAATTTATCTTACTTTTTCTTCATCTGAGAATATTCCCCATTCTTCCTTTATACCCCAAAGATATTTTCAGTGGGTAAAGGAATCTAGGTTGACCATTCCTTTCTTTTAGCAACTGAAAAGTATTGTGCCAGCTCTTTCTAACCCCTGTGGTTTCTTATGAAGAGAATGTTTTCATTCTAATACTTTTTTCCTATAAGTAAGGTGCTGCTTCTCTGACTACTTCAAGATTTTTGTCTTTAGTTTCCTAGAGTTTAATTATGTTGTATCTTACCAAGTATTTCGGAGGTATTTTTATGTTTGGGGTTTGTCTAACTTACAGATCTGTAGATTTGTGTCTTTTGAAAACTTCAAATGATAAACTCATTGCTACAGTTCAGTGATAATATCTTCATGCACTTTTCTAGTTCTTCTCTCTTCACTCCTCCTAGGACATTAATGACATGAATATTCATTCTTTTTCTTTCATAATTTCATAAATCCTGTGAGGCCTTGTTCATGGTTTTCTAGCCTATTTTCTCTCTTTTCTTCAGATTTAGTAATTTCCATTGTTCTGTCTTCAAGTTCACTGATACTTTTGTCTATCCTCTTCAGTCTACTGGTTTTCTCATCTATTGAGCTGCTTGTCACTGTATTTTTCAGTTATGAAATTTTCATTTATTGATAATTGTTAGTTATATCTTCCATTGCTGATAGTTGGTTAACTTTATAAGTCTTTTTTGAATCTGCATCAATTGTGTTTATCATTGTATGTGAAGCATTTTTTGAGGTTGTTTAAAATCTCTAATTGTTCTAACATCTCGATCATTTGGGTGTCTTCATTTGTTGTTCATTGTTTTCATCCAATTTTAGATCTTTCTATTTCTTGGTATGACAAGTAATTTTCTTTTGCAATGTGGATATTTTGAGTATTTTATTAGAAGAGTCTGGATTTAAACCTTCTCTTTCAGTTGGCTTGCTGTGATGACAATCTGGTATGGGAACAGCCTCATTATTGCCAAGTAGGTATAGAAATTCAGTGTCCTCACTCAGCCTTCTTTGACATTTGGAGGAAGAGCTTACTTTTTGGTGGGTATGAAAGTGTCAGCTTCCCATTTGGCCTCCACTCATACCTCTCTGGTTGAGAGAAATAGAAATGTGTCATTGTTGCTCCTGAATAGCTTCATATGAAACCAGGGGGAAAGTATGGTAGCTGTGTTCACACTTGGTGGAGATAAAAGTCCTGACTCTCCATTAGATCCCCTCTTAATCCACTGAAGGGTGAGAGGTAGGATGTCTCTCTATTGCTTAGCAATAGAATACAGGCTTTCTTTGTGGTCTCCATTGACTCCTCAGGCAGAAGAGGGCATCATTACTCCATGGAAAAGGTGAAATTCCATCTCCTTATTAGAATCTTCTCTGATACCACTCCAGTGAAAGTTGGCCGGAGGTGGGGGAGATTGTTACAGTCCTACAATGGTGGAAATCAAGATTTTTTGTTCAGCATTTGTTGGTCGGGGTGGGGGGTGGCAGTGTGCATGTGGGGCCACTTGTTTTTCTGTGCTGTTCTGTGGGCTAGAATACTTAATGTTTAAAAGATTTCTGTATTGTCACATGTCCCCTTTTCTGGTCTTCTGCTAAAGACAGAAGTCTTCTAACTTTTTATTTCTCTCCATTTTTTGGTATTTCCAAGTTAATGGTTTATTTAGCTCTAAGCCTGGGACATATGAAGCAAAAAGAAAATCTATTGAATTCACCTAAATGTTGTACCTTGGAATTTGAAATTTCTAGTTAATTTGCCATGTTCTCTATCTTTTGGAGTTTCCTTATATTTGTTTTATATATGATAAGTAAGATGGTAATCATATTTAGGAGGAATAATAGAGAAAAGTACATCTGTCCATCTTCCTAGAAACAAAAGAGATGAATGTTTTGAAATATTAAATGTATGTATATATTTTACATAAGTAATACTTTCCCCCAAATATCTACTTTTAAAACCTATGGCTACTCTAAGGCTTTCTGCCAAAGTAATGAGAGTATAGCTCTCTAATGGCTTTAAGAATGGATCCATTATTGATTTACTATGTAGATTATAAGACAAAAGTATATAATTTTTTTGCACAGGTAGGTTATTTATTACCCATTTTAAATTATAATTACTCCTTTTATAGTACACAAGCTTTGGAGGCTAGGATCTTTATGCTTAATTATAAACCTTTGACATAAAGAACTTAAGGTGAGTTCATTTCTTATATGATATAAATAAAAGGTTTATTATCCCTCAATAACCAGGAATCTTCAGGAGAATAAGACAGAAGTGAGGTAAGAGGTTTTTTTTTTTTTTAATCTCCTACCACAACTCAAGTTGAAAGGAAAAAATCAAAACAGAGGGGAATAGTGCCCTCCTGTTCCCTTTCCAGAACTCTGATAGAGACCATCCCACAGAAAGTCTCATACAAACACTAGTAGCTACTGCAAAATAGATCTAGAGAATGCTAGAAGTAGGTCCATTGTACTATACTGAGGTTCTGAAGTTTCTTTCTCCTACCAATTGGAAAGGCAGATGAGAGTTGACAGCTACTGAGGTTGCAGTGGGGCAGCAGTAGCGAGGGGTAATAGGGAGATAATACTGTGTGGCAGAGGACAAGGATTGAGAGCTAATCCACAAAAGAGATGGAGAATCTGAATGAGACTCAGAAGTTCTGCACAGCGAGCTAGCATTGAAGTAGAGTGGAGCTAGTGGAGAGAAGAGACTCCTCTGTGAAGGGATTACAACCTGGGTTCTACCAGCTTTGTACTCGACGAATGAAATCTAGGAGCACAACTAGTCTATGTGAAAATTTTCATCTCTATGAAGCCTGGGGAGAAAGAAGAGGAAAAGAAAGAAACTTCTCAGCTTGGGCACAATTTCCCACGGTGTTTTCTTATATTCCAACTCCAATTTGTAGAAAAATATTGCAGAGATTAATAGCTGTGACAAGAAAATTAATAAGTAGAATTTTTACCTTGTGATTTAATAAATATTTATCCAAACAAGGTTGAAATAGAGAAGAGACTTTTAATGGTGAGTTTTTTGTTTGTTTTGTTTTTTGTGGGTTAGGGACTTGAGATGGATAAACTATAAGAATAAAGAACATAGTAGTTGAACAATAGTTGTATGTTACTGGTGTATATTTTTGCACACCAGTGTTCCTCTCCCCATCCTCACATCCAATGGAGGACACATTTAGCTGGCATAAATGCTTTACAGGGACTGGGTGGAAGAAAATAAGTGCTGAGCTACCTATTGCATCTTAGTATACAACTGCTATTTAAACTGCCTGGTAAAACCCTGTGCAGATAACAAAACCACCCAATGAAGTGTTGTATATTGTGGCATTCTTAGATCCATTGGATAGAGATCTCCCATCCCCTTAAGGCAAATCAAGCCATCTTTGAATCAGTTAAAGCTTTTAGAAAATATATTGTGATATACAGTCTAAAATTTTCTCTTTTTAACCTCTATAAATAACCTAGAGTTACCTTTCAGGCTCAGTTCTATAAATCAACTCCTGCCAACCTTCCTTTAGGACTTCCCTGGTGGCTTAGATGGTAAAGTGTCTGTCTACAATGTGGGAGACCCGGATTCAATCCCTGGGTTGGGAAGATCCCCTGGAGAAGGAAATGGCAATCCACTCCAGTACCATTGCCTGGAAAATCCCATGGACAGAGAAGCCTGGCGGACTACAGTCCATGGGGTCGCAAAGAGTCAGACACGACTGAGCGACTTCACTTAACCTTCCTTTAAATACTTAAGAACCATTATTTTACACTCCAAGTAATTTACTATAAAGCTTGTTTTGACTTGCTTACTACTCTCATGGTACCCTGAATGAGTTCCATTTTGTATGTTGTGGCTGAAGTTCTGGCAGTCAGAACTATATGCAGTATCCCTAGTAGAATTTGGCCAACTCCAAATGCAGTGGAGGTGACTATTTCTAAACAATGCTGCATCACTTAAATTGTGATCTGAGCATGATGGAACTTTTAAATTTTATTTTCTCTTTCACAGTAGTGGTAATATAAGCTTTTCTTGAAAATAAGTATCTAAAGGGGTTCATTGGCAACATAACTAGAAGGTTAATTTGGACAACCAGCCCCAATTCGTCAAACCTGCCATGGTGAAATTCCGATTTGGGCATAAGTCTGCAATAGGCAGAAGCAAAATAAAAAGGAAAAATAGACAGTTGGGTCTGAGTCCTGAGAGGGATCGAAAGATTGACGTCAATCTCTATACACTTCTGAATGGAATTTAGGTAGCAGGGGATATATGCTTACTGTGATAGGAAATGGGAGAGTTAACACCATACATCAGCTTGAGCTTGGGTCTCCAAAGGTTTTGGAAATAAATAGGCAATCTCTGAGGGCCAACTTCTCATAAAACAGAGTTCTAGGCACTAGAAGTGACTTGTAAACCTGTGTTACAAATATTATCATTCCCACTGAAATATGGAGTTTGGCTCATAAACATAATCATCTGCCTAAATAGATAAAATGAGTAAGTGGCAAATCCACAATTTCAGTCTGCATCTCTTTCAAATAAAGCTTGATGATCTTTTACCACGTTCTGGCTTACTCTGTGTTTCAGTTCACTAATCTTTCAAAAACTGTTAGGTAACAAACCACCCAAAATTTAGTGGCTTAAAATAGAAGTATTTCATTAGCCAGAGGCATGCTACTGCCATAGCATGACAGAAATAAAAGGGTCTTATCTAGGGCTCTTAAGGCCTAAGATTGGAACTGAATCACTGATACTTACTCTCCATTCATTGGCTGACAGAAGTCACATGGATAAGCCAATATGGAGAAGTACTCAACATTACCAGCTCATAATGAGGCTTCAACAAAGGTAGGGGTGGTTGGTGGAGGACTACCCTTTTCTGTCTTACTGTGTTTAGACCAGAGTTTAATTATAAAAACAGAACAATAGTGTAAGTACCTGATTTCCTTCTGACTACTGTTAAGATGCTAATTTTTCTACCTGATATATAAAATAAATTTACACTAGAAACTTGAGCAACTCTAAATGTACAGATGAGAAAAATAGAAGTAGGGGAAAAATAAGAACTCCACACACTTTTGTTTATTAAGGTTCTTTTTTTTTTTTTTTCTGTTTGAAGACCTCTGAATTCATTCTTCTTGTTTCAAACTTTTACTTCTTCAAAGCAGTGGTTACTGTGTCATTTTCTATCTTTAATAAAATCTATTTTTAATAAGCTTCTCAGAAAACATAAGATGAAATAATAATGTTTAAAGTGTCTAATCAATGTTTTTTCCTCTAAGATGTTATTACATTTTTTAGAAACTCTTTTATCCAAAGTGTTGGAAGTCTTCTGAATCAAAAATAAAAATCCCATTTCCCCAAATTTTGATGATGAGCTTGCACAGGTTTATAAAATCAGAGTAGAGTATCTGTTCTTCTGACTTCTTTTCTACAAAGAAACTCATATTTGCTGATAATTTTTCTTTCCTTGAAGATAGGTTGAGATTTGTTTTTTATCCTTTTCATTTACAGAAAAATAATTTTGTGTGTATTCTCTGAGCCCAGTAAATTGTTTAATCAATAGGTATTTTGTTGACACCTGTATGTGCTTTTCATTATAATCACATTATAAGCCACTATCTACAGTTATTCTGCCATTCCTTTGCATTTGTATCAATCAGTTCAGTTCAGCCACTCAGTTGTGTCCAACTCTTTGCGACCCCATGAAACATAGCATGGCAGTCCTCTCTGTCCATCACCAACTCCCAGAGTCCACCCAAACTCATGTCTATTGAGTCGGTGACGCCATTCAACCATCTCTGTCATCCCTTTCTCCTCTGCCATCCCTTTCTCCTCCTGCCCTCAATCTTTCCTAGCATCCGGGTCTTTTCAAATGAGTCAGCTCTTCGTATCAGGTGGCCGAAATATTGGAGTTTCAGCTTCAACATCAGTCCTTCCAATTAACACCCAAGACTGATCTCCTTTAGGATGGACTGGATGGATCTCCTTGCAGTCCAAGGGACTCTCAAGAGTCTTCTCCAGCACCATACACTCAATCAATATGCTTACATGCTTAAAATGATCCTTATTTTTGTTTCAACTTTTGCCCCATGTGTTATTAATATTGATGTAATATGTTAAAGAAATAAAGGTTTTATTACTCTTATAATTTTCACATTAAACAGAGGAAAGTGATGTCTTTATACCTTATCCTTTTAGCGTTAATTCTGGAAAATCATATTATTTTATAATTTGCATTTGAAAGATTCATGCTGCAGCACTAACCTAGATCATTGCCTGGAAATACTGAAGCTTTGGCATAACCAAAGTGTTATTTACTTAGCATATTTAATACTGAATCTCTAGTCTTTTCATTTTCTCTCTTCTAGGTTGTTATATGTCCAACAAGGTACTTTGCTCAAAATACTAGGTGTGTAATAAATACACAGAAAATTTTATTGAATTAAAGACCATTTTGTAATTGTCATATGCCTAGAAAGTAAAGGCTGTTAACATCTCTTCGACTCATTATTTTCATCCTAATAGTTCAATATCTCCCACCTGTGTAAGAAAATGCCATGAAACAGCAATTTGAGGTTGATTTAGAAATGCTCTGCAGTCATACTAATGCCTATGATGATTTTTAAAAGTATCTTTAACATGTTATTTCAAAATTGTTCATAAAAAATTATAAACAGGTTCACTCACACTATAAATGAAGTGAGTGTACTTGTATTTTTCACTATCATTATTATTATTAAATACACTTTTCTACATATATACCTAGTCTTTTAATTCATAATTTCTTACCTACATAGTGTCTTATTAAATTGATATTCACAGTAAGTATAATATGCTTAGTAATTTCCAGGGTTTTTTTTTATTTTGTCATTAATGCCAGAATGCTTCTATAAACACCAGCTTATTTATTTTTTCTTAAAATATGCCATATAAGTAAATCACCAGAAGCTACCTAGTGAATACATCATTATTTGGATACATGTGATTTAATTTTATTTTTGTAACCCTTAGATCAACAAAATCACAAATAATATGTTTGAAAAAGGTCATATCAAAGAAAGGATCATTTTAAGGCTTTAGGCAAATTTATTGGCCATCTACATATGATCATAAAGAGAATACAATTCAGCATTGCTATTTTGTTGATCTTTTAAAATAGGTTTGTTTCCTGGTTTGATATTTACCTCTGGGATTTAGATCTGAGGTACACTCAATCATCTGATTAACTCAGATATTGTGATAAAAGAAGGGAAATTGATTTCCAGAGAGATTATTAAATTGATTATCCCCATTTTACATATTGGTATTGGCCAGCAATTATTTTGGGTACATAGCCAGAGAATGAGTTCTCTAAGATTCTTTTCCCAATATTCAGCACTATGCTTATAAGCTGCCAGTTTTTCTACCATCTCACTCTCCAATGCCAGCCTGACACATCCCTTAATTTCTATTGATGGGGACAACCTTGCTATTCTCTGAGCCTGACTGAACTTCAGACTTTTTCCTTCCTATAGGCCTCTGACCTCCCTTATCTTAGAGCATTAATTTGAAAGTAAAACTTGGAATTGTAAATTCTTTCTCTGCCTCTTTGAGATGTAAATCTTTTCCCAGACTTTTTGCTGGTTTTTATGTCCCAGGACTGTCTTTCTCAAGGACTGGGAGCCATCGCTTTGAAATACAATCATCAAGAAAAATAGTGTCTCTCTCTTAGTCTGGAGGGGCTGGTGGAAGACTAGTTTCTATTAGCCAATGAACATTATTTAGCAACCTGCATGTAGGAGCCCCGGGCAATGTGGGTTCCATCCCTGGGTCAAGAAAATACCCTGGAGGCAGGGCATGGAAAACTAATTCAGTATTCCTGCCTTAAGAATCCCATGGACAGAGGAGCCTGGCAGGCTAGTCCATGGGGTTGCAAAGAATCAGACACAACTGAAGTGGTTTAGCACACACACCATTTAGCAAACAGGATCCTAGTTCACTCCAGTGCTTAAAATATGTCCGGTCTTTTGTTTCAGTGAAGTTGAGTTCAGTCTCTCTCTCCTGTTGCAATAGTCTGAAAAAAAGTCTTGGCTGTTTAATGCCATCTAATGCAATTTTTCTTTGACACACAATTATCTATATACGTATAGGTTACATATACACTTGTAGGATTATCCTCACCTTGTAGTCATGTCTTTTTCCTATTAACTTACAGTATTATCAAGAGGTAGAGTTTATTTCTCTATCCCTTGAATCTATGCTGATCTGTTTTTTTTTGTTTTTGTTTTTGCTTAATGAGGAATGTGGCAGAAGTAGACAATGTGCCAGTGTGAAGCTAGACATCAAGAAGCCTGGGGCACACTTTGCCACAGTCAGCCTGCTTCTTTCTGTGGTCAAGTGAGTGAGTTTAGCTGAGACCAGCCCTAATTGCTGACTTGAACAACTGGATACAAATATTTTATAGAGCTTTTGTGGCTAGGAAAAGTATAATTGTAAAGCAATGCCATAGTGAAATATATAAACATACGCATGTGATTCTGAAAATTTTTAATTTTCAAACTTGGCAACCCCCTCTTTCCCATTAGGTGACCCATGTATAAATTAAGATATATAGATTTCCATTTGCTTACATCAGCAGAAATATGCTTTGATATCTCAGTATTGCATATCTTTTTGTCCTCTGCTAAACTATCTACTTTAAGAAGTAAAATATATTCCATCTTCCTCAAGGCTCAAATTGCCAAAAAAATATCAAATCTAACTAAAATGACCAACTGACTCCCTTAAAGTGATCGATTTAATTATGGTACTTTGTTTTCTTAGTTCACTGGGGTCCCCAGTTAAAATAACAGACTCAAGCAGATGTGCTTTGAGATGATAAGAGGGCAATTTACCATGTCATGGAGAAAAAGGAGCAAAATTAGAGCAGTTTACTAAAAAGTAACTTCAAAGAACCAATACTTCTAATTAAAGTATGCTCCAAACATTACTCACATCTATTTTAACATATCGCATTGGTTATGAAGTAAAATCAGAGTTCTACCTCTCAGAATTATATCTCTTTGGGGAACACTTATTTCTAAAAGAATCGTCTCTCTTTCTAAAAAAAAGATGCTTTCTACAATTAATGAAATTAGTCTTCATTTTCAAGATTTCTGAGCAAACTTGTTAGACTGTTTATATCTGGTTTAACATCTGACCTAATTTCAATTTGCAGAACATAATTGGAGCTTGAGGATATCATTATTCATAGCACTTTTCTAATTATATCAAATGAGAGTTAACCTTTGAATAAAGAAGGTTATTCAAAGAGAACTGAGTTATTTCTTCTCTTCTTAAATGTAGATAAAAACAGGACCAGTCCTTGCTAACTTTTCTGTTGCTGATACTTCACTCATAAAATATGCATGTTGTTTCATTGTTTATAATTGCCTTGGGAAAGTACTTACTTACACCTGTTGGTAAATAAAGAATTCATAAATTTACAAGTTTTTAAAATTTTTTATGCTCTCATCTTTCAATTCAATTGAAATTCAATTGAAAATAGGGTGTAAATTTTTGGCATGTGCTTCCATTACTAATGTGAATTGCTTTCTTATATTTTGGTAAATTCTTAAACTCAAGTGTATTTCTTAAACTGATCATTGAAAATCAGCCAAAGGTTATTTTCATGACTAGAATTTATTGCTGTATGAGCCTACCAAAATTGCAAATTTTGCTTTCTAGTCATAGAATTTTAAAATGTTATATTCAACAGTTTTTATAATGCTAACATTAAATAAATAATGTTGTAAATAAATAGAGCAGGATAATTATCTTTGATCTCATGGTTAAGTTATTAAAAATATTAGGATATTGAATTATAAATAACATTAGGATAATTCTGTTTTTCCTGACTCCAAGCCCTTATAATTTACAAAGACTCTTTGGAGATAATTGATGACAGTTATAATGCTCTACTTTTTTTATAACTCCCCTTGTTTGGGAAACCATTTAGGATAACTAGCGGGTACACTTATTAATTGCTTAGAAGTTTACTAAAAATAAAGCTACCACTTTACAACATTTCTTCAAGTAATATATTACAAAATACATATTTTATAATTAAAAAATCCATTTGGAGTTCAGTAAATTTAACCCCATTTGTTGTTCATCATTCAGCTAGTATTTGGAAGTGTAGAAACTGTACTTTATAGTACAGTTTGAAATCAAGAAGTGTGGTACTTCCAGATTACTTCTTCTTTCTCAGAACTGTATTGGCTATTTAGAGTTCTTGATAGTTCATACAAATTTTAGTATTGTGTTTTCTGTCTGTGAAATATATTACTGGAATTTTTATAGGAAAAACACTGACTCTTTTAGATGATTTTGAACTGAGTGGACATTTAAATAAATTAATACTTCCAATCCATGAATGAACACAAGATATCTTTTCATTTGTTTTGTATCCTTCAATTTCTTTCATCAAATTTTTGTAATTTTTACTATATAAAACTTTTACCTTTTTGGTTTAATTTATTCATAAGTATTTTATTGTTTTAATGCTATTATAGATAAGAATTCTCTAAAGCTGCTTTTTCAGATATTTTATTGTTGGTGTACAGAAACATGATTGATTTTTTTGTATACTGATTTTTTAGTTTGCAACTTTACTGAATTTGTTTTCTAAAAGTCTTTGTGATTTTCAAAACATAAGATAGTATCATCAAAAAAAAAAAAACAGTTTTACTTCTTCGTTTCTGATTTATTTCTTTTTCTTGCCTTATTATAGGAATAAGAATGGGCAGAATAGTGTGAATGGGCACCCTTATATTCTTCCTGATCTAGAGGAAAAGCTTTTAACTATTCATAGTCAAGTTTGATGTTAGCTGTGGACTTGACATATAGGCCTTTATTATGATAAGATATGTTTCTTTTATCCCAGTTTCTTAAGCATTTTTATAATAAGTAATGTTTAATTTTATCAAATGTGGGTCAAGATAACAGACAGGATAGGGAAACATACAAAATGAATTGAAAGTAGTTCAAAATTAGCATTTTTAGTTAAAAATATGTCTGAAGTGCAGAGAGGTTTAGCTAGTAATAAAAAGCACCCCAGATAAACTTGAACAAAAATGTTTCAGACACAGCTAAAAATATAAATGCTATAAAGCTTTTTACATTTCACTTCTGTTTGATTTTCTTTAACTTCTTTCTCAGAAAAAATCAGATTTCACAAAAGTTTTTCAAAAACTGGTATAGAAAACAATGTGTTTCGGAGCACATCCTACTGCACTGGAAGGATTGGAATCACAGTCCTTATCTCTAGTGTTCAGTAAGATGTGAAGTACTTCTAAGAAATGATTCTGCTGGTCTATATACAAAATATGACATCGCAGGCAAAAATTGTGAATTGTCAGTGTTTACCTTAACATACTTAAATAATTTCTCTAATAACTGGGACCTATCTCAGTTTTTCATGTTTGGATATATCCTGTGCCCCTCAGACAGAGTAGATAATCAGGCTTCTATCTTCTTGGTTAGAAAAAAATAGCAATCTGAGGTTGTTAGTTCATCCTCAATTGTAATTGGTGAGGTGTTAGGGAATATGGCAGTATGCTGAAATATTTGTGTGTACATTTGTGTGCACACACGTGCACGCACGCATGTTGGTGGCATGCTGTCATGTAACAAAAGGTACCAAAAACCTTCCTTTTAAGTTCATACACCTGCCAGAAGTTGTGGCCAGCTTCCTCTCCATAAGACTTTATAAGCAGTGTGAGAGCCAGCTCTGCAAACACTCATTTTCGTTCTACATGATATAAGTGATGTGTCCATTTGTAGAATAATTCTGTCATGGAAAGTGATGAATTGTTTCCCGCATAAGAGATAAGAGGAAGTTTTTTCCTTCTTTAAAGCCAAGGGAGTTTGATTCCAAGAGAATCATTTTTAAAGCCTGGAGCCCCATACAGGGTGAGGGTATTGGTCTTTCATGCACTAGTTCAGTGTCTATGCAACTAGAACAAGAGTAAAAAATGTAAGTTCTCCAAAGATAAAAAATAATACAGATTCCAAATATGTGCACATACATTACTGCCTCAAGGTTGAGGAAACAAGGATGGTCATGATAAGAAATGCAAATAATAATATGCATCAGCAGAGTAGAGGGTAATACCAACAACTGGAGAACAGGCCTAAAGGAGGACTAAACTTGCTTAAAAAATCCGTGCTGAAGTGAACTGCTCTGGAATGGTCTACCCACTTGAAGTTTGCCAAGGCATCGCCTTGAATCCCACAGCTCAAGAATGAGGGTAATTAAAACACCCAAACCAAATGGGGATGGATGTTGGGAATGAAAGCAGACTGTAACCGATTTCAGTTATATAAGGATATTTCTGTATTTTACCTCATGATCCTCACAAAACTCCTTCTTACCATTCCAAGAAGATAGAATATATAAGGAGAGAAGCAGATATAAGGAGGGCTTTATATAAAAGTTGAGACTAAAAGTTAAAAAAAAAAAAAAAAAAAAAAAGCTACCCTAAGTTTTAAGAAGTGTGGTGAAAGTATTTCAGAAACTCAAAACTCATTATAAAGTTAAGGAATTATACTGAGAATTCAGTTAATGAGTTACTATTGGAAGGGAATCCTTGTATAGGATAGATGCCACATTTTAATTAGAAATAAATAAAACTTTATTCTCAAATGGTTTGAAATTACTCAGCCCAATTAACTTGAATGTGTAGATGAGTCGTGAGGTACAAAATTAAACCAAATGAGACACTTTATCCATGATATCATACAAACTGAGGACAGAGTACTTTACTCTGGATATTAGTAGAGATAAAGTTATAGGGACTTTTTCTTTTAAGGAGTAACAGCTAAATATTTTTGTTATCATTTTAAGATAATAAAAAGGAAACATTCTCAGCAGAGTCCTAGTCAGAGGTGTTACTGATGAAATTTCTACAGCCTCTACCACATGGGCCTAGATAGGTCTTTCCACTTATGGCATGATCTTCCCCCAAGGGTTTTAGTATTCCTGCAGACGAGCAGAATTTGTCATTTCTGCCATACCTTTCTCTTCTGTGGTGAGATATTGATGTATTTCTAGTGTCCATAGTTCACCACTAGCTGGTCCTGTTTTTTACTATCCTATATGTTCTGGTGGCTGAGAGGTTAAAGCGTCTGCCTGGAATGCGGGAGACGAGGGTTCGATCCCTGGGTCGGGAAGATCCCCTGGAGAAGGAAATGGTAACCCACTCCAGTACTCTTGCTTGGAGAATCCCATGGAGGGAGGAGCCTGGTAGGCTACAGTCCATGGGCTCGCAAAGAGTCGGACCACGATTGAGCGACTTCACTTTCACTTCTACCCAGAGAAGGCAATGGCAACCCACTCCAGTACTCTTGCCTGGAAAATCCCATGCATGGAGGAGCCTGGTAGGCTGCAGTCCATGAGGTCGCTAAGAGTCGGACACGACTGAGCGACTTCACTTTCACTTTTCACTTTCATCATTGGAGAAGGAAATGGCAACCCACTCCAGTGTTCTTGCCTGGTGAATCCCAGGGATGGGGGAGCCTGGTGGGCTGCCGTCTATGGGGTCGCACAGAGTCGGACACGACTGAAGCGACTTAGCAGCAGTAGCATCCGCAGCATGTTCAACCAGAGATAGAATTTTAAAACATAACCAACTTTATCAATGCAAGTCAGAAACAGATGTCAAACCAACAATCTGTCTCCATTTACCATTCAAAACCGGTCAAACAATGAAACAGCATATCAAGTGGTAGAGATTCTATCCCACCCTGTCTATGACTCACTTTTAATTTTAATTAATGTATGTGCTGAGAAAATTTGCTTGTCTATAAGTAAATGGTATTTGGAGCTTCATTATTAACTGGTATTTGTAATAATTCTTTGAATTTCTCCCTTCTTGTATTTCAAAAATCACCTAGAGATCACTCAACAAAATTATTTTCAATGATTCATCAGTTGAGAATTCAAACAGCACCTTGCTAAGTTTGGTTGAAAACAAATGATTAGAAGCCATTTGACTACTGAAATATTCTTCTTTCTGGAAATGCTACTGTATATTTTTAATTGAAGTATAGTTGATTTAAAATATTAGTTTCAGGTATATAATACAGTGTCAATACTTTTTATACATTATACTCCACTTGCATACATTTACTTTTAAGATACTATATATAAGTGAAACAGAGAGTATTTGCCTTTCTCTGCTTGACTTATTTCACTAAGCGTACCACTCTCTAGGTCTACCTATGTTGCTAAAAATGACAGTTTTGATTCTGTTTTCTGGCTGAGTAGTATTGTAGTAGTGTGTATCATATCTTCTTTATTTGTTGATGGACATTTAACTTGCTTCCACATCTTCCTGCTATTGTAACTAATACTGTTACGAATGTTGGAGTGCATGTACCTTTCTGAATTAGTGTTTTTGATTTCTTAGGATATATACTCAGGATTGGAATTACTGTATCATAGTTTTCATAGGAGCCTCCATATTGTTTTCCATAGTGGCTGCACCAATTTACATGCCTTCCGGAAGTGTGCAAGGGTTTCTTTTTCTTGCATCCTGGCAAACATTTGTTATTTGTGTTTTTTAATGTTAATAGCCATTCCGACAGATGTGAGGTGTATTTCATTGTGGTTTTGATTTGCATTTCTCTGATTAAGAGTGTTGAGCATCTTTTCATGTGCCTGTTTGCCATCTGTGTTTCTCCTTTCAAAAAATGTTTATTCAGTTCTTTATTTTTTAATATAAATTTATTTATTTTAATTGGAGGTTAATTACTTTACAGTGTTGTATTGGTTTTGCCATACATCAACATGAATCCGCCACAGGTATACACGTGTTCCCCATCCTGAACCCCACTCCCTCCTCCCTCCCCGTACCATCCCTCTGGGTTATCCCAGTGCACCAGCCCCAAGCATCCTGTCTCAAGCATCGAACCTGGACTGGCGATTCATTTCATATATGATATTATACATGGTTCAATGCCATTCTCCCAAATCATCCCACCCTCTCCCTCTCCCACAGAGTCCAAAAGACTTTTCTATACATCTGTATCTCTTTTGCTGTCTCGCTTACAGGGTTATCGTTACCATCTTTCTAAATTCCATATATATGCGTTAGTATACTGTATTGGTGTTTTTCTTTCTGGCTTACTTCACTCTGTATAATCAGCTCCAGTTTCATCCACCTCATTAGAACTGATTCAAATGTATTCTTTTTAATGGCTGAATAATACTCCATTGTGTATATGTACCACAGCTTTCTTATCCATTCAGCTGCTGATGGACATCTAGGTTGCTTCCATGTCCTGGCTATTATAAACGGTGCTGCAGTGAACATTGGGGTACACGTATCTCTTTCCCTTCTGGTTTCCTCAGTGTGTATGCCCAGCAGTGGGATTGCTGGGTCATAAGGCAGTTCTATTTCCAGTTTTTAAAGGAATCTCCACACTGTTCTCCATAGTGGCTGTACTAGTTTGCATTCCCACCAACAGTGTAAGAGAGTTCCCTTTTCTCCACACCCTCTCCAGCATTTATTGCTTGTAGACTTTTGGATCGCAGCCATTCTGACTGGCATGAAATGGTACCTCATTGTGGTTTTGATTTGCATTTCCCTGATAATGAGTGATGCTGAGCATCTTTTCATGTGTTTGTTAGCCATCTGTATGTCTTCTTTGGAGAAATGTCTATTTAGTTCTTTGGCCCATTTTTTGATTGGGTTGTTTAATTTTCTGGAATTGAGCTGTAGGAGTTGCTTGTATATTTTTGAGATTAGTTGTTTGTCAGTTGCTTCATTTGCTATTATTTTCTCCCATTCTGAAGGCTGTCTTTTCACCTGGCTTTTAGTTTCCTTTGTTGTGCAGAAGCTTTATTCAGTTCTTATGACTGTTTATCAATTGGATTTTTTTATATTGAGTTGTATGAACCATTTATATATTTTGGATATTAATCAGTATTGTCATTTGCAAGTATTTTTTTTTCCCATTTAGTAGGTTAGTAGGTTGTCCTTTCATTTTATCAGTGATTTCCTTTGTTGTTGAAAAGCTTTTAGTTTAATTAGTTGCCATTTGTTTACTTTTGCTTTTATTTCCTTTGCCTTAGGAGATGTATCCAAAAATATTTAATACATTCTATGTCAAAGAATATTTTATGTTCAGTTATAGGAATTTTATGGTTTCTAGTCTTTTTTTGTTTGTTTCTAGTCTTACACATAGACTTTTAATCCATTTTGAGTTGATTTTGTCTGTAGTATCAGGTAATGTCCCACTCTCCTGTAGCTGTATAATTTTCCCAGCACCACTTTTAAAAAGACTTTATTTCCTCCATTTATATTTCTGCTTCCTTTGTTGTAGATTAGTTGATCATAAGTGCCTGGGTTTATTTCTGGGCTGCATTCTGTTCAGACCTGACAAAGCATATGAATGGGGAGGGCGGGCAGCCATATTGGCTCTTACACAGGCAGCACATGGGTCTCTGACTGTGGCCATAGCAAACTGATCCCTGACTCACACTGAGCACTAGCACTAGTCCTTCTTATTCCAGTACTTCTCTCCTCTAAAGTGAGTGTGTCAGTGCTTTGAAAGAAGAACACATGGAGCCAGCTTGAACCCAACTCCCAGGCCTTCTTTTCCAGCAACTTGGTACCCAATCCCATCTTCAGTAGGGTGGTGACAGCCATTAAGCAGAAGATAAGCCTCCTCACACCTGGCTCTGATCCTAGCCCCTCCATCTCTGCCCTCCTCCCCGCCCCACCCAGGTGATAGCTTCCAGCATACTCTGAGAAAGGTGTGATGTATATTCACATCAAATCCAGATCTCACACCAAAGCCACTGGGGGCCTGCAGATTATATAGGAAAGCTCCTAGGTAAGGACACACCTTTAAGACATGATAGGTAACTGTTTCACCTAGTTTCATAAAGACAGAGGAAATTAAGCAAAATGAGATGATAGAGGAATTCATTTCAGTTGAGAGTATAAGAGAAAAACCCCTAGCTGATGAAATGGAAATAAACAATTTACAGGATAAAGAATTCAAATCATTAGTAATAAGAATACTAACTAAATTACAGAAAAGAATACCTGAACACAGTGAGAGTATTAACAAAGAACTAGAAAATATAAAAAGGAACCGGTCACAACTGAAGGATGTAATTATGGAAATGAAAAACACACTTGAAGGAATTAATAGTACAGTAGGTGACACAGAAAAACATGTTAAGTGGTCTGGAAGACAGAATAATGGAAATCACCACCTGAAAATGGCAAAAAGGAAAACAAATTTTAAAAATTGAGAATAGTTTAAGGGTCTATGAGACAACATCTGGCATAGCAACATTTTTACTTTATTTTAGGGGTCCTAGAGGCAAAAAGGAGTAGTGTATTCAAAAATATATTTGATGAAACTATGGCTGAAAAATTCCCAAACCTGAAGAAGAAACAGATGTTCTTGTAAAGGAAGTATCATGTATTTTACCAAATTTGACTAATAATGTCAATTTTATTTTTCTCTACTAGTACCTGAAGTTGAGTATTTAGTTAATTCTTTAGTATAGTGCCCCAAATCATAACATTTAGGAATTAATTTAAAAAGGAATATATAATCCCATAAAATGAAAACTGTAGCAATTTCTGGAAATTATGAAAAAAGGCCTAAGTCAAGAGTTACCTGCTCATGGATTAGAAGACAAGATACTAACTTTCCTTAGGTTGGCTGATAGATTCAATGCATTTATAATAAATATACTCTGGCATTTTCTAAAAAAGAAAAAAATTCACAAGTTGGTTATAAAATGTATATGAAAATGAAAGCAAACTAATATAATTCATCTAAAAATTTTTTAAAAAGAACAAAATGGAAAGGCCTACACTAACTAATGTTAAGACTTAAAAACTACATTGATAAAGGAAATGTGATTTTGGTAAAATGTAGGATGAATGGAGAAGGATAGAGTCCAAAGTAAACATACCCATCCTTAAATGGTAAACTAATTTTTAATGATTAACCAATTCAGTGGGGAAAATGTGTTTTTAATAAATTTTGCTTATACAACTATATTCACAACACACACACAATTGCCTTGAAATAGATCATAGACATAAATGTAAAGCAAAGATTATAAAACTCTTAGGAAAAAAAAATGTATGAGAGAAAAAAATCTTTCAGCTTGGTGTTAGCAATATTTTCTTTGTCATAACAAAAAATTTTAAAAGAGAGAGAGGGAGTTTGAACCAGATGGTGGAGGAGTAGGTAGATGTGGAGTACACCTCTCTCCACGGATACATCAGGAATACACCTTCAGACACAGAAGTGCATGTAGAGCACCAGCTGAGAACAGACAGGAGTACTGACCAGCAAAAAAGAATATACAGAACCACTCAAAACTCCGTAAGACAAAGGAACTAGGGGGAAAAACAGGAGTGTTAGTAGGACTGGACTTGCCCTCCGTGAGTGGGGGAACTGAAGCAGGGGTACGATCCCCACATCGGAGCAATTGTTTGAGTCAGAGGAGAAACATTTAAGGCTGAGAGTTAAACAGCTGATCTGTGGCAGCTTAAATGGAATGAGAATCAAACAGTCCTTACTGCCTCTATACATATCCCAGACAGGGACACAGGTCCCAGAGAAGGCACAGCAGCTGGGAGCCGGAGTGTAGGGATGGTGGAGCAATCCCAGGGCAAGGGCTCCTGTTGACTGGGGCGAGACGGATTGAGGGGATGTGAGGGAGGAGATTGTGGTGGGAAATGCCTGTGGAGGAAAGCCAGGCAGCCATGGAAGCAAGGTGATATTGCTGAGTCATGCATAGGGGGTGGAGCCATCACCATATCTCTGTCTCCCCATACACCAGCATCAGCAGCAATAATAGAGAGTTTGGCCCATCAAATGCCTGACACACTGAACTATAGAGTAGGACCCCACCCAGGGTGCTCCTTTAAGTGACTGATGCATCGATCTACAGAGTAGGACCCCAACCAGGGGAGCCCCTCTATATGCCTGATGCTCTGAACAACAGAGAAGGACCCCAGGCAAAGGAACCCTCTAAGTAACTGAATGGGTGGATCTACAGAGAAAAACTGGCCAAAGAGGCCTTCTGATTAACAGCTATTAGAAGCTCGAAAAAAGACTTTGATAGGGCCACAACTCCTGTGGTGGAGGCAGTCCCTTTCCCTGCACACTTGGCACCACCAGGGTCCCCACAAGCCAAGCAGCTGTGACACCTTTATGCTTAACCCTCACTGGGGCAGAGCTGCCACAGGCAAAAAAAGTCTTGTACCTATGCATACAGGGTGATTTAGGTTATGTCCAGCTTTTGAGACCCTGTGGACTGTGGCCTGCCAGGCTTTTCTGTCATGGGGGTTCTCCAGGCAAGAATACTGTAGCATATTGGCCAATACTGGTTGCCATACCCTTCTAGAGCACTGTATTTCCTGCTGCCCTAGCCACCAACTCCCCTGAGTACCTGGTGTGGTCAGAACCCCTGTGACCCAAACAGCTGTACCACTTCCACAGCTGGCCTTCACTGGGACAGACCCAAGTCCTCCAGGGCAACCTTAGGAGCAAACACCAGTGGGCGACCCATATTCAGAGGTGGAAATAAAACCACAATTGAAACTCAGGGGCAGTGTGGCTATGAAAGAAGAACCATAACCTTCCCATCAGCTGTACAAGCTGCAGGTTAAATCCACATGATCAGCTAGGCAGACTCTGTGCCTATGGAATATATAAAAGGATGTTGAGAGCTCCCACAAAAGAAAATGCACGAGTTGATAGCTGTGGATATTGGAGGCAAGAATGCACAGGAGTAGGACCAGATTAGAATCTGAACTGCCCCCACAGCAGGTCCAGAGACCAGCACAGTGTTGGAGGGCATCCTAGGGAGGTGAGGTGGACTGTGACTCCCAGTAGTGACTCAAGAAAAACATTTATTATTATTCTTATGTCTTGACTTGTTCTGTAGATTCTTTCGGATTTTTTTTTTTTCCTTTTTTTCCCCCCTTTTCCTCCCCTCTCTCTTGTAGTTGTCAATTTTATTAGCATTATGAAATCTAATTAAGCTTTTGAGCTATTTTTTTTTTTGTCAGTCACATTTTTTATTCTTGTTGTAAACCTTTGCCTCTACATTGAGCTCTTGCAGTTCTGTGGAGTTTTTTTTTTTTTCCTATCTTCTTCCTTTTTATTTTTTTTCTCTATTTTTAATTTTAATTTTTAAACCTATTATTATTTTTTCTACATTTATTCCTTTGTTTGCTTTTCCTACTGTTCTTTTCCCCTTGCAGCTAATCTTTAATGTATATAAATCTTCTTCATCTACCTCTATTTAATTTTTCATATCTATTTTTTCCTTCTTTTTTCTTCCTTTCCTCTCAACATATTTGTTAGTTTTGATTTCATTGCTTTATTCCCCACTTGGCACCTTGCTTTAGTTTTGTTTTCCAGTTTGTGCTTTAGTTAGTTTTGTTCTTAACTGGTAGATATAATTTTTGATTTCCTTTTTCACTGGGTCAATCTACTATACTTTATTTTTGTTGGACTGTTTTGATTTTCCTTATGGGTGTATATGTATATGTGTATATTCCATTATTTTAATTATTATTTGCCTGATTTTGTAACTTCCATTTGTCTGGGGTTCATCTTTGGTTTTTCATTTTGGGGTATTTGTTTTAATCTCAATACCATAACAAACCACTTGTGGAATCCACAGGCCTTGAGCCTTTGGAGTGGAAACACTGATTCCAAGACCCTAGATAACCAGAGAACTAACCCTAGGGAGTATCAAATAATGAGAACACACACAAAGGAAACCACTAGAATACAAGACCTGGCATCACCCAACCACCAATAGTAGCACCCTGTGCAGGACACCTCATCTAAACAACAAACAAAACAAAAATACAAACCCAACCATCAGTAGACAGGATGACCACCTCAGTCAGCCTTGCCCATCAAAGGAAAAACAAAACAACAGCAACAAAACTCAGCAAAAAATCTAACCCTATAAGAAGCTTACAGAAATCCCTGGACTAACCCTCAGAGGGTAGAAACCAAAAGGAAGAAAGAATTCAAGCCTGGGAGTTGGAGACCTGGGAAAAGGAGACCTCAAACACAATAAGTTAAAAAAATAATAATAATGAAAAATTATTCATGTAGATAAATACTACAAAAATGAAGGAACAAACTAGAAACACAGAAGTCCAAATAAATGAAGTGGAAATAGGCAAACAACCTGAAAAAGAATTCAGAATAATGATAGTTAAGATGATCAAAAATCTTGAAAATAGAATGGAGGAAATGCAAGAATCAATTAACAAAGACCTAGAAAAAGAATAAACATACTGAGACAACAGAATTACTGAAATTAAAAATACTCTAGAAGGAATCAATAACAGAATATCTGAAGCAGAAGAATGAATCAGTGAGCTGGAAGATAGAACGGTGGAAACTACCACTGAAGAACCAAATAAAGTAAAAAGAATGAAAAGAATGGATGATAGTCTTAGAGACCTCTGGAACAATTTCAAACACACCAACATTCAAATTATAGGGATCCCAGAAGAAGAGAAAAAGATAGGGTATGAGAAAATTTTTGAAGAGATTATAGCTGAAAATTTCCCCAACATGAAAAAGGAAATAGTCAATCAAGTCCAAGAGGCACAAAGAGTCCCGTACAGGGTAAACCCAAGGAGAAACACATCAAGACACATTCTAATCAAACTAACAAAGACTAAACACAAAGAAAGAATATTAAAAGCAGCAAGGGAGAAAAAACAAGTAACATACAAGGGAAACCCCTTACATTTAACAGCTGATCTTTAAGCAGAAACTCTGCAGGCCAGAAGGGAATGGCAGGGTATATTTAAAATACTGAAAGGGAAAAAATATACAACCAAGATTACTGTACCTGGCAAGGATCTCATTCAAAATTGATGGAGAAGTAAAAAGCTTTTCAGACAAGCAAAAGTGAAGAGAACTCAGCACCACCAAACCAGCTTTACAACAAATGTTAAAGGGACTTATATAGTCAAGAAATAGAAGAGAAGAAAAAGATCCACAAAATCAACCCCAAACAATTAAAAAAATAGCAATAGGAACATATATATCAATAATTACTTTAAATATAAATGGATTAAATGTTCCAACCAAAAGACACAGACCAGCTGAATGGATACAAAAACAAGACCCATACCTATACCCTCTACAAGAATTCCACTTAAGACCTAAAGACAAACAGACTGAAAGTGAGAGGATGGAAATATATATTCCATTTGAAGAAATCAAAAGGAAAATCAAAAAATTTCTAGAAACAAACTACAATGAAAACATGACAACTCAAAACCTATGGGATGCAGCAAAAGCAATTCTAAGAGGGAATTTTATAGCAATACAATCCTACCTCAAGAAACAAGAAAAACATCGAATATACAACTTAACTTTACACCTAAAACAACTGGAAAAAGAAGAACAAAAAAATAGCAAAATTAGGAGGAGGAAAGAAATCACAAAGATCAGAGCAGAAATAAGTGAAAAAGAAATTAAAGAAACAATAGTAAAGATTAATAAAAGTAAAACCTGGTTCTTTGATAAGATAAACAAAATTGACAAACCTTTAGCCAGACTCAAGAAAAAAAAGAGATAAGAATCAAATCAATAAAATTAGAAATAAAAAAGGAGAGGTTACAACAGGCAATGCAGAAATCAAAGGATTATAAGAGGCTATTATGAACAACTAAGTGGCAATAAAATGGATAACCTGGAAAAATGGACAGGTTCTTAGAAAAGTTCAATCTTCCAAGACTGAACCAGGAAGAAATCGAAATTATGAACATCCCAATTACAAGCACTGAAACTGAAGCTGTGATTAAAAAGTTTCCAAAAAAAAAACAAAAACCCAGGACCAGAGGGCTTCACAGGAGAATTCTATCAAACATTTAGAGAAGAGCTAATGCCTATCCTTCTAAAACTCTTCCAAAAAATTGCAGAGGAAGGAACACTTCCAAATGCATTCTATGAGGCCACCATTACCGTGATACCAAAACCAGAGAAAGACAACACAAAAAAAGAAAACTACAGGCCAATATCACTGATGAACATAGATGCAAAAATTCTCAACAAAATTTTAGCAAACACAATTTAGCAACACATCAAAAAGCTCATACACCATGATCAAATTGGGTTTATTCCAACCCAATCTTGGGCTGGATTGAGTATTCCAACCCAATACTTGAAAGTAAAAGCAAAGCTCTCACTGTTTCCAGGGATGCATGTATTCATCCATTAGAGAAATCAATCAATGTGATACTCCATATTAGTAAATTGAAAGATAAAAACCATATGATCATCTCAATAGATGCAGAAAAAGCCTTTGACAAAATTCATCACCCATTTATGATTAAAAACCTTCCAAAAATGGGAAGGTAGGTTCCAAGAAGGAACCTACCTCAACATAGAAAGGCCATATATGATAAGCCTACAGCAAACAATATTCTCAATGGTGAAAAAGCATTCCCCCTAAGATCAGAAATAAGTCAAAGTATCCACTCTTGCCACTATTATTTAACATATTTCTGGAAGTCCTACCTATAGCAATCAGAGAAGAAAAAGAAAATAAAAGGAATCCAGATCAGAAAAGTAGAAGCAAAGCTCTCACTGTTTCCAGATGATATAGAAAACCCTAAAGATAGTATCAGAGAATTGTTAGAGCTAATCTGTTAATTTAGCAAAGTTGCAGGATAAAAAATCATTACACGGAAATCACTTGCATTTCTATATACTAGCAATGAAAAATCAGAAACAGAAATCAAGGAATCAATCCCATTCACCATAGGAACAAAAAGAATTAAATATCTAGGAATAAACTTACCTAAAAAGACAAAATAACTGTACACAGAAAATTATAAGACATTAATGAAAGAAATCAAAGATGAGATAAACAGATGGAGAGATATGTCATGTTCCTGGGTAAGAAGAATCAATATTGCGTAAATGACTATACTATCAAACACAGTCTACAGATTCAATGTGATCCCTATCAAATTACCAATGGCATTTTCACAGAATTAGAACAAAAACTTTCACAATTCATGTGGAAACACAAAAGACCCCGAATAGCCAAAGCAGTCTTGAGAAAAGAATGGAGCTGGAGGAATCAACCTTACTGCTTCAGATTATACTATAAAGCTACAGTCATCAAGATAGTATGGTACTGGCACAAAAACAGAAATATAGACCAATGGAAAAAGATAGAAAGCCCAGAAATAAACCCATGCATCTATGTGTACCTTATTTTTTACAAAGGAGGCAAGAATATACAATGGGGAAAGGACAGCCACTTCAATAAATGGTGCTGGGAAAACTGGACAGTTACATGTAAAAGAATGAAATTAGAACACATCGTAACACCATCGGTTCAGTTCAGTTCAGTCACTCTGTTGTGTCCGACTCTTTGCGACCCCATGAATCACAGCACGCCAGGCCTCCCTGTCCATCACCATCTCCCAGAGTTAACTCAAACTCACGTCCATCGAGTCAGTGATGCCATCCAGCCATCTCATCCTCTGTCGTCCCCTTTTCCTCCTGCCCCCAATCCCTCCCACTATAAGAGTCTTTTCCAATGAGTCAACTCTTTGCATGAGGTGGCCAAAGTACTGGAGTTTCAGCTTTAGCATCATTCCTTCCAAAGAAATCCCAGGGCTGATCTCCTTTAGAATGGACTGGTTGGATCTCTTTGGTCCAAGGGACTCTCTGGAGTCTTCTCCAACACCACAGTTCAAAAGCATCAATTCTTCAGTGCTCAGCTTTCTTCACAGTCCAACTCTAACATCCATAACATGACCACTGGAAAAACAATAGTCTTGACTAGACGGACCTCTGTTGGCAAAGTAATGTCTCTGCTTTTCAATATGCTATCTAGGTTGGTCATAACTTTTCTTCCAAGGAGTAAGCATATTTTAATTTCATGGCTGCAGTCACCATCTGCAGTGATTTTGGAGCCCCCCAAAATAAAGTCTGACACTGTTTCCACTATTTCCCCATCTATTTGCCAAAGAATGAAATTAGAACACTTCGTAACACCATGTGCAAAGATAAACTCAAAATGGATTAAAGACCTGAATCTAAGACCAGAAACTATAAAACCCCTTAGAGGAAAACATAGGCAGAACACTCAATGACAGAAATCAAAGCAAGATCCTCTATGATCCACCTCCGAGTGTAATGGAAATAAAAACAAAAGTAAACAAGTGGGACCTGATTAAACTTAAAGGTTTTTGCACAGCAAAAGAAACTATAAGCAAGATGAAAAGAGAGCCCTCAGAATGGGAGAAAATAATAGCAATGAAACAACTGACAAAGGATCTATTTCCAAAATATACAAGCATCTCATACAACTCAATATCAGAAAAACAAACAATCAAATCAAAAAGTGGGGAAAAAAAACCTAAACAGACATTTCTTCAAAGAAGACATACAGATGGCTATTAAACACATGAAAAGATGCTCAATATTGTTCATTATTAGAGGAATGCAAATGAAAACTACAATGAGATATCAACTCACACCAGTCAGAATGGCCATCATCAAAATATCTACAAACAATAAACGCTGGAGAGGGTGTGGAAAAAAGAGAACGCTCTTGCACTGTTGGTGGGAATGTAAATTGACACAACCACTATGGAAGATGGTATGGAGATTCCTTAAAAACTAGGAATAAAACCACCGTGTGACCCAGCATCCCCACCCTTAGGCATATACCCTGAGGAAACTAAAATTGAAAAAGACACATGTACTCCAATGTTCGCTGCAGCACTATTTACAATAGCTTGAACATGGAAGCAACCTAGATGTCCATCAACAGATAAATGGCTAAAGAAGTTATGGTATATATACACAATGGAATATTACTCAGCCATAAAAAAGAATGCATTTGAATCAGTTCTAATGACATGGATGAACCTAGAACCTACTACACAGAGTGAAGTAAGTCAAAAAGAGAAAGATAAATATCATATTCTAAATCATATATACGGAATCTAGAAAAATGATACTGAAGAATTTATTTACAGGGCAGCAGTGGAGAAACAGGTGTAGAGATTAGAGTTATAGATATGGGGAGAGGGGAGGAGAGGGTGAGATGTATGGAAAGAGTAACATGGAAACTTACATTTCCATATGTAAAATAGACAGCCAACGGGAATATGCTATATGGCTCAGGAGAATCAAACACAGCTATGTATCAGCCTAGAGGGGTGGGATGAGGAGGGAGGTGGGAGGGAGGTCAGAAAGGAGGGGATATTATGTATACCTATGGCTGATTCATGTTGAAGTTTGACAGAAAACAACAAAATTGTGTAAAACAATTATCCTTCAATTAAAAAATAGGTATAGCAGCTAATGAGATAAGAATGCTGGATATCTGGATTATGTTAACGTTCGTTTTCTGTTTTTTAATGTTCTATTCTGTTAATTCTTTTTTATTTTTTCTACATGTAAAATTAGGAATTACTTTCAAAATTAGAAAATTAAAGTTTATTCAACAGGGAAAAAATTATATCATCAAAATAAATAAAAGGGTGAAATGATTAGAAACTTCATATTAGAAGGTATATAAATGGATGATATGTAGATAAAATGAAGTGCATATTCAATCATTGCTAATCTGAGGAACACAAAACTACAATGTGATACTGGTACACACTTTTAGAATGACTAAAATTAAAATCATTGATAAAACAAAATATTTGACTGAATGTGAATCAGTAGAAACTGTCATTGACGTGGGTCTGTAAATGTATAACTATTTTGGAAAACCATTTGACTGTTTTGTGACCAGTTACATATACAACACATAATAATTTTGTGGGTAAATATTTACCCAAGAGAACTTTAATCATATGTCTACTAAAAGACTTGTGCATAAATGTTCATTGAAATTTTACTTACAGTAGCTCAAAACTGGGGGGAAAAAAAGAAACTATGTCTATCTGTATATAAATGGACA
The DNA here is from genome assembly GCF_027580195.1 of Bos mutus. Classification (NCBI taxonomy): domain Eukaryota; kingdom Metazoa; phylum Chordata; class Mammalia; order Artiodactyla; family Bovidae; genus Bos; species Bos mutus. The sequence continues at coordinate 72,312,204 of NC_091623.1, read as the reverse complement.
ATGTTTAATATATCTGTCCAGTGGAATGCTGCTACTTAGCAGTGAAAGTAATGAGTTACTAATATATAGCAGAGTAGATGAATCTTAAAATCATTATGTTCAGAAAAAGAAACCAGAGCCTTTACGTATAATTCCATTTATACAAAAAACAACATAATCTACAATGACAAAAAAAGCAAATCAGTACTGGTAATCAGAGGTGAAGAGAGGAATGGTATACAAAGGGGCTTGGAAATCCTTTGCAGTGAAAGAAATATTCTATATTTAATTATGGTGGTGGTTTCATGAATGGTATATATAACTTAATTATTTCTCAAAGTTGATAATGAACAAAGTAAGAGCTGGTTTAATCATATATATTCATATATTTAATTAAATGATGAAAGGCAAGGCAGAATTAGGCTATATCCTTGTCAATCTGTTTCCTCTCCCCAAACTCAAGGAAAGCTCGAGTTCTTAGACCACTTTGAATTAGTTTGGATCCTTATGACTAGTTTCTTGTTTAACAAATGTGAGTAGCACTGATTGAATTCTTACTTATTTAGAATTTTGCCAGAATCCAAAGGATTTTCCTCCTGTTAGTGCCCAGGTCCTGGTCCGAATTCCCTGCCTTTAGTTTGATCTTGCCTCTCCAAGTACTTTTACATTTTTCAAAACAAATCTATGGGGTAGGTATAATTTTTACTGATCCTTTACAAGTAATTGGAGAGGCAGAAAGATTCAGAAATTTTTTAGGACTAAAAATTAAGCCTACTATTTCCCTGTCAATATAGAAACATATGTGAAGGCAGAGTATATCTATCTTTTTATAATCTTTTAGCAATATGGAAGAGTAGAGTGTATTCTTACCAAAAAAATATTAGCCACAAACCAAGTCAGGGAACCACTCTGGAGAAAATAATGCTTATGAATCATCAGCCACATGGTGAAACTTGTGATTTGCGATCTTTTCCAATGAGGGAGTGGTACTGAACACTTCTACCCAACCCCAAACCAAAAGAAATGGGCTCCCATAAAATTTCCGACCACCCTGATTATCTGGATTCTTACATCTTAATTAGAGTTGGCCAAGATTCAGACCTATGTTTCCCTCCAGTGTCATGACCACAGAGTGGCATTTGGTGAAGACGTTCTCAGTTCAGTGGCTCAGTCGTATCCGACTCTTTGCGACCCCATGAATTGCAGCACGCTAGGCCTCCCTGTCCATCACCAACTCCCGGAGTTCACTCAAACTCACATCCATCGAGTCAGTGATGCCATCCAGCCATCTCATCCTCTGTCGTCCCCTTCTCCTCCTGCCCCCAATCCCTCCCAGCATCAGAATCTTTTCCAATGAGTCAACTCTTCTCATGAGGTGGCCAAAGTTCTCAGGGACACCTAAAATGAGTTTCCTGAATTCAGGGGATATGTGAACAGAGAGTCTAGATTATACTTCCTTCCCAATAAACTTGAAACATTTCCCATAATCACAAAAATAAAAGGGCTACATTTTCTGCTATCCTGAAAATAATTTAGAGAAGAAACAGGGAGAGTTGCATGGAATGAGCTAGTTATGCCCCACCGTGTTCAATCTGTCTGAATTTCCCCATGGGAATTTCCTTCAGTAAGTCTCTATTGCTTAAATTGTCCTTTATGGAAAAGTTTGAAAACTATTGTACTACATATGTTTTCCCAGGGGCAGTCAGATGACTGTCCAGATGCACTGTAGATAAAGCTAGACATGTGTCTCATATCACTCAGTTTCTCTTTAAGACTTGGGAAGCAATTCGACTCTACACGTATTGAAGTCATTGTGATATGTTACTCCCAGAACTTTAACTTGTGTGCAAGTAAATCATGTGATATTTAAAGATGTCATTAAAAGTGAATGATTCATATTATGATTGCTATTCCTGTCAGGAAAGCCTTCTAAAAGATACCAGATGTGAATTAAACTCTCCAAGGGAAACCTGTGTTGTTTCTTGGTCTGTCAGATAATAAAATGTCAGAAGAAAGATGATAAGGAAACAAATTGCTTAAAGTGGTATATTTGGCGTGATGGAAGTTTGACGTCTTATTTTCACAACCAGATTAGATAAAATTGGAGTTTAAAATTCTGATTTAATTTGGCGTGTCTGTCCCATCTAGAGGCTGACTGATGTGGTTCTAATATTCAGTGGCCTAAAATAAACGATGACACCAAACTTCTCTTTTCTACTTTGTCTCCAAATTCTAATCAATAGTTTTCCTTTAGCTGTGTTCTGCCTTTCAAATAAAATCGCTCAGCCTGACTTTGTGCTATGCTTATGGCTATTTCTTTTTAAAGGATAAAAATTTAGATAAAATGCTACCACCACTTATTTCCCTTGATACTCAGTATAGCAGGAATAACAGTAAATATTTTTCCCCTAAATACCCATCTGGGAACAACAAAAGTATCTTCATTATTTAAAGTTACACCAGTATGAATATAATATATAAATTGTACAGATTATCTTTTATGCTATCCAACTAAATGTATATTGAGCTTTTTAAGGGAAAATAATGATTCATGCGAAGAGTTGACTCATTGGAAAAGACTCTGATGCTGGGAGGGATTGGAGGCAGGAGGAGAAGGGGATGACAGAGGATGAGATGGCTGGATGGCATCACCAACTCAATGGACATGAGTTTGAGTGAACTCTGGGAGTTCGTGATAGACAGGGAAGCCTGGTGTGCTGCAATTCATGGGGTCACAAAGAGTCGGACCCAACTGAGCAACTGAATTGAACTGAACTGAACTGAATGATCAAAATGTAAGGGATTTGATTGATTTTTTATTAATAAGAATCTATTTGCCTGTTAAGTACACATGACAAATATATTGCCTACATGCTTACATGTGCCTTAAAACAGAGAAATGTGATTTCAAATGCCAGTAATTTCTTCTGGGATTCCATCAGAGTATAAAGATTATACTGAGTATATACAAACATATTGACACATATGAAGACTTTTAAGAGAAAAAGTAATCTTTATTCTTCTATGACAATCTTTAGTATACTCAGTTTCTCCCAAATTATAATGTCTCATTATAACAGAGACATTAAATAGAGTCAGTATAAATAACTTGTTTATGAGTAGCAATGTGTTAAGTAAAAATTATTCCTATTGACGTTCTTAAATATGTTTTGAGAGAGACATTTATTACTCTAAATGCCATTTGAAATTTGTTGTTTCTTCTTCCCAAATTCAATATCAGACTTTGGATATTATAAAACCAACAGTGAAAAACCTTCTTTTCCTTATTTATGTATAGAATTCGACATTTTCCCCCACAAAGATAATTGTTTGCAGCTCATTTATGTCTTCATCAGATAAAAAATGGCACGAACTTTTTCTTGGAGAATTTCTAATAATGTTCCAAATTAATTATAACAGCAAAAGAAGAAATATTTATGTTTATAAGCCTGTGAAATAAATTTTATTGAATAATATATCTTTCTTGAAACACCAAGTCAAATATATATTATCTTTTATTTTACTCTAATATGATTTGGAGGTATTCTGTTAATCATATGACACTTTAGTCTTAGCTATATAAAGATATCTTATCTTTAAAATATACCTGGTATTGGCTCTCTATTCATATAATTCATACGTGTACATATATTTCTTTTTGTTTTTCATTAGAGTAAAGAGAAATTGACACTGCATTTGATGGCTATTTTCATGAACTAAGAAAGAAAGGATGAGATGGTGTAAGAAAAACTATATGAAAAATTCCGTGGGTCCAGAGTAAGTCACTACATTTGTTCTGAGGAATGATGATTGGAGCAAGTCATTTTTAATGTGCTAAATGAAGTGCAAAATTATTGTATTAAATATATTAAGCATTTTATGAGTTTAAAATACAGAAAATACATAACATGAAAATGTGTAAACAGTGGAAAAAGATGAATGGATCAGGCAGTGTTTCAGTTCAGTTCAGTCGCTCAGTCATGTCTGACCCTTTACGACCTTATGGACTGCAGCACGCCAGGCCTCCCTGTCCATTACCAACTCCCAGAGCTCACTCAAACTCATGTCCATTGAGTTGGTGATGCCATCCAACCATCTCATCCTCTGTCATCCCCTTTTCCTCCAATCTTCAATCTATCCCACCATCATGGTCTTTTCAAATGAGTCAGTTCTTCACATCAGGTGGCCAAAGTATTGGAGTTTCAGCTTCAACATTAGTCCTTCCAATGAATATTCAGGACTGGGTTCCTTTAGGATGGATTGGTTGGATCTCCTTGCAGTCCAAGGGACTCTTGACAGCCTTCTCCAACACCGCAGTTCAAACGATTCAGTTATTTGGCACTCAGCTTTCTTTATAGTCCAACTCTCAATCCATACATGACCACAGGAAAAACCATAGTCTTGACTAGATGGACCTTTGTTGGCAAAGTAATGTCTCTGCTTTCGAATATACTATCTAGGTTGGTCATAACTTTCCTTCCAAGGAGTAAGCGTCTTTTCATTTCATGGCTGCAGCCACCATCTGCAGTGATTTTGGAGCCCCCCAAAATAAAGTCTGACACTGTTTCCACTGTGTCCCCATCTATTTCCCATGAAGTGATGTGACCGAATGCCATGATCTTAGTTTTCTGAATGTTGAGCTTTAAGCCAACTTCTTCACTCTCCACTTTCACTTTCATCAAGAGGCTTTTGAGTTCCTCTTCACTTTCTGCCATAAGGGTGGTGTCATCTGCATATCTGAGGTTATTGATATTTCTCCTGGCAATCTTGATTCCAGCTTATGTTTCTTCCAGTCCAGTGTTTCTCATGATGTACTCTGCATAGAAGTTAAATTAGCAGGGTGACAATATACAACCTTGACGTACTCCTTTTCCTATTTGTAACCAGTCTGTTGTTCCATGTCCAATTCTAACTGTTGCTTCCTGACCTGCATACAGATTTTTCAAGAGCCAGATCAGGTGGTCTGGTATTCCCATCTCTTGAAGAATTTTCCACAGTTGATTGTGATGCACACAGTCAAAGGCTTTGGCATAGTCAATAAAGCAGAAATAGATGCTTTTCTGGAACTCTCTTGCTTTTTTGATGATCCAGTGGATGTTGGCAATTTGATCTCTGGTTCCTCTGCCTTTTCTAAAACCAGCTTGAACATCAGGAAGTTCACGGTTCACGTATTGCTGAAGCCTGGCTTGGAGAATTTTGAGCATTACTTTACTAGTGTGTGAGATGAGTGCAATTGTGTGGTAGTTTGAGCATTCTTTGGCATTGCCTTTCTTTGGGATTGGAATGAACACTGACCTTTTCCAGTCCTGTGGCCACTGCTGAGTTTCCCAAATTTGCTGGCATAGTGAGTGCAGCACTTTCACAGCATCATCTTTCAGGATTTGAAATAGCTCAACTGGAATTCCATCACCTCCACTAGCTTTGTTCATAGTGATGTCTTCTAAGGCCCACTTGACTTCACATTCCAGGATGTCTGGCTCTAGGTCAGTGATCACACCTTCACGATTATCTGGGTCATGAAGATCTTTTCTGTACAGTTCTTCTGTATATTCTTGCCATCTCTTCTTAATATCTTCTGCTTCTGTTAGGTCCATACCATTTCTGTCCTTTATCAAGCCCATCTTTGCATGAAATGTTCCCTTGGTATATCTAATTTTCTTGAAGAGATCTCTAGTCTTTCCCATTCTGTTGTTTTCCTCTATTTCTTTGCATTGATGGCAGAGGAAGGCTTTCTTATCTCTTCTTGCTATTCTTTGGAACTCTTTATTCATATGCTTATATCTTTCCTTTTCTCCTTTGCTTTCCGCTTCTCTTCTTTTCACAGCTATTTGTAAGGTCTCACCAGACAGCCATTTTGCTTTTTTGCATTTCTTTTCCATGGGGATGGTCTTGATCCCTGTCTCCTGTACAATGTCACGAACCTCAGTCCATATTTCATCAGGCACTCTATCTATCAGATCTAGGCCCTTAAATCTATTTCTCACTTCCATTGTATAATCATAAGGGATTTGATTTAGGTCATACCTGAATGGTCTAGTGGTTTTCCCTACTTTCTTCAATTTCAGTCTGAATTTGGTAATAAGGAGTTCATGATCTGAGCCACAGTCAGCTCCCAGTCTTATTTTTGTTGACTGTATAGAGCCTCTCCATCTCTGGCTGCAAAGAACATAATCAATCTGATTTTGGTGTTGACCATCTAATGATGTCCATGTGTAGAGTCTTCTCTTGTGTTGTTGGAAGAGGGTGTTTGTGGTGACCAGTGAGTTCTCTTGGCAAAACTCTATTAGTCTTTGCCCTGCTTCATTCTATATTCCAAGGCCAAATTTGCCTGTTATTCCAGGTGTTTCTTGACTTCCTACTTTTGCATTCCAGTCCCCTATAATGAAAAGGACATCTTTTTTTGGTGTTAGTTCTAAAAGGTCTTGTAGGTCTTCATAGAACTGTTCAACTTCAGCTTCATCAGCATTACTGGTTAGGGCATAGACTTGGATTACCGTGATATTGAATGGTTTGCCTTGGAAACAAGCAGAGATCATTCTGTCATTTTTGAGATTGCATCCAAGTACTGCAGTTCTGACTCTTTTGTTGACCATGATGGCTACTCCTTTTCTTCTGAGGGATTCCTGCCCGCAGTAGTAGATACAATGGTCATCTGAGTTAAATTCACCCATTCCAGTCCATTTGAGTATGCTGATTCCTAGAATGTGGACATTCACTCTTGCCATCATATTTTGTTAGACATACATATTTATGATTGTCTTCATGAATTTTTTCATTTACTTCAATGAATGATACACTTTATCTTTTATAATTTTCCACTTTTCTTACTTATTTGTGTGTGTGTATGTGAGCATGTGCGTGCATGTATATAATAAAACATACACTTCAAAATTTTTATGATTTCTATGCCAACTCTTTTAACTGTTTATGTGATATATTTGAGCATTTATAACAAAGGTTACAGATCTATAGGAAGGGAAAGAGATGATAAATTGATAAAAATCTGCATTTCCATGTGTAAATTCATTTATTCATTTTTTGACTTCTCAGGATGATAAGTACTCACCTTACATCACTCAATAATGATGAAGATACCTTTTGGCCCAGCAGTAAGAATAAAGGAAACTCTTTACTTGAGAATGAAAGTGAGCCAGTAATTGTAAGTACTGCATGCTTTCCTTTTTCAGCATAATATATTCTACATATTAATTTGAAAATAAAGAGCTTATATTTCAGTAATATTAACTCAAAATAGAGTTGGAAACATAATATGTAACAGTATAGAAAAATTTTAAAGCATGTGAAAAAAATCCCTCCCCCCAACACACACCAATAGAGCCAGACAATTATATATGATGACATCATTGCAAGATGAACCGTGGATTGATGCCAAGGGGGCCGTAAATACTTAAGGTACGTTTCTGATTTACTTGTCAAGAATGAAGCTTTACAGAGGTAAGTCAGTGTTCAGCTCTGTATTGTTATGTAACAAAACTATCCTCTAACCCTGAACTTAGTGCCTTTAAGCCACCATTTATGTATCTGTGATGTTGTGAGTCAGCAATTTGGAGAGGCCTTGTCTGGGAGCTTATTTTTTGGTCCACATGGTACCTGCTGGAGCAGCTAGGGGTGGAGGATCTGCTTCTACGTTGGTTTCTTTGCATCTTCTAGGATCAGACACAATTAGTTAGAAAAATTAAAAGTACATAAATTTGACTTTGTGAGCAGTGATGACCAGTTGTAAATAAATACCTGCATATAGAAATATATGTTTTTGCAATAATAATAAATTATGAATTAATATAGTTTATCTCAGGAATATAATAAGGGTTAGCACAAAAATCTTTATTATTATTTACTTTTTAAAGTGTAGTTGATTTACAGTGTTGTATAAATTTCAGGTGTACAGCACAGTGATTCAGTTATACATACATATATGTCTATTTTTTCAGATTATTTTCCCTTATAGATTATTAAAAAATATTGAGTATAGTTCTCTGTGTTATAAAATAAGAATGTTGATTATCTGTTTTATACAGAGTAGTGTGTGTATATGTTAATCTCAAAATCCTAATTTATATCCCTCCTCTCCCATTTTGATTTTTGGCAACACTAAGTTTTTTTTCTATGTTTATGAGTTTCTTTCAGTTTTATAAATAGTTTACTTTCTGTCATTTTTTAAAAGGTTCCACATATAAGTGATATCAAATGGCATGTCTTTCTCTTTCTGGCTTAATGCCAGAAAGATGATAGTATGATAGTCTAACGTACATATCTTAGTATGATAGTCTCTCAGTTCAGTTCAGTTCAGTCGCTCAGTCATGTCCGACTCTTTGCGACCCCATGAATCATAGCATGCCAGGCCTCCCTGTCCATCACCAACTCCCAGAGTTCACTCAGACTCACGTCCATCGAGTCAGTGATGCCATCCAGCCATCTCATCCTCTGTCGTCCCCTTCTCCTCCTGCCCCCAATCCCTCCCAGCATCAGAATCTTTCCCAATGAGTCAACTCTTCGCATGAGGTGGCCAAAGTACTGGAGTTTCAGCTTTAGCATCATTCCTTCCAAAGAAATCCCAGGGCTGATCTCCTTCAGAATGGACTGGTTGGATCTCCTTGCAGTCCAAGGGACTCTCAAGAGTCTTCTCCAATACCACAGTTCAAAAGCATCAACTCTTTGGCACTCAGCCTTCTTCACAGTCCAATTCTCACATCCATACATGACCACAGGAAAAACCATAGTCTTGACTAGACGGACCTTTGTTGGCAAAGTAATGTCTCTACTTTTGAATATGCTATCTAGGTTGGTCATAACTTTTCTTCCAAGGAGTAAGCGTCTTTTAATTTCATGGCTGCAGTCACCATCTGCAGTGATTTTGGAGCCCCAAAAAATAAAGTCTGACACTGTTTCCACTGTTTCCCCAAGTATTTCCCATGAAGTGATGGGACCAGATGCCATGATCTTTGTTTTCTGAATGTTGAGCTTTAAGCCAACTTTTTCACTCTCCTCTTTCACTTTCATCAAGAGGCTTTGGTGTTCCTCTTCACTTTCTGCAATAAGGGTGGTGTCATCTGCATATCTGAGATTATTGATATTTTTCCTGGCAATCTTGATTCCAGCTTGTGCTTCTTCCAGCCCAGTGTTTCTCATGATGTACTCTACATATAAGTTAAATAAGCAGGGTGACAATATACAGCCTTGACGTACTCCTTTTCCTATTTGGAACCAGTCTGTTGTTCCATGTCCAGTTCTAACTGTTGCTTCCTGACCTGCATACAATTTTTTCAAGAGGCAGGTGAGGTGGTCTGGTATTTCCATCTCTTTCAGAATTTTCCACAGTTGATTGTGACCCACACAGTCAAAGGCTTTGGCATAGTCAATAAAGCAGAAATAGATGTTTTTCTGGAACTCTCTTGCTTTTTCAATGATCCAGCGGATGTTTGCAATTTGACTTCTGGTTCCTTTGCCTTTTCTAAAACCAGTTTGAACATCTGGAAGTTCACGGTTCACGTATTAGGTCCATCCATATTGCTGCAAATAGCTCAGTTTCATCTTTTCAGTGGCTGAGTAATGTTATATTTTATATATATGTACCACATCTTCTTTATCTATTCCTCTGTTGAGGGACTTTTAGCTTGTTTTCATAACAATCTTTATATATCCATTTAAATAATTCATGATAGAGTAAGGAGGAGAAAATTCATATTGTGTTCTTGATAGATGCTTAAGAAAAATTTGATAACTTCTGAATTTTTAAAAATATTAGCAATTTAAGTGAAAGAGGAGAGTGAAAAAGTTGGCTTAAAGCTCAACATTCAGAAAACTAAGATCATGGCATCTGGTCTCATCACTTCATGGCAAATGGATAGGGAAGCAATGGAAACTGAGAGATTTTATTTTGGGGGGCTCCACAGTCACTTCAGATGGTGACTGCAGCCATGAAATTAAAAGATGCTTGCTTCTTGGAAGACAAGCTATGACTAACCTAGACAACATATTAAAAAGTAGAGACATTACTTTGGCAACAAAGGTCCATCTAGTCAAAGCTATGGTTTTTCCAGTAGTCACGTATGGATGTGAGAGTTGGACTAGAAAGAAAGCTGAGTGCCAAAGAATTGATGCTTTTGAACTGTGGTGTTGGGGAAGACTCTTGGGAGTTCTTTGGACTGCGAGGAGATCAAACCAGTCCATCCTAAAGGAACTCAGTCCTGAATATTCATTGGAAGTTCTGATGCTGAAGCTGAAACTCAAATAGTTTGGCCACCTGATGTGAAGAGCTCACTCATTTGAAAAGACCCTGATGCTGGGAAAGATTGAAGGTAGGAGGAGAAGGGGATGACAGAGGATGAGATGGTTGGATAGCATCACTGACTCAATGGACATAAGTTTGAGTAAGCTCTGGGAGTTGGTGATGGACAGGGAGGCCTGGTGTGCTACAGTCCATGGGGCCTCAAAGAGTCGGACATGACTGAGCAACTGAACTGCACTAAAAAATAAAGAGATATTTCCTTACTTAATATAGGGCATCTAACTGAAAACCACATCAAATGATATGAAGCAAAATTTATAAATAAACTTTAGAATTATTAACAAATATGCTCAACATTGCTACTGTGGTTTGTCACTAGTAGAAGTTTTAACAAGTTCTTCTGAATTCTCCATCCATTCTCTGACTCAGTCCATATGAACTATAGACTTTTTTTCTTTCCATTTTTTTTAAAATTTATTTTAACTGGAGGCTAATTACTTTACAGTGTTGTGGTGGTTTTTGCCATACATTCACATGAATCAGCCGTGGGTGTCCATGTTTTCCCATCCTGAACCTCCCTCCCACCTCCCCACCCCCCATCCCATCCTTCAGGGTCATCCCAGTGCACCAGGCCCTGAGCACCCTGTCTCATGCATCAAACCTGGACTGGCGATCTATTTCACATATGATAATATACATGTTCCAATGCTATTCTCTCAAATCATCCCACCCTTGCCTTCTCCCACAGAGTCCAAATGTCTATAATTTACATCTGTTTCTCTTTCACTGTCTCCCCATATAGGGTCATTGTTACCATCTTGCTAATTTCCATATATATGCGTTAATATACTGTCCGTATGAACTATAGACTTTTGATTATTCAAGTCTTGTTCTTTCAAAACTCCATGTGTTTATCTGAAATTATCTTTTCTGCTTTTTCTGACTGTTGACTTCCAAGTCTTTTTGATCCTCTTAGCCTAAGTTCATCTATTCTGTGAAATTTCCTTGACTCCCTCGGAGTTGGTAAACTCATTTTCTTTTACCTCTCTTTGTATTGCTTTTGAAATTGAATTGTAATTATGTTTTAGTGTCAGTTTGTTTTTCCCACCAGAATAAGTGCTCTTTGAAGTAAAAAACAAAACATTAATCATTGCATATCTAAAAAGTAACCCAGTGAATGGCAAATTGTAGGACTTAACTGTAGGCTTTTATAAATAAATCCACAAGTTTTACATTTTATTTTTAAGGTAGCCTGATGGTTTCTACTCAAAATTTTGATATGTTTCTCTCTAAAATTTTACATGGAATATTTGTTCTATATATATATACACATTAATTATGATTCTGATATTTTAGATGTAACATGAGGTTATACACTGTCTCTTTGAGGCAATAAGACAATTGTCATTCTTCTGGAAGTCAGTAATTATTTCTATTAAATCATCTATTAACTCATATACATCAGCCCCCTTTATCCACAGGGGATATGTTCCAAGACTCACAGTGGATGTTCAAAACCACAGATAGTACTGAACGCTATATATGCTGTTTTTTTTCCTACGCTAACGGTCAGGGAGTATACACAGCATGAGTAAGCTGAGAAAAGGGATGTTTAAGCTACCATGTGGGACAGAGCTGGACAGACTTCACCTTGCTGCTCAGAATCATATGTAATTTAAAACTTATGAATTGTTTATTTCTTGAATTTTCTATTTAACTTTTTTGAACCACAGTTGACAGGTAACTGAAAGAAAACTATGGGTAGAGGAGACCTACTGTATCAGTTCACATGTGTTAGCATGGCAAGATGGTTTGGAAGAAACCCATTTGAAAAGAAAAGAAAATGCTTCAAGCACTACGCATAGAAAATAGCATGTATTCAAAAAGATATTTGGGACAGGATTGTTTGAAAAATTGGTTTGACAGAACATCTTAGATAAATAAGTAGATAGAACTGCATAATGTAGAAGTAGAATAATGGTGTAAAGATATACATGCACACACTTACTATTCCACTTGAACAGAATTAATTTCCAGTCCTCATATGATTTTACATTAGGCTCTTCTTAGCTTTTTCAAATTATGATACACAGTGGTTAATGATGTCATTTAAATAGGTGGGAATGTCTCAAGGTTAATAACTCCAGATGTTGAAAATGAAGAAACAGATAAAATTGAAACTCTGGCAAGGTAGGCTTTGAGATGAACCTGTAAATTAAGGATAAGAACATGAAAAAAAAAATAATGAAGATGGCTTGAACCATTGCTCGACTTTTGCCAATACAAGATTAACTGATCACACTGCTGCCCGCTGGAATGTGCCACTATTTCACATTGTGACATCTTTTCCAAAACCCCTGTAACTGCAGCCTACTTCAACCAAACTTAATATGGTACACTAGTCTTTTGATCATGATGCAAGACTTTAAATACTCAAATAGCATCAGTGCCTTGGACATTAATATTTTAAACTTGAAGCATCACAGCCAAGACAGCCTTCACAAACTTAAAACTTGCCTCAAGTCTATGGGGTCACACAGAATCGGACAGGACTGAAGCGACTTAGCAGCAGCAGCAAGTTTCACCAAAGTTTACATTCAGTAAATGGTTTTCTCATTGTATATAAACAACTCATATCAAAAACTGTCATTTTTACTTCTTACTTTTTGAACAAAAGTATTTTCTTAGCATCATTCATGTGAAATGTGTGGATAAGGTCAATTGCTTTTTTAGAAACAAAGTAGAAAAATTTATGATGACATTAGTGCCCTGTAACTCAGAATTTTGACCAGATCCTTATTGAAAATCTGATAGATTCTAACTCTTGTCTTACTATGAACATTGTAGAGGAAATGGCAATCAGAAACTATGGAATAAAAAGCCATTTTAGCAGTTTATGTCTGTTTAGAAAGCAGAAGCATAAAGTTTGATATAAAAAAAGTTCAGTATAGCTTTCCCTTGCAACATGATCCAGCTTGAATCTTGAATGAAACAAACACTACAAGGAGTTGAACAAAATTCCAAGAGTGCAGGAATATAATTTTAAATGAAATAAGCCATGGAAGTTATACTGTGTTTTATTTTTTACTTTGAAAATTGAAAAGAAAATAGTCTATATGTGTATTTTATTAAGATATGCTTTATCAATCTTTTTTTGGGGGAGGGATTGCAGATGTTTTGGATTTTATATATATATATATATATTTGGATATAAATATATATTATATATTTATATAAATATATAATATTATAAATATTATATATATTTGGATATAAATATATATTATATAATTTATATATATATAATATATAAAATATATATTATATATATTATATATAATATATATATATTTGGATATAAATATATATATATATTTGGATTATATATACATATATAATATATATATATGTGACTCTTTTCCCAGACAAATATAGCTTATTTGTCTTATAAGTCTTATGACTTATAAGTCTTCTGCAATATTTGCCTAAATTTTTCCCATAATTTCCAGTAATTGGGGGTTCATGTACCTTGGTTTAGGAACACTGCTATATGAGATTATCTGAGTTTTCCAGATTAAATGGGCTAGGACAACACAGATAAAGCTAGAATGAATATAGACATCTTTCCTCCTAGAATATGGGGCTGAAAACCTCCCCATTCTTTAGTGTTATGCATATATTTGTCTCCATATATACATGTGAATTTAGAATACATCCAAGGCAGGTCAGAAAATAAGTCTTATTGATTTGAATTGGATCCTACTATGTAAAATGTGTAAAATATATGGAAATTGCCTCTCAAACCTCAGCATAGTAAATGCAAGTCAATTACCCTCTATTGCTATCACTAATTCACAAAGGTGATGGCTATATTGTGCTAAAAAATAATGCTATGAAGATGATGCTTACTTTGATGAATCTGTAAGTACTACTTTACCTGCACAAAATAATCTATGCATAAGAAGAATCAATATACTGGAAGAAAAACAACTTTTCCAAACAGGCTATTATTAGGCTATAATAATAATAATTAAATAACTGTTTTCTTTTAAGAAGTTCTCTTTCTTTCTTTTCCTTTTCTATATTTTTAAGACCAAGACTTAGAATAGGGGAGAACTATTCCATATCATGTAAGATTCAGGGTAGTTGGGATGGTTTACTGGGAAGAATTACACAATTGGCAAAGATCAAAACAATTTTGAGGCTATGGAGTAGAGTCTTCTGTTTATAATACATAGGGGGAAAGATAGGAGGCTCTGCTTAATTGCTCTCAAGAACAATTTTAACATGCCTCAAGTGCAGCCTCTGCTTTAGCTGGAGGAACATTTAAGACTCGTTAGGGAATAAAGCTAAGAAATGCAAATGCTTCTTTGCTGGGAAATAGGAAAACACAATAGAAAATGGTAGAATAGAATAGAAAAGAAAATTAAGAAATGATTGACCCAAAATAAGTTAACTCACAATTTACTCCAGTGAGTAACCCAGGAACTAGGAAAAATAGTGGGGAAAAAGTCTACACAGAAGTTCACTCTCTTATAGTCAATAAGAAAATGGCATTGATTAATATTGAAAAAAATGGCTCATCAAACTGAATACATGTTATCTTTTTCATAAAATTGCATACAAATGAAGAAAGTCAGATCCACTTAAAACTAAAGGAATGTGGTATTTTGCTTTCCAGAGAGCCTTCACAAAATATACAATAGAGCATAACAATTCCCATCTAACATAAGCTGCGTGAGATTTTGATAACACCCAGGTTAAAGACAGCTGATGAGAGCATTGCTTCCCCTGACAAGAAAAAAGCAGATTGTCTGCAAAGTCATAACTTTTCCTTGAACCCTACAGAGAGGTTAGGTTGCAGAGCAAACAGCTAATCTGAAGTTAAAAAGTCAGCAACTTCAGAGAGAAAACAGAAAACAAGCATTGACTTACCTATGGTAGAGCAAAAGAGGAAGAAAGAAGACATGCTTACAATGTATACGAAGGAAAATTAATCAGCTAACCATTTTTACCAAGTTGCTAACAACTGCATGTGGACTACCAAAAAGTAGTGAACACCTTGATGGAGCATGTAAAAGGAGGGTTTTCACCCAGTAATAGGCTATAGACCTTACTAGTCATTCAGGAGAGAAACTGGTGGCAGGACTAAACAATGGAGAAAGCTTCCAATCATGGGCTGGTCTGCAAGAAGGGTCAGCTCCCATAGAGAAGATGCTGAAACCCTACTTGAATCCTACTCTGTGGGCAAAAGCCTTAAGGCACCTTGGGGAAGCCCAAGGCATAGGTAAAGACCTACAGCAACAGGTGAGAGGAAAAGATCTCTCTCATGGAGATAGTTCCTTTGGAGTTTTCTTGTAAATTATTTGCCATAGAACTTTACTCAGTGTTCCTGATCCATCTGGCTTTCAGTTCAGTTCAGTTGAGAGGCTCAGTTGTGTCCAGCACTTTGCCACTCCATGGACTAGAGCACGCCAGGCTTTCCTGTCCCAAACTTGCGGAGCTTGCTCAAACTCATGTCCATCAAGTTGGTGATGCCATCCAACCATCTCATCCTCTGTCTTCTGCTTCTCCTCCTGCCTTTAATCTTTCCCAGCATCACAGTCTTTTCCAATGACACATTTCTTCCCATCAGGTAGCAGAAGTATTGGAATTTCAGCATCAGCAGCAGTCCTTCCAATGAATATTCAGGACTGATTTCCTTTAGGATGGACTGGTTGGATCTCCTTGAAGTCCACAGGACTCTCAAGAGTCTTCTCCAACACCACAGTTGAAAAGCATTAATTCTTCAGCACTCAGCTTTCCTTATAGTCCAACTCTCACATTTATACATGACTACACATGGACATGTATGGAAAAACCATAGCTTTGACTAGACAGAGCTTTGTCTAGTAATGTCTCTGCTTTTTAATACGCTGTCTGGGTTGGTCTTAGCTTTTCTTCCAAGGAGCAAGCAACTTTTAATTTCATGGCTGTAGCCACAATCTGCAGTGATTTTGGAGCCTGCCAAAATAAAGTCTCTCACTGTTTCCATTGTTTTCCATCTATCTGCCATGAATGAAGCAGGACAAAGACTAATAAAGTTTTGCCAAGAAAATGCACTGGTCATAGCAAACACCCTCTTCCAACAACACAAGAGAAGACTCTACACATGGACATCACCAGATGGTCAACACCGAAATCAGACTGATTATATTCTTTGCAGCCAAAGATGGAGAAGCTCTATACAGTCCACAAAAACAAGACCAGGAGCTGACTGTGGCTCAGATCGTAAACTCCTTATTACCAAATTCAGACTTAAATTGAAGAAAGTAGGGAAAATCACTAGACCATTCAGGTATGACCTAAATCAAATCCCTTATGATTATACAGTGGAAGTGAGAAATAGATTTAAGGGCCTAGATCTGATAGATAGAGTGCTTGACGAACTATGGACTGAGGTTCGTGACATTGTACAGGAGACAGGGATCAAGAACATCCCCATGGAAAAAAATACAAAAAAGCAAAATGGCTGTCTGGGAAGGCCTTACAAATAGCTGTGAAAAGAAGAGAAGCAAAAAGCAAAGGAAAAAAGGAGAGATATAAACATCTGAATGCAGAGTTCCAAACAATAGCAAGAAGAGATAAGAAAGCCTTCCTCAGCCATCAATGCAAAGAAATAGAGGAAAACATCAGAATGGGAAAGACTAGAGATGTCTTCAAGAAAATTAGAGATACCAAGGGAACATTTCATGCAAAGATGGGCTCGATAAAGGACAGAAATGGTATGGACCTAACAGAAGCAGAAGATATTAAGAAGAGGTGGCAAGAATACATAGAGGAACTGTACAAAAAAGATCTTCATGACCCAGATAATCATGATGGTGTGATCACTCATCTAGAGCCAGACATCCTGGAATGTGAAGTCAAGTGGGCCTTAGAAAGCATCACTACGAACAAAGCTAGTGGAGGTGATGGAATTGCAGTTGAGCTATTTCAAATCCTGAAAGATGATGCTGTGAAAGTGCTGCACTCAATTTGCCAGCAAATTTGGAAAATTCAGCAGTGGCCACAGGATTGGAAAAGGTCCGTTTTCATTCCAATCCCAAAGAAAGGCAATGCCAAAGAATGCTCAAACTACCACACAATTGCACTCATCTCACACGCTAGTAAAGTAATGCTCAAAATTCTCCAAGCCAGGCTTCAGCAATACATGAACCGTGAACTTCCAAATGTTCAAGCTGGTTTTAGAAAAGGCAGAGGCACCAGAGACCAAATTGCCAACATCCGCTGGATCATGGAAAAAGCAAGAGAGTTCCAGAAAAACATCTATTTCTGCTTTACTGACTATGCCAAAGCCTTTGACTGTGTGGATCACAATCAACTGTGGAAAATTCTGAAAGACATGGGAATACCAGACCACCTGACCTGCCTCTTGAGAAATCTGTATGCAGATCAGGAAGCAACAGTTAGAACTGGACATGGAACAACAGACTGGTTACAAAGAGGAAAAGGAGTACGTCAAGGCTGTATATTGTCACCCTGCTTATTTAATTTATATGCAGAGTATATCATGAGAAACGCTGGACTGGAAGAAACACAAAATGGAATCAAGATTGCTGGAAGAAGTATCAATAACCTCAGATATGCAGATGATACCACCCTTATGGCAGAAAGTGAAGAGGAACTCCAAAGCCTCTTGATGAAAGTGAAAGTGGAGAGTGAAAAAGTTGGCTTAAAGCTCAACATTCAGAAAACGAAGGTCATGGCATCCAGTCCCATCACTTCATGGGAAATAGATGGGGAAACAGTGGAAACAGTGTCAGACTATTTTTTTTGGTCTCCAAAATCACTGCAGATGGTGATTGCAGCCATGAAATTAAAAGGCGCTTACTTCTTGGAAGGAAAGTTATGACCAACCTAGATAACATATTCAAAAGCAGAGACATTACTTTGCCAACAGAGGTCCGTCTGGTCAAGGCTATGGTTTTTCCAGTGGTCATGTCTGGATGTGAGAGTTGGACTGTGAAGAAGGCTGAGTGCCGAAGAATTGATGCTTTTGAACTGTGGTGTTGGAGAAGACTCTTGACAGTCCCTTGGACTGCAAGGAGATCCAACCAGTCCATTCTGAAGGAGATCAGCCCTGGGATTTCTTTGGAAGGAATGATGCTAAAGCTGAAACTCCAGTACTTTGGCCACCTCATGGGAAGAGTTGAATCATTGGAAAAGACTCTGTGCTGGGAGAGCTTGGGGGCAGGAGGAGAAGGGGACGACAGAGGATGAGATGGCTGGATGGCATCACTGACTCGATGGACATGAGTCTGAGTGAACTCCGGGAGTTGGTGATTGACAGGGAGGCCTGGCGTGCTGTGATTCATGGGGTCGCAAAGAGTCGGACACGACTGAGGGACTGAACTGAACTGAAGTGATGGGACCAGATGCCATGATATTAGTTTTTTGAATGTTGTGTTTTAAGACAACTTCTTCACTCTCCTCTTTCACTTTCATCAAAGGCTCTTTATTTTTTTTTTTAATTTTATTTTTAACCTTTACATAATGGAGCACGTGTATACCTGTGGCGGATTCATTTTGATATTTGGCAAAACATCAAAGGCTCTTTAGTTCTTCTTTGCTTTCTGCCATAAGGGTGGCATCATCTGCGTGTCTGTGGTTACTGATATTTCTCCTACAAATCTTTATTCCAGCTTGTGCTTCATCCAGCCCAGTGTTTTGAATGATATATAATTTAAATCAGCAGGGTGAGAGTACAGCTTTGATGTACTCCTTTCCCAATTTGGAACCAGTCTGTTGGTCCATGTCCAGGTCTAACTGTTGCTTCTTTACCTGAATACAGATTTCTCAGGATGCAGGTCAGGTGATCTGTTATTCCCATCTCTTGAAGAATTATCCATAGTTCGTGGTGATCCACATAGTCAAAAAAGCAGAAATATATTTTTTTCTGGAACTCTCTTGCATTTTTGATGGTCCAAAGGATGTTAACAATTTGATCTCTGGTTCCTCTATACTTTCTAAATCCAGCTTGAACATCAGGAAGATCACGGTTCACATACTGTTGAAGCCTGGCTTGGAGAATTTTGAGCATTAGTTTGCTGGAGTGTGAGATGAGTGCAATTGTGTGGTAGTTTGGCTTGAACATACTTTGGTATTGCTTTTCTTTGGGATTGGAGTGAAAACTGATCTTTTCCAGTCCTGTGGCCACTGCTGAGGTTTCCAGATTTGCTGACATATTGAGTGCAGCACTTTCACAGCATCATCTTTTAGGACTGGAAATAGCTCAATTGGAATTCAATCACCTCCACTAGCTTTGTTCGTAGTGATCCTTCCTAAGGCACACTTAACTTTGCATTCCAAGATGTCTGGCTCTAGGTGAGTGATCACACCATCATGATTATCTGGTTCATCAAGTTGTTTTTTGTGTAGTTTGCCAGGAGCCAGCGTGAGGAACTCCGCCCGTGGCAAAGGTCATGAGGAAGGAGGCTCAGCATATGCAAAGGCGGGATCGAGCCTCAGGAGTCCCCCTGGAAATTCTCGAGCATCTACCCCCAAAACCAGAGTCTGCCTACTTTACTGCTTTGTGCTCTCACCTATACCTCTGACTTTACGGGGGGCTGTCCCCCACCACCATTTCTCTCTCTTTCTCTGAAAGTTAATAAAGTTCCTGGGCATGACAAGAGTGTTTTAGTTCACAAACTCCTTTGGAAGTTCTCTAGCCTGCCTGAACAGATTCTTCCTGCCACATGTGATTGTTCACAGCCTCCCAAGTGTGAGAGGCACTAGATGTTCTAAACTTTCTAAATACAGATTCCTTTGAGTAGTTAGAAGATTATTAGTATAGTATAGTGGGTTGATTAGGAATTGTATTGGTGAAGGGTTTTTCACTTGTTGGGCCAATGTTTGCTGCCAAGTTTCCATATCCCTTACCTACTGTGTCCCTGGGAGTGTATTGATTAATATAATTGGTGTATAGGAATATGAGTAGTAGCTTTAATGTTTGTAACCTTGGACCCTTGAGTTAATTCTTTTCTTGTTATAGCCCACCACACCTTTGCCCTATAGGAATGCAACTTTATCTAATGCTTTTGGAGGGTGGCACCTTACTTTAGAATAATCACCTTTAGAGAAAAATAAGTTTTCTGAAGAAAGGATCATAAAATGTTAACAGGCCTCCTGGCCAGAAGATGATATTTTTGTATATGATAAGTTTGCAGGAAGAAAGCCTGGCTTACTGCTGACTCTACCCCTTCCCCCATTATCCTCTATGCACAACTTAAGGTATAAAAACTACTTTGGAAAATAAAGTGCAGGCCTTGCTCACCGAAGCTTGGTCTCCCCATGTCATTCTTTCTCTCACCTTCTGGCTGAATTTCCATCTGGGACGTGGAGGCTCGTCAAGCCTACTAATTATGCCTGGGTTTCTAAGATCTGACCGGGGAGGCCTTAGTGTCTCCTCTCCTTCGGGAGAACGGGAGGATGCCTGCGGCCTACATAGGTGATGTAAATTCCTTGTCTTGGAATTTTATTGGCTTTCCACGTAAACCAAGTTATTCAGCCTCTTTTCTTCACTGAATTTCTTCCCTGAGCTATCCTTATTTAACCACTCTTTATATCTTTAATTCTATCATATCCTGATCGCTGAAGCCACCTCCCCTTCGAAACCCCTGAATCCTGCTGGGGCTGGACCCCAGTAGTAGTTTCTGTGTATTCTTGCCCCCTCTTCTTAATATCTTCTGCTTCTGTTAGGTCCATACAATTTCTGTCCTTTCTTGTGCCCATCTTTGCATGAAATATTCCCTTGGTATCTCTCATTTTCTTGAATAGATCTCTAGTCTTTCTCATTCTATTTTTTCCCTCAATTTCTTTGCATTAATCACTGTGGAAGGCTGTCTTACGTCTTCTTGCTATTTGGACTCTGCATTCAGATGGGTATATCTTTTGTTTTCTCCTTTGACTTTAGCTTCTCTTCTTTTTCAGTTATTTGTAAGGCCTCCTCAGACAACCATTTTGCCTTTTTGCATTTATTTTTCTTGGAGATGGTCTTGATCATTGCCTCCTGTACAATGTCATGAACCTCCATCCATAGTTCCTCACGCACTTTGTCTACCAGACCTAATCCCTTTAATCTATTTGTCACTTCCACTGTATAGGATTCCCTTGTAGCTCAGTTGGTAAAGAATCTGCCTGCAGTACAGGAGACCTGGGTTCAATCCCTGGGTTGGGAAAATCCCCTGAAGAAGGAAATGTCAACCCACCCCAGTATCCTTGCCTGGAAAATCTCATGGACAGAGAAGCCTGGTGGGCTGCAGTCCCTAGGGTCACAAAGAGTTGGGCACGACTGAGCGACTAACACTTACTTACTTACTTACTTACTTACTATGTAGTCATAAGGGATTTGATTTAGGCCATATCTGAATGGTGTAGTGGTTTACCCTACTTTCTTCAATATAAGTCTGAATTTGGCAATAAGGAATTCATAATCTGAGCCATAGTCAGTTCCAAGTCTTGTTTTTTCTGACTCTATAGAACTTCTCCATCTTTGGCTGCAAAGAATATAATCAGATTTCGGTATTGACCATCTGGTGATGTCCATGTGTAGAGTCTTTTCTTGTGTTGTTGAAAGAGGGTATTTGCTATGACCAGTGTGTTCTCTTGGAAAAACTCTGTTAGCTTTTGAACTGCTTCATTTTGTACTCCAAGGCCAAAATTGCCTGTTATTCCAGGTTTCTCTTGACTTCCTAGTTTTCCATTCCAGTCCCCTATGATGAAAAGGACATCTTTTTTGGGTCCTAGTTCTAGAAAGTTTTGTAGGTCTTCATAGAGCTGTTCAGCTTCAGCTTCTTTAGGATTATTGGTTGGGCACAGACTTGTATTACTGTGATATTGAATGGTTTGCCATGGAAATGAACAGAGATCATTCTGTTGTTTTTGAGATTGCACCCAAGTACTGCATTTTGGACTCTTCTGTTGACTATGATGGCTACTTCATTTCTTCTAAGGGATTTTTGCCCACAGTAGTATATATAATGGGCCTCTGAATTAAATTCACGCATTGCAGTCTATTTTGGTTCACTGATTCCTAAAATGTTGATGTTCATTCTTGCCATCTCTTGTTTGCCCACTTCCAACTTACCTTGATTCATGAACCTAACATTCCAGGTTCTTAGGCAATATTGTTCTTTACATCATTGAACTTTACTTCTGTCACCAGTCACATCCACAACTGGGCTTTGTTTTTGCTTTGACTGTCTCTTCATTCTTCCTGGAGTTATTTCTCCACTCTTCTCTAGTAATATATTGGGCACCTACCAACCTGAGGAATTCATCTTTTAGTGTCATATCTTTTTGCCTTTTCATACTTTCTGTCTAGCTTTAGGCCATCCTGATTGACCTGTACACTAGAGGGCACTTTTCTTCACACTTGTTCCCTTCTCTTTTCTTCACACTAGTAGCTTCCCTGGCAGCTTCCCTGGTAGCTCAGATGGTAAAGTATCTGCCCGCAATGCAGGAGGCCTGGGTCCAGTCCCTGGGTTGAGAAGATCCCTTGGAGAAGGAAATGGTAACCTACTCCAGTACTCTTGCCTGGAGAATTCCATGGATAGAGGAGCCTGGTAGGCTAAAGTCCATGGGATCACAAAGAGTTGGACACAACTGTGAGACTTCACTTTGTACTTTGTACTCGTTCCCCTCTCCAGTGGTCTTTTTGTACTTATCAGACAAACAGGCTTCCCTGATGGCTCAGGTGGCAATGAATCTACTGGTAATGCAAGAGTGCCAGGTTCAGATCCCTGGGTCCAGAAGACTCCCTGGAGAAGGGAATGGCTACCCACTCCAGTATTCTGGCCTAGAGAATTCCATGGACTACATAGTCCATGAAATTGCAAAGAGTTGGACACTCCTAAGCAACTTTCACATAAACACACACATGCATACAGCCAAGTGGAGAGATGTCATGAAGAAAGGCAGTATTGCCAATCTTAATTGTCTGGGTCTCAGGGTAAGGCTTCTCAGGCATCTGCCCTTCATCTGTCAGACTACCTCTAATGGTCTGGGCTGAGGATGAAGGCAGCGAGGGAGTTAAGCTTCCTGTGAGAAGAGAGTTTTAGAGCAGCAGGAGCAGTCAATGCAAAGATGTAGAGACTTGTCTGTTATGTTCAAGGTACATCAGGGAGACCAGTTTGGCCTGAATGGAGTTAGAGATGTGGCTGGTAAGCAGGTAAATCAGAGATATAACTGCGCAGTCACACAGTGCAAGACCTTGGACATCACTACTGACTCTGATTGATGAGAAAAGTATTGCAGAATTCCAAATAGGGAAGTGATTTGATTTGACTTTTGCTTTAAAAGGAGTATTCATGCTGCTGAGAAAAGCTAAAATCAGCATGACTGCTTAGGAAGCTAGTATTAAAAACTAGAAAAAGTTGGGGGCTGTTCAGAATAGAATATGGGCAGTAGTGGCAGTGGATAAAGTTTGAAATCCAGCCAGCATGATATTCTAATGGATCTCAGATGTGCAATGTGAATGTAACATCATGTATTCATAGAATTTTCAAATAATATTTATCTTCAATGAAAAAGAACAAGTCAATAAGACAGTATAGAATTATTTTTAAATGAAAGAAAGGATAAAATAACACTGAAAAAGAGCCAGAAGTCAGTTTAAAAAATACTTGGAACCTGGTAGGAATTTAAGGCAAAGTATTAATATATATGTCTTAACTAAACATATTATTCTCTTTTATTAACAGTTTCTCCAACTTGAATCAGAAATTGTGCAATTTTATGATATTTGTAATTCACACACTGAAAAAAGGAATATATATGAAAAGATGTATCAGGAAATTCCAAAGTTTAATAGATCTGGTCCTAGGATTAGTAAGAGAAACCCAAGTAAGATGGTAGGTGTTGCAGAAGGGCATCAGAGGACAGACGCACTGAAACCATACTCACAGAAACTAGTCAATTTAATCACACTAGGACCACAGTCTTGTCTAACTCAATGAAACTAAGCCATGCCAGTGAGGCCACCCAAGATGGGCGGGTAATGGTGGAGAGGTCTAACAGAATGTGGTCCACTGGAGAAGGGAATAGCAAACCATTTCAGTATTCTTGCCTTGAGAACCCCATGAACAGTATGAAAAGCAAAAATGATAGGATACTGAAAGAGGAACTCCCCAGGTTGGTAGGTGCCCAATATGCTAGTGGAGATCAGTGGAGAAATAACTCCAGAAAGAATGAAGGGATGGAGCCAAAACAAAAACAATACCCAGTTGTGGATGTGATTGATGATAGAAGCAAGGTCAATGCTGTAAAGAGCAATATTGCACAGGAAACTGAAATGTCAGATCCATGAATCAAGGCAAATTGGAAGTGGTCAAACAAGAGATGGCAAGACTGAATGTCGACATTCTAAGAAACAGCAAACTAAAATGGACTGGAATGGGTGAATTTAACTCAGATGACCATTATATCTACTACTGCAGGCAGGAATCCCTCAGAAGAAATGGAGTAGCCATCATGGTCAACAAAAGAGTCTGAAATGCAGTACTTGGATGCAATCTCAAAAATGACAGAATGATCTCTGTTTGTTTCCAAGGTGAAACATTCAATATCACAGTGATCCAAGTCTATGCCCCAACCAGTAACACTGAAGAAGCTGAAGTTGAACGGTTCTATGAAGACCTACAAGACCTTCTAGAACTAATACCCAAAAAAAGATGTCCTTTTCATTATAGGGGACTGGAGTGCAAAAGTAAGAAGTCAAGAAACACCTGCAGTAACAGGCAAATTTGGCCTTGGAATACAGAATGAAGCAGGGCAAAGACTAATACAGTTCTGCCAAGAGAATGCACTGGTCATAAAAAACACCCTCTTCTAACAACACAAGAGAAGACTCTACACATGGACATCACCAGATGGTCAACACCAAAATCAGATTGATTATATTCTTTGCAGCCAAAGATGGAGAAGCTCTAAACAGTCAACAAAAACAAGACCAGGAGCTGACTGTGGCTCAGATCACGAACTCCTTATTGCCAAATTCAGACTGAAGTTGAAGAAAGGAGGGAAAACCACTAGACCATTCAAGTATGACCTAAATCAAATCCCTTATGATTATACAGTAAAAGTGAGAAATAGATTTAAGGGACTAGATCTGATAGACAGAGTGCCTGATGAACTATGGACTGAGGTTCGTGACATTGTACAGGAGACAGGGATCAAGACCATCCCCATGGAAAAGAAATACAAAAAAGCAAAATGGCTGCCTGGGGAGGCCTTACAAATGCTGTGAAAAGAAGAGAAGCAAAAAGCAAAGGAGAAAAGGAAGGATATAAGCATCTGAATGCAGAGTTCCAAACAATAGCAAGAAGAGATAACAAAACCTTCCTCAGCGATCAATGCAAAGAAATAGAGGAAAACAACAGAATGGGAAAGACTAGAGATCTCTTCAAGAAAATTAGAGATACCAAGGGAACATTTTATGCAAAGATGGGCTCGATAAAGGACAGAAATGGTATGGACCTAACAGAAGCAGAAGATATTAAGAAGAGGTGGCTAGAATACACAGAAGAACTGTACAAAAAAGATCTTCATGACCAAGATAATAACGATGATGGGATCACTGACCTAGAGCCAGACATCCTGGAATGTGAAGTCAAGTGGGCCTTAGAAAGCATCACTACGAACAAAGCTAGTGGAGGTGATGGAATTCCAGTTGAGCTATTCCAAATCCTGAAAGATGATGCTGTGAAAGTGCTGCACTCACTATGCCAGCAAATTTGGAAAACTCAGCAGTGGCCACAGGACTGGAAAAGGTCAGTGTTCATTCCAATCCCAAAGAAAGGCAATGCCAAAGAATGCTCAAACTACCACACAATTGCACTCATCTCACACGCTAGTAAAGTTGCTCAAAATTCTCCAAGCCAGGCTTCAGCAATACGTGAACTGTGAACTTCCAGTTGTTCAAGCTGGTTTTAAAAAAGGCAGAGGAACCAGAGATCAAATTGCCAACATCTGCTGGATCATCCAAAAGGCAAGAGAGTTCCAGAAAAACATCTATTTCTGCTTTATTGACTATGCCAAAGCCTTTGACTGTGTGGCTCACAATAAACTGTGGGAAATTCTGAAAAAGATGGGAATATCAGACCTCCAGATCTGCCTCTTGAGAAATTTGTATGCAGGTCAGGAAGCAACAGTTAGAACTGGACATGGAACAACAGACTGGTTCCAAATAGGAAAAGGAGTACGTCAAGGCTGTATACTGTCACCCTGCTTATTTAACTTATATGCAGAGTACATCATGAGAAACGCTGGGCTGGAAGAAACACAAGCTGGAATCAAGATTGCCAGGAGAAATATCAATAACCTCAGATATGCAGATGACACCACCGTTATGGCAGAAAGTGAAGAGGAACTCAAAAGCCTCTTGATGAAAGTGAAAGTGGAGAGTGAAAAAGTTGGCTTAAAGCTCAACATTCAGAAAACAAAGATCATGGCATCTGGTCCCATCACTTCATGGGAAATAGATGGGGAAACAGTGGAAACAGTGTCAGACTTTATTTTTGGGGGCTCCAAAATCACTGCAGATGGTGACTGCAGCCATGAAATGAAAAGACGCTTACTCCTTGGAAGGAAAGTTATGACCAACCTAGATAGTATATTCGAAAGCAGAGACATTTCTTTGCCAAAAAAGGTCCATCTAGTCAAGGCTATGGGTTTTCCAGTGGTCATGTCTGGATGTGAGAGTTGGACTGTGAAGAAGGCTGAGCACCAAAGAATTGATGCTTTTGAATTGTGGTGTTGGAGAAGACTCTTGAGAGTCCCTTGGACTGCAAGGAGATCCAACCAGTCCATTCTGAAGGAGATCAGCCCTGGGATTTCTTTGGAAGGAATGATGCTAAAGCTGAAACTCCAGTACTTTGGCCACCTCATGAGAAGAGTTGACTCATTGGAAAAGATTCTGATGCTGAGAGGGATTGGGGGCAGGAGGAAAAAGGGATGACAGAGGATGAGATGGCTGGATGGCATCACTGACTCGATGGACTTGAGTCTGAGTGAACTCCGGGAGTTGGTGATGGACAGGGAGGCCTGGCATGTTGCAGTTCATGGGATCACAAAGAGTTGGACACGACTGAGCAACTGTACTGAACTGAACTGAACTAGGATTAGTAACGAAGCATAATACATGGCAAAATTATGAAGCGTGACAGTAAAACACAAACAAGAATGAGTAAAGTAGCAGTAATTAAAATCAGGGAGGATGCTAAATCACGAAACTTTCACCTAATAATAATATTATTCAGATGTAATTTCCTATATAAAATCAGAGAAAAGAGAATTTCTAAACATAGTATTATTGATGCTAATATTTGGCAAATTATTACAGAAAATGCAGAGAATTGTGGGTGGTATATTCTAAAATAATAGTTACGTGTTAAAGTTTGTTCTCTACAGGGCATGCCTTTCTTTCAAGTATATATATATAATGTTTACACTAATGGTTATAAGTGTTATACATACCTAGTGAACAAATTACTAAGTCAACACTGCAATGATTGAATATTTGTAAAATATTAAAATGATTTTTACACAGTGGTATATACTTTAAATCTATGTTTATGAAACAAAGAATATAAACTTGATAAATTAAAAAATTTTTAAATTGCAATTATAGAATTATGGAAATATTTTTACACTTAAAGGTAAATATAATGGAGAGAAAAAGGTAAAATTTTAAACTATATGGCTGAATTTTCCAAAATACACCTTAGTAAAATAGTAAAATATATAGAAAATCTGGTAAGAGAAAAAATAGAATAAGAATATTTGATTTCTTAATTTATTTTAGGCAAAGTTTAATTCTTCAGGTTTTTCTCACTAATTTTTAAGTAGCAATGTTTTAAATTTTTATTTTATTGTAGGAAGAGCATGTAGCTTGAAATCTACCATCCTAATAAATTTGCATGTATGCAATATAGTATTATTAACTACATGAACATTGTTGTACACCAAGTCACTGAAACTTACTCATCTTGCTTAACCACAACTTTATATGTACCTCCTTAGGAACTCCTCAATTCCCTCATTTCCCAGCCCCTGACAACCACCATGCCACACTTTAATTTTATGAATTTGACTGTTTTAGATGTCTCATATAAGTACAATCATGCAGTATTTATCTTTCTGTGACTGGTTTGTTTCACTTACTGTAATGTTCTCAAAATTTACCCGCTGCTGCTGCTAAGTCGCTTCAGTCGTGTCTGACTCTGTGCGACCCCATAGACGGCAGCCCACCAGGCTCCCCCTTCCCTGGGATTCTCCAGGCAAGAACACTGCAGTGGTTTGCCATTTCCTTTCTCCAATGCATGAAAGTGAAAAGTGAAAGTGAAGTCGCTCAGTCCTGTCTGACTCTTCGCGACCCCATGGACTGCAGCCCACCAGGCTCCTCCGTCCATGGGATTTTCCAGGCAAGAGTACTGGAGTGGGGTGCCATTGCCTTCTCCCAAAATTTACCTATGTTGTAGCAAATTACAGAATTTCCTTTTTTCTGTGACTGAATAGTGTATCATTTCACATATTTATCACATTCTTTGTATTCACATATAATTGACATATAATATTATGTTAGTTTCAAGTATCCAGCATAATAATTAAAAATTTGGTCTCTCCTAGTAGCTCAGCTGGTAAAAAAAAATAAAAATAAATTCCACCTTGCAATGCAGGAGACCCCAGTTTGGTTCCTGGGTTGGGAAGATCCACTAGAGAAGGGATAGGCTACCCACTCCAGTATTTTGGGGCTTCCCTTGTGGCTCAGCTGGTAAAGAATCCGCCTTCAATGTGGGAGACCTGGGTTCAGTCCCTGGGTTGGGAAGATCAGCTGGAGAAGGTAACAGCTAGCCACTCCAGTATTCTGGCATGAAGAATTCCATGGACTGTGTAGTCCATGTGGCTGCAAACAGTTGGACACAACTGAGCAACTTGAAATAATAAATAAATATTATGTTAGTTTTGAGTACCCAGCATAATAATTAAAAATTTGTACAATAAATCTAGTTAATATTTATCACCATGTTTTGTTATAAAAAGTTTTTATGTAAATAGAAGATTTTCTGTCTTAGCAAATTTCAAATATGTGATACAATATTAAACATAGTCACCTTAAAAAAAAAATAGTCACCTTGCTGTAAGTTACATCCCCTTGACTTACTTATTTTATAACATAATTTCTGCCTTCTGATCTTGTTAATCCATTTTGTCCACACCCAAACCCCAGTCTCTGGCAAGCTCCAATATGTTCTCTGTAATTATGAACTCTTTGTTCTTATTTTTGTTTTAGATTTCACACATAAGGGAAATCATACAGTATTTGTCTTTCTCTGTCTGACTTATTTCACTTAGCCTAATGTACTCAAGGACAGTGTTGCCACGAATGGTAGATTCCCTTCTTTTTCACGGTTGAATATTGTTCCACTGTGCATGTGTGTGTGTCTCACATGTACGTTATCCACACATCCACTGATAGACACTACGGTTGTTTCCACATCTTGGCTATTGTAAATAATGCTGCAGTGAACATGGGAGTGCATATACCTTTGCAAGTTAGTGTTTTCTTTTTCTATAAATAAAACCCCAGAAACAAAATTGCTGAATCATATGGTAGTTTTGTTTTTAATTATCTGAAACATCCCCATACTCTTTTCCATATTGGCTGCACCAATTTACATTCCCATGAACAATGAGTGATGATTCCCTTTTCTCTATATTCTTGAACTCTTGCTATTTATTTTTGATAATAGCCATTCTGACAGGTGTGAGGCAATATCACTATTTTGATTTCTATTTCCCTCATTATTAGTGATGGTCAGCACCTTGTATGTACCTGCTAGCCATTTGTATGTCTGCTTTGGGAAAATGTCTATTCAGGTCAATTTCCCATTTTTTAGTCACACTTTTTGATCCCTTATAATTCAGATGGTTAAAAAAAAAAATCTACCTGCAGTGCAGGAGACCCAAGTTTGATCCCTAAGTTGGGAAGATCCTCTGGAAAAGGGAATGGCTACCCACTCCAGTTTTCTTGCCTGGAGAATTCCATGGACAGAGGAGCCTGGTAGCTACAGTCTATAGGGTTGCAAGGAGTCAAACATGACTGAGTGACTTTCACTTTGATTTTTGCTATGGAGTTGTATGAGTCTTTTATACATTTTTTATATTAACCCCTTATCAAATATAAGGTTTTCAGATATTTTCTCCCATTTATTATGTTTCCTTTTCATTTTGTTGATGGATTTCTTTGCTGTGCAGAAGCCTTTTAGTTTCATCTTGTCCTCAGTCAGTTCAGTCACTCAGTAGTGTCTGACTCTTTGAAACCCCATGGACTGCAGCACGCCAGGCTTCCCTGTCCTTCATCATCTCCTGGAACTTGCTCAAATTCATGTCCATCAAGTCTGTGATGCCAGCCAACCATCTCATCCTCTATTGTCCCCTTCTCCTCCTGCCTTCAATCTTGCCCAGCATTGCTTATTGGTTTTTTGGCTAAGATCAAGTGTGGATCTTGTCCTACTTGTTTATTTTTGCTTTTGTTGCCTTGACCTTTGGTGTCAACTCTGAGAAACCCACTAGGCACAAGAGCCAGATGATCAAGAGGTTTCCTCTAGGTGAAAGCCTCTTAAACCAGGGCACCATATGTACAAATTGAGGCACCGGACACATGTTAAAGCCCCCCTCCAGGACATAGTGGGGCTCTGGGGTGTGACATAGGAGAGCCAAAGGTAGCTCTTGCCTGTCCATGATCTCTGGAAAAGGTTCCCATTAGCCCTCGGATGTGTGTTTAATCAGAGGCCTACTCCACAAGCAGCATCTATGAAGATAGGCTAATAGGCCTCTTTCTCAGAAAGATTGGGCTCCTGAGTCTATTGCTTCTCACTGTTTCTGGAGGGTGGTGCTCTACTGATGTTGAAAGCATGAGAAGGGGACAACAGAGGATGAGATGGTTAGATGACATCACTGACTCAATGGACATGAGTTTGAGCAAGTTCTGGGAGATGGTGATGGATAGGGAAGCCTGGCGTGCTGCAGTCCATGGGGTTGCAAGGAGTCAGACACGACTGAGCAACTGAACTGAGGGTGGTGGCCCTTTAATGACTCTTTCCTTGTTAGTTACAATCCTGTGACAGCTGTGTGGGTGTGTGGAAGCCACCAGAACTAGCTGATCTAGTGTTGTCCCCTGGCAGCAGCCACAAAACTCAAGGTGTCTGACAGGGATACAAGCCCCTTTCTGGGATACATTGGTGAACTGCAGAGGCAAAAGGAGAAGGCAACATTGTGTCCACCAGCCTCTGTCCCCTGAGAGGAGCTCCAAAGGCTCCCAGGGATTATTGCCTTTTACTAGGCCCTGGGGGAAAGCGGAGAAACCCAGGGACAGGGGAGCCTGGTGGGCTGCCGTCTATGGTGTCGCACAGAGTCGGACACGACTGAAGCGACTTAGCAGCTGCAGCAGCAGCTGCAGACCCTGGGGGAAGTAGCTGTTTATAAACTCTTCCTGCATTGGTTACAGTCCATGGGATCCTCTAGCATGAGCTCTGCTGGCCACCAGAGCTAATAAATCTAGAGATAATGCTCAGACAGCAGTCACAAATATCAGGACACCAGAGGAGGTTACACACACTTTTTCAGGAAATACCCTAAACTTGACCACAGCAGCGGAAGAGTGTGAAGTTAACCCTTACTTGGTTGACCCCCCTTCTCGGCGGACCCCTAGTTATGTGTCAGACTAGATGCCTGCCTGTGTGTTCATTGCTTTTAGATAAGCACATAAGCCACTTTAACATAAAGTTTGTGCGACTCTGTTTCTTTGCTTGGTCTTGGTAGGAGTGAGGCTGAGCATGCTGTCTCTAGGAACTGTTTCCTTGGTTCTCTCTAACCTGGTGGGTCTTGGGGATAGGAGCCCCATTTGTTTTCAAAGCTAGAAATTTGGGGGACTTAGGCTGTCTCTGGTGCAGACTCTTAAAAGCTGTGGTGCCCAGTGTGGGATCCAAACTCTACACTCCTCACGGAGAAACTCCAGGGTGAGTTTCCTCCAAGTGGTGTGTCAACTGTGCTGGGGTTGGTTGGTGTTTATCAGGTGATTGTGTCTCATCCTCTCCTACCTGCTTAAATGTGTGTGTGTGTGTGTGTGTGACATTTTCCTGATGTATAAGAGTGGCTCAAATAATTTTTAAGCTTTTTCAGAGGTAACTGTCCCTATGTAGCAGAATATTTGGTGTGTTTGTGGAAGGAAGTGAGTTCAAGATCTTTTTGTGTTACTATCTTCAACCGGAACCTGTATCACACTTCATTTTTCCCTTCATCTGTCAATAGACATTTGGATGTTTTCATGTCTTGGCTATTGTGAATAGTGCTGCAATGAACATAAGAGTCTTAAAAACTCTTCAAAATCCTGATTCAATCCTTTTAGATAAATATTGAGAAGTGGGATTGCTGTATGTGTGGTAGTTCTAGTTTTAAGTTTTTGCAGAACGTCCTCACTGCTTTCCATAGAGGCTGTGCTTCTTTGTGTTTCCACCAACAGTGCACAGGGGGTCCAGTTTCTCCACATCCTTCCAACACTTGACTTTTGTTTTTTAATAGTAGCCATCCTGATAGAGAGAGGTGATATCTCATTGTGGTTTTGATTTGCATTTCCATGATGATCAGTGATGTTGAACTTTTTTCCATATACTTGTCTTTTTGTATGTCTTCCCTAAAGTAATGACTCTCAAGTTCTTAGCCCATTTTCCAATTGATTTACAAATGTTGTTGCTACTGAGTAATAGGAGTTTCTTATATGTTTTAAAGATTAACATCTTATTAGATAAATGTTTTGCAAATATTTTCTCTCATTCTATAGGCTGTCTTATCATTTGGTTGATTATTTACTGTGCAGAAGAGAATACAAATTATTAGAATTGAAAGAGATATTCTAATAAGCAGATGTGGGAATTAAATATTTTATATTATATTAATCATTTTAAATTGCCAAATAGGTAATTTGAAAGATGATACATGCAATTATAATAATAACATTAGAAGTCTAAGAACAGACTCATTACATTGTAATAATACCTTGAGTTTTTTAGAAGCACATTATTTTGCTTAAACCACAGCCCAAATATCAGTTAGACTTCCAACTTTTAGGCAATAGGAACTTCGCATATTATATATACTATTTGAATTTTGACAATAACATTGAAAGCTACAAAATTTATTTTAAAAGTTGGTAATACTCAAATATCCAAACTCACCACGGTTTAGAACACTGCTTGCAACAAAAACAAAAAAAAAAAAAAAACTTTTTAAAGTATCCAAACAATATTTATATAGATATATACAAAAAGAATACATTTGAATCAGTTCTAATGAGGTGGATGAAACTGGAGCCTATTATACACAGTGAAGTAAGCCAGAAAGAAAAACACCAATACAGTATACTAATGCATATATATGGAATTTAGAAAGATGGTAACAATAACCCTGTGTACGAGACAGCAAAAGAGACACTGATGTATAGATCAGTCTTATGGACTCTGTGGGAGATGGAGAGGGTGGGAAGATTTGGGAGAATGGCATTGAAATATATATAATATCATATATGGAATGAGTCGCCAGTCCAGGTTTGATGCACGATACTGGATCCTTGGGGCTGGTGCACTGGGACGACCCAGAGGGATGGTACAGGGAGGGAGGAGGGAGGAGGGTTCAGGATGGGGAACACATGTATACCTATGGCAGATTCATTTCGATATTTGGCAAAACCAATACAATATTGTAAAGTTTAAAAATAAAATAAAATTAAAAAAACCTAATTTATCAAATACACTTCTGAACACTTTAATTTTAAATTGAACAGCAACTTTCTTAAGACAAAGACATGAAACTATGAAGAAATGATTGAAATATTTGTTATACATTCAAGTCAAAGTTGTTTATTAAAGAAAATATAGAATTGAAAGGAAAATGAAACAAAAACCAGTATCACCAGTCATTAATATCCAAAATTTTTGTGGAACTCCTAGTTATCCAAATCTTATATAAAGAAAAAATGTAAATGTAGCCCATCATATCATCAGGCTACTAAACAAAAATCATATACTAGTATCAATAGATATAGAAAGATATTTTGAAAAAACCCAACACTTTCTCAGTACTAACTGTGAATAGAGAGAAACCTCTTCAACTTGATAAAGAATATATACAAAAATTACATATATGTCACATTTTAAGGTGAGAAACTTGAAAGTTTCCCACTTGAATCAGGGACAAGGCAAGGTATTCCTTCTCATCACTCCTTTTCAACATTATACCGTTAAGTATTAGCTAATGCAGTGAGACTCAAAAAGAAATACATGATATACAGATATGGAAGGAAAAAAAAAAACTATCTTTATTCACAAATGACATTATCTTCTCTGCAAAAAATCCAAAAACATTGACCCAAGAAACTCCTCGCGCCAATATGTGATTCATTATAGGAAGCAAAGAGGAATAAATAGGAGAACAGAGGATTTTTAGGTTAGCAAAAATACTCTATGATATAATAGCGATGGATATATGTCCCTGTACCTTTGTCCAAACACGGAATGTACAGCACCAAGGGTAAAACTTAAGGTAGACTATCGACTTTGCCTGATTATAATGTGTCGATGTAGGTTCATCCATTTTAACCAACGTATTTACCACTCTGACTGAGGATGTTGATAATGGAGAAAGCTCTGCATGTGTGGAGGCAGAAAGTATATGGAAATCTCTGTGCTTTTCCCTTTAATTTTGCTGTGAGTCTGAAACTGCTCTAAATTAATAGTCTTTATTTTTTCAAGTATACTTTAGGAGATAAAATAAATATCTAGACAATGTATCACTTATGTTATAGGCCCAGTAATCAGATGGCTGAGTCATTAGAGAGTTCTAGTTTTAGTTTTTTAAGGAACCTTCATACTGTTCTACCTAGTGGCTGTATCAATTTACAATTCCACCAACAATACAAATGAGGACTCCCTTTTCCTCACACCCCCTCCAGCACTTATTTTTTGTAGATTTTTTGATGATGGCCATTCTGACCAATATGAGATGATATCTCATTTTAGTTTTGATGTATATTTCTCTAATAATTTGTGATATTGTGCATTTTTTCACTTGCCTCTTCCTTAGAGAAATGTCTGTTTAGGTCTTCTGCCCATTTTTTGATTGGAGACTCTTGGAAATATGCTTGTTTGCCTCTCTGCTGCTGCTGCTACTGCTGCTATGTCGCTTCAATCATGTCCGACTCTGTGCGACCCCATAGACAGCAGCCTACCAGGCTTCCCCGTCCCTGGGATTCTCCAGACAAGAACACTGGAGTGGGTTGCCATTTCCTTCTCCAATGCATGAAAGTGAAAAGTGAAAGTGAAGTTGCTCAGTCGTGTGAGACTCTCTGTTTGCCTCTCTAGCTGTATATAATTTAAATATAGATTAAAAAACACTGAGCATTAGTATGGCTTAAGTTTATCAAATATTTTGTGTTTTATTATCATTCATTACTCGAGTTATGATCATTATTCCCATGACCAATAATAATGTACCTATTAAACTTATCATCTTGGTAAGTACACTAATATCCTATACTTTTCTCCTTACTAAAGAACATATTTTTTATAATGTCATTTATCTTTCCTTGTTGTGTATAGAACTAAATTTAAATCCTATATTCATAGGCAAAATACAAAAAAGAATTGTATATACATCAACAATACTGTATGAGGAAGTAAGTAACACAAGTAGAAATTTAATTTTTCTAGCTGGAAGAATTTGGGTCAAATGGTCAAATAGAAAGTGTCCTCTTATTAAAAATAATAATATAATAATGGCCTCTGAAGCTAATATAAGTTTGAATACCTTCAAAATAACTTTATATATTCGTATATGCATGTGTATAAATCTATGTATTTATATATGTAAATATATACACATGTACACTCAAAAGCCTCTTGATGAAAGTGAAAGTGAAGAGTGAAAAAGTTGGCTTAAAGCTCAGCATTCAGAAAACGAAGATCATGGCATCTGGTCCCAACACTTCATGGGAAATAGATGGGGAAACAGTGGAGACAGTGTCAGACTTTATTTTTCTGGGCTCCAAAATCACTACAGATGGTGACTTCAGCCATGAAATTAACAGACGCTTACTCCTTGGAAGGAAAGTTATGACCAACCTAGATAGCATATTGAAAAGCAGAGACATTACTTTGCTAACAAAGGTCTGTCTAGTCAAGGCTATGGTTTTTCCTGTGGTCATGTATGGATGTGAGAGTTGGACTGTAAAGAAGGCTGAGTGCTGAAGAATTGATGCTTTTGATCTTTGGTGTTGGAGAAGACTCTTGAGAGTCCCTTGGACTGCAAGAAGATCCAACCAGTCCATTGTGAAGGAGATCAGCCCTGGGATTTCTTTGGAAGAAATGATGCTGAAGCTGAAACTCCAGTACTTTGGCCACCTCACGCGAAGTTGACTCGTTGGAAAAGACTCTGATGCTGGGAGGGATTGGGGGCAGGAGGAGAAGGGGACGACAGAGGATGAGATGGCTGGATGGCATCTCTGACTCGATGGACATGAGTCTGAGTGAACTCCGGGAGTTGGTGATGGACAGGGAGGCCTGGCGTGCTGTGATTCATGGGGTTGCAAAGAGTCAGACACAACTGAACGACTGATCTGATCTGATCTGACACAGAAATGGCTTCATCTCAATTTTAAATAGAAGAAACATTGATTTTAAAGAATACAAATATAAATTAGATCTCTTGATGTAGTTTAAGTGTGATTTTATAGTAAATAAATTCTTAAATATGTTTGGCTTGCATATAATAAAATGCAATGAAAATGAATTTATACATCAAATTGCAGTTTATTGCTTTTAAATTTTGGTGTTCACCATTATCATCAAAGGAAAATGTTAAAATTTCTAGTTCTGGCTTCATATCTTTTTAATTATATCTTAAAGACTGCACTGAAAGTGATTGTATTAATTATTGTTTTGCTTTGTTATTTTCAACAATAATTGTTTTTAAAATCTTAAATTGGAGGTACTTAAATTGGAGGTTGGAAAGATCCCCTGGAGAAGGGTATGGCAACCCACTCCAGTATTCCTGTCTGGAGAATTCCATGGACAGGGGAGCCTGGTGGGCTACAATCCATGGGGCCACAAGGAGTTGTACATGACTGAAACGACTTAGTGCATATGCACTTACTTAATATTGATATGTAGATCCCAAGTAAGCCATTGAATATCGGAGCTTAGAGTTAGCATTCAGGGAGGTGCATAAATCCATTCCACTAGATAAGGGCATCAAAGTAGAGCAGTTTTAGTAGAATGATGAAGACTTACACCAAACTGGATTGTAAAAATTGGCAGAATTTGCTAGAAAGATATGTGAAGGGCAGAGATGACTGTATAGAAGGAGAAATTTGTAATAGAAAAGAGAGACAAATTACTAAGAAAAAGGAATTTAAAAGGTAGGGAAATGGGGATTGATGTTTAAAACGGAAGGGAAAATATTGATATAAAAATAAATATATTTGGTTTCAGAAAAAAAATGGGAATTCCTTTCTTATAGTTTTATTACCTCACTAAATTATAAAGTAAGTCATCATTCAGTTTATATTTACTTTTAAAAATATTAAAATTGCTAAGAATCCCCATGAATATTTTTCAGTATTTCACAAGTGTTGGAATCTAGCAATATCACCCCACACATAAGGCATCTTTTACAGACAATGAATTTTGAGAAAGAGATTTTTTATGACTTGTATACTGTGGCCTGAGCAATTTAAAATACTTTACTATTTTATTTTTATATACTTC
Source organism: Bos mutus (assembly GCF_027580195.1). Taxonomy (NCBI): domain Eukaryota; kingdom Metazoa; phylum Chordata; class Mammalia; order Artiodactyla; family Bovidae; genus Bos; species Bos mutus. The sequence continues at coordinate 72,274,119 of NC_091623.1, read as the reverse complement.
AGTGTATTTGCCCTGGAGAAGAAATAAAACTAAAAGACATTTGTTCCTAATCCCAAGATCTAAAAATTCTATTTGATTCTTGATTCTGGAAAAATGTCATTTAGGCAGCATATTTTACTTAAAATGCTCTTTGCTAAAATGTCACTGGTCACACACATTTAGGGACAGAAAATGGCCATGGATGTCATTTTGTTAAGATCAAACTTTTCTCACTTAGGATATCACCTGCATTTGTCCCTTGACAATTTGTTGCAATTCTCACATCCCTCAGTTCTTTGTGTTAGCACTTTTAAGAGCATCATAAATGGAAATATTCAGGGATGATGACATTGTGGGTTATTTTCAACTGTTTACATTTTAGCACATATTACTTCATCAAATTAACTTTTCCCCCAAAGCTCAAAGGAGATGAAATAGGACTGGTCTAATTTGAGATAGATTGAATTAAGACAGCAGCAAAGGCCTGGGAAAATTGGTTACTGATTGGGGAACACAGGCTCATAAGAAAGAAACCTTCGAAACTTGAGCTTCCATGAGTAGTTTGAGACAGGCACCAAGTGTTTACCAAGAAGAGAGAGAGGACAATAATTCATGAGTTTATACATATTTAACTTATACTAGCAGTTAAGTCAGAGAAGGCCATGGCACCCCACTCCAGTACTCTTGCCTGGAAAATCCCATGGGTGGAGGAGCCTAGTAGGCTGCAGTCTATGAGGTCGCTAAGAGTCGGACATGACTGAGCGACTTCACTTTCACTTTTCACTTTCGCACATTGGAGAAGGAGATGGCAACCCACTCCAGTGTTCTTGCCTGGAGAATCCCAGGGATGGGGGAGCCTGGTGGGCTGCCGTCTATGGGGTCGCACAGAGTCGGACACGACTGAAGTGACTTAGCAGCAGCAGCAGTTAAGTGGTATTATGTATTATTTTCAGTATATAGTATGTAAGGCACTTTCTGACCCCAGTCTACCTCACCTACAGAGTCTTTTGCTCCTCTCTTCTTCACTTGGTCTAGACAAGTTTGCTTTATTCTCTTCCTGTCTCTATCCTTTCACACACACTGGTATCTCTACCATTCTTCCATCACTCTCAGTGATTCTTAGAGTCTCAAAATCTCTTCCAAAGAGAAACCATTTCTGACCCACATCTAAATATATTCCTCCAGGCTTCACTATAACTGCTGGGTATTTTTGCCTTTCTTCCAAAAAAATTTTTTTAAACAAATTTAAATTGTATATTTATTTGTTGCATTGACTAAAATCTGTCTCTCTTATTAAACTGTAAGCCATATTTTCTGAGTTCACCACTGTATACTCAGTGCATACTGCTTCATCAATATTTATTGAATTAGTGAATGAATGAATAGCAGAACATCTTTAGGTTAAAAAAGTTAGTATGAAATAGAGACACATAACTCCTATATTTCCACTGCTTCCCTACAGTGAATTTGAAGAAATTTTGAGGGACAGGAGATATGTGGAAAAGGTGGCCTGACTTTAGCAAGGTCTAATTTTTGTCCCTTATTTTGGTTATAAAGTGACTAATCAAACCTAACTTGACATTTATGATATATTATTTGCATTTATATTTTTCCAGGATAATTATTAGACTGAAATTTTAAGTTCATCATAAGAAATAGTAATGATTAGTGTTCAGTTCAGTCACTCAGTTGTGTCTGACTCTTTGCAACCCCATGAACTGCAGCACACCAGTCTTCTCTGTCCTTTACTATCTCCCAGAGCTTGCTCAAACTCAGGTCCATTGAGTCAATGATACCATTCCTCCATCTCATCCTGTATTGCCCTCTTCTGCTCCTGCCTTCAATTTTTCCCAGCACCAGGGTCTTTTACAATGAGTTGACTCTTCACATCAGGTGGCCAAAGTATTGGAGCTTCAGCCTTAGCATCAGCCCTTCCAATGAATATTCAGGACTTATTTCCTTTAGAGTTGACTGCTTTGATCTCCTTACTATCCAAAGGAGTCTGAAGTCTTTTCAGCACTACAATTCAAAAGCATCAACTTTCAGTGCTCAGCCTTCATTATGGTCCAACTCTCATATGTGTACATGACTACTGGCAAAACCATAGATTTGACTATATGAACTTTTGTTAGCAAAGTGATGTGTCTCATTTTTAATACACTGTGTAGGTTGTTCATAGCCCTTCTTCCAAGGAGCAGATCAGATCTGTCGCTCAGTCATGTCCGACTCTTTGCGACCCCATGAATCACAGCACGCCAGGCCTCCCTGTCCATCACCAACTCCCGGAGTTCACTCAGACTCATGTCCATTGAGTCAGTGATGCCATCCAGCCATCTCATCCTCTGTCGTCCCCTTCTCCTCCTGCCCCCAATGCCTCCCAGCATCAGAGTCTTTTCCAATGAGTCAACTCTTCACATGAGGTGGCCAAAGTACTGGAGTTTCAGCTTTAGCATCATTCCTTCCAAAGAAATCCCAGGGCTGATCTCCTTCAGAATGGACTGGTTGGATTTCCTTTCAGTCCAAGGGACTCTCAAGAGTCTTCTCCAGCACCACAGTTCAAAAGCGTCAATTCTTTGGCGCTCAGCCTTCTTCACAGTCCAACTCTCACATCCATACATGACTACTGGAAAAACCATAGCCTTGACTAGACGGACTTTGTTGGCAAAGTAATGTCTCTACTTTTGAATATGCTATCTAGGTTGGTCATAACTTTCCTTCCAAGGAGTAAGCGTCTTTTAATTTCATGGCTGCAGTCACCATCTGCAGTGATTTTGGAGCCCAAAAAAATAAAGTCTGACACTGTTTCCAGTGTTTCCCCATCTATTTCCCATGAAGTGGTGGGACCGGATGCCATGATCTTCATTTTCTGAACGTTGAGCTTTAAGCCAACTTTTTCACTCTCCACTTTCACTTTCATCAAGAAGCTTTTGAGTTCCTCTTCACTTTCTGCCATAACGGTGGTGTCATCTGCATATCTGAGATTATTGATATTTCTCCTGGCAATCTTGATTCCAGCTTGTGTTTCTTCCAGTCCAGTGTTTCTCATGATGTATTCTGCATAGAAGTTAAATAAGCAGGGTGACAATATACAGCCTTGATGAACTCCTTTTCCTATTGGAACCAGTCTGTTGTTCCATGTCCAGTTCTAACTGTTGCTTCCTGACCTGCATACAAATTTCTCAAGAGGCACATCAGGTGGTCTGGTATTCCCATCTCTTGAAGAATTTTCCACAGTTTATTGTGATGCACACAGTCAAAGGCTTTGGCATAGTCAGTAAAGCAGAAATAGATGTTTTTCTGGAACTCTCTTGCTTTTTCGATGATCCAGCAGATGTTGACAATTTGATCTCTGGTTCCTCTGCATTTTCTAAAACCAGCTTGAACATCAGGAAGTTCACGGTTCACATATTGCTGATGCCTGGCTTAGAGAATTTTGAGCATTACTTTACTAGTGTGTGAGATGAGTGCAATTGTGGGGTAGTTTTAGCATTCTTTGGCATTGCCTTTCTTTGGGATTGGAATGAAAACGGACCTTTTCCAGTCCTGTGGCCACTGCTGAGTTTTCCAAACTTGCTGGCATATTGAGTGCAGCACTTTCACAGCATCATCTTTCATGATTTGAAATAGCTCAACTGGAATTCCAGCACCTCCACTAGCTTTGTTCATAGTGATGCTTTCTAGGGCCCACTTGACTTCACAATCCAGGATGTCTGGCTCTAGATGAGTGATCACACCATCGTGATTATCCGGGTCATGAAGATCTTTTCTGTACAGTTCTTCTGTGTATTCTTGAAATCTCTTCTTAATATCTTCTGTTTCTGTTATGTCCATACCATTTCTGTCCTTTATAGAGCTCATCTTTGCATGAAATGTTCCTTTGGTATCTCTGATTTTCTTGAAGAGATCCCTCGTCTTTCCCATTCTGTTATTTTCCTCTATTTCTTTGCATTGATCACTGAAGAAGGCTTTCTTATCTCTTCTTGCTATTCTTTGGAACTCTGCATTCAGATGTTTATATCTTTCCTTTTCTCCTTTGCTTTTTGCTTCTCTTCTTTTCACAGCTATTTGTAAGGCCTCCTCAGACAGCCATTTTGCTTTTTTGCATTTCTTTTCTATGGGAATGGTCTTGATCCCTGTCTCCTGTACAATGTCACGAACCTCAGTCCATAGTTCATCAGGCACTCTATCTATCAGATCTAGGCCCTTAATTCTATTTGTCACTTCCACTGTATAATCATAAGGGATTTGGTTTAGGTCATATCTGAATGGTCTAGTGGTTTTCCCTACTTTCTTCAATTTAAGTCTGAATTTGGCAATAAGGAGTTCATGGTCTGAGCCACAGTCAGCTCCTGGTCTTGTTTTTGCTGACTGTATAGAGCTTCTCCATCTTTGGTTGCAAAGAATATAATCGATCTGATTTCGGTGTTGACCATTTGATGATGTCCATGTGTAGAGTCTTCTCTAGTGTTGGAAGAGGGTGTTTGTTATGACCAGTGCATGTTCTTGGCAAAACTCTATTAGTCTTTGCCCTGCTTCATTCTGTATTCCAAGGCCAAATTTGCCTGTTACTGCAGGTGTTTCTTAACTTCCTACTTTTGCACTCCAGTCCCCTATAATGAAAAGGACATCTTTTTTGGGTGTTAGTTCTAAAAGGTCTTGTAGGTCTTCATAGAACCATTCAACTTCAGCTTCTTCAGTGTTACTGGTTGGGGCATAGACTTGGATTACTGTGATATTGAATGGTTTGCCTTGGAAACGTACAGAGATCATTCTGTCGTTTTTGAGATTGCATCCAAGTACAGCATTTCGGACTCTTTTGTTGACCATGATGGCCACCCCATTTCTTCTGAGGGATTCCTGCCCGCAGTAGTAGATATAATGGTCATCTGAGTTAAATTCACCCATTCCAGTCCATTTCAGTTCGCTGAATCCTAGAATGTTGACATTCACTCTTGCCATCTCTTGTTTGACCACTTCCAATTTGCCTTGATTCATGGACCTGACATTCCAGTTTCCTGTGCAGTATTGCTCTTTACAGCATTGGACCTTGCTTCTATCACCAGTCACATCCACAGCTGGGTATTCTTTTTGCCTTGGCTCCATCCCTTCATTCTTTCTGGAGTTATTTCTCCACTGATCTCCAGTAGCATATTGGGTACCTACTGACCTGGGGAGTTTCTCTTTCAGTATCCTATCATTTTGCCTTTTCATACTGTTCATGGGGTTCTCAAGGCAAGAATACTGAAGTGGTTTGCCATTCCCTTCTCCAGTGGACCACATTCTGTCAAATCTCTCCACCATGACCCACCCGTCTTGGGTTGCCCCACGGGCATGGCTTAGTTTCATTGAGTTAGACAAGGCTGTGGTCCTAGTGTGATTAGATTGACTAGTTTTCTGTGAGTATGGTTTCAGTGTGTTTGCCCTCTGATGCCCTCTTACAACACCTACCGTCTTACTTGGGTTTCTCTTACCTTGGGTGTGGGGTATCTCTTCATGGCTGCTCCAGCAAAGCACAGCCATTGCTCCTTACCTTGAATGAGGGGTATCTCCTCACCGCTGCCCTTCCTGACCTTCAACGTGGGATAGCTCCTCTAGGCCCTCCTGCGCCCACACAGCAGGCATCCAAGGAGCAGGCATTTTTAATTTCATGGCTGCAGTCACTGTCAGCATTGATTTTGGAACCCAAGAAAATAAAGTCTGTCACTATTTCCTTTTTTCCCCCTCTGTGTGCTATGAAGTGATGGGACCAGATGCCATGATCTTAGTTTTTGGAATATTGAGTTTTAAGCCAGCTTTTTCACTCTCTTCTTTCTTTCACTTTCATCAAGAGGCTCTTTAGTTCCTTTTCACTTTCTGCCATAAGGATGGTGTTATCTGCATATCTGAGGTTATTGACTTTTCTCCCAGCAGTCTTGATTCTAGCTTGCTTTTCATCCAGTCTGGTATTTCTCATGATGTACTCTGCATATAAGTTAAATAAGCAGGGAGACAGTATATAGCCTTGACGTACTGCTTTCCCAATTTGGAACGAGTCCATTGTTCCATGTCTGGTTCTAACTGTTGTTTTTTGACTGGCATACAGGTTTATCAGGAGGCAGGTAAAGTGGTCTGTATTCCCATTTCTTTAAGGATTTTCCACAGTTTGTTGTGATGTATACAGTCAAAGGCTTTAGCATAGTCAATGAAGCAGAAATAGATGTTTTGCTGAATTCCTTGATTTTTCTATGACCCAGCGGATGTTTGCAACTTGATCTCTGGTTCCTCTGTATTTTCTAAATCCAGCTTGTACATCTGGAAGTTCTCGGTTCATGTATTATTGAAGCCTAGCTTGAAGGATTTTGAGCATTACCTTGCTAGTATGTGAAATGAGTGCAGTTTTGCAGTATTTTGATCATTCTTTGGTATTGCTTCTCTGGGATCGGAATGAAAACTGACCTTTTCCAGTCCTGTGGCCACTGCTGAGTTTTCCAAATTTGCTGGTATATTGAGTGTAGCACAGCATCATCTTTTAGGATTGGAAATAGCTCAACTTGAATTCCTTCACCTCCACTAGCTTTTTCATAGTGATACTTGCTAAGGCCCACTTGACTTCACATTCCAGGATATCTGGCTCTAGGTAGGTGATCACACCGTCGTATTTATCTGGTTCATGAAGACATTTTTTTGTACAGTTCTTCTGTGTGTTCTTGCCTCCTCCTCTTAACATCTTCTGCTTCTGTTAGGTCCAAACCATTTCTGTTCTTTATTGTGCCCATCTTTGCATGAACTGTTCCCTTGGTATCTGTAATCTTCTAGGTATACAGAAATATATACCTCCAAATATCCATTTGTAACTTTGGAACTAATAGTTGGGCATTCTGGCTCCCTAGCTCAAGTCATAAATGTATATGTCAAATATGAAGAAATATGAAGACTAGCAGAATAGCTCTTCTACAAACAAGGCTGTAAATAAAGAACCATGTAGAGTCTGGTAGAAGGGAAGGAGTGGTTGTTTGCACCTCTAAGGGGTGACCCAGAAGAGGAGGGGGATGTAACAGGCTTGGGTGTCCTCCCAGGAGAGGAAGGAGTTTAAGCAACATATTGGGTATTCCAGCCCTGGGACTTGACACCAGGGCGACAAGTCCTCTTAGCTGATTTGCAAATCACTGGGGCCTACCAGAGCGCTGTAAGAGATGGACAACAGTTTCTTGTACTTCTTTACAAGTGATTTGTTCTTGACTTTCTCCAAAGGACCAATTATTTTAAATTCCCTTTTTTTCTTTCTTTCTTTCTTTTTTTTTTTTTTTGAAAACACAAACCAGCCCAGATAAGAAAAGATGCAGAATATCTTTGAAGTAAATAAGGAAGGTTTCAAAAATTCTGAAATGACTCCTCCTCAGACCCTAAGTAATCTTTTCTCTCTGAAGTAGTATGGAACCTCTTACCTGTTGATGTATAGAATGATAGCTATTTGCTGTCAGGCTCTATAATTACTTGTAGCATAGGACATTAAACATAGTGAGGACATTGTTTTTGAAAATATGTACTTGTGTTGTTTTTTAAATTAAGGTGATTAATCTTTGTCATATAAAGGGAGTAGACAAAAAATGTGGACATAACGAAAAATTAACTGTGAAAGGGTTACAATTAGTATACACATTCCCCAACACACACCCCTAGTCTCTCCATTACACGCAGTGATGTGTGCTGATCTAGGCACCACTAGAGACTGCGGAATGTGCCCCAGTAAAAGGATGTGGTCTCATTGTACATAATTATAGGAGAATTAGGGGCCAATGTAACAAGGGAGGAGGGCATGGCAACCCACTCCAATATTCCTGCTGGAGAATCCCCACACACAGAGGAGCATGGCAGGCTACGGTCCATGGGATCGCAAGGAGTCAAACATGACTGAGCAACTAAGCACAGTACAATGTAACAAGGAGTATTTTCTTTGCTGGAGAAAGGGCCTCATTTAAAAGGAGTAATAGCCAGTTCAGGGATGAGGAATTTGCATAAAATACATCATCTGTCTGATCAACACTTGTTCTTCTGTTGAGTTGGCTCAGCTCTATCTGAGAGAAAAAGCAGGGTTTTTTTTTTTTAAGGAATTAGTGTAATCCAGGAGAGGAAATTATTCTCTCTCCTAAATCTTCATGTAGGAAGTATAGAAAACACAATAAATTATAGGAGATACTGAAATAATGACAGGAAAAAGAGATAGTATCACTAATATCTATCTCTCATCACATAATCAAATCGTTAAAAATATTAAAGGTAAGCAAAGAATTCACCAGTAGCAAGACAAAACAGTTCTATAAGTATACAACCTTAAAAAGTAAACATCTAAAAGAGGTTGTAGCAGATGCTTTTCATCAGTTTTGGCAAAGACATACAATGGTGGGGTGAGTGAATAAGGTTAAAGCCTTGCCAAGCTTATAATTTGATAAATAGACTGCATAATAAGCCAACACATGACTTAACCCTGTATGACTAGCCATAGTCCTCTGCTCCTGGAAGGTTCCCCAAGTATCGTCAGGATGAAGATGACATAAAGGTCTTAGTTGAGAAAGCATCAAGGAGAATTTCCCTAAATTATATCAGAGCAAATAGAAGTATTGAAAAAAGTTGTTCATATTAAGGATTTAAATAATAAAAAGAAGTGCAAGGCAACTTTGAAAACATACTAAATACAAAATGCGTGTGTGTGCACTGTTGGGAAATACAATTGAAAACACTACTCCAAACCAGAAAGCCATCCACAAAGACAGAGGAGATAGAAACCACTTGTATCATGGAATAAGCATTAAACCACAATGTCATGCATGTCAATGGCACCCATTTACTGATGCAAAAACAAAGGAATCTCACTTCCTTATACAGCTCAGCAGAGAAGACACATTCAATATTTGTGTTCAAGATGTACAATTAGTCCTTAAGTAAGAGGACTTGACAGCACCATTTGTCACATATAGATCATCCTGACTTTAACCTAATATTTGGAATAACCATCTATATTAGCTTATTGGCTTAATACAGGAGAAAAATAACTTCTCATATCTTTATGACAGAAAGCTTTGGAACTTGGAGCAAAGATGAGGTTCCTACTCTCTCACAGAAACTGGGGTATAGAGGTGGTATCTTTTGATATTTACATTTCAAAGGGTTGGCTCCCAGGTTCTTGAGAAAGACACATCTGGGTCTCAGAGCTGACAAAAGGCCTATCTAGTTCTCCATAAAGAAAGGAGAAAATACTTGCAGCATTTTCTAAAACTGGTGCCCTCAGTAGGAAGTTTTGTTTGGCACTGTCAAAGGGGATAGGCTCAGTTTATTCTTGAAAAGCATAAGGAAAACCATAGATATTTGCCATGTATTTTGTAATGCGTCTATGTTTCTATTTTGTTGTTGTCCTCTCACTAAGTTGTGTCTGACCCTTTGTGACCCCATAGACTGTAGAATGCCAGGCTTCCCCATCCAATGTCTCCCAGAGTTTGCTCAAACTCATGTCCATTGAGTTGGGGATGCCACCCAACCATCTCATTCTCTGTCACCCCCTTCTCCTCCTGCCCTCAGTATTTCCCAGCACCAGGCTCTTTTCCTGTGAGTCAGCTCTTTGCGTTAAGTGGCCCAAGTATTAGAGCTTCAGCATCAGTCCCTCCAATGAGTATTCAGAATTGATTTCCTTTAGGATTGACTGGTTTGATCTCCTTGTTGTCCAAGAGAATCTCAAGAGTCTTCTCCAGCACCAGAATTCAAAATCATAAATTCTTTGGCACTCAGCTTTGTTTATGGTCCAAGTCATCTGGACATGACTACTGGAAAAACCACAGCTTTGACTATATGGACCTTTGTGGACAAAGTGATGTCTCTGCTTTTAAATATGCTGTTTAGGTTTGTCATAGCTTTTCTTCTTTTAAAAGGAGCAAGTGTCTTTTAATTTCATGGTTGCAGTCACTCTCTGCAATGATTTTGGAATTCGAGAAAACAAAATCTGCCACTGTTTCCACTTCTACCCCTTCTATTTGTCATGAAGTGATGGGACCAGATGCCACAATGTTAGTTTTTTAACGTTGAGTTTTAATCCAGCTTTTTCACTCTACTCTTTCACTTTCTTCAGGAGGCTCTTTAGTTCCTCTTGGCTTTCTGCCATTAGGGTGGTATCATCTGCAAATCTGAAGTTGATATTTCTCCCAGCAATATTTCTACTTAGAATTATATAATTTAATTCACTGTTATAAACATAAACTGTATCACATGTAGAATTTTTTTAAAAAGGAAAAAAAAGAAAAAGTAAACACTAGGTTACTCATCAATAGTTGACTTTCTAAAATTGTCCCATTTATTATACTTTATTCAGGCCACCTCAAAAAGATTTCAGTTGTTTGTGGTAATATAAAATTAGTTAACAACTGTTTTTAGAGATGTTAATTTTTTCATTAATTTATCCTTACTACTTGCAAAAGATATATTGTAAGTTTGGAAAAGGTTAAAATTTTAAATTTATATATACTTCCCACTCCAGTACTCTTGCCTGGAAAATCCCTGTCAAAGGTCATGAGATCCAGAAAAGTAATCAAAGCAGCCCAGAGCCTTAGCCCATGAGCTATTAGGACTTTGGAAGTGTTATCTGGTAGGCTGGTAGGCTGCAGTCCATGGAGTCGCTAAGAGTCGGACATGACTGAGCGACTTCATTTTCACTTTTCACTTTCATCATTGGAGAAGGAAATGGCAACCCACTCCAGTGTTCTTGCCTGAAGAATCCCAGGGACGGGGGAGCCTGGTGGGCTGCCGTCTATGGGGTCGCACAGGGTCAGACACGACTGAAGCGACTTAGCAGCAGCAGCATTTTTCTCAAATTTACCATTGCCACACTGTCTTAAATATTCTTCAGTTTCTCCTGGATTGAATTATTCTCTGTCTTCTATGAAGTTCACTAACTATAGCACATAGCTTTAAGGTTTATTCTTTCTTTTTTGCCTTGTCTTCTCACCTGGACATATGCCGGCTTACTTCTTAAAGACTCTGTATAATGAAACAGCTCTTATGGAAAGTCAAATTTGCTTTTCAGGACAACAGCTTTCCAAGTTGAAAGCTATGGCAGCAGCCTATAAAGCAATTTTCTATAGCTCCCAGAGAGGTTTTTTTTTTTTTTTTTTTTTTTTTACATCTGGCACCTGAAGATAACATAAGCAACTTAGCAGCAGCAGCAGCTAGGAAGTAATTTAGACAAACAAGCAACTTGTCTGTTTCTTGCATGCAATTTTTTGAATGAGTTCATTGGTCAGTAAGTTGATGAATTTGACTTCATAGGATCACCCTAGCAATACTTTATAATCAGAGAAGAGCAGAGGAATTCACATATATGTTCACCAACTTTCTGTAACATTGTCACTTCCTGAGAAATCTGTGGTGTACTCAGTCACAGGAGCCTTTAGTCCAACCTTGACATTTTGAGGCTATTAGTCCGTGATTCCAGTACTGCATATTATGATTTCTTGAGCCACTTCACTGAAATGATTGAATTAATGAAAATTGATTTTGACTCACTGTGCCTGAAAACTAACCTGAGCTAGTTACAAAAATCAAAATCAGAGATATAGTGACTCACATGACTGGGAAGTACAGAGGTTAATAACCTAAGTTAAAGTGCGGCACAGTTAACATGCCAAACAATGTAATTTTTACCCTATTTCTAAAATCCCCTGTTTTCATATTTCTGTATAGAGAGAGTCATACATACAGTTAGAGAAAATGGCTGTCAACCAGATAACACTTCCAAAGTCCTAATAGCTCATGGGCTAAGGCTCTGGGCTGCTTTGGTTACTTTTCTGGATCTCATGACCTTTGACAACCACACCTTTAGTAGAATTAGGGAGCTGACCCAGACATTATGATAGACAGGCTATCTGGAAGAGATGGAGCTGCAAAAGAGGTGATTTCTGGAGTAAAACAGTGTTAATATTATTAGATTATGGGCAAAAGGTGTTAGAAAAGCCAAACAATGGATGCCATTTCAGCCACTCTGAAATTTGTTTCTATGTATAGAAAACCTGAATTTCTGTGACATGTTTATTTAATAGCGCATTTTCTTGAAACTAGAAAAAAAGTTGCAGAAAAAAATTTTTTTTCTTACCTAAAATTGAAATGACTAAAGAGTTGCCATTGTGCTAATGAAGCTGAAAGGAAAGCAATTAAAAATCTAAATGCCTGAAAAATGACATCCATTAAACCTGCATTATATTGCTATTAGCTAAGGGACTCTATTATGTCAAACAATAGATGTTTAAGATAATCAGTTTGGAAAAGAGAAAATTGCCTTATTTACATGCATTTATTTTTTCATAGTTACCAAAGCTATGTTTCTTAACTTTTTATAAAAGTCATCACTTAGGCATAATTTTGCTGTTGAGTAGCAAACATATTTTGTATAAAGAAACTGTAGATATAAACACTCAAAAATTAGTAGCTAATTATTAATAGGAATCTGTACAGTTATATCTAAAAGTAGTACATTGTTTTCCTGCTTAATTTAATGTGATCGCTGCTCTGACATTCCTTAGTTTAGTTGAACTGAAATTGAAGGAGAATGTGGATAGTTTAAAAGACAATGTAAAATTTCAGCACATATCTTCTGAATAAAATAAAAATTAATTTTTATTACCAAAGAGTAGCATCTTAGGAAAACATCATATGAACTTCAGTTGAGGGTGCTACCTATGCAACCACCTGGTGCCAGATTCCAAACTCCAGAAGCGCTTAGAAGCAGAAAAGGGACAGTTAATTATTTGGTGTATTGAAAGGTATAAACTATTTGGTTGTGAAAATGGAAGTTTTAAAAACAAATTGATATACAACCCTGAAATATATCTCTATTGTATGTATCTCTATTTTAAAGGAAAAGCACATTCATAAACCTACTCTCTGATTTATGTTTCTGCTTTCTTGATCATCTTATATTCCCAAACTCTACCTTTTCCTGTGTCAATGTATTTCATTTCAGATTTTAAAAAATTTTTTATGATTGCCATCAAGGTGTACCACCATTAAAAGAAAAAAACCCTTTTTGAGAAGATGATGCATGGTCACTTTTAAGAATTTATGTCACCTTGATAATTCCATAGTACTGGCTTGTAGAACTACAAAACAATTGCTAGTGTCTGCCTGCTGCTGCTACTGCTAAGTCACTTCAGTCGTGTCCGACTCTGTGCAACCCCATAGACAGCACCAGACTCTGTCGTCCCTGGGATTCTCCAGGCAAGAACACTGAAGTGGGTTGCCATTTCCTTCTCCAATGCATGAAAGTGAAGTCGCTCAGTCATGTCCGACTCCTAGCGACCCCATGGACTGTAGCCAGCCAGGCTCCTCCGTCCATGGGATTTTCCAGGCAAGAGTACTGGAGTGGGGTGCCACTGCCTTCTCCCAGTGTCTGCCTGGAGAGAGTCAAATGTAGAAATTAACGACATTAGCTTTAGAATCACACAGAAGGGAGTATTTACCAGTGGTTTGATACTGGGTAGATTATGTTTCTCATACCTTCTTTATCTGTAGTATTAGTACAATTACAACCTCATAGACATACAAATATTCAAAAATTAGTAGTTTCACATTAATAGCAATAGAAGTATTTCCTGTCTGCAGATCAGTCATGCACAAGGTTCAGGGATAGAGATACATTCTGAAGACCTTCAGCCTCATTGCTTAATATCTAGGAATTGAGATGCTTTGTTAAACAAACTTAGTATACAGGGTGCCAGGGAATAGTTTAAAAGTATACCCTTTTCCAGTCTCTTTTGCTACAGTACCAAACATGTATAACACATTAAGTACCTAGTTTTTCCTTCCATTTCTTCAATTTTGTATCTTGACAAATAGTTGTATACAACTGAGCACCTAAGCACAGCACAGCAGCGAGAGCCTGTCTAAAACAAAACAGAGAAAGTTACAACAACAAAAAGAGTGCAGTATATTAGTGAAACATTCTATTTTATAGAAACAGAAAACCTTCTTTACCGAAACATGGAAAACCATAGAAACTCTTCCTCCCTCCAACCAAAATAAATCTCTAAAAGATAGTACAGGAAAAACATACTCAAGTATTAACAAGAAAAATGAAATGATAACATGTGCAAAAATGTCGCAAGATTCAGGGAAAACACATTCTCACAGAAGTCAGCTAGTTTTTCTGCTAGGCTTTTATCTCAGAGTTTATTGCTGAATTTGAAATAGTACAGAGCAATAAGCAAACAGGAAATAAGTTGCTATAAAACAACAAAAAAATTCATTAGAGATCTGCTTCTAAGAATTTTGGAATAACAAGTCCAGAATGACCATTCTACCGTAAATAATTTAAAAACTGCAAAACATACATAATATAATTTTTCTCAGGTATTGGACATTGGGCAGCAGAGGACTATTATTTTTGAGGAAAGAGGGGATAGAGAAATGAGGTCAGCTCTACAATTGCTCTGAATTTTTTCCTTCAGGCAATTTCTGAACAGTAAACAGGAGAGGGAATACAAAGAGAATCCAACAGATTTGAGTTTGGTGAGCCTAAAATTACTGGAATCTGCACGTCAGAATGAGACAGGAGAGAATCACGCAAAGATAGAGTTTTAAAAATCTGCATAGGAGACCACTTCAGGCTTTGTATGAACATCAATATTTATGCTTATATGGTAAAACTCCAGAGGTGCAAGCAAAGAAAAACTCCCAGAGAAAGAAAACTTTCTGAGGAAGCCAGTAATTATGAAGAGTCTCAGAAAGGTGGCAGCTTGAGTTTCACCAAAGTAGACTTTGTTGAATGCACAGGGTATTCAGTGGAGACTCCAGAAGAATTTCACCATAGTAAAGAAGTTGAACTCACCAATGAATAAGTCTACTCTGGATCATCTCTTTTTAAAGCCTGAAAACAAGTCCCAAAATTATCAAGCTAATTTGTCAGTAACTACCTACCAGAGCAAAGACTGCAGTCTTTAAAGTGAGACAACAAAGTCCAGGCATTGAATAATGTAACATCACCAAGTCCAGCATCAAATGAAAAATTACTAGACATATCAAGACATAGGAAATTGTGTCCTTTTGGAGGTAATCAGTTGATGGAAACAGCAGTCTCAAAGATGTTGGAGTTTGCAGACATGATCTTTAAAATGTTTATATGTATGCTTTATATATTCAAATATCAAAAGGAAAGCATGGCCATAATGAGGAACAAAGTAGATGTTATAATAAACAGTCAAACAGAAACTCTAGACATGAAATATACAGTATTCTAAATGAAAATTTTAATACAAAAAATTGGTCAGTAGAAAGCCCATGTAGGTACATTAATATCAACAAGAGGATGTGTGAAACATTCTTATTACATGAATGGTAATTAAATAGGTGGGTTATATTAATTTATTGATCTGTAGGCTTGTTTAATATGGACTCCTATGTATTTGTAATATTTAAAATATACAAAATTAAACATACTGGAGACATTAGTCAATGAGATTAGACAGGAGACAGAAATTAGATTTATAACAAGTATAAAGAGGTAAAACTAACTCTGTTAAGAGATTTCTATTTTATAAAGAAGGAAAACCAAAAAGAATCAATGCAAAAGCTATTACCATGAGAAAATTCAGTAAAGGAGAGGGATATTAAATTAACTTAAATCTATCTATTTTCATATATACACACAGTACCAATTAGAAGACATAATGGAAAAGAAAGCTTCATTTTCAATATGAAAATAAGAAATAGGTTAAACTTCTGTGAAGACAATGGCAAGTAGGTCCTGAGAAACGGCATTAGTCGTGAGCAATGCTAGAACAGCTGAGTAACATGTACCAAAAAAACTACCAGATACTAAAACAGAAGATGAAGCTTCAGAAATAAAATTACTATATTTGGCACAAACATATGGAAAGACTAGTGGAGATGAATATAAAATCCATATAGAAAATCCAGTACATAAGGGAATCAGTATGCAATAGACATGGTATTTCACATCAATGAGAGAAAAAAGTAGACTTTTTAATAAATGCTGTTAGATCAACTGGGTAGCCACTTGTAAACTGTTATGTCACATTTTACTTTTTGATCATTTCCACATGCGTTAGAGATTTAGATATATCAATATAAACCATACCATTATTAGAACAACATTGGTTGACTTTTATAACCTTAAGAACAGAAAAACATTTTTAGCATTCAAATTTAAGAAGCAGTACAAGAAAACTAATTGCTTTGATTGTAAAATTAAATGATTTTTATAGAAAAAATGTCATAAGCAAATCCAAAGACAAAATTGTGGGAAAATAATTATTACTTATATGACAGGCAAGAGGTTAATCTCACAAACTCATTAAAATCTCTTTGAAATCAATTACCAAAAAAAAGTTCAAGTACAAAGACATACATAAAAAAATTTATTTATCATTAAAGAAATGCCAATAAGTCTTTACTTTAAAAATTTTTTTTAATTGGAGGATACAACTGCTTTACAATGTTGTATTGGTTTCTGCCATATAGCAACAGAAATCAGCCATAACTATGCACACACATAGACATGCACACACACACACACACATACATACATACACACATACACACACATATATATTTGAAGGTTATATATATACACATATATAAGGAAGCTCCCTCTTGAGCTTCCTTCCCAGTACCACATCCCACCCCTCTAGGTTGTCATAGAGCACCAGGTTGGGCTCCCTGTGTTGTATAACAGCTTCCTACTAGCTAGCTATTTTATACATGGTAGTTTGTTTATGTCAATGCTACTTTCTCAACTCACCCCACCCTCTCCTTCCCCAACTGTGTCCACAAACATGTTCTCCATGTCTCTGTCTCCATTCCTTTCCTATAAATAGGCTCATTTTTCAAAATTCCATATATATGTGTTAACATATGATATTTATACAGTAGGTTATATATATATATATATATATATATATATATATATAATAGATAGATAGATAATAGGTTCTGAGTTCATCCACCTCAGTTCAGCTGGTTCATATTTGTTCCTTTTTATGAACAAGTACTATTCTATTGTGTATATATTCAACTGTACCACATCTTCTTTATCCATTCATCTGTTGATGGACATGTAGATTACTTTCATGTCTTAGCTATTGTAAATAGTGGTTCAATAAACAATGGGGTACATGTATCTTTTTGAATTGTGGTTTTCTCAGAGTGTATATCCATAATGGTCTCTATAGAGGCTGTATCAATTTGCATTCCTACCAAAACTGCAGTAGGGCTCCCTTTTCTCCACATCCTCTCCAATATTTATTGTTTGCAGCTTTTGGTTTTTTGAGGTTTTTTGATGATGGCTATTCTAACTGGTATGAGTTAATACTTCGTTGTACTTTTGATTAGCATTTGTGGCAGAAAGTGAAGAGGAACTAAAAAGCCTCTTGATGAAAGTGAAAGTGAAGAGTGAAAATTTTGGCTTAGAGCTCAATATTCAGAAATGAAGATCATGGCATCCAGTCCCATCACTTCATGGGAAATAGATGGGGAAATAGGGGAAACAGTGTCAGACTTTATTTTTCTGGGCTGCAAAATCACTGCAGATGGTGACTGCAGCCATGAAATTAAAAGATGCTTACCCCTTGGAAGGAATGTTATGACCAACCTAGATAGCATATTCAAAAGCAGAGACATTACTTTGCCAACAAAGATTCGTCTAATCAAGGCTATGGTTTTTCCTGTGGTCATGTATGGATGTGAGAGTTGGACTGTGAAGAAGGCTGAGTGCTGAAGAATTGATGCTTTTGATCTTTGGTGTTGGAGAAGACTCTTGAGAGTCCCTTGGACTGCAAGAAGATCCAACCAGTCCATTCTGAAGGAGATCAGCCCTGGGATTTCTTTGGAAGAAATGATGCTGAAGCTGAAACTCCAGTACTTTGGCCACCTCATGGGAAGATTGACTCATTGGAAAAGACTGTGATGCTGGGAGGGATTGGGGGCAGGAGGAGAAGGGGACGACAGAGGATGAGATGGCTGGATGGCATCACTGACTCGATGGACGTGAGTCTGAGTGAACTCCGGGAGTTGGTGATGGACACGGAGGCCTGGCATGCTGCGATTCATGGGGTCTCAAAGAGTCAGACACAACTGAGCAACTGAACTGAACTTAATAATGATTAATGTTGAGCATCATTTCATGCGTTTATTGGCCATCTGTATGTCCTCTTTGGAGAAATGTCTGTTTAGGTCTTCTGCCCAGTTTCTGGGTTTTTTGTAGAAATGACAATAGTCTTTAAACACATGAAAACAATGCTCAGATTTACTCTTGATAAGGTAAAATCAAACTGAAACAGCACTAAACATGTTTACTTGTCTCTCGAGATCATAGAAATCAGTTTGATAACAAACTTATGAGAAAAGCTATCCTTTTATTCATCCTTATATGGATGACATTTGGCAATTTCTTATCTCAGATTTCCGAGTAAGCATTTTTTTTTTCTTACCTCTCTGAAATCAGATTGTATTCTTCACATAATGATATCTTTCTATTGGATCAGGAGTTGGTCATACCCTTATTACCTTTACGTATTTACCTGTCAATGGTTTTTGTTTTTATCATCTGAATGCAGTGATGTGTGGAGGTGGTAATGAACATGTGGGGGTGTGTGCCAAATAGTACAACTGAAGGCAAGTAATTGAGTTTAGCGCATAGTTGAAGACTTCTAGAGTGCTAATAGACTAATGGGACAAATTCATACAGTAATCGGGGCTCCCTTTTTAAACTGTGGGCATCAGCTTGTCAAAAACTTTCTGCTCAATTTGAGTAAAAAGATTTAGTCTATTTAAACAATAAGATACCAAAATGGGTACCAGCCACTTGGAAGAAAAATCCAGAGATTAGCATATGCAGTGTATAAAGAAATGGTACTTTACTGATAATTTTTTGACTAACAGGACAGTATAGAATAGAATACAGACTTTGATGGCTGAGTTGAAAAGTGATTCAGAAAAATAGATCTGTGACTATGAAAAGTTTTATAAATAGTTTAACTAGATGATTTATAGTTGCTATTTTAAATAAACACACTTTTGAAAATATATGCTTTAATAATGTGTCTAGATCCAAAAATTTCAATAAACAGATGATAATGCAAGTAAATACAGTGCTTAAGGATAAAAAATGTTGAAATATGTTTCTCTCAGTAGTCCTACACTTAATATAGTATTTGTATAGTCATTTGAAACTATTCTATGTATGTTGTATAAACAACAAATCATCATGCTAAAGTTTTTAAAATCAAATTCTAATGTGTAATAAAATAGATATACATATGCAACAAAATAATAAAAATTAAAATCCTGAAATAGTAAATTCAAACTGGAAGTTATTCAAATTTCCTACTGTATGAAAAGAGTTTAGAAGCAGTAATACTCATTGATATTAAACCCTCATCCCTAAATGTCAATAAACCACCTTCTTTACAAAGCAGAATCAGGACTTCTTGGAGAACTAGCAGCCTGGAGTTCTCAATAAGGAATATGTGAGCAGGGCCTGAAACATTTTGTTATGAGAAAGGCAAAAAGCAAATGAACAAACATATGATGCTAAAGAGATGCAGCAGCCAGCATATGGCCAATTTAAAAACTACTAGAGGAATAATTTGCTAAATTATTATTTAGGAAACACACTAAATACATGATAAGTTATGTCTATAATGTTCAAAAAGAGGAAGTGAAAGGTGAACAAACAGCAACAATAAATATTTAATTGCCATTGTTAGGAATGACCCACTCTTTCTCTGAAAATTAATAAGGGGAAAATTATGCACTAATCTTGACTTTATTATAGGAAATATTTTTGCAGTTAAAATCATGAAATAAATGAGAAAAATATCTTCTTTACTGAAGAACAGCAGTGAATATAGAGTGATAATATATTTCTAATTTTCCAACTTTTTTTTTTTGCCCTTAAAATATTGAGATGGGTAGGATCTTCAATGCATCCATAAAACATTAGGCAGACTACTGATGGCAAACTCAAGGTGTCTAAGTATAATCCCTCAGGCTATGGGCTACAGAAAGAAAAAACATATGTTTGAGAGCAATACCTGTTACTATTTGAAGTCAGAGATGAATCTCAGCATCACTAATGTTTGGGCAAGAGAGTCTGATGGGCCTCCTAATGTGATGCAGTCTATGGCATACAGCAGCAACTCTTAAGTCATCTTGCCAACATTATCTTAACCTAAATCTACTTAATCCTTTAAGTACAACATCTATTTTGCCAGTAAAAAAGGTGGTTGAAATGTCAAATGCTACAATGAAAAGACAATCAGATCAACACAGAAGGTAAGAAATATCTACAGAACAAATATCCTGCCTCTTCAGCAAAGCACTGATTCCTCAAAGGGAAGACTCTTTAAGATTAAGAAAGCTTTAAGAACCATGACAACCAAAAGCATGCCACCGAATAGGTAACTATCTATTCACCCAGCTGTAAATGATATTGTAGAACGTTGAGAAGATATGAATACGGATTGGATAGTAGATATAATTGGAGAATTATTGTTTTTTTTGTTAAACCTGATAATCATTTCACAGTTATGTAAAGGAAGTCTCATTTTTGAGAGAGTCATTATAGAAGTATTTATTGTTGAAATATAATGATGCCTGCAATTCAGTGTGAAACATTTTCAAGGTAATATCCATATAATTTTAATTTTAGTATTCTTCTATATTCAGTTCATTTTAATCATTCCATAATTTAAAGGAAAAGCAAACAAAAAAAATTTCTG
This sequence comes from Bos mutus, assembly GCF_027580195.1. Lineage (NCBI taxonomy): Eukaryota > Metazoa > Chordata > Mammalia > Artiodactyla > Bovidae > Bos > Bos mutus. The sequence goes on along the minus strand of NC_091623.1, from coordinate 72,253,387 downwards.
AGAATTCTTATTGTTTCTTATACCTGTCTTGATACTTCCATACAACCTCTAAATGGAAGGAATAACTCCTTCTGTAAATACAATTAGAACTCAGAAATATAGATGATTTCTTTAAAATGAAGAGAAGTATTTAAATTTTAACTGACATTTGCAGTTGTTTGAGCACAGGGATATGTCCTTAATAACTAAAAAATAAAAATATGTGTTATTATAGATGTTATGATATGTAACTGTTTTTTCAAGTTTTTCAAAAAGATTAGGGTCAATGTCTAACTTGAAAAATGAATATTCAAGTAGCTGAGAATTGTTATAGTTTATAATTTTCATCCAATATATAAAGACATTCTTCATATACTTTTAAATTAAAAATAATTATTGTTCAATATCTCACCCATATTTCTATTATTTATTAGACTTATTTAACATTTATTCGACAACCCTACCTATTTTTTAGCAAATATTAACTGCTTTCCCTAATCTCTTTCTCTTTTCTCTCTCACTCCTTCATTTCTTTATTCTAGTAGGGGATAGAGAGGAACTTAATGAATAATATCAGTGTAAGCAATCTGATTATATGCAGTGTAAGTAATGTGATTTGATCATTTAAAAAGGAAAAAGCCATACTGAAGTGCTTTTTACTACAATGAATTAAATATAAGGTCATTAAGTAAATCAAGAGTTGCTTTGAATTCCCATTTAGTCCACCCCTTCTGTGTCTGGTGGCTCAGATGGTAAAGAATTCGCCTGCAATGTGGGAGACCTGGCTGTGACCTCTGGGTTGGGAAGATCCCCAGGAGAAAGAAACAGCTACCCATTCCAGTATTCTGGCCTGGAGAATTCCATGGACTGTACAGTTCATGGGCTCACAAAGAGTTGGACACAACTGAGCAACCTTCACTCTATGTCTAGTATGAGAGTTAAAGTATGAGTTAAGTTTGAAATTTATGGGATGAGATGCAATTCTCTGACTACCATTCCCACTCCAGCTATTTAATCTTAAAATATCTGATATTTGTATACAATAGGTAATAAATAATTGAGGCAGAGTCAGAACCTTAGGAAAATATCATTTGTATAAAAGAAGAAAAAATGTAAAAATATAAGCAAAAGCTAAACTCAAATATAATTTGGATTTGAAATGGCAACCCACTCCAGTACTCTTGCCTGGAAAATTCCATGGATGGAGGAACATTGTAGGCTACAGTCCATGGGGTCACAAAGAGTCAGACATGACTGAGCAACTTCACTTTAAAAAGGAAAAATAAATGACAAAACAAGCACATACTGGAAAAGAAGATTAAATGGCTTATATTATTAAAGTTGTTCTGTTAGGAGAAATATTAAAAATCCTAGCAAGCAACATTGGGACTTGTACTTTAAGATAAATATTAAGAAGATATCTTATTAAAATAACTTCTAGAAATGAAAAAAAGCCATACTATATCATTAATACAAAAATTCTTTATTAATCACTAAAGCAAATTAAAAATTTAATAATTTCAGAAAATTCAAGTTTTTCTAGAAGTAAAACATTATGTTTTAATCCTGAATGTGTACTAGGTGTTATATATTTTCATAGGGTACAGATGATAATGAATTTTTATCTTCAAATTAGTATGAAGCTCATAATATTAGAATGGGAACCCACTCCAGTATTCTTGCCTAGAGAATTCCCTGGACAGAAGAGCCTGGCAGACTACAGTCCACGGGGTAGCAAAGAGTCAGACACAAGTGAGTGACTAACACACACAATAATATTAGTATACTTGAGTAGCATGCAAGTCTAATACATTTAGATTCATACCTTTTATATAAAAAACAATTTGCAGATGGCACAAATGTTTAAATGCAAAAAATGAGAGAGATAATTTTATTATCTTAGAGCAGAAAAACATTTCTAATTATGTTACCACCTATAAGAAATGTCAGAATATGGGAAGGAAATGGTTAGCAGCTGGCTTGGAATCTAGTTCCTCCCTTAAGAAGTTGCCCCCGGGAACAGGAAAAGGAAACTGACCCAGATAAATCTTTAAAATATGCTAATAATATTCCTCTTGGCAAACACCTACACTAATGGCATTTCTGTTCTAGTTCTATACCATGTAATTGGTCTGTCTGGGTTATTTATGGCAAACAAATAAGGAATGTGTACATTTATGGGTCATGAAAAATGCCAAGTAACGTGTACTATCACAGTAGAGTAAGTCCTCTCCATACCAGCCTTCAAGTTGCAACCTTTCAGAGATGCAAACGTGAGTTCGATGTCCAGTCCCATAAGTCAGTTCATGTGCCTGGCGGACATTGTCACATGCATGTGTTCTCTACAACTGGCCGTGCTTTTGTGTGCTTGACAGTACTGTACAGCATAAAGTAGGACAGCATCTTAACTTCAAGCCTAGAATGTCATCTATGACAAGAAAAAAAAAAAAAAGAGTTACTACCCAGACAGCATCAGATTGCTTTTTTAAGAGGGTAGATAGAACTGAATCCAGCAAGTCACCAGAGCCTGTGCCATCAACATCAGGCATGAGTGAAACTGCAGCTCGCCCTCCGTCTCCTATTGCTGATGATCCTTCAGCTCTACCATCTCCCGCCTTCTCTCCCTCCTCTAGTCAGTAACTCTTCTTTCCTGTTTCGATGCCAGCGCCTGTATGCCAGATGTTATACAGCACTGCTATACTTTTCAAGGTACCATACTGTAAGACTAAAAATGTTCTATTGTGTGTGTGTGTGTGTTATGTATTACTTGTGTGAAAAGCAGTATCAGCCTATTACAGTACAGTACTATATAGTTGATGATGCTAGTTGGGTACCTAAGCTAACTTTGTTGGGCTTACAAATTAGACTTTCAAATGCACTCTCAGAGTGGAACTCATTCCTCATCCATATGTAGTGGACTTCCTGTATAAAACAATGACATACTGCCACTAAGACTGTTCTCTTATGCGTCAGATATTACAGATATTATCTTATAGATATTATCATATCTGTAACTTGGAGACTTCAGATATTAATTAATCTGACCTATAGAGAGAGCATAGCAATGTGTCAAGAAAGAACCTGCAGGGCTGTGTTGCTACTTCCTGCTCTGCTGTCTTCCTATATTCATGACATTATTAGTCCAACTTGATACTGGATAAAATCTGTAATTTGTGCTATTTGAAATAGTCCAGGGACTTAAGGCAGTATCTTCCTGTTTGGGAAACTGTCCTAATAAATGATACAATGACTCCTCACTACCTCCTCTGAATCAGCTAATTCCCACTGTGCAAAAGCATTACCACATGCTTTATTCATTTACCAAGCATATTTTCATCTTCTCAAAGATCTTTCATTCTCTTGTTAGCTACATGGTGCTTCTTAGACTTATTTTATATGTAATAACATGTTTTTTATGTTTCTTCAACCTAAGAGCTTTTAAGAATTTTTCCACCCATCATTCCATGAAGCAGAATTTTAGGTCTAATGCCAAAGTCCATGTTAATTTCTCTCTACATATGATGGAACTTACCCAGCAGAAATTGTCATTCCTTTCCCACCCTGTCTACCATGTGTAGCTAACATCATAATGAACATCAATGCATTTTGCTATCAGTCCCACTGTAGCTTACAACACAGATAAATGATGCTTCACCACAGTACTCCAGGGACCCCTTACTGATCTATAAAATTCAGTACTCAGGATGAAAAGTATTTGTCATCCAAGTTATATAATGTCTACCAGGAGCAGTATGAATATCTGGGGAAGCTGAGCATTTAGAGATTGAAATAAAATGCTGGAGAAAAAAGCCTCAGGTTATGTCCAGGGATGGACAGAAGTGCTGAATCAGTGGCAGGGTCATAGTGAAACTATAACAGAGAGAGAAGAAACAGAAGCACTTCAGGGTGGGATGTTCCAGAACTATTTCCTTTATGTGATGGTCAATGTTTATAATGCACACCAGCCTTTAATCAAGAATGCAATTGAGAACATACCTATTTTTGTAAGTGATCCAGAAATCCCTGGCTTACCTCTCTGAAGGTATAAATATAGCTGAACGTGCTTCCTGCAGCTGTCGGCTCTTCACATTAGGTGGCCAAAGTATTGGAGCCTCAGCATCAGTCCTTCCAGTGAACACTGAGGTTGATTTCCTTTAGGACTGACTGGTTTGATCTCTGTGCTGTCCAAGGGACTCTCAAGAGTCTTCTCCAGCACCACAATTCGAAAGCATCAGTTCTTTGGTGCTCAGCCTTCTTTATGGTCAACTCTTGCATCTGTACGTGACTCTGGGAAAACCATAGCTTTGACCACACGGACCTTCATTGGCAAAGTGATGTCTATGCTTTGTAATATGCATCTTAGTTTGTCATGGCTTTTCTTCCAAGGAACAAGCGTCTTTTAATTTCGTGGCTGCAGTCACTGTCTGCAGTGAATTTGGAGCCCAAAATCAGTTCACGTGGCCTTTTGTATGAGGCATAATTAAGAACTCTCTGATGATCTCTGCTCCAGCTACACCAGCCTTCTTTTACATCTTCAGGTACCTGTTCTTTTTCCTGCCTTGTAGTCTGCTACTCCTTACCTCTGCCTTGAGGAAAGCAGGGCTGTTTAATGATCAACTCTAGTGAGGTACCTGGTTTGCTTGGCAACAAGCTACCTTGTAGATAAGGTTCTTCCTCTCTAAAGTGCATTTATCTGAACTCAGTTTCTCACAAGCCTGGGGACGCAGTATGCTAGTGGATAGCATTTCCAGCATACCATGGAACACGTGTGTGTGTGTGTGTGTGTGTGTGTGTGTTAGCTCAGTCGTGTCCAACTCTTTGCTACCCCATGGACTGCAGACCTCCAGGCTCCTCTGTCCATGAAATTCTCCAGGCAAGAATACTGGAGTGAGTTGCCATTTCCTTCTACAGGGGGTCTTCCCAAACCAGGGGTTGAAACTGGGTCTCCTATGCTGCAGGCAGATGCTTTTCCATGAGTTATGTACTTCAACTCAATTGTTCTGAGCTTATTTTGTCATCTTCTCTCTCAGGAACAAACCACTCTCATGCTAACCTCGTAACCTGGAAGCACAAAGAAGGAGCAAGGTCCTTCTGAAAGGGCACAGCCCATAGCAGTCTACACATCACTAGGTCATTTTTCTGTAAGTTTCAGAGACTGGGTGACTGATCTTCACCTGACCCTCCCAATCTGATCCATCATCATCAGCTGGTAACAGTGGTGTTTGCTGCAAGACCTGTGTACAGCAAAATGCTTGGATAGATATTACCCCTATCCTTAATTCACCTTCAAATCCCAGCTCAGATGCTTTTTGCAGTTATGTTCATGTGCTGTTTACACAGTCTTGGTTCCCTAATAGTTTTTGTGGGTGTGTTTGTGTGATGCTCATAATACTCTGGGCAGGGTATTCAATACTTGATTACTGTTGATTCTCCACATGGGCTATGATATCCTTGAGACTGAGGGTAGTCTGTTTTTCTCACCATTATAAACCCAGAGTTTGGCAAATATGTGTCAAATAAGTAATTGTTAGATGAAGGGAGGAACAGAATAACAACTGATTAAATATAGAAAGTATAGATATTATATGAATGTTATTATCCATTTCTTGAAGAATAAGGGCAAGAGTTATAATTTATTTTCAAAATTTTAGTGAATATGGATTTGATAAACCATGCATTGAGAATTTAGCTGACATTCATGTAGTCATCCTATAGATACTAAGAACTGCCTCCTATACGCCTGGCCCTTTCCTGGGCCCTAGGGATATAGTGCTCTTGCCTGGAAAATCCCATGGATGGAGGAGCCTGATGGGCTGCAGTCCATGGAGTCGCGAAGAGTCAGACACGACTGAGCAACTTCACTTTCACTTTTCACTTTCATGCATTGGAGAAGGAAATGGCAGCCCACTCCAGTGTTCTTGCCTGGAGAATCCCAGGGCCAGAGGAGCCTGGTGGGCTGCCGTCTATGGGGTCACACAGTATTGGACACAACTGAAGCAACTTAGAAGCAACAGCAGGGATATAGTGGGTGAACGACACACTTAGTTCTTGATTTAGCTTAGAGCTCTGCAGACTGGACAAACAGAAACAATTATGGACAGACAAACAGAAACAAACAGAAACAACACATAGCTTATATACTTAATATTCATCTGGCAAACATGATATGAGGGATATACAGGAGTCCATGTTGCAATACAATGGAGGGATGGCATAGTTTAGAATTGAGTCTGGTGAACTCATATAAGATTGAATTCTGAATAGTGAGATTAAGTGAGTCATTCTTATAAAAATGATAGTGTCAGGGGAAGTTGAAAAACAATGTCTTCAGAATATGCATCAAGAACTTGTCAGAATCAGTGTTCCATCAAGAAAACTCATCATGTAGTGGTCTTTGAAATACAGTTTTATAACTGTGTTACAGATCGTGACAACCAGAGAATCTGTGATAAATCTGTGATAGAATTGACTCTCTTTAATTACTCATACACCTCTAAAATTCTGATACACAATACTAAAAATGAGAATTCAGTTTTTGATATTTGCTGTTTTAAAATTTCTCACAGTAAAACTTCATATTTTTCAGAGTATCAGTGAATAAGTTATATATAAAATGAAAGTTCTTGTATTACATTCTGGATATTATGTTTTCTCAGACAATCCAAGATGGGGTTTGTGGAAGGAAAGCTTACCTGTCCTATTTACATTCAGTAATGAGCAAACAGCATGTATTTCTCTCTAAAACAGCATAATGAAGTAAGCACTCACAGTTCTGTCATAAGGAGCGGATACTTCAATACTACCATTAACTAATAAATAGTAACAGGATTATGGTTACAATTATGTAGAAACATACAAATATGTTTCTGCATGTAAAGTGAGGATAACTGAAATGAATACTCTGGATACAGTGACATTCTATGGTTTTATTTAGAATTTTTTAAAAAAAGCACAATGCAAACCACAAACAGAAAATATGTACAAGATATTATTGTCCTTTAAAAATGATTTTATCTTCCCTATATATATTCAAATGGTTTAGTCAAGTATTTGGCAGACAAGACAACAATGAATAAACACATTTAAAATGGCAGGAGGTAGACTTGTGGAGGAGAAAGGAGCAGAAAAACAGGAGCCTATTGAAGTGTAGATTGTATTGAAAATATAAAAGAGTTAAAGTGACATTTCAGTCTAGGATCATCAATCAATAATTTGTCTAAACTTGAAGAAAGCAGCACATTTTTGTTGTGAATGCTGTTTTTTGCCACCCAGATCACCATCAGGACTGAAGAATTTCTGCCCCAGATGCTGGAAAGTTTTTTGACTGACAGTCCTTGATTTGTTGCCCCTTTTCAGAAAGCTTAACTCAGCTGAAGAGAGCTTGACCCAAGGTCAGACCCCATTCCAGGAATAGCCTGTATCCAGTGAGTTTTTGAGGAGAAGGCAATGGCAACCCACCCCAGTACTCTTGCCTGGAAAATCCCATGGACGGAGGGGCCTGGTGGGCTGCAGTCCATGGGGTCGCTAGGAGTCGGACATGACTGAGTGACTTCACTTTCACTTTTCACTTTCATGCATTGGAGCAGGAAATGGCAACCCACTCCAGTGTTCTTGCCTGGAGAATCCCAGGGACGGGGGAGCCTGGTGGGCTGCCGTCTCTGGGGTGGCACAGAGTCGGACACAACTGAAGCGACTTAGCAGCAGCAGCAGTAGTGAGTTTTTGACACAGGAACCTGAAAACACAGGCCCCAAACCCAAATCCAAACAACTCTGAAGGGTCATCTCAGGTCCAGAGGTCACTGCAGGGCTGTCTGAGGCCTTTCTGGTACTGCAGTATAGTCCAGCCTTCCTCTCTACCCAGTTCTGTATCTTTACCCATGGATGTTGATTCCTAAAGCACCCCCTAGGAAACTTCCCCAATGACATCTTCTATGTTAAGTCAGCTTCCCTGGAAACCTAACCCTGACATTCACACCCCATTCCTCTAACTGCCATCATGAACATATCAGGAAATTAAGGTTCTAGTCTTTTCTTGGCCTTGCCCATTTTTCCTTTGTGGATGTGTCCATACCCTTGGACATAGTGATAATGTCACTATGTCAGAGAGGCAAATTTGATATAAAAATATTTGTTCAAAAGTGCTGGAGTTTTCCTTGATGGGATAACTTTCTTATGACTATCCCTGTCTAAAAGCCCTAGATAAAATTTCAAGTAAGTGAATTAGGTTGCTATAAGTTAATTTTCCTCTTTTCTGACACCTGTTTTATCGATTCTTATCGATAACTATTTCTTCATGTGTCATCAGAAAAATCATGTGAGGGTTTTGCTACCTGTCCTGAGGAAAATTTGTGGTAAAAACTACAAGGAAGACATTATAAGAAAGGAAAGGACTGCTAACACTGGAATTTCATGTATCAGAGCAATTCTAATAGTGGAGCAATTTTCTCTGGATGGAAGGGGCCTTCTTGCCGCCTTTTATATCACTTTAATTTGGGTGACATTTTATTAACTTAATGCAAAAGTTCAATCTTGTTAAATCTATGTTTTTAACCTGTTACAACAGAATAATTTCCACATATTCCTTATTATCATTTTTTTTCTATCATTACATAAATCTTATTATATTACCCAAATATTTTTTCTCTTCCCATTTGCAATTCTAAGAGAAAAGTAAAGGAATTACATAGGAGATGTTCAGTCAGGACCTGTAACACTATAAAATTATCAATATGAAGATGTTTTTCCACATGTGATCAATTAACCAACATTAAAATGAAACACAAGCTGGAATCAAGATTGCCAGGAGAAATATCAATAACCTCAGATATGCAGATGACACCACCCTTATGGCAGAAAGTGAAGAGGAACTAAAAAGCCTCTTGATGAAAGTGAAAGAGGAGAGTGAAAAAGTTGGCTTAAAGTTCAACATTCAGAAAACTAAGATCATAAGATCCAGTCCCATCACTTCTTGATGAAAGTGAAAGAAGAGAGTGAAAAAGTTGGCTTAAAGCTCAACATTCAGAAAACTAAGATCATGGCGTACTGTACCATCATTTCATGGCAAATAGATGAGTAAACAGTGGAAACAGTGGCTAACTTTATTTTGGGGGGCTACAAAATCACTGTAGATGGTGATTGCAGCCATGAAATTAAAAGACGCTTACTCCTTGGAAGGAAAGTTATGACCAACCTAGACAGCATATTAAAAAGCAGAGGCATTACTTTGCCAACAAAGGTCCATCTAGTCAAGGCTATGGTTTTTCCAGTAGTCATGTATGGATGTGAGATTTGGACTATAAAGAAAGCTGAGCTCCAAAGAATTGATGCTTTGGAACTGTGGTGTTGGGGAAGACTCTTAAGAGTCCCTTGGACTACAAGAAGATCCAACCAGTCCATCCTAAAGGAAATCAATCCTGGGTGTTCATTGGAAGGACTGATGTTGAAGCTAAAACTCCAATACTTTGGCCACCTGATGCAAAGAGCTGACTCATTTGAAAAGACCCTGAGGGCAGGAGGAGAAGGGGACGACAGAGGATGAGATGGTTGAATGGCATCACCGACTCAATGGACATGAGTTTGAGTAAACTCTGGGAGTCGGTGATGGACAATTCTGGCGTGCTGCAATTCATGGAGTTGGAAAGAGTCGGACACGTCTGAGTGACTGAACTGAACTGAAAATAATGTCTCTCCCTCACCTATTTGAACTCTCCTCAAACAATGTTGTTCTTTTATTTTAGCCTTAACACACTACAGAAAGAATCACCAACTACCTACTCCTTTTTCACATTTACTAAAAAAGATTTATTTTGTGGTTGTAATAAAATTGGCAATACCCACAGGCACTTCTTAATATTTAGGCAGTGTTTATCACATAAGAAGGCCTGTAACTTTATGACCTTCTCCTGCATGTGAGTAGCATCTCTGATTTGCTATGTAGACTGGATAATCTGAATTTACCTGCAGTGTTAGTTGAGTCCTTAAGGATCTTGTCACCTAAAAGTCATATATCTTTTCACTTCTTGCATGTGATTTAATGAACTACAGGAACCAAGTGAAAACATTTCTCAAACTATCCACATTAAAATATGAGCAAAACTGAATACGAAAATGTAATTTCCGATGTACCTTTTTCCAGTTTGGAACGTATATACAGACTTGCCAAATTCCCATGAGACAAACCCCTGGATATAAGATGAGGAAAGAGTTAGTGGAATCCTTCTGTGAAGAGCATTTATGTTTGCCATTTTCCCCTTTCCATTTGAAACAGGAAGTCTTCAGCTTCCATTTAAGGTTAATTTTTCTTAGTCTCAGTATCCTCAACCCATGGTCTTCCTTTTAAGAGAACATTTTCTTTTTTAATCCTTTTATTTGGTTGTATATTGAGGGAAGGATGTTTTGGAGAGGATGACAAAGATTGAGCATACCACTTGAAAACTGAAATTGAAATGACAGCTGAGGTTTGGCAACACTTTTCTAAGAAATTGGGTAAGTACCCTCAACTGGAAACAGCTTCTTTGCTGGAGCTATGCTATATTTATCACATGGTTTATTTTTCTTTTAAAAAGAATAACTGAACAAGTGGTGGAAACTGTCTCTGTTTATAAGATTTTTTTTTTTTTCTTTTCAAAAAGAAATAAGATCAGGAACTACCCTGGTGGTTAAGAGACCATGTTTCCATTGCAAGAGGCACGGGTTTGACCCCTGGTTGGGGAACTAAGATCCTACATGCTGCATAGTGGCAAAAAAAAAAAAAAAAAAAAAAGGAAAAGAAAGAAAGAAAGTTGAGGTCAAACAAGCAAGTTAACTTCAGCATCAATCAAAACTTTGTTTACTGTCTCTATTTTTTCTCATAGGCAGTAAGAAGAAAATAGTTGATAAATTCTTCCTAAGACTTTAGACCTCTTCTAAAATTCATTTTTTCAGCTTAATATGTATTAATCTAGCATTATAATCCTGATATTGTATGAAACATAATCATAAAATACAAATATTATAGCTTTACTTGTGACTCAGTAGATTCTGTAATTTATGTCTAGTTTACTCTGCCCTTAACCAATAATACATAAATTTTACTCTTATAGTCAGTGTCTAGGAGCACACCGGGTTTTCCCATTTCCCATTTTCTTATTCATTACCCTAGTGCTACAACATATTTGATCTTCAGTTTTTGCTGTAGGTCACATCTTAAATTCTCCTACTCTCAAACACTTAGAGACTGAAATTCTGAGAAATGCTTTCCTAACATTCTCTTGATGGCCTGGCATCCGTTTGTTTGGTGCTATTTTACTCTTGTTTGCAGATGTATAGCTAACTTATTAGCTAGATGAATGCACATTCCTTAGCCTGACTGCTCATATAACTGTCAAAATACAAAATCACATTTTATTAATCTTCCAAATTATTACCCCAAATAAGACCCCTGTTAATGAGGAGCTTTGATTTCCAGAGTTCTGTTCCAATGTAAGGTTTTAACAGCATCAAATTTCCAAGTAATAGATCAAACCCCAGTACCATATAGTTTCTACCCATTTAGCCTACTTGAAGCCATTTCAGTAGTTCTGGTTTGCTAAGTGCTACGGTCTGAATGTTTGTGTTCCCTCCACTGGCTGACAAGCCACAGTCTCCCAAATGCCCTGCCAGAAACACTCTTTTTTTCTAAGTTTGCTTGTAGTGGCTCACCTTCCAAGAGTGGTTTACCTCTAGCTCCATTTCTTTTCATTATTTTCCAGAAGTTGCATTGTCTGTATGGAGGTGGTAATTTTCATATTTCTGCATGTAATATTTTCTTCTACCATTATTTTTTCCAACTTTCTGCATTCTTGTGTCTCATAGATTTCTATTAGAAGCAATACATTATTTTATTTTTACAGTTGAATTACTTAAAGTTCTAATGCAATGGTTGTTGTCTATCACTATAGGAATTAATCTTTATAAATTCTATATATCACATAATTCCTGTTTTCTAGCTGTCCCACCTGTTCTAGGCTTTTTTCCCTCTCTCATTTCTTATATATGTTAGATGTAAAGAATTTATGTTAACCATTATACTTTTTTTTCTCTACTGATTTTATTTCTTTTGCCTTAGAAGTTGTAGTATCAAGGTAATGGTGGGCTCATAGATTGAAATTGGGAGTGTTCTGCCCACTTCAAATTTTTGTAATAGTTTGAGAAGGATAGGTGTTAGTCCTTCTTTATTTGTTTAGTAAAATTATCCTGTGAAGCCATCAGACTGTTCCATGTTAGTCAAGAGAGTTCAGGCAGCTGGGCTGCCATCAGAGATCTGGTATACTTCTGGGGTGCTGGTTGAGTAAGCACCAATAGCAACCACCAGCACCATACCTGGACCACTCCCCGAGACTCTATATCGCTAGATTGAGTCTTTTCCCACTTCTTGGCTGTCTTGTGTCCAGTGACAAGCTGTGGCATTAAATGAGTAGGGCCAGGGCCTTCACTCAGATCAGAGAGCTTTTGGCCACTAGGGTAGACCTCCCTCTGCCTTGTCTGATGACAAGCCAGTACCTGCTTACTCCTCACCGGTGAAGTCTGGGTTTCTCCAGCCTTTCTGTCTGTCTCAGTAGTTCTCCAAGCAGGCATATAAGCTTGTCTGCTCCACATAGAACCCCGGGACTGGGACACTCAGTCTGTGTCTTGACCTGCTCACTCTTCAGAGTGAGTGCCTGACTCTACAATCTCTCCTTCCTCTTAGTCACCCGCCCACCAGGTTTGCAGGTCCTGACCTGATGCTTTTCTTCCTGTTCTACCTGATTATATAGCTATATTTTTGCAGTCTTGGTTATACAGGAGTTATTCTGCCAGTTTCCATAATAATAATTATGTTAGTTTTCCATAAGAATTATTCCACATGTGGATTTTTTTCTTTTTTGATTTGCTTGTGGAGGGAAGTGAGCTACATGTCCTCTTACTGTGCAATATTGACCATTGACCCCGCACCCTTGTCATACATTTTCATTCTATTTAGGTTTGTGAAAGATTTTATTTCTGTAATACATTATTATATTTTTAAATGGTGGTGGTGGTTTACTCATTAAGTCATGTCTGACTCTTGTGAACTCATGGACTGTAGCCCTGCCAGGCTCTTCTGTCCATGGAATTTTCCAGACAAGAATACTGAAGTGGGTTGTCATTCCCTTCTCCAGGGGATCTTCCTGACCCAGAGACTGAACCCATATCTCCTGCATTGCAGGCAGTCTCCTACATTGCAGGCGGGTTCTTTACCTCAACCACCAGGGAAGCACATATTTTTAAATCAGATCAGATCAGATCAGTCACTCAGTCATGTCTGACTCTTTGCGACACCCTATGAATCGCAGCACGCCAAGCCTCCCTGTCCATCACCAACTCCCAGAGTTTACTCAGACTCACGTCCATCGAGTCAGTGATGCCATCCAGCCATCTCATCCTCTGTCGTCCCCTTCTCCTCTTGCCCCCAATCCCTCCCAGCATCAGAGTCTTTTCCAATGAGTCAACTCTTCGCATGAGGTGGCCAAAGTACTGGAGTTTCAGCTTTAGCATAATTTTTAAATAGTCAATACTTAAATAGTTTTACTAGTATTTTAACACTTATTTTGCCCATATCAGCCTTTCTTAAAACTCTTCCAGTTAGGATGAAAATATACCCTTTAGAAATTCTTTAGCTCAGTTTATTTTCTGAAAGAGTTTTACCTTGGCCATGTTCTAGAACTACATCTTTGTCATGAATTAATTTGTTGCTTGGTGATCTGTTTCAGCACAGAATAAAAGATCATTCCTCTGTCTTCTTGCTCCAACTCTTGCTGCTGAGAAGCCATCTCTCAGTCTGAATGCTTTTTTCTGAAAGAAGATACTCCTTTTTACTATTTTGACTATGCTGATTATCATTTTGTCTTTATGGTCTGAAGTTTTACCAAAATGTCACTACGTCTGTTTTCTTATATTTATCCAGCTTCAGACTTTCTCTTAGCCTATTTGTGCTGCTATAATAAAAACTAGGTGGCTTATCATCAACTAATCAACACCATTTCTTTTCACTGTAGCCTCACATGGAAGACAGGTCAAGGGAACTCTCTCTCAAACCTTTTTTTTTTTTTTTCTCTCTCTCTCTCTATTTTTAATTGAAGGATAATTGCTTTAGAGCACTGTATGGTTTCTGCCATGCATCAACATGAATTAGCCATAGGTTCACATATGTGCCCTCCCTCTTGAGCCTTCTTCCCACCTCCAAGCCCATCCCCCCCTCTCTAGGTTGTCAGCATGTCTTCTTTGGAGAAATATCTATGTCAAACCTTTTTTATAGGGGCAGACTCCCACTCAAAAGGGCTCTGCCCTCATGACCTATTTATCTCCCCAACTAGTCTGACTCCTAATACTATCACACTTAAGGGTTCAGTTCAGTTCAGTTCAATTCAGTCTCTCAGTCATGTCCGACTCTGCAACTCCATGAATCGCAGCACGCCAGGCCTCCCTGTCCATCACCAGCTCCCGGAGTTCACTCAAACTCACATCCATCAAGTCAGTGATGCCATCCAGCCATCTCATCCTCTGTCGTCCCCTTCTCCTCCTGCCCCCAATCCCTCCCAGCATTAGTCTTTTCCAATGAGTCAACCCTTTGCATGAGGTGGCCAAAGTACTGGAGTTTCAGCTTCATTCCCTACAAAGAAATCCCAGGGCTCATCTCCTAAGTGTTAGGTTTCAACATATGAATTGAGATGGGCACAAATATTGGGACTATAGCAATTCTTTTGACTCTGGAATGTGTGGATTGATATCTTTCACTAGTTCTGAAAACTTCATTGCTAAGATCTTTTCTATATGATTTTTCTCAGTCACTTTCTTATTTCCTTCTGGAATTTTGATAAGATACATACTTGGTGTATTTTATAGCCACATCTCTAATAGTTCCCTAATATTTTCCATCTTTTATATTTCTTTGCTGTGTTAAAATTATTTTTTCTGGCAATACTCTGTTAGGATCTAGTGTAATTTAAAAAATTATCCAATGACATACTCAAAATACGTAACAAAGAGAATATAATGGAGGAGTGGTTTACAAAATACAAATAGCCTCCTCTGTCTATGGGATTTCCTAAGCGAAAATATTAGAGTGGGTTGCCATTTCTCTCTCCAGGTTATCTTCCTAATCCAGGGATCAAACTCAGGTCTCCTACATTGCAAATGGATTCTTTGCCAACTAAGCCACCAAGGAAGCCCTGCAAATTGGGTTAATGAAAACCATTAAGGCGTGGTAACGTATTCCTTGGCAGCATCAGGAAGAACCTACCACCCCTGAGCCAGAAGGAAGAAGAAGAGTGAGTTGTAATAATCCAGCAAGACCCAGAATTATTTCGAGGGGGCTGCCATGGTCCAGCAGAAAAGAAGCCAAGTGGCTAAATCCCAACTTTCCTCTTCTCCCCAAATTTGATCTTCTAATGGTCTTCTAATGATCTCCTAATGGCCAATCTGAACTTAATAAGACATGGAGGCAATGAAGCCTAGAATGTAGTGTAACATGGAGAATACTTTTGAAGAAGCAAAAGCTTCGGCTGAAAAAATCTGCTGACAGCCTTATGGAGATTCACTTGTACATAACAAATTATTTTTCTCCTGCTCTTTTTAAAATTTTCTTTAACTTTTGACATTTTAATTAGGTATCTTGGCATGTGTCTCTGTGTAATCCTTTTATATGAAATTCTGGGCTTCCAGGATATCTTTTTCTTTTCCATGTTAGGGAAGTTTTTAGTCATTATTTCTTCAATAGGTCCTCTGCCTCATTATTTCATTTTCTTTTTGGATAATTTAATTTGAATATTCATCCACTTGATATTATCCCATAAATCCCTTAAAGTATATATATTCATTTTTGTTTAAATTCTTTTTTTCCCCTTGTTACCACTCAGCTTGGGTGAATTTCATTGTCCCATCTTTTAAGTTCACTGATCCTTTTTTCTCTTTCATCTAGTCTGCTTTTCAATCCCTCTAGTATATTTTTCAAAGTTCAGTCATAATTTTCAGCTGTGACTTCTATTTGATTTTCTCTTATACTCTCTCTTTTTGAAGTTCTCATTGTGCTTCTCCTTTATTATCCTGAACTTGATAATCATCTTTAAGACCATCATCTTTAACTCTTTATCAGATATACCACTTATCTCCATTTCATTTTTTTTCTGAGGTTTCATATTATTTTTTCATTTGGATCAAATTCCTATGTGGTTGGATTCTATGCATTAATTAGAACAAGTACCACCCCCCCATTTGAAGGAAAGGCCCTTTGTAAGAGATAAATTATATATTCAATCCCACGGTAGTTCTTGATTGTTTCTCCATTTTTTGTGATTCTCCAAGTACTCTATTTTAATTTTTATGGCTCCCAGTAGTTGAGGGTGTGCTGAGACATGTCAGTATCCCAAACGAGAGGATATCAGTCAGCACCTAGATTCAGGCTGACTGGAAGCCAGACCTTCATGCAGCAGCTTTCAGTGTATAGATAAAATAAGCCCTGCAGGCCATCAGAACCAGGTAATACAGAGGTGTTGCCTGGAAGCAGCTACAAGAAGAGAGAAACAGAGAAAGGGTACAAACTTCTTTTAAGGTGGGTACCAGAAGTTGGAGCATTGCAGACAGAGAACACAAAAATTGCATTCCCTGGCCTCTATTCCCTGAGAGCACCTTCATAGGCCACAGTTCAGTTCAGTTCAGTCACTCAGTCATGTCTGACTGTTTGCGACCCCATGGACTGCAGCATGCCAGGCTTCCCTATCTATCACCAACTCCTGTAGCTTGCTCAAACTCTTGCCCCTTGAGTCAGTGATGCCATCCAACCATCTCATCCTCTGTCATCCCTTTTTCCTCCTACCTTCAATCTTTCCCAACAGCAGGGTCTTTTCCAGTGAGTCAGTTCTTCCCATCAGGTGGCCAAAGTATTGGAGTTTCAGCTTCAGCATCAGTCCTTCCAATGAATATTCGGGACTGATTTCCTTTGGGATGGACTGGTTGGATCTCCTTGCAGTCCAAGGGACTCTCAAGAGTCTTCTCCAACACCACAGTTCAAAAGCATCAATTCATCGGCGCTCAGCTTTCTTTATAGTCCAACTCTCACATCCATGACTACTGGAGAAACCATAGCATTGACTAGACAGAACTTTGTTGGCAAAGCAATGTCTCTGCTTTTTTAATATGCTGTCTAGGTTTGTCATAGCTTTTCTTCCAAGGAGCAAGCGTCTTTCAATTTCATGGCCATGGGTGTGTACCAAACCAGATGTCTGCCTTTCTGGCCAAGCACCTGGACAAGCCTCTTTCACAGAAAGCCTACAGGTACATTTCAGTTTTCTATCTGTGCAGTGCCCTCAGGTTTTAGCCAATCATGAACTGTCTCTCTGATTGCTATAGTCCTTGGGTTCCAGAAAAATAAGATCCTTTGGCCTTTAGAGCCCAGTGATCACAGGGTGTCCACTGGGGAGCAGTCCCAAAATGCATGTAAAAGCTCCCCCCTGGAAGACACTGGTGATCCGGAGCATGGAACAGGGAGAGTATGAAGATAGGCCACCATCTGGGATCTCTAGAAAGGACTGGCTCCTAAAAGTGTATTTCATTAGAAACCCGCTCCTCAAGCCACAGTTACGAAGATAGACTAATAGGCCTTTTTGCTATCCTGGGCTCTTGAGACTCTTGCTTCTTGCTCTGCTCTGAAGGTGGTAGTCATTTAAGAACTCTGTCTGCTCTGGTAAGTCATGTAAGACTCTGGAACATAAGCCTCACTGACAACTATAGCTGGGCGATTGGTATTGTCCTCTGGATTGCAGCCAAAAAGTCAAGACAATCAGAGTGCTTACAAACCTCCTTTCTGGGAAATATCATTAAATCATGGAGATGGTGCCTACTGACCAGGGAGAATAAAAAGATGCCTCCTGCCAAGCTTTATCCCTGAAGATATACCCCAGCAGGCCTCTGAATATGTGTTAAGACATACCTATCCCTCAGGCTAATGGTTTAAGATAATAAGCAAAGAAAGCTCATTCACATAAAGCATGGGTGCCTATCAATTGGCAGCCTTTTCCCTGGTCCTTGTGAGTCCAAAGTACAAGCCCTTTAACGGCCATTTCTCAGAGTGCTACAGACTTGTGGGTCTTGAAAATATGAGCCCCATTGATTTTCAAAGCTAAATGTTTCTGGACCCATCTATCAGGCGCAAGTCTTAAAAGATGGGGTTCTTGATGTGCAGTTCAAACCCTTTACTCCTTTAGGGAGAAGTTCCAGGTTTTGAGTTCAGTCTCAATTGTAAGTTGCAGTACCAGGGCTGGGTTTTATGGTGAGATAATGTCTCAGCCTCTGCTATCCAATTTGAAGTGAGTTTTTCTCTCATTTGCCCAATATATAGGAGTTACCTAATTTTTACATTTTTTTCAGAGGAACTTTTTTCATATGTATTTGTTGATTCAATGCACCCATGGGAACAGGTGAGTGCAGGGTCATCCTATGTAGCCATCTTGAACAAGACACATATATGTTAATTAATTTCAATAAAGTTTCATCTTAATTACCTTGGATTAAGTTTTAAATAACAGCAATATTAAGAGTTTTTCATTTTACAGTTATTCTTAATTTTATACAGTCTGCCTGGCAATGCTTATTATTATGTTGGTAAAAGTTGTTCAGTTGATAAGTTGTGTCTGAGTCTTTGCAATCCCATGGACTGCAGCATGCCAGCCTTTCCTATATCCTTCACTATCTCCTGGAGTTTGCATAAACTCACACCCATTGAGTCGGTGATACCATCCAACCATCTCATCCTCTGCTGCCCATTTTTCCTCCTGCCTTCAATCTTTTCCAGCATCAGGGTCTTACATGAGGAGGCCAAAGTATTGAAGCTTCAGCTTTAGCATCAGTTCTTCCAATGAATATTCAGGGTTGACTTCCTTTAGGACTGACTAGTTTCATCACCTTGCTATTCAAGGGACTCTCAAGAATCTCTTTAGTTCCTTTTTGCTTTATGCCATTAGTGGTATCATCTGCATATCTGAGGATGTCAATATTTCTCCTGGCAATCTTGATTCCAGCTTGTGCTTCAACCATCCTGGCATTTCACATGACATACTCTGCATATAAGTTAAATAAGCAGGTGACATATACAGCCTTGACATACTTCTTTCCCAATTTTGAACTACAGTAGTTCCATGTCTGGTTCTAACTGTTGCTTCTTGACCTGAATACAGGTTTCTAAGGAGACAGGTAAGATGATCTGGTATTTACATCTCTTTAAGAATTTTCCACTGTTTGCTGTGATTCACATAGTAAAAGGCTTTATCATAATCAATGAAACAGAAGTAGGGGTTTTTCTGGAATTCCCTTGCTTTTTCTACGATCCAGTGGATGTTGGCAATTTGATCTCTACTTCCTCTGCCTAAAATATTTCTAGGTAAATAGTATCATGACTGGATACAAGGACTATTTTGCTGATTATGAGGGCTACTCCTTTTCTTCTAAGAGATCCTTGCCCACAGTAGTAGATATAATGGTCATTTGAATTAAATTCTCCCATTTCTGTCCATTTCAGTTCATTGATTCTTACAATGTTGATGTTCACTCTTGCCATCTCCTGCCTGACCACATCAAATTTACCTTGATTTGGGACCTAACATTCCAAGTTCCCATGCAATGTTTTTCTTTAGACTAAAGCATTAGACTTTAATTTCAGCACCATACACATCTACAACTGTGTGTCATTTCCTCTTTGCCCAGACTCTTCATTCTTTCTGGAGCCATTCCTTGATCTTTCCGGTAGCATACTGGACACCTACCAGCCTGGGGGCTCATCTCCTGGTGTCATATCTTTTTTTCCTTTTCATACTGTCTGTGGGGTTCTCGAGGCAAAATAGTGTAGTGGTTTGCCATTCCCTTCTCCAGTGGGCCATGTTTTGTTACAGTACTCGTAAGCAGCCCATGCAGCTCAATACCAGAAAAATAAATGACCCAATCAAAACATGGGCCAAAGAACTAAACAGACATTTCTCCAAAGAAGACATACAGATAGCTAACAAACACATGAAAAAATGCCCAACATCACTCATTTTCAGAGAAATGCAAATCAAAACCACAATGAGGTACCATCTCATGCTGGTCAGAATGGCTGCTATCAAAAAGTCTACAAGCAATAAATGCTGGAGAGGGTGTGGAGAAAGGGGAACCCTTTTACACTGTTGGTGGGAATGCAAACTAGTACAGCCACTATGAGAACAGTGTGGAGATTCCTTAAAAAACTGGAAATAGAACTGCCATACGACCCAGCAATCCCACTGCTGGGCATACACACTGAAGAAACCAGAAATAAAAGAGACACATATACTCCAGTGTTCATTGCAGCACTGTTAGCAATAGCTAGTACATGGAAGCAACCTAGATGTCCATCAGCAGATGAATGGATAAGAAAGTTGTGGTACATATACACAATGGAATATTACTCAGCCATTAAAAAGAATGCATTTGAATCAGTTCTGATGAGGTGGATGAAACTAGAGCCTATTATACAGAGTGAATTGAGCCAGAAAGAAAAACACCAATACAGTATATTAATGCATATATATGGAATTTAGAAAGATGATAACGACAACCCTATATGCAAGACAGCAAAAGAGACACAGCTATAAAGAACAGACTTTTGGCTAAAATATGAATGGACAAAAAGGAAAAAAAAAAACTTTCCAAAGAATGAGTATGATGTCACGAAAGGAATCCCAAGGATGTTTCACACTTATTTAAAGTTGTTACTCTCGAGAGTAACTTTACTAATGCTTCCATCTGGTCATTTTCTTCAGCTATGTGTTGAATTCTCTCTTGAGAATATTGAAGAATCTTGTACAGAACTGTGAGTGTCAAACTTGGCTCCACGCTCCTTCCTAAGATTTTGGTCTCCAAATCACCATGCATCATTTACATACTAGGTTTTCAAACAATATTTCATATAAAAATGTTTGAAAACTTGGTATACTTAATTCTACATTAGGTGTGAAAACAGTTTCACATTTGTTTAATTCAAAAGGATCCATAACTAATACAATTATGTAAAGTTTAAAAATAAAATAAAATTAAAAAAAAAGGATCCATCAAATAATGCTATAAATAGTGCAGTAGTAAATGTGATTAACATGTTTTCTAATGTATTGCTTTATCAATATGGTATTAGCAAAGATAACCTATGTAAATTATCTGCCTGGCTTAATCTCTACTAATAGCTAATGTAGGCTATTTAGAATTCATATAGAGTCTCAGGGTTAACTCATGTATACAGCGTTCTTTTTGGCATGCGTTAAATATATTGGGAGTAGTGTCAAATCACTTTATTCTCTTATTTCCTCCCTCCTATCTTTTTCTTCCTCCAGTCATTCAACGGACATTTATCAAGTACCTTCTATGTTTTGATATAGAAAGTACCAGAAGTACTTAACATATAATAAAAAATGAGAATATCTAGATATTGTGTCATATTTAAGATAAAAAATTACTTACAATATATGTGTACATTGGTTAACATATACAAACTGAGGCAAAAATAAGATCTTTTTTGGATGTCTTAACTTTATAATTATATTGTTTATATTCTGAAAAGAGGAGTAAAAATTCCCAAAATGTTATCTTCAATGTAAAAATTATATCAGCATCACCTCTGTGTTTCTTTGTTTATCAGGAATTGAGTTACAGTGTTAACATTTATATTCTTATTTAATCTTCATGATAACTCTGTAAGGTACATACTATAATGGTCTTTATCAATGAATGGAAGGATGGTTGAGTACTTTGCTTTATCCATATTCTATATCATATAAGGGGCATAGTGACCATGTGACAGTCTGACACCAGAGTCTCTGTTCTTGAGACTGCATTATACTGCTTTATGCTTGGGTTAATTCATGTCACTGAATGAGTCCTACATGGTTTTGTCTCTCCAGCACTTGCGCCTCTCACATTATACACACTCTTCTACAGTCACAATTTGGATCTGTCAGCTCTTTCTTATTTCAGTATTCTTTCTTCACATAGACAATTTACAGTAGTTGTTCCTGTTTTTTTCTGTGTTCTTTACCTATTTAATTCCAATTCATCCTCCAGCTATCAGCCAAAATATTACTTCAGAAAAGAGTTGTTATCTGACCCACAGAACTAAATCAAATTTAGTTTTCCTAGCACTGTAGACCCCTTATTTCTGAACACTTCACACAAATGTAATTTTCTTTTCTTTTTTTGGTAACCATTTGATGGATGTGTTTGTACCCGCTCTGGGATATGAGCCCCGTAAAGATAAAAATCATATATCTCTTTATGATTTCCATTTTAAATCATGCACCTGGAGAAGAGGCTGACCATAGTCAGTGCTCAATTATCAGTTCTCACCTTACTCAATTTCTTGGTAACATTTTACACCATCTTCTTTAAATAATGATCTTGGAATCCAAGATATCACGTTCTCCTGGATTTCTTCCTGCCTCTTTGATAGTTCCTTCTCATACTCAGTTGCTAAATTATCCTTCTGAAATCTTGAAACTTTTAAATTCAGTAGTCATTCAATTTAATTTGTCTCCTCTCTTTTTATTCACTATCTAAGGATTTTTTTTTTTATTTAAATTTATTTATTTTAATTAGAGGCTAATTACTTTACAATATATCTAAGGAATTCATTGTTTTTCAAGACTTTAGTACCATTCTTGTCTATATCAACATAAAGTTTTGCTTAGTAGATTGGAACAGAATCTGAGGAAGTCTCTGTGTTTCCTTTCTGGCCTCTTTCATTCTTTTAACAATAAAGTGACCAAAGAAATATTTTTGAAACATTAAGCCATATCATATCACCCTCTAATGACTTGTCACATTTAGAATAAAACCCTATGTTATTACTATTATCTGTAAGCCCTTACATGCTCTGCATCCTAAATGTATCTGGGTCCACATATATATACACAATATATATATTATGTGTAATATATAACACACACACACATATATGTATATAATATATATAACACAATATAACATATGTACATAATATATATGACACAATATAATATATAATATATGTATATTATATATATATATAACACAATATAACATAGTTATAACTCAATAACTCATCTCCATCATACTAGACTTTTTGATAATCTCAGGAAAAAGCATCAGTCTTCTACTCTTAGGTTTTTGCACTTTCTCTTCTCTCTATGTATTGTCTTTCCTCAAGTAATTTAGTACCTCACTTCATTCATGACGCTCCTTTTACCTCCACAAAGAGAAATCTTCTACCCACCTATCTAAAAATACACTTCTTATCACTATTTTCTCATCATATGTTATTATTCATTATACAATAATTACCTACCTACAACAAATATTTAACGTTTATTATGTCTATATGTTTATATTTTTAGTTTATGCCTCCACACTATAATATACATTATATAAGAATAGGGTCATCCTTGAAGAGTACCAAGCACATAATGTATGTTCAATAAGTGTATACTGAATAAATAAACAGTAAGTGTTCAGAATATATTTAGTTAATAAATATATTAAAGAATGCAGGAATTCTACCTCCAGCCATGTAGGAATAGCTTGTATAAAACAAAGCCTCTTAGAATGCCTAACAGGAAAGAATGAGTAATATTTAAAAATATTATCTAAAATAATAAAACTACCAATTCACTAAAAATATGAGGATCCCATGATCAAAGAGAAAAACAAAGAACAGAAGTAAGTACAGTATTCTGGGTAGATTTTTCCCTTGAGGCTAAACCATTTCTAAGCTAAAGCATCCAAGTATAGAAGCCAAGTAGCTGAAATTATCTGTAACAGAAAATGAAGTGATGAATAAGAAGCTCAGAAGAAAAAATTAGACAGTGAACCAAGGGAAAACTAAGGTATGATGGACTGAGGACAGTTGTAAGCATTTTTACTGTGGTAGAAGTAAAGAGAATGTAAGAGACAGTAGCCCAGGAATATACCCCAGACTTTCAATTAAGATTCCTGAAGAGTTAATCATATGAATAAATATTAGCCAGTAATAGACCACTTTAACAAATACTAAATCTTTAATTTAAATCAGTTTAATGGTGGACTGGTTCAAAATGGTATACCTCTAGTAAACACATATGCTAAAAGCAAAAGAAAATCCTCTCTTGAGTAAGACAGTATCATCTAGAGTTTAAAATTATCTTCACAATATTTATAATGCCTAACATTTAATAAAAACTTGGCATTTCAGTATGCAAGAGAAAATAAGTAAAATTCACATGAAAGAAATAGTCATTAGAGATAGACTCACCAAAAATCCAGTATTTTAAGTTTTAGAAATATACATACATATGTTTATTTTAAAAGGTCCAAATGGACTAAAAAATCTATAAAAGCTATCAACAGAAATTGTTCAATCAAAGCGTGATAAAATTGAGAATCCAAAAGATGGATTTTACTACAGATTAAGTAGAGCTGAAGACAAGAGATTGAACTATAAGACAGTTCAGTATAAAAATTCCAACCTGTATCACAGAAAATAATAATAGAGATTTTTTCAAAGATTTTATTTTTCAGAGCGGTGTAAAACATAAATTAGGAGGTAAATTCAGAGATTTCTCATACACTCCCTGCCTCCACACATCTATGAATACTTACATTATCAACATCATTTACCAGATAATGTTTCCAAGTGATACATCATAATTACTCAATTCCCAGAGTTTACCTTTGGGTTCATTCTTGGTGTTGTACATACTATGGGTTTGGACAAATGTATAATGATATATACCCATCATTATAGTATTCTACAGAATATTTTCACTGCACTAAAATGCTGCTGTATTCTACTATTCATCTTCTCACCTCCAACCTAGCAACTCCTGATCTTTCTATTGTCTTCATAGTTTTGCTTTTTCCAGAATGTCTTATTGTTATGATTATATAGTATGTAGACTTTTCAGATTGGCTTCTTTTATTTAGTAGTATGTACTTACGATTCCTCCATGTCTATTCATGGCTTGAAAGTTCATTTCTTTTTAGCACTATATAAAATTATATTATCTGGATGTACCACAGTGAGTTTATCTATTATCCTACTGAAGGATATCTTGGTTGCTTCTAAGATTTGACAATTATGAATAAAACTGCTATAAACACCTGTGTGCAGATTTAGTATAGACAAGTCTTCAGCTCCTTTGGGTAAATACTAAGAAGCATGAGTACTGGATTACATATTCAGAGTATGTTTAGTTTTGTAAGAAACTTCCAATCTGTAATCCAAAGTGGCTATACTAGTTTCAGTTCCTATCAGCAAGGTCTGGGTGTTCCTCACCAGCATTTCATGTGGTCAGTGTTGTGGATTTTGGCCATTATAATAGGTGAGTAGTAGCATCTCACTTTTGTCTTACCTAAAATAAGGATTTTAAGTAACATATATTACACAGTTAAAAGGTTGAGCAGGTTTGTGATTTGAAATAGTAGGAGGAAAATAACATAGAATACAGGATAGACTTAATAAATAAGGAAATACAAGCTAAGATTATTTCAAATGGCTAAAATTCATCAACCCATAAAGGCAGGAAAAGCTGTGGATCTCAAATAAGATAAAACACCATATGGAAACACATTATTATAAGTGTTTGTGTTAGTTGCTTAATCTTGTCCAACTCTTTGCAAACTCACGAATTGTAGCCCTCCATGCTTCTCTGTCTATGGGATTCTCCAAGCAAAAATATTGGAGTGGATTGCCATTCCCTTTTCCAGAGGATCTTCCTGATTCAGGAATTGAACCTGGGTCTCCTGCATTGCAGGCAGATTCTTTGCCATTTGAACTACAAGGATGTCTACATCATAATAAAACAGTGGGTAAGCACATATAGAGGGTCAAAATGAAAATGACAGCTGTATCTCAATAGAAATAATGTTTGTGCAGAATAATATAGCTGTCAAAATATAATATCCCAAAGTAAAGATGCAGTAAGAATGTTTTCAGAAAAAAATTCAGAAAACTCATCACTAGAAGACCCAACCAAAGGAAACTCAAAAGAATGCTCTTCAGACAAAATGAGAAAGATCCCAGACTAAAGCCCAGGATTCAGGAAGAAATAAAAACTGAAGGAGGACCATATAACTCAGCATCCACTATTCAGTTCAGTATCTTAGCTTAAAATATATGTGTTACTGAAAATGGAAACAATAATAAAACAATAGGCAACAGAGACGTAGTTACAGTTAGTGTTAAAACCACAAAATACTTCATTTACTTTAGATCTGTTAAGACATAGATATAAATGTAATCGCAAGGATAAGCACTCAAATTAGTAGTTTAAAAATGTATATTAAAAGAAGTCTATATAAGGGAAAATATGTGAAAGTGAAAAATACTTGATCGAGCAGAAGGATCGATCCAAAGGATCCAAAGGATCGATCTAGAAGGATCTCCCCCCAAAATGAGAAAAGTGGAATATTATATAGTTAAGTAAGATAAGCCAATAACAGGACAAATACTGTATGTTTTCATTTATAAAAGGTGAGATATCTAAAATACTTAAAATCATAAAAGTAGAGTAGGATGGTGATTGCTAGAGTCTAAGAAGAGGGAGAAATGGAAAATTGTTCAAAGGTTATAAAGTTTCAGTTACATAAGACTGAATTTTAGAGATATGCTATACAACCTTGGGCCTATAGTTAACAATCCCGTATTATACACTAAAGATTTGTTGAAAAAGAGCTCGTATAAAGGGTTCTTACCATAAATATTTTTTCTCTAAGAAATTGCCTTTATTTGGAGATCAGAATGATTACTGTGATTTTAAAAATCACAGTTAAACAGACACTAGTTCTGTCCAACTTCAAATTGTGTGGTTTTTGTTTCTTCATTATTGTGATTATTTTTACTTCAATACTATTGGAATGAGAGTAGAATTCTTTTTGCATTTTTTTCTTGATGTAAAGTTTTCTTGTCAAGATTGAGAATAGGAACACGTTGTTTTTGTTTTATTTGTTTAATCATTAAGTCATATCCGACTCTTTTGCAACCTCACAGCCTGTAGCCTACCAGGCTCCTCTGTCCATGGAATTTTTCAGGCAAGAATACTGGAGTGTGTTACCATTTCCTCCTCTGCATCTCCTGCATTGGCAGGTAGATTCTTTACCACTGCCCCACCTAGGAAGCCCCTGATATCTGATAGGAAGCTGTATGTACAGAAAAAAATCAAATCAGGATTAAAGATTAAAAATGTTCTGAAATGGTAAAAATACTAGAGGAAAATATAGGATACAGTTTTTGTGACCTTGATCTTGGCAATGATCTCATGGATATGACACTAAAAACACAGGCAGCAAAATGAAAGGTAGACAAGTAAGACCACAGCAAACAAAAATGTTTTTGCACAGGAAACAACTTACAGAGAAGAAAAGCAAGCTAAATAGGAGAGGGAACTATTTATAAATGGTATATCTGATAAGTTTTTACCAAAACACATAAGAAAGTCCTACAATTCATTAGCAAAAACAGAATAACTGAATTTAAAAATGGGCAAAGGAACTAAATAGACATTACCTCAAAGAGGACATACAAATGGCCAAGGTGTTTATTTTTATTTGGCATTCATTTTTGCTTGATGTAAAGTTTTCTTGTCAAGAGGGAGAATAGGAACACGTTGTTGTTGTTTTATTTGTTTAATCACTAAGTCCTATCCGATCTCAGAACCTCTTGGATTTATCATTAGGTATCAGCCATTAGTTTGTAAAAATATCAGCTTTTATGTCTTTAAATACTTCTGCCACATGTTCTTGCTTCTCTTCTGGTAATCCTGTTTTATTTGTGTTAGATTATTTGATACTGTCCCACAGCTTTTACAGGTTCTGAATTGTTTTTGCCATTCTTTCTTTTCTCTATGTTTCTAAGAAGTATAAAAAAAAAAAAAAAAAAAAAAAGAAGAAGCCTGAAAATAAAGCATGTAATATAGGAAGTGTCAAAAATTTGTTTAAGAGAATTTAGGAGAAAAAAAAAAAGACCCTGATGCTGGGAAAGATTGAAGGCAGAGGAGAAGAGCGTGGTAGAGGATGAGATAGTTAGATAGCATCACCAACTCGGTGGACATAAACTTGAGCAAATTCCATGAGATAGTGGAAGACAGGGAAGTTGGACATTCTGCAGTCCACAGGGTTGTCTCCTTTAGGTTTCTACACTACCAGAGTTTCAAGAATAGGACCTAAACTGTTTTATCACAGTGCCTCACAATTCATGTGTGCTCAATTTGTTCATTTCTCGATTTCACTTATTTTATCTCATCTATTTAGGCACCTTAGTGCTTACACTGGCATTCTAAATTTTGATTTTATTTTTGACAGAGGACTTATTTTGTTTTTGTTCATATATTCTTAAAAGGTACATATTTGTTCATATATTCTTAAAAGGTACATATTTTGAAATGGGGGATTTTTTGTTATGCTTAATAAAATTTCCCCAAATATTTTTGGCTTTGTACCCCACATGTCTATTTCTCCACTCAACTTGTACTTATCCAGAGAAGCAATCCCTAAACACTCCAATCATTCTCCATTCACATTTCTTTTCCTTGTATATACTTTCTTCATATTAATGATTATAAGTAACATATTAGTAAATTTATTATTTATTATCTGTCAGTTATTCAATTATAAATTCCATGAGGGCTGAGATTGTCCAAGATTTGGGTCATACACAAGATAAATGATTGCTGAATGAATGAATGAAAAATGTTATTAATAGACCTTTTTCTATATTAAATGTAAAATGATCATGAATTTTAATGTATAATCTTGACTTTTAAAACATATTTTATTCAGTGATTGTTGTTGTTCAATCACTCAGTCGTATCTGACTCTGTGACTCCATGGACTGCAGCACACCAGGCTTCACTGTCCTTTATCATCTCCTGGAGTTTGTTCAAACTCCTGTCCATTGAGTCGATAATGCCATCCAACCACCTCATCCTTTATGGCTCCAATCTCCTGCTGCCCTCAATCTTTCCCAGCATAAGGGCCTTTTCCAATGAGTTGGCTCTTTGCATCATTTGGCCAGAGTATTGGAGCTTCAGCTTCAGCATCAGTCCTTCCAAGCTGAAGCTGATATTCAGTGATATCAATATTTTTTAAAAAAATGATATGAACCCTTCGTCTAGTTTTAGATTCCTTGAAATGATATTTTCATGAAAACTATTTGAAAACTTTCCTTTCTTCCCTGTGATCTGTAATAATTTTAATAGGGATAATTAGTTCTTTGAAAAGTTTATTTAATGCCCGTCCTCTACTGTCACTGTAATAAGATTTCTAACATTTATTCCTGTAGTTTGGTAGTTTATTTGATATAAGATATAGAAATTATCACAAATCACAAAATTTTATCATAACGGTTTTATTTTCTCTCATTTTACTTAAACACATCAAATTTTTTTGTTTTTGTACATTATGCAGATTTTTTTCTCCTCTCCTCTCTTTTCTCTTACTGTTTTTCTCCTCCCTTTCTCTCTAAACACTTTCACATACACACCAATTCGCAACCTCATAATTTCTATCTCTTTGAGATACTGGTTTGTCTATTTATTTGATCTTTGTGAAGATACCTAACATTCTAGTATTTACAATCAAATTATATTTTTAATTGTTTTTGTCATTACTTTCATATTGCAGCATTTATTTTTTGACACAAAGTTGTATAGTTCAATTGCAATTCACTTATTACTGTTTTTTCCCATTTAGAAATGTGAATGTTTAAAGGTTTTTTTTCTATGTAGGAATATTGTTTAATTTTTACTTGCCACTAGTAAAATTTTCGGAGAAGGCAATGGCACCCCACTCCAGTACTCTTGCCTGGAAAATCCCATGGACAGAGGAGCCTGGAAGGCTGTGGTCCATGGGGTCGCTGAGGGTTGGACACAACTGAGCTACTTCACTTTCATTTTTCACTTTCATGCATTGGAGAAGGAAATGGCAAACCACTCCAGTGTTCTTGCCTGGAGGATCCCAGGGATGGGGGAGCCTGGTGGGCTGACGTCTATGGGGTCGCACAGAGTTGGACACGACTGAAGTGACTTAGCAGCAGTAGAAGTAAGATTTTAATATACTTGTGCCTCAAACATGTTTATGAATCTTTAAGATTCAATTCACTGATTACTTGATAAATGGTGATTTATTTCAGATTTTCTTCACCTTTAGAAAATTGTATTTTGAATTCTCCTGGTAACTCATATCTTCTGTTTGTTCACATGATTTTCATATCGTTGTCAATTTTTCCACTTAAAATTTCATGTCATTGATAAATTTCCAGCAACATGCATGAAAACCATGGCTACATTATGGTTACATTCCTTGTGTTTTTTGTCTCCTTGCCACCATTCCTTATCATATTCATCTTCAGCTTAAATATAATTTGATGCCTGTACCTTAGAATCCTATCTATTCATATTTCATTAGTAGCAAGAAACTAATTTACTAAAATGTCCTTGCAGTAGATTAATTTCATAGAATTTTTCCCTTTAGTGATCTGGATATTTTTCTCTTTATCATGTTCTGTCATAGTTTCTCAAAAGTTATGTTTAAAAAGTCAGTAATTTCTGTACTCATTATCAAAGATGCCTAGAGGTAGCTGAAATGCAATGCTCACCATGAATGATTGCTCTTGACGTTTCCCTCTGAGCGGCGAAGAATTGATGCTTTTGAACTGTGGTGTTGGAGAAGACTCTTGAGAGTCCCTTGGACTGCAAGGAGATCCGACCAGTCCATTCTGAAGGAGATCAGCCCTGGGATTTCTTTGGAAGGAATGATGCTAAAGCTGAAACTCCAGTACTTTGGCCACCTCATGCGAAGAGTTGACTCATTGGAAAAGACTCTGATGCTGGGAGGGATTGGGGGCAAGAGGAGAAGGGGACGCCAGAGGATGAGATGGCTGGATGGCATCACTGACTCGATGGACGTGAGTCTCAGTGAACTCTGGGAGTTGGTGATGGACAGGGAGGCCTGGCGTGCTGCGATTCATGGGGTCGCAAAGAGTTGGACACGACTGAGCGACTGATCTGATCTGATTTGATCTGATAGACAAGTTAGCCAGTCAGTCAGAGGGCCATCTATATAGTGATAGTCTGGAGTTGGTGTCCCTAACCCCCTTGTTGTTTAAGGGTCAGTTTTATTTTGAAGGACAAATTCAGATCCCTAAATGAGTTTAGCTCCAAGTTCTAGGCAGTTTTAAAAATTAAATGCAATTTTATCCCTTTCACACTACTATTTCTGTGATATTCTGAGTACTGTGTAAATCCTGCAGTTTTCAGCATGTACAACCACTAGGGTCTCTTTCCTTAACTCTACCTATACTGTTTTACTTGAAGGGAATACAAATAATTTACTTCACCGTGCCTCCATTGTGTTTTTTTCTTTTCTTTTTTTTTTTTTTAAGTTCTAGTCAGTTCTTTTCTAAAACATTTTAGAATGTATTTGACTGCAGTAAAGTGAAGCATGGATCAATTGTTTTATTAACTTCCTCAGTTTGTCTAATTCTTAAAGCAAAGCCAGGGAATGCCCTAAACCAAAAGCTGAATACATTTTCCTAAGTTCTGCTCTACTTACTTTATAATGTATGTTTATAGCCTCTATATTCTTGCATTATATAATATGTTATTCCTAGATATTTTCCTTATTCTTAAGATAGAAAAGAACTAAATTTATTCTCTATTTTAGGTGAAAACTTAATTAGAAATTGCTATTTTGAGAAAGTTTAACACTTTATTTTTAATGTTACTTAGAGTTAAAATTGGACTTCCCTGATAGCTCAGTTGGTAAAGAATCTGCCTGCAATGCAGGAGATTCCGGTTGGATTTCTGGGTTAGGAAGATCCGCTGGAGAAGGGATAGGCTACCCACTCCAGTATTCTTGGGCTTCCCTTGTGGCTCAGCTGGTAAAGAATTCGTCTGCAAAGTGAGACCTGTGTTCTATCCCTGGCTTGGGAAGATCCCCTGGAAAAGGGAAAGGCTACCCACTCTAGTATTCTGGCCTGGAGAATTCCATGGACTGTATAGTCCATGGGATCCCAAAGAGTCGGACACCACTGAGCGACTTTCACTTTCACAGGGTTATAATTAGGAGCTTCCCGATGGCTCAGTGGTAGAAAAATCTGCCTGCAATTCAGGAGACAGAGGAGACATGAGTTCAATCCATGGGTCGGGAAGAAATCATGGAAAAGGAAATGGCAACCCACTCCAGGGTTGTTGCCTAGAAAATTCCTTGGGCAGAGGAGCCTGTCAGACTACAGTCCATAGGGTCACAAAGAGTCAAACGTGACTGAGCAATCAGCTTGCAGGGTTATAATTGTTGGAAGTAACTTGAAAAGTGTTATTACGATTTAAGGTTCATATATGTTTCAACTGAAAGGACTCTTAAAACAATTTGAGTTAGATACGATATTCCATATAAGATATAAAGAAATAGAACATAAGTATTAATTTCCTGTATATTTGGAGCAGAAAGCCACAAAATTGTGAGATGTTGGGATACATAAGGAAAGATATCAACATAATGCATGACTAAACAATTAATATTGGTGGTTGAAGTAAATGTAAATAAAAGACTGGCTATAATTAAAGTGTGATCAATAAAACTAACATTAAATGGTGGCAGAAATAAGTGTGATAATGTGAAGCAGTGATAGAAATGAATGTAATAAAAATTTGAGTGGAAAGGAGGAAAAAGTAATTTTTCCATGATTCCTACTAAAATTCTGTGTTTAAATATAGTTTTCTTAGATTTAGTGGGAAGATATATTCCATGAAGAAATTCAAGTGTGAGAAAAATCATTATTAGTTAAGTATTTAAACTTTGTTGTGGCAAAACATTCATTTAAAAATCACCAACTTTAAATGTATGATTGTATTTTATATACATATATATTCATTCATTTTTCACAGTCAAGATATTTAGTTTTTAATCTCCCAAAGTCAATCAAAAATATTTTATCTTCTCTTTCATGACTTTTTTCCTTTGGTCAATGGGTTATTTAAGGTGTATTCTTCAATTTCAAAATATTTTTGCTAGATACTCTTTTTCTGTCTTTGTTTTTAATTTCATCTCATAAGTTTCTTGTGGTCAACATACTGTGTATGACTTCAATTTTTAAAAATTGAGACTCATTTTATGGCCCATAATATGGTCTATTTTGGTGAGTATTTTATGTGCACTTCAAATAATTGTTATCTTGCCATTGTCAGAGAAAACGTCTTTGGTTCATAATGCTATTCAAGCCATCTGCATTCTTACTGATATTCGCCCTATTTATGTCCCTGATCATTGAGAATGCAGAGTTCAAAACTCCATTTATAATAATAGATTTGCCTTTTTTGGTTATATCACATTTGATTTATGTGTTTAAATACATATATATTAATACTTTTATTAAATGTTTATCTACTTTTAGAATTGGGAAACCATTTTGATGACTTGAGCAATTTATCACCATGGAATCTCCCTTCTTATCCCTAGATATATTTTTAGTCCAAAATCTGCTTTGCTAATATTAATATAGTCATACAAGCTTTCTTTTAACTTATTTTTATTGGACCTATTGTTCATTTACAGTGTTGTTAGTTTCTGCTGTATGACTAAGTGAATCAGTTACACATATACATACATCCACTCTTTTTCAGATTCTTATTCCCATATAGGTCATTACAGAGTATTGAGTAGAGCTCCTGTGCTATACAATATGTTCTTATTAGCTATCTATTTTATATATAATAGTGTGTATATGTCGATTCCAGTCTCCCAGTTTATCCCGCCTTCCTCTTTCCCCCTTGGTAACTGTAAGTTTGTTTTCTACATCTGAGACTATTTCTATTTTGTAAATAAGTTCATTTGTACCCCCCTTTTTTTTTTTTAAAGATAACACATATATGTGATACCATATGAAATTCTCTTTCTCTGACTTCACACAGTATGGCAATCTCTAGGTCCATCCATGTCACTGCAGGTGGTATTATTTCATCTTTTTTATGGCTGAGTAACATTCTGTTGTATATATGTACCACATCTTTATCCATTCACCTGTTGATGGGCATTTAGGTTGTTTCCATGTCCTGGCCATCATAAATAGTGCCACAGTGAACACAGGGGTGCATGTATCTTTTCAAAGTATGGTTTTCTCCACTTATATGCCCAGGAGTGGGATTGCTGGTTCATATAGTTCTATTTTTATTTTTTAAAGGCACCTCCATATTGTTTTCAATTGTGGCTTCACCAGCTTTCCCACCAACAGCGTAGGAGATTTCCTTTTCTTCACAGCCTCTCCAGAATTTATTGGTTGTAGTTTTTTTCACAATGGCCATTCTGACCATTGTGAGGGCATACCGTCTTTCTTGTGTTTAGTATTTGCATGGTGTATCTTTTTCCAGCAGTTTATGTGTAACATATCCGTGGCTTTATAGCAAAACTAGATCTTTCAGAAGTACGTGCCTGGATATTGCTCTTTTATCATATCTGATTATCTCTGGTTTTTAATTGCATATTCAAACCCTTTATATTTAGTCATGAATATTGACATATTCTGAATTTGTTGTTTTCCATTTGGTTTTCTATGTATCCCATTTGTTCCTCTTACATTTTTAATATTATTCCTTTCCTCCATTACATGAATTGAGAATGTTTTATAAGCTATTTTTGTCCACTATTTATTAGATTATCAGCGATGTAACTTTCTTACTATTTATATTCTTATACTATTTATATATTTAACTTGATCTTCAATAATTGTATACTTCTTAGATTTTTAAAGAAGCCATGGTATAAATCCACCTTCCTGCCCATCTTTTGTGGTACCATTTTCATACATTTCACATGTATAGGTCCAAAGTCCATCTTCTTGATCTGAAAAAATTTCTGCAATCTTTGTTACACATTTTTTGATGATGAATGGTATCAGCTTTTTATTTTAGGCTTAAAATATCTTTATTTCACCTTTATTTTGGAGATACATTTTTTGTTGGGTATAGAATTCTATGTTGGCACTTCCTTTGCTCCATAGTTCAAAGATACTGCTCTATTGTCTTCTGGCTTCCATTATTTCTGATAAGAATTCTCTTTTTATTTGCGTTCCCCTCTTAAATAGTGACTTTGAGCTTAATTGAGATTCTAAGACCAGTATGATTATAATGTATCAGCTGTTAAAATGTCTTTACTGTTTGGTAATTTTTCTAATACCACAGGTCATCAGAAATTTTTTGTTGCCCTTGGTGTTTTTTTTTTAATCTGTTTTCATCTGGATAGGCTCTACTACTATGTCTTAAAGTTCACTTATCTCTCTTTCTACCATGTCTTTTATAGTATTAATTTTCATTTCAGGTACTATTTTTTTCATTACTCATTGTTTAATTTTGGTTTATTTAATATCTTCCATTTACTTACTCTTAATTTATATTTCTTCCCCTAGACTTTGAGATAGTAACCATATTTAAAACTTTCTTAATCTCCTCACCTGGGCCTTCCCTGGTATCTCAGTTGGTAAAGAATCCACCTGCAATGCAGAAGACCCTGGTTCAATTCCTGGTTTGGGAAGATCTGTTGGAGAAAGGATAGGCTACCCACTCCAGTATTTTTGGGCTTCCCTTATGGCTCAGCTGGTAAAGAATCCGCCTGCAATGTGCAAGACCTGGGTTCTGTCCCTGGGTTGGGAGGATCCTCTGGAGTAGGGAATGACTACCCACTCCAGTATTCTAGCCTAGAGAATTCCACAGACTGTGTATAGTCCATGGGGTCACAAAGAGTCAGACTGAGACTTTCACTTCACTTCACTGCCAGTTGTATTATTTATGCTATCCTTGAGTCTGTTTTATTGACTGATTTTTCACTTGATAATGGGTCACATTTCCTGATCATTTTCATGAATGCTAATTTTGAACTGAATCCTGTCACTGTAAATTATACACTATTTGATGTTACATCTTGCTCTTTCCCTAAGTGAGTTCTGGGTTAAAGGTTTTTTTTGTTTGTTTGTTTGTTTTCTGTTATACAGGTAACTGGAATCAGTTTCAATCATTTTCAGGCTTGTTTTTAAATTCTGTTGAGAGATAACAGAGGGGCATTTAATACAGAGTTAACTTTGATCCTCTACTATGTAAACACCTTTTTAGATAATTTTATTCAAAACTCATGTATTACAAGGTCTTTATATTCTGGCTTATGGAAGGACCAACATTTCATATCCTTTTGTGAGCTCTAAAAATTTCCCTGCCTACTCTGCTGTGAGTTCTTTCCTGAGAGTAACATTTCTTCTCATAGCCTAGTTTGGCATATGTCCAAGGCCTGGAGGAAATCCTTCATCTCTAGAGATTTTTCTTGGTGGGCAGCTCTCTCCTTCCTGGTACTCTTTCTTGTAAATTCTAGGCACCTTCACATGCTGGTAGTCATCTGTCTTCGTCAGAACAGGCGGATTTGGATTGGAGTTAATCTCATGCCCTGAAAACTGCCATCAAGTGGTATATTTCTAGTTTTTCTTTCTTCTCTATTTCTTCAAGAAAATGGTTCTGTGTTGCCAATATTTAAAAACTCATTTCATATATTTTGTTTGTTTTTCTACGTGCTTAAGATAGAGAGTTAAATCTGGTCTCTGTTGGGGCCACTGTCATAAAGGGTAGATGGCAATCATTTATTTCATTTTGTGTTAATTTTTGTTCTGAATTTCTATCATTTTGACCTCTTCTGAAAATACAACTCAGTAAGTTTTGCTTTTTAATTCCACCATCTCCAACCAGACCATGCTGCAACAGGCTAGGGAGGCTCCACTGGCCTTGAGTCTATACAGTTTCCAGGAGAGCTGTCCTTTACCCAGGATATTTCCATCAGGTCCAAGGTGTTTTAGATTTGAATGTTTCTTAAGATCCAGAAATGTATGTTGCAGCTAGAAGCCCTTGTGCCTGGCTTATAGATTAGCCTTTTTATCTACTCTGCAAGATGTGAATTAAAGTTGAGATTAAACATATCTATCATGTAGATATTTCATTCAAGAACTATTTTTAAAGGTTCTTCTAGGTGTCAGGAATTGTTCTTGTATTAATCCATTTAGTTCTCATGATAACTATTCAGTTAAGAAACTGTTACTATCAACATTTCATAGATGAGAAATACAGCTACAGCAAGGCATAGTGGCTTGCTTCGCAATTTCACAACTAGTAAATGAAGAGGAATTTTACCCAAGTAGTCTACTTCCAGTGTTGGGATTCTTAACAACTATACACTACAGCCTTAGATATACTTAAAGCAGCAGTCAGGTAAGCGTGTATTGTCTAAAAAGCATTTATTAATAAACAGTGGAATTAAAATAAGTGAATTGAGCAACCAACAAAACTTGTAACAACTACAACAAATCCAAAGAAAGCTTCAGTTCAGTCATTCAGTTGTGTCTGACTCTTTGCGACTCCAAGGACTGCAGTACGCCAGGCTGCCCTATCCATCACAAACTCCAGGAGCTTACTCAAACTTATGTCCACAGAGTCAGTGATGCCATCCAACCATCTTATCCTCTGTTGTCCCCTCTCCTCCTGCCTTCAATCTTTCCAAGCATCAGGGTTTATTTCAATGAGTCAGTTCTTCGCATCAGGTGGCCCGGCCAAAGGGTTGGAGTTTCAGCATCAGTTCTTCCAATGAATATTCAAGACAAAAGAAACTATAACAAAAGCTTAATAAAGCATAATAGCTTAAAGCTTAATAAAAGAAAGCATAACAAAACTTAATAAAGGTAAAAATAGAAAATTTTAAATTAGAAATGAAAATGGAAGCACTAGTAAATTAATACAAGAACTGATCTTTGTGGGAAAATGATTAAAAAGCATAAATCACAAAATAAGAAATCCTTATAAAGAAATAACCATACACAAAACACAAGCTGATTTAAAAGCATCTGAAAAGAAAATCTTGATCACTATACAAATAAATTTTAGAATATCAACAGACAACTTTATGGGCAAATATTATCAAAGCAACTTCAGAAGACAGAAAGCAAACTCACCAATCATAATAAGTAAAATAGAGAAAATTATTGAAGAACTATTCTGCAAAAGTCACCGTAAGTTTTCTTGGAGCAATTCTATTACACTTCTAAGAAATAAAAGTTTTAGTTGTATTTATACAATTTGAAGGGAGAAAAATCTTAAAATTCTTTTTAAGGTGCTATCATAATATTGGTATCAAAACTCAAAAGTAGAACAAAACAGACAACTATAGATAATTCAGAAACATTCTAAAAAATGATATACTGTTAACAGGTATAGGTTTTCTATGAATTCTAGAATTACACAAATAATTTTCTGTATTGGTAGGAAAAGCATACAGTTATCTCCATAGATATTAAAAAGGTATTTTGTAAATTTAACATCTACTCTTGGTTAAAAACTGAAAAATAAAAGTAAAGTGTTGGATAATTTCTTTGGGGAGGAATATGTGTCTGTATCAATATAAATATATTTTGAGAAATGTTTACTTCTCTGGATTGTCTTGGGTGCTTGCATACTGCTTATTGGGCATATAGACAAATCTGCCTGCAGGAAAATTCTCTTTCATTTTTGGTTCTCTATCAAATCATGTTCCTTCTCCTCTCTTCTCCTAGAACGTTGACTAGTATTGTTCAGAGTTAGTTTAAATTTTGACAGAACATGAGAATAGGCAATGATCAAGAAACTACCATTCTTTGCCAATGAGAGATATTTTTGAATCAAGAAATTATAAGCAGGAGGATAAAGAAATATAGGATAAAGCAATATACACTATAACAGCATGAATTAACTGGTTTCACTTCAGTTACTTAGAACATGAAACCCCATATCCATGTTTGATTTTGAAGCCTATGTGTTCCACCTCAGTATTTCCCTGGTGGCTTAGCCAGTAAAAATCTGCCGGCAATGCAGGAAATGGAAGACATGTGGGTTCATTCCCTGGGTAGGGAAGATCCCTGGAGAAGAAAATGGCAACCCACTCCAGTATTCTTGTCTGGAGAATTTCACGGACAGAGGAGTGTGGTGGGCTACAGTCCATGGGGTCACAGAGTCGGACACAACTGAGTGACTAAGCATGCCCAGTATTTCCAAGGTTGCCATACTCCTTAGTTCTAGTATGGGTTTGCTTCTAGTCTTTCACTTCTTTGCAATTTATGTATTCACCTTCTAAATACAACTCTTAAACGCTGTGCAAAAATGCAGCAGAAGGAGTATTTCCTAACTGAAACTTAAAACTAAGAACAACCAATACTGATCATTTCCCATTACTGATTGCTTGATGCTTCCATGTTATGAACTACCACTTTTGAAATATATTTTAAAACAATTTAATATATTAATAAAGTATGGTGTCTCTATGTTAAACATTTAGTGTTACATTTTTACATTTTCCCTCAGCATATAGTGGGACTCACTTATTATAATTTCTTTGTTTGAATTTTTATGTTAGGATTTGTCATCAAACTGTGCTTATATTTTTAATGGTTATATTGATAGTTTCAGGATTAATTAACTGTAAACATACATAAATCATAAATTATGAAGAACATAGTGCTTAAATACCCTTTCATAACTGTAGCTCATTTCATCATCTTGGTACTTTTTCTTCAGAGAACTTCTTCTCTTCATGCCCAGTACCACCCACATGGGACATTAGGGTTCTCTATCTCTGATTTGCTGATAAAACCCTGAATATTATGGGCTTAAGTATATGTTGACTTGGCATTTGTTCATATTTGTTTAGTTTTCTATGATTAGCAGCCGTAAAGCTGTCTCCCACCTAA
The DNA here is from genome assembly GCF_027580195.1 of Bos mutus. Lineage (NCBI taxonomy): Eukaryota > Metazoa > Chordata > Mammalia > Artiodactyla > Bovidae > Bos > Bos mutus. The sequence continues at coordinate 72,213,630 of NC_091623.1, read as the reverse complement.
TTTTACTTACATCAGTATGGTTCATTCTTAACCTCTTCACAGCTTCCCTTTTACAGACAGAATGTGCTTCATAAAGATTCTCTTGGACTAATGATACGAGACTTCATTGTCTAAGTAAGGGTCCTCTGGATAAGCTTTTCTATACGCTCAACCTACTCTGTGCATCTCTAGTCATATATTATCTGCTATAGCTATTATCCCTTTATTTGATCCAAATTTCCTTTCACTTAACAGTTTTCCTTATGACTTGCATGTGATCATTTCCTAATGAATTGGAGATAACTTTTTTGTCTTCATTCCTATTATTATTGGATTGATTTTTGAAAAGACAATGCCATATATAAGGCTTTTTTTCTCCAGTATATCCCATCAACTTATTATGGTATATAGTGTCTTTCAATTTGATTTATTGTTGCCTCAGATGACTTTAATACCTTGAATTTGAGCTCCCATCCCCAACACAATAACTTATGGATGGAAGCGCTACTGCTAGATGACTTGGGTTCATTAATCTATGACTGTGACACATTATTTTATGTATTCCATTTTTCATGTATGACAGACACATTATGGATCATTCTCATTTTGGTATTTAATGTGTTGTTTTCACTGAACAACAAATGATGTATAATTATACATGTTATTAATTACCTACAGTTGTTTATTTCTTTGGAGCAAGTGAGAAAAAGTATAAAACAAATTCATTATTCAGAATATATGAAACTCATTGTTAATTTCTAATCCATCCATCTCTTTTATTTCTTAAAAGATAGTATTTTATGTGAACAGCCTAAAAAAATCTCTGTTAAGATCTTGTAGCTTTCTATAGATTTCAGATCTGTTGTTTCATCACATTCATATGGGCTTTTTAAATATCCCTTAAATGGCAAAAACAGTATATTCTTTGCTTCTGTTTATGAACAGAATTTAATATCTCTAGGCTGCGAATATTTTATATGTTATTTTTGTACATCTAAATGTGAGCACTACTTCAGAACACTCCTTTATACCCCATCAACCATGAGTTCTGTGCTTAGTCACTCAGTTGTGTCCAACTGAGCAACCCCATGGACTGTAGCCCACCAGGTTCCTCTGTCCATGGGGATTCTCCAGGCAAGAATACTGGAGTGGTTGCCATGCCCTCCTCCAGGGGATCCTTCAGGGATCTTTCCAACCCAGGGACAAATCGAGTTCTCCCCCATTGCAGGCAGATTCTTTACCATCTGAGCCACCAGAGAAACCCATCAACCATGAGTTCTGGTGTAGAAATAGCAGTGAGCTTTCTGAAGCAGTTCCTGGTATGCATTATAATAGCAAGGACTTTTAAAATTTTATTTATTATTGTGGCAAAAATAACATGAGACCCACCATTTTATTTATAAAGGTTGACATATAAAGTAGAGTATTTTAGCCATAAGCACAATGCTGTAGATCGCTATAAATTATTCATCTTGCAAAATTGAAACTTTATGCATGTTCAACTCCTCATTTATTTCTCTCTCCAGCTTCTGGCAATGACTTTCTGCTTCTATAAATATTACTACAATATAGATCTCATATAAGGGAATAATCAAGTATGTGTTGTTCTGTGACTGCCTTATTCCATTTAGCATAATGTTATCAAATTCATCTGTTACTGCATGTAGCAAGATTTCCTTCTTTTTATGGTTGAATAATATTTCATTGTAAGTGTATAACACATTTTTCTTTCTTACTGTTTTATTTAGCATTTTCTTTCTTTTCTCTTGCCCTTCTCCCCTCCACCTGTCTTTCATCCCTCCTTCCCTCCTTTCTCCCTTTCTTCTTTCCTTCCTTACTTTTGAGCACATTTCAGATCTACCCTCCAAACACATTTAAAGTACATATTATTGATATAACTATAGTCACAAGGCTGTACACTAGATATCCAGACCTTAATCATCTAGTATAATTGGAAGTTTCGATAGTTTAATCAACATCATGTCATTTTTCCTTCCTCCCAGCTCCTGGTAACTACCAATATACTCCCTTCTCTTATGAGTTTGACTATTTTAGATTTCACACGTACATTAGGTCACACAGTATGTATCTTTCTGTGTTTGGCTTGTTTCATCCAGTTTCATCTATTTGATCACAAATGGCAGAATTTTTTTTTTTCCTATGGATGAATAATATCCCATTGTATGTATATGTGTAAATATATTTATGTTTTCTTTATTCACTCATCCATTGGTATTTCTACATTTTGGCTAATGCTGCAGTTAATATGGAAATTCAGATTTCTCCCAGATACTGGTCTTATTTCTATTAGATGTGTATCCAGAAGTGGGGCTGCTGAATCATAAGATAGTTCTAGTTGTTATTTTTCAAAGAACTTCCATATAATTGTCTGTAATGGCTGTACCAGTTTACATTCCCATCAACAGTATAAAGGGTTCCCTTTACTCCGCAGTCGTCCCAGCACTCATTTCTGGTCTTTTTGAGAATAGCCATTCTTACAGGTGGTTTTAATTTGCATTTCCTTGATGATTTGTGATGTTAAGCACCTTTTCATATACCTGTTGGCCATTTGTATGTCTTCTTTAAAGAAATGTCTATTCAAGTCTTTTGCCCATTTTGAAAATACGATTATTTGGCTTTTGCTATTAAGTTGTAGGAGTTCTTACCCTGATCAGAAAGGTGACTTGCAGATATTTTCTCCCATTCTATAGGTTGCCTTTTCACCCTGCTGACACTTTGCTTTCTCTTGCAGAAGCCCATAAGACTGAAGTAATCCCATGTGTCTATTTTAACTTTTGTCGCTTATGCTTTTGGTGTCACACCCCAAAAACCCATTGCCCAGATCAGTGTCACGATTTTTCCCTATGTTTTCTACTAAGAGTTTGAAATTTTGAGGTTTTACATTTAAGTCTTTAATCCATGTTATCTTTTGTGCATGGTATTAAAAAAGGTCTAATTTCATTCTTTTCATGTGTATATCCTGCTTCCCAACCTATGATCTAAAAGGCTATATCAAGGTGGTAAGAATAATATGAGCAAAGACTCTTGGATATGAAAAATATTTGCTACTAAATTATACATTTAACTATCTTGCTATCCTTAATACACAGAGTTAGCATTTTTGTATTCCCAGTCTCTTGAATATAGTATACTCATTCAACTTGCTAATCTTTGTCCTCAATACCTTTGTTTCTCTTTTAAATGCATTTTGAGTCCTTTTTAAGCTATAAGCCATTCCTGAAGTTCCCAATGAGGTACATCTTTCTTTGAATAGTTCTTCAAAGAACTATTAATTCTTTGAATAACTATAGTTCTTCAAATAACTTAGTCTTTGCTCCTTCTTTTTAAACACCCTGCTGCTGCTGCTGCTAAGTCGCTTCAGTCGTATACTGATTTTTTGCCTCAGTGTTTATTCTTCTCAACTAGATTCTGAGACCTTGTATTGACAGGTCCACAATTTATATATCTTTATATATTCTACCAGGCCCTTTATAGAGTAAATACTATAATAATATTAACCATAATAACTAGCTTTTATTAAATTCTTATTACATATCAGGCAAAAGTGAAAAAATCTGTTGGTTGTTGTAAATGAATATTGTGAAAAGGCAGTTACTTTCTGAATTGAACAATATAAATTAAATACTTGGATAACTTTCAGGAGTTGCAAGATAGACTAGAGTCAATGAAAAATAATACCATCCTCATCCCTATGCTGCTATTCTGGCTGAGTTAGATGGCTTCCATAGCTCTGCATGTTCATATTTACCAGATATGTATGTCATCTACTCAAATCTTGTATCAGGAAAGCTAAGCTCCATACATAACAGAGAATTTATGATTTGATACAAATTGGATGGGTGATGTTCCTTTGTTTGAAGTATACCACATTCTTTTTCATGCTATGGATTATTTACTTTATGATAGTAACTCAGGAGACTCTTTCATCTTCTGGTAGCTATGCCAACAACATTGACTACTGAGAGATCTGTACAGGCCTTTTGCTCACAAGAGACAATGTTGTTCCTGTCTTCAGATGTGCATGTACGTGCAAGGAATTTATCTTAGCTGACAGCAGTGCTCATGTATCCAGGGGCAAATGTGAACATGCTTAAATACCACAGGAAGATAGCCCAGGTCTACTAGATATATCTACCCTACTAGAGCTAAGGCAGTGCGGCTGTTGGAGAGAGGCTGTGAGGGAATGTGCTTGATTGTTCTTGGTGGGTCTTCTGTTATTCAAGTCATTTCATATCAGTCAGATGACAAGGATGAGGAGAAGCATTTTGAATGTTTAATTAAACTGAGTTTTATTGTGCACAAATACCAACCTTCTCTAGATTACAATACTATATTTTGAGATGTGAAACAAAATTATTTTTCCCCATAATGAAATAGTGTTGAAATTCAACTAGTTCTGAATGTTCATGCCAGTTCTAGAAACATGCTATCAAAACAAAGAAAAATATAGAAAATATTCCATAGAAACATTTTTCAGTTTAGTTTAGTTCCTCAGTCGTGTCCGACTCTTTGCGACCCCTGGAATCGCAGTACGCCAGGCCTTCCTGTCCATCACCAACTCCCGGAGATCACTCAAACTCACGTCCATTGAGTCAGTGATGCCATCCAGCCATCTCATCCTCTGTTGTCCCCTTCTCCTCTTGCCCCCAATCCTTCCTGGCATCAAGGTCTTTTCCAATGAGTCAACTCATTGCATGAGGTGGACAAATTACTGGAGTTTCAGCTTTAGCATCATTCCTTCCAGAGAAATCCCAGGGCTGATCTCCTTTAGGATGGACTGGTTGGATCTCCTTGCGGTCCAAGGGACTCTCAAGAGTCTTCTCCAACACCACGGTTCAAAAGCATCAATTTTTCAGTGCTCAGCTTTCTTCACAGTCCAAATTTCACATCCATATATGACCACTGGAAAAACCATAGCCTTGACTAGACCAACCATTGTTGACAAAGTAATGTCTCTGCTTTTCAATATGCTATCTAGGTTGGCCAAAACTTTTCTTCCAAGGAGTAAGTGCCTTTTAATTTCATGGCTGCAGTCACCATCTGCAGTGATTTTGGAGCCCAAAAAAATAAAGTTTGACACTGTTTCCACTGTTTCCCCATCTATTACCCATGAAGTGATGGGACCGGATGCCATGATCTTCGTTTTCTGAATGTTGAGTTTTAAGCCAACTTTTTCACTCTCCTCTTTCACTTTCATCAAGAGGTTTTTTAGTTCATCTTCACTTTCTGCCAGAAGGGTGGTGTCATCTGCATATCTGAGGTTATTGATATTTCTCCCAGCAATCCTGATTCCAGCTTCTGCTTCTTCCAGCCCAGCATTTCTCATGATGTACTCTGCATATAAGTTAAATTAGCAGGGTGACAATATACAGCCTTGATGTACTCCTTTTACTATTTGGAACCAGTCTTTTGTTCCATGTCCAGTTCTAACTGTTGTTTCCTGACCTGTATTTAGGTTTCTCAAGAGGCAGGTCAGGTGGTCTGGTATTCCCATCTCTTTCAGAATTTTCCACAGTTTATTGTGATCCACACAGTCAAAGGCTTTGGCATAGTCAGTAAAGCAGAAATAGATGTTTTTCTGGAACTCTCTTGCTTTTTCCATGATCCAGGAACTCTCTTACTTTTTCCATGATCCAGCAGATGTTGGCAATTTGATCTCTGGTTCCTTTGCCTTTTCTAAAACCCGCTTGAATATCTGGAAGTTCACGGTTCACGTATTGCCAAAGACTGGCTTGGAGAATTTTGAGCATTACTTTACTAGCATGTGAGACGAGTGCAAATGTGCGGTAGTTTGAGCATTCTTTGCCATTGCCTTTCTTTGTATTGGAATGAAAACTGACCTTTTCCAGTCCTATGGCCACTGGTGAGTTTTCCAAATTTGCTGGCATGTTGAGCGCAGCACTTTCACAGCATCATCTTTCAGGATATGAAATAGCTCCACTGTAATTCCATCACCTCCACTAGCTTTGTGGAGTAGTGATGCTTTCTAAGGCCCACTTCACTTCACATTCCAGGATATCTGGCTCTAGATGAGTGATCACACCATTGTGATTATCTGGGTCATGAAGATCTTTTTTGTACAGTTCTTCTGTATTATTCCTGCCACCTCTTCTAAATATCTTCTGCTTCTGTTAGGTCCATACCATTTCTGTCCTTTATCGAGTCCATCTTTGCATGAAATGTTCCCTTGGTATCTCTAATTTTCTTGAAGAGATCTCTAGTCTTTCCCATTCTGTTGTTTTCCTCTATTTCTTTGCATTGATTACTGAGGAAGGCTTTCTTATCTCTTCTTGATAGTCTTTGGAACTCTTTATTCAGATGCTTATATCTTTCCTTTTCTCCTTTGCTTTTCACTTCTCTTCTTTTCACAGCTATTTGTAAGGCCTCCCCAGACAGCCATTTTGCTTTTTTGCATTTCTTTTCTATGGGGATGGTCTTGATCCCTGTCTCCTGTACAATGTCACGAACCTCAGTCCATAGTTCATCAGGCACTCTATCTATCAGATCTAGTCCCTTAAGTCTATTTCTCACTTCCACTGTATAATCATAAGGGATTGATTTAGGTCATACCTGAATGGTCTAGTGATTTTCCTTACTTTCTTCAATTTAAGTCTGAATTTGGCAATAAGGAGTTCATGATCTGAGCCACAGTCAGCTTGGTCTTGTTTTTGCTGACTGTATAGAGCTTCTCCATCTTTGGCTGCAAAGAATATAATCAATCTGATTTCAGTGTTGACCATCTGGTGATGTCCATTTGTAGAGTCTTCTCTTGTGTTGTTGGAAGAGGGTGTTTGCTATGACCATGCATTTTCTTGGCAAAACTCTATTAGTCTTTGCCCTGTTTCTTTCTGTATTCCAAGGCCAAATTTGCCTGTTACTCCAGGTGTTTCTTGACTTCCTACTTTTGCATTCCAGTCCCCTATAATGAAAAGGATATCTTTTTGGGGTGTTAGTTTTAAAAGGTCTTGTAGGTCTGCATAGAACCGTTTTACTTCAGCTTCTTCAGTGTTACTCATTGGGGAATAGACTTGGATTACTGTCATATTGAATGGTTTGCCTTGGAAACAAACAGATCATTCTGTCATTTTTTGTTTGTTTGTTTTATTTTTAAACTTTACAATATTGTATTAGTTTTGCCAAATATCGAAATGAATCCACCACAGGTATACCTGTATTCCCCATCCTGAAACCTCCTCCCTCCCCCTACCCTCCCTCTGGGTCATCCCAGTGCACCAGCCCCAAGCATCCAGTATCGTGCATCGAACCTGGACTGGCGACTCATTTCATACATGATATTATACATGTTTCAATGCCATTCTCCCAAATCTCCCCACCCTCTCCCTCTCCCACAGAGTCCATAAGACTGATCTATACATCAGTGTCTCTTTTGCTGTCTCGTACACAGGGTTATTGTTACCATCTTTCTAAATTCCATATATATGCGTTAGTATACTGTATTGGTGTTTTTCTTTCTGGCTTACTTCACTCTGTATAATAAGTTCCAGTTTCATCCATCTCATTAGAACTGATTCAAATGTATGCTTTTTAATAGCTGAGTAATAGTCCATTGTGTATATGTACCACAGCTTTCTTATCCATTCATCTGCTGATGGGCATCTAGGTTGCCTCCATGTCCTGGCTATTATAAACAGTGCTGCGATGAACATTGGGGTACATATGTCTCTTTTCCTTCTGGTTTCCTCAGTGTGTATGCCCAGCAGTGGGATTGCTGGGTCATAAAGGCAGTTCTATTTCCAGTTTTTTAAGGAATCTCACACTGTTCTCCATAGTGGCTGTACTAGTTTGCATTCCCACCAACAGTGTAAGAGAGTTCCCTTTTCTCCACACCCTCTCCAGCATTTATTGCTTATAGACTTCGATCGCAGCCATTCTGACTGGTGTGAAATGGTACCTCATAGTGGTTTTGATTTGCATTTCTCTGATTATGAGTGATGTTGAGCATCTTTTCATGTGGTTGTTACCCATATGTATGTCTTCTTTGGAGAAATGTCTATTTAGTTCTTTGGCCCATTTTTTGATTGGGTCATTTATTTTTCTGGAGTTGAGCTGTAGGAGTTGCTTGTATATCTTTGAGATTAGTTGTTTGTCAGTTGCTTCATTTGCTATTATTTTCTCCCATTCTGAAGGCTGCCTTTTCACATTGCTAATAGTTTCCTTTGTTGTGCAGAAGCTTTTAAGGTTAATTAGGTCCCATTTGTTTATTTTTGCTTTTATTTCCAATATGCTGGGAGGTGGGTCATAGAGGATCCTGCTGTGATGTATGTCAGATAGTGTTTTGCCTATGTTCTCCTCTAGGAGTTTTATAGTTTCTGGTCTTACGTTGAGATCTTTAATCCATTTTGAGTTTATTTTTGTGTATGGTGTTAGAAAGTGTTCTAGTTGCATTCTTTTACAAGTGGTTGACCAGATTTCCCAGCACCACTTGTTAAAGACATTGTCTTTAATCCATTGTATATTCTTGCCTCCTTTGTCAAAGATAAGGTGTCCATATGTGCGTGGATTTATCTCTGGGCTTTCTATTTTGTTCCATTGATCTATATTTCTGTCTTTGTACCAGTACCATACTGTCTTGATAAATGTGGCTTTGTAGTAGAGCCTGAAGTCAGGTAGGTTGATTCCTCCAGTTCCATTCTTCTTTCTCAAGATAGCTTTGGCTATTCAAGGTTTTTTTGTATTTCCATACAAATTGTGAAATTATTTGTTCTAGCTCTGTGAAGAATACCATTGGTAGCTTGATGGGGATTGCATTGACTCTATAAATTGCTTTGGGTAGTATACTCATTTTCACTATATTGATTCTTCCAATCCATGAACAGGGTATATTTCTCCATCTATTAGTGTCCTCTTTGATTTCTTTCACCAGTGTTTTATAGTTTTCTATATATAGGTCTTTAGTTTCTTTAGGTAGATATATTCCTAAGTATTTTATTCCTTCCGTTGCAATGGCGAATGGAATTGTTTCCTTAATTTCTCTTTCTGTTTTCTCATTATTAGTGTATAGGAATGCAAGGGATTTCTGTGTGTTGATTTTATATCCTGCAACTTTACTATAATCATTGATTAGTTCTAGTAATTTTCTGGTGGAGTCTTTAGGGTTTTCTATGTAGAGGATCATGTCATCTGCAACGAGAGTTTTACTTCTTCTTTTCCAATTTGGATTCCTTTTATTTCTTTTTCTGCTCTGATTGCTGTGGCCAAAACTTCCAAAACTATGTTGAATAGTAATGGTGAAAGTGGGCACCCTTGTCTTGTTCCTGACTTTAGAGGAAATGCTTTCAGTTTTTCACCATTGAGGATAATGTTTGCTGTGGGTTTGTCATATATAGCTTTTATTATGTTGAGGTATGTTCCTTCTATTCCTGCTTTCTGGAGAGTTCTTATCATAAATGGATGTTGAAGTTTGTCAAAGGCTTTCTCTGCATCTATTGAGATAATCATATGGTTTTTATTTTTCAATTTGTTAATGTGGTGTATTACATTGATTGATTGATTGATGGATATTAAAGAATCCTTGCATCCCTGGGATAAAGCCCACTTGGTCATGGTGTATGATCTTTTTAATGTGTTGTTGGATTCTGTTTGCTAGAATTTTGTTAAGGATTTTTGCATCTATGTTCATCAGTGATATTGGCCTGTAGTTTTCTTTTTTTGTGGCATCTTTGTCAGGTTTTGATATTAAGGTGATGGTGGCCTCATAGAATGAGTTTGGAAGTTTACCTTCCTCTGCAATTTTCTGGAAGAGTTTGAGCAGGATAGGTGTTTTAGCTCTTCTCTAAATTTTTGGTAGAATTCAACTGTGAAGCCATCTGGACCTGGGCTTTTGTTTGCTGGAAGATTTTTGATTACAGTTTCAATTTCCGTGCTTGTGATGGGTCTGTTAAGATTTTCTATTTCTTCCTGGTCCAGTTTTGGAAAGTTGTACTTTTCTAAGAATTTGTCCATTTCTTCCACGTTGTCCATTTTATTGGCATATAATTGTTGATAGTAGTCTCTTAGGATCCTTTGTATTTCTGTGTTGTCTGTTGTGATCTCTCCATTTTCATTTCTAATTTTATTGATTTGATTTTTCTCCCTTTGTTTCTTGATGAGTCTGGCTACTGGTTTGTCAATTTTATTTATCCTTTCAAAGAATCAGCTTTTGGCTTTGTTGATTTTTGCTATGGTCTCTTTTGTTTCTTTTGCATTTATTTCTGCCCTAATTTTGCAGAGATAATAGTTTAAAACTTCCCTAAAATGGGGAAGGAAATAATCACCCAAGTCCAAGAAACCCAGAGAGTCCCAAACAGGATAAACCCAAGGCGAAACACCCCAAGACACATATTAATCAAATTAACAAAGATCAAACACAAAGAACAAATATTAAAAGCAGCAAGGGAAAAACAACAAATAACACACAAGGGAATTCCCATAAGGCTAACAGCTGATCTTCCAATAGAAACTCTTCAAGCCAGGAGGGAATGGCAGGACATACTTAAAGTGATGAAAGAAAATAACCTACAGCCCAGATTATTGTCCCTAGCAAGGATCTCATTCAAATATGAAGAAGAAATCAAAAGCTTCTCAGACAAGCAAAAGCTGAGAGAATTCAGCACCACCAAACCAGCTCTCCAACAAATACTAAAGGATATTCTCTAGACAGGAAACACAAAAATGGTGTATAAACTTGAACCCAAAACAATAAAGTAAATGGCAACGGGATCATACTTATCAGTAATTACCTTAAACGTAAATGGATTGAATGCCCCAACCAAAAGACAAAGACCGGCTGAATGGATACAAAAACAAGACCCCTACATATGTTGTCTACAAGAGACCCACCTCAAAACAGGGAACACATACAGACTGAAAGTGAAGGGCTGGAAAAAGATTTTCCATGCAAATAGGGACCAAAAGAAAGCAGGAGTAGCAATACTTATATCAGATAAAATAGACTTTAAAACAAAGGCTGTGAAAAGAGACAAAGATGGACACTACATAATGATCAAAGGATCAATCCAAGAAGAAGATATAACAATTATGAATATATATGCACCCAACACAGGAGCGTCGCAATATGTAAGACAAATGCTAACAAGTATGAAAGGAGACATTAACAATAACACAATAATAGGGGGAGACTTTAATACCCCACTCACACGTATGGATAGATCAACTAAACAGAAAATTAACAAGGAAACACAAACATTAAATGATACAATAGACCAGTTAGACCTAATTGATATCTATAGGACATTTCATCCCAAAACAATGAATTTCACCTTTTTCTCAAGCACACATGGAACCTTCTCCAGGACAGATCACATCCTGGACCATAAAGCTAGCCTTGGTAAATTCAAAAAAATAGAAATCATTCCAAGCATCTTTTCTGACCACAATGCAGTAAGATTAGATCTCAATTACAGGAGAAAAACTATTAAAAATTCCAACATATGGAGGCTGAACAACACGCTGCTGAATAACCAACAAATCACAGAAGAAAACACAACAACCCAAAACCTGTGGGACACGATAAAAGCAGTCCTAAGGGGAAAGTTCATAGCAATACAGGCATACCTCAAGAAACAAGAAAAAAGTCAAATAAATAACCTAACCGTACACCTAAAGCAACTAGAAAAGGAAGAAATGAAGAACCCCAGGGTTAATAGAAGGAAAGAAATCTTAAAAATTAGGGCAGAAATAAATGCATTCTGTCGTTTTTGACATTGCATCCAAGTACTGCATTTTGAACTCTTTTGTTGACCATAATGGCTACTCCATTTCTTCTGAGAGATTCCTGCCCACAGTAGTAGATATAATGGTCAGAATGTAGTCCACTGGTGAAGCAAATGGCAAACCACTTCAGTATTCTTGCCTTGAGAACCCCATGAACAGTATGAAAAGGCAAAATGATAGGATACTGAAAGATGAACTCCCCAGGTCAGTAGGTGCCCAATGTGCAACTGGACATCAGTGGAGAAATAACTCCAGAAAGAATGAAGGCATGGAGCCAAAGCAAAAACAATACCCAGTTGTGGATGTGACTGGTGATAGAAGCAAGGTCCAATGCTGTAAAGAGCAATATTGCATAGGAACCTGGAATGTCAGGTCCATGAATCAAGGCAAATTGGAAGTGGTCAAACAAGAGATGGAAAGAGTGAACGTCGACATTCTAGGAATCAGCAAACTAAAATGGACTGGAATGGGTGAATTTAACTCACAAACATTATTACTTCAGCTTTAATATCCAGTTAATATAGATAATAGTTTCATTGTACAATTGCATATGTAATTGTAAGCCAGAATTTGACATTATGCATCTATTTGCCTTATTTTATAAAGTTGTATAAAATGGATTAAATTGCAAATAACTTAATAACTCATTTAATACCTATTTTATATCAGGTACAGATATAGTTACTAGAGATAAAAATATCTAATTCATGCTCAAGAATTTCATAGTACAATGCATAAGACAGATATGTAAGCTGCTGATACAATAATATAGTAGTAAATATTTTCTTACTCACAGGCTTTACTTGTCCAGTGAATTAAGATATAGGAAAAATAACATGTTAAATAGAACAAAGATAAAATATTTCAATTTTCATTATTACTTTTTCTCCATATATTTTAATTAGAAAAAAATAATGTGGTACATGTTACCTTATCTGAAGTTAACAATTTGTAGACTTGAGTGCTTACCTCTAGATTTTTCTGTGTTCGCAGTAAACTGTAAGCTTGACTTTCCTTAATATTTTGCTGTCAAATATAATTATGAGAAAAATTTAATGCAGTTAACTCTATCAGTAATTATTTATAAGATCATAATTAGTGATTATGTGATGCTGCCAAGTCCTAGGTCATGTTATTGGGTTATAGCCATTATTAATTCAACTTTTAAATTATATGTAGTATTAGTATTTCAATATTGCTGTTTCTTTAATTGGGGACACTGAGGAAGTACACTAGAAAATAATTAAGTACTCTCTCAGAACACTTAAAAATTAACAAAATAAGATAATCACTATGGCAACTCTGCAAATTAAAGTTTAATACCAAATTCCCCAGCAAATACTTTTTTCAGATGCTTATCATTTTCAAACACTTTATTTTGTCATTATTAGAACACTTCATGTAATATTATATGGCCTAACTTGCCGAGTCTGAAAGATAAAAACTACACATTTGGGAGACATATTCTTCTTGCTGCTGCTGCTGCTGCTAAGTCGCTTCAGTCGTGTCCGACTCTGTGCGACCCCATAGACGGAAGCCCACCAGGCTCCCCCGTCTTTGAGATTCTCCAGGCAAGAACACTGGAGTGGGTTGCCATTTCCTTCTCCGATGCATGAAAGTGAAAAGTGAAAGGGAAGTCGCTCAGTCGTGTCCGACTCTTAGTGACCCCATGGACTACAGCCTACCAGGCCCCTCCGTCCATGGGATTTTCCAGGCAAGAGTACTGGAGTGGGGTGCCATTGCCTTCTCCGATATTCTCCTTAACTATACTGAAATTTTTGATTGATTATTAGGCCACAATTTTATATCATGACCATAAGTTATTTTTAAACTATGGATACAAATTAAGGGCATGAATATAATCACAAAATGTCAACACTGAGCTTCTGCCTCCCTGGGTATTAATCTCTTTCATGGTTTTGTTTTTTTTGTTTTTTCTTTTTGGATGTTCTTTGGCCACAGTTCTTGCCCTGTTCTTTCATTTATTATTCTTTCACCATTGCCACTAGTCAAGCATAGGAATATGAGCACACTCTTCTGTCTCTCCATCTTCTCAGTCCCTTTTAGAAATGTTCTTCTAATTTATCAGTTCTTAAATGCTTTATCCATGGCCTTTATGAAAGACCACTTAAAGACCACATGCTTTGATACTCTAAAGATTAAGGAAAATAAATGGAAAGTAGTTCATTTTTGTTATTCATTTTATATTAGTCAATGCAAAATTTAAGTACATTTTAATAGTTAAGGGATAAAATCCTAGTTTCATTATATATCCTTGTGTGAGTCTTTTTAAACTTTGTGTTTCAGTTTTTCATTTGAAAAATTTGGACTAATTAAAAAGTCCCTACATCACTGAATTTTTGTAATGGTTAAATTGATTAACATATGAACAGTTCTCAAAACAATACTTGATATAGAGAAATACTGTATATGTTCATTATTAGTAGTAGTAATGCAGTAAGTATAATAATTACTACCAAACACTCTCTCACTCCTATGTACTGTACGCAGTGGAGCTGTTAAGGATGCATGGCATTTATTTGTAAGAATGGAAGAAAATACATTCATTTTTATATATCAATACCTTGAGAACAATCCTTATGGCCTGTCATTGGACTGAGCACCAGTTTTTGAGAATAGCTGCTCAAGGTTCATCACTCATGATCACAGTCTTAAGGTACTGAAAGAGTTCTGTTGGCAAGTCCAGAGATTTGCTGACAAAAGAAGCAGGAATCCGCAAGAGGGTGTAGGTACCAAAGCTAGCTAGTCAGGCATTTTATACTGCTAAACCTGAAGGTCTACATTAACACAGTAACTACAAGATCTTTATAGTTATTCTAGGCCATCAGAGAAGCCCAAGAATACTGAAGTGGGTAGCCTATCCCTTCTCCAGAGGATCTTCCAGACCCAGGATTCAAACTGGGGTCTCCTGCATTGCAGGCAGACTCTTTACCAACTGCGCTATCAGGGAAGCCCTATTATGACCAGTAGTCAGTGAAATGAATTTTTTTTTTTTAAAGGCTTTGGACAGCTACTTTTTTTTTTCCATTTCTTAGTTCATCCACTTTTCTTCAGTCCTTTTTTTTTTCCTTAATGAAAACAGCTTTTTATTTATAAACAAACCTTTAGAATGTTGTGTAGTTTTTGAGGGCTTCCCTGGCAGCTCAGATGGTAACGAATCTGCCTACAATGTGGGAGACCAGGGTTCAGCAGTTTTTGAAAAAACATTAAGTGCATGCTTAGGTTCACTGACTTTTTTTTTAAACTACAGCTTAAATTGTATTATTTATGAAGAGAACCATGCATACATTCCTTTACTATAAATTATTGTGTACTCACTCAGAGGGCAATGGCACCCCACTCCAGTACTCTTGCCTGGAAAATCCCATGGAAGGAGGAGCCTGGAAGGCTGCAGTCCATGGGGTTGCGAAGAATTGGACACGACTGAGCGACTTCACTTTCACTTTTCACTTTCATGCATTGGAGCAGGAAATGGCAACCCACTCCAGTGTTCTTGCCTGAAGAATCCCAGGGACTAGAGGAGCCTGGTGGGCTGCCATCTATGAGGTCGCACAGAGTCAGACACGACTGAAGCGACTTAGCAGCAGCAGCAACAGCAGCAGCATTGTGTACTCACTAGTGTCCGGAACTGTTCTAGGCAATGGAAATAAAGAGGTTTAGGAAACAGGTATGATCTCTTTCTGTGAAGTTTATATTCTAGTAGAAGGAAATAGACAATAGGTACTTTTTATCATTATTAAGGAAAACAAAGTAGACTTCTGCATTAAACATTGAATAGAATGACATGGTTGGTTGGGTGATGGAGGAAGCCTTCTCTTAGGAGGCCATAATAAACAAAGAACGGATGTTTAGAAAAGGTTAACCATGTGTAAACTTCGTGGATGAGTGTTTCAGAAAGAAAACAGACTGAAATACAAAAATCTCTTAGGTAGAAATGAATTTAGCAATTTCAAAGTGCAGAATTAATTTCTTTAAGCTTCCGTTTTTCAGTTCAAGGGCTATGAAAAGATACAAACTATTGAAACATGTTGTAAACATGATCAGGGATGCACATTTATCACAGTCTATGAGAGTTGGACTGTGAAGAAGGCTGAGCGCCAAAGAATTGATGCTTTTGAACTGTGGTGTTGGAGAAGACTCTTGAGAGTCCCTTGGACTGCAAGGAGATCCAACCAGTCCATTCTGAAGGAGATCAGCCCTGGGATTTCTTTGGAAGGAATGATGCTAAAGCTGAAACTCCAGTACTTTGGCCACCTCATGCGAAGAGTTGACTCATTGGAAAAGACCCTGATGCTGGGAGGGATTGGGGGCAGGAGGAGAAGGGGACGACAGAGGATGAGATGGCTGGATGGCATCACTGACTCGATGGATGTGAGTCTCAGTGAACTCCGGGAGTTGGTGATGGACAGGGAGGCCTGGCGTGCTGCGATTCATGGGGTCACAAAGAGTTGGACACGACTGAGTGACTGATCTGATCTGAAGATTAAAACAATATAGTACTATTAATTATCTGTTCCTTTTTATAAATTGAGTTTTTCCACCTTTAAAGGAGAAAGAAATGCAACAAACATGCAGAACACTCCACATTAACATAAAAATAAAAATTCTGGCAACGCATCAAGAATGTGATAAAATTAAACAAAAGGAAAGCATGTAAAAGCTGTCCTCATTGTTGTGCATTAATTCTTTTGTTTAATTATATTGGCAAGAGACTCTCAAAACCAAGCAGATTAATGATCCTAAAAGTTTAAGCTCCTTTATCTTCAAATTATAGAATTGTTGTGTGTTCTGACTCCATCTGGTCTTAGCTCTTATCTATATGTCATTATGTATTCAGCATTCAGTTATTTCAGCAAGGAGTAATTCTTCAGGAAAAAAAAACTGTTACCACCATAGTGAAGTGAAGTGAAGTGAAGTCGCTCAGTCATGTCCGACTCTTTGCAACCCCATGGACTGTAGCCTATCAGGCTCCTCTGTCCATGGGATTTTCCAGGCAAGAGTGCTGGAGTGGATTGCCATTTCCTTCTCCATACCACCATAGTAAAGAGACTAATATACTGCAGGTTCAACTGAACCTTTGATGTTTATTGTTCTTACACTATCTGATGTCCTTTCAGAATTCTCCTTTGGTCAAAGTAAGCAAAATTTTCCAACAGGAAAGTATGCCACACACTATAATAAGTATCCATAAGAGGGAACACATTTTGGATTTAGTAATAAAAAGTTTCAGTTCAGTTCAGTCACTCAGTCATGTCCGACTTTTTGCAACCCATGGACCACAGCACACCAGGCCTCCCTATCACCAACTCCCAGAGTTTACTCAAACTCATGTCCATTGAGTCGGTAATGCCATCCAACCATCTCATCCTCTGCCATCCCTTTCTCCTCCTGCCTTTGATCTTTCCCAGCATCAGGGTTTTTTCAAATGAGTCAGCTCTTTGTATCAGGTGGCTAAAGTACTGGAGCTTCAGCCTCAACATCAGTCCTTCCAATGAACACCCAGGACTGATCTCCTTTAGGATGGACTGGTTGGATCTCCTTGCAGTCCAAGGGACTCTCAAGAATCTTCTCCAACACCACAGTTCAAAAGCATCAATTCTTCGGCACTCAGCTTTCTTTATAGTCCAACTCTCACATCCATACATGACTATTGGAAAAACCATAGCCTTGACTAGATGGACATCTGTTGGCAGAGTCAAGTCTCTACTTTTTAATATGTTCTCTAGGTTCATCATAACTTTCCTTCCAAGGAGTGTCTTTTAATTTCATGGCTGCAGTCACTATCTGCAGTGATTTTGGAGCCCCCCCAAAATAAAGTCTGTCACTGTTTCCACTCTTCCCCATCTATTTGCAATGAAGTGATGATCATCTGGATGACCAGATGATCTTAGTTTTCTGAATGTGGAGCCTTAAGTCAACTTTTTCCCTCTCCTCTTTCACTTTCATCAAGAGGCTCTTTAGTTCACTTTCTGCCATAAGAGTGGTATCATCTGCATATCTGAGGTTATTGATATTTCTCCCAGCAATCTTGATTCTAGCTTGTACTTCATCCAGCCCAGTGTTTCTCATGATGTACTCTGCATATAAGTTAAATAAGCAGAGTTTAGATAAGCTATTATAAATATTTTTAATACTACAGGAGCAAGTACAGAGAATTAAAGGAATGTATAACCATATTTCAAAAAGAGAATATCAATAATGAAGTTGTAATTATAAAAACAAATCCTAGTTATGTAAAATGCACCAAAATTTTAATTTTTAAATTAAAAAAATAAAAATTTGCCAGAGAGACTCACTAAAGAGAGATTCAAATAGAGTTGAGCTGGCAAAAGATAGTGAAGTTGATGGCAATCAATAATAATATTCAGTCTGGGGAGTGGACAGAAAAAAAAAAACTGAGGAAGAAAATTTAGTTTCAAAGACTAGTGGGACACCATCAGTTCACTAAGAAATACAGAATAGAAATCCCAAAAGAAAGACAGAGAAAGGGGAAAAAAATAATATTGGAAAAAATAATGGTATAAAACTCTCCAATTTTATGAAGAGTGGTAATCTGCATATTTGAGAGGTTAGTTTACTATAGATAGAACAAATTCAAAAAGATTTACACATATACAAGTCATAGTCAAAATCTTGAAAGCAGCAAGGAAAAATCATTTATTAAATACAAGGGATTAACAGCTGCTTCTCATCAAAAACCACTGAAGCTAGAAGAGAGTGGGGAGACATTTGTAAAGAAATGAAAGAAACAAAAACTCTAAACTTTCCTTTAAGTATAAAGTAGAAAATACACATTCTCAAAAAAAACTATCAGTAGCAGACCTGCCTCATAAAACAAAACAAAATTCTTCAGGCTAAAGTAAAAGGATATTAGATAGTAATGTGAATCTACATGAAGAAGTAAAGAGCACCATTAAGGGTACCTACATAGATATTATAAAAGACACTATAGCTTACTTTTTTCTTTTAAGGTAGCTGCATAAAGCAATAATTATACAACTGTATTGCATGGCTATAACATAAAGTTCATATGACAGTAATATTACAAAAGAACAATAAGACAACAGAAGTATGTTGCAGCAAAGTTTTTGCATACTACTGACATTAAATTAGAATTATTCAAAATCTGTTTATCTGTTTTAAATTAACATGCTGATTGTGATTTCCAAGAAAACTAGTACAAAAATAACTCAGGAAAAAAAAAAAAAAAACACGTTGCAGGAGTGACATCAGCATTGTGGAGATGTGAGTTGTAGAGAGTAGAGAGAAAAGGAACAATTAATTATTTCTTAATAACTAAATAAAAGGGACTGTGCATATTACACCAGAACACCCAGGAAAACTCTATGCACCTGTGCTTCAGAAAGGGTTGATATAATTTTAAAGGGGGCTGCATATGGTAAGCCTGCCCCACCCTACTCACCAAGATGAGAGAAAAAGCAAACCAAGAGAGTATAAAATCAAGCCAGCACACAAGGGAAACAAGTAATTTGTGGCGGTCCAGGCAGCCTGATGGAAAAACCAGGTATGCCCTTGGAGTGGGATAGAGTTGAGTTTGAAGGCACGATAAGAGGTTCTTGTGGAGTCAGTCCCCCTTTCCAGGGTGACAATGCAGTCTGCTGGGTTTTGGCCAGTGCTGACAATGGTGACCTCCTCACATGCGAGGTGGAAACCAAAAGCGGTGAGTGAGTGACCAATAGCCACATGGATCACAGCCAGAGAAACCACTTTCACTCCAGCAGCACGATTTCCAAGGAGGGACCTCTATAACTGAGGCAAGGAAAATGAAAGGGGAAAAGGCAGACAAGAATAGCAAAGGGCATAGAAGAAATATATTCCCTGCTGTCTGCTTCCAGCAAAAGGTTTGCCCAGGTAACTCTAGGAGTACCACTGCTTGAGGTGTTTCCTACTGGGCAGTGGGCGCTCACAAAGCCTCAGGTGCTAAGCCCTTACCTCTCTACACTCTACCACCAGCTTTTCTACACCAGCTGTTTTTATGCATCCCCAAGAGTGCAGCACCAGGGGCAACTCAAGTAAAAAGAACCCCCAAACTTGAACTATGGTGCCACCTTCTGGGAAAACAAAAAGAAAGGCTTTCAATTACCAGTGTGTGAAACTAGGCAAAAGGAAACAAGTTAAAAAGGTGTATGCTACTTCCAGTGTGAGGGCAGAGGCACATATCATCAAACACTACAATCCATCACAGTGATATGGTACTACAAAAAGAAAGTAATTCACCGGCAAGCAAAACCAAATGCACAGAATAGTGTAACCTACCTGACAAGGAATCCAAAATAGCTGTTAAGATTTAATGAGCTAGAAGAAAATTCAAAAAGGCTATGTAACTTAGAAATTCACAAAGCAGTTCTTTACCAAATTGTAAAAAAAAAAAAAAAAAAAAGAAACTCTGGAGCTGAAAAATTCAGTGAATCAGATGAAGAATGCATTAGACTGCTTAGAAAAATAGGAAAGCTCAGATCAAAGAAAGAATTGGTGACACGGAGGATAGAAATTTAGAGATGACACAGGAGACGAAGAGAGAACTAAGATTTTTTTTTTTTTTTTTAATTCAAGAAGCCCCACAAGAGCTGTTAGGTATGGCAAGAAAAAAGGATATAGGAACAATTTGTCTACCAGAAGAGAGAAAGAGGGAGAAGAGTTGAATTTAGCAAAATAATAGCTAAGAACTTCACAAATCTGGCAAAGGAACTGGATATATAATTCCATGAAGCTAATAGCCAAAAACTTAGATAGCCCAGGAGAAATGTATACATTATCAGTCTGTTCAGATTTTCTGTTTCTTATTATTCTTAATAGCTTGTGTGTTTCTAGAAATGTAAACACACAAGCTATTAAGAATGAATAAGAAACAATATCTGAACAGATTGATAATCAGTGACTGAGTCACTAATTTAAACCCTCCTAACATAGAAACCCCTGGACCATTCAGCTTCCCAAGTGGATTTTACCAAGTACCCAAAGAAAAATTAAGACCAAACCAATCCTTCTTAAACTCTTCCAAAAAACCTGAAGAGGTGGGAAAACCTTCAAATTCATCATTATGTTGACAACAAAGCCAGATAGAGCACCACAGGAAAATTATGGACCAATATTCCTGATGAATATAGCTGGAAAAGTTCTCAAAATAATATTAGCAAACTCCATTTAAGAATACAAATAGTAAGCATTAGAAACCAAGACCGAGGGAGATTGATTCTTGGAGTACAAGGATAATTTAACATATACTGATTAATCAAAGTAGTACATTACATTTATAAAATGAAAGATAAAAATCACATGGTCATCCTAATGAAATTAAAAAATCAAATCATTTGACAAAATGTAACATCTTTTTATGATATAAATCCTCAGCAGATTGGGTATAGAAGGAACAAACCTCAACATAAAAAAGGCCATATATGACAGACACACAGCTGGCATAATACTCAATGGAAAAAAAATGAAAGCTTTTCAAGATCAGGAACAAGGCAACAATGCATAGCCTCACCACTCGTTCAATGTAGTGCTGGAAGCCCAAGGTAGAGTGATTATGCAACACCAAGAAATGCAGAGCATTCAAATTAGGAAGAGGTTAAACTGTCACTATTTGCAGATAATTCTTTAGGCAGAAAATCCCAAGGAGTAACAAAAACTGTTGGAACTAATTAATGATTTCAATAAAGTTGCAGGATACAAAATCACCACAAAGAAATTGGTTGCATTTCTATATGCTAAAGATGAAATACCCCCCCCCAAAAAAAACTACCATATTCATAACAGCATCAAAAATAATAAAATAGGAATAGAATTAACTAAGGAAGTGAAAGTTCTGGATAATGAAAACTGCAGGACTGCTCCAAGAAACTGAAGAAGTCACTAACAAATGGAAAGAACTCATCATGTTCATTGATCAGAAGAATACTGTTAAAAGTCCTTACTACTTAACAGTCCCACAGTTTATCTACAGATTCAAAGAAATCCCCTTCAAAATAACAGTGGTACTCATCACAAGGGAACCAAAAGTACCAAATGCAAAAGGATAGTCTCTTCAGAAACTGATGTTGTGAAAACTGGATAAACACGTGCAGAGCAATGCAACTGAGCCCCTATCGTACACCACTCAGAAAAATTAATTTGAAATGGATCCGAGACTTAAACATGAGACCTAATTTAACTCCCAAAAAAAAAAAAAAAAAAAAAACACACATAGGGAAGAAGCTCCTTCATATTGGTCTTGGTGATAATTTTTTCATATAATACCAAAGTACAAATGCTGAGAAAGATTGAAGGCAAAAGGAGCAGGAGGTGGCAGAGGATGAAATGGTTAGATAGCATCACTGACTCAATAGATGTGAATTTGAGCAAACTCTGGGAAACAGTAGAGGACAGAGGACCTTGGCGGGCTACAGTCCATGGGGTCCCAAAGAGACAAGGCTGAGAGACTAAAACAACAATAGCAGCAAAAGTACAAATAATACAAGCAAAAATAAACAATGGAACTACATTATACTTAAAATCTTTTCCACAGTTAAGAAAAAGTGAAAATGAAAAGGCAACCTATAGAGTGGGGGAAAAAATTGTAAACTATGTATCAGAAAAAGGGTTAATATCCAAAATATATAAAGATCTCATACAGCTTAACAAAATACCTGATTAAAAAACGGCCAGAAGAACTAAATAGAAATTTTTCCTAAGATGACATGCAAGTGGCCAACAGGTACATGAAAAGATGCTCACCACTACTAATAACTAGGGAAATGTATACAAAAACCACAATGAAATATCACCTCATACCTATTAGAATGGCTATGAAGAGAGACAAGAGGTGGAGATGGATCAAGATGGCAGGGTAAAAGGCTCATTTTCCCCAGAAATACATCAAAAAATACATGCATATGTGGAATAATCCTCATGGAAAACTAACTAGAAACTTTCAGAATGCCTGTACAACAACCAAGGCAGAAAGAAAGATTCCCACATAATTGGGTAGGATGAGAAGAAAAACATCAGGTTAGGACCCATGCCCCTGGGAAAGGAATAAGGAGGAAAGGGAGATTACACAAGGGGACATTCATGTTGGGGAGTTCGCAGGTCAAGCCACAGACTGGGCATCCCAGTCCTGGGGTCCTACAAGGAGAAGACAAGTCCCCTTGGCTGTCTGGAGAGCCACTGTGACAGAAAGAAAGCTGCAGAAACCTAAGTCTATACTTCACTTGCAAGAAGTGTGCCACTGCTGTTTCCCACAAGACAGGGAGGAGAGAGGTCTGTCTTAGCATCTACCACATTACCATGTGACTCACCCCAAGCTGAGTGAGGCCCCCAAGCCTTTCTCACCCCAAACTACAGCATGGAACAGATCTAGGGCGGCAAGGACTTGATTGAGGGATGCAGAGAGGGTCAGGGGCCTGGAGTCCAGGTGGGCGTGATGGCTATTGTTGGTTCTGACTCAAACAGTAGCACCGAAGTGGCCCAGACTTCCAGTGGCTTCAGTTCCCACGACGCTCCAATCCCCAGACCCAGCCGAATGAACACTCTTGCTCCACCCACTACACACCACCTTGTACTAGATACGGGATGACTGCAACAGGGGAAAAGACACAACCTTGGGCTGTGTCTGAGTCAAATGGTAGACACCTACTTCAGCACTCTCCTGCTTTGAGGCAAAGGTCCCAGTGTGGGGAGAAGAGAAAGCATACACTTAAAGGGAACAGAGCTAGCTCACGTGTGAGCTTCAGGGCTGCTGATTCAACAGCTTGGGAGCAGACTCTGCCCTGACAAGGTAAGGACTGCCTCTGAGCAGAGAGAAACTCCTACCTCACGTCCAGTGCAGGCTCCAGTTTTTCCAACACTAGCCACATATCCCTATAAAGTTGATAGTGGCCAGCACACCCTAAGGAAAAGCACTCTGGCATCCAATTCATATCTAGCCTTCACACCAAAGATACTGGGCATGCACAGTCTATATAAAGATGCTTCCACATAAAAACACCCCTTCAAAACCACAATAGGTAACTTTCACCTAAATTTATAGAGACAGAGAAAGTAATGTAAAATTAAAAGGTAGAGGAATTACTCTCAATTCAAAAAGCAAGAGAAAATGCCTAAAAAAATAATGAAACAGAAATAATCAGTCTACTAGACAATGAATTTTAGAAGTTGGTATTAAAAATGCTAACTGAATTAAGAGAAGGAACCAATCTAAGTACAGATTATTTTAACAAAGAACTAGAAATGATAAAGAGACCCAAATAAAAACAGATAATTAAATTTCTGAAATTTATAAAAACCAATCTAGAAGCAATGAATAGCTGACTAAATGACACAGTAGAACACATAAGGGACCTGGAAGATAGAAAAATAGACATAAACCAATCAGAACGGCAGGCAGAAAAAATAAATGGAAAAAAGAGAAAGAAACATGAAATCTATGGGATAGTATAAATTTTACTAATATTTGCATCGTAGGGGTTCTAGAAGAGAGGGGAGTAGTGAAAACTATATTTGTAGAAGCTATGGCTGAAAACTTCCCAAATCTAAAGAATGAAACACATATCCAGGTACAGGAGGCACAGAAGATCCCAAATAAGATGAACCCCAAAAGACTCAACCAAGATATATCATAATTAAAATGGGAAAAGTAAAAAAAATAAACAGATTTCTAAAGCCGGCAAGACAAAATCAGAGGGTCATATGCAAGGGAATCAGCTGATTTGTCTGCAGAAATGTTGCAGTCTTGAAGTGATTATCATGATATATTCAAACCCCTGAAAGGGGAAAACCTGCAACCCTAGGATACTCTACCCAGAAAGACTGTCTTTTAGAAGCAGAGATAAAGAATTTCTCAGACCAGCAAAAATAAAAGAAGTTAGCAATACTAAAACTACCCTAAAATAAATATTGGAAAGTCTTCTCTAAATGGAGAAGAACCTAGGAAAGGGAAATATAAAGACTGAAGATCACTTAAATAAGATAGTACCTAGATTATAAGATAGTCCCGAGATTAAAAGACAAAATAATTGTTAAAGCAATTATAACTACAATAAATAGTAAAGGGATATGCATGAAAATGTAAAATATGACATCAAAAACAAAATGAGGGGGGCAAGAGTAAAAATGCAGGTCTTTTAAGAAAGTGTTTGAACTTACATGATTTTTAGTTTAAAACAACTAGCTATAATCACGGGTCAACATAAACAAACCCTATGGCAACCACAAATAGAAATACACAATGATACACAAAAATTAAAAAGGTACACAAGAATATACTACAAAAGAAAATCATCAAGTCACAATGGGAGAAACAAACAGAACAAGAAGTGAGCAGAAAAAAGCTACAAAGGCAAACAGAAAACAAGTAATAAAATGGTAGTAATTACAAACCTATCAATATTTATTTTGAACGAAATGGGCTGTATGCTCCAGCCTCCCAGTCTGTAGTGGTCTGTTATGACAGCTTGAGCAGACTAGATTGTGTAGAGGAGAGACACTAGGGACAAAGACCCTTAGATAACATGTGACCCACAGGGGCCTAAACCAACATGGTGGAATGGCAAGAAAACATACGAGACTTCAGGTCACTTGCACAAAAGACACAGAATGATTGACTGGATAAAAACACAAGACCCTTCCATATGCTGCCTACAGGATTCTCTTTAGGATGAGAGACACAGACAAAGTTACAGGATGGGAAAAGAAATTTCATGCAAAGGGAAATGACAGGAAAACAAGCATAGTAATACTCATATCAGACAAAATGGACTTTAAAATAAAGTCTATAATGAAAGGCAATGGCATTACTGATGATAAAGGGATCAGTCAATATAAAAAGGCACATGTAAAAGAATGAAATTAGAACATGTCCTCTCACCATATTAAAAATGAACTGAAAATGGATTAAAAACCTAAATGTAATGTTTGAAACCATAAAACTCCTAGAACAGAACATACGGAGAATATTCCTGGACATAAATTACAGGAATATTTTCTTGGATCAGTCTCCTAAGGCAAATAAATAAAAGTGAAAACAAGCAAATTTCACCTAATTAAACTTAAAAACAGTTTGCATAGCAAAGGAAGCCATTAAGGTACCAAATGGTTGAAAAATATTTGCAAATGATGTGACCAACAAGAAGTTTATATCCAAAACATATAAATAGCTCATAAAATTCAATATAAAAAATCCAATCAAAAAATGGGCAGAATACTTGAGTAGAAATTTGTTTCAAAGAAGATATACAGGTGGCTAATAGGCACATAGTCCATCCTAAAGGAGATCAGTCCTGGGTGTTCATTGGAAGGACTGATGTTGAAGCTGAAACTCCAATACTTTGGCTACCTGATGTGAAGAGCTGACTCATTGGAAAAGACCCTGATGCTGGGAAAGATCAAAGGCAGGACGAGAAGGGGATGGCAGAAGATGAGATGGTTGGATGGCATCACCGACTCAATGGACATGGGTTTGGGTGGACTCCAGGAGTTGGTGATGGACAGGGAGGCCTGGCATGCTGTGGTTCATGGGGTTTCAAAGAGTTGGACACAACTGAGTGGCTGAACTGAACAGGCACATAAAAAGATGCTCATATCTTTAATTATTAGAATAATGCAAATCAAAACCACAGTGAGATACCATCTCACACCCTATCAGAATGGCTATCATCAAAAGTCTACAAATAAAAAAAGGTTGGAAATGATGTAGAGAAAAGGGAACCTTCCTACACTGTTGGTGGGAATGTAAGTTGGTGCAGTCACTATGGAGAACAGTATAGAGGTCCTTAAAAAACTAAAAATATGATAGAATTACCATATGATCCAGCAATTTCACTCATGTGTATATATATACAAAAAAAGAAAAAAAAACAGAAAACACCCATTCAAAATGATACATGTACCCCAGTGTTGATAGCATCACTATTTATAATAGCCAAGATATATAAGCAACCCAAGTGCCTAACCACAGATGATCGGATTAAGAAGATAGCACACACACACAATAGATTATTATTCAGCCATAAAAATGAATGAAATACTGTCAATTTGTAGCATTATTGATGAACCTAGAGATTAATATGCTTTAGAGAAATACATCAGAAAAAACAAATACTATATGGTATCAACTACATATAGAATCTTAAAAATACAAATCAACATGTATGCAAAACAGAAACAGATTCACAGGTTAAGAACACAAGCTTGTAATTACCAAAGAGAAGAAGAAGCGGTAGGGAGAAATAGGGTTATGGGATTGACAGGTAAAAACTACTATATATATGAAAGAGGTTGTAACAAAGATGTATTCTGTAGCACAGAAAATCATACCCATTATCTTATCAGTTCAGTTCAGTTCAGTTGCTCAGTCCTGTCCGACTCTTTGCAACCCCATGAATCGCAGCATGCCAGGCCTCCCTGTCCATCACCAACTCCCGGAGTTCACTCAGACTCACATCCATCGAGTCAGTGATGCCATCCAGCCATCTCATCCTCTGTCATCCCCTTCTCCTCCTGCCCCCAATCCCTCCCAGCATCATATGAGTCAACTCTTCGCATGAGGTGGCCAAAGTACTGGAGTTTCAGCTTTAGCATCATTCCTTCCAAAGAAATCCCAGGGCTGATCTCCTTCAAAATGGACTGATTGGATCTCCTTGCAGTCCAAGGGACTCTCAAGAGTCTTTTCCAACACCACAGTTCAAAAGCATCAATTCTTTGGCGCTCAGCCTTCTTCACAGTTCAACTCTCACATCCATACGTGACCACAGGAAAAACCATAGCCTTGACTAGACGAACCTTTGTTGGCAAAGTAATGTCTCTGCTTTTGAATATGCTATCTAGGTTGGTCATAACTTTTCTTCCAAGCAGTAAGCGTCTTTTAATTTCATGGCTGCAATCACCATCTGCAGTGATTTTGGAGCCCAGAAAAATAAAGTCTGACACTGTTTCCCCATCTATTTCCCATGAAGTGATGGGACCGGATGCAATGATCTTCGTTTACTGAATGTTGAGCTTTAAGCCAACTTTTTTACTCTCCACTTTCACTTTCATCAAGAGGCTTTTTAGTTCCACTTCACTTTCTGCCATAAGGGTGGTGTCATCTGCATATCTGAGGTTATTGATATTTCTCCCAGCAATATAGGGTAGATCATATGTTAAGTCATAACAAAATCCTGAATAAATTCAAAATCATTGAAATCACACAGGGATATTTTTCAAACAGTGGAATGAAATTAGAACTTACTAACATAAAAAAATTAAATCTACAAATATGTAGAAATGAAATAACATACTCCTAAATAATAAGTCAAAAAATGAAGCAAAAAAGAAATTAGAAAAAGCAAGAGACAAATGAAACCAAAACTACAGTATACTTAAACTTGGCAGATACAGCAAAGTCACTTTTTAGAGGAAAATTTAGAGCTGTAAATTTATTTAGTCTTTTTAAAATAGAATAAAATTGCAAATCACTATATAAAACCCCACCTTCAAAAACCATCCAAAGAAGAGCAAGATAATCCCAAACCAAGCCAAAAGAAGGAAATGAAAATATTAGAATGGAATTAATGAAATAGAACAGTAAAAACAATTTAAAAAATCATTGAAGTAATAAAACAGTTTGGAGAAGGAAATAGCAATCTACTCAAGTATTCAGAAATACATTCAGAAAACTAAGATCATGGCATCCAGTCCCATCACTTCATGGCAAATAGATGAAGAAACAGTGGAAACAATGACAGACTTTTTTTTGGGGGGGGGAGGGTTCCAAAGTCACTGCAGATGGTGACTGCAGCCATGAAATAAAAAGACACTTATTCCTCGGAATAAAAGTTATGACCAACCTAGACAGCATATTAAAAATCCAGAGACATTACTTTGCCAACAAAGGTCCATCTAGTCAAGGCTATGGTTTTTCCAGTAGTCATGTATGGATGTGAGAGTTGGGCTATAAAGAAAGCTGAGCACCGAAGAACTGATGCTTTTGAACTGTGGTGTTGGAGAAAACTCTTGAGAGTCCCTTGGACTGCAAGGAGATCCAACCAGTCCATCCTAAAGGAGACCAGTCCTGGGTGTTCATTGGAAGGACTGATGTTGAAGCTGAAACTCCAATGCTTTGGCCACCTGATGTGAAGAGCTGACTCACTGGAAAAGACCCTGATGCTGGGGAAGATTGAGGGCAAGAGGAGAAGGGGACGACAGAGGATGAGATGGTTGGATGGCATCACTGACTCAATGGACATGGGTTTGGGTAGACTCTGGCAGTTGGTAACGGACAGGAAAGCCTGGCGTGCTGTGGTTCATGGGTTCACAAAGAGTCGGACATGACTGAGTGACTGAACTGAACAAGTATTCTTGCTTGGGAAACCCCATGGACAGAAGAGCCTAGTAGGCTAAGACCACAGGTTGCAAAGAGTCAGACATGACTTAACAACAAAACAACAATAAAATGTTTATTTGAATAGTTCACCAAAAATGATAAAACTTAGCTAGATTTACCAAGAAAAGAGAGAAGACTCAAATTACTAGAGAATGAGAGAGGAACAATTACTAGACTTTTCAGAAATAAAACAGATATTAAGGGAATATTTTGAACAACTATATGACAACAAATTGATAACTGAAATGAAATGGACAAATTCCTAGAAAGAGGTAAATTACCAAGACAGACACAAGAAGAATGAAATAATTTGAATAGGTCTATACTCATCAAAGAGATTAAAGTATTAATTATTATCTAACAAAAACCTCAGGGCAAGATGGCTTCACTACTGAATTCTACCAAATACTTAGAGAAGAATTCTTTACCAATTCTTCAAAAATTCTTCCAAAAAATAAAAAAAAAATAACACCACCTTTTGTCTCATTTTATTAGGCTACAATCACCCTGATGCTGAAACCATACAAAAAGATAACAAGAAAAATACAGACCAATATTCTTTATAAAAATAGGCACAAAATTGCTCATAAAAACTAGCAAATTGAATCCAGCTGCCTATAAAAAGAGCTATATTCCATGGCCAAGTGGCATGCCTCACAACGGGTTGTTCCAACTTCTGAAAATCAATCAAAGGATTACACCACAGTCACAGAATAAAGGACAGCAATCACCTGATCATCTCAACAGATCAAGACCAACAAACTAGGAAGAGAATGGAATTGCTTCAACCTGGTAAGGAGCTTCTGTGAAAAACCCTTAGCGAACATCATACTTATTGGGAAATGGCTGGATGCCTTCACTCTAATATCAGGATTAAAGAACAAAATCTGCTCTTACCACTTCTATTCAACATTTAACTACTCAGGGCAGTAATAAAATGCAAAGAAATAGAAGACATTCCGATTAGATAGGAAGAAGTAAAAATTTCTCCATTTACAGATGACATGATCCTATATTAAAAACATCTCAATAAATCAACTAAAAACTGATTCGAATAAACAAGTATAACAATGTGCAAGATAAAATATTGATACATAAAAATATAATTGTATTTATATATACTAGCAATGAAGAATACAAAACTGAAATTAAGAAAACAATCTCATTGATAATAGCGGTCACTCAGTCGTGTCCGACTCTTTGTGCCCCATGGGCTGTAGCCCACCAGGCTCCTCTGTCCATGGGGATTCTCCAGGCAATAATACTGGAGTGGGTTGCCATGTCCTCCCCTCCAGGGGATCTTCCCAACCCAGGGATGGAACCCAGGTCTCCTGCATTGCAGGTGGATTCCTTACTGACTGAGCCACGAGGGAAGCCCAAAAAACAGATAAGTAGAAATAAGTTTAGCAAAAAGAAAAGCCCCTAACTTATATACTGAAAAATACAAAATGTTAAAAGATATTAAATAAAATCTTAAAAAAACTGGATTTCTCATATTCATGTACCAGAACATTTAAAAATGACAATACTCCCCAAATTGATCTACAGGTTCAATGCAAATCCTATCAATATTTCAGCTGTTTAATTCATAAATTGATAATCTGATTTTAAAATGATATGGAAATGGAGAGCCCAAACAATCTTGAAAAAGAAGAAGAAATTAGAAGTCTCACTCTATTTCAAAATTTAGTACCAAGCTACAGTAATCAAGACAACATGGTAATGACATAAGGATAGTGATATAGATCAATGGAACAGAAGTGAAGTCTCAGAAGATAAGGCTTCACATTTGTCACTGATTTTCAGTCAACATGCCTAGACAATTCAGTTGGGAAAGAATAATCTTTTCAACAAATAGTGCTGTGCCAACTGGATATCTACCAACAAAAGAATGCCTTTGAGCCTCTACCTCACACCATACGTGTATATGAAATCATATACATAAATCATATCTTCATGTTAGAATTAAAACTGTTAAACTCTTTGAATAAAATATGAATAAATTTTAATTACCATATACTATGCCATGACTTCTTAGATGTGACACCAGTAAAAAAAAAAAAAAAAAGTTAAATTGAAATTCATCAGAATTAAAAAGAATAACACCAAGAAAGTAAAAAGACAAATAATGCAATGTAAATACCTAGCATGGGGTATGAATAGACATTTCTCCAAAGAAATAAACAAATGATCAGTAAATAAATGATGCCCAATGATGTCATTGAGGAAATGCAAATCAAAATTACACTGAGATATTGGGTGACATCCACTAGGATGTTTAAAATCAAAGATAATACCAAGTATTAGTGAAGATGTTCAGAATTCGTATTCTTCATATATTGCTGGTGGGAATGTAAAATGGTGCAGTCACTTTGTAAAATATTTTGACAATTCTTCAAAGTGTTAAGCATAAAGTTACCCTATAACCCAGAAAATCCATTCCCTGAGGATACATACTCAAGAGAAATGAAAACATATATACCCAGGTACATGAATGTTCATAGCATTATGCATAATAACCAAAAGTGAAAATATACTAAATGTCCATCAACTTGATCAATGGATAAACAAAATATAGTATATCTGTACAGTACTCAGTATAGGCAAATCCATAAAGACAAAGTGGGACTGGTGTAGTTTCCAAAAGGGTTAGAGGGGAAATATGGAATGACTGCTAATGGTACAAGGGGGTTTCTTCTTGGGATGATGAACATGTTCTAAAAGTACACTGTAGTAATGGTTGTACAAATTTGTGATTATCAAAGTGAATGAACGAATAACTGGAGTTTTACTTCTCAGTTAATGGAATCTATCCCTCTTATCTTCAGGTCTAGGGATGGTAAAAGTTAGTTCAAGGGTACTATATGACACATTGTAGTTACCTTATTTAAAGCGCCTCTATAAATTGACCCTTTGTAAATCAGTTCAGTCACTCAACCGTGTCCAACTCTTTGCGACCCCATGAATCGCAGCACGCCAGGCCTCCCTGTCCATCACCAACTCCCAGAGTTCACCCAAACTCATGTCCATTGAGTCGGTGTTGACATCCAGCCATCTCATCCTCTGTCATCCCCCTTCTCCTCCTGCCCCCAATCCCTCCCAGCATCAGGGTCTTTTCCAATGAATCAACTCTTTGCATGAGGTGGCCAAAGTATTGGAGTTTCAGCTTTAGCATCAGTCCTTCCAATGAACACCCAGGACTGATCCCCTTTAAGATGGACTGGTTGGACCTTCTTGCAGTCCAAGGGACTCTCAAGAGTCTCAACACCACAGTTCAAAAGCATCAATTCGTCAGTGCTCAGCTTTCTTCACAGTCCAACTCTCAGATCCATACATGACCACTGGAAAAACCATAGCCTTGACTAGACGGACCTTTGTTCACAAAGTAATATCTCTGCTTTTTAATATGCTATCTAGGTTGGTCATAACCTTCCTTCCCAGAAGTAAGCGTCTCTTAATTTCATGGCTCCAAAATCAGTGCAGATGGTGATTGCAGCCATGAAATTTGGAGTGTTAGTTCTAAACAATAGAATGGGAAAGATTAGAGATCTCTCCAAGAAAATTAGAGACACCAAGGGAACATTTCATGCAAAGATGGGCACAATAAAGGACAGAAATCGTATGGAGCTAACAGAAGCAGAGTATATTAAGAAGAGGTGGCAAGAATCCACAGAACTGTACAAAAAAATCTTCAAGACCCAGATAAGGGTCCCAGGAGGAGAAGTAAGAAAGAAGTGAAAAACTTATTTAAAGATATAATGGCAGAAAAGTTCCCTAAATTGGAAAAGGAAAAAGACATACTGATCCAGAAAGCTCAAGAAATTCCAAATAAGATGAACCCAAAGAGATACATACCAAGATATGTTATAATTAAAATTTCAAAAGTTAATGATAAGTAGAGAATCTTAAAAGCAGAAACAGAAAAACAATTTGTTATGTATTGTACAAGGGCATTCTCATACGACTACCTACAGATTTTTAGCAGAAACTTTCCAGGCCAGAAGGGAGAGGCATGATATTTTTTAACTGACAAAGAAGGCTACTAATTAGTAATAAGAAAAGTTATGGAAGTAAATATCTCACTGGTAAAGGTTACATATTCAGGCAAAGGTAGTGAATTAATCATTCATAAAGCTAGTATGAAGGTTAAAAGCCAAAGCAGCCAGAATTACAAATATGGTAATTAGTTAAGGGGTACACAAGATAAAAAGATGTTGAAAGTGATATTAAAATCATAAAATATTTTGAGGGGACAGTAAAATTATAAAGCCTTTGGATACATTCAAATTTAAGTTTATCACATAAAGTGGACTGTTGTAACTTTAAGATGTTATATGTAAGCTTCATGGTAACCACCAAGCAAAAACCCATACAATATATACCAAAGATAAAGAGAAAGGAATCTAAGCATACAATAGAGAAAGTAAAGAAGGCAACAGAGGAACTGCAAAACAGCAAGAAAACAATAAAATTACATACCTATCATTAATTAAGAGTAAATAGACTAAATTCTCCAATCAAAAGGCACAGAGTGGCTGAATGGATTTTTTTAAAAAGTTTAAGATCCATCTGTATGCAGCATAGAAGAGACTAACTTCAGATATAAAGACTGAAAGTGAAAGATGAAAAAAATATGCTGTGCAAATGAATACCAAGTGAAACTTTACATCTGAAGTGTCTATAAAAGATAAAATTCAAATTTAGAAGTATGAAGGAAATAACTGAGATCAGAAAGGAAATAAATGAAAGAGACACTTGGCGCCTGATGACTAAAAAGATAATATAAAAGATCAATGAAATTAAAAACTGGTACCTGAAAATATAAATAAAATTAATGAAACTGTAGCTAGAA
Source organism: Bos mutus (assembly GCF_027580195.1). Taxonomy (NCBI): domain Eukaryota; kingdom Metazoa; phylum Chordata; class Mammalia; order Artiodactyla; family Bovidae; genus Bos; species Bos mutus. The sequence continues at coordinate 72,179,662 of NC_091623.1, read as the reverse complement.
TCTCAACAAAAGAGAGAAATCACTCAAACAAAATCAGAAATTCTGAAGAAAGTGATGTTACAACTGATACCAAAAAATACAAAGGACCATGAGAGACTACTATATGCCAAAAACTCAGAAAAAATTACATCCAGGCAGTAAACTTCTTGAGTTCAGTCTTGGAGATGTTTTCTGGATTTGATAGCCCAATGCAAGGGCAAGAAAAAGCTAATATAAAGAAGTGGGACTACATTAATTTAAAAAACCACCGCACAGCAAAGGAAACATTCAACAAAATAAACCATCAACTTTCCAAATGTGAAAAAACATTTGCAAATTATCTATCTGATAAGAGGTTAACAGCCAAAATAAATGTCATATAACTCAACAGCAAAAGTCCTCAAATAATTCAATTAAAAATGGGCAAAGGACCTGAATAGGTAATTTTCAAAGAAGACTATAGGTAGCCAGTAGGTCCATGAAAAGGTGCTCAGCATCACTCATCATCAGAGAAGTACAAATCAAAACCACCATGAGATATCACCTCACATCTGTCTGAATGGTCATCATAAGAATAGTAAGAGATAACAAACACTTTGAAGGATATGGAGAAAAATATACTTCTTCACCGTTGGTGGGAATGTAAACTGGTACCGCCACTATGGAAAACATTATGGAAGTTTCTGAAAAAATTAAAAATAGCACTACCATATGATTCGTAATTCTGCTTCTGGGTATTTATTCCAAGAAAATGAAAACATTTAACTCAAAAAGACATTGCACCCTCATATTTACTGAAGCATTAATTACAATATCCAAGATATGAAAACAACCCAAGTGCCCATCAACATATACTGGATAAGGAGGATGTAGTATATACACACATTAGATACTACTCAGCCATAAAACAGAAGAGAATTTCACCTTTTGTGACCCAGTGCTGGGCCTCGAGGGCATTATGCTAAGTGAAATAAGTGAGACAGAGAAAGACAAGTATCATATGATCTCATTTCCAGAAAAAAATAAAGGCCATAGATCCAATCAACAGGTTAGTGGTTGCCAGAGGCAGATAGTGAGGGGTGGACTAAATAGTTGAATGGATTCAAATGGTACAAACTTCCAGTTATAAAATAAATAAGTCATAGGATATAATGTACACCATGGTGACTATACTTAATAGTACTTTATTTCATAGTTGAAAGTTGCTATGAGTACATCCTAAAATTCACAAGAAAAATTTTGTCACTATGCATGGTGACAGATGTTAATGAGACATTGCGGTGATCACTCTGCAGTATTTATAAATATCAAATCAATATGTTGTATACCTAAAACTACTATATGTCAATTATATCTCAATAAAATAAGTCTCCAGTTTATTAACTGTAAAAGAATGTCTTACAAGGAATGAACTTCATATGTACAATTTGTCTGGCATTGTTGTGGGCATCCTCCTCTAAATAATAATACACTGATGGAATAGGGTACAAATAAATGATTGTATTAATTTGGGTTAGAGTGATATACATCAGTGATGTACAATGCCAAAGAATGTTCAAACTACAATACAGTTGAGCTCATTTCGCATGTTGGTAAGGTTATGCTCAAAATCCTTCAAACTAAGCTTCAGCAGTATGTGAACTGAGAACTTCCAGATATACAAGCTGGGTTTAGAAAAGTCAAGGGGGACCAGAAATCCAACTGTCAGGATTCATTGGATTATAGAGAAAGCAAGGGAGTCCAGGAAAAACATCTACTTCTGCTTCACTGACTATGCTAAACCTTTGACTGCGTGGATCATAACAAACTGAAAAATTCATAAAGAGCTGGGAATACAAGACCACCTTATCTATCTCCTGAGAAACCTAAATGCAGGTCAAGAAACAACAGTTAGAACTAGACATGACAACAGACTGGTTCCTGTCTAGACAGCAAATCTAGACAGCATATTAAAAAGCAGAGACATCACGTTGCCAACAAAGGTTCATATAGTCAAAGCTATGGTTTTTCCAGTAGTCATGTACAAATGTAAGAGTTGGACCATAAGGAAGTCTGAGCCCTGAAGAACTGATGCTTTCAAACTGTCGTGCTAGAGAAAACTCTTGAGAGTTCCTTGGACTTCAAGAAGATCAAACCAGTCAATCCCAAAGGAAATAAATCCTGATATTCATTGGAAAGATGATACTGAAGCTCCAATACTTTGGCCACCTGATGCAAACAGCCCAGCTGACTCATTGGAAAAGACTCTGATGCCGGGAAAGATTGAAGGCAAAAGGAGAAGGGGGTGGCAGAGGATAGAATCACTGACTCAATGGACATGAATTTGAGCAAATTCTGGGAGACAGTGAAGGACAGAGGAGCCTGGCGTGCTGCAGTCCATGGGGTTGCAAAGAGTCCAACATGAGTTAGCAACTGAACAGCAATGAAAAATAGAGGAAAGTTCTGACTATGGATGATGGGTGAAATCACAGTGCTTTGACCACAAGTGATAACTTTTAAAAAAATCTTCTGAAGTCCTCATGTGGAGATTTTTTCATGCATATGGATCTGTGCATCACTCACTGACAAGAGGGAAGCCAGTGCACAGGTGCCAGATCTAAAGGGATCCAGGTAGTCTCGTTTCTACCTAGAGCCACTGGTATATGGGCAGCAGCCCCAGTCCATAGTGATGGAAAAGCACATTCTTCAGTAACTGTTTAGAATTGTCTTGAGCTACTAACAACCCTAGCTGCTTGTTCCACTGATTGATTTCCTTTCCCGATCCTGGTACTGAACACAGAGTACTCTAAAAAGCACTAACGTCTGTAAAGACCTGATGTTGATGACAGTGATAATAATTACAACAAAAACTATTTAGCAACAGTATTGAACACTTGATATGAATTCTTTCATGTAGCCCTCAGAACAATTTTGTGACATTCATACATTATCCCTTTTGAGAAATGGATAGACTAGGGTTCAGAATTATAAAGACACATGCCCCAAGTCACAGAGCTAGTACTTAGAAGATGTTTAAAAGTCAGTTCAGTTCAGTCACTCAGTTGTGTCAGACTCTTTGCAACCCCATGCAGCACGCCAGGCTTCCCTGTCCATCAGCAACTTCCAGAATTTACTCAAACTTATATCCATTCAGTCCATGATGCCATCCAACCATCTCATCCTCTGTCGTCCCCTTCTCCTCCTGCCTTCAATCTTTCCCAGCATCAGGATCTTTTCCAATGAGTCAGTTCTTCGCATCAGATGGCCAAAGTATTGGAGTTTAAAATTAACCTCAATCAAAATGTGAGGATTTAGACATACAGTTAGTACTAAGAGAAGGGCTCTATATTGTACAGTGGGAGGCTAGAGAGACATTCTCCTCAGGCTGCTCAAAACCCAACTGTGCAGGTAGCTGTCTTTTCTACCTAAACATCTTGCCAGTTTTGTCTAAACCTGTACTAAAACTACTGTTGCATGCAAAAAGTGAGTCAGAAAAAAGAATTTGTTTTATAGTTACCAGAAAATAATATGCCTAGGTTTCTTATAATCAATCTACTATATCTGTATCAAAAGATTATAGTAGTCTCATGTTTGCAGATACCAAACTGTGCATTGACAGCATAGATATGGCCTCAGGCTTTCAAGAGCTGACCAGTTTTGAAAAATCCTTATTCTACACCAGACTGTATCTGTTAATGTTTTTGTACATAAACAAACATTCACTTGGCCATCTGTTTGGTATATCATTTACTATTCCCAGTAAATGAACAGTTTGGAGCTCTGACCAATATAAGCTTATAATCATGTCGAGTCACCCTGGCCCAATATGAGCTCTACCTTCAGTATGAAATCAGTATGGGAGAGAACGAGAATTTGGCTTACAAACAACAGTGTATTTGGGGGGTTTGATCAGTATTCTGGAGAAGTGAATTTTCACCATAGGAAAACCCAGCTTCTTAAAATGTGCTCAAATTTAATGAGACATTTATTGTACTGGATAATTCCACAGTTAGAGTTTATCATCTTAGGAATACTTCTGGTAGTATTCTGGAATGTTATCGAAGGACTTCAATTATGCAAGGATTAAACTAAACCACAGAGCAAGACATTGTGCTTGTTTCTGCAATTTCTGTGTTGGTTGTTTTTTTTTTTTTCTTTTCAGTTTGCAGCAATTGTGCCTGGAAGATATCCTCAAATTGCTTCAGTGTGAAGCTCAAAACATTTAGGAAAAGAGCTTGGGATTTATTTAAATACCCTAACCCTAATTTTTTAGTAAGCTTCCCTTACTATTACTTATTTCTTCCTTCAGAAAACTGACTACGTTAAAATAAGAAATATGAATGTATGGATAATTCCACATTCTGGGAGGCAGAGAAAAAAAATTTTAAGATAAATTTGAAATCACTGTTGTTTCCATAACAATAAAGAAAACTATCTACTCACATTATATTGTTTCTACAAATAGTTCTGAAGAAATCAGAATAAAAATGACCATTTCAAATTCATTCCTGTGTCCAATTGGTCATCAACCCTATGTCTGTAAAATCATAATGGGTTCTCATAGACTTCTTTTTACATAGTATTGACCAAAGAAGAGCCTTGGGAATAAAAAAAAAGGCTCATGAAGAAGCCAATTTTAATAAAAACTTAAGTAGCATCAGGAAACTTGGCCTAACACATTACAAAAATAAAAATTTCTTCTACAAAGAGAAGTCTCTTTTAGTCAATCACTCAACAACATATGACTGGGATTAAAAGTCAAGAAAGCCAGGTAAGAGAAAGGAATAAGATGTGAGAGAGAAATTAAATAAAAATAGCAACAGCATTTAAAACAGGAAAACATAGGACAGTAGAATTTTCCATCTTCATATAAGATATTTTTAAAGCTCTGCTGCCATTAAATGCCTCACAGCGTTATTCTTGGCAGAATGAAACCACCACCCAAGAGGACAAGACTTGCAGGGAAAGGGAGGGGTGACTACATAAATCAGATGTGTATCTATTGGATGCATCGCAGTATATTTCACATGTGTTTTACCTAATCAGGAAATGCAAAGTAGGTCATTACTATTCTTCTCAGACACTTTGTTCAAAATTAAAAATTAAAGAAATTCATACTAGTGTTGCTATGTAAAAACACTCCTAACCACCATCTTATCAAGGTCATGGTAACCATGTAGGAAACACTGTTGTATCTTTAGTGTGCCATGAATTAGAAACATTCTCTAGCAACTGTTCCTCATCTGGATCCATTCATAGTCTACATATGTCAGTCACAGATCATTCCCACAAGACAGTTGCAAGGATATTTCAATAGTAAGTGGAAAGAATGTGGGAAGCAGAATCTATCAAAAAAATTTTAGATTCTTCATTAAATCTTCATATATGTTTCTAAGATGTTAAACATGTGTTCTTAAATCTAGTTTGATAATAGTTATATCTCAACTAAGATGTACTTGAGGAATCTTACCAAAATAAACACAATTTAAAAAGAAATGCTGATTTAAGGCCAGAGTTTCCTTATTTATTTTCTGTCTGAATTACCTGTCCATTGATGTAAGTGGGGTGTTAAAATCCCCTACTATGATTGTATTACTGTCAATTTCTCCTTTTATGTCTGTTACTATTTGCTTTATGAATTTAAGTGGTCTTAGGTTGAATACATATATATTTAAATTGTTATAACTTCTTCTTGACTTGATCCCTTTATCATTATGTAATGTCCTGTGTCTCTTGTTAGAATCTTTGATTTAAAGTCAATTTTGTTGGTTGTAAGTATTGCTCAGTCAGCTCAGTCACTCATTTGTGTCCAACTCTTTGCAACCCCGTGGACTGCAGCATGCCAAACTTCCCTGTCCATCACCAACTCCTGGAGCTTGCTCAAATTCATATCCATTGAGTCAGTGATTCCACCCAACGGTCTCATCCTCTGTCATCCCCTTCTCCTCCTGCCCTCAATCTTTCCCAGCATTAGGCTATTTTCCAATGAGTCAGTTCTTCACATCAGGTGGCCAAAGAACTGGAATTTCAGCTTCAACATCAGTCCTTCCAATGAATATTCAGGGCTGATTTCCTTTAGGATTGACCGGTTTGATTTCCTTGCAGTCCAAGGGACTCTTAAGAGCCTTCTCCAACACCATAGTTCAAAAGCATCAACTCTTTGACTCTCAGCTTTCTTTATAGTCCAACTCTCACATCCATACATGACTACTGGAAAAACCACAGCTCTGACTAGACAAACCTTTGTTGGTAATGTCTCTACTTTTTAATATATTGTCTAATATGCAATACTTATATTGTCATCCTAATACTTATATTTTCTTAGGGTGACAATATAAGTGTTGCTACTCCAGCTTTCTTTTAATTTCCATTTGCATGGGATAACTTTTTCCATTCAATCACTTTAAGTCTTATATATTTAGACCTGAAGTGAGTCTCTTATAGGATATATATGTGTGTGTGAATATGTGTGTGTGTGTGTGTGTGTATGGGTCTTATTTTGTTTTTTGTTTGTTTGTTTATTTTATTTTTAAACTTTACAATATTGTATTAGTTTTGCCAAATATTGAAATGAATCCACCACAGGTATACATGTGTTCCCCATCCTGAACCCTCCTCCCTCCTCCCTCCCCATACCATCCCTCTGGGTCATCCCAGTGCACCAGCCCCAAGCATCCAGTATCATGCATCAAACCTGGACTGGCAACTCGTTTCATACATGATATTATGTGTGTTTCAATGCCATTCTCCCAAATCTTCCCCTCCTCTCCCTCTCCAACAGAGTCCATAAGACTGTTCTATACATCAGTGTCTCTTTTGCTGTCTTGTACATAGGGTTATTGTTACCATCTTTCTAAATTCCATATATATGCATTAGTATACTGTATTGGTGTTTTTCTTTCTGGCTTACTTCACTGTGTATAATAGGCTCCAGTTTCATCCACCTCATTAGAACTGATTCAAATGTATTCTTTTTAATGGCTGAGTAATACTCCATTGTGTATATGTACCACTGCTTTCTTATCCATTCATCTGCTGATGGACATCTAGGTTGCTTCCATGTCCTGGCTATTATAAACAGTGCTGCAATGAACATTGGGCTACACATGTTTCTTTCCCTTCTGGTTTCCTCAGTGTATATGCCCAGCAGTGGGATTGCTGGATCATAAGGCAGTTCTATTTCCAGTTTTTTAAGGAATCTCCACACTGTTCTCCATAGTGGCTGTACTAGTTTGCATTCCCACCAACAGTGTAAGAGGGTTCCCTTTTCTCCACACCCTCTCCAGCATTTATTGTTTGTAGACTTTTGGATCACAGCCATTCTGACTGGCGTGAAATGGTACCTCATGGTGGTTTTGATTTGCATTTCTCTGATAATGAGTGATGTTGAGCATCTTTTCATGTGTTTGTTAGCCATCTGTATGTCTTCTTTGGAGAAATGTCTATTTAGTTCTTTGGCCCATTTTTTGATTGGGTCGTTTATTTTTCTGGAGTTGAGCTGTAGGAGTTGCTTGTATATCTTTGAGATTAGTTGTTTGTCAGTTGCTTCATTTGCTATTATTTTCTCCCATTCTGAAGGCTGCCTTTTCACCTTGCTAATAGTTTCCTTTGTTGTGCAGAAGCTTTTAAGGTTAATTAGGTCCCATTTGTTTATTTTTGCTTTTATTTCCAATATTCTGGGAGGTGGGTCATAGAGGATCCTGCTGTGATGTATGTCAGATAGTGTTTTGCCTATGTTCTCCTCTAGGAGTTTTATAGTTTCTGGTCTTACGTTGAGATCTTTAATCCATTTTGAGTTTATTTTTGTGTATGGTGTTAGAAAGTGTTCTAGTTGCATTCTTTTACAAGTGGTTGACCAGATTTCCCAGCACCACTTGTTAAAGAGATTGTCTTTAATCCATTGTATATTCTTGCCTCCTTTGTCAAAGATAAGGTGTCCATATGTGCGTGGATTTATCTCTGGGCTTTCTATTTTGTTCCATTGATCTATATTTCTGTCTTTGTGCCAGTACCATACTGTCTTGATAAATGTGGCTTTGTAGTAGAGCCTGAAGTCAGGTAGGTTGATTCCTCCAGTTCCCTTCTTCTTTCTCAAGATAGCTTTGGCTATTCAAGGTTTTTTGTATTTCCATACAAATTGTGAAACTATTTGTTCTAGCTCTGTGAAGAATACCGTTGGTAGCTTGATAGAGATTGCATTGACTCTATAAATTGCTTTGGGTAGTATACTCATTTTCACTATATTGATTCTTCCAATCCATGCACATGGTATATTTCTCCATCTATTAGTGTCCTCTTTGATTTCTTTCACCAGTGTTTTATAGTTTTCTATATATAAGTCTTTAGTTTCTTTAGGTAGATATATTCCTAAGTATTTTATTCTTTTGGTTGCAATGGTGAATGGAATTGTTTCCTTAATTTCTCTTTCTGTTTTCTCATTATTAGTGTATAGGAATGCAAGGGATTTCTGTGTGTTGATTTTATATCCTGCAACTTTACTATAATCATTGATTAGTTCTAGTAATTTTCTGGTGGAGTCTTTAGGGTTTTCTATGTAGAGGATCATGTCATCTGCAACTAGTGAGAGTTTTACTTCTTCTTTTCCAATTTGGATTCCTTTTATTTCTTTTTCTGCTCTGATTGCTGTGGCCAAAACTTCCAAAACTATGTTGAATAGTAATGGTGAAAGTGGGCACCCTTGTCTTGTTCCTGACTTTAGAGGAAATGCTTTCAATTTTTCACCATTGAGGATAATGTTTGCTGTGGGTTTGTCATATACAGCTTTTATTATGTTGAGGTATGTTCCTTCTATTCCTGCTTTCTGGAGAGTTTTTATCATAAATGGCTGTTGAATTTTGTCAAAGGCTTTCTCTGCATCTATTGAGATAATCATATGGTTTTTATTTTTCAATTTGTTAATGTTTTTTTTTTTTTTTAACATAAAAAGGGTTTTATTTGCAGGGGAGCGGGACTCTAGTCAAACAAGCTGAAGCCCATGTCGTCATCTGACTCCTCCAACTCTTCCTTCTTCTCCTCCTTCTTCTCCTCCACTGCGGCTGGAGCAGAACCCACAGCGGGTGCTGCCGATCCTAGGGCAGTGGAGATGACCACAGCCCCGCCAGCAGGCACACTGGCCAGCTTGCCGATACCCTGAGCAATGAGGTCCTCGATGTTCTTTCCGTTGAGCTCACTGATGACCTTGTTGAGCCGGTCGTCGTCTGCCTCGATGCCCACGCTGTCCAGGATCTTTTTGATGTCCTTGGCGCTGGGGGAGGAATTGCCCCCGAGGGTGGCCAACAAGTATGAGGCAACGTAACGCATCTCAGCGGTGGCAGAGCAGCCTCGCACATGCGACCTCGGTGGCATCAGGGATGGAAAGCTGGGTCTTATTTTGGTATCAAGCCAGTCTTTGTCTTTTGATTGGAGCATTTATTCCATTTACATGAGGTTTATATATAGTAATATGTATAAATATGTTATATATAATATATAAATTTAATAGATATATACTTATTTAATTATATATTATAAAGATATATTTAATTATATATATAATAAAATCCCTCACTCACATTTAATGTTTCTGACATCATATTTTACATCTCTTTGTTTTGTCTCCACCTTAACTATGGATTGTAGATATAGGTGATTCTGCTACTTTTATCTTCCTACAAGCTGTATAACTAGTTGATCTACTAGCTTGACTATGCATATGTCTTTAACAATGAGATTTTTTTTTTCTTTCATAATTTTCCTAAGTCTAGTTGTGGCCTTTTCTTTTCTGCTTAGAGAAGCCCCTTTAACATTTCTTGTAAAGCTGGATTGGTGGTGCTGACCTCTTTCAACTTCTGTTTGTCCGCAAAACTCTTGACCTCTCCTTCATATCTGAATGACAGCCTTGGCTGGTGCAGTATTCTTTGTTGTAGAGCCTTTCCTTTCTTCACTTTAAATTTATCATGCCTTTTTCCATTTTGGACTGCAGAGTTGTTTCTTAAAAGTGAACTGACATTCTTATGGGAGCTCCCTTCTACACAGCTACCTTGCTGCTTTTATTTTCTCTTTATTTTTAAATGTGTTGATGCTATCCTCTTTAGGTTTATCTTCTTTGGGACTGTTTGCGCTTTCTGGACTTGTATGTCTGTTTTCTTTCCCAAGTTAGAGAAGTTTTCAGAAAGAATGTCTTCAGATATGTTTTTTTCACCTTTATCTCTCTCTTCCGAGATCTCTATAATATGAAATTGTATGCTTGATGTTGTCCCAGATGTTTCTTAAACTAATTTCTTTTTTATGTTTTTCTCTTTTTTCTGTTAAGCTTGGGTGATTTCCACTACAGTATCTCTAAATTCACTGATCTGTTCCTCTATATTATCTAATCTACTCTTGATTTTTTCTAGTGTATTTTTATTTAAGTAATGTATTCTTCAGCTTTGTTTGGTTCTTATTTTATAACTATTTTTACAATTGTCTAAAAATGAATACAAGTTCATTCATTCTTCTCTCAAGTTCTTTGAACATTTTTGTGATCATTACTTTGTACTATCTATCAATTAGGTTGCACATCTCCACTTCAGTTAGTTTTGTCTCTGGGGTTTTATCATATTCCTTCATTTGGAACATATTCTTCCATTGCCTCATTTTGCCTAATTCTCTGCTGTTTTTTCTAAGTATGTGGTTTATGTTTCCTGGTCTTAGAGAAGTGTCTTTATGTAGGGGTTGTCCTAGGAGCCCAGCAGCATACTTCTCTGGTCACCAAAGCCACATGTTCTAGTGATGCTCTCTCTGGGGAATGTGTGGTCCCTTCCACTGTGTCAGGCTAACTTCTGTGGGAGCCCTGATATGTGTGGCTGGCCCTGGTCAGGTTATTTACCAGGCCTTCCTAGTGCAGAGGCTGCCAGTTGCTAGTGAGTGGGGCTCGTCTGGGCACAACTAGCCCAGGTTTTCCCAGTCCTGTTGCTTGACCATTGGTAGATGGGCTTGGGTCACAAGGTAACTAGATGAAGAGACCTGGGGCAACAAGGTCCCCATGGCTAGTTCTGATCTAGTGATGAGTGAAACTGGGTCCTGGAGCATCTAGCTGTGGCATTCAGGGTCCCAGAGCTGATATCAGCCTGCTGGTGGGTGGGGCCAGGTTCTGACAGCTGGCTGAATGGCCCAAGAGGCCTGAGGCTAGTGCCAGCCTACTAGTGAGCAGATATGGGTTCTGGAATCTATGGACATGGGGTCCTGGTGGGGTCCCAGGACCAATCCCTGCCGACTGGTGGGTTAGTCCAGGTCCTGGGGCTATGGTTACTCACTGAGAGAAATAGGTCCAGGTATCTCTGACTGCCAGGCCCAGGATCCTAGACTGGTTTCAGCCCATTGGTGAGTAAGGCTGGTAGTCAGGGTGGCCACGGCAGTCACTTTACTGGTAGGTGAGGTTGTGTCCCTGCCCAGCTAGCTACTTGGCCTGGGTCACCTCAGGAATTTTGTGGACCAGCTGGTGGGCTTGACAGTTAACCAAGCTTAGGTAATTTTTCCTAACCGTGTCATATTTGGTTAGATGAAAGAAAAGCATCTGTCAAAATCCAACATCTGTTCCTGATAAAAATTCACAGCAAAACTATGAACAGAGGAAATTTCCTTAAATGGATACCTATCATCTACAAAAAACCTACAGCTATAGCTCAGTTGGCAAAGAATCTGTCTACAATGCAGGAGACTCTGCTTTGATTCCTGGGTCTGGAAAATCCTCTAAAGAAAGGATAGGCTACCACACCAATACTCTTAGGCTTCCCTTGTGGCTCAGCTAATAAAGAATCCATCTGCAAAACAGGAGACCTGGGTTCGATCCCTGGGTTGTAAAGATCTCCTGAAGAAGGGAAAGACTATTCATTTCAGTATTCTGGCCTGGAGAATCCCATGGACTGTATGGTCCACGGGGTCACAAAGAGTCGGACACAACTGAATGACTTTCACTTTCAACATAATATTTAGCAGTCAAGCCCAAATGTTTACTTCTGAAGAGTAGAAAAGAAATAAAGATGTCTGCCTTCATCACTTCTATTAAGACACTGTACTAGAGATACAGGTCAGAGCAATCAAGAAAGGTAAAAAATTTTAAAGCATCAGATTAGAGAAAAAAGAAAATGTCCATTATTCTCAGATGACATGATTATCTACACAGAAAATCCTAAAGAACTGCAACAACACTACTAGAATAAGTAAGTGATTTCAGTATTAACATGACAAGTCACAAGATTAATACAAAGAAAAACAACTGTAGTTCTAGAAACTGGCTGCAAGCAATTGGAAAGTGAAGTGCAATAAAATCCAATTTATAAAAGATTCAAAACTTTGAGATACTTAGAATAAATTTAGTAAAATATGGGAAAGAACTGTATATTGAAAATTATAAAGATTACTGACAGAAAGGGAGCTCTAAATAAATATAGAGACATCCTTTGAGAATGTCAATTCTCCCCAAATTTATCTGTAGATTCAACATAAGCCCAAACAAAATCACAGCAGACACTTGTGCAGAAATTAATGAACTGGTTTTAAAATTTATAAGGAAATATTAAGGACCTAGAATAGCCAAAATAATTTGAGAAAAAAACAAAGCTTAGGAACAAATGCTACCTGACTTAAAGACTTATAGCTACAATAACTATGATAGTATAATACTGGAATTAAAAAAGATGCCTGTTTCCATATAACACAACAGAGAGTTCCCAAAAGATCCAGACATAAATGGACAACTAATTTTTGAAAACGACCAAAGGACACTCAGTGGTGAACTGACAGTATTTTCAACAAGTATTGCTACAACAATTTAATGTCCATATGCAAAAAAAGTGACTTTAATTCATATTCCACATCATATTCAAAAGTTAACTCAAAACATGGGCCATAGAACTAAATGTCAAACTTAAAACTGTGAAACTTCTAGAGGATGACTTTGGGTCATACAGAAGTTTCTTGAATATGACACCAATACCACAGGCCATGAAAAGAAAAGAGTGTGTCAGGTTTTCAAACAATTTACCACATCACATGACCCACCCATAGATTTTAATTTTCATTTTTGTCATAGAAGCCTTAATTTAAGCAGCCCAAACTGAAAACAACCTATCTGTCCTTCCAAAATAAATGGATAAACCATTGTAGAACATTCATACAGTGGGTTACTATTCTGCAATAAAAGAAGATGATAACACACAAAAGCAGAGATGAATCTCAAATTGTGTCAAGAGAAGTCAGAAAAAAAGTAATTCACACTGTATGACTCCATTTATATAAAATTCTAAGAAATAAAACTAGTACATAGTGACAATGCCAGTAAGTGCTTCAGATCAGATCAGTCGCTCAGTCGTGTCCAACTCTTTGCGACCCCATGAATCACAGCACGCCAGGCCTCCCTATCCATCACCAACTCCCGGAGTTCACTCAGACTCACGTCCATCGAGTCAGTGATGCCATCCAGCCATCTCATCCTCTGTCATCCCTTTCTCCTCCTGCCCCCAATCCCTTCCAGCATCAGAGTCTTTTCCAATGAGTCAGCATTTCTCATGAGGTGGCCAAAGTACTGGAGTTTCAGCTTTAGCATCATTCCTTCCAAAGAAATCCCAGGGCTGATCTCTAGAATGGACTGGTTGGATCTCCTTGCAGTCCAAGGGACTCTCAAGAGTCTTCTCCAACACCACAGTTCAAAAGCATCAATTCTTCGGTGCTCAGCCTTCTTCACAGTCCAACTCTCATATCCATACATGACCACTGGAAAAACCATAGCCTTGACTAGAGGGACCTTTGTTGGCAAAGTAATGCCTCTGCTTTTGAATATGCTGTCTAGGTTGGTCATAACTTTCCATCCAAGGAGTAAGAATCTTTTAATTTCATGGTTGCCGTCACCATCTGTAGTGATTTTGGAGCCCAGAAAAATAAAGTCTGACACTGTTTCCACTGTTTCCCCATCTATTTCCCATGAAGTGATGGGACCAGATGCCATGATCTTCGTTTTCTGAATGTTGAGCTTTAAGCCAACTTTTTCAGTCTCCACTTTCACTTTCATCAAGAGGCCTTTGAGTTCCTCTTCACTTTCTGCCAGAAGGGTGGTGTCATCTGCATATCTGAGGTTATTGATATTTCTCCCGGCAATCTTGATTCCAGCTTGTGTTTCTTCCAGTCCAGCGTTTCTCATGATGTACTCTGCATATTAGTTAAATAAACAGGGTGACAATATACAGCCTTGACATACTCCTTTCCTATTTGGAACCAGTCTGTTGTTCCATGTCCAGTTCTAACTGTTGCTTCCTGACCTGAATACAAATTTCTCAAGAGGCAGGTTAGGTGGTCTGGTATTCCCATCTCTTTCAGAATTTTCCACTGTTTCTTGTGATCCACACAGTCAAAGGCTTTGGCATAGTCAGTAAAGCAGAAATAGATGTTTTTCTGGAACTCTCTTGCTTTTTCCATGATCCAGCGGATGTTGGCAATTTGATCCCTGGTTCCTCTGCCTTTTCTAAAACCAGCTTGAACATCAGGAAGTTCACGGTTCACATATTGCTGAAGCCTGGCTTGGAGAATTTTGAGCATTACTTTACTAGCGTGTGAAATGAGTGCAATTGTGCAGTAGTTTGAGCATTCTTTGGCATTGCCTTTCTTTGGGATTGGAATGAAAACTGACCTTTTCCAGTCCTATGGCCACTGCTGAATTTTCCAAATTTGCTGGCATATTGAGTGCAGCACTTTCACAGCATCATCTTTCAGGATATGAAATAGCTCCACTGGAATTCCATCATCTCCACTAGCTTTGTTCATAGTGATGCTTTCTAAGGCCCACTTGACTTCACATTCCAGGATGTCTGGCGCTAGGTCAGTGATCACACCATCGTGATTATCTGGGTCGAGAAGATCTTTTTTGTACAGTTCTTCTGTGTATTCTTGCCATCTTTTCTTAATATCTTCTGCTTCTGTTAGGTCCATATGATTTCTGTCCTTTATCGAGCTTATCTTTGCATGAAATGTTCCTTTGGTATCTCTGATTTTCTTGAAGAGATCCCTAGTCTTTCCCACTCTGTTGTTTTCCTCTATTTCTTTGCATTGATCGCTGAAGAAGGCTTTCTTATCTCTTCTTGCTATTCTTTGGAACTCTGCATTTGCTTAGCCGAGGACAAAAGCATGAGGACAAATTCAAGGATGTGACAAATTCCTCCTAGGGAGGAAGAGAGGGGAAGAACTATTCAGGGGAACAAAACTCAGGAGCACAAATACGTTAATTATCTTGGTCACAGAGATAGCTCCATGGACATACGCCTGCTAAGTTGCTTCAGTTGTGTCTCACTCCAGGGAACCCTATGGACTGTAGCCTGCCAGGTTCCTCTGTCCATGGGGATACTCCAGTCAAGAATACTGGAGTGGGTTGCCCTGCCCTCCTCCAGGGCATCTTCCCGACCCAGGGATCAAACCTGCATCTCTTACATCTCCTGCAGTGGCAGGCAGGTTCTTTACCACTAGTGCCACCTGGGAAGCCCTCATGGATGTATGCTTAACATCAAAATTTTTCAAGTAGTAGATTACATTTTAAATATGAGAAGTTTATTTACTGTATCTCAATTTTACTTCAGTAAATCTGTTTAAAACACAGATAAATGACTTTATCAAAATGTCTTCTTTGATACCAGGTCCAAGGGTAACATCTATGTCTTCATCTTAATTGACATTTCAGGAGCATTTCCTCCTTGAAATGTTCATGTTCACTTATACTCTCTCCTACTTTTTCTCTTTCTTGTCTGACCCCACTTGACCAGCCTTCTTTGCAAGTCACACTATTTCTGCTCAAATATTTCTGCTCAAACCAAGTTGGGACACTTTTTGTTTGTTTGTTTAAATTTTATTTTATTTTATTTTATTATTTTTTTAACTTTACAATATTGTATTGGTTTTGCCATATATCTTTGTAGCTAACCTTATTTAGCCCAATGACTAAAACTTCCTTCTCAGTGTTGCTGCTGCTGCTGCTAAGTCGCTTCAGTCGTGTCTGACTCTGTGCGACCCCATAGATGGCAGCCCACCAGGCTCCGCCGTCCCTGGGATTCTCCAGGCAAGAACACTGGAGTGGGTTGCCATTTCCTTCTCCAATGCATGAAAGTGAAAAGTGAAAGTCAAGTCGCCTAGTTATGTCCGGCTCTTCGCGACCCCGTGGACTGCAGCCTACCAGGCTCCATGGGATTTTCCAGGCAAGAGTACTAGAGTGGGGTGCCATTGCTTTCTCAGTGCTATGCTATGCTATGTTATGCTAAGTCACTTCAGTCGTGTCCAACTCTGTGTGACGCCATAGACGGCAGCCACCAGGCTCCCCTGTCCCTGGGATTCTCCAGCAAGAACACTGGAGTGGGTTGCCATTTCCTTCTCCAATGCATGAAAGTGAAAAGTGAAAGCGAAGTCGCTCAGTCGTGTCCGACTCTTAGCGACCCCATGGACTGCAGTCTGCCAGGCTCCTCCATCCATGGGATTTTCCAGGCAAAAGTACTGGAGTGGGGTGCCATTGCCTTCTCAGTGCTAACTACACCCAAATGTACACCTCTAGGCTCAGACTCTTTAAAATACTCCAGATGTATAGATTTCTAACTGGATATTTATCCTAGGCCTCTTTGTTCAAAGAAAAAAAAAAAAAAACACTATTGATTTTAACCCTAACCTATTCTTCTCCCAATTTTCACTATTTTAGTAAATGCACCACTATCTATCCCTTCATGCTTAAAGCTAAAAATTTTAATTATTACCCTTGATTCTGTCTTTTTCCTCCTCAGCTTCTTCCCAATCCAACAGAAAGCCTTATTGGCTCTATCTTCAACATATAAATAAATCCAATTCATTTCTCTCCATTTTTACCATACTACTTTTGTAAGCTATTATTGCTTACATGGGCCACTGAAATAGTTCTCTTAGTCTCATATAATTCATTTGCTACATGGCACAGTGTTATGTTAAAATCACAAATGAGATTTTTATCACTAATTTCTTATTGCTCTTATAATAAAATCCCAAGTTTTTATGGTCTATATGGCTCTACACAATTCCAACTTCATCTTCTAATATCCTCTCTCTTATCTTCTGCCACCTGGGCACACTCAACTATCTTCAGTGCCTTAATCACACTATACTTGGTTAAGGCCTAGAATTACAATTAGCTTATTAAAGGCAACGGAACAGAAGCCAGAATGTGTTTGCCTGCTAAGTCACTTTGGTCGTGTCCGACTCTTTGTGATGCTATGGACTGTAGCCCACCAAGCTCCTCTGCCCGTGGGATCCTCCAGGCAAGAATACTGGAGTGGGTTGCTGTTTCCTCCTCCAGGGGATCCTTCCTGAGTCAGGGATCGAACCTGCGTCCTTACATCTCTTACATTGGCAGGCAGGTTCTTTACTGCTAGTGCCACTTAGAAGCCAGGATACTTGAGTTCACATCTTAGCTTTACCACCTCTTTCCTGTGTGACCACAGTCAGAAGTCAGTCAGACTACTGTATGTGATTGAAAGACAAATTTAGAAATACGGTCTGTATGCCCCCAAAAGAGAAGGAATACTGATACTGGTAAGAATCAGCACTGTTTGTCTCATCTTTTTGCCTGGTCCAGACTTTTCTCACTTATAACATTCTTAAGTGAATTTAAAATTAAATAGTGTAACCCTCTTAATGGTAATTGTATTAAGCTTATATATAATATCAACTAAATTTTCAGTGAACTGTATCCTTCACATTAAGTTGTCCTTGCCTTCCAATTCACAGAAAAATAACTTTAAAAAGCTGAGAGCAAGAGTGAGAAATATGTGGTATTTCAGGTCTGAATGATAATGAGTTCAGGTCTGCCAATTTAAGGGCAGCCAAAAAACAGATCAACTTGAGTAAATGGTTGTCAGCAAAACCAATCATGTTATGCTAACTAGACTTGCCTTACTTAAGGCAAAAATAAGTTTAGTATTCAAGAGTTTTCAAGAAATCATTGCTTTTAAACTGTCCCAGGCAGAATTAGCCATGTTTTCTTTTAAGCTTCCATAAAACCTCTTTGGACCATTCCCATATTAAATACATAAAATGTCTCCCTGGCCATCTAAGCTTCAAGTTTCTCAAGGATAGGAGCCTTCTTTGTATTCTTCAAGCATCTCTTCAACTGTCAGTCACTTCCTTTGTGTTATTAACTCAAGTAGAATGCCTCCTGGTTTCTTTGACCAACTTAGTCTTGATCACTATTTAATTATCTTCTAAGAATAGTGCTTGATATATAGCACACACTCAGTATATTTGCTAAATTAATTATATATGCTAAAATATTTGTGGTAAATGCCTTTGGTAGTAGAGTCAGGGCTAAAAAGCCCAGGGGGTGGGAAGTTTAGGAAATCATGAAGAACATCCCTGCTAGCTGCAGGTATCTTTGCCAGCAAAGCTCAAAGAGAAGCATGATTTTCAAGAATGTGCATTTGACAGATAAAAATACTTTTTGGAATGTGTTCTCTTATCATCAGATGAGTTTATCTTATCCTCCAACTCAACTACATTTAATGCTGAGTCACAGGGCTCAGTGTTCTTGAGAAGAGGAGGGTATGAAATAACAGGGAGGCCTCTCTAAATATAAAAAAGTAGAAATCCCATTCATTCTGGTCTGAGGGTATAATGGGAAAGGAGGTGACAGATGTGAGAAAACAGGTCAGCAGAGTTACTGTTACTGACTTTGTGGGGCTAAACTTTAATGTCAGGCATTAACAGTATGTGGGAAACTGAGAATCCCAGAGCAAGTGACATAATTCCCAAGGTGTAACCTATGTGAGAACTTAACTTCTGGGGGAAGACCAACACTGAACTTACCCTTAAATCCAATATGAGGTATAATGGCACTAGATGGAGGAAGGTGTGGAGATGAACGCTGCTGCTGCTGCTGCTAAGTCGCTTCAGTCGTGTCCGACTCTGTGCGACCCCATAGACGGCAGTCCGCCAGGCTCCCCTGTCCCAGGGATTCTCCAGGCAAGAACACTGGAGTGGGTCGCCATTTCCTTCTCCAATGCATGAAAAGTAAAAAGTGAAAGTGAAATCGCTCAGTTGTGTCCGACTCTTCACAATCCCATGGACTGCAGCCTACCAGGCTCCTCTGTCCATGGGATTTTCCAGGCAAGAGTACTGGAGCGGGGTGCCATCGCCTTCTCCGGAGATGAATGAGACTAAGATAAACCTCATGACTCCCCACAGTCTACATACAGTGCTCAGGACGTCCAAGGGTGCACATGCCCCAGTGAATGGACAGAGAAGTGTTGAAAGATTCCAGTGGGTCACTGAAGTCATGAGATTGAGAAGAAGTATATAATTAGAGATATCTTTATAGCAGGATGCCAACAGTGTGACTATAGATCTCAGTCACAGAAACCTGTGAAATGTCAGATAAAAGCAGGATCATCTTGTTGGACAGCAATACAGGGGATGAAACAGCGGACACCAGAAACCAGAAAAAAAAAAAAAAAGGAATCTGTCCTCCAAAAGCCCAGTTCCATCTCCTTGCAGCCAAGTAAGTCTCCTATCAGGAGGAAAAAAAAAGAAAAGGAAGAGGTGAGAAAATCTCCAAGACATAGCATTTGCCCCCCGAAGGCTGAGACTAACAACAGGTAGTATTATTTAAACAGGTTTTAAGAGCCGTCTCCTTTTTCCCATCTCCCACCTTTCCCAGCAACCTGAGGTACTGAATGAGTTATAGGAAATGAAATACATGTAAGAGATTCTCTGGGATTCTTTAAAATCTCACAGTATGTGTTCCCATTTTGGATTAAAATAAGCAAGCTAAGCATCTTGAGGCCTGAGATGTAACCCTGTGACATCAAGTGTGTAGAATCAAAGAGAAAATAGGCAATACGGAATAAGAGACAGAAAGAGATAGGGAGGAACATTCATTGGCAAGCTCCCTTTGGATGCTCTAAATTTGGAAATCCTGAATGCAATTCCAACTACAAAAACTCCATCCATTAAATAATTGGGGCTCCATCTGTCTGTACTCGTGCTTTGTATGACAAAAGAAAGTTCCACAGCAGGTCAGAAAGAGGACCCAAAGCCAAAAATGCAAAAATTTAGGTAGGTTGGAAAATTCCAGTCAAACCAGAAAATAGATTCTATGACTCCTGCAAAACAAATCCCACTTACAACCAGGTCCCCAGGAGCTAGGACCAGAGACTAGACAATGGCTTCAACAGCTCTTAAGACTCATATACAAAGAACCACTTGGTGAACTTTTTTACAAAACACATCCCACCTGACATTATGATTCAGGTGGTCTGGATGTGTCCTGTGTTGTACTTGCTTTTTTTTTTTTTTAACCTCCCTAGGTGATTCTAATGTGTAGCCAATGCAGACTTCAAGATTAGAGTTGGGCTGCCAGACTCTGTTACTTGTATCTTTAAGCAGTGACAACTCTTCATATGGCTTACTGCTAGAACCTGAGACTTCTTTTTCTCCAATGAATATTTTACATGCCTCTGTGATGGGGCAAAGTATTTTTTGACCTAGTACTTAGAAGTCAATTTCCCTGGAGATTGATTAGTGCCCCTACTTCTAAGAGGCAATCATTTCGCTTAGAATCCAGGTTTAACACAGACACATCTTGAAAACTAGAGATTGGGAACTGAGATAAAGAAATCTACCCATTTCTTCCTTCTCAGAAGTAGGGGCATATCTGGATGACAATAAATGTTCTCCAGCAACAGGGGATTTCCCTAGACAAGCAAGAACATCATGTAAAAACTATTTTTAAAATACTTCCTTCCCTATAGGTGTGCCCTTATTAGTAGTATTCCAATATTTTCTTTCTGTCCTATAATGCATTAAGGAAAATTTAAGAAACTTTGTGTCAGTGGAAAGAAAGAAGATACAGAAGAAGTTCCTGCAAAGAATAAGAGGCCTACGTCATGACCTTAAGGAGTTTGGGAAAATGAGATATAAAAGACAATTGAAGAATTTAGTTGTCACAGTACTTTCTAGGCTTCTGTGCCATCTATCTGCCTTAAGGTTAAAGCCTAAGGTGTGGCTCATGAAATAAAAGTCACTTAGTCATGTCCAACTCTTTGCTGCCACATGGACCATAGCCCGCCAGGCTCCTCTGTCCATGGAATTCTCCAGGCAAGAACCCAGGTCTCCTGCATTGCAGTCAGATTCTTTACCATCTGAGCCACCAAGGAACCCCAAGGTGTGGATTATAGAAATGAGCAGATAAGAAGATACTTTGGGCTACAGCCTACTTCCCTAAGGATAACAAGGGTAAGGATTAGGACTCAGTATTTATTTTGAGATTACTTCCCAAGGTGCACAAGATACATGCCTCAGTCCAGGCAGTGCTAGTGGTAAAGAACCCACCTGCCAATGCAGGAGATATGAGAGATGCTGGTGTGATCCCTGGGTTGGGAAAAACCCCTGGAGAAGGGAGTGGCAACCCACTCCAGTGTCCCTGCCTGGATAATTCCATGGATAGAAGAGCCTGGTGGGCTATGTTCATTGGGTTGCAAAGAGTTGGACATGACTGAAGAGACTTAGCATCTACGCATGCATTATCACAGGGAGGTGAACAGCTTTTTCCCTACATCCTGGATACAGTGTGAAGATTATCTAAATGTTCTCCCTTTATTTGCTTAAGGAGAACACACAAAATTATTGAATGAATGGACAAGCCATTACCCATTGAGGATTGAGTTCAGGGCAAAGAGGTTGCAGTGTGCAAGGACTTCCTGACTGGAAGTACATTGGTGGCCATGAACTTCGACAATGAGTCCTGGTAAAATGTTCCCAAGAGCTAGATGAGACTAGCCACCACTTAATGGAAACCAATTAACATTGGCCACTCAACTCAGAGTCAGAAAGGACAAAATGTCACAGCAGATGTCCTTTAAGTGAGGAAAAGACAGAGGAGGATAATGAGAGGACATCTGGAAGCAAGCTTTTTCCTCAAAGGAAATGAGTCATGTAAAGATAATCATCTAGAGAGAAACACTGAGGTACCATTAATTGGTCAATGCAAAGCCATTTCTGTTATTGTTTGTTCAAATCTCCCAGACATTGACAACTTAGAAGAAAGAATACAGCAGTAAAAATTAATAGCTAGCATGCCTTCATTCATTTCAGGCATTGCTTTAGTAAGTATATGACTTATTACCTAATTAAAGGGCTAATCTCAAGTAATAATCACAAACTGAAGGGAGCACTGATGGGTGACAGGTTTCTCTCTGCTTTTAAACACAGTTGCTGCCCATTCAGATACTGCAGGGCTGGGGCAATGCCACATCTTTTTCATTATAAAAGTTCCATTACAGAAGGAGGTAGTGGGTAGAATAGTTTAATGATCAATTAAGACAGTTTGATACCATGAAGGAAAGTTTCACAATCTCATCTACTCAGATATTTGGTTCTCAAATTTGGTCCAGTATTTATTTTATCTCTAAACTAAATCATTCATTCATTCAATAAATCATGTTAAACCTCTGGAATGTGCATGATTTTATTGGAAAAGAAAAATCCTTTCATTTCCTTCAATTAAAAAGTGGCTGAATCCTCCAGGGAGTTACAAAAATTCTACAGGGCAGAAAACTTTCAACGCAAGAGAGCAGGAAGCCAGGAAAAATTTAATTGATCTCCTCACTTCAGGAATGAGTAACTTGACATGTTATTACTTCAATAATCCAAGAAATATACAGTTGTCAGCTGTCACATCTGTTAATTCAATTTCCCCACATCTTGAGAGCAACACTGACTATATTGAGAAAAGGTTACCATTTTTTCCAATACTCTGTATCTCCTATTATAGCAACTCTAAAATAGTTTTTTTTTAATTTAAGACCTGAGAACTCCTTTAAAAACATATAATTGTATTTCCTTTATACCTTTACAATGAAAGCAAATAGTTTTAGTAGCTATGCACAACCCTTCCCAGAAATAATAAAAATAATAATAAACAAACAAACAAAAAATCCTTCTCTAAAGAATCTTATCTCTGGAAAACAGCAAAAACTAGTTGGAAAACTGTAGAGGAAAAAACAGTTGGAAAACTGTAGAGGAAATAAAAGTAGAGTAAATCTAGTTATTGACTCTTTGCAGATTGAGATTTTCCTTTGTTTACAATCACAAACTCAAAAACCATCTATCCTACAAAGAAGATGCATCAGTTTAAAAGACATTTTGTTTTATTTATACTAAAAAAGTTTCAAAATTACCTATCAAAGATAGATTGCTGCTGCTGCTGCTGCTAAGTCGCTTCAGTCATGTCCGACTCTGTGTGACCCCATAGATGGCAGCCCACCAGGCTCCCCCGTCCCTGGGATTCTCCAGGCAAGAACATTGGAGTGGGTGCCATTTCCTTCTCCAATGCACAAAAGTGAAAAGTGAAAGTGAAGTCGCTCAGTCAAGCATCCCTAAATTTGAGACTCTATAGAGGCCAAAACACCGTATTTATATTAGTCACATATATACATAGTATTTATATTACTCAGTATTCTCCAAAGACATAAAATCAATTGTGTGTGTATGTGTGTGTATGTGAACTCCAAAATTTGTAACCAGCTGGTGAGAAATAAAGGTGGCACCAAGAACCCCTGAACCTGTGTGTGAACTGAGGCCAATCTCATGGAAAAATATGCCCTTAACGTTGGCTTTGGCAACTCACTGTAGGATTCAGATCTCAGTGCTCTATTTTGAGGATGCCCCTCTGGTTTTGAACACAAAACTAACTTCTGATTAATACCTTTCCTAGACATTCAGTAGTAAATATTTCACTTATGGGTTAAAACCCAAAATTTATGTCTCAAACACTATTTAAAGTTATATAATCAGCTGTGTATCTGGCTGGACATTTATTCCACACATGCTAAGTTGCTTCAGTCGTGTCCAACTCTGTGCAGCCCTATGGACAGCACCCCACCAGGCTCCTCTGTCCACTGGATTCTCTAGGCAAGAATACTGGAGTGGGTTGCCATCCTTCTCCACATTTATTCCATAACATATACTTAATGTACATTTTGTCACTGATGATAGATACTTGACAATGATTGCTCTTCCAATATGATAAGTGAAATACACACTAGCTGTCAAAAAGAAACAGTTTTTTTACTACTGATACAAAAAAAAAAATCAAAGGAGCCATAAAAGATAATTCAAAGGACTCACTGAGAGTCACATACAACATATTTGGCATAGACATTGATAAGAAAATAAAAAGTAAATAACTCACTTCAACAAGTTACACACAACGACATGTGAAATCCATAAACCAGTATTTTCATTCCTCCTATTGCAAGACTGTAAAATTTGACCAAAGTTGAAGATTAGTGTAATGTGTCACATTTTGAGATCAAGATACTAGTTGTTTATACTGTGCAGAATTATATTCTTTCCATCATCAAAACTTAATATATAAAGAGATTTTTTGCTGCTTGCTTATGCAGCTTTCACAGTTTAACCCATAATCACGTTTCAGCTGGCAAAGTTTGCAACTTAGTTTTCAGCAACTGCCAGATGATATACAATTGCCTTTTTGGCAAGACTGGCTCAAAACTCTAAATGTTTTGAATAATACTTAATAGTGTCTATTCATAGCATTGAAAAATTAATGGTGACATGTTAATACTCATATTAATTCATGCTATTTTTTAAAAATAACAAACCAAGAAATATTTAGGAAAACTAAGAAGCATTTTTTGTACTTCCAAATGATAGACCAACATTTTAAAAAATCCTATTTTTTAAAATTTAATTCCAAGAGGAATAAATTTAATCATATTCTCTTCAAAAGGTCTCATCTTTTCTTCTCTACAGTATTCTTAAATACACAATTTTTTTTTTACATATTAATGCATTAAAGTTAGTGTTAGTATATGCTTAGTCGTGTCCAACTCTGTGACCCCATGGACTGTAGCCCACCAGGTTCCTGTGTCCATGGGATTTCCCAGGCAAGTATACTGGAGTGGGTTGTCATTTCCTTCTCCAGGGGATCTTTCTGACCCAGGGATTGAACCCGTGTCTGTTCCTCTGGAGGCGGTCTCCTCTATTGCAGGCAGATTCTTTACTGCTGAGCCACCAGGGAAGCCATATTAATGCATAATTATCTTACATTATAAGCATTTTCCCAAATCCAATTTCATTTTTCTTTTGTCTTTAAAAACTTGTTTCGAAATTGAAGGGCCAGAGTCTGGAATGGCAGAGTAAGAAAACTAGTGGACACCTCTCTAACAAAAATTATGTCAAAAGGTGAGCCATGATTTAAGGTGTAGGAAAGAGACTCAACACTTGATGGGAAGAATTCCAAAGTAGTTACATTACAAAGAAGTATTTTTTCAACAAACAATGCTGGGAAACTAGATGTCTACATGCAAAAGAATGAATTTGGACTCTTTCCTTACATCACATATCAAAAACACTGGATCATAGTCTTAAATAAAGAATGAAACAATAAAACTTCTAGGAGAAAGGAGGAAAATCTTCATAACATTGGATTAAGCATAGTTGCTTGGATACCACACTGAAAGAACAGCATCAAAAGAAAAAATTCATAAATAGGACTTCATCAAAATTAAGATCATTTCTGCTTCAAAGTACATCAACAAGAAAGTAAAATGACAAACCACAGAAAATTCATGAAAATTAAAACTTGATAAATGATTTTAATAGAAAATTTCCCAAAGAAGATGTACAAATGGCCAATAAGAACAAGAAGATACTCAACATCATTAGTGATGATGTAATATGGTCATGTATGGATGTGAGAGTTGGACTGTGAAGAACGCTGAGCGCCAAAGAATTGATGCTTTTGAACTGTGGTGTTGGAGAAGACTCTTGAGAGTCCCTTGGACTGCAAGGAGATCCAACCAGTCCATTCTGAAGGAGACCAGCCCTGGGGTTTCTTTGGAAGGAATGATGCTAAAGCTGAAACTCCAGTACTTTGGCCACCTCATGTGAAGAGTTGACTCATTGGAAAAGACCCTGATGCTGGGAGGGATTGGGGGCAGGAGGAGAAGGGAACGACAGAGAATGAGATGGCAGGATGGCATCACTGACTCGATGGACGTGAGTCTGAGTGAACTCTGGGAGTTGGTGATGGACAGGGAGGCCTGGCCTGCTGTGATTCATGGGGTCGCAAAGAGTTGGACATGACTGAGCGAATGAACTGAACTGAATATCATTTAACATTCACCAGGATCTCTAAAATTGAAATGAAAATAGCAAGTGTTGGTGAGGAAATGGAATATTGGAACTCTTACACTTTGCTGGTGCAGATGCAAAATCGTACAGCCACTTTTAAAATAATATATTTAGTTCCTCACATTTGAAACATAGAGTTACCAGTGAAAGTCACTCAGTGATGGCCAACTCTTGCAACTGCATGGGCTATACAGTCCATGGAATTCTCCAGGCCAGAATACTGGAGTGTGTAGCCTTTCCCTTCTCTAGGGGATCTTCCCAACCCAGGTATTGAACCCAGGTCTCCTGCATTGCAGGCAGATTCTTTACCAGCTGAGCCACAAGGGTAGCTAAACAATATTGGATTAGGTAGCCTATCCCTTCTCCAACAGATCTTCCCGACCCAGGAATCAAACCGGGTCTCCTGCATTGCAGGTGCATTCTTTACCATGATGACCCAACAATTTCACTCCTAGGCATATATTCAAAAGAACTACAAACATATGTCCACACAAACTTGTGCATGACTATAGATAGAAAAATTATTCATAAAAAACAAAAAGTGGAAACAGGCAAAATGTCCATCAACTAATGAATTGTCCATCAACAATAGAGGAATGAAGTTACATGAGTGAACTTCAAGAACACTTATGCTAAGTGAAAGAAGTCAGTCACATAAGACCGTGCATTATGTGATTACCTTTATGTGAAAGTGTAGAATGGGCAAATCTTTAAAGGCAGTGCCAACGAATGTTTAAACTACTGCACAACTGCACTCATCTCACACGCTAGCAAAGCAATGCTCAAAATTCTCCAAGCTAGGCTTCAACAGTATGTGAACTGAGAACTTCCAATGTTCAAGCTGGATTTAGAAAAGGCAGAGGAACCAGAGATCAAATTGCCAACAGCTGTTGGATCATAGAAAAAGCAAGAGAATTCCAGAAAAACTTCTGCTTCATTGACTATGCTAAAATCTTTGACTGTGTGGATGACAACAAACTGTGGAAAATTCTTAAGAGAGATGGGAGTACCAGACCACTTTATCTGCCTCCTGAGAAATCTGTATGCAGGTCAAGAAACAATAGTTAGAACCGGACATGGAACAAGGGACTGGTTCCAAATAGGAAAAGGAGTACGTCAAGGCTGTATATTGTCACCCTGCTTATTCAAATTATATGCAGAGTACATCATGCAAAATGACAAGCTGGATGAAGTATAAGCTGGAATCAAGATTGCCAAGAGAAATATCAATAACCTTAGATATGCAGATAACACCACCCTTATGGCAGAAAGCAAAGAGGAACTAAAGAGCCTCTTGATAAAAGTGAAAGAGGAGAGTGAAAAAGTTGGCTTAAAACTCAACATTCAAAAAACTAAAATCATGGCATCAATTCCCATTGCCCAATGGCAAATAGATGGGGAAACAATGGAAACAGTGACAGACTTTATTTTCTATACTTCAAAATCACTGCAGGTGGTTACTGCAGCCATGAAATTAAAAGATGCTTTCTCCTTGGAAGAAAAGCTATGACCAACCTAGACAGCATATTAAAAAGCAGAGACAATACTTTGCTTATAAAGGTCCACCTAGTCAAAGCTATGGTTTTTCTAGTAGCCATGTATGGATGTGATAGTTGGACCATGAAGAAAGATGAGAGTCAAAGAACTGATGTTTTTGAACTGTGGTGTTGGAGAAGACTCTTGCAAGTCCCATGGACTGCAAGGAGATCAAACTAGTCAATCCTAAATGAAATCAGTTCTGAATATTCACTGGAAAGACTGATACTGAAGTTCCAATACTTTGGCCACCTGATGGGAAGAACTGACTCATTGGAAAAGAACCTGATGCTGGGAAGGATTGAAGGTAGGAGGAGAAGGGGACGACAGAGGATGAGATGGTTGGATGGCATCACCAACTCAATGGACTTGAGTTTGAGCAAGCTCTGGGAGTTGGTCATGGACAGGAAATCCTGGCATGCTGCAGCCCATGGGGTTGCAGAATTGGACATGACTGAGTGACTGAACTAAACTGACAGAGTAGTATTTTTCTGTGGCTAAGGTAGGAAGGGCAGTGACAGCAGAGAAGGACTTGGGAATAACTGGTAACAGGAATGGGATTTCATGAGGCAGGGTGATGAAAATGCTCTAAAATAAGGTTTTGATGATGGTGGTTCATCCTGTGAATATATTAAACCAAACTGAACTGTATACTGTACATTAGGGAATTACATAGTATGTGAAGCGTATCTGAACTTTTTAAAAAATGAATGGCCATAAAGCTAGTAACTATTTTAGTCTATATTCCCCTGCATCAAATTTTACCTAAGCCATCTCAACAGAATTTCTACTTTAAAACAAACAAACAACAATAGCAACAACAACAATAAAACCTCTGGTATCTTATTAATGGAAATTGTTTCAGCTGCATGTCACAGAGACTCAAAGTATATATACTCACGTCTTCCTAAATATCTAGATCCTTACATTCCAATCTATTTTACAAGTAACTGATACAATAATCACTCTAAAACTTTATTCATCAGGTTTTTCCCCACTATTTAGTTCAGTTCAGTTCAGTCCAGTCGTTCAGTCGTGTCCAACTCTTTGCGACCCCATGAATGGCAGCACACCAGGCCTCCCTGTCCATCACCAACTCCCAGAGTTCACTCAGACTCATGTCCATCGAGTCAGTGATGCCATCCAGCCATCTCATCCTCTGTCATACCCTTCTTCTCCTGCCCCCAATCCCTCCCAGCATCAGAGTTTTTCCAATGAGTCAACTCTTCGCATGAGGTGGCCAAAGTACTGGACTTTCAGCTTTAGCATCATTCCTTCCAAAGAAACTCCAGGGCTGATCTCCTTCAGAATTGACTGGTTGGATCTCCTTGCAGTCTAAGGGACTCTCAAGAGTCTTCTCCAACACCACAGTTCAAAAGCATCAACTATTTAGGACATCACTATTTGGCTTCCCTCATGGCTCAGATGGTAAAGAACCTGCCTGCAATGCAGGAGACCTGGATTTGATCTCTTGGATGGGAAGGTCGCCTGGAGGAAGGCATGGCAACTCACTCCAGTATTCTTGCCTGGAAAATTCCCATGGGCAGAGGAGCCTGGCAGGCTATGGTCCATGGGGTCTTTAAGAGTCGGACATGACTGAGTGACTAAGCACAGCACAGGACATCACTATCAGTCCATACTGCCAAGCCTTTCACATCTAAACTCTCCTCAAGGAATTCAGTTACATGGCTTTTCTTAATGTCAGTTTCCTTGACGAAAATCGACTTTGACTTCCCCAGCAAAACATCTTATTATCTATAGGATAATATTTTCTGCTATGACATTGTTATAAAGTCTGTGATTACAAATAACTTGGAAATGACTCCAAAAAGCTTAACTGACAAGGTTTAGCATGATCTTACATTATCAGAAATCTGAAACAGGGCAATAATAAAAATTAATACAGTGACTTAATACTTTCTTTAAAGACCCAAGTACCTGCAATTTTTACAGTCTGTAACCCTCAGCATGTTCTTCTCAGCTTAGTCTCCCTCACAGCCCTAGGGAGGTGACAAAATTTTATGTGCCACACACTGACATGTCACTGATAAGTTGCAAAAGAGGAACTATTTAAAAGTCTCTTTGGAAAATGTTATAAAACTCAAGGAAACCTTTCCTAGAGCCTTATGGTATGCCCCCTACCATCACTAATTATCTGAAACTGCATCTCATGCCCACGCATTCCAACTACAATTCACTCCCTAGGGCCAGAGAGGGGCTGGCCCCTCTAAAGAACATAGAGTTAGCACTAGGAATGTATAGAATTCAGTTAGTTCAAGAAGGAATAGAATGGCTGCTGATTATAATGGGGAAGAATTATTATCTGCTGTATGCAATCAATCCACTTTTATTTACATTCCACCTATTAATTAAAATGTTCCATGTCATAATTTCTTCTAATCTTACATCCATTAATTTCTCCAAGTCCTGTATATTTACCTCATGTAAAAAAAATCTTGATTACCTATAGCTACCCACTCCCATGTAGTATTTATTTAACCCTTCATGAGAAAAATAGATTCTATGGTAGTTTTAAATCTTAAAAAGCCTGTTTTGGGAATTATGGTAGTAGTTAATTTATCTAGTTCCAATATTTTGCAGGTAAGATACCAAAGTCAAGAAAAGGAAAAACTCAGTGAAATAAGAGAAGAATTTAAAAGAAGGGAAGGAAATAGAAAAAAAGAAGGGGATAAAGTAAGAGAATTAGCAGGTGAAGGAAATGAACAAACCAGAAGAAAAGAAAGGTTGAGGGAGGAAGGGAGACAGGAAACATACAAAGAAGGAAATAAGGAAAAAATAATGAGAAAAAGAGAAGAATACAAAGGGGAATGAAAAGGTAAGGGCAGACACATAAGACTGTCAGATGAAATGTGGCATTTATTCACAATTTGCCTAGAGAACCCATGGAACATAACAACATGATAACCAATGCAGGCAGTAAAACCATACAGACCTAACAGACATCTACTTGGTAGAAATGGCGCTGTTGCTCATGATTCTGACTTCTGTGCTGTAAATGAGGACTGTGATTTTTTGAAATAGTCTCAGCCACCATGAAAACTAGAGTCAAAAACTGAGTGCCCAAAAGGGTTCTGCTATGATCTAAATATGTGTGTGTGCTAAGTTGGCTTCAGTTGTGTCTGACTCTTTGTGAACCTATGGACCATAGCTCACCAGGTTCCTCTGTCCATGGGATTTCCCAGGCAGTCCAGGGATTGGCTTGCCCTCCTCCAGGTGATCTTCCTGACTCAGGGATCGAACCCCTGTCTTCAACATGTCCTGCATTGGCAGGCGGGTTCTCTACCACTAGTGCCCCCTGGGAAGACTGATCTAAATATACATATAGCATATTTATTGTGTGCACTTCCCAACACAGGAAACTTTCTCTATGATCCAAATTGGAGCCCGTATTTTCAAATTTTTAAAAGGATCAATATCTTACTGTCATTAACCAGGTAGTTTTTAAATTATTACTTATTGGAACTTTATCAAAGTTATTTTCATGGCTTTTTAATTCTACCAATTGCTGAAAAGGTAATACTAAAATAATTAATACATATTTAGTGAGTAAACAAAATAGCAAAAGTTTTGGCATTAAACTATTCAGACTTGATTTTTGATGCTAATTTTATAGTGCACATTGAGCTATAAGATTGTGAGAACAAATTACAAAACATGTAAAGGTAGTAAATATGGCCCTAAAGTTATAAAAACTTCAGCATAGCTGTTATCTCATCATTGCTCACACAGGAAATAAAAATAAGAATCACAAAAGGAAGCTTCCGCTCTTTTAATTCCTACATGAAAATTAGCATACCAAATAAGTATGTGTGCAGGCATTTGTCTTTTCAATTATAAAATTAAGACATATTTCTTGCAACAATAATCATAACTATAAATTTAAACTACAGTCAGAATCTTTCCAGTCCAATTACATATACCAAATATTTTTCCTTTGTGTGTACAAATATATGTACTCATATACAAAGTTATTTATTATAAAAATGTGTACATATTTTTAATCTTACTGATATACTGTGGAACCCATTTATATCTGTATATATGTATGGACTTCCCAGGTGACTCAGTGGTAAAGAATCCACCAGCCAGTACAGAAGATGTGGTTTCACTCGCTGGGTTGGGAAGATCCCCTGGAGAAGGAAATGGCAACCCACCCCAGTATTCTTGCCTGGGAAATTCCATGGACAGAGGAGGCTGGCGGACTATCGTCCATGGGGTCACAAAAGAACTGGACACAACTTAGTCACTAAACAACAATAAGAAACAACCTGAAGAGTTCTTCCTTGTAGGATTCATAAAAGAATGTTGCTCTATACTAATATCAAGGAGAATTCAAATAATCTAAAAAAACTCATAACTATTTTTGGTTTGCATAAGAAAGCTGAGGTCATCAGATAATTGCTGCTGCTGCTACTGCTAAGTCACTTCAGTCGTGTTCGACTCTGTGCGACCCCATAGACGGCAGCCCACCAGGCTCCCCTGTCCCTGGGATTCTCCAGGCAAGAACCCTGGAGTGGGTTGCCATTT
This sequence comes from Bos mutus, assembly GCF_027580195.1. Lineage (NCBI taxonomy): Eukaryota > Metazoa > Chordata > Mammalia > Artiodactyla > Bovidae > Bos > Bos mutus. The sequence continues at coordinate 72,147,433 of NC_091623.1, read as the reverse complement.
CCTTCTCCAATGCATGGAAGTGAAAAGTGAAAGTGAAGTCGCTCAGTCGTGTCCAACTCCTAGCAATCCCATGGACTGCAGCCGGTAAGGCTCCTCCATCCACGGATTTTCCAGGCAAGAGTACTGGAGTGGGGTGCCATTGCCTTCTCCTCAGATAATTAGGTATTTTGAATTTTAAATGGTAATAATCTCCTCTAAAGAAAGACAAAATACATGAACTCTTTTGCCCACAGATAAGTTCTGAAAGAGGTGTCATCCATAAAGACATGTTAAAAAAAATTACAAATGAGATTTGAATGCATTTTTAGGGGCCATGTGTAGCTCACTATCAAGCAGTTCAGATTCTCTGAGATCCCCAATAAAAAGCATGATTTTGTTTTTCTCTACTCTCCAGCCAGTTTGCAAGGATCTCAAATGGTTCTAACAAAAAAGGTTATGGTTACAGCAGGAAAACTGAAATGGCCACATATGTGCAGGAGTTGAGGGGATGCTGCTCATTGACAGGAATGAAAGGTGTCTACCATTGAAGAAATGGCAAACAATCCTCAACCAGCCTGATCCCAGGCAAAACTGGGATCCCAGCCCCTGTCGCTGGGTAGAGCTAAAAGAAATTTCACACAGAGAGAGTGACAGAAAATCCACTTGTTCTTATGACCCTAAACTGATCCACAGCAAAAGACTGACTGCTGTCATGGATGGGAGAGGGAAGGCATCATGCTCTATCTAAGACCTTCAACTGTTACAAAGATACGACAAATAGGGGAGGGACAGAAATGCTGAAAAATATAACCATTAAGATTCTAGAGCACAGGTCAGGACAGAGGCTGAAATTTAGAGAAAACCTGACCCCACCATAAGCCTTGAAAGCAATACCAGTCAAGAGTAGACTGCAACTAGATTAGAGGTAAAGGTGTAGAAAGGCAGTGGTGCTATAAACAGTCATACTGGTTTTTCAGAAATCTAAAGGCAAATAAAAAGCATCAAGAAGACAAGCCACAAAATGAGACAAAATACTTGCCAAGCACGTATTGGATAAAAGGATTGAATCCAAAGTATACTATGAAACCTTAAAACTCAATTAGAAAAAAAAAAAGAACACAATTTTAAAATGGGCAAAACATCTGAATATATACCTCACCAAAGAAGATACACAGATGGCAAATAAGCATATGAAGAGATGCTCAACACCATGTGGCATGTGGGAATTGCAAATTAAAACAATGAAATTTCACACTTATTAGAATGGCTCGAATCCAAAAAATGATCAACACTGAATGCTGGTGAGTACTCAGAGCAAGAGGAATTCTCATTGATTATTTGTGGAGATGCAAAACAGTACAACAATTTTGGAAGAGTTTGTTAGCCTCGTACAAGGTTAAATATAGTTTTATCATATAATCCAACAACAGTACTCCCTTTTTGCAGCTGATTTGACAAGTTATATCCATACTAAAACCTGAGTGCCAACAGTTAGAGCATCTTTGTTCACAGCTGCGAAAAATTGAAAACAGGTGAGTTGTCCTTCAATACGTGAACAGATGAGCAAACTGTGGTGCATCACCTGATGGAATATTATTCAGTAATAAAAAGAAATGAGTTGTCAACCATAAAAGACATGGGTTAAGTATAAATGCATACTGCTGAATGAAAGAAGCCATCTTGAAAAGGCTACACAGTATAGGGCTCAAATTGTATTGCATTCTGGAAAAGGCAAAACACAGGAAATTTTCAAAACTCTGTGGTTGCTGGGGTTTGAAAGAATTGAAAAGTACTGAATGCATGAAGCATGAAGGAACATTCAGGTAGGAGACACTATTCTGACTGACACTCTAAAAGTGGATATATGACATAAATTTATCAAGACCCACCAAACTTCAAAGCACTCTTACTTTAAACAAAGTTAAAAAAAAATCATTTACAATTCATGGGACGCTGAGAAAGAATGTAGACTGTGGGAAAGTTTAAGGCAAATTCACTGAAGGAGATGATGAGAGGAGATATAATGGTAAGTAACTTTGGAAATGAGTAGAGTCTATAAATTTCACCATAGGACACTTCACATAAGCAATATATTTTGACTGATAATGTTCTCTCACAAGGGAGTAGAGATTAACAATTTGAAAACTATTATATATGAATATTAGAAATGAACAATTAAGTAAATGAATGGCAGATGGTAGAAGCCGGATTTCTCATTGCTGTCATGTTAATTTACAAATAAGGCAAAGTAAGAGGATAGTGATCTCTGTGGTGATGAATTAAAGTTGGAGACATCAATATGAGCTCATGTTTAACATAGATACGGATAACTTTTTCCCTTATTGAATAACTTTTGTCTTTTGTTCTCTATCCAGGATGAGCAGGACCAATAATCTGATTTGTCAGCATGGTCAAACACAATAAATGATAATAAAGTATCAAACATTATAAATACACACCTGGGTTCACACACCAATATAAATGTATTTATAAACATGTAAACATGGCCTGTATTTTCCTGAAATATTAACAGCTATAGTTTTCACTTTTTGTTATGAACACAGGCACTTGTCCCTTCTTCACTCAGATAAGGCTAATGAAATATGTATAGATATGTATTTATAGTAGGTGAGTAAACACACGCATTCCTCTGTTCTGTTGGATAAGAGAGCTTAAAAACAATGACACCCAGGAGTAAGAAGTTCACCCAGTACTGTGTTCTAACTCTATTCCCCAATAAAAAAAAAAAAAAAAACAAAGATTCTTAGGGGAAATGTCTGATTTTAGGACTTAGCAGGCAATATAACATGAGGTGGGGACATTTTACAGTAACAGAAATTAAGAAAGTACTTAAAACACATGTACACAAACACACACACACACTCACAAACCACTGTGAATACATCAAAGGGACACAGGAGTTAAATGAAAGAGCTTGCAATAACCTACTAAGCCAAACATCTGAAGAAAAAAAGAAGAACAGTATTGGCTTATAACACAAACTATAAAATAAATACAAATGAGTCTATTCTGATACAAACAAAATCCCATACTCTTTTAACTGTGGATTGTATACATTACTTCCTTAAAAATAATACAGAATGGAAAAGGAAATATAGCAGAAAAACCCTGGCAAAGACTGAATCAGTCCAGTGCTTAAGATCAGTATCAACATCCATATATCATGTTAAGGCATGCTACAGTCCATGCGGTCACTAAGAGTCACACATGACTTAGCAAATGAACAACAACAGAAACCATTAAGATATGATAAAAGTGGTATTTTATGTGTATGATCTCTGCCCCAAAATATATATCCCAAGTCTAATCATGAGAAAAACAATTATGACAAAGTGACATCTACAAAATAGCTGATGAATACTTCTTAAAACTGTCAAGAACATGAAAAATAAAAGGAGTCTGACAACTCTTATAACCAAAAAGAGTCTGTAAAGACATGATAATTAAAGGTAAATTGGCCATGGGTGAAAACTTAGAACAGAAAAAGACATAAGATAAAAATTATAAAAGAGGAAAAAATAAAGTATAGATGAGAAATAACAGAAAATAAAAAGCAAGATCATAAGTTTATGCCCAACAATATAAAAATGACATTTAAAAATATTTGTTAAAAAGTATATGTAATAAGTATGTTAATAAATTTGTCCCCCTAAAAATAAGAATAATATAGTTTTAAAGTAAAGTGATCTAAAAAGACACATCATGAAAAATATATTTCCAAACACAAATAACTGAGCTTCATAAGGCCAAAACATAAAAATGTAAAAGAAGTAAACAAACTCACTGTTATCCTTAGATTCTTCAGTACTGACAACTGATAGAGCAAGTTGACTTAAAAAAAAAGTACAGATGACACCACCCTTATGGCAGAAAGTGAAGAGGAACTCAAAAGCCTCTTGATGAAAGTGAAAGTGGAGAGTGAAAAAGTTGGCTTAAAGCTCAACATTCAGAAAACGAAGATCATGGCATCCAGTCCCATCACTCCATGGGAAATAGATGGGGAAACAGTGGAAACAGTGTCAGACTTTATTTTTGGGGGGCTCTAAAATCACTGCAGATGGTGACTGCAGCCAAGAAATTAAAAGATGCTTACTCCTTGGAAGGAAAGTTATGACCAACCTAGATAGCATATTCAAAAGCAGAGACATTACTTTGCCAACAAAGGTCTGTCTAGTCAAGGCTATGGTTTTTCCAGTGGTCATGTATGGATGTGAGAGTTGAACTGTGAAGAAGGCTGAGCGCCGAAGAATTGATGCTTTTGAACTGTGGTGTTGGAGAAGACTCTTGAGAGTCCCTTGGACTGCAAGGAGATCCAACCAGTCCATTCTGAAGATCAGCCCTGGGATTTCTTTGGAAGGAATGATGCTGAAGCTGAAACTCCAGTACTTTGGCCACCTCATGCAAAATGCTGACTCATTGGAAAAGACTCTGATGCTGGGAGGGATTGGGGGCAAGAGGAGAAGGGGATGACAGAAGATGAGATGGCTGGATGGCATCACTGACTTGATGGACGTGAGTCTGAGGTGAACTCCGGGAGTTGGTGATGGACAGGGAGGCCTGGCGTGCTGCAATTCATGGGGTCGTGAAGTCGGACGGACTGAGCGACTGAACTGAACTGAACTGAAGGATATATAAGATGCAACTAAAATGGTGCTTACAGGAATATTTATAGCATTGAACATATATGTGAAAAAAAATAAAGGTCTCAAGTTAATGGCGCTAACTTCTACCAGAAGAAGCAGAATAATGGAAGTAGAAATAAGTCCCAAATAAGCAGAAAGAATAATGATCATAAGAGCAGACTTAGTGAAATTTAAAACAGAAATAATAGGAAAGAAAAACCAATGAAACCAAAAGCTAGTTCTTTAAAAATATCAGAAAAGCCATTAACCTTTAACTGATCAAGAAATTAAAGACACAAAGTGCCAATTTAAAGAAGGAAAAACGGAGTGACATTAGCATTACAGCATCCAATTGTGAATTAAAAAGAGATAGGACCTTGGTCAGGCTGCAGAGCCAAGGGAGTTGGTGAGCCTGCCCAACTTCTGACTCTCCATGATCTGGAAAGAGGGTACTGAAGCATGGTGGATAGAGAATTTGTGGAGGTCCAGCCTGCACACCATCTAAGTGGAACAGAGATGAGTTTTGAGTAGAGGAGATGGAGAAATGTTCTAAGTTGGCCTCCCTGCCAGGGCAACACTGTAAGGCACTGGGCTTTAGGCAACATCAAAGTTTACCTCTTCAGCAAAGCTGGTGGAAAGCAAAAGTGGCGAGTGACCATCCATCTGCCTTAGTTCAGGCTACAGCTAGAGATACACATTTTTCTCAAGTAACACTTAGATTTCTGAGAAGGCATCTCTGTGATTGGGGGGAGAAAGAAGAAAAGGACGGAGGGAGACAAAAGTATTAAAGGGCATTGAAGGAAGGCATTCCTGTTGTGTGCTTTGGGATTTCAGTAGTCAATCCACCTACAGACTTCTTAGAATGCCCCACTAAAGATCTCCCTACTAGGCTGTGGTCAACCTCCAAAGTTGCAGATGCTGAGACAACATCTCCTGCCACTCTACTGCTACTTCCCATAATATCAGAGTGAATCCAGGAGATCCTGGGGAGAAACCAGGAGGAGAACCACAAACTTGAGGTATAGTGCCACCTTCTAAAATGCTAAAGTAAGGTTACTAATCATCAGCTTGCTGAATTGTAAGAAACAAAGAAAACATAAATTCATAGCTAAAGAAAGTGTCTTCTATTCAAATGTAAAAGCACATGTGTATATCAAACACTATGAAACGATAAATCAGGTATCACAAAAAGAAAATGGTATTTCTCTAGCAACCAAACTCAAACACATAGAAAATTGTGTTCTAACTGGTAAAGGATTAAAATAGTTGTTAAGAAGAAATTTAATAAGCTACAAGAAAATTCAGAAGGTAATTCAATAAACTCAGGAATACAATTAATAAACAGAAGGAATTTCTTACCAAAGAGATTGAAATTTAAAAAGAACCAAATTCTGGAGCTGAAGAATTCAATGAATGACATGAAGAAAGCAATAGAGAACACAGGTAACAGCTCAGACTAGATGAAAGAAAGATTAAATGACTTGGGAAAGAGGCCTATAGAAATAATTTCAGTTAAAAGAAGAGAACTTAGATAGAAACCCTATAAGAGCTATCAGATTTAATCAGAAAGGCAAATATTGAAAAACAACAACAACAACAACAAAAAACCTCTAACAGAAGGAGAGGAGAGAGAAAAAGGAACAAAGAGTTCATTTAGAGAAATAATAGCTGAGAATTTCCCAAATTTGGAGAAGAAATTAAATATACAAGACACAAAGCTAATAGAAGACTCTAACAATGGAAAAAGATCTTATCCAAAATATATAATAATAATGTTGTCAAAAAACAATGATTAAAAAAGAATCAGAGTCATATGGAAAAAATAAAGAACATAGCCTAGAAATCTTAGCAAATTTAAGAAGACTGAAATCATACCAACTAATTTTTCTGACCACAGTGGTATGAAAATAGACATCAACAAACAAAAGAATGATAGAAAAATCTATAAATGTGTAGAAACTAAACACTGTGATTCTGAAAGACCAATGAGTCAAAGGAGAAATAAAAGGGAAATCAAAAATATCTTGAAACAAACAACAAACAAAATGTAAGCATACCAAAACTTATGAGAAGCAGCAAAAGCAATTCTGAGAACAAAGTAATATATTAAATTAGAAAGATCTCAGTTCAGTTCAGTCACTCAGTCATGTCTGACTTTTTGCAGCTCCATGGACTGCAGCATGCTAGGCTGTCTGTCACCTGTCTGTCACCAATTCCCAGAGCTAATTCAAACTCATCCATCGAGTTGGTGATGCCATCCAACCATCTCATCCTCTGTCATCCCCTTCTCCTCCTTCCTTCAATCTTTTCCAGCATCATGGTCTTTTCCAATGAGTCAGTTCATCACATCAGGTAGCCAAAATACTGGAGCTTCAGCTTCAGCATCAGTCTTTCCAATAAATATTCAGGACTGATTTCCTTTAGGATGGACTGGTTGGATCTCCTTGCAGTCCAAGGGACTAGCAAGAGTCTTCTCCAACACCACAGTTCAAAAGCATCAATTCTTCGGTGCTCAGCTTTCTTAATAGTCCAAATCCCACATCCGTACATGACTATTGGAAAAACCATATCTTTGACTAGGTGGACATTTATTGGCAAAATAATATCTCTGCTTTTTAATAAGCTGTTTAGGTTGGTCATAGCTTTTCTTCCAAGGAGCAAGCATCTTTTAATTTCATGGCTGCAGTCACCGTCTGCAGTGATTTTGAAGCCCCCCAAAATAAAGTCTATCACTGTTTCCATTGTTTCCCCATCTATTTGCCATGAAGTGATGGGTCTGGATGTCATGATCTTAGTTTTCTAAATATTGAGGTTTAAGCCAAATTTTTCACTCTCCTCTTTCACTTTCATCAAGAGGCTCTCTAGTTTTTCTTCACTTTCTGCCATAAGAGTGGTATCATCTGCATATCTGAGGTTTCTGATATTTCTCCTGGCAATCTTGATTCCAACCTGTGCTTTATGCAGCCCAGCATTTCACATGATATGCTCTGCATATAAGTTAAAGCCTTGACGTACTCCTTTCCTGATGTGGAACCAATCTGTTGTTTCATGTCCAGTTATAACTGTTGCTTCTTAATCTGCATACAGATTTCTCAGGAGGCAGATAAAGTGGTCTGGTATTTCCATCTCTTTAAGAATTTTCCACAGATTGTTGTGATCCAGTCAAAGGCTTTGGCATAGTCAATAAAGCAGAAGTAGACATTTTTCTGGAACTGTCTTGCTTTTTCAACGATCCAGTGGATGAACAATTAAACAATTAAGTACACAATTTAATTGTTTCAACATGAACAATTAAATTGCAGCAAATTAGATAAATCTGGAAGGAATAAGTTGCCAGAAATATACAACCTTCTATGACAGAATCAGGAAGAAATGAAAAATTTGAACAGACCAATAATGAGTAAAGAAGTAATCAAAAAACTCCCAATACAGAATACTCTAGGATTAGAGTTTACTGACAAAATCTACCAAAGAATTAATTTCAATCTTTTGATGTTTCTAAAAAATGAAAAGGCGAAAACACTTCAAAACCAGTTCTACGAGCCAGAATTACCCTGATACAAAAGCCAGAGAAATATACTAAAGGAAAAGAAAACTATACTAATATCATTGATGAATACAGATGCAAAAATTTTAAAAAGAATATTAGCAAACCAAAGTCAAGAACACACTTAAAAGTCTATATTAAATGACAATAGGGAGATAGATAGATAGATAGACAGATTCTAAATGTGTGTATGTGTGTGTGTGTGGAATGCAAAGTTGGTAACATAAATCATCATATCATATTAAGAGAATATAAGGTCAAAATCACAAGATCTTCTCAATAGATGCAGAAAAAGCCTTTGACAAAATAAAACATCCCTTTTGATAAAAATCCCTTCACAAACTAGATATAGAAGGAATCTAATAAAAGTGGTAAGAGAAACCTACTGCTATCTTCCTGTTTAATAGAAAAATTGACAACTTTTAAGATCAAGAACAAGACAGAGATGCTCACTATTTATTTATATTTTTAAATGTCTTGGTGAAATTACAAAAACTTAAAGGTAAGGGAGAAAGAAAACATAATTTTCCATCCAGACAGGAAAAAAATATGCTACTGAAGAAGAGAAGTTAGAAGTTGTTGAGACTGTCACAGTCTGCATAGGCCAACTCAATCTAGGCATCATCTTTACTAGATTTATATAGTGATTTCATTATAATAACTTTTAGTTAAAAATAATATAATTTTTTTCCTTAAAGTAGCATGTGGTTGAACTTTTTTATTTTATTATATTGACCAACCCACAAAGATTACCAAATGCTCACATAAAGTTAGGGAATGGGCCAAAATATAATCTTTACTGATAAACAGGAACCAGAAAGGCACCCAGGCTACTTAATTGCAACTGTTAAGAGTTATAAATATTATAAGAATTGAAATACCCTGAGAAAACCATAACTGAAAAACAAACATGTACCCCAGTGTTCATCGCAGCACTATTTACATTGCCAGGACATGGAAGCAACCTAGAAATCTGCTGACAGATGAATAGATAAAGAAGTTGTGGTACCATGCCACACATGACCCTGAAGCAGAGTTTGATCTTCTACTCAAAACAAAATCTGACCCTATTTCCTTTAACAGGTTTCTGATATGTCAACCATTATGGAAATTTCTTCTAGTTGGTAAAGATGATGATGATGGCATATTTAAAACCTTGAATAAGTTTCGTAATACTCCACATATTGAAATAGAATCCACATACAATTTTTCTCAAAAAAAAAAAACAAAAAAACCCCACAAAACCCCCCTGCAGAATGAATACAATTTAAGTAATTAGAATATAACTTTGATTATTTCACTCATGTCAAGAACAAGTACTGACTATTGTCTGTCATACCAAACGAAAGGCAAAATCTTACTGTGCCCATGTGGTAAACATGAAATACATTACATTACATTAATGTAATTAATACATTACATTACACACTAAAGGATTTCTGTGACAAAGAAACTAGGGCTTTCTAGATCAAGTCTTTTAGATATTTCTCATTCTGGTAGAGACAGAACAAAAAAAGGAATAAACAAAAAACAAAATGAATTAAAAAAAAAACAGTATTAAAGAAGTGATCCCTGAGTTTACAGCAATTTAAAAAGCACAGCAGAGGACCATGATACTGATGAACTGGAAGGAAAGAAGTAGTCTAATGGAGTGGTGACATATCATAAAGACACTTTGATAAAGTTAAGAGGAGTGAGAGTAAAAGAGAACTGCAACAGTGATGATGATCACGATCAGAAGTGGTGGCAGGGATACTGAGCAACAGACAAATGCCAGGACATGGCCATGAAATTTAGATGACAACAGAAAGAAAAACAGCCAATCAGTCAATAAATCACCAGCAAGAACAACAACCACCAGTTCTGTAATCAGAAAGGTGCTGAAAAGGAGTGAAAACTACCTAACAATTCACTTCCTTTGATACATAATAACCTTTGAAGAATCTATAAAATGTATCTCAAGAAAGGGGCTGAGGAATCAGGAGAATTAGAAACCACCTGAGCAGATTTCAGCATCCTTAGAAGTTATCAGCCAGACATCTGGAAAGGGCTTCAAGAAGAACAGTCCCAGAGCAGGAAGAGGCACCCACATGTGGTACAGCTTGGTGCCAAGCTAAGTCAGGAAGCAAAGAGCACTACAGCTTGGACAGGACCCCACGTGGGCACAAGTGGTGAAGAACAGCTTTAGACTAGTTGTTCTCAGTGGGAGCGGCACTGCCCCTGGGGCCATTTTTGGGTGTTTTCAATGATCACAATGGGGAACTGGAACCAGGCATGCTAGACAGGACAGTCTTCAATAACAAAGACTTATCTTGCATCCTGAAAGTCTTTCCAATGTCTCACTGGACTTTTCTGTAGATGGAAAATTCCTGTTTATAAGTATCTAAATTTAGAATCCAACCCCAATTTACTTATAGACACAAAGTTTCCTATACTACTAAATACTAATAACTACTAAATTTTCAAAGACTGCAATTTCCTTGAATGTAAACTGAGGAAGGATTATACTTTCTTTCATTTGAAATTATATCACAGTTGTTCACCATTTTGGAAAATCATGTCACCAAATCATAGTGTTTAATACAGCATACCTGCATCCATCTGCATTTGCAGCTCTTACATTTATAGTTACTCCATGTGTGTCTATGTATATTTATTTAGTCATCATTTCAAAATTTCAAATATAAAGAACTTTTTGCCACTAAAAAAATTAAAAAGAAGTTGTGGTACATTTATACAATGGAATATTGCTCAGCCATAAAAAGGAATGAATTTGAGTCAGTTCTAGTGAGGTGGAATAACCTAGAGTCTGTTATATAGAATGAAGTAAGTCAGAACGAGAAAAACAAATACCGTATATTAATGCATCTATATGGATTCTAGAAAAATGGTACTGATGAACATATTTGCAGGACAGATATAGAGAACAGACATGAACATAGCAGGGGAAGGAGAAAGTGAGACGAATTGAGAGAGTAGCATTGAAATATATATATTAGCATATGTAAAGCAGATTACTAATGGGAAGTTGTTATATAATATGGGGAGCTCAAACTGGTGCTCTGTGACAACGTAGAGGGTGGGATGGGGTGGGAGTTAGCAGGGAAGTTCAAGAGGGAGGGGATATGTGTGTACCTATGGTTGATTCATGTAGATGTATGGCAGAAACAAACACAACTTTGTAAAGCAATTATTCTCCAATTAAGATTTTTAAAAAAGAATTGAATCATATGAAATGATATTTATATTCTTCAAACTGTCTTAATTAAATATTTGTGACTAGATTCCTGATGAATGATACTCTTTTTAGAGCCACTGTGCACAAATCCTAGTAGGAGAAGAATTAAGGAGAGATTTTACAGCAGCATATCTGAGTCCAAAAATCAATCCAGAAGACAATGTTTCAGATAACTCAATGACAATTTTATGTACTCTGTGACAATAATCAAATGATATAAATTAAGATTGACTATGTATTTATAAACTTAGCACTCCCTGTGTAGTTTCTACTATTTACAAACAAACAAACAAAAAAACAACCCTCTACTGGTTTCTTAAATTCACATCTACAACTGTAAATGTGTATATTTGTGTAAATGTGTACAAATGTGTACAAATTCATTTGTACAACCACTGGATCCAATAATGTTAATTGATACGAAATTCAAATAAGTAATTAATCCACTTAGATTAAGAACTCTCTTAGCTGTTTTTGTGTGAAATATTTATTTACTATAGTTATTCTGATTTTTAAAGTATTTCAAACTAACTTCAGAGTTACAGAAAAGTTATAAAAATTGTACCAATAATTTTAATCTGCTCGGGGAACTAAAATCCCACATGCCATAAAGCAACTAAGTCCGAGCACCACAACTGGGGAGTCTGGGCACCACAACAAAAGATCCTGCATGACTCAATGAATACCCGCCTGCCACAGCTAAAACCTGATGCAGCGAATAGACATTGTTTTAAACGACAATTGAAAGTTTCAGAATTCATAATTTGCATATCACCCAAGTGCTGGAAATTTTCCAAATTGTTAAAAGTATCAAAAATTCCAAGATCAAAACTTAAGTTTTAAAAAATGGGGGAAGATTGAATGGAGACATAATCTCTGAATTCCATACGAAAGTATAGAGAACCAGAACAAAACTATAAAATCATGTTTAAATGTCCATGGTTAGAACCAGAGAGGACTCCTTAAGTAGATTATAAGGCAAGAAGGATCTAAGGGGAAATCTGCAAAGAAAGAGTCCAGCAGAAGGTTTTCAAAGAGGCACAATAAAGAGAGAAAGGAATTTCAGTTCACATGAGTGGTAAAGGAGATAATCTGTGGCAAATATCCTATCTAAGCTTGAAACAGTCCCTGGCAACATAATGTATTTACCATTCACTCAGAAACTCAAACATTCACATTTATGATTTTATTCCCCTCCCTCACCCCTACCGTTTTCTCTCATGCTCTCATTCTCACAGCTCATTCTGCCTGCCTCTCTCTCTCCTACTCACTCCCCTCCATTTCAGAACTAATTCTAGATGTGATGCATTTTACCCCCAAACATTTCACTTGTGTATTTCCAAAGCCATTTTCTTATATAATCATAGTGCAATTATTAACATAAAATTAACACAGTTTTGCAGAGAAGGCAATGGCACCCCACTCCAGTACTCTTGCCTGGAAAATCCCATGGACGGAGGAGCCTGGTGGGCTGCAGTCCATGGGGTCGCTAAGAGTCTGACACGACTGAGCGACTTCCCTTTCACTTTTCACTTTCATGCATTGGAGAAGGAAATGGCAGCCCACTCCAGTATTCTTTCCTGGAGAATCCCAGGGTCGGGGGAGCCTGGTGGGCTGCCGTCTATGGGGTCGCACAGAGTTGGACACGACTGAAGCAACTTAGCAGCAGCAGCAACACAGTTTTGGCGTTTAATTCAGTTCAGTTCACTCACTCAGTCGTGTCCAACTCTGTGTGACCCCATGGACCACAGTATGCCAAGTCTCCCTGTCCATCACCAACTCCCAGGTCTCAAACTCATGTCCATTGAGTTGGTGATGCCATCCAACCATCTCATCTTCTGTCGTACCCCTCTCCTCCTGCCCTCAATCTTTCCCAGCACTAGGGTCTTCTCAAATGAGTCAGCTCTTCTCATCAGGTGGCCAAAGTATTGGAGTTTCAGCTACAACATCAGTCTTTCCAATGAACACTCAGGACTGATCTCCTTTAGGATGGACTGGTTAGATCTCCTTGCAGTCCAAGGGACTCTCAAGAGTCTTCTCCAACACCACAGTTCAAAAACATCAATTCTTTGGCGCTCAGCTTTCTTTATAGTCCAATTCTCACATCCATACATGACTACTGGAAAAACCATAGCCTTGACTAGACAGACCTTTGTTAACAAAGTAATGTCTCTGCTTTTTAATGTGCTGCCTTCATATGGTCATAACTTTCCTTCCAAGGAGTAAGCGTCTTTTATTTTCATGGCTGTAGTCACCATCTGCAGTGTTTTTGGAGCCCCCAAAAATAAAGTCAGCCACTGTTTACACTGTTTCCCCATCTATTTGCCACAAAGTGATGGGACTGGATGCCATGATTTTAGTTTTCTGAATGTTGAGCTTTAAACCAACTTTTTCTCTCTCCTCTTTCACTTTCATCAAGAGGCTCTTTAGTTCTTCTTCACTTTCTGCCATAAGGGTGGTGTCATCTGCATATCTGAGGATACTGATATTTCTCCTGGCAATCTTGATTCCAGCTTGTGCTTCATCCAGCCCAGCGTTTCTCATGATGTACTCTGCATATAAGTTAAATAAGCAGGGTGACAATATACAGCCTTGACATACTCCTTTCCCGATTTGGAACCAGTCTGTTGTCCCATGTTCAGTTCTAACTGTTGCTTCCTGTATTTCTTAAGAAATACAGGTATCTCAAAAGGCAGGCCAGGTGGTCTGGTATTCCCATCTCTTTCAGAATTTTCCACAGTTTTTTGTGATCCAAAGAGTCAAAGGCTTTGGCATAGTCAATAAAGCATATGTAGATGTTTCTCTGGAACTCTTGCTTTTTCAATGATCCAGCAGATGTTGGCAATTTGATCTCTGGTTCCTCTGCCTTTTCTAAAACCAGCTTGAACACCTGGAAGTTCACGGTTCATGTATTGCTGAAGCCTGGCTTGGAGAATTTTGAGCATTACTTTACTGGCGTGCGAGACGAGTGCAATTGTGCAGTAGTTTGAGCATTATTTGGCATTGCCATGAGAACCCTATGAACAATTTTGACATTATTATTCATTAATAAGTTAATTTTAACTGTGGCACTACTGACCTTTATAGAGAGAAAGTTTTTTTTTTTTCTCCTAGTCTAATTCAGGACCCCTTATTGTCATCAATTTTTATGTCTTTCATTTTCTGTTACCTGAAAGAGTTTATTGGTTTTTCTTATCTTTTATATTCTTAACATTTTTTTTTTTGATGAGTATGGGCCATTTATTCTAGTGACTGTTCTTCAAGTTGGATTTATATGTTTCCTCATGATTACATTTATCTCACATACTTTTTTGAGACCTGATGTATTCTTTCAAGTGCATCATATTAAGAGGCAAATAATGTATATTTGTTTCTCTAATGGTACTATTAACTTGGATCACTTGGTCTAGGTAGCATTTGTCAGGTTTATCTTACTGAAAGTTAATCTTTTCCCCTTAGTATTTAATTTCCCTTGATATTATGGGCAAATACTTGGAGATTATGTAAATATACTGCTTCTAATTAAACTTTTACCCATTAGTTTTAACATCCATCGATGTTTACTGTCTGAAACTGTTATTGTGATAGTTACCAAACTGTGATTTACAAAGTATTCATTAGCCCTTCTATAGCAACTGATTTGCAATATATGTGAACCTTATTGGTTTTTATTGGGTTCAGTTCAGTTCAGTTGCTCAGTCATGTCCGACTCTTTGCGACCCCATGAATCGCAGCACACCAGGCCCCCTGTCCATCACCAACTCCCGGAGTTCACTCAAACTCACGTCCATCGAGTCAGTGATGCCCTCCAGCCATCTTATCCTCTGTCGTCCCCTTCTCCTCCTGCCCCCAATCCCTCCCAGCATCAGAGTCTTTTCCAATTGGAAAAGTTGGTACATAGATACAATAATTTTTCTGAGACTTAAAAAATTTTAATATAGAGTAAGAATATTTACTTTAAATGAAAAATAGCCTGTATAGCTTTGTACAAATTAAAATTTTCCAATGTAATTATTCAGATTAGATTTTTAGGTTAGATTTTTATCATATCCTTTGATGTGGACTTAAGTATACATTTCAAATCATCTTTCACTTTTATCTAATCAAGATTCACTATTCTGTCACAAAATAAAATTACGGTGTGAATAGAATTCATTTTGCACTCTAGATCAAAATAAATTATAAGCCTATCTATAAGTCATGGAATGGAACAAGTTGAAAAGTAGAAGAAGTATACACAAAAGATAAAGAGAAAGGAATCTACATATAACACTAAAGGAATGCATCAAATCAAAAGGGAAGAAACCAAGAGAATAAGACAGAAACAGAGAACTATAAAAGCAACCAGAAAAGAATGAATAAAATGGCAATATATGCATACATATTAATAACAAAAGTGTAAATGAACTAAATATTCCAATCAAAAGCTATAGAGTAGCTGAATAGACAAAAACAAGATCTATCTATATGCTGTCCACAAGACTCACTTTAGAGCTAAAGACACACACAGAGTGAAAGTGAAGAGAAGAAAAAAGATGTTTCAGGCATGTGGGGGTGAAAAAAAAAAAAAAACTTGGGTAACAATACATATATCAGAAAGTAGACTCTAAAATAAAGACTGTAACAAAAGATTAAAAAGGGGCATTATACAATGATAAAGAGGGCAATCCAACAAGAATATATAATATTTGTTAAATACTTATGCACCCAACACAGGAGCACCTAAATATATAAAGCAATATAAGTGGAGAAACAAAAATAAATGGAGAAACAGCAACTCAGTAATAGTAAGAGACTTAAGTACCCCACTTATATAAATGAATAAAACATCCAGGAAGAAAATCATTAAGTAAACATTGTCCTTAAATAACACATTAACAAATGAGTTTAATAAATATACACAGAGTATTTTATCTAAGAGCAGAATATATATTTTCAACTGCACATATAACATTCTCTAGATAGGTCACATGTAGGGCGCAAAACAAGTCTCAGTAAATCTAAGATTAAAATCCCATCAAGAATCTATTCTCATTACAACATTATGAAACTAGAAATCAACTACAAGAAGCAGTGGAAAAAACACAAATGCATGGAGACTACAGAACAATTGCTACTAAACAATCAATGGTCAATGGAGAAATCAAAGAGGGAATTTTAAAATACCTGGAAACAAATGAAAATGGAGACACAATTTTACAAAATCTATGGGAGACAGCAAAAGCAGTTTTTAAAGTTCACAGCAATTTACACTGACCTCAGGAAATAAGAAAGATCTCAAACAATCTGAATGTGCATTTTAATTAACTAGAAAAATAACAATCAAAGCTCAAATTAAAAAAATTAAAAAGATCAGAGCAAGAATAAATGAAATAAATATTAGGAAAAACAAGAGAAAAGCAAATGGAACTAAGAACTGTTTCTTTGAAAAGATAAATCAATGAACTATTAGCCAGGCTAATCAAGGAAAAGAGAGCCTAAATAAATAAAACCATAAATGAAAGAGGAGTAATTACAACCGATAGCACAGAAATATGAAATATCTTAAGAGAATGCTATGAACAAATACATGCCAAAAAAGTAGACAACCCCAAAAATGAACTTCTAGAAACACACAACCTTCCAAGATTGAATCATGAATAAATATAAGATCTGAATATGCAATCACTAGTAATGAAATTGCATCAGTAATTTAAAAACTCTAAAAAGCAAAGTCCGAGTCCAGATGACTTCACAGGTGAATACTACCAAACACGTAAAGAGGAGTCAGTGCAAATCCTTCTCATATTATTCCAAAAAATTGAAGCAGCAACACTTCTGAACTCATTTTATGAGATCACCATTATCTAAACATCCAAAATATCCAAAGAGTACACAGAAAAGAGAAATACAAACCACGTCACTGATGAACTTCTTCCTGTCAGGTCAGCAAGAAGAAAAGGATGCCCCTTCTCACCAATTTTTGCTACAACAGTTAGTCAAAGAAAGAAATAATAATCATCTGATTTGGAAAGAAAGAAATAGAACTGTCACTATTTGTAGATGACATATTATATATAGAAATTCCAAAGATTCCATCATAAAACTTAGATCTAATACATTCATTCAAGTTGCAGATTATAAAATTAATATAGGAAAATCTGTTGCATTTCTATACACTAATAACAAAATATCAGAAAGAGAAATGAATAAAAATTCTATTTATAATTGTATCAAAAATAATAAAAGAGAAATAAATTTAACCAAGGAGGTAAAAGACCTACTACTCTCTGAAAACTATGAAACACTAAGGAAAGAAACTGAAGATGACACAAATAAATGGAAAGATATACTGTGTTCATGGACTGGAAGAATCAATACTGTTATTAATAAAATGTCCCTAAAAGCCAAAGCAATCTATGATTCAATTCACTCCCTATCAAATTACCAATGGCATTTTTTACAGAACTAGAACAAAAATTCCTAAAATTTGTATGGGACCACAAAATATAGACTAGACAAAGCAATCAAGCAAAAAAAAAGAACAAAGCTGGAGGCATCATGCTCCAGACTTGAAACTCTACTACAAAGTTATACTAATCAAAAAATGTATGGCACAAAATACACACACAGAGATCAATGAAATGGAGGAAATAGGTGAAGGGGATAACAAGGTACAAAATTCCAGCTATAAAATAAGTCAGAGAGATGTAATATACACACAGGGAATATAGTCCATAATATTTTAACAGCACAGTATGGTGACAGATGAAAACTGGACTTACTGCAGTGGTAATAATGTATAAAAATATCAGATCACTATGTTGCACACCTTAACCTAATATAATATAGTATATTAACTATAACTCAATTTAAAAATTAAGAAAAGGCTCAGTGGGAGAGAAAAAATACACATGGTTCAATAATGAAATAAAAATAAAATTTATATAAATTTTAAAGAGAATAAAGTAAGTCAGTATATTCAAATGTACTTCACTGGTATCCTACATGTACCAGTATCATATGAAAATTAAAGTAAATCTCTATGTAACAAGATAGAATAAACCTCAAAAAGACAATGTGATTCACATATTCTGTTACATAGGTGCAATTACCTGACGTTGCTCATATTATAGAATGGACTTGGGCTATTTATTGCATAAGATTTTTCTATAAACAACTCAACAACGAGGTAATTTTTTAAGGTAAAGGGAACCATAAAAGCAAATACATTCACTAAGTGGAAAAATAGCTAAACTACAAGCAAAAATAGGAATAACCTTAGAGAAATTTTATAAATGATATGTCTAAAAATATCACAGAATATGCCAATTTCTCTTTCTACAGTATGATATCAACCAAAGACAACTGTATCCACTACACTGTGTATTAGATGTATATGGATTACCTGATACTTGTTGCAGGTTGGGGCCTTTAAACACCAATCTTATTGTCCTATCCTTCTCTAGTTACCACTATTTTACTTTGCTTTTTATAAGTTTGATTTTTTAAGATTCCACACAGATATGACATCATATACTACTTGCCTTTTTCTATTGGACTAATCCACTTAGCATAATGAGCTCAAGGTTCAACTATGATGTAGTAAATGGCAGGACATTCTCCTTTTTTTGGCTGAATAACATTCACGCATGTGTGCATGTGTGTTTACACCACATCTCGTTTATCTATTCATCTGTTAATGTGAATTTAGGTTGTTTCCATATTTTTACTATTGGGAATAGTGAAATATACAATAAATACAGCAGAGCATATATTTTTTCCAATTAGTGATTTTGGTGTTTTTGGATCTACTCCCAGAATTGGAATTTTTGCATCTTTTGGGAGATCTACTTTTTAATTTTTATTATAAATGAAATCATAACTATGTGGGGAAGGTTATATAATTTTTATGAATATAACAACATATTTACTTGAATCTTTTCTGTTGTTCGGTCTTCATAACCCCGTGAACTGCATTATCCCAGGCCTCCCCATCCCTCACCATCTCCCAGATTTGCCCAAGTTCATGTCCACTGCGTTGGTGATGCTATCCAGCCATCTCATCCTCTTTTGCCCTCTTATCTTTCTGCCTTCAATCCTTCCCAGCATCAGGGTCTTTTCCAATGAGTCGGCTGTTTGCATCAGGTAACCAAAGTATTGGAGCTTCAGCTTCAGCATCAGTCCTTCCAATGAGTAATCAGAGTTGATTTCCTTTAGTACTGACTGGTTTGATCTTCTTGCTGCCCAAGAGACTATCAAAAGTCTTCTCCAGCACCACAGTTCAAAAACATCAATTCCTTGGCACTCTGCCTTTTCTAAAACCATGATGGCTTCTTTTTCTACTGATCTTCCCCACCTGAAAACCTCCAAAGTATCTATATTCTTTATCTCATTATTTAACTGTTATACATTTCTATAAGTTTAATACATATTTTACATTGTCAATATTGCTGCTAGGTAAATGATTAGCTAGAGGGGAATATGTTTATACTTCTGTATATACCATAATACTTTGAATTCTGCTGAATAAACTAGAACAGAGGATATTGATTTTAAACACTGACATTACATGTATTCCCACTACTACATACGTTTTTATAGTTAATTTTCCAATAAATCCTGTGATGTAAATATACTAATATGCAACTGAAAAATGCAGAATCTGATACTTGATGATTTTTCAAAGATGGTTCTGTTAATTGGTAGGAGAAATGGAAATCAAACTCACTTTACTTTGATGAAAATGTGACTCTTCCGTTGCATAAGGCTGAATCTAAATGTTTATCAAATAAGTAATTGTTTATATATGCCACTTATTATATGTTCCATGAATATGTTCTAATAATTTTCCCTTGCTTTGAATGCATTACAGAAAACTAATATATACATACACTTTTATATTCTGTTTCTTATGAAGAATCAATATGGCTACTGGCCATAGCAAACAGAAGTTTTAGGTCATAATTTACTAAAAAAAATCAAAATAAGGTTTGCATGTTAAAATACAGGCTGAAAAAAAGTTAATAATTCCATGCATAGTAGGATGTCAGACATGATTCAGCATGACATGAGCTATGCAAATGACAAACATTTATGATTTGCTTTTGTAGTAAGTCAATGTAAAAATTAGAAATCATCAAGATAGAGACTAAACACAGATTAATTCACTCTATGAAAGAAACGTGCCACAAATCTTCACAACAGACTTTGTTCCTTTCCCTGCCACATTTTTTCATGGGAGCAGTTACTTCAGAAAATTATTTTAAAATCTGTGCTCAATTTAAAAGATTTTGTAAGGTTAAATTATATCAAGTGAAGCAAATTCTATTAAAAGAACAAAGTGTATTTCAGAGCATAGGAGGTAAACTATTCTAAAGAATATGTAGTGTTTCATAATTTTAAATGTAAATTTGATCAATTACATATAAAAAATTTAGATCACCAAAACCATAGAAAGTCAGAAAACTTCTTTCAAAGTAATGGAATATTAGAACTTAAAAGTTGTGCACAAAGAATTTTTGGCTTTAACAAAAGCCATTAAAATGTTATGAGATTTTGATGAAAAATTAGCATGTTACATACTGTGTCTTTAAAAAAAAAATCTTAATTCCAAGTTATGGGGAAAATACCTGAAGTGAAATATAGAACTATCAAAAATAGAAAAGCAAGTCCTTCCCTTGGAAATGGGCAAGTAAATATGGTCCCTTTACAGAATAAATTGAAGCCTGTTAAAATATGCTTGAAAAGGACTTTAAAAAAATTTCCCCTAAAATATACCAGATATACAACATGACTTTTCTCACATTGAAAAGTAAGATTAAGTCATATTTAGAGACCATCAAGCAAGTTTTACTGTTCAGTTGCATGCCTGTGCAAGTGTGACAACTTTATTTTAAATTGTTTTAACTAGCTTACTTATAAGGAAGATATTCAATGTTATTGTATATGCTCACCTCTCAAGTTTTAGACAAATTTGGCTAAAGATGGAGAAGACCCATATACTGCCAAATGCAAAACATTGCTGATAAAATCTGAAAATGAACTAAAGAAACTAGAAGGTATATAGCGCTTCTGGATCAGACAACTAAGAAGTATTATATTAAGATGTTGATTCTTTTCAAGCTATTCTACAGCATTGATGCAATCCCAATCAAAATTCAAGCAGATTTTTTTAGTATAAATTGACAAAGTGATTTCAAATTTTATATTAAAGAAAAATTAGAAAAAGGATCCAGAACTTTCAAAAACAATGATGGTAAAGGAAATTCAAAGTTGCTCAATTTATACTACCTGATTTTAAGAATCATTTTAAATCAATAATACAGTGTGGTATGGTCATAAAAGGCAAAAATGAAACAGAAAATAGCGTCTAAAAATAAACCAACACATCTATGGTCAATTGGTTTTCAAAAAAGATATGCCACGGAAAGAATAAAATACTTAGGAATATATCTACCTAAAGAAACTAAAGACCTATATATAAAAAACTATAAAACACTGGTGAAAGAAATCAAAGAGGACACTAATAGATGGAGAAATATACCATGTTCATGGATTGGAAGAATCAATATAGTGAAAATGAGTATACTACCCAAAGCAATTTATAGATTCAATGCAATCCCCATCAAGCTACCAACAGTATTCTTCATAGAGCTAGAACAAAAAATTTCACAATTTGTATGGAAATACAAAAAACCTCGAATAGCCAAAGCTATCTTGAGAAAGAAGGGAACTGGAGGAATCAACCTACCTGACTTCAGGCTCTACTACAGAGCCACAGTTATGAAGACAGTATGGTACTGGCACAAAGACAGAAATATTGATCAATGGAACAAAATAGAAAGCCCAGAGATAAATACATGCACATATGGACACCTTATTTTTGACAAAGGAGGCAAGAATATACAATGGATTAAAGACAATGTCTTTAACAAGTGGTGCTGGGAAAACTGGTCAACCACTTGTAAAAGAATGCAACTAGAACACTTTCTAACACCATACACAAAAATAAACTCAAAATGGATTAAAGACCTAAATGTAAGACCAGAAACTATAAAACTCCTAGAGGAGAACATAGGCAAAACACTATCTGACATATATCACAGCAGGATCCTCTATGACCCACCTCCCAGAATATTGGATAAAAAGCAAAAATAAACAAATGGGACCTAGTTAAACTTAAAACCTTCTGTACAACAAAGGAAACTATTAGCAAGGTGAAAAGACAGCCTTCAGAATGGGAGAAAATAATAGCAAATGAAGCAACTGACAAACAACTAATCTCAAAAATATACAAGCAACTCCTACAGCTCAACTCCAGAAAAATAAATGACCCAACCAAAACATGGGCCAAAGAACTAAATAGACATTTCTCCAAAGAAGACATACAGATGGCTAACAAACACATGAAAAGATGCTCAACATCACTCATTATCAGAGAAATGCAAATCAAAACCACTATGAGGTACCATTTCACGCCAGTCAGAATGGCTGTGATCCAAAAGTCTACAAGCAATAAATGCTGGAGAGGGTGTGGAGAAAAGGGAACCCTCTTACACTGTTGGTGGGAATGCAAACTAGTACAGCCACTATGGAGAACAGTGTGGAGATTCCTTAAAAAACTGGAAATAGAACTGCCTTATGATCCAGCAATCCCACTGCTGGGCATACACACTGAGGAAACCAGAAGGGAAAGAGACACGTGTACCCCAATGTTCACCGCAGCACTGTTTATAATAGCCAGGACATGGAAGCCACCTAGATGCCCATCAGCAGATGAAGGGATAAGAAAGCAGTGGTACATATACACAATGGAGTATTACTCAGCCATTAAAAAGAATACATTTGAATCAGTTCTAATGAGGTGGATGAAACTGGAACCTATTATACAGAGTGAAGTAAGCCAGGAAGAAAAACACCAATACAGTATACTAACACATATATATGGAATTTAGAAAGATGGTAACAATAACCCTGTGTACGAGACAGCAAAAGAGACACTGATGTATAGATCAGTCTTATGGACTCTGTGGGAGAGGGAGAGGGTGGGGAGATTTGGGAGAATGGCATTGAAACATGTATAATATCATATATGAAACGAGTCGCCAGTCCAGGTTCGATGCACGATACTGGATGCTTGGGGCTGGTGCACTGGGATGACCCAGAGGGAGGGTATGGGGAGGGAGGAGGGAGGAGGGTTCAGGATGGGGAGCACGGGTATACCTGTGGCGGATTCATTTTGATGTTTGGCAAAACTAATACAATATTGTAAAGTTTAAACAAAAAAAAACTAAAAAAAAAAAAAAGATATGGAAGCAATTTAACAGGAAAAAGTTTTTTTTAAATATTATAGGAACAATTCAGGAACAATGCTTATTTAACTTATATGCAGAGTACATCATGAGAAATGCCAGGCTGGATGAAGCTCAAGCTGGAATCAAGATTTCTGGGAGAAATATCAATAACCTCAAATATGCAGGTGGCACAACTCTAACGGTAGAAAATGAAGAGGAACTAAAGAGTCTCTTGATGAAAGTGAAAGAGGAGAGTGAAAAAGCTGGCTTAAAACTCAACATTCGAAAAACTAACATCATGGCATCTGGTCCCATCACTTCATGGCAAATAGATGGGGAAACAATGGAAACAGTGACAGACTTTTATTTTCGTGGGCTCCAAAATCACTGTGGACAGTGATTGCAGCATGAAATTTAAAAAAGCTTGCTTCTTGGAAGAAAAGCTATGACAAATCTAAACAGCACATTAAAAAGTAGAGACATTACTTTGCCCACAAAGGTCCGTACTTTCAAAGCTCTGGCTTTTCCATAGCCATGTCCAGATGTGAGAACTGGACCATAAAGAAGGCTGAGCACAAAGAACTTATGTTTTTGAACTGTGGTGTTGAAGACTCTTGAGATTCCCATGGACTGCAAGGAGATCAAACCAGTCAATCCTACAGGAAATCAACTCTGAATACTCATTGGAAGGACTGATGCAGAAGTTCCAATACTTTGGCCACCTGATGCAAAGAGCCAACTTTACTGGAAAAGACCCTAATGTTGGGAAAGATTGAAGGCAGGAGGAGAGGGGGCCAACAGAGAATAAGATGACTGGATGGCATGACTAATTCAATGAACATGAGTTTGCACAAACTCCAGGAGACAGTGAAGGACAGGGAAGCCTGGCGTGCTGCAGTCCATGGGGTTGCAAAGAATCAGACTTGATTGAGCAACTGCACAACAACAATGAAAAATAACCCCAAAATTCTATCCCATCATGTAAAATAATTAACTCAAAATTAATCACAGACCTTAATATAAAAGCCAGGAAAATTATAAAATTTCTTAAAGCATAGATGAAAACCTTTGAGACTTTGGATTAAGACGTGACTACAAAAGCTATATTCGTTTTAAAAATTATAGTGTTTTATCAACTTTAACAATATCTACTCTATGAAAGACACTGGTAAGAAAACAAAGAGGGACTTCCCTCGTGGCACTGTAGATAGGAATCTGCCTGCCAATCCAGGGGACACAGTTTCGATCCCTGAATAGAGAGGATTCCATATGCCACGGAGCAACTACATCCATGTGCCACAACTACTGATCCTGTGCTCTAGAGGCCACAAGACACAACTCCCAAGCCCATGCTCTACAACAAGAGTGGCCACCACAAACAGAAGCCCACACATCACAATGAAGAGTATCCCCAAGTTGCTGCAACTAGAGAAAAGACCACGCAAAGCAACAAAGACCCAAAACAGACATAAATTAATAAATAAAAATGAAGTGAAAGAAAACGAAGGGTCTAGATTGGGAAAATATACATCTGATTAAGTTCTTTTATCCAGAATATACATTGAAAAAATAACTTTCAAAATGCAAAAAGCAAACCAACACAAACAGGGGAAACGTTTGAACACATACTTCGTCAATGCAGATGTGCTAATCACAAATGCTCACTTGCAAAGGTCTTCAACATCACTGGTGAAACGCAAAGAAAAACCACAATGAGATACTCTATATAATTTTTAGAATCTATACAGTTAAGACAAAATACAACAGTGAGAATATGGAGCAAATAAAACTCTCAAGCACTATTACTGGCGATATAAAATGGTACAACCACTTTGGGAAACAGCTTGGTAGTTTTTCTTTTCTTAGGTTAAATATACATCTGGCACATACCTAGTCATTCCACTTCTAGCTATGTGTCTATAAATAGACAAAAGCATATGTTACTACAAAGACTTGTATATGCATGTTAATAACATTCTTATTTATAAGAACCAAAACCTGGATATAACACAAATGTCCATCAACAAATGAATCATGAGTTACAGTACATTCATAAAAGGGGCCATTATTCTGTAATAAATAGAACTAAAGATGCATGCAGCTATATGGATGATTCTGAAAACAATACTAAGTGAAAAGGCACAAAAACTCACATTTATATAAAATGGCAGAAAGCTGATGAATGGTTGTCTTGAGGGAGCTCAGTGGGATGGAGGGAATTATTAAAAAACACAAGGAAATTTTGTAGTAACAGATGTGCTCATTATCTTGATAATAGTGATTGCTTCATGATATTTCCATGTCAAAACTTAATAAATGGCATACTTAAATATGTTCAATTTATTGTATGCCAATTATACCTCAATCAAAGTGAAAAAAGTAGTCATGGAGGTAAAAACCACATTGCTGCTTGTTTATATATAGTCATTTTACACACAAACAAGGGCAGAATATGTAAAATCACCCCATCATCAGACTTTTCCCTCTATTTTTTTTCCCACTATTAAATAAAGAAAAGTAATATCATTTCTTCTTCCTCATGCTTTTCCATTTCTGCTATTTATCCAGTATCAAAACTCAGGTGAAAAGTGAAATGGTAAATTCCACAATATGGGGCAAATCCACGGGTAAGAAGTCTTCTAATTACAACATCAAAAGGTATAGGCAGAAATTGAAACTATCTCAATACCTCTGGTTCAGTTTGTTCTCTTAGCTTCTTTTCCCGTACTAGATAAAATGATGCAAAAACTTAAAATCTCTTGATCTATGAGAACAAATTCTAATCCAAAATAGAAAAACAAAAAACACTGGCCCCTTTAAATACTGTAGACCACATCTGTAAACAGACCACAGCTAGAACTTGTGAAATGCAGGATGGAACAACTATTCCACCAGACTCTTAAATTTGGAAAATGTACACAGGCTGAATAATAAAGTCCTTTCACTCCCCAAGTAACATGATTAAAGCTTTCTTCTTTACTAAAATGCAAACTACATCTTATGAACAGATTTCTCAAGGGGAAGCCAGAGTACAGGACAGGTGATTTAAATGGGTATCACAGTCATCTGCTTAGTATTTGCAAAGGCTGTAATATCTGTCATAAAAATGAACACATTCTCTTAAGGACATTTTAAAAGATGAGATTCACTTTTTTACAAAGTATACGCAGTATTGATTTACATCATCAAGTGTTTTTGAACTCTACAACTGTAGATATGTATTAGTAAAACCGCACACATGGAATTTTCATTTTAACAATAAAGTTTCCCCAAGGCAATAGAGTTCAGAAATAAAGACAGCTGTAGAAAGCCCCTTCTTTTCACGGGCTGCATTCCTTTTCTAAGCAAGTCAGCCATCCCTTGAAGTAAAGAAAGCAACACAAATTTATAAACTGAGCATGGCATTACGGAAGATGAAACAAACAGAAACTCATACCTACTGGAGCAGTGTGTCCTAACCTTTCTGCATTACAGCACTGTATTTGTAGGGCACAGTGTGGAAAGCTGATGCTGATTATGGCTAGAGGGAATTCTATACATTTCAGCCTCCTCAGACTCTGCCAGACCATGTAAACAGTTCCAGATATCAAAATCTCAGACATATCCATGTACCCACTGTGTGCTGTGACACTGGAAAGCTCTGTGCCAGAGGATGTTCATGCCCATACACCACAAGGAAAATGGTATGAAAAGAACTACTGAATTGTCCATATCCTACATTTTAGGGTTAGTTTAAATCTCGATTTGTTCTCATTAGGCTTCCCTAAATACTTGTGATCCATATGATACTGTTTCTTCCAACAGACCTCATTTTTATAAAGAATTATATCCTTGGAGAGGCATGATGAATTTTTAAAAGTTCTAATCAAAATGCATTGCTTCCTATTAGATATTTTATCAGAAACGTATATTTTGTGATTAAGGTCAACACCCCTAATAAAATTCCACACTTACCTAATAAAATTCTATAGTTACCAAATTAAACAGCAACTATTTAATTTACATATGTTTATATAAAAGACTTAGCATCACTGTATTATCTTTGTTAAAAGAGTTGTAGTTAAACAAGACAGCATGTAATTAATACCACAAAATTATATGTAAGGCTTATGAGTCTCTATGATTCCTCTTATTTTTAATATTAGAAATTCAGTAGGTCTTCTGCTTTGGGGCTTCCCTGGTGGCTCAGAGGTTAGAGTCTGCCTGGAACACGGCAGACCCAGGTTCGATCCCTGGGTTGGGAAGATCCCCTGGAGAAGGAAATGGCAACCCACTCCAGAGAATCCCATGGAGGGAAGAGCCTAGGCTACAGTCCATGGGGTCACAAAGAGTTGGACACAGCTGAGCGACTTCACTTCACTTCTGCTTTGGGAAGCAAAATGTAACAGTTATCATATTTACCCTTTTGCCTGAAAAGCATAAAGAAAAAATATATATAAAGAAAGGTTTTCAAAACATGTATCATCAATGGGTCCAGAGATATGCTAAACAAATGAAAGAATCTCTTTGATTGTCCCAGCTTACTGCCTTCTGAAGAGCATGGCAGTGGTCACGGTACAAGGAAGAAGAAACCATACAGGGAAGAGGCAGGGCGCAATACTGTCCCTCAGCTGGGCAATCGGATTTGGAAGTCTGGAGCGGCCATGGCAGCCAGAATTCACTGGTAGAGTACCAAATACAGAAAAGATGCTGATCTCCAGAGGGTCGCCTTACACGTGAACACACAGGAAAAACTACCTAAAAACATTCAAGGAACAAAATCCCTAGTCACTGTAGAAAACTTATAATTCAGGAGGCAGAAGGAAAGAACTCAGAAGAATCACGCTTCACAATTGAAATACAATTACCCCTATATAAACCACTCCCCTATTCCCACCTAACTAAATTTAAGCTAATCCCAAAAGATCAAAATGTCTCCAAGTAACTTAATTGCATCCCACAACTTAAATATATTTAAGGATATTTATAGGAAAACAAAAATATGCAGTACCTAAGAAAGCAAAATCCACAGTCTAGCATCCAACAAAAATATCCCCAGGCATGCAAAAGCAGCCAAATTTATAAACTGAACATCATCAAAATTAAGTTCTTCAAAAACATTGCTACAAAATGAAAAATGAGATAATGACTATGAAAATCAAAGACTGTTAAAAACCGTTGTAGGTTGTATATCTGATAAACTACTTCCATCTAGAATATATGACTCTTAAAACTTAACACAATCTAAAAATGAGCAAAATATTTAAACCTATATTTGACCAAGTAGATACCAAATCACAAATACCCAAGTGAAAAGATGCTCAACATAAATAGTAATTAAGAAAATGTGACAAACCACAATGATATAACAGCACACACCTGTTAGAATAATATTTTTTAAAAGTGCTCATCCTAAGTGCTAGTGGGAATTTGAAGAAACTGAAATTCTCAAACATTGTGGAATAAAAAACGGTAAAAACAAATTGTAAAATATTTTTAGCAGTTTCTTAAAAAGTGAAACATACAACATATATAAATATATATACACCCACTTTAAGGTACTTACTCAGGGACTTTCCTGGTGGTCTGGCTAAGACAATGCAGGGAACATGGGTTCATCTCTGCTCCAGGAAGAGTCCACTTACTGTGGGCCCGTGTGCCCAAACTACTGAGCCCGTGTTGTACAACAGAAGCCACTAAAATGAGAAGCCCACACACCACAGCTAGAGAGTAGCCCCCACAGCCAAAAATACATAAATAAAAATATATGGTACTTACTCAGGATAAATGAAAGCATCTATTCACAAAAAGACTTGTTTATGAATGTTTATAGCACCTCTATTTACAACTGTCCCAAAACAAGAAACAAACCAAATATCCAACAAAGGTCAATGAACAAATTCTGATAGATCCATGTAATGAAATACTATTTCCCTATAAAAAGGAATTGGCTATATGCACAAGACAGTGTGAATGAATCACAAATTATGAGACAAAGTATTAAAATAAACCAAAGAAAGCACATACTCTATGATTTCATTTACATAAAATTCTAGAAATTCTATCTATAGTGATAGAATAGATAAAAAATGTTTGTCTGGGCTGGGGAAGTGCAGCGATGAATTAGAGGGACTGATTACAAAAGGGCACAAGAGAACTTTTGTGATGTAGTATTCATTATCCTAATTGTGGTGACTGTTTCATGGATATATAAATAAAACAGAACTTAAAATGTATAGTCTGCATAAGTGCTGTTATTTTTATGTCAATTAATCTTCAGACATCTCATCAAAACATTTTTAATCCAACAACTAAAAAACATCTACCACAGGATTTTGGATATTACTGCTTTAAGGATTACATTAAAATAAAAATCTTAATGTCTTCCATATCTTCTCTAATTCCTTTGAAGGCTGATGAGTGATACATCTTGCTGAATTTCAGAGAAGAAAATCACATGCTGGGGTCACAGCTCCTTCAAGATTCTCTTTTCTCAGATCTGTTTCCTGAGAGAACATTCATTCATTCATTCATTCTGGTCCTCCCTCCTCTGTGCAGCCAGAGATTTGGACTATTTCCTAAAAAACATTTGTATTATTTGCAAAAATCTTTCCCATTATTTAGCAAATGGGCTTCCCTGGTGGCTCAGCAGTAAAGAATCCACCTGCCAATCAGGAGACATGGGTTTGATCCCTGAAGTGGCAACCTACTTCAGTATTCTTGCCTGGAAAATACCATGAACAGAGGATCCTGGTGGGCTACACAGTCCATGGGGTTCCAAAAGAGTAGGACACAACTTAGCAACTAAACAACTGAACAGATACTTGAGGGAGCTTACTGTGTGCCAGACGTTATTCCAAGCACCATGAAAAATATAGTCAACAAGAGATCCTGGACTTTTCCCATCATAAGTCTGACAGTCTAGTGGAAGCATAGTTGACTAAATTATTGGACCCAGGCTTCTACCGCTCATTATTTCCACTTCCTTTACCCCTATCTCTTATTCTTAAAAAGAAACAGTGATCCTCAGGCTGTCATTTCTCAGTTTCCCCCACTAGATTCTCCCCTTCTACTCTTGCTTTGGTGTATGCTGGTAATAGAATAGCTGTTCTAAAACCTGTGTGAAACCAGTTCACAGGACAGGCTTGTTCAGCACGTTTGATGATATCCACACCTACTGTTTTGATTTAGCTAATCTGGGGTGAAGCACAAGAATTTGCAATTCTAACAAGTTCTCAGAGGATTCTACTGCTGCCAATCACGAAATCACACCTTGAGAACTGCTGTGTTAGATGCTAACAGGAATTTAAGGGAAGGCCAACTTACAGGAAAAAGACTTACACCACTGTTAGAATTGGTGCTGTGTTAACCAGAAATGGTAACAGTAGGCATTCTAGCCTTGTTTCTAATGTAGAGTTTTTTGGTTTTCACTGTTGAGTATGATGTTAATTGTGGCTTATCGTGTAGGACTTTTATTACGTAGAGCGACTTTCCTTCTATTTCTAGTTGCTTTTTTTTTTTTAATTGAGATGTAATTGACGTATAGCTTCAGTTGTATAATACAATTCCTTGTTTGTATATATTGCAATATGATCACCACAGTTCAGTTCAGTTCAGTCACTCAGTCATGTCTGACTCTTTGCGACCACATGGACTGCAGCACACCAGGCCTCCCTGTCCATCACCAACTCCCAGAGTCAACTCAAATTCATGTCCATTGAGTCGGTGCCTCATCCTCTCTCATCCCCTTCTCCTCCTGCCTTCAATCTTTCCCAGCATCAGGGTCTTTTCAAATGAGTCAGTTCTTCACATCAGGTGGCCAAAGAACTGGAGTTTCAGCTTCAACATCAGTCCTTCCAATGAATATTCAGGACTGATTTCCTTCAGGATGGACTGGTTGGATCTCCTTGCAGTCCAAGGGACTCTCAAGAGTCTTCTCCAACACCACAGTTCAGAAGCATCACAGGAGGTCTAGTTAATATCCATTACCACACATAGTTACAAATTCTATGACAAATTCTATGTGTGTGATAAGAACTTTCAAAATTAAAACTCTTTTTAACTTTCAAATATACAATACAATATTAATAACTTTAGTCACCATGCTACACCTTACATCGTCATGACTTATGCTGGGCTGCATCCCACAGGCTTACAAGGTCTGTGCTTGCCTAGCCTCAAGACCAAAAAGCTCAGAGTCTGCAACATAGACACCAGTGTCTTAATGGATGGAGGAGTTTACATGTCTGAGAAAGGTCGCAGAGTGACACCCCACCATTGTGTGACAGACAGTGGCAGTGGAAGTCCAATATTCCATTGTATAAATATACACATTTCCTTTATCCATATATACATCAGTGGACACTTAGGCTGTTTCCATATCTTGGCTATTGTAAATAACACTGCAATGAATATGGAGGTGCATATATTTTAGTTAGCGCTTTAATTTTCATTGGATAAATACCCAGAGTAAATTGGTAGCTCATAGGGTAGTTCTATTTTTAATTTTTTGAAAAGCCTCTGTACTGTTTTTCTTAATGGCTATACCAATTTACACCAAGTTCCATCAACAGTGCACAAAGGCGCCATAGCTCTCCACATCCTCACCAACATTTGTCTTTTTGATAATAGCCATTCTAATGGATTTAATTATCATTCACTGATGACTGGTGATGTCAAACAGCTTTTCATGTACCTGTTGGTCATCTGTATGTATTCTTTGGGGAAAAAATAGTCTATTAAAATTCTCTTATTTTTTAATCAAATTTTTGTGCATTTTTATTTTTTGCTATTGAGTTGTATGAGTTATTTCTATATTTTGGATATTAATTGCTTATTAGATATATTTCTTGGAGAAGGCAATGGCACCCCACTCCAGTACTCTTGCCTGGAAAATCCCATGGATGGAGGAGCCTGGTAGGCTGTAGTCCATGGGTTCGCTAAGAGTCAGACACGACTGAGCAACTTCCCTCTCACTTTTCACTTTCATGCATTGGAGGAGGAAATGGCAACCCACTCCACTGTTCTTGCCTGGAGAATCCCAGGGACGGAGGAGCCTGGTGGGCTTCCGTCTATGGGGTCGCACAGAGTCAGATACGACTGAAGCAACTTAGCAGCAGATATATTTCTATCAAAAGTCTCTACAGGAAAATCTAGGTTTTCACTATCAAGTGCTCCAAATACTTCCACCCTCTACCTGCTACCTAATTCCAAGCCACTTCTACAGTTTTCGTTGTTTCTGACACCAGCACTTTTCCACTTTCCAGTATCAAAAGCTCTGTTAGTTTCCCAGGGTTGTCATAAGAAAGTGCCACAAACTGGGTACCTTACAGCAACAGAAATGTATTCTGTTGCAGTCTTGAAGGTTAGTTCAAAATAATGAGGTCCACAGAACCATGCTTGTTCCTTCTGAAACTCTGGATAGAACCCATTCTTGCCCCTTCCTAGCGTCCAGTGGTGGCCACACCCCTTGCTGTTCCTGAGCTTGTAGCTGTGTCAGGACAGTTTCTGCTTCTGTCATCATATGGCATTCTCCCAGAGTCCCTGTTTCCAAATTTCTGTCTACTTATTCAGATGCCAGTCATACTGAATGCCAGTCATGTTTAATTTGACTGCATCTGCAAATACCCTACTTACATAGAAAGTCATATTTCAAGGTACCAAGTGTTTTGACTTAAACATGTATTCCGAACACCATTCATCACATAAGACCAAGCCAATCCCAGAATCCAAAGTGAACCCAGCATTCCAGCCATCTTGCTAAGTAGCCTATATAAATGGTTTTATAATCAAGTCTTCTCTTTCCTTTTTATTTATCACCTCCAGTAAGGATTTGTTGGTGCTGTAACTTTGATTCTTTTACCTTGCATATGAGAGAGTTTTCTCTTTTTCCCCTGAATTTGTTAATATCTGTTTCATTCAAAAGGGAAGAATTACCAGACTGGCTTTCTTCCCAGGATTTATAGTCATGTATCGATTAGACAGTATCACTTTTTTCTGTATGGCTCAATGCAGAAAGGGATAACATTCCAGAGAAACTATTGAATGATATTTCATAAGAAGGCAAAGGAAGCCCCTTATTTGGACTGGGATGCATTCTGAAAAACTTGGAGGTCAGTCTAAGAGAAGCAGGGATAGATTATGGATGGATTGCTGCTTCTGAGTTGAGATTAACAGAAGTGGTGATAAAGTAGGGATTGAGTACTATCGTGTGATGGAGGTAGTTTAGCAATTTGCTATCCCTAGTACTCTTGCCTGGAAAATCCCATGGACAGAGGAGCCTGGTAGGCTGCAGTCCGTGGGGTCACTAAGAGTCAGACACGACTGAGCAGCTTCACTTTCACTTTTCACTTTCATGCATTGGAGAAGGAAATAGCAACCCACTCCAGTGTTCTTGCCTGGAGAATCCCAGGGACGGCGGAGCCTGGTGGGCTGCCATCTATGGGGTCTCACAGAGTTGGACACGACTGAAGCGACTTAGCAGCAGCAGCAGTAATAGACTCAATGGACATGAGTTTGAGCAAACTCTAGGAGATGGTGAAGGACAGGGAAGTCTGGTGTGCTGCAGTCTATGTGGTCACAAATAATCATACATGACTTAGTGACCGAACAGCAACAGGCACAGGTACAGAAAGGCACAGAAATGTAGGTGTGGGACCATCGTTAATAATAAAGCAGTCATCACTCAAAGAAGAGTGGTTTTAGCATTCTCCAGCTGCAGCATATCTTGCCTTTAGGACAAACAATGTTTCCAGTTAACTTCACAGCTGGCTTTATCTGTGCCTCTCCTCTCAAACTGATTGATTAGAGGGCTGCTTCTCTTCTTTCCAGTCCAAGTTGTTTTTACTCTTTTTTGGCCTGGTGTGTTCTTTACTCTTTCATGACTAAAATTGTATGTGGTGTGGACTGTTGTCAAGTACCCTTACTTCATGTTGTCTGAAGATCACTGCAATTGTCACTTTTTTTATAAACCCTGCTCCTTTAAGAAAGGACAGTTAAGAAATGTCATACTTTTGCATAATTATTTTAAGTGAAGAAATTATTTGAAGTCAGAATAAGTATATGAAGTGGAAATTTAGAAACACTCATTCATCACAGGATGAGGTTGATAGGAATGCAACAGGATATGATCAGCTAGCAATTTTGGTTGCTAAATGGAAAAATAAACTGGAATGGAAAAGCTGGTTATTTTTCTGATGTTTATACATAATTTTTCATTAATATACAAGATTATACAAATGAAACTTGTTTGGAAAATAAGTTAATCACTCAAACACTTACTTTTACACAATCTGTGTTTTCCTCAGAAGTAGGAAAATGAATGTCATTCTATATATTTCTGGAATTGTAAAGCAAAATGAGTATGAAAAATGATCATTTATAGAAGAATAGGAAGGAGATAGATGCAGATTATTTTACAATTTTTGTGGATCATAACATCTGAGATGGAATTTGACATTATAATGCACATTTTTAAAACAAAGCAGTATAATACATTAATGCTAATCTTGAAACAGCAATTTAATTGAAAAAAAAGTTCTTTAAAATGAAGTGAAAATGATGAATACATAGAAAAAAGTTAACTTTCTTTAGTGGAGATAAAATCTGCACATTCTTAAAAGTATAATAAAACTGTCTGTTGTAAAACATTTCATTCTGTTTATATGTGTGAAATTTCTTTTCTGGTACATGTCTAAAGTAAATATTTCTCAAAATGTAATGTGGACTTCTTGAAGTAACATCTTGTTTCTGGGAAATAGTGTGGTTATCACGTATACTTGCCACAAAAGCAATCACTGTGAGTGCATTTTCAAACAACAAACACAGAAAGGTACAGAATCATGACACAGTCTGGATGTTCATTTGCTCAAAACTAAAACAGCAGTAGTAAAAAGCAAAATGATTCTGTCATCTCCAGGAAGTTAAGGCCAGTCTGGGGAGATGCTTAATTTAAAAAAACAAAAAAGGCGGGGGGTGGAGGGATTGCTCTTAAAACACAAGCCCATCTTTCAAAAAACATTGAGAAGGGATAAGCAATAAGAGATTAGGTGAGAAGAGAAATTTATGAAAAGGAGTTGTTTTTGTTTTAAACTATGTATTACCAAGACTCATATGCAAAGCACCAAATATAGGACCTGTCATGACTGGTCACTGCTATAAATATTTTCAAGCAATGAGTTCCAAAATTATTTCTAACAGAAAATAATGTACTTATATCGACATATACTCTCCACTAGAATTCACCACCACAGGTAAAAAAAAGTAGGAAATAAATATCCATGAAGGATATAGAGTTTGGAAAACATTAAAGATTATTAAAAATAATGGAATATAGTTTAACATCTTCCACATAATTTTAATTGTAAAAATCATCTTCCAGTTTTTACTTAGTTATGTTACTAATATTTAAAATAAATCAAAGTTGGATATTGTAGAGGAAATGCACATCCACTGAAAGAACATTAGAAACATCCCATTGTACCATTTGAAGCCAAGGAAACATTTATTTTCCCCATCTTAAAAATATTAAACTTCTTATATTTTAAAACATCAAATCTTTTCATTTTCATAGTTTATATTTTAAAGCAATTTTCAGGTCAGTTCTACAAATTTTCAGTGAGAGGTTTGCCTTTTTTAGAATCTTCAAAATTGAGCATTAAAGCATATATATGACTAGAAATTTTGGATCTTATGTCCTTTGGTAAAGGAAGATACGTGTTAAGGCCTTAAATATTTTAGCTTAAGTCCTGGTACAACTCTTCCTCCCATGGGATGGGAAACAACTCGAGTTTGCAAAACTATTGATGATAATAAAGCTCATCAATAAAGGACAGTTAATCTAAAGAAATTTGTTTTCCCAAGTCTTTATGCTGTCTCTTAATTACTGGGTTTCAGTCTGTCAACCAAGACCATCCAAGAGAAGTGGGTGGATCTTGGAGATCAGTTTTGTGAATTTGTAAGGAGCATCCATAGGATTTGTAAGGATGTTTAAACTCACAGTGAGACGGCTGTGGCCAGTAGGGTAGTCTAGACACAGACTACAGATGCATGCTATAGCTAAAACATTTCTCAGGAAAATCACTTC
The DNA here is from genome assembly GCF_027580195.1 of Bos mutus. Lineage (NCBI taxonomy): Eukaryota > Metazoa > Chordata > Mammalia > Artiodactyla > Bovidae > Bos > Bos mutus. The sequence continues at coordinate 72,110,688 of NC_091623.1, read as the reverse complement.
ACGATTGTTTTGTTAACAATTGCTTTTCAATCTTTAACAGTTAAAGATCAGTTTCATCTTTAACAGTGGTAGATGTTCTACTTAGTTTAGCCATAGGATTAGGTATGACTAAGAAAATGTTCACTGCCTATAGAAGGTGAAACCTTAGGTCAGTCTCAAGAAGGGGCAAATTTATTAGTGAACTGTATATTACACTCTGGGTCCATTATTTTGCTTCACTTCAAGAGTTTTAGATATCATATAAGCATATTATTTTAGTAATAAATTGTAATTGTTAGTACAATGGCTTTCCTGAGATCTGTGAATCTTTCCAGCAAATCATCGAACTTAAAAGTATGACTGGAGACCCTCCATACTACAGCAGACCTACTATCTATCAACAACTACTATCCTGGTGGATGCATTCTGTGCACTAGAAAAGCACATTTTCTGCAGTTTTTGGATGGGATGTTTTATAAGTATCAGTATGGTCAAGTCAGTTAACACTATTCTTAGCCTTTAATATCCTTACAGCTTTTTTTTGTTTTGTTTACTATTTTTCAATTACTAAGAGAAGATTATTGGTATCACCAACTACAATCATGAATGTACATATTCTTTTTCCAGTTTCATCAGTCTTTGCCTCCTATATTTGAAGCTCTATTTTTAAGTGAATATGCATTTACGATATATCTTCCTGGTAAACTATTAGTCATCATGAAATCTCCTTCCTTACTACTGTTAATATTCTTCATCCTGAATTCCATCATTAACATGTGCTTGCGATATCTTTCTCCATCCTTTACTATTAACCAAACTTAGAAATTTAAATGTGTCCACTGTCAACATCATGGTAGTCAAAGGGCTCTGTTGCTGTAAATGTAGATATTCTAGAATTATTAGCAATAATTCAGGAGTGTCTGTTCTGAGCTGGCTAGTAACTGCAGATCTTTTGGCAAAGTGGTCAATGTTTCGAAAAATGAGTACTGCTTTCCTGTCTCTTTTCTTTCTACATGCCATATTTTTCACTTAACACAGTGAACAGTCCTGGATACAACCACACTCAGTAGTCAACTTGTTCTCTCAGTGCGAATATTCCTAGTTTTTAATCTGCCCTTGGAAACAATGCAAGGTCTGACTCAATTTAAAAACAAGACTAAAATCTCACTCTCACTCTTATGGTTCCCTGTGATCATTGCCTGTCTCAGGATCAAACCATCTTCTTTATAATTTTTCAGATACGGAAATGATGGCACAGAAAGTTTACTGGATGTAACTAAAGTAATAAGTCAGCCTCTACTGTGAACACTGGGCTCCTGGCTCTCTGTCCAGGGCACTTTCCTCCAGGACAATTACTTTTCTTGTATACCCTCTTCCCCTGAAAAAAGTTTAGAATCCTTTTACTAAGGCATCCTATTGTCCATCTCCAAATCCTATGTGTTTAACACAGAAGAAAACAAACAAATACAGGCATATTTATTATTCTGAAGCAAGAAAAGTACAATTATCTAATTCACACCAGAAATAATAACCACTCAGCAAAGTTGGTCTCCGAGCTTGCCCCTTATTATGTGTGCTTGAAGATGAAGAAGAAATTCGTCCTTCAGTTTTCCTAATGGTTTAACATAAAGTCACCCCTCAGAAGTCACATCTCAGACAGATATATGTGTGGTTGTGTGTGTATGAGTTGATTTCCTTCTAACAAACTGGTAAACAGATATGAATATCCTCCTAGAGTGATACATAAGATATTTTTTTTTATCATCATTGTTGGACGGAAGGCACTGTTTGCTATTGGTAAAGATACATTAGCAACACACAGTTTCTACACTCAAAGGGTTTAAATTTCAATGCTGATACTGGAGTAAAGCAACTCTATAAATAACTATAATTCATAGCAGAAGATAAGGTCTTCCATAGATAACTGTAAACAAAGAACAACAATGCCAAGAGCATGAGGAATAGCTTCATAAAAAAACACTTTACTGGATACTTTTATCCACATACTTATCTTAGCAGATACACAGAAGGGAGGTGACTACTATGCTCACTTTATAAATGCTCTGAGAATCTCTTTGTTTAGTACACATTCATCCAGAAAGGGGTAGTAGAAGCATTTTTTGTAACTCAAGTCATCAAAATTCAAACTTAGAAGAAACTATGTATTCTATTTTGGAGTGCTGGTGTTAAGTGGCCTCAGTCTTGTCCGACTCTGTGCGACCCCATAGACGGCAGCCCACCAGGCTCCCCCGTCCCTGGGATTCTCCAGGCAAGAACACTGGAGTGGGTTGCCATTTCCTTCTCCAATGCATGAAAGTGAAAAGTGAAAGTGAAGCCGCTCAGTCGTGTCTGACTCTTAGCGACCCCTTGGACTGCAGCCCACCACCAGCCTCTATTTCTAATGACCTAACTGACTTAAACCAAATCATTTTTCAAAACAGCCTATGGTTAATACATCCTCTGGTATAAAAGCCAATATTTTTATATTGATGGTCCTAAATCAATTATCAAATCTGTTAGAGCTATAACATTCAGCATAAGTCAAAGTAAATTCAGAAGTTTCCATTAGTAAATTACCCAGGAAGCAAGTAGAAAGTGAAAATTTCCACAAAGGAAATATGAAATACCCTATTTTGTAGGTAATCTATGACTCAAAGAAATATACACAAATAATTTTGGAAAACTGATATTTGATAAATAATAGTGTGAAAAGGCATATTACAATGAGCAAATGGCCAAATGACTTTGTTTTCCTTTTTCTCTGTTTAAATTAATGGCTTATTTGGAATTCTTTATTCCAGTTTGTTGTAAAAAGAATCTGGTGTTGCTGCTTCATTTCTCACCATGTGTGGGTGATTATGGAGGAGGACGGCTGTCTGTCAAAAGCAGATGATGCCCACAGAATGTCCGAAAATATAAAACTGCTTATTGCACAATGATTACTTGGGTTTATCTGTCATGCACAGACTGCTTGGTCGATAGACACTGAAATTTCAGTGAGACAGTTGTGTTGGTATGTAGTACTGAAAACAACCCTCTAATTCTTAATTAGCTATAATAACTGAATTTTCTTAATTCTTCAAAGTAGACACATGAAAATTAATCACTGGTTAAATAAAAGCATATATTCAACATTATTCCATTACCAGGAAATAAAGCAATTATTATTCACTGTGTTACTGTGTTTAAATATCAAAAAATTGCACGTGTGCTTAATTGATATCAATATTTTAAAATTCCAAGCTGTAAACACTCCCTTTCATTAGGCATTTATATATACAGATGTTATTTAGTTTTTTAAAAAAATCTAGCCATAATAGGCTAGCATTATTATGTAAAATTACATCTATTCACAAAAATTATTAATAATCAAATGTAAACTTTATTCTTGTACAAGAAGATGAATGAACATGATAAACATTATATGACTAAACTCAACATAGAATTTATATGACTGTCAAAATTTTCTTTGTGATTCAAATAGTATATGAAATGAATGGACAGAGATGAAGAAGTAGTAGTAGTGGTGATATACTTTCCCTGTATCCTTATTAAAGTGGAATTTTAGGAAAAAAATAGTAAATACAATGACTAGCTGAAAGTAATTCTGAATATACTGAGTTCCTACCATCTATAATAATATAAATTGTATACTTTTGAAAAGAAAAATAACTCAGTATTTTAGAGAAATTATAAGCATGATGATTACTTTCACTTTTGGAATTCTATGGGATTGAAGCCCAATGAATATATAGCAGCTAATGGTACCAGGATTTCACAGGCAGGATAGATTTCTATATACTTGAATTCTCCCTTCACCTACCAGTCTACTACAATGTCTAAGAATATTAGCAAAGATTGATGGAGAAGAGCTCTAGTACAAGATACAACACGATAGCAAGAAAAGCCTATGCATTGAAAGGAATCTGAGGTCACAGATACAGACCTCTCTCCTTTCTCACCTGGGCCTTAGAGAATATATTATATCTCCTTTGGTATGGAAGTACCACCTGTATGTATGTAAAGCATCTTGATATCAGGAAATCCAAAATCTGCTCATCATTAGGGGAGAAGAGTCCCATAGTGAGCTGATCATTTAGATATATTTTAGGTATATCCCAGCTATGTGACCGGAGAAGGCAATGGCAACTCACTCCAGTACTCTTGCCTGGAAAATCCCATGGATGGAGGAGCCTGGTAGGCTGCAGTCCAGGGGGTCACTAAGAGTCAGGCATGACTAAGCAACTTCACTTTCACTTTTCACTTTCATGCATTGGAGAAGGAAATGGCAACCCACTCCAGTGTTCTTGCCTGGAGAATCCCAGGGACAGAGGAGCCTAGCAGGCTGCTGTCTATGAAGTCGCACAGAGTCGGACACAACTGAAGCGACTTAGCAGCAGCAGCAGCAGCTATGTGACCATCTATGATGTGTCTTCCAACATCAAAAAGCAATTCTCATTCACCAACACCAACTGGGTGTCCAAGAATTCAATTCAATACTAACTACCCAGAGGCAGCCCAGACCCTACAGGTTAAAGGGCACTGTCCCACAAGACTGCCCTGAAGATACCAGGCTACCTGGACATCTACCTGGCTGACTACAAATGGGAAGTAGTAGTTCCATGACTTCCCCCACCTCATTCAGGTTTGATAATTTGCTAGAACAACTCACAGAACTTGGGAAGGTGCTATATTTACTACTGCAGATTTATTTTAAAGGATACACCTCAGAAACAACCAAAAGAAAGAGATGCGTATTATAAGGTATAGGCAGGGATAGTACAGCTCCTACATACCCACTTTATGCATGTTCCTCTGAGAGTATGCTAATGTGTTCACTAACCTGGAAACTCTCCAAATCTTTATTGTTTAGGAGTGTTTATAACTCAGTCTCCAGACCTCTCCTTCCCTCAGAAGCCAGGGGGTATGGAAGCTGAAAGTTTCAACCTTCTGATCATATAAGTTCTTCTAGTGACTGGCTCCCACCCTGAAGCTATTTCAGAGTCCCCTCAGCCAAGACAGTCATATCATTAATATACAAAAGACACTCTTATTACTCAGAAAATTGTTTTGCAAGTTAATATTATTTATTTTTTATGGTTTTTCCAGTGGTCATGTATGGATGTGAGAGTTGGACTGTGAAGAAGGCTGAGCACTGAAGAATTGATGCTTTTGAACTGTGGTGTTGGAGAAGACTCTTGAGAGTCCCTTGGACTGCAAGGAGATCCAACCAGTCCATTCTGAAGGAGATCAGCCCTGGGATTTCTTTGGAAGCACTGATGCTAAAGCTGAAACTCCAGTACTTTGGCCACCTCATGCGAAGAGTTGACTCACTGGAAAAGACTCTGATGCTGGGAGGGATTGGGGGCAGGAGGAGAAGGGGACGACAGAGGATGAGATGGCTGGATGGCATCACTGACTCGATGGACTTGAGTCTGAGTGAACTCCGGGGGTTGGTGATGGACAGGGAGTTCTGCGATTCATGGGGTCGCAAAGAGTCGGACACGACTGAGCGACTGAACTGAACTGATTACTTATTTTAATATATGAACATGAAATATCTTTCCATGTATTTGTATGATCCAGAGTCAGACACGACTGAAGTGACTTAGCAGCAGCAGATAAAGATCAGCCAAGATGGCAGAGTAGAAATACCGAATTGATCTCCTTTCATAGGCACATGAAAAGCACAATTATTTTCTGGACAATCATTGATGAAAAAAGAGTGGAACCTACTAGAAATGATCTGCAACTAAAGATATAAAAAAGGAACCACAACAAGATGGTAAGGAAGGGAGGAGTTTTGATATGGTCAAGTCCCATACTACCAATAATTACAATTTCAGAGTATCTCCCAAAGGAAACAGAGGTCTGAGCACCACATCAGTCTCCATGGACCAAGGGTCCTGCATTGGGAAGACAAGCCCCCAGCACATTTGGATTGGAAGGTCGGCCGAGCTTACTTGCACTAGTCCCAGAAGGTTGACGTAAACAGAGACTTCAGTCTGAAAGGGCACATACAAAAATCTCACACACTCCCAGACCCAGGGCAGAAGCAACAATTTGGTATGAGCCTTGGTCAGACTTACTTGCTGATCTTGGAGCGTCTCCCAGAGAAGCAGGAGGAGACTAACACTCACCCTGGGGACACAGATAGTAGCAGTGGCCATCTTTGAAGCTCATTTTCCCAGAACAGTGGCACCCACAAGTGCCATTTTAGAATCCTCTTTCTAGTTTATTAGCGCCAGGATCCAGTGCTTCCTTGGACCAAAAGCCAGTAGACACCTGTGCTGAGGTCTCTCAGACCAAGACACTGGGCATGCTTACAGCCCTATCCACCAGCAGGCAGGCTACATTAAGACCCCCAGAGCCCACAGCCATCCCTGGACATAACCCTGCCTACCAGAGGGTCCAGGACCTGACATTACACACTAGTGTCCAGGCACTAGACTCAGAACCCCCAGAACCCTCCAGCCAGAGACCATAGGATTCAGCTCCACTCACCAGGGCAGACACCAGTCCCAAGAAAACTATAGCCCCACTCTCTGGCCTGCCTAGCAACAGTCCACAACCTGCCCTAAAGACTACCTTGAATCTGCACCCACATACAAGAGAACCACAGCCAACTGTGTCAGGAACCACATCTCCCACTATTGATCAGATACCAGCTCTGGGTCTCTTGAGCCCTTCAACCAGAGTCCAGGACCCAGCTCTGCCAGACAGTAGATTGGAACTAGCCCCAGGGCCTGGCTTCACCCACCAATGGGTAGGCAATACCCCTGGAGTCTTCTGGACCCTACTTCCATGCACCGGTGAGCCAGCACTAGCCCCAGGGCTGCCAGGAGTTTCCACAGCCAGTCACCTTGTCATCCAGTCCTGCCAGTTAGTGACCAGCAGCCTCTGCAGAAGGCAGGGCCTGGCAACAGGCAACTAAACGATTCACACAGCTCTCAAGGAGGGAATCCCCAGAGCATATACCTTCAGTGATGTGAGAGGAGTGTGCTACTGGGAAACACAGGATGTTTCCTGCAAAAGGCCACTTTCCCAAGGTGGGAAAAATGAGGCAATAGAAGAAAACGTTCCAAACAAACAAGGCAAATGCCAGAAGAATTGAAGTGGAGACAGACAATCTAGCCAAGAAAGAGTTCGGGGTAGTGATTGAAAAGATGATCAAAGAACTTTGAAAAAGAATGGATGCACAGAGCAATAAGTTATTTTTTTTTTAATCAAAGACTGAGAAAATATAAAGAATAACCAAACAGAGATGAACAAGGAAATAACTAAAATATTTGTATCATAATCAATTTCCTTCATCAATGTCTCAAAGGGTTATGTTTCTACAAACTTTCCATTTCTTTTAAGTTGTTGAAGTTTTGGGCATTTATATCTGTTTATAGTATTCTCATTTTTTTACCTCTGTGATATGAGTTATATCTCCTCTTTCCTTTCTTATTTTACTTGTGATCCCTTTTTTTTCTTGATGAGTCTAGCTAAAGGCTTATCAATTTTGCTTATCTTTTCCAAAAGCCCAGCTTGTTTTCATTGATTTTGTTCCTATTGTTTCTTTGTTTCTATTTTATTTCCTTTCTGATCTTCATTACTTCCTTTCTTCTACTAACTTGGGGATTTGTTATTCTTTTTCTAATTCCTTTAGATGATAATAAGGTTGGTTGTTTAAATTTTCTGTTTCTTGACTTTCTAGGCCTCAATCACTCTAAACCTCTTAGAACTGATTTTGCAGTTTCCTACAGATTCTGGAAAACTGTGTTCTGGTTTTCATTTGTCTCAGGTAATTTTTTATATCTTCATTTCTTTACTGACTTACTGTCTTTTCAGTAGCATGTTGTTTGTCTCTGCATATGTGTTTTTCCCATTTTCCTTCCTGTAATTGATTTCTAGTTTCAAATAATTGTGGTAGGAAAAAAATGCTAGATGTAGTTTCTATTCTCTTAATTAAATTTGTTGAGACTTGTTTTGTGTCCTAGGATGTCTTTCTTCTGGAAAACACCCCATGTGCACCTGCAAAGAATGTGTATTCTGCTATGTTCAAACGGAATGTCAGTTCAGTTCAGTCACTCAGTCGTGTCCAACTCTTTGCGGCTCTATCAACTGCAACATGCTAGGCTTCCCTGTCCATTACCAACTCCCAGAGCTTGCTCAAACTCATGTCCATCAAGTCAGTGATGCCATCCAACCATCTCATCCTCTGTTGTCCCCTTCTCCTCCCACCTTCAATCTTTCCCAGCATCAGGGTCTTTTCCAATGAGTTGGCTCCTCACGTCAGGTGGCCTAAGTACTGGAGCTTCAGCTTCAGCATCAGTCCTTTCAGTGAATATTCAGGACTGATTTCCTTTAGGATTGACTGGTTGGATCTCCTTGCTGTCCAAGGGACTCTCAAGAGTCTCCTCTAACCACCACAGTTCAAAAGCATCAATTCTTTGGCGCTCAACTTTCTTTATGGTCCAACTCTCATATCCATATGAATGGAATGTGATATCTATTAAATCCAAGCTATGTCATTTCAGACTACTGTTGCCTTATTTATTCTCTGTCTGGATGATTTATCCCTTGAGGTAATTGAAATATTAAAGTCCTCTACTATTATTGTATTATTGTCAACTTCTCCCTTTTGTCTGTTAAGATTAGCTTTATATGTTTTGGTGCTTCTCTATTACATGTATATATGCATATGAGTGGGCTTCCCTGAGGAGCAGTTAAAGAATCCACCTGCAATTCAGGAGACACTGGAGACTCGAGTTCAATCCTTAGATTGGGAAGATTCCCTGGAAGAGGAAATGGTAACCCACTTCAGTATTCTTTCCTGAAAAAAATCCCATGGACAGAGGAGCCTGGTGGGCTACAGTTCATGAGGTTGCAATGAGTCAGGCACGACTGAGCAACTAAACACAAGCAAGCAGGCATGCATACGAGTGTTATATCTCCTACTGACCCCTTTATCATTATATAACGCCCTACTTTTGCCTTTTTTGTAGACTTTGTTTTAAAGTCTATTTTGTCTGAATGAATATTTCTGTCCCTGCTTTCTTGTCATTTTCGTTTGCATGAAATATGTTTTTTATCTCCTCACGTTCAATCTCTGTGTGTTTTTAGCTTGGAATAAGGGCTTCCCTGGTGGCTCAGATGGTAAATAATCTGCATGCAATGCAGGAGATCCAGGTCCGATCCCTGGGTTGGGAAAATCTCCTGGAGAAGTGAATGGCTACCCATTCCAGTATTCCTGCCTAGAGAATTCCAAGGACAGAAAAGCCTGGTGGGCTACAGTCCATGGGGTTGCAAAGAGTCAGACATGACTGAGTGACTTTTGCTTCACTTCAGAGTCTCTTGTTAGGAGAATATCCCACAGATATCCCACAGATTTCTCATACTTAAAAAAATCTCCAAAACTGAGTCATTGATGCTTTCAATTAAACTGTGTCTCTCCACAGCAACCCCAAGAACTTAAATGTTGTTTATGATTATTCTTCAAATAATCCATCTAGCACTTATCACTGAATTTGAAACAGCCAAGGAGAAGTCAGTTTTCAAAAGGTTCTAGACGGATGAAGAGAGGATCACAGACAGAAAAATAAGCAGGTCCATATAGCTACTGCTAGACTTGGAGTACCTCAACTACTAAAATTATGAGTAAACAGGAGTAAACATTATTAAAAATTATGAGTAAACATATGAGTAAACTCATATGTTAATGCTAACCCAGAGACAATCTGTTTTTATACTATTTGCATATTGCCTTATTGATATGAATATTGCTTAGTCTGTACTTATGTATGATAAGATATAGAAATCAATTAAATATCCCCAAACAAGATAGAAGAAATAATATTTATTTCATATGCAAAATTTTTTATTTTTTATAGCTATCATGACAACATTATGATTAAATACATTGTTATTAAACACTGATTTGCCTCAGATTAAGGGAAATGACTGAATTCTATAGATAATTTGAATGGCTCTACTTGGAAGAAACAGTATAGTAGAAACACCATGACACATAGCCTATCAGAACATAATCTGAAAACCAGTTCTGACAATTACTAGTTATAGATTTGGGGGAAGGTTATTTATCTTTTTGTGATTTTTTTTTTTTCTCATTTGTAAAAACAGGGCTACATTTTCTTAGGGCAGGGCTTTTTTGTGTTTATTTAAAAAAAAATGTATGTGAGGGTTGGTCCTTGCATAGTATCAGGAGTTGCAATGCTACAAATGATCAAAAGCAAGTGATGTAATATAACTGTATTTTCTAACCTAATTCATTAATGAATAAGTGAATGTCAACAATGTTTTCAAGAGAGCCAAGCTAGATATATTTACTAAAGAGTCACTTGTTTAGACATGAAATTTAGCTAAGAGTCTAGATAAGATACATGGAAAAGCTGAGATCAGATGGAGAGCTCCAATGGTTTATGACTGACTGACTTTCAAGTAAGAGTCTATACTGTTTACTGAAAAAAGTATTTTCCCACACAGGTATAAAATGCCAATATATCTATAGTTTGCCCATGTTTATATCCTATTAAATTATTACATTTTTATACTGTAATAGTCATTAAACTATTTTTTGCTTTCATTTCTATAGTTTAATGAGCCATCTAGATGCTAAGTCATGATCAAATCTACCGGCAACTTTTATTACCAAAGAATAATACTTATCAGTCATCTCTACATAAAGTAGCATTACAATGCTCTGAAAAGTTGAGTTTACAAAATCAGAATTGAACAGCAAAAATGCTTTATTTCATACAGAGGAGTCACAAGAAAAGTATTCTAATCTATCTGTTTTATTTAAATATTTGTTCTATCTTTGAGATCAAGAAACAATTATTTGGGGGTTGGGGGGAGGCCCATGAAGGAAGGGATACCTGTATACTTATAGTTGATTCACACTCTTGTACAGCAGAAACCAACGCAACATTGTAAACTAATTTTCTTCCAATTAAAAATAAATTTTAAAAATAAAATAAAGTCAACTTGAAAAAAAAATAATGATTCATCCCTTGCCATTTCTTACCATTTCTTTAAAAATGACATAAAATTATCTTTAGAAGGAATGGCACCTTTAATACCTATGCAAAAGGAAGTATGAGAATTTAAATACATATATCCATTTCCCCACTCAAATTTGACTGCATACATGGACAATGGAAAAACAAGCCAAATACTCCCCCTTTTTTCACATACTCTCAGGTGAACTTTGAAATCCACAACCCCAAATCTAAAACCATTCCAAACCTTCTTAATTTGCCAAGTCCTTTATCAGTCACATTCAGAGTATGTTTTCACCACTTCATTTTTCATAATACCATCCTCCATTAATACCCTCTAAACTTTGAAAATTCCAACCTTTTATTTGCTTACTTCTCTATAAATTCTTAGCTTTGGAAAATGAATCTTTATTTTGATAAGCATAGAAAACCTATTAACCATAATGGAAATGAAACTTCTTTTCTTTTCCTTGGTCTGTGGCAATAGATTTATCCTTGGAAATATTTTCTGTAAAAGCATATTTATAAAGTTTATCTTTTCCCTTATAAAATGTAGTTGACATTTTGGCTCCCTCAAAAATGGTCCATGTAATGAATTTAACTATATGATGGGAAAATGCAAACATATATATAGATATATGTATATAAGAAGAAAACTATGGAAAGAAAAATATGCTTAATTGCATTTAAGTTAAATATTTTTAGGTAAATCTTATCATGGCTGGATAGTATATTGAGTGCTCAATTGTGATTCAATAATTTACATATAACTTTAACTACCATGTGATTTACACCAGTTACTACAAACATTAAATGTTTATTGTTTCAGCTAACCTATACAGCACACACTTAATGTTTGCTCTTTCTTAAAAACAGGTTCTTCTGAATCCTAAACACACAATTCTCTGTGTCTTTCTCTTCCTCCTTCCCTTCCTCTCCTGCCTTTTTCTCTTTCTTCAGATTAAGCACATTATTCAAATTAAGATGTTGGCGGGGCGTGAATAATAGGATGTTGAAGATACACAACAAGGGAATTGGAGACATAAAACAAGAAGGGGAAAAGTCACAAGAAAGGTAATAACTAATTTTAGGTGCAAAATTATGTAAGAATATGTAGCCTCTCTCATTTTACAAAGCTACTCAGTCCTTCTTTACACAGATCACGTTCAAAACTTAATTAGATGTAAATAGGAGTTAGCCACAGCTCACCAAACACTTCATCATATTACCTGATTGCATTTAAATTGTTTATAGGTAATGTAAGGAGTGGATTATTTTCAGGAATTCTGGAAATAACAACACTGTACCACAACAGTCAGGTTCCCTGTTCATCTGTTTTTAAAAAGTTAAATCCCTTTCATCCCTAGTGTGAAATTTTTAACAAAGTCTGATTTGCTGTTAAAGATTGTACAATGCAACATAATTCCAGCTTACTCTCACTCAAATCAGGAACAGGATCTGAATGTTAATCTCAGCTCCACTCCTAAGAGTTGTTTCAGGCAGTACTCATGTGAATTTCAGATACAAAAAATTATTTCAGAGTCTACATCCTCTGGTCTTTTAAAATATCCTTTAAAAGAATATTCTTACTCCTCCTACCCCAATAGTATGAGATGCATGTTAAATCATCAGCAATAAAGCCCTTATCAAAAGGCTAGATGAAATATGCCTTTTTTGCTTCATTAAACATCCTTTGGTCAACTGTGACACCATCTAGCAAGAGGCACTATTCCTCAAGGCATTCTATAATATACCAAATTGGTACAAAGTTAATAGAACCCACAAGTAAAAGAGGCATCATATGATCAAATAAATTTGGACACACCAGGAAAGCTCAATTTAGTAAAAGTAACCAGGTTTTTTTTTTTTTTTTCTTTACAAGATTTCCCAAAGCTTTCAGTTTATTAATTTGGATTATGAACCCCCCAAGAATGAGAGAGCACATGCATAGTTTCTCAAAGCAGATGGAGGAGGAGGTGCACAGGCTACAGAATGAAACAACTGGGCAGAGATCCAGATTTAGTTTATTGTCACTCTACAAGCTTAGGTAGTGGAAAATCTTCCTGAGACTTAGTTTCCTCATCTGCCATACGATGCAGTGGGTAAGAGACAGGCTCTGAAGAAAGACACACTAAGGCTCAGATCCCAGGGCTGTCACTGGTTCACTTGAGTTCTCAGGCAAGTTCTTTCTACAAGCTCTTTGTATCTTGGAATTCCCTTTAGAAAAAAAAAGGTAGCAACAATAGCATCTATGCCAAGATTTATCTTAAGGATTAAGATAAATTGCTCAGTCATTTCAAAGTGCCTTAAAGGACAGACGCTCAATAAAGGTGATTTTCTTTCTCTCCTTTCCCTTCCATCTCACACCCAGGAGCTCAAAACCTCTGTGTTGCTACTGGTTATCTTGATTTTTCCCCACTTTGCATTTTTCCTGGAACTGGATAACAACCTCACATTTTAAACTCCTCATTCAATTTGTATATTATTTCCTGAATGGTCCACCTTATTTTAACAATCAGTATGTTATGCACTCTGCATTGTATTCCCCTTTATGGTCGCATGACATTGAAAGGAAATTTTAAAGAGCAGTAATAATGTATATTCAACAACCACACTAACCAATCAGGTAAATGGTACTCTACAGCAAACTACTGTGTCCCAAGAGAATACCTTGCCTTCAGTCACTCATATGATACTATGCTTCCCTCTGAAAGGAAGCAACTTACAAACAATAGTTGATGCAAGAGAAAAAAGAATGGAATGAGAATAAGGCATGTGGGTTCTGTTTTGACTCCACAATCTCAGGCTTCAGTTCTTACCTCTTTTAAAAAGAAAATTTAAATCAAGTTTTCTCCTAACTATGTAATTTAATTGATACAGTGAAAAGAGGGATTCTTCTGAAAATAATATGCACACATTTTTAGAAAGTATCTGAATAAACTACTACATTGCAACCATCTTAAATTTGGTAATGTCTAGCATCCACATTACTTCAAGTTTTTACCCTTGTTATCAGTCTCCTCAATTCTAAGTCAAATGCACATACTTATTATTCTTGACCCATCTACAACTTGTGACAGTTGGTTATTGATTGCTGTCTTGTGACATTTCTTCTCTTTTAGCATGCATGATACACCACTGTCCTAATTTACTGTTATCCCTCAAGTCATTCTTTCTCAGTTTTCCACACTACATTCTCATCTATGACTGCCTATCTTCAAAGTTCTACCTTTGGTTGTCTTTATGTATGCCACATACTCTCCGTAGCCCATTTTGCCTTCACCCAGAAACTCAATCACTACTGACTGAATTCATCAAATATTGTTTTAGGGCCCATACATATTTGAAGTCTCACTATAGCAGGAAGCAGTATTATAGGAGCAGACATAGTTCCTGAAATCATAGAATACAAACACACACACATCTACAAATTGTGATAAATATCATCAAAGAAATGGATATGGTGCTATGTCAAAAAATTATTAGACTGAGATGGAATGAAGAGCTACTTTAAAGTGGTTAGAGAGTCTAATGGAGGAAAAATTAGAGAGCGAAGTCCTAGGGTATTAGATGTCAAGATTATGAGCCAAACAACAAATCTCAAAAATTGTGCATCTATGTGAAATCATATACAGGATGTTCTCTTCCTACAATGTAATTCAACTACAAATAAGTAGCAAAAAGTAATGGAAAATATTCGTGTATTATTTAAGTGAAGTAGTCACGTCCAAAAAGTGGTGGCTGCACGGGCGCAGGAGGACAAGTGGAGCTGATCCACGTTCATGGTCAGCATTGTCCAAGGTAAGAGAAACCCAAGTAAGAAGGTAGATGTTGCAAGAGGGCATCAGAGGGCAGACACACTGAAACCATACTCACAGAAAACTAGTCAATCTGATCACACTAGGACCACAGCCTTGTCTAACTCAATGAAACTAAGCCATGCCCTGTGAAGCCACCCAGGATGGATGGGTCACGGTGGAGAGGTCTGACAGAATGTGGTCCACTGGAGAAGGGAATAGCAAACCACTTCAGTATTCTTGCCTTGAGAACCCCATGAACAGTATGAAAAGGCAAAATGATAGGATACTGAAAGAGGAACTCCCCAGGTCAGTAGGTACCCAATATGCTACTGGAGATCAATGGAGAAATAACTCCAGAAAGAATGAAGGGATGGAGCCAAAGCAAAAAGAATACCCAGCTGTGGATGTGACTGGTGATAGAAGCAAGGTCTGATGCTGTAAAGAGCAATATTGCATAGGAACCTGGAATGTCAGGTCCATGAATCAAGGCAAAATGGAAGTGCTCAAACAGGAGATGGCAAGAGTGAACGTCGACATTCTAGGAATCAGCAGACAGGAATGGGTGAATTTAACTCAGATGACCATTATATCTACTACTGTGACCAGGAATCCCTTAGAAGAAACGGAGTAGCCATCATGGTCAACAAAAGAGTCCTAAATGCAGTACTTGATGCAATCTCAAAAATGACAGAATGATCTCTGTTCATTTCCAAGGCAAACCATTCAATATCACGGTAATCCAAGCCTATGCCCCAACCAGAGACACTGAAGAAGCTGAAGTTGAATGGTTCTATGAAGAACCACAAGACCTTTTAGAACTAACACCCAAAGAAGATGTCCTTTTCATTATAGGGGACTGGAATGCAAAAGTAGGAAGTCAAGAAACACCTGGAGTAACAGGCAAATTTGGCCTTGGAATACGGAATGAAGCAGGGCAAAGGCTAATAGAGTTTTGCCAAGAGAATGCACTAGTCATAGCAAACACCCTCTTCCAACAACACAAGAGAAGACTCTACACATGGACATCACCAGATGGTCAACACCAAAATCAGATTCATTATATTCTTTGCAGCCAAAGATGGAGAAGCTCATACAGTCAGCAAAAAAAAAGACTGGGAGCTAACTGTGGTTCAGATCATGAACTCCTTATTGCCAAATTCAGACGTAAATTGAAAAAAATAGGGAAAACCACTAGACTATTCAGGTATGACCTAAATCAAATCCCTTATGATTATACAGTGGAAGTGAGAAATAGATTTAAGGGACTAGATCTTACAGATAGAGTGCCGGATGAACTATGGACTGAGGTTCATGACATTGTACAGGAGACAGGGATCAAGACCATCCCCAAGAGAAAGAAATGCAAAAAAGCAAAATGGCTGTCTGAGGAGGCCTCACAAATAGAGGTGAAAAGAAGAGAAGTGAAAAGCAAAGGAGAAAAGGAAAGATATAAGCATCTGAATGCAGAGTTCCAAAGAATAGCAAGGAGAGATAAGAAAGCCTTCCTCAGTGATCAGTGCAAAGAAATAGAGGAAAACAACAGAATGGGAAAGACTAGAGATCTCTTCAAGAAAATTAGAGATACCAAGGGAACATTTCATGCAAAGATGGACTTGATAAAGGGCAGAAATGGTATGGACCTAACAGAAGCAGAAGATATTAAGAAGAGGTGGCAATAATACACAGAAGAACTGTACAAAAAAGATCTTCATGGCCAAGATAATCATGATGCTGTGATCACTCACCTAGAGCTAAACATCTTGGAATGTGAAGTCAAGTGGGCCTTAGAAAGCATCACCATGAACAAAGCTAGTGGAGATGATGGAATTCCAGTTAAGCTATTTCAAATCCTGAAAGATGATGCTGTGAAAGTGCTGCACTCAATATGCCAGCAAATTTGGAAAACTCAGCAGTGGCCACAGGACTGGAAAAGGTTAGTTTTCATTCCAATCCCAAAGAAAGGCAATGCCAAAGAATGCTCAAACTACCACACAATTGCACTCATCTCACACGCTAGCAAAGTAATGCTCAAAATTCCCAAGCCAGGCTTCAGCAATATGTGAATCGTGAACTTCCAGATGTTCAAGCTGGTTTTAGAAAAGGAAGAGGAACCAGAGATCAAATTGCCAACATCCGCTGGATCATGGAAAAATCAAGAGAGTTCCAGAAAAACATCTATTTCTGCTTTATTGACTATGCCAAAGCCTTTGACTGTGTGGATCACAATAAACTGGAAAATTCTGAAAGATATGGGAATACCAGAGCACCTGACCTGCCTCTTGAGAAACCTATATGCAGGTCAGGAAGCAACAGTTAGAACTGGACAGGGAACAACAGACTGGTTTCAAATAGGAAAAGGAGTACATCAAGGCTGTATATTGTCACCCTGCTTATTTAACTTATATGCAGAGTACATCATGAGAAATGCTGAGCTGGAAGAAACACAAGCTGGAATCAAGACTGCCGGGAGAAATATCAATAACCTCAGATATACAGATGACACCATTGTTATGGCAGAAAGTAAAGAGGAACTAAAGAGCCTCTTGATGAAAGTGAAAGAGGGGAGTGAAAAAGTTGGCTTAAAGATCAACATTCAGAAAATGAAGATTATGGCATCTGGTCCCATCACGTCATGGGAAATAGATGAGGAAACAGTGGAAACAGTGTCAGACTTTATTTTTTTGGGTCCAAAATCACTGCAGATGGTGATTGCAGCCATGAAATTAAAAGATGCTTACTCCTTGGAAGGAAAATTATGAACTTAGACAGCATATTCAAAAGCAGAGACATTACTTTGGCAACAAAGGTCCGTCTAGTCAAAGCTATGATTTTTCCAGTGGTCACGTATGGATGTGAGAGTTGGACTCTGAAGAAAGCTGAATGCTGAAGAATTGGTGCTTTTGAACTGTTTTGTTGGAGAAGACTCTTGAGAGCCCCTTGGACCTCAAGGAGATCCAGCCAGTCCATCCTAAAGGAGACCAGTCCTCGGTGTTCATTGGAAGGAGTGATGCTGAAGCTGAACCTCCAGTACTTTGGACACCTCATGTGAAGAGTTGACTCATTGGAAAAGACCCTGATGCTGGGAGGGATTGGGGGCAGGAGGAGAAGGCGATGACAGAGGATGAGATGGCTGGATGGCTCACCATCTCGATGGACGTGAGGTTGAGTAAACTCCGGGAGTTGGTGATGGATAGGGAGGCCTGGCATGCTGCAATTCATGGGGTCGCAAAGAGTTGGACACGACTGAGCGACTGATCTGATCTGATATATATAGTGGAATACCAGACCACCTTACCTGTCTCCTGAGAAATCTGTATTCAGGTGTCAAGAAGCCTCAGTTAGAACTGGACATGGAACAACAGACTGGTTCCAAATTGGGAAAGGAGTACTTTAAGGCTGTATATTCATCTGGCTTATTTAACTTATATACGAGTACATCAAGTGAAATGCCGGGCTGGATAAAGGACAAGCTGGAATCAATATTGCTGGGAGAAATACCAATAACCTCACATATGCAGATGACCCCACCCTTATGACAGAAAGTGAAGAGAAACTAAAGAGACTCTTGATGAAAGTGAAAGACGAGAGTGAAAAAGTTGGCTTAAAATTCAACATTCAGAAAACTAAAATCATGGCATCCAGTCTCATCACTTCATGTCAAATAGATGGGGAAACAATGAAAAGAGTGGCTGACTTTATTTTTTGGGGTTCCAAAAACACTGCAGATGGTGACTGCAGCCATGCAATTAAAAGACATTTACTACTTGGAAGGAAAGTTATGACCAACCTAGACAGCATATTAAAAAGCAGAGACATTGTTTTGAAAAAAAAAAAAGGTCCATCTAGTCAAAGCTATGGTTTTTCCAGTAGTTTTGTGTGGATGTGAGAATTGGACTATAAAGAAAGCTGAGCACTGAAGAATTGATTCTTTTGAAGTGTGGTGTTGGAGAAGACTCTTGAGACTCCCTTGGACAGCAAGGAGATCCAACCAGTCAATCCTAAAGGAAATCAGTCCTGAATATTCATTGGAAGGAATGATGCTGAAGCTGAAGTTCCAATGCTTTGGCTACCTGATGTGAAGAACTGACTCTTTGGAAAAGACCCAAGTGCTAGGAAAGATTGAAGGCGGGAAGAGAAGGGGACAACAGAGAATTAGATGGTTGGATGGCATCACTGACTCAATGGACATGAGTTTGAGCAAGCTTTGAGAGTTGGTGATGGGCAGAGTAGCCTGGTGTGCTGCAGTCCATGGGGTCACAAAGAGTCAGACATGACTGAGCTACTGAACTAAACTGAACTGACTCCAAGACTGGGCTTTTCAGTGGCTCTAGTAGTAAAGAATCAGCCTGCCAACACAGGATATGTAAGAGACATGAGTTCAACTCCTTGGTCAGGAGATCCATGCCATGGAGGAGGATATCACTACCCACTCCTGTGTTCTTGCCTGGAGAATCCCATGGACAAAGGAGCCTGCCAGGCTATGGTCCATAGGGTCATGGAGTCAGACACAACTGAAGCAACTTAGCACACACGCACAATCCATTACTAAATAGTGCATTAGTGAAAAAAGCTATCAAAATGGAAATTACACAGTATTTTGAACCAAATTATATTGAAAATGTGGCATTCAAATTTGTGTTATACAAGTAAAGCTAGGGTTATAGGAAAATACATAGTAATGTCATTATTTGAAGAGGATGTGTAGACAATCCGAAATCTACTTATACCTAATGTGTTAGAACTAGGAAGTTAATGAGGATATCTAGATGCACAATTATTATAAACAATAGTTCTATTTCTCTATTTAATCACCAACAAAATTTTACAAAATGGATCTTTAAAAATAATACCATTTACAACCCACACAATTCTAAAGAATAGATCTGATAAGAGATGTACAAAAGCCCTGCACTAGAAAAATATAAAACTTTATTGGGAGAAACTAAAGACTACCTTAATAAAGGGAAATATCATGCCTTTTGTTTGAAAGTCTTTTCAAGTTAATGTACTGATTTAACGTTACCCCTGTAAAATCCTAGAATTCTTATGAAATTACAGAGCTGATTTTAATATTAACACAAATATAAATAGGGCCCCAAATTGCCAAGAACAAAGTGAGAACACTTACTATACCAAGCATGATAACAATAGTAGTTAAGGCAGTGTGATGGTACAAGGAGAGAAGAATGGGCCAAGAGACGAATATCTCTTCAGTTCTCTGAAGAGACAATTTGGAAATAGACCCACATGGGAATGGGCCCTTGATTTTTAACAAAACTGGTATTGTAGAGCAGGGGTGAAAAACAATCTTTTCTATCATATAAATGGCAGTTTGTAAATTAACTAGTTAGAGAAATAAATAACCCCCACTTCACAACATACACAATTATCAATTCCAAATGGATACTATATATGTGAAAGGTAAAAAATAAAAATTCTAGAACAAAAACAACCATGTTTTCAAAGCATAGGATGGTTTGTTGAACAAGAAAAAATTCTCTACCACAAAGAAAACTATAGATAACTTAGACTAGTATTAGTAACTCTTTTTATAAAAAGACACAAAAAGAATATAAACATCAAGGTCAAAATGAATAATTATATATTCAACACTGACAATGAGTGTAACATTGACAATATAACTGACAATGAGCCTCACATTAAGGAAATAATAAAGACCTCCTATTAGTTAAAAAGGAAAAGACAAGTCAATTCTTTAGTAAATAAGAAATTTGAACTGGCACTTTACAAAAGAAGGAAACCAAATGACCAATAAACATCTTAAAGGTCACTCAACATTGATATTGATCAAGAAAATACAAATTAAAACTGCAATAGGGTACCACTATATAACCTACCTACATGGTTAAAATGTAAAAAACACCCTTTAACAATATCATCAAAAGGCAAAGTGAAGTAAGCCAGACAGAGAAAGACAAATATTCATATGATATTGCTTATATGTAGAACTTAAAAATAAATTATACAAATGAACTATATACCAGGCAGAAATAGACCCATAGGCATACAAACTTGTGGTTACTAACAGGAAAAGGGGGAGAAGAATAAATTAGGGGTTTTGGATTAACATATACACACTACTACGTATAAAAATAGACAACCAACAGGGACCTACTGTACAGAACAGAGAACTATACACAATGTTTTGTAATAAACTATAAGGGAAAAGAATGTGAAAAAATAATATATATTATTATTAACATCGCTACATATACATAACAAACAGTAGTGGATGAACTTAAAAGCTTTTATGTTCTAACTCTGACAAAGTAAGTTTTTCAAAATGTTATTTTCATATTTACAAAAAGGCAGATTAAGAAGAAAGAGAGCAATAAATCCCCTCACTACAGTGATAGGACAAGACTCCATCCCCATAATCAGACTGCAATGACACTATTATGGATTTTACTGCGCCTCAGTTCAGTCGCTCAGTCGTGTCAGACTCTTTGCAACCCCATGATCGCAGCATGCCAGGCCTCCCTGTCCATTGCCAACTCCGGAGTTTACTCAAACTCATGTCTATTGAGTCAGTAATGTCATCCACCATCTCATCCCCTGTTGTCCCCTTCTCCTCCAGATGTGTCTTTAACAGTAGGTGGTAGGGATATTTTAAAATATTGTTATAATTGGAATATTCAGTTCAGTTCAGTCGTGTCCGACTCTTTGCAACCCCATGAATCGCAGCACACCAGGCCTCCCTGTCCATCACCAACTCCCGGAGTTCACTCAGACTCACGTCCATCAAGTCGGTGATGCCATCCAGCCATCTCATCCTCTGTCGTCCCCTTTTCCCCCTGTCCTCAATCCCTCCCAGCATCACACTCTTTTCCAATGAGTCAACGCTTCCCATGAGGTGGCCAAAGTACTGGAGTTTCAGCTTTAGCATCATTCCTTCCAAAGAACACCCAGGGCTGATCTCCTTCAGAATGGACTGGTTGGATCTCCTTGCAGTCCAAGGGACTCTCAAGAGTCTTCTCCAACACCACAGTTCAAAAGCATCAATTCTTCGGCACTCAGCCTTCTTCACAGTCCAACTCTCACATCCATACATGACCACTGGAAAAACCATAGCCTTGACTAGATGTACCTTTGTTGGCAAAGTAATGTCTCTGCTTTTGAATATGCTATCTAGGTTGGTCATAACTTTCCTTCCAAGGAGTAAGCATCTTTTCATTTCATGGCTGCAGTCACCATCTGCAGTGATTTTGGAGCCCAAAAAAATAATGTCTGACACTGTTTCCAATGTTTCCCCATCTATTTCCCATGAAGTAATGGGACCAGATGACATGATCTTCATTTTCTGAATTTGAGCTTTAAGCCAACTTTTTCACTCTCCTCTTTCACTTTCATCAAGAGGCTTTTTAGTTCCTCTTCAATTTTTGCCATAAGGGTGGTGTCATCTGCATATCTGAGGTTATTGATATTTCTCCCGGCAATCTTGATTCCAGCTTGTGCTTCTTCCAGTCCAGCATTTCTCATGATGTACTCTGCATATAAGTTAAATCACCTGTTTTGGGTGACAATATACAGCCTTGACGAACTCCTTTTCCTATTTGGAACCAGTCTGTTGTCCCATGTCCAGTTCTAACTGTTGGTTCCTGGCCTGCATACAGATTTCTCAAGAGGCAGGTTAGGTGGTCTAGTATTCCCATCTCTTTCAGAATTTTCCACAGTTAGATCCCCAGCAGTATTGCTGTGGCCCATTACAAGCATCTTCAATGGAAATACACTATCAGTCAGTTCAGTTCAGTCCAGTCACTCAGTCATGTCCGACTCTTTGCGACCCCATGAATCACAGCACGCCAGGCCTCCCTGTCCATCACCATCTCCCGGAGTTCACTCAAACTCACGTCCATCGAGTCGATGATGCCATCCAGCCATCTCATCCTCTGTCGTCCCCTTTTCCTCCCACCCCCAATCCCTCCCAGCATCAGAGTCTTTGCCAATGAGTCAACTCTTCGCAAGAAGTGGCCAAAGTACTGGAGTTTCAGCTTTAGCATCATTCCTTCCAAAGAACACCCAGGGCTTGATCTCCTTTAGAATGGACTGGTTGGATCTCCTTGCAGTCCAAGGGACTCTCAAGAGTCTTCTCCAAAAAATACACTATAACAGAGCTCAAATATATTTAAATATCATGCAAAGACAAAAACATACAGCCTTTCTCCATAGACTCAAAATGCATTTTATTATTTTGCAGCAGTGTTCTAATAACTGGTTATTTGTCCTTCAAGCAATGGTTTTCTTCCCAAATAGTTTACATAGGACTCTGATTTTATGCAAAGAGGTCTTACACAAAAAGAGAACATTTTTCTGAAGGCTGTAGGGCTCTCTCTCAGAATCTAATGACTATGAGGTGTGAAAGAAGTAGCAGAGCCTCAGGATTACATAAACGTGGATCTAAATACTGCTGAAGACACAGAAACACTCTTCTGCTTCTCTGCACATCTTTTTCTGTTGTATTTCTTTCTACAGACTGGCTTCTCCCACACATCATACTATCTGATATACAATGTCTCTTTAAAGCTCCTGAGATTATTAAGAATGCAGTTACACAAAGAGGCTGATTCTCTATCTATCTTTCTGTGTGTGTGTGTGTGTGTGTGTGAGTATGTATACACCCTCATTATAATTATAATGTTATAATTAAATTTAAATAATAGTAAATTTATTATAAAAATTCAGTAAATTTATATGATTTATATATATATTTAACTTGATAATTCATTTGCTATCTATATCTACAATTCTTATCAAGATATATTTTGATATATAGGGGACTTAAACTATATATACATATATAACCTTGTGTGTGTGTGTGTATGTATACATATGTGTATGTATGCACAACTTCCTTGTTTAGCCCAAGTGTATAATTTGGACTGAGCACCTATGAATAGATTACTAGTATGATCTAGTAAAGGGGGCTTTTGTGGGCCTCCTCCACTTGCATCAACAAGGGGTCAAGTTACCTAACATGCAAAATAAAAAGTCTAAAAAATGCCAGTGAATGCCTATTCTCCTATGTCAAGGGTAAAATTATTTTCCAAGAAAATAAAAGTCTACATGCTTAGCAATATTAGTGTTGCTGCTACTGCTGCTGCTGCTAAGTCACTTCAGTCATGTCCGACTGTGTGACCCCATAGACGGCAGCCCACCAGGCTCCCCTGTCCCTGGGATTTTCCAGACAAGAACACTGGAGTGGGTTGCCATTTCCTTCTCCAATGCATGAAAGTGAAAAGTGAAAGGGAAGTTGCTCAGTCGTGTCCGACTCTTAGCGACCCTATGGACTGCAGCCTACCAGGCTCCTCAGTCCGTGGGATTTGCCAGGCAAGAGTACTGGAGTGGGGTGCCATCGCCTTCTCCATATTAGTGTTGACTTTCAACAAAGATTAATCACAAGAAAAAGTCTTTAATTATCTATAAATCTATATGTATTTGCTCTTAGAAAGGCACATGCTTCGTATTCTATCATCTTACAGATGATCTTTGAGTTGGAACCAATTCAACAAGATTCCCAATTTCAAACAATAGATTTTCTATTGTTCTAAAAATGAACTAAGTGACAATTATAATAGAAAATCTGTATTTTAAAATCTGTTTTACCTCACTGATATAATACCCAACTTAAATCAAAATGCAATATTCAGAAAACTAAGATCATGGCATCCGGTCCCATCACTTCATGGCAAATAGATCCATGGCCTCCAAAATCACTGCAGATGGTGACTTCAGCCATGAAATTAAAAGATTCTTGGTGCTTGGAAGAAGAGCTACAACCAACCCAGACAGCATATTTAAAAACAGAGACATTGCTTTGCCAACAAAGGTCCATCTAGTCAAAGCTATGGTTTTTCCAGTAGTCATGTACGGATGTGACGGTTGACCTATAAAGAAAGCTGAGTGCTGAAGAATTGATGCTTTTGAACTGTGGTGTTGGAGAAGACTCTTGAGAGCCCCTTGGACTGCAGGGAGATCCAAACAGTTCATCCTAAAGGAAATCAGTCCTAATATTCATTGGAAGGACTGATGCTGAAGCTGAAACTCCAATCCTTTGGCCAACTGATGCGAAGAACTGACTCATTGGAAAAGACCCTCATGCTGGTAAAGATTGAAGGCAGAAGAAGGGGATGACAGAGGATGAGATGTGTGGATGTCAACAAACTGTGACAAATTCTTAAAGGCATGGGAATACCAGGCGACCTTACCTGTCTCCTGAGAAACCTGTATGCAGATCAAAAAGCAACAGTTAGAACTGGACATGGAACAACAGACTGGTTCAACATTGGGAAAGGAGGACAGCAAGACTGTATATTGTCACCCTGCTTATTTAACTTTTATGCAGAGTACATCATGTGAAATACCCGGTGGATGAACCATAAGCTGGACTCAAGATGTGTGGGAGAAATATCAATAATCTCAGATATGCAAATGATCACTCTAATGACAGAAATCAAAGAGGAACTAAAGAGTCTCAAGACAAGGATGAAAGAGGAGAGTGAAAAAGCTGACTTAAAACTCAACATTCAAAATACTAAGATCATGGCATTCAGTCTCATCTTTTCATGTCAAACAAATGGAGAACAAGTGGAAGTAATGACAAATTTTATTTTCTTGGGCTCCAAAATCACTGCAGAGACTGCAGCCATAAAATTAAGACACTTTCTCCTTGGAAGAACTGCTATGAAAAACCTTGACACCATATTAAAAAACAGAGATCTGAAATCACTTTGTAGACAAAGGTCCCTGTAGTCAAAGCTATGGTTTTCCCAGTTATCATGTATGGATGTGAGAGTTGGACCATAAAGAAGGCTGAGCACCATAGAATTAACCTGTTCAAATTGTAGTGCTGGAGAATACTCTTCCGAATCCCTTGGACTGCAAAGAGATCAAAGTAGTCGTTCCTAAAGGAAATCAACTCTGAATATTCATTGGAAGGACTGATGTTGAAGCTGAAGCTCCAATACTTTGGTCACCTGAGGTGAGGAGTCAACTCACTGCAAAAGTCCCTCATGCTGGGAAAGAGTGAAAGGAAATGGAGAAGGGGGCAGCAGAGGATCAGATAGCATTACTGATTCAATGGATATGAAATTTGTGCAAACTCCAGGACATAGTGGAGAACAGAGGAACCTGACATGCTGCAGCCCATGGGGTCACAGAGAGTTAGAGACAACTTAGTGACTGAACATCAACAACAAAGAAGGATACTTGGAATGCAGTGAGAGAACCTGAAGTAACATCAGGAGCAGGATGGTGTTTTTAACAACATATACTGAACTTTTTTACACAGACACACAGTGGGTAAGAACCCATACGACTAAAAGTGTTGAATAAGACAAATTATTTCATTTTGGGAAATTAGTTTTGAGTTTATATTAAGGCCAATAATTTTCCCTTATTGGATCTAATTAAAGGACCAAGGATCTAGCAATTTCTCAGTTAATGTTACTGTTATTAAAATTACAGCCTAGAGGGATAGGGTGGGGAGGGAGGTGAGAGCGGGGTTCAGGATGGGGCAAACATATGTATCAGTTCAGTTCAGTTCAGTTCAGTCTCTCAGTCGTGTCTGACTCTTTGCGACCCCATGAATCGCAGCACGCCAGGCCTCCCTGTCCATTACTAACTCCTGGAGTTCACTCAGACTCACATCCATCGAGTTGGTGATGCCATCCAGCCATCTCATCCTCTGTCATCCCCTTCTCCTCCTGCCCCCAATCCCTCCCAGCATCAGGGTCTTTGGCCAATTTATGTTGATGTGTGGCAAAAACCATCACAAAATTGTAAAGATATTATCCTCCAATTAAAATAAATTAATTTTGATTTGCATTTCTCTGATGAGTGATGGAGAATGGCATTTAAACATGAATAATAATCATATATGAAATAAGTCTCCAGTCCAGGTTCGATGAATGATACTGGATGCTTGGGGCTGGTGCACTGGGACGATTCAAAGGGATGGTACGGGGAGGGAGGAAGGAGGAGGGTTCAGGATGGGGAACACATGTATACCTGTGGCAGATTCATGTTAATATATGCCAAAACCAATACAATATTGTAAAGTTAAAAAATAAAATAAAAAAATAATATAAGAAATTAATTTTACAATGTCATGTTTTCATATATATGTATGTAAAACAAATGCACAAATGTATATAATAAAGACTATATTAGGAAAGTATATCTATAAACATGTATATGAAACTGTTTTATAAATAACTATTTTTATATGTATTATCATAGACATTGAAGTTGTTAGATTGTTTGATCTCTGTATCCATATCTATAATGATTACAGAGATACATCTCCTGTGGTATAATAGAGGACTCAACTCAACTAAAAGTATTCAAATAATAGAAAGTGGTACATTACCATGATTGCTTACTTTTTGGTACGTTTATGAAACCAAAAACTTTCTACGAACATAAATGACAAATAGAGGGCTGGATAAATGGATGAATGGTTATAATTCTTTCATTGTTTAAAATGTTCTTGTCTTCAGTAAAAGAAGAAAGTATTCAATACAGACACATATTTGTAATTGTTAAAAAATAATTAGAAACAAAGGAATGCAGAAGAAGTTTGTCTAAAACTAGGTTAACATATATTTGACCCATAATCTCACATACATAAAAGGGCTAATTAAGCAATATATTTTGACAGAGCTGCTACTCTCTCATCCTTGATACCATTTTAATCTGTTCTGTTTCTTTAATTACTACTATGAGTAAGAAAATAAATTTCTTACTGCAGTTAATTTTAATTAATTTAAATCCAGAAAGCCACATACAACTATTTAAAGAGTTACATTATTTGACAGTTCAATACCAGATTCTCTCTTTTCTAACCCCAAAAAAGGGCTTCCCCAGTGGTGCTAGTTGTAAAGAACCTGCCTGCTAATGCAGGAGACATAAGAGACATAGATTCAATCCCTTGGTCAGACAGATGCCCTGGAGGAAGGCATGGCAACCCACTCCAGCATTCTTGCCTGGAGAATCCCATGGACAGAGGAGCCCAGTGGACTACAGGGTCGCAAAGAGTCAGCCATGACTGAGTGACTTAGCATGCATATGCAGCCCCAAGAAGACCACCTAAGCATCAGGCAGTATCCTATCTAAAAAGACACTGGTTTCTGCCTCCTCACAAATATTAGATTTCTGTCATTTTCTTCTAGTATTCCTTAATGCAAAACAATGAATTATGTACATAAATTTATGCTGCTTAAAGGAAAAAAGTTATTTAAAACATGTGACCATGCTTCCTGAAACCGTTTCTAACCTTTACATTTGCAGAACAAGCTAAGGGATGGCATTTGCAAAGATATCCCAGGATGATATTAACATTAACAATTGAAGGCATGCTCTGTAGAATATTTAATAAAAAGTGACTTTTCTCCTCTTTGCAACATAGAAAGATTGGTCTTACACTTAAAGTACAAATACAAATCAGGTCTCAAGTTTGTGTCCTATGATCTCAACTGTCAGAAATAAATAATTATCCTGCAGAACTAAAGAGCATCTCATACAAAAATCTCTCTCCCAACCTGTCCAGTGTGATGCTGTGGGATAGTATCAGCCACCACAGCTCCTCTGCTCACATGTGTCTTAGGCTAACTCTAAAGTTCAATGGTTAAAACCCCAGAGGCTAAAGAGGAGGAAAATATCATTTCATTTTCTGATCTTGAACCTGCTTTTCTCCCATGGAACCTTCTCACTTTTCACACTCCTCACTCTCCCCCAGCCCACAGGAAAGCTTGTCTCCTATGAGAATTGAAATGTTCAAATGACAAATGCTCATGGTGAATGTTATGGACAGTTGTGCCTTCTTCAGCTCATCTGGTGTTTGAAACGCAACATGGAGCACATTGTTCATTGCACAAGCTATGGAATCAGACAGATGTTGCTTTCTTTGAATATTCAAATATTCAAAATGGCTTGAATATTTACTATATTACTATCACCTTGGGCATGTTAGATTTTGCATAGCCAAGCTACTGCAACTGCAAAATTATGATATTAATAGTTGCCTTAGAGGATGATTACTAGGAAAAATCAAACAGTACACATGTGAATTTGTTATCCAGCTTCTGACATCAAGTACTTCTGTACTCAGTCGCTCAGTCATGTCTGATTCTACAACCCAGCAGGCTCCTCTGTCCATGGAATTTCCCAGGCAAGAAGACTGGTGTGGGTTGCCAGGGGATGTCCAGGAGAATCTTCCAGACCCAGGGACCCAAGTCCCTTACATCTCCTGCATTGGCAAGCAAATTCTTTACCATTGTGCCACCTTGAAAGCCCATATAATAATAGCAGGTGTAATTGAATAACAATAATCTTAGGAAGTGTTTATCATCCATTTGTGCTTTTCCTCCTTAACTCCTGCATTGAATTCTTCTCTTCACTGAAACTCTAAGACATTTGAAAACAAATTATTTTACTGCACTTTGTTTCCTTGACTGAATCCTCAGTGAAGAAACATCCCAATATTAATATCTCGACAGCTACACTCATTTTTCTTCTGTCAAATACAACATTAGTTCCATGATTTCCTGTATTGATAAAGGAAATTCATTTGTCATTAATTCATTTGATTCATTTGTCATTAATCTTTTACTCCTTTCATGAGATCAGTGTGCAAGTCATGTAAGCTCCACAATACTGATATGTCTTAAATATCTTCCTTATATTCCTACAGCTTCTGCCTTACTACAGACTTTTACTATCCCTTTCATCAATGTCATCCTCTACCGCCATTTATGACTCCTAAAAAGCACCCAAGTGACCATTATATAATGATCATGCCACTTTGCTTGGAAGCCTACAGTGATTTTCATTTTCATAACATAAATCCGAAATTCCTAATCACAGCACACAAAACTGTTAGTTATGGCCGTGTCTTTCTTTCAGGACTCTGTTTTCTACTTTTCACCCTCAAAAAACTATCTAGAGATTCACCAACATTCCCTGCTACTTTTCAATAAAAACAATAGAAACCCACCCGAAACATTTAAAGCCAATGGAAGGAGATACTAATGATAAAGGTATGAACAGCTCACAGATTGTGATGTATAAGTACAAATCAGCTCACAGGGAGTGAAACTCTGAATGAAAAATAATTTAAGTTGTCCTTTTATGGCATGGTCTCGAATATCTGCCTCCCTGAGTCAGCTCCCTGAGTCAAATTCTTGACATGCCTTCTCTCCTCAGCTCATCTTGTTACATGAAACATCCTGCCCACAATGCACAACTCTATACAAAGTCATCTCTGCTCCAGAGCCCATTGCCTACTGGTTATCTGCTGTTTGTCAGTAAATTGCAAATCTAGTTCAACTCATTACTACTTGGGCTGAACCTAAGACTGATGCTCAGAGCATGTAGGGAAAACAAAACTAAAATGAACCAGAAAAAGAAAACACACTGAGCATCATTTCCCTGGGGGCAGGATAAGAGGAGCACTAGAAGTTTAATCTCAAAGTGACAGAAAGGTGTGGAAGGCACATTGACTAATATATCCAAATATACTCAAAACCTCTGTATTTCCACTTTTATTCCCCTTGTCTGCTAACTATCTATTTTCCAAAATTCTATAAGATCCTTGAAGACAAAGATTGTGTCTTGCTTTTTCATTGTGTCTGCAGTGCAGAAAATATGAGACAATCTACAAATCATTGTTTAATTAATTCACACATTTGTTGTCACCTCTCTATAAGGTCTTTGCTATCGCTTGCAGAAAAAAAATGGCCTCTCCATCCTTTATATGCTATTATAATATCCTCTAAATATACTTTTTTCCAGAAACTAAAATACTGGTGTATTTATTTGATTCCATCACTATACTGGACTATAAGAGCCTTGAGGAAATATTATGATATATTGATTTCTAACTACATTTCTAACCACTGCAGATCTGAAAAATGTCTGTTATATACATGACTGAATGAATGGGAAATTCTAACAATCCCTTCATACTCCTAACATCCTTTGTGATTGATTCTTCCTTTATAATAGCACTATTTTATGTAAGGTTATGTGGATCACCAGGAAAAAGGAATAAGTAATGCTGCACAAAGCTTGTCATTGTGTAAAACATGAGTTAACACCTGCAAAAAGAAAAACAAAAAAAAGTACTTTTGGCCTATCACTGTCACTAGTTTTATTGGCCTTTCACCAGTGAAGCTGGGTCTTCAGCACACTCTCTCTGAAGCATACTCAGGGGACTTTGCTAAAGGTCTTGATATAGAACTTTGACTTATTTGCCCCAATGACTTAGTTATAATACAAGTCTCTGTGGAATATACTAATTGGCTTTGTTTTAATACTCCTTTATCACAGCATACATAATTATTTTGTTTGGAGATCATCTAAAGGGTATACCATATGTCAAAAATAATCAGATGTATTGTTCTTTCATTTCCTTAATGAACTTTACCATACTCTATCTTTTCCAGTAAGTTACATATAGTCACAGTTTAGAAATTAATTCTAAAGGAAAGGAACTTTCCAAGCATGGGAATGGTAAGTATTAACTTCAGCATATGACCATCTGTCATAGTTAATACCTGTCACAGATCTCTTCCCTATTGATTTGTTTCTGCAGCCTATAAAAATCAGAGTTTTTGAACTTTGAATAATGGCAAATTCTTTGTATACTTAGCAACTTGTTACTAAAGTTAATTTTCTTTAAGCTATAAATATTTGTATATTTAAATTTTTTATTTCTATAGTTTAAAATAGAAGTGAAATTCTCTAAATTCCTAATTGTCTCGAAGTAATCCCAATGAACACGACATTAAAAAAAACTATTTTTAACATTACTTAGGGTTGTCTAACATCTTTAGATTTGCCTAATATTAAGGTTCTCTCAAAGTTTAAACAAACTTGGTTGACTAAACCAAAAGTAGTATATTTTTTAAAGTTTCAAAACAGTCATCTCTAATTTGCCCATGTTGATTCAGGGTCTTGTTAAATATCCAACATAGAGAAGATTTCTCTGCAATAACCTCAAATAATCACAATGACAGCTCTCTAATTTGTATGTATTTTGTCTTTTCTGTTCTTATATGACAGTTAAGTGAATAATTGCTTTCAAAAACAGTCAATTACATCCACAGTTAATTGCATTAATTATCTACAGGACCTTTCTGTACAATAGAAAGTTTCAGATATCACAAGGGAAATTTGCTTCATCTTTAAAGCATGTGGGTATATCACATTCAGTAAACATATAGTATTGCTTATGTAAGTTCAACTCACTATCAGTACCAACTGGGAGCAGGGGAGAGGGGTAGAAATCATTTGGGAACAAACAGCTCTAACTTTTCTTTGCAAAAAGAGTGACATTCATCACCTTCTTTTGAAAGTGGTAAACACATAAGGAAATATATAAAACTCAGGGTGAAAACAAAGAACAATCTGGAACAAGCAGTAAAAGTAGAATTCACCTGCTCTTTCTTTTCAAGATACTCCTAGAAGTCAGTGTGGTTGAAGAAAGACCCACCATTGCCTCCTGCAACACATCCCCTCTACAGGTAAAAGGTCACTTGCAAAGCTGGGAGTCCCTCACTTTACACCATAACCCACCAAATTTGGGTTACATAACCAGAAAGAGTCAGATTTGCATTACTAACCACCTAAACATAGGCAAAGCCCTATCTCATGCTGTCTCTAATTTGTTGAAGTTTGTATGAAAGGAATATTTGAGAAATAATTAAGGTCATGAGAAAGAGAGTCATCAGAATAGAATACATTTTGCCTTGCCTCTCTGGACAGAATATTAATCTTAATAATAATTAAGATAATATAATTAAATTTAATAATAATTTTAATACAATAATTAAAAATAATCTTAATAATAATTAATCTTAATAATTTGTCTACTAGACAAATCTGTTTCAGGCTAAATTATAGAGATGTGAAAAGCATTCATAGAACAGGAAGGAATAATGAAAGTCATAAAATCTACAGATAAAATTGTTGATTATTAAATGTCTTTAGAGAAGAGATTGCCAAATTTGTGTCAGGACATCCAAGACACAACTGTTATAACAACATGTTATTAGATAGGAAGAATCAACATTGTCAAAATTATTATACTAAAAATTCAGACTTAAATTGAAGAAAGTAGGGAAAACCACTAGACCATTCAAGTATGACCTAAATCAAATCCCTTATAATTACATGGTGGAAGTGACAAATAGATTCAAGAAATTAGATCTGATACACAGAGTGCCCTAAGAACTATGGATGGAGGTTTGTGACATTGTAGAGGAGGAAGTGATCAAGAACATCCCCAAGAAAAAGAAATGCAAAAGGAAAAATGGCTGTCTAAGGAGGCCTTACAAATAACTGAGAAAAGAAGAGAAGCTAAAGGCAAAGGAGAAAAGGAAAGACAAACCCATTTGCATGCAGAGTTCCAAATAGCAGGGAGCGATAAGAAAGCCTTCCTCAGTGATCAATGAAAAGAAATAGAGGAAAACAATAGGATCGGAAAGACTAGAGATCTCTTCAAGAAAATTAGAGATACCAACGGAACATTCCATGCAAAGATGAGCACAAAAGAGGACAGAAATTACCTCTTCACTCGAGGTAATTTCCTTGCTGACAAACTTGTAACAGATATAATAATATTTAACTTATATTGAACCTAGGCACAATGAAAATATTCTGCTTAATGTAAGTACTCTTAGACATGTCTACATTATTTAGATCAACAAACAAACATTAATTTTTGGTATTTAACACTGAATATTTCCCATTTCACATGAACCTGAAATTCATTTAGGTTAATTTCTCTTGTATTTAGAATTATTTGATTTGAAACTGCTTACTTTTTTTTTTTAAGGCCAGTTATATTAGAGCTCATTTACAAACTGATCTCAGCAATCACCAATATTATCAAATAAACAAATACATACACTGAGACATATATACACACAAACAGACACAAGAGATCCTATAGCTTTGTTTCCCAAACTTAGTTATGATTAAAAAATGGTTGGAGTAAGACTTCAAAAGGCTTTGTTTCCCTTTTTTGTTGCTTTTGGTTTCAGGAATTAGATATGGTCTAGATAAGTGATCCAGAGAGCTCTGGTCTAAAGGTATAGAAGGAGTTATTTTCTCAGGGCAAGAATTCTTAAAGAGATAATTTTTTTTTTCAAGCTTCCTCTGGAGTCTAAAGAATATTATGACCACATTGTCAAATTGTATTTGTGTGTGTGTGTGTGTGTGACCATAGTTTTATAGCCAAAATTTAGACCAGATAGTGCTCAACTTGGCCCTGATAACAAGGGCAGATTGGTCCCAGCAGGGATTGTCCTTCTGGGGAAGTAGGGGTCTTAGTTTGATCAGCCCCTGGCTGTGGATTACGGGAAGAAGTCCTGGACTTAAGGAAACTTCAGTCCATTTTCCTATCCTATGTCAATAAAGATCTAATATTTTTAGGCCATTTTTCTTGTCACTAGATCATAGCTATAGATTGACCAGTCATTTAAAAAACTTTCCCAAGGGGTTCCCAGATGAGGTGTGCAACCTTAGAGTGAGCAATTCACATATTAGCTCCAACAGTTTGTACCAGATATCTGTGCACTCAAACCAAACCAACAAACCAAACCAGAACTTCACCAGCCAGGAGTTACACTCCAAATGAAACAAAAGGCAAAGAAATGCCCAGAAATCAAAAGCCAAATGGCAAGAGTGCCCCCAAAAAGATGGTAAAGTGATGCCTAAAAATTAAAAGTCAAATGGCATAAATGCCAAACATGACTTCCCAGTTCCGCTAGACCTGCGACCTGGCAAAGTCAGCCTTTTTAGTTCTGATAGTGTCAAGCTATTTCTTGTTGATTTTCTGCAAAGAAGTTACTCTATCATTTCTTGTTTTAGAAGCTTCTAGATACCAGTCAAAGCACGGCTGGCCTTTTCTAATTGTGCACATAAAAATATCAATTTTAGAATATAAAAAGAACCCAAATTTGGCCATTTTAGGCTGAGATCTCTTTTAGCATAATTTCTCCAATTAACTAGGTACTTGCAAGTATGGGCTCTGTATGTATTGTACATGAATCTGGCTAGAGTATTAGTCAGAGGCTGGCTTTCTGACACCGCTTTATTTCTGTTGAGAGATTCTGTTTCCCATTTTAAGCTGGATTTGTCAGGGATAAAAATCACTAGTGAACTTGTGTAGTGGGTCCACGTGCTGCTTGTGAGCTTACCTTCTCCAGGAGTCACCCCAGAGTCATTTCAGCTCATCTTACGTGTCTCGGATTCTGCCTCTGGCAATCTAAGACCATTGTGGCTGCTCAGGTCACCGAATGGACAGTTCTTATGTGCGACCCCGGACAAGCAAATATTTTAATTAATGAGTGGGTTTCCCTATGGGACCACTGCACTGTATGAGGACTAGGCCTCCACCACTCCCATAAATGTCTCAGTGACCTGAGAAAACCGAAAACGGCCGGGGGGAGTCGTGTCCCTTTTCTTCAGAGCAAAGCTCTCATGTATTTTCCTCACTTTTATCCTGACAAATTCTATAAAGACAGTCAAATTGAGGAAAAGTGTCAGATCAGCCTCTTACTTAACCACTCAACCAAGATCATTCAGTCCCCTACAATGGTGCGACCTCAGCATGTTTTAGCCGAGCCCCAGGTATTCCTCAATTTTTTTTCCCAGTCGAGCCCCCCTACCCAGTACCTTTCCACTGGGTGGGCAATTCTCCTGGCATCTTTCAGCCAGCCCCCCACCTAGCATCTTTTGACTGGGTGGGAATTCCTCGGTATCTTTCAACCGAGCCCCACTCAGTGTCTAGACCGTGAATGGGTATGCCCGGATGTTTCACCTGGGCCCCCCCTAGTATCTTACCTACTAGGAGGGAGCAGGTAACCTGCTCCACTGCCAAATAAAACTCAGAATCTTAACCAATATGGGAGATTCAAGAACCAGGAGAGACATACCCAAATTCGTCTGTACTCCCCGAGGAGTACTGGTACCAGTACTCCTGCTGGTACCAAAACTCTGATTCCTCGTGGAGTCCAGTCAAAGGAAGGAAGTCCACTCTGGGTCACATCATCAGCTGCCATAACTGTTGACTAAAAAAAGATGTACAACTTGAGAGTTGTGAGTTTAAGTTTTATTTGGGGCAAAATGAGGACTGCAGCCCTGGAGGCAGCATCTCAGATAGCTCTGAGAGACTGCTCCAAAGTGGCAGTGGGGGAAAGACAATAAATAAGGTTTTGGTGAAGGAGGAGTTCAATACCATGAAGCGCTCATTTTACAAAAGGCTTTTTCTTGGTCATGAGGATCTGATGTTACCATGAAGGGATTTAGTGCTTCTCTAGATATGAGGAGATGCAAGGATTGAGATCATAAAATCTGTTCCTAAAAACATCCAACTATCTAAAGACCTGTCCCACCTGTCCCTGAGCACAGACTGCCTCAGTCCACCCTGAACTCCCTCAGGGGTTGTTGTCAACAGCTATAGCAGCATGTGGTTCAATCTCCATAAAGGCAGATGGCAAACGCCTTTGTTGCTCAGTCATTGGCAATGCTCTTGGTAAGTGCCAATTTGTAGTTCACATTCTCAAGCCTAGTCCCTGGTCCGAAAGCTAAATCTTCTTTGGAGATCACACATCTGACAATAGGTTGGTTTTAATATGCAGTATAAAGAGATAAAATTCTAGAATCAAGGAAACAACCAGGAGGTTGTTAGAATGAGTTAACTGTGCAATGATGAAGATTGAAAACAAAGGGTTGTGGAAGTAGAGAAGCTACAAATCAAAGAGCTATATCAAACAAAGAATAGTATATTCTAACAGAACAGGTGAAAGGAAGAGAATAGAGTAGCAACAGAGTTGTCTAGTCTGGATTCCTCTGATACAAATGAATAGTGGGAAGTCATATGGGGTCACTTTGTCAATGTTAGGCTTGAAGCACTATTAAGGAATCTACATAGAAGACATGTCAGGAAGAATATTGCCTTCCCTACCAATGTCAAAGTATTTCATGGTTAAAACAAGGTAATGACATATGGAAATATTTTCCCAAGCTTACATATAGCTTATGGAGAAATGTAAATATAGCTCATGTATAAAAGATGGTTTCATTGTTGCTTCCATTATTAGCCATTACAATATTACATGGCTGAGATTCAAAGAGGCTCAAGGGTAGATAATCTAGACTAATGGGTGTCTCCTTGAGGTAATAGTTAAAAATTGGCCCGTGGATGAGTTTAGTTAGAATGAAGAAGAGCAATGGGCTCACTGTATTCAAAGGTCAAAGAAGAATGAATACCAAAATCTCAACAGAATATTTAAATTTCTATAGCTGGAGAAGACTCTTGAGAGTCCCTTGGACTGCAAGATCATCAAACCAGTCCATCCTAAAGGAAATCAGTCCCAAATATTCATTGAAAGGGACTGATGCTGAAGCTGAAACTCCAATACTTTGGCCACCTGATGCGAAGAACTGACTCATTGGAAAAGACCCTGATGCTGGGAAAGATTGAGGGCAGGAGGAGAAGGGGATGGCAGAAGATGAGATGGCTGGATGGCATCACCTACTCAATGGACATGAGCTTGAGCAAGCTCAGGGAGTTGTTGATGGACAGGAAAGCCTCGTATGCTGCAGTCCATGGGACTGCAAAGAGTTGGACATGATGGAGCAACTGAACTGACAGTTGGGTATAGGTTTTGTGTTCTTTATCATGAAAGTTGAATTTGATATTAATCAAAATCAATATTGAACTTGATATCAATCAAATTCAACATTTAGACATGAAGGACAACTTAACATACTTCAGCTCTTTCAACCATTACTCCTGCCAAATACACAGGAGACATACACCGGCCAACAAGGAAAAAAATCACAAAAATTATGTGTCATTGTATATAAAGCAATGGTTCCACCACATTTTAAGTTATCCCTTATGAAACTAAAATAATGATTGTATCACATTGTGTGTATGTGTGTGTGTGTTTGTGAAAGGACCACCCAGGGTTCTATGAGATGTATTTCCTGAAATACAATAGTAAATGATTAGAGAAAATTACTCTGTTGATTTGTTTAGTGAAAGGGGAAAGGAAGCTGATTATCCTTAGCTTGATAAGTAAATTCGAGCAGCTAAATGCTGTAGAGAATAAGATAATGCTTTGAGTGAATTAATGGCTAAGGAAATCAATAGTCTATGACATTCTTGTTGGTGACAAGGTTTAATTTACAGCTTAGAGCACAACAAAGTTGTTTTGCATGAAATTTTCCTCAAAAATATATTTTTATCCTGAAAAACAATTAGTTTCAGACTTGTCCTTTCTCATTATTTAACATTCATAAACCAATATAGTGATGCCTATTCTAATTACTATAGTTTTAAAAGCATACTATCCAGTCATATAAATGAGTGCACTGAAATGTTACCAAGACATTGTGTGACACATATACAAAAACTGCAAATTATTTTTCAGCTTGTAATAGTAATGAGCATGCATTACATATAGGATGGAAATGAAAATACCATTATTGCTTTGACAAAATGATTTTATCACAATTCAAAAACACAGTAGTTTAGATGAACTAGTTATTTTATAACAAGTTAAAGAAATACAGTCGTGATGCAAAGATGGTGAATGTTTACAAAAGAAAATTCTAGGGATGTTTTATATACAAATAAGGATGTTTTCAGGAAATTATCATGGATTGTAACAAGCCCATCTTTTCACAAATTCCTAATTATTCCTTAACCTTCCTTGTCTCATAAAGAGCTGTTTTTTTCCTCCTTTCTAACTCTATGTTTTGTGCATGTGTCTGTGGTTCTAAAATGTGAGATTATCTCTCTCCTCAAGAGCTCAGCCTTCTGCTCCACTTGGCAGCCCTAAGGATTTGCATAGAGCAAATCATGTCAAGCCAGAACTGTGTCAGAGATGACAAATACATGTCAGCACTTAATGGCCTTTTTGTTAAGATAAGAGTGGGAACATAAAGAAAATATACAGAAAGAATGACAAAATGTAGTGCTTTACTGACAATAAAGGTGTTGGTGGCTCAGTCGCATTCTTTGTAGCCCCATGGACTATAGCCCACCAGACTCCTCTGTCCATGGGATTTCCCAGGCAAGAATACTTGGGAGTATACAAGGGAGTGGGTAGCCATTCTCTTCTCCAGGGATCTTCCCAACCCATGGATTGAATCCAGGTCTCCTGAACTGCAGGAGAATTCTTTACTGTCAGAGCCACCAGGGAAGCCCTTTACTGGCAGCAAATCTTGTTAGTCGTACAGTTGTGTCCAACTCATTGCGACCCCACAGACTGTAGCCCACCAGGCTCCTCTGTCCATGGAATTCTCCAGGCAAGAATACTGATGTGGGTTGCCATTCCCTCCTCCAGGGGATCTTCCCAATCCCGGGATCAAACCTGGGTCACCTGCCTTATAGGCAGATTATTTACCATCTGAGCCACTAGGAAGCCTCAGACCTTATCTTATGTGCATACATTTACCAACAATTGTCAAATGCACAAGATACAATACATACATATCTTCTTCAGTTTAGAATTTTATTTACCCTTAAAAAAAAAGTGTTGTAAGCCTTGTTTTGTGTGACTCACAACATCTAATAGAATGTATTAATAAGCTTTTGAGGTCAGGGAATTTGTCTCACTTATCCTCCAGTACATGTAACCCTAGGCACTTACAAAAGTGCCTGGGAATTGCACAATTAATATTAGTTGAATGAATCCTTATAGAAATACTTGTTGAATTTTTTTTTAAATTAAAGGCTCATATTTCTTCCAGTTGGGAACATAGCCTAACTTGCTCTGTTCCACTAGTATTATATTTATCTGAGTCTCTATGTCAGTTCAGTTCAGTACAGTTGCTCAGTCAAGTCAGACTCTTTGTGATCCCGTGGATTGCAGCATGCCAGGCCTCCCTGTCCATCACCAACTCCCAAAGTTTACTCAAACTCATGTTCATTGAGGCAGTGATACCATCCAACCATCTCATCCTCTGTCATCCCCTTCTCCTCTCGCTTTCAATCTTTCCCAGCACTAAAAGCCTTTTGCAATGAGTCAGTTCTTCACATCAGGTGGCCAAAATATCTGAGTTTCAGCCTCAACATCAGTCCTTCCAATGAATATTCAGGACTGGGTTCCTTTAGGATGGACTGGTTGGATCCCTTGCAATCCAAGGGACTCTCAAGAGTCTTCTCCAACACCACAGTTCAAACACACCAATTCTTTGGCACTCAGTTTTCTTTATAGTCCAACTCTCACATCCATACATGACCACTGGAAAAAACCATAGCCTTGACTAGTCAGACATTTGTGGACAAAGTAGTGTCTCTGATTTTTAATATGCTGTCTAGGTTGGTAATAACTTTTCTTCCAAGGAGTAAGTGTCTTTTAATTTCATGGCAGCAGTCACCATCTGCAGTGTCTTTGAAACCCCCCCAAAAAATAAAGTTTGTCACTGTTTCCCATCTATTGGCCATGAAGTGCTGGGACCAGTTGCCATGATCTTAGTTTTCTGAATGTTGAGCTTAAAGCCAACTGTTTCACTGTCCTCTTTCACTTTCATCAAGAAGCTCTTTAGTTATTATTCGCTTTCTCCCATAACGATGGCGCCATCTGCATATCTGAGGTTTTTGATATTTCTCCCATCAATCTTGATTCCAGCTTGTGCTTCATCCAGCCCAGCATTTCTCACGATGTACTCTGCATATAAGTTAAATAAGCAGGGTGACAATATACAGCCTTGATGTACTCCTTTCCCGATTTGGGACCAGTCTGTTGTTCCAAGTCTAGTTCTAACTGTTGCTTCCTGACCTGCATACAGATTTCTCAAGAGGTAGGTCAGGTGGTCTCATATTCCCATCTCTTAAAAATTTTTTCACAGTTTGCGGTAATCCACACAATCAAAAACTTTGGCATAGTCAATAAAGCAGAAATAGATGTTTTTCTGAAACTCTCTTGCTTTTGCAATGATCCAGTGGATGTTGGCAATTTGATCTCTGGTTCCTCTGCCTTTTCTAAAACCAGCTTGAACATCTGGAAGTTCACGGTTCACGTATTGCTGAAGCCTGGTTTGGAGAATTTTGAGCATTGCTTTACTAGCGTGTGAGATGAGTGCAATTTTGTGGTAGTTTGAGCATTCTTTGGCATTGCCTTTCTTTGGGATTGGAATGAAAACTGACCTTTTCCAGTCTTGTGGCCACTGCTGAGTTTCCCAAATTTGCTGGCATATTGAGTGCAGCACTTTCACAGCATCATCTTTTAGGATTTGAAATAGCTCAACCGGAAGTCAATCACTTCCACTATCTCTGTTCGTAGTGATGCTTCCTAAGGCCCACTTGACTTCACATTCTAGGATGTCTGGCTCTAGGTGAGTGATCACACCATCGTGATTATCTGGGTCATGAAGATCTTTCTTGTACAGTTCTTCTGTGTACTTTTACCATGTTTTCTTAATATTTTCTGCTTCTGTTAGGTCCGTACCATTTCTGTCCTTTCTTGTGCCCATCTTTTCCTGAAATGTTCCCTTGGCATCTCTAATTTTCTTGAAGAGATCTCTAGTCTTTCCCATTCTATTGTTTTCCTCTATTTCTTTGCATTGATCACTGAGGAAGGCTTTCTTATCTCTCCTTGCTATTCTTTGGAACTCTGCATTCAAATGGGTATATCTTTCCTTTTCTCCTTTGTTTTTCACTTCTCTTCTTTTCACAGCTATTTGTAAGGCCTCCTCAGACAGCCATTTTGCCTTTTTGTATTTCTTTTTCTTGATGATGGTCTTGATACCTGTCTCCTGTAC
The DNA here is from genome assembly GCF_027580195.1 of Bos mutus. Taxonomy (NCBI): domain Eukaryota; kingdom Metazoa; phylum Chordata; class Mammalia; order Artiodactyla; family Bovidae; genus Bos; species Bos mutus. The sequence continues at coordinate 72,069,101 of NC_091623.1, read as the reverse complement.
AATGTCACGAACACTGTCCATAGTTCTTCAGGTACTCTATCAGATCTAAGCCCTTGAATCTATTTGTTACTTCCACCATGTAATCATAAGGGATTTGATTTAGGTCAGACCTGAATGGTCTAGTGGTTTTCCCTACTCTCTTCAATTTAAGTCTGAATTTGGCAATAAGGAGTTCATGATCCAAGCCACAGTCAGCTTCCAGTCTTATTTTTGCTGACTGTATAGAATGTCTCCATCTTTGGCTGCAAAGAATATAATCAATCTGATTTAGGTATTGACCATCTGGTGATGTCCATGTGTAGAGTCTTCTCTTGTGTTGTTGGAAGAGGGTGTTTGCTCTGGCCAGTTTGTTCTCTTGCCAAAACTCTAGTAGCCTTGCCATGCTTCATTCTGTACTCCAAAGTCAAATTTGCCTGTTAGCCCAGGTGTTTCTTGACTTCCTACTTTTGCATTCCAGTCCCCATAATGAAGAAGATATATTTTTGGGTGTTAGTTATAGAAGGTATCATAGGTCTTCATAGATTCATTCAACTTCAGCTTCTTCAGCATTACTGGTCAGGGCATAGACTTGGGTTATCGTGATATTGAATGGCTTACCTTGGAAACGAAGAGATCATTCTGTCATTTTTGAGATTGTACCCAAGTACTGCATTTTGGACTCTTTCATTGATTATGATGGCTACTTTTTTCTTCTATGGGATTCTTGCCCACAGTAGTGGATACAATGGTCATCTGAGCTAAATTCATCCATTTCAGTCCATTTTAGTTTGGTGATTCCTAAAATGTTGTGTTTACTCTTGCTATCTCCTGTTTGACCACTTCCAATTTGCCTTGATTCATGGACCTAACATTCCAGGTTCCTATGCAATATTGTTCTTTACAGCATCAGACTTTGCTTCTCTCACCTGTCACATCTGCAACAGGGTGTTGTTTTTGCTTTGGCTCTGTCTCTTCATTCTTTCTGGAGTTATTTCTCCATTAATCTGTAGCATATTGGGCACCTACCGACCTGGAGAGTTCATCATTCAGTTCCTATCTTTTTGCCTTTTCATACTGTTCATGGGGTTCTCAGGGCAAGAATACTGAAGTGGTTTGCCGTTCCCTTCTCCAGTGGACCACATTTTGTCAGAATTCTCCACCATGACCAGTCCATCTTGGGTGGCCCTACAGAGCATGGCTCATAGTCTCATTGAGTTAGACAAGGCTGTGGTCCATGTGATCAGATTGGTTAGTTTTCTGTGATTGTGGTTTTCAGTCTTCCTGCCCTGTGATGGAGGAGTCTCTATATACTGAATCACAAAGAAAAATTATCAGATAATACTAACTAAAATAATGACTAAAAGGAAACAAAAACAATCTAGACAGTCAACAATTTGTATAAATCTTTCTTATAAAAGAGAAATAGTCCCCCTCTGGAGCCTGTAGAGACCACCTCCATATTCCAGAGCTAAGGCACAGTATAGTAATGTTGTAGAAGAAAAACTACACTGGACACTTGTTTAAAACAGCAAGAAAGACCTTATTCAAATCAACTGCAATGGAGATAAAGATTTTGCAGTGGGGCAGAGGGAAAGAACCAAAACAGAAAGCTTTTTATTCTTAAACACTAGGGAGAGGTATGAGCTAGTAGAAAAGAATTAGAGGATTCTGAGGAAGCTGGTCAAAATAATTAGGTCTTCTGTGTTTACTATCTGGCACTGATCAAAGTTGGGCTCTTACCCTCCCTCAGAGATTGAAAGACAGGGGCCCTATCTTTCTTGATGATTACATTTCAAAGGGAGGGCTCCCAGGGACTCCAGAAAGAGTCTTGGTTTGTAAAACTGTCAAGAGCCTGAAAAAAGATTTACAGTTCAAAGAAGCAGAGATAGAATTTACAATGGAAAATTTTCTTAGGTAAATGCTCCCAGAAAAGAGGTCAGGGTCCTATAGTAAAGAAGTCTGTCTAAAATTTAGTGGAGCTGAGTGGAATACTAAGGGTATCTTGGTCAACACATTTAGGGAGACTACAGTCAGAACAGTGACACTAGAGAATAGCTGGAAAATTTAGGAACTATTTCTTGGTGAAAACATGCCCCCTGGTGCTCTCTGTGTACAAAAATGTGTTCAAGTTGCCTCAAATTCTTCATTTTGCTTTTTCTATTTACTGAAGTCACATCAGTAAACATCCACTTGATTGAGCATTCTTTAAAAATCCAAATATTTTCAGATTGGTTATCCATAAAAAATGAACAGTTCTGAGTGTCTGTTCTTCAACATGAACAGAAAATTTTAAATAAATTTTCAAAATGTTGGTTGGAGGCAATATAGAAACTCCAAAACTTTGTAGAAATTCTGACTTTGCTGTCTATTAGCTAACTAACCTTTTAGTTTTTAACCTGCAAGTTTTTAAATACTATATTCTTTGTTTATTCATCTGCAGGAAACAGATACACAGGGGTATTGGCATATTTAAGGATATTAACATTATTAAGTGCTTAGAAGTAAACCTGAAAGAGAAGCATTACTCAATTGAAGTTTAAGAAATGGAAAAAAATTTTAAGTATTTTCCTAAAACTAGATAAATAAAAACTTTGCAAATGTGTTTCTAATTGAATTCAGATTCAGAACGAATTGCTGTTTTCAATTTGCTTTTGGAAGCAGGTTCTATTTTTCCTTCAAATTTTCTAAACTTACACAATCAGAAAAAAAATTCTGTTTAACTAAATTGATCATATTCCTTATAACACTGATATTAAACGCTTTACTTCTTTACCAAATAATTAACAAAAAAAAAGAACATGAATTAAAACAATATTTTCCACAGAAGCCGTAACTTTACCTATGATCGTCATGAAACAAGACATATTTGTGATCGAATGAACAATTTATGGTTAAGAAAGAAAGCTGTCTTCCTGTATTGCCCTTGCTAGAAGATGAAGTAATAAATTATATTTCAGGCAAGTAAATAATGTAGCAGCCAAACACAATACTTCACTGTAAGTAGTACAAATAATGACAACTTGAAATTATATGAAAACTTTTTGCAAGAAATGTGGAAAAGATGAACTATATAGTAAAGTGGTATTAAATGTCTTAAAAGTTGTATAAATAAATGGTATTATATACCACACCAGATAAGAACCAGATATACTGTTTGTTAAACATTTTAGGGGAGTTTAATTTAAACTTGCTTGTCAAATAGCCTCTTATACTGAGGAAGTCTACATTTGTGCTTTACTTTGACTTAGGAATAAGAGAATTTGGGTTTGTTTTCTTCCCTGAGACATTATCAAAGTTAACCATAGTATTATAAAAAGAACTATTGGCTTTAGTTGACTTTGCTATTTTTCTAAGTGATAAACACAAATAAGTTTTCATTCTATTATAGATGTATTTCTTTCTGTTTTATTCTCAAAAAAAAAAAAAAAAAAAAGCTTCTGAATTTCATAAGACCATGAAGGAATATTTTTCTGTATCTGAAACATTAATTTATAATTATATATTAGCAAAAGTTCTATTTTTTGGTTTAAAGAACCACTTAATTGAAACATGTTGAACTAGTAATTATGTTAATAATATTACCAAGTGTTTGTATAGTGCATTATGGTTTTGAAAAGTATGTTAATACCCACTGCCTATACCAACCTACAACACTGTGAGGCTGGTACTAATATGGCCCTAATTTAGTTGACGGAGAAGGCAATGGCACCCCACTCCAGTACTCTTGCCTGGAAAATCCCACGGACGGAGGAGCCTGGTAGGCTGCAGTCCATGGGGTCGCTAAGAATCGGACACAGCTGAGCGACTTCACTTTCACTTTTCACTTTCATGCATTGGAGAAGAAAATGGCAACCCACTCCAGTGTTCTTGCCTGGAGAATCCCAGGGACAGAGGAGCCTAGTGGGCTGCTGTCTATGGGGTCACACAGAGTCAGACACAACTGAAGCGACTTAGCAGCAGCAGCAGCAGCAGCAATTCAGTTGATGTGTGTTCTGTACTGTGCTCAGTCACTCAGTTGTGTCCACCTCTTAGCAACCCCAAGGAATGTGGCCCATCAGGCACTTTTGTCCATGGGATTTCCCAGGCAATAAAACTGGAATGGACTGCTATTTCCTTTTCCAGGGAATCTCTCTGACCCAAAGATTGAACCCATGTGTCTCCAACATTGGCAGGCAGATTCTTTACCACTGAGCCACCTGGAAAGCCAAATTAGTTGATGAAGATATTGAAATGCTAAATGTAAGTTATTCCCTAAGATCATGATAACAGTAACTGATTCCAATAAAGAATTTAATCCTACACCATAAGTATTTTGTCTTCTCTGAAGGAAAAAAATAAAAAGAGTTAAAGTAAGATGTCAATGCCTTAAAGTAATATGCCAATGCACCTCCCTGGTGGCTCAGACAGTAAAAAATCTGCCTGCAGTGTAGGAGACCCAGGTTCGATCCCTGGGTCAGGAAGATCCCCTGGGGAAGGAAATGGCTACCTACTCCAATATTCTTGCCTGGAGAATTCCATGGACAGAGGAACCTGACAGGCTACGGTCCATGGGATCACTAAGAGTCAGACATGTCTGAGCGACTATCATTTTCACTTTGAAGATGCCAACACAAAATATCTTTTTCTGGGAAATCCTACAAATCCAGAAAATGTTCATTCTCCCAAACATACTAGTGAAAACAGTGATGATATCCTTTTAAAAGTATAGCTGGGAAAAAAAGAATATAGCCTCAAGAGACCAGAACCAAAGCAAACACACAAATTACTGAAAAAAAGCTGCATCTGAGGGCATTTTCAGATTCTTGGTAACAAAGAGCATATAGTGGGAAAAAGTCTAATAGAAAATAGAATGGAGAAAACCCTTTAAGTGCGTATTCCTGAAGAGGTTCACCTTTAGTGAAAAAGTAAGCTGATAAAATAATCCATCTCTGCCTATGGAGATAGCAACAAAATTTGGTAATCCCTGGTTTTGTTAAGAATAGAGTGAAATAGAATGTTCCTCCCTGAGAGTACATATTCAAAAGTCAGACTACATGTTGAAATGGCATTGAAAGGCTTACTAGCCACATGGTTTAAAAACCTTAAATCAAGAAATTAATTAATTTAAATCAACTATCCAGTATGGGGAAAGCATCCAGATACCTAGCAAAAGCCAGTATTTTCATTCTAGGACTCATAGAATTACCACATAGAATGTTCTGCAAACCCTTTAAAATATCAAAAGAAAAAGAAGAATGGAAAAAAGGCACCCTAAGATATAGTAAAATACTAACAACACACCAGGAAATTACCAGGAAATGAGAGGAGGAGGAAAGGGAGCAGAGGAAGAAGAAGATGGAGACACAATGAAAAAGAAAGTGGAGACTGACAGGTCTAACATGTATCTAATTGGAGTATTCTAAAGAACAAAGCAGAATTAGATAAGATCATTCAAAGAGGCAATAGCTTAAAATTTCCTGGAATTAATTTTTAAAAATATATAAATTGCCAGAATCAGAATGCACAAAACATCCCATTCGGGATAAATAAAAGTAAGTCCACAGTATCTTCAGAAAGTTGAAGAAAATAAAATGGAACATATAATTGAATGCATAGTGAAATAATATTTTTAAAAGAATACATATTGCAAAAATTTAGCCAACATAACTCTAACTGAAGTATGTATTTGAAAGAGAAAGTATCAGTTCAGTTCAGTTCAGTCACTCAGTCCTGTCCGACTCTCTGTGACCCCATGAATCGCAGCACGCCAGGCCTCCCTGTCCATCACCAACTCCATCGAGTCAGTGATGCCATCCAGCCATCTCAATCTCTGTTGTCCCCTTCTCCTCCTGCCCCCAATCCCTCCCAGCATCAGAGTCTTTTCCAATGAGTCAACTCTTCGCATGAGGTGGCTAAAGTACTGGAATTTCAGCTTTAGCGTCATTCCTTCCGAAGAAATCCCAGGGCTGATCTCCTTCAGAATAGACTGGTTGAATCTCCTTGCAGTCCAAGGGACTCTCAAGAGTCTTCTCCAACACCATATTTCAAAAGCATCAATTCTTCGGCACTCAGCTTTCTTCACAGTCCAACTCTCACATCCATACGTGACCACTGGAAAAACCATAGCCTTGACTAGATGTACCTTTGTTGGCAAAGTAATGTCTCTGCTTTTGAATATGCTATCTAGGTTGGTCCTAACTTTTCTTCCAAGGAGTAAGCGTCTTTTAATTTCATGGCTGTAGTCACCATCTGCAGTGATTTTGGAGCCCCCAAAAATAAAATCTGACACTGTTTCCACAGAAATGGTATGGACCTAACAGAAGCAGAAGATATTAAGAAGAGGTGGCAGGAATACACAGAAGAACTATACAAAAAAGATCTTCCAGCCAAGATAATCACGATGGTGTGATCACTCACCTAGAGCCAGACATCCTGGAATGTGAAGTCAAGTAGGCCTTAGAAAGCATCACCATGAACAAAGCTAGTGGAGGTGATGGAATTCCAGTTGAGCTATTTCAAATCCTGAAAGATGATGCTGTGAAAGTGCTGCACTCAATATGCCAGCAAATTTGGGAAACTCAGCAGTGGCCACAGGACTGGAAAAGGTCAGTTTTCATTCCAATCCCAAAGAAAGGCAATGCCAAAGAATGCTCAAACTACCGCACAATTGCACTCATCTCACACGCTAGTAAAGAGAAAGTATATCAGGCCAAAAAGGTCTGAGATAGAAGAAAAACACAGTAAGAATATAAAATGGCAAATATGATCATTAATTTAAATAAATATTTATAGACTCCATACAAAAAGACTAAAACTTCTATTTCCAGCAGTAATGGGGTATCCTGAATGACATATATCTGAAAACTATTAAAAATGCCAGAAAACAACTTTCATAGACTTAAAAACATATCAGTGAATTACAAAGAATCTCAGAGGCCAAAATTTAATTGAAAGAGGAATTTAGACTCTTAAGTAGAAGTCTATTAATAATGGGTAAAATAAAAAGCATGGCCCAGAGCTGAGAATAGTTTTTACAATTTTAAGGAGTTAAAAGAAAAACTAACAACAAGCAGATGAAGAATATATGACAGAAATTATGTAGCCTGTCAGTATGTGGTATTGATTTAGTATTAATTCTAAAATATTTACTACATGGTCCAAAGATAGTTTGCCAAGCCTTGCTCTACAGTCTAAAACACAAGTAGAGGTCTAAATGTGGCTTTCTCCTTAAAGGAAATTACCTTATGTAATACCTTTGATTTGATATTTCATGGCCATTCAAGGCCTTGTTCACTGGCTAAGTCATGTCCCACTCTGCGACCCCATGAACCACAACATACTAGGCCTCCCTGTCCTTCACTATCTCCTGGAGTTTGCTCAAACTCATGTCTATTGGGTCAGAGATGCTATCTAATCATCTCATCTTCTGCTGCCTTATTTTCTTTGCCTTCAATCTTCCCTAGCATCCGGGTCTTTTCCAGTGAGTAAGCTTTTTGCATTAGGTAGCCAAAGTATTGGAGTTTCAGCTTCAGCATCATTCCTTCCAGTGAATATTCAGGGTTGATTTCCTTTAGGATTGACTGGTTTGATTTCCCTGCAGTCCAAGGGACTCTCAAGAGTCTTCTGCATCACTACAATTCAAAAACATCAATTATTTGGCACTCAGCCTTCTTTATGGTCTAACTCTTACATCCATACCTGACTACTGGAAAAACCATAGCTTTGACCAGATGGACCTTTGTTGGCAAAGTGATGTCTCTGCTTTTTAATATGGTACCTAGGTTGGTCATAGCTTTTCTTCCAAGGAGCAAGCATCTTTTAATTTCATGACTGTAGTCACTGTCTGCAGTGATTTTGGAGCCCAAGAAAATAAAACTTGTCATTGCTTCTACTTTTTCCCCTTCTATTTGCCATGAAGGGATGGGACTGGATGCCATGATCTTAGGTTTTTTATGTTTTTGTTTTGTTTTGTTTTTTATAAGTTTTAAGTCAGCTTTTTCACTCTGTTCTTTCACCTTCATCAAGAGGCCTTAGAGATGATGATAAAAGTCCACAGCCTACCCAAATTATAACATCTATTAGAAGAAACCCCAATCCAAAAGAGGGGCTTCCCAGGTGGTTTAGGGGTACAGAACCCTCCTGCCAATGCATGAGCCGCAAGATACACGAGTTCCATTCCTAGGTCACGCAGATCCCTTGGAGAAGGAAATGGCAACTCACTCCAGTATTCTTGCTGAGACAGTCCCATGGACAGAGGGCCCTGACAGGCTACAGTCCATGGGGTCACAAAGAACTGGACATGACCAAGCCACAGAGCACCCAATCTAAAAGATCTTGTCATCAGAGTAAGGAAGTTCTAAAAACACAAATACACCCCCATGGTGCTATAAAAAATATAATCTGCCTCAAAAATTACCATTTACTAAAGGGAAAAATCCCTCCAAAGGATTTACCACATTAAGTTGGCTCTCACCTAGGTTTTTAGCTGGAACCCACATTATGTGAAAGATCTCACAGTCAAAATTTATCTCAAAGTGGCCCTGATGAAAGGTAGTAATTTTAAGTGACAGATGGAAGCAAATATAAATCAACTCTACAAGGACCCACTTTCAATTCAAGCATCAGAGAATTCTTACCAATAAACTTCCAAGAAAGATAATTGCATTATAAAAATCATAAAACAGGTTTATGAAGAAGATAGCAGCATAAGACTCATAGTGACTTAAATCCTAGAATTATCAAACAGAATATAAAATATTCTTACTATGCTTCAATAAACAAAAATATGAAAACCATTATATAGACACAGAAGAAATAAAAGTTGGCCTACTATACCAGGAAGATCCCCTGGAGAAGGAAATGGCAACTCACTCCAGTATTCTTGCCTGGAAAATTCCCATGGACAGAGGAGTCTGCCAGGCTACAGTCCAGAGGTCGCAATAGTTGGACACGACTGGTAGCTGATCCCTGGAAGGAACCTCAGGTACAGATCTCTGCTAATGAACTCTGTGTGTGTTAAGTTGCTCAATCGTGTCCAACTCTTTGCCACCCTACAGACTGCAGCGGGGGGCTCTTCTGTCCATGGAAGCTCCAGGCAAGAATATTGGAGTGGGCTGCCAGTCCCTTCTCGAGGGGATATTCCTGACCCAGGGATGGAACCCATTGTCTCTTGCATTGCAAGCAGAGTCTTTACCGTCTGAGCCTTCCACCTAAAGAATTTAAAGCCCTCAGTGTCCTAGGGGCTCCTTCCTGTCCTTGAGGCACTAATCTCTCCTGCAAGCAGGGCCTCCGCACCTCTTCACCTTGTGTGACTCCCTGCCTCAGCACCCATGATGTATAGGATGTGCTAGCACCCTTTTCTCTACGGTATGTATGAAGTGCTTCTGACTGCCAGATGGCATTACTTGCGTATCTCTCTCCTCCTTCTAAGAAAACTGTTTGATGTTTCAGAAGAAGGTGATTTGTTCTTATGATAGTTCACTACCTAGTGAGTTCTCATTGTGGCATCTAGTAGTTACTGGAGTAGTTGTGCTGGGTGGAGAAAGCTCTATTCTCCCATCACGCTCAGCCCCAAATCCCTACCCAATCTTGAAACAAATGATATGAAGAGTTCTCCTTGGGTCTGTGAATACAAAAACATTCAAAACTGCAGGAAAAAGGGATTCTAGATATAAAAAAAGAAGGGATGGATTTATAAGTAATTAGCATAGAAGAGCAACTGCATTTGGCTTCACAATTAAATCTGAGCCTAGCAGGACCTGTCCAAAGATGCTATACCCTAAGGACACATGGTCTCAGTCTTTTCCATGGGCCTGTCCCCTGCATGTCCTGTGAGATGCGCCCATAAACAGATCACAACGTTGGGAATATTTAAATGCCTATAGAAACAAGAAGAGAATTTTATCCCTAGATCAAATTCTTATTTACCTTAGTACCTAGCATTTTGTATTTTGAACTATTTATAAATTTGTATTCACTTCTATAAAAGGAATAAATGGATAAATGAATAAAATAATAAATAAATGAATAAAAATAAATAAATGAATGAATAAAAACAACTAATGGATATATAATATCATAGATAGCAATCATAAATTTATATAATCAAGTAGCCATATGTTCAAGAATTCTACCTTCCTAAAAAATGGACCCAGAACTAAAGCCTTAAATGTTGTTTTCCTCTTTTAAATTTCTATTTTTTAATGGTAATATAACAAGTGAATGCCAAGAAAGGAATGTCTCTATAACTAATGAGAAAAGAATACCTTTCACTTTGTATTGGCAGAGTTGCCTATGCTAATTTTCAATAATTGAGGAAGTATGGCTAATAAATAATGTACTAAATCTAAATACCATCTTTGTTCATACTTACATTTCCTTGACATGTTTTGACAATCATAAGACACTACCACAGAAACAATTCAGTGATGAAATGCCTCAAATATCACATTACAATAAAATTTTTGTTGCTGGTTTTCTTTTTTCTTAATGCAAATCCTCAACTAGATATCTAAGGCAGCAAAGTCACCACCTGAGGAAAATCCAATTGAGCAAAGAGAGAGTTTATTTGTTAAGAAGTCCAATAATGAAACACCTTCACTCTGGTAGATTTATCAGGGACATACTGTGTGCCAGTCATTGCAATAAGTGGTGATAAGACTGATGTTGAAGCTGAAACTCCAATACTTTGGCCATCTGATGCGAAGAACTGACTCATTGGAAAAGACCCTGATGCTGGGAAAGATTGAAGGCAGGAGGAGAAGGGGACGACAGAGGATGAGATGGTTGGATGGCATCACTGACTCAATGGACATGAGTTTGGGTAAACTCCGGGAGTTGGTGATGGACAGGGAGGCCTGGTGTGCTGCAGTCCATGGGGTCTCAAGAGTCGGACACGACTGAGTGACTGAACTGAACTGAACTGAACTGAATGTAGCAAAAAGCCTGGCAAAAGTCCTTTAATTTTCTTCAGAAAATGTCTAGCAGAGTCACTGGAAGATAAATAAACAAATGAAATAGTAAATCAAGTAGACAGCCTTTAAGCACAACACACAGGGGAGTGGTACCAAAATCGGGCTTCTAATCCTGAAAAACACAAAGAATGGCATCCTGGTTTGAGATGTTAGTGATCTCATGGGTGATGAGTAATTTCAGTGCCTCCTAGGAAAAACCTGGAAAAAAAATATTCACTGCAAGATGCAGCCAGTCATTTGGTCTTAACATACTCCCTATGCATGGGCTTAATGTTTACAGATCTGGCCATAGTTACTTTGTGCATAAAAAAAATAGTCTTAGTAGAAAATCCAATTCAACTATAAGCTCCCTTGTATTAAGTATCATCTTTGTCTCCTGTAATGAAGGATAGAGAACACATCACTTTCTTTTCCTTACCTAGACTGCATTGTTAAAGTCTAGTCAATTCATCCCTCCTTTATACTTAATTTTGAATAAGAATTATTCAGATATACAAGGATGGGAAGGAGTATCCTAAGAAGCAGATGCCAAAAAGGAGTTGGAAATGAAAATGATTAATTAATGGTACTATCTATCTGTAAAAGATAAAGTGAGAGAGAAGGAGTAAGCAGAGAGAGACTTCAGACCATGATGCTGGTCTGGTATTTGTGAATCATTCTTTGGAGTGGAAGCTCTATAATGCCAGAAATGTTGTCTGACACAGATAAAGTTTTCAATAAATGCTAGCTGAATAATTGAATGAAAGAGTTCTTTGTGGGGAGGGAAGGTGGAAGATATATGCAAATATCTAAATAAACAAGTAAAAAGAGTATTCATGTTGTCAAAGAAGTTGGGGATGTGGGTGAACTAAAATTCATTAAATAAGCTTCTTCTGGAAGCAAGTCCTCCCCAGTGGAACTGAAGGGAGATTAAAGGTATGTCTCTGCCACCACCAGGATTACTAGGAAGCCACCACCAGGATTACTAGGAAGCACTGGTTGATCATATGATAGAATCATTGAGGAGGATGAATGAAGATCCTGGGAAACTAAGAGAGTAGAGTCACAGTCTAGTGTTTCAGGTATTTAGTGCAATAAACAACCCCAAAATTAGTATATAAAAGAACATCCATTGTATAATGTTCAGGATTCTGAGAGTTAGCCATTCAGACATAACACTATGACAATGTATAATTCTAGCTCTGTGATAGCTATACCTGAAGTTAGGCGTTATTAGGGCAGTACTGAAGTTAGAATCCCCATGTATTTGCATCTGTATCTCATGATATGCATTTTAAGATAATTATTACAGCCTCTACAATTTTAAGGTCTATTGTTCATTGCTTAACTTAACACTTCGTTTTCTGATGATTATTTCTTTCACTGCTCAGGGCACCTTGAACCAGTTATCTGGCCTTGACATGAATAAAATTATTCTTTTTGAATATCCTGAAGTCAGAGCTGGGAAAAATTTCACATATTACAAAGCAGAAAGGTCATCAATAATTGTGAAAGGGTATCAGCATTTTCAATACAAGATATCATTATAGTTTAAGTCCCTACAACCCTTACTATTTTCATTTTGCCAGTATTCTCTACTGATTATATGGTCTTTCACCAGACCATATTGTTTTACTTTGTCTCAAGTTGTCTACCATGGTTATAAGTTAAGGAAATGTATTTCTGCTGAGGATCCTTGCAAGAATGTTTTGTCATTTCTAAATTCTTCTAAAGAACAGAATGTCCGAAGGCAACAATTTATTTTTATAATCAAATTCCATCTCTCTTCCGCTACTTATGTTTCCAGCATAGTTTGGGAATCTAGTTACTTTTTAAACATGTCCTTGTTAATTTAATCTAAACACCACAACTTAGGGAATTGAAATTTTTAGTCTGGTTGTGAATCTCTATTGCCAGAGAATGATATATGTGATGATGTCCATTTAAGGAACTGGGAAGAGTTGCTATTACTGTATGTAAATTGTAAAAATATGCAAGACCAACTAAAATATGATTCAATTTATATAAAGTTTAAAAGAATGGACAAAACTGCAAGAGACTATTTTTGTGGGTGAAGGGGGATTGGTGGAGCAGATGCCATGTCCTTTCTCTCACAGAACATTATATTCTCCTCTATTTCTCTGCCTCATTGCCCTTAGGAAAAATCAGGAAAATTCTTACTGAGAACTTAATAGGTATCATTTCTTTAATTCATTTTTAATTATGCCATGTTCCTGGTCCTGGCTTCAGTATAAAGAGAGAATAATGATACACTCATCATACCCCTTCTCGTTTGTACTGGTAAAGAGGATCTTAAGGTCTAAATGTCTGCCTCAATGCAAGCACCTATCAGTGAAGTATGAATCCAGGAGGCTGATTTTCCCTAATTCTGTTATCCTTGTGACATATAAGCCATACTATCTCTGATACATTGGCCACAGATGACTGTACCAGAAGCTGTGTCCAAATCAAGGGCAAAGAAGCCTAGGTTGGTCATGGAAAAGATCACCTTTCTCTGAGGTAGCTTGGCCTAACATTCTGTCCAGTAGGGGTGTTATATATGTGATAAAGCCTGGCAGAGAAATAATCAAACAGTTTAGCATTTTTTTTTTCTCTCTCCATGACTATTTCACAGTTTAATTCTGGAAATTCTCAGTTTCAGAGTGACTAATATCTAAAAAATGGGACTGTGGTTTGTAACATTTCTTGATCCTTCATGATCCTATGCAGCTTTGTAATAGGCATTCTCACAAAGAAATTCTGGTATATATTCCTCCTCATCACCCAAAAAAGCCTAGGTAGCAAAAATACTGACAAATTTATTGACTTCTTATGATCAAACTCCCAAAGATCACCCTCAGTTTCAGTGATTCATTAGATGGACCCATAGGCCTCAGCATATAGTCATATTCGTAGCCATGATTTATTGTAGTAAAGGTAGATAAAATCAGCAAAGAGGAAAGGCATATGGAATGTAGTTTGGGATCAGCAGATGCAAACTATCGAATAAAGGATGGATAAACAGTAAGGTCCTACTGGATAGCATAGGCAACTATATTCAATATTCTATTATAAACTATAATGTAAAGGGATATAAAGAAAGAATATATACATGTATAACAATTACTTTGCTATACAGCAGAAATTAATACAACGTTGTAAACCAACAATACTTCAATAACTTTTTTTTTTAAAAAAAAGAAGAAACTTCCATGCTCAAGCTTCCAAGAGTTCTCTCACAGTGGAGTTACACAGGATATGCTTAAATCCTCTAACTTCCAATTGTGACAACATGTATAAAATGTTGCCAAAGATGACACAGACAGACAGAAAGATAAACCATGTTCTTGAATTGAAAGAATAAATATGGTCTAAATAACTATGCTACCCAAAGCAATCTACAGATAGAAATGTAATTCCCATCAAATTACCAATGATATTTTTCACAGAATTGGAACAAAAAATTTACAGTTTTTATGGAAATAAAAAAGACCCTGAATAACCAAAGCAATCCTGTTGAAGGAAAATGGAGCTGGAGGAATCAGGCTCCCTGACTTCAGACTATACTATTGATACAAAGCTACAGTCATTAAAACATTATGGTACTGGCACAAAAAACCAGAAATACAGATCCATAGAACAGGACAGAAAATTCAGAGATAAATCCAAACACCTATGGTCACCTAATGACATAGGAGGCAAGAATATACAAAAGACAGTTTCTTCAGTAAGTGGTACTGGGAAAAGAAGAGCTACATGTAGCAGAATGAAATTAGAACACTCCCTAATGCCCTACATGGAAATAAACTCACAAATGATTAAACAATCTAAATGTAAGGCAAGATATGGCTATATCTTTACTAGCTATATGCTAAAGAAGAATTAAAATATTATTCATGTAGACTAGAATATTTTAATGCTTCCTTAGCATATAGCTTAGTTCTAGATTATTTCCTGATGGAATCAGTGCAGTTAATCCAGACAGCTAATATTAATTAATTTATTAATATGTAAAGTTTTGTGAATGGGTCTGATAATAATTGTGGCTCTGAAGGGTTTTTTCAGTATTTTAATGGTTACAAATCAAGAGGAAGTATTTCCTATATACCCAGCTGGCTAAAGCTGATACCTGTTTTAATTTTCAGTTCAGTCAACTCAGTCATGTCTGATTCTTTGCAACTTTTAATTTTAAGTATACATTATTGTCACATCCCAATCTGGCCTCAAGGACCTCCTATATATCTCTCAAATTATGTTTCCTTACATATCAAGTACTTGTAGGTACTCATACAGACTTCTGGCATTACTTAAGTAGTATAAATCACTAGAATACAAATACATTACCCATGGCTTCCTGACAATTAATTCTCCATGCCTGAATCATTGCCATCATACTTTTAATGATCACGGCAATGACTCAGGCATGGAGAATTCTAACAAAATATTGTTTATGTAGACTAGAATAGGGCTCCCCAGGTGACTCAGTCAGTAAAGGGTCTGCCTGCAAGGCAGGAGACCCAGGTTCAATCCCTGGGTCGGGAAGAACCCCTGGAGAAGAAAATGGCAACCCACTCCAGTATTCTTGCCTGGAGAACTCCATGGACAGAGGAGCCTGGTGGGCCATGGAATCCCAGTCAGACATGACTGAGTGATTAACATTTCATCTCATAGAATAGATGATGCTATGTTAATAATTCTTGCTTGATTATCTTCTCAAATTGGAAAGTCTCAACATTCCCATTTGTGGAAAATCATAGGTGTATAGCTGGGACTTAGTGAGTCATCCTGAAAGGGAGGTCATGAAGCCAAGGGTGGCACTTCAATCTGGGTTCAGGGCTTAGACCTTTATAATGCTCACTTCTTCTCTCACCTTTACAGCAGAACCCACTTCACACTGGTCCCTCCTGTCCCAAGCTATTCGACAATGAGTAGGACCTTATCACTTCTTACTTTATTTTTTTAAGACCTGCAGAAAAGGTGCAATTATAATTTTGGTGGTTAATAAAAATTACTTTATTATTTTTATAAATTTTTTTCTTAATAAACTTAATAAATTAGAAATTTTTGTTCAGGCCCAGTTGATGATTACAAACATAATTATTAATTATTTTTCATGCCAATAAATTAAATGTTTTCTGAACAACTGCCAGGGATTCTATCATTACTAAATGAAGAAAAACCATTAGCAAAAGGAGCTTCTCACACTTTTGTTTTAACCTACCTTTTAGTTTAAATAATGAGAAACATCCATAACAATTAATTACTTCAAGAGTATATGCTAATTAAATTGGGATTTATACCCATGCATTCTTCTCTTCACTAACCAGTCTTCTCTAACAGGTTTGTAAACTTTATTAGCCATAGAAATATGCTCTCCCTTATAAGAGCACAAATAAGCATTATAAAGATAGTTAATTTTATAAAAGGACCTTAATCAAGTGACAATGACTAATAGCATTCACTAAATTAAAAAAAAAAACAACTGACTTTAATTTTGTTTCGTCTCACAGCAATAATTATACTCCCAGAATGAAAACGAAAGTTGCTCAGTCATGTCCAACTCTTTGTGACCCCATGGGCTCTACAGTCCATGGAATTCTCCAGGCCAGAATACTGGAGTGGGTAGACTTTTCCCTTCTCCAGGGGATCTTCCCAACCAAGGGATCAAACCCAGGTTTCCTGCATTGCAGGCAGATTCTTTACCAGCTGAGCCACAAGGGAAGCCCAAGAATACTGGAGTGGATAGCTTATCCCTTCTGCAGTGGATCTTCCCAACCCAGGAATTGAACCAGGGTCTCTTGCATTGCAGGCAGATTATTTACCAACTGAGCTATCAGGGAAGTCTACACTTCCAGATAGGAAAAAATGAGCTCTTATTACCTAGATATCTATATTTACTACTACAACATACTATAATAGTATACAGAGAAGGCAATGGCACCCCACTCCAGTACTCTTGCCTGGAAAATCCCATGGATGGAGGAACCTGGTAGGCTGCAGTCCATGGGGTCGCTGAGAGTCGGACACGACTGAGCGACTTCACTTTCACTTTTCACTTTCATGCATTGGAGAAGGAAATGGCAACCCACTCCAGTGTTCTTGCCTGGAGAATCCCAGGGATGGGGGAGCCTGGTGGGCTGCCGTCTATGGGGTCACACAGAGTCAGACACGACTTAAGTGACTTAGCAGCATAATAGTATATCTTTCTTAATAATAAATATAGATATCTAGGTAATAAGAGCTATTTTTTCCTTTTGAAAATTTTCTTCAATAAGAAAATAATGAAGTAATCTTAAAGGGTCAATAAAAAAATTCTATAAGTTTACATCTTTAATTGAATGATCTAAAGCTTTATAAAGCCATCACTATGAATATAACTGACTTTAGCTATTCATAGCATTAACTGGGAAATTCTCTGCCTTTCATTCAACAAACAGCAAAATTTTGAGTGCCAAATTGCAGAATCTGAAATCATACTGAAATAACATCTATAATCTAAATAAAGCTAAAACATGACTTGAAATTTTCTGTCTCAGTAGAAAACTTAAGAAGTTTAGAGAACAAGTGATAATTAATCTCAATTTTTAGTTTTATATTATAATGTATATATTTATTATATATATTATATTTTATATTATAAAACTTTGGAAGAGGAAGAGGACATAGCAAATGATCAACCACTACAGTCATCAATGCTATAAATGGCTTTTCAATTTGGGAAGTGCACTAATTCACACCTCAGGCGTCTTGAGACTCCAAGTAATACCAACTCCAGAGTGCATGCTCCATAGAGGAAGAAAGCATTTTCACATACTCTAGACTCCACTTCTAAAATCTTTTCATAAACATTTAGAAATCCTCTAGCATATACAGTCTGAAAAAGATGACAGACAAACTAAGGAGAGCCTATCTTTCCACAGCCATTGTCCTCACCATAACTCATGGCTGTCACCAAATAACACTGTGGAGTGCTTGCAAACATTGCTCTGTGGCTCCAGAGCCATACAAAAGGAAAACCACTTTCCCAGGTTAAAAAAAAAAAAAGTAAACTTAAAGAAAATGAAAAAAATAAATAGTTTTACAGGTAGTCCTTGAAGAACTCAGGTTTGAACTGAGTTCACTTACACACAAATATTTCTCAATAGTAAATATTATAGTGCTACATGGTCTGTGGTTGGTTGAACCTGTGGAGAAACCTCAGGTACAGATATAGAGGGCCCACAACAAATTACACAGGAATTAAGTTGTAAAATGTCGATAGTATAACTATTGCTGGAATGATTTGGTGAGTTAAACACCATGATGGAAAATATACTTTCTTAGAAAGAAACAATATTAAAAATGTGGACAGGATGGCTCTAGATATCAGAACACCTCAGATTCACATGGTGTGTTATTCATCTAAGATTAGAAATCTTAAGGAATGAATAAAAAGAGAACACCAAATGGTATTACTGACTTTATAAGAGCTTTCTCTTTTAACTCTGTCCAGGATAAAAAGTTTGAACTTAGGAAAAAATTTCTCCTGACTTCATTACAGTTATGATAAACCCTTCCGGAGTCTTTCTCTTCAGTCTCCAAACTAGAAATACACCACATTTCACTTAGCTTTCAGATGGCTTTAACTATGGTTGTTTTGTTTTGCAGTTAAAACCACTACCCTTAATAGCACAGAGGCAGAATCAGAATTGAGTAGATTTTCTTTCTCAGGGTTACTGCTATGTGTTCATTTTTTTCAAAAGCAAGCAATCCAATATATAGTGTTTGCTTTATTCCAAGAAGGCCTTTAAAACCAGTTAAATTATTCCAGTATGACTTCCTGAAGGCTTAATTTTGACTTTCCTCTTATTATAGTTACTAATGCCACTCATGGTAGAGAGGTCTGACAGAATGTGGTCCACCGGAGAAGGGAATGGCAAACCACTTCAGTATTCTTGCCTTGAGAACCCCATGAACAGTATGAAAAGGCAAAATGATAGGATACTGAAAGAGAAACTCCCCAGGTCAGTAGGTGCCCAAGATCAGTGGAGAAATAACTCCAGAAAGAATGAAGGGATGGAGCCAAAGCAAAAACAATACCCAGCTGTGGATGTGACTGGTGATAGAAGTAAGGTCCGATGCTGTAAAGAGCAATATTGCATAGGAACCTGGAATGTTAGGTCCATGAATCAAGGCAAATTGGAAGTGGTCAATCAGGAGATGGCAAGAGTGAATGACAACATTCTAGGAATCAGTGAACTAAAATAGACTGGAATGGGTGAATTTAACTCAGATGATCATTATATCTACTACTGCAGGCAGGAATCCCTTAGTAGAAATGGACTAGCCGTCATGGTCAACAAAAGAGTCCGAAATGCAGTACTTGGATGCAATCTCAAAAACCACAGATGATCTCTGTTCATTTCCAAGCAAACCATTCAATATCACAGTAATCCAAGTCTACGCCCCAACCAGTAATGCTGAAGAAGCTGAACTTGAACAGTTCTATGAAGACCCACAAGACCTTTTAGAACTAACACCCAAAAAAGATGTCCTTTTCATTATAGGGGACTGGAATGCAAAAGTAGGAAGTCAAGAAACACATGTGGTAACAGGCAAATTTGGCACTGGAACACGGAATGAAGTAGGGCAAAAGCTAACAGAGTTTTGCCAAGAGAACACACTGGTCATAGCAAACACCCTCTTCCAACAACACAAGAGAAGACTCTACACATGGACATCACCAGATGGTCAACATCAAAATCAGATTGATTATATTCTTTGCAGCCAAAGATGGAGAAGCTCTATACAGTCAACAAAAGCAAGACCAGGAGCTGACTGTGGCTCAGATCATGAACTCCTTATTGCCAAATTCAGACTGAAATTGAAGAAAGTAGGGAAAACCACTAGACCATGCAGGTATGACCTAAATCAAATCCCTTATGATTATACAGTGTAAGTGAGAAATAAATCTAAGGGACTAGTTCTGATAAAGTGCCTGATGAACTATGGACTGAGGTTTGTGACACTGTACAGGAGAGAGGATCAAGACCATCCCCATGGAAAAAAATGCAAAAAAGCAAAATGGCTGTCTGAGGAGGCCTTACAAATAGCTGTGAAAAGAAGAGAAGCAAAAAGCAAAGGAGAAAAGGAAAGATATAAGCATCTGAATGCAGAGTTCCAAAGAATAGAAAGAAGAGATAAGAAAGCCTTTCTCAGCGATCAAGCAAAGAAATAGAGGTAAACAACAGAATGGGAAAGACTAGAGAGCTCTTCAAGAAAATTAGAGATACCAAGAAAATATTACATGAAAAGATGGGCTCAATGAAGGACAGAAATGGTATGGACCTAACAGAAGCAGAAGATATTAAGAAGAGGTGACAAGAATACACAGAAGAATTGTACAAAAAAGATCTTCACGACCCAGATAATCAGGATGGTGTGATTACTCACCTAGAACCAGACATTCTGGAATGAGAAGTCAAGTAGGCCTTAGAAAGCATCACTACGAACAAAGCTAGTGGAGGTGATGGAATTCCAGTTGAGCTATTCCAAATCCTGAAAGATGATGCTGTGAAAGTGCTGCACTCAACATGCCAACAAATTTGGAAAACTCAGCAGTGGTCACAGGACTGGAAAAGGTCAGATTTCATTCCAATCCCAAAGAAAGGCAATGCCAAAGAATGCTCAAACTACCACAAAATTGCACTCATCTCACACGCTAGTAAAGCAATGCTCAAAATTCTCCAAACCAGGCTTCAGCAATATGTGAATCATGAACTTCCAGATGTTCAAGCTGGTTTTAGAAAAGGCAGAGGAACCAGAGATCAAATTGCCAACATCCGCTGGATCATGGAAAAAGCAAGAGAGTTCCAGAAAAACATCTATTTCTGCTTTATTGACTATGCCAAAGCCTTTGTGTGGATCACAATCAACTGTGGAAAATTCTGAAAGAGATGGGAATACCATACCACCTGACCTGCCTCTTGAGAAACCTAAATACAGGTCAGGAAGCAACAGTTAGAACTGGACATGGAACAAAACAGACTGGTTCCAAATATGAAAAGGAGTATGTCAAGGCTGTATATTGTCACCCTGCTTATTTAACTTATATGCAGGGTACATCATGAGAAACACTGGGCTGGAAGAAGCACAACCTGGAATCAAGATTGCCAGGAGAAATATCAATAACCTCAGATATGCAGATGACACCACCCTTATGGCAGAAAGTGAAGAGGAACTCAAAAGCCTCTTGATGAAAGTGAAAGAGGAGAGTGAAAAAGTTGGCTTAAAGCTCAACATTCAGAAAATGAAGATCATGGCATTTGGTCCCATCACTTCATGGCAAATAGATGGGAAAACAGTGGAAACAGTGTCAGACTTAATTTTTCTGGGCTGCAAAATCACTGCAGATAGTGTCTGAAGGCATGAAATTAAAAGATGCTTACTCCTTGGAAAAAAAGTATGACCACTTAGATAACATATTGAAAAGCAGAGACATTACTTTGCCAACAAAGGTTCATCTAGTCAAGGCTATGGTTTTTCCAGTAGTCATGTATGGATGTGAGAGTTGGACTGTGAAGAAAGCTGAGCACTGAAGAATTGATGCTTTTGAACTGTGGTGTTGGAGAAGACTCTTGAGAGTCCCTTGGACTGCAAGGAGATCCAACCAGTCCATTCTGAAGGAGATCAGCCCTGGGATTTCTGTGGAAGGAATGATGCTAAAGCTGAAACTCCAGTACTTTGGCCACCTCATGCAAAGAGTTGACTCATTGGAAAAGACTCTGATGCTGGGAGGAATTGGGGGCAGGAGGAGAAGGGGATGACAGAGGATGAGATGGCTAGATGGCATCACTGACTCGATGGACATGAGTTTGTGTGAACTCTGGGAGATGGTGATGGACAGGGAGGCCTGGCATGCTGCAGTTCATGGGGTCGCAAAGAGTCGGACACAACTGAGCGACTGAACTGAACTGAACTGATGCCTCCTCCAAAAGACCCACTTTAAGGTAAAGACACACATAGGATGAAATGAGGGAATAGAAAAATATTTCATGCAAATGGAAATGACAAGTAAGTGGAGATCACAATAGTCATATCAGACAAAATAGATTTTCAAAGAAAGTCCATTAGTAAGAATAAAGAGGTGAATCATCTCCGATTCTTTGTGACACCTTGGATAGTAGCCCACCAGGCTCCTCTGTCCATGGGATTCTCCAGGTAAGAATACTGGAGTGGATTGCCATTTCCTTCTTCAGGGGATCTTCCTGACTCAGGGCTTGAACTGGGGTCTCCTGCATTGCAGGCTGACTTTACCATCTGAGCCATCAGGGAAGCTTAAGAATAAAGAAAGACACTATTGAATAATAAAAGTATCAGTACAAGATGATCTAATGCTCATCATCATATACGCACCCAATATAGGAGAATCCAAATACAAAAAACAAAAAAATATGCCAAATATGAAAGGCATAAAGGGAGAAAATGACAGAAATACAGTGATACTAAGAGATCTGTCCCATTAATATCAAAGGGAAGATCTTCTAGGCAGAGAATAGATAAAGCAACAGAGATCTTGATATTTTCAGAGTATTACATCAAACAAAACAGAATACACACTATTTTAAAGTTCAAACAGAGCTCACCAAATGTGAGAGTATAGAAGTTATTGCAAGCATCTTTTCTGACCACAATGGCATGAAATTAGAAATTAACCAAGGGGGTTTACATGGAGACTAAACAATTACATGGAGACTAAACAACATGCTACTGAAAAAAAAAATCAATGGGTCAATAATAAAAATGAAATCAAGGTTAAAATACCATTGTCATTTTAAGAAAAATGACAATGAAAACACAACCATTAAAAAAATCTATGGAATGCAGCAAAAGCAGTTCTTAGAGGGAAGTTTATAGCAATACAGGCCTTCCTCAAAAGAAAGAAAAAGAAAAATCTCACACGGTCTAACATACCACTTAAAAGAATCAGAAAAAAGAAGAATAAACAAAAGCTAAATTCAGAAGAAAGAAGGAAATAATAAAGATCAGAGAGTAAATAAAATAGACACATAAAAATATAGAAAAACAATAGAAAAAATCAGTAAAACTAAGAGTTGATTCTTTGAAAGTAGAAACAAGATTGACAAATATCTGGCCAGGCTTACTATGAAAACAGAGAGAAATCAAATAAACAAAATAAAAAATGAAAAGGGAGACAAAACAATTGATACTGCAGAAATACCAAAAAAAAAAAAAAAAAGTGAATACCAAAAATTTGACAACCTAGAATAAACAAACAAATGTCTAGAAACATGTGTGTGCATGCTTAGTCCCTCAGTTGTGTGTGACTCTTTGTGACCCTATGAACTGTAGCCTGCCAGGCACCTCTGACCCTGGGATTTCCCAGGAAAGAATACTAGAGTGGGTTGCCATTTCCTTCTCCAGGGGATACTTCCTGACTCACAAATGGCCCACCAAAATTGAATCCATAAGAGACAGATAATTTGAACAGACCAATTACTATACATGATGTAAAATCTGTAATTGAAAAACTCCTTACAATCCCACGTACAGGACCCATAGACTTCACAGGTAAATTCTACCAAAAAAGAAGAACATATACCAATCCTTCTCAAACTCTTCCAAAAAACTGAAGAGGAGGGAACACTCCCAAAGACATTCTATGAAGCCAGTATCACCCTGACACCAAAACTAGACAAAGACACCACCAAGAAAGAAAATTACCATCCAGTATCTCTGATGAATATCTATGCAAAAATTCTCAACAAAATATTAGCAAATAGAATCCAACAATACACAAAAAATTATCATACACCACAACCATGTAGGATTTATCCCAGGTTCACCAGACTAGTTAAACATATGTAATCAATGTGATACAGCACATAAACCACAGACAAAAACCACATGATCATCTCAGTAGACTCAGAAAATGCATTTGACAAAATTCAATATCCATTCATGATTTTTAAAAAACTTATCAAAATGGGTTCAGAAGGAATATATCTCAAATAATAAAAGCTTCTTACAATAAACCCATGGCCACTATAATACTCAAAGTTGAAAAGCTGAAAGTGTTCCTGCTAAAATATGAAATAAGACAAGGATGCCCTCCCTCACCTTTTCCATTCAACATATACATGGTAGTCCCAACCATGGCAATCAGACAGGGAAAGAAATAAAAGGTATCCCAACTGGAAGGGAAGATGTAAAACTGTCATTATATGCAGGTCATATGATACTATATATAGAAAACCTTAAAGACTCCACATAACAACTACTAAAACTGGTAAGTGAATTCAGCAAGGTAGCAGGATACAGATTAACATACAAAAATCAGTTGCCTTTCTTTGTACAAACAATGAAATATCAGAAAGAGAATGCAAAGAAACAATACCTTTTATAATGGTAATCCCAAAAATAATATACTGAGGAATAAATCTGACCAAGGAGGTGAAAGGCTTATAGCTGAGAACTATAAAACCTTAGTAAAGGAAAATGAAAATTGACTCAAAGAAATGTAAAGCTATCCCATGCTCTTGGATTAGAAGAATTAATATTGTTAAAATGGCCATACTACCCAAAACAAATCTACAGATTTAATGAAGTGAAAAGTGAAAGTCACTCAGTCGTGTCCAACTCTTTGCAACCCCATGGACTTAATCCATGGAATTCTCCAGGCCAGAATACTGGAGTGGGTACCCTTTCCCTTCTCCAAGGGATCTTCCCAACCCAGGGATCTAACCCAGGTCTCCCACATTGCAGGCAGATTCTTTACCAGCTGAGCCACAAGGGAAGCCCAAGAATACTGGAGTGGGTAGCCTATCCCTTCTGCAGTGGATCTTCCCAACCCAAGAATTGAACTGGGGTCTCCTGCTTTGCAGGTGGATTTTTTACCAACTGAGCTATGCGGGAAGCACAAATTTAAAGAGAGCTCTATCAAATCATTTTATAGAGATGAAAAATGAAAACATTTTTCACAGAATGAAAATAATCTTAAAATTCATATAGAACCATAAAAGATTCAGAATTGTTGAAGAAATCCTGAAGAAAAAAAAAAAAAAAAAAGCAGGAGGCATAACCCGCTCAAACTTCAGACAATAATAGAAAGCTATATTCAACAGCTTTTGCATTCCAATCCTCTATGAGGAAAAGGATATCTTTTTTTGGTGTTAGTTCTAGAAGGCCTTGTAGGTCTTCATAGAACTGGTCAACTTCATCTTTTCAGCATCACTGGTTGGGGCATAGACTTGGATTACTGTGTTGAACAGTTTACCTTGAAAATGAAAGGAGATCATTCTGCTGTTTTTGAGATTGCACTGAAGTACGGCATTTTGGACTCTTTTGTTATTTATGAGGGCTACTCCATTTCTTCTATGGGATTCTTGCCCACAGTAGTAGATACAATGGTCTTCTGAATTAAATTCTCCCATTCCTTCAGTTTTAGTTCACTGATTCCTAAGATGTCAGTGTTTACTCCTGCCACCATCTGCTTTACCACATCCAATTTAACTTGAACCTGGACCTAACATTCCAGGTTCCTATGCAGTATTGTTCTTTACAGAATTGGATTTTACTTCCACCACCTGACATACTCACAACTGAGCTAAAGGATATTGAAACTATTGGACAATTGCACTCATTTCCCATGCTAGTAAGGTTATGCTCAAAATCCTTCAAGCTAAGCTTCAGGAGTACTTGAAGCAAGAACTTTCAGATTTACAAGCTGCCTTTAGAAAAGGCAGAGCGCCAGAGACCAAATTGCCAACATTTGTTGGATCATAGAGAAAGCAAGAGAAGTCCAGAAAAAAATTTACTTCTGCTTCATTGACTATGTGAAAGCCTTTGACTGTGTGGACCACAACAAACTGGAAAATTAGAGAGAGAGGAATACCAGACCACTCTACCTGTCTTCTGATGAACCTGTATGCAGGTCAAGAAGCAACAGTTAAAATTTTACATGGAACAACTAACTGGTTCAAAATTGGAAAAGAAGGACAGAAAGGCTGTATATTGTCATACCATTTATTTACCTTATATGCAGAATACATCATGCAAAATGCCAGGCTAGGTGAGTTACGAGCTAGAATCAAGATTGCTGTGAGAGATAACAACAACCTCAGATATGTAAATGATACCATTCTAATGGCAGAAAGCAGAGAGGAACTAAGGAGCCTCTAGATAAGGGAGAAAGTGAAAGTGAAGTCACTCAGTCGTGTCCGACTCTTTGCAACCCCGTGGACTGTAGCCCACCAGGCTCCTCCATCCATGGGATTCTCCAGGCAAGAATACTGGAGTGGGTTGCCATTTCCTTCTCCAGGGGATCTTCCCAACCCAGGGATTGAACCTAGGTCTCCCACATTGCAGGCAGACGCTTTAACCTCTGAGCCACCAGGGAAGCCCTAGATAAGGGAGAAAGGGGAGTGAAAAACTTGTCTTCAAACTCAATATTAAAGAAACTAAGATCATGGAAACCAGTCCCACCACTTCATGGCAAATAGAAGAGGAAAAAGTGGAAGCAGGGACAGATTTTCTCTTCTTGGACTCCAAAATCACTGCAGATTGCCACTGTAGCCATGAAAGAAGAAGACACTTGCTTCTTGGAATGAAAGATATTAGCGACCTAGAGAGCATATTAAAAAGGAAAGACATCACTTTGCTGGCAAAGGTCTGTATAGATAAAGCTATGGTCTTCCCAGTAGTCATGTATGGATGTGAGAGAGGAACCATAAAGAAGGATGAACACAAATGAAGTGATGCTTTCAAACTGTGGTGCTGGAGAAGACACTTGTGAGTCCCTTACAGCAAGGAGATCAAATCAGTCAGCCCTAAAGGAAATCAGCCCTGAATATTCACTGGAAGGACGGATGCTGAAGCTGAAGCTCCAATAATTTGGCCACCTGACATGAAGAGCTGACTCATTGGAAAAGATCCTGATGCTGGGAAAGACTGAATGCAAAAGGAGAAGAGGCAGCAGAGGATCAGTAGCTTGGATAGCATCACTGACTCAGTGCACATGAACTTGGGCAAATCCAGGAAATAGTGAGGGGTACAGAAGCCTAGCATGCTGCAGTTCGTGGGGTTGCAAAGAGTCAGACATGACTTAGCAACTTAAAAACAACAAAATCACTTATATGTGGAATCTAAAATATGACACAGATGAGCCTATCTGTGTAACAGAAACAGTATCACAGACATAGAGAACAGGCTGGTGGTTCCCAAGGGGAATAGTGTAGGAGGAGCAACGCAGTGGGAGGTTGGGGTAAGCAGATTTAAGCTTTTACATATATACGATGAATAGACAACTACTGTATGGTACAAAGAACTATATTCAGTATCCCATGATAAACCATGATGAAAAAGAATATTTTTTAAAAAGAATGTATATAGTGTAGATACTGAATCACTTTTCTGTCTAGCAGAAATTAACACAGCATTATAAAGCAACTATAATTCAATAAAAAAAAATGACTGTAAATTGCTAGAGAGTCCCATGCAGATACTGAAGAGTCTTTAAATGTCACTCAATATATTAATCATCACAATATATGCAATTAAAATACAGAACTTTATCAAGCTAAACTTTTCTTGAAATTTATGGTTTGAAAATTCACTTTTTATTCTATGGAAACTTCTTAAAATCTCCTCTTCTAAGCCATGCATTTTTTCTAACATATCCTAATCTTTTGCATTGCTCTTGTTTCAAGGTTCTATTTCTCCCTAATTCATCAATTAAGCAGATTTTCTGCATTGTTTTAAACTATGTACAGAGTATGACCTCCCCCTGTTGCTTTCTTAAAGTGGTCCACACAGTCCCCTAAGATCTCACTTACATTCTAAGCTCGACATCATGAAAAACTGTTTTGTGTAAAGCACTCTAAGTCACTCTGACATATGACACACTGTAAGCAATGAAATAGAGAAAATATTAAAATAATCATTTTCCACTTAAGATTTGAATTCTTACCCACCCACATGAAGAGCTTTTCTTTGGAGACATTTTCCTGGGAATAAATACAAAGGGATATATAAATATAAATATATATATAAAACAGTAAATCATTGTGCATAATTTGATTCACACATCATAGATTTTTAGTCCTGTTACTATTGCCCAGTTCTGAGTCAAATATCTTCATTGGCAGACTCTCTATTATTAATTCTAAGAATGGCTCACTCTTAACTCTTCCTTCATACAGTGCTTTGAATTTCTCATTTATTTCCTTTCTTGTCATATTCTATTAGAAGCTTCTCTCAGAGAGTTAAACTTTGATTAAGGACTAAGTCAGATTGTATTCTGGTGCAGCCTTTGTGGTATCTTTCTATTGTTCATTCAACAAATGCATAATGAGCATCTATTGAGACAGTCCCTGTTCTAGGTACTGGTATCACAACCAGAGAGAAAATGACACAAATTCCTACCCTCAGAAAGCTTGCTTTTTAGTGGATAAAAAGACAACAACAAAAGACAGCAACAAAGAAGATAATAAACATATATCTAAGAAGGTGATGAATGCTCTGAAGAAAAATAAAGCAAGAGGATGAACAAGAAGTTCAGCATATGTAAACTCTTGATGACGTGGCTAAGAATGACTTCACTCAGGGCCACCTGAGTGAAGATCTGAAGGAAGTAAAGGAGATTTTCAAGTCAATGTCTGAGAAAAGAATGTTTTAGACAGAGGCAAGCTCAGTTGTGTCTGACGCTGTGACCCTATGGACTGCAGCACACCAGGCTCCCCTATCAATCACCAACTCCCAGAGCCTACTCAAAGTTGTGAACATTATGTTGGTGATGCCATCCAACTATCTCATCCTCTGCTGTCCCCTTCTACTTCCACCTTCAATCTTTCTCAGCATCAGGGTCTTTTCCAATGAGTCAGTTGTTTGCATCAGGTGGCCAAAGTATTGCAATTTCGGCTTCAGCATCAGTCTTTCCAATGAATATTCAGGACTGATTTCCTTTAATATTGACTGGTTGGATCTCCTTGCAGTCCAAGGGACTCTCAAGAGTCGTCTCCAACACCACATTTCAAAAGCATCAATTCTTCAGCGCTCAGCTTTCTATATGGTCTAACTCTCACATCCATACATGGCTACTGAAAAATCCATACTTTTAACTAGACAGACCTTTTTTGGTAAAGTAATGTCTCTGCTTTTTAATATGCTATCTAGGTTGGTCATAACTTTCCTTCCAAGGAGCAAGCGTCTTTTAATTTCTAGGTTGTAGTCATCATCTACAGTAATTTTGGAGCCTAAGAAAGTCTCTCACTGTTTCCATTGCTTCCCCATCTATTTGTCATGAAGTGATAGGACCAGATGCCATGATCTTAGTTTTCTGAATGTTGAGCTTTAAGCCAACTTTTTCACTCTCCTCGTTCACTTTCATCAAGAGGCTCTTTAGTTCTTCTTTGTTTTCTGCCTTAAGGGTGGTGTCATCTGCATATCTGAGGTTATTGATATTTCTCTCAGCAACCTTGATTTCAGCTTGTGTTTCATCCAGCCCAACATTTCTCATGATGTACTCTGAATATAAGTTAAATAAGCAGAGTGACAATATATAGTCTTGACATGCTCCTTTCCTGATTTGGAACCAGTCTGTTGTTCTATGTCCAGTTCTAACTGTTGCTTCTTGACCTGCATGCAGAATTCTCAGGAGTCAGGTAAAGTGGTCTGGTATTCCTATCTCTTTCAGAATTTTCCACAGTTTGTTGTGACCCACACAGTTAAAACTTTTGGCGTAGTCAATAAAGCAAAAGTAGATGCTTTTCTGGAATTCTCTTGCTTTATCAGTGATCCAGTGGATACTGGCAATTTGATCTGGGTTCCTCTGCCTTTTCTAAATCCAGCTTGAACATCTGGAAGTTCACAGTTCACATACTGTTGAAGCTTGGCTTGGAGAATTTTAAGCATTACTTTGCTAGAGTGGGAGATGAGTGCAATGGTGCAGAAGTCTGAACATTCTTTGGCATTGCCTTTCTTTGGGATTAGAATGAAAATTGACCTTTTCCAGTCCTGTGGCCACTACTGAGTTTCCCATATTTGCTGGCATATTGAGTGCATCAATTTCACCGCATCATCTTTTAGGATTTTAAATAGTTTAACTGGAATTTCATCACTTCCACTAGCTTTGTTCATAGTGATGCTTCCTAAGGCCCACTTGACTTCTCATTCCAGGATATCTTGCTCTAGGTGAGTGATCACAACATTGTGGTTATCTGGGTTATGAAAATCTTTTTTGTATAGTTCTGTGTATTCTTGCCACCTCTTCTTAATATTTTTTCCTTCTCTTAGGTTCACACCATTTCTGTCCTTTATTGTACTCAGCTTTGCATGAAATGTTCCCTTGGTATCTGCTATTTTCTTGAAGAGATCTCTACTCTTTCCCATTCTATTTTCCTCTATGTCTTTGCATTGATCACTGAGGAAGGCTTTCTTATCTCTCCTTGCTATTCTTTGGAACTCTGCATTCAAATAGGTATATCTTTCCTTTTCCCCTTTGCCTTTAACTTCTCTTCTTTTCTCAGCTATTTGTAAGGCCCCAGACAGCCATTTTGCCTTTTTTCATTTTTCTTGGCCATGATCTTGATCCCTGCCTCCTATACAATGTCACAAACCTCTGTCTATAGTTCTTCAGGCACTCTGTCCATCAGATCTAATCCCTTGAATCTATTTGTTACTTCCACCGTGTAATTGTAATGGAGTAGATTTAGGTCATACCTGAATGGTCTAGTGGTTTTCCCTACTTTCTTCAATTTCAGTCTGAATTTGGCAATAAGGAGATCATTATTTGAGCCACAGTCAGCTCCCAGTCTTGTTTTTGCTGACTCTATAGAGCTTCTCCATCTTTGGCTGCAAAGAATATAATCAATCTGTTTTCAGTATTGACCATCTGGTGATGTCCATATGTAGAGTCTTCTCTTGTGTTGTTGGAAAAGGGTGTTTGTGGTGACCAGTGAGTTCTCTTGGCAAAACTCTATTAACCCTTTGACCTGCTTCGTTTTGTACTCCAAGGCCAAATTTGCCTGTTACTCCAGGTCTTTCTTGACTTCCTACTTTTGCATTCCATTTCCGTATAATGAAGAGGACATCTTTTGGGGGTGTTAGTCCTAGAAAGTCTTGTAGGTCTTCTTAGAACTGTTCAACTTCAGCTTCCTCTGCATTACTGGTCAGGGCATAGACTTGGATTACTGTGATATTGAATGGTTTGCCTTGGAAACGAACAGAGATCATTCTGTCATGTGAGATTGCACCCAAGTACTACATTTTGGACTCTTTTGTTGACTATGATGGCTACTCCATTTCTTCTAAGGTATTCTTGCCCACAGTAGTAGATATAATGGTTATCTGAGCTAAATTCACCCATTCCAGTCCATTTTAGTTCACTGATTCCTAAAATGTCAATGTCCACTCTTGTCATCTCTTGTTTGACAACTTCTAATTTGCTTTGATTCATGGACCTAACATTCTCGGTTCCTATGAAATACTTGTCTTTACAGCATCAGACTTTACTTCCATCACCAGTCACATCCACAACTGGGTATTATTTTTGCTTTGGCTCTGTCTCTTCATTCTTTCTGGAGTTATTTCTCCACTGATATCCAGTAGCATATTGGGCACCTACCAATCTGAGGAGTTCATCTTTCAGTGTCCTATCTTTTTGCCTCTTCATACTGTTCATGGGGTTCTCAAGGCAAGAATACTTAAGTGATTTGCCATTCCCTTCTCCAGTGGGCCAGGTTTTGTCAGAATTCTCCACCATGACCAGTGCATCTTGGGTGGCCCTACAAGTCATGGCTCATATTTTCACTGAGCTAGACAAGGTTGTGGTTCATGTGATCAGTTTAGTTAGTTTTCTGTGATTGTGGTTTTCATTCTGTCTGCCCTCTGATGAAGAAGGATAAGAGGTTTATGGAAGCTTCCTGATGGGAGAGACTGACTGAGGGGGAAACTGGGTCTTGTTCTGATGGGTGGGGCCATGTTGTAAATCTTTAATCCAGTTTTCTGTTGATGGGCTGTGTTCCCTCCCTGTTGCTTGACCTGAGGCCAAACTATGGTGGAAATAATGAAGATAATGGTGACCTCCTTCAAAAGGTCGCATGCCTGCACTGCTACACTCAGTACCTCCAACCCTGCAGCAGCCCACTTCTGACCCAAGCCTCCGCTGGAGACTCCTGCACCCTCATGGGCAAGTCTGAGTCAGTCTCTTATGGGGTCACTGCTCCTTTCTCCTGTGTCCTGGTGCACACAAGGGTTTTGTTTGTGCCCTCCAAGAGTCTGTTTCCTCGGTCCTGTGTAAGTTCTGGTGGGTCTGTGGTGGGTTGATGGCGACCTCCTCCAAGATGGCTTATGCCATACCCAAGTCTGCTGCACCCAGAGCCCCTGCAGTAGGCCACTGCTGACCAGTACCCTCACAGGAGACACTCAGACATGGTTCTGGCTCAGTTTCTGTGGGTTGAGCATGTGTTTTGTGCCCTTCCTAGGTCTGAGCATTCGGGCGACCAGGTGCTTGGCAAGCACACTGTCCCAGGTGGACTGTGCATCTTAGTCACCTCCCCACTCCTGGCCTTTCAGTTTCCTGGGTGTGCCATGACAGCATCACTCAGGTGTGCCATACGTCTCCTCCAGAGAGCTGATCTCAGGCTGCGACCCTCCTGGTGGATATCAACCATCCAGGATCTCAGGAAGACGTGGTTAGCAGCTGGGAGCCTGCTCACAGTTTGGTGGAAGATGCCATCTCCGGGGCTGAGACTGTAGCAGCCCCTTGCCTTCTGGCTCTGGCTGTCTTCCTCTGGGCAGGGAGAGGCTGGTAGGTTATAAAAGATGAGTAGGGGTTGGAAGGTAGCCAGCTAGCTTATAAAAGACAAAAAGAGTCAAAAGAGTTAGGGACACAGACCTGTCCTGGGGAGGGAGTCATGAAGGAGAAAAAAGTTTCCACACAGTAGGAACCCCTCTCACAGGTGGGTCTGTGGGGAGTTTGGGAATCTCAGAAGGCCTAACCTAACAACCTAACACACAGCCTGGCCCACGCACAGAACAAAGACAGAGACAAGGACAAGCACAAAGGCCTTGAATATTTACTCTGCTTGAAATGAGTGAGGAATAGTAATGAGGCTGATATAGGTAGTGAGAAGTAAGCAACAGAGAGAGAAATGACAAAGAGCATTGTGGAGCAGAGAGGAAATATGCCGGGGTCCAGCCCCGGCTCATCCAGGGTATTCGAAGCAGGGACGGTGTCGGCGACTTATTTAAATATTAATTAAAGATATAAAGAGTAATGGAATGAGGATAGCTCAGCAGGAATATTCAGTGGAGAAAAGAGGCTGAGTAGCTTGGTTTATGTGGGAAACCAATAAAACTTCAAGACAAGAAGCTTGCACCACTTACATAGGCCGCAGGCATCCTTCCGTTCTCCTGAAGGAGAGGAGACACTGAGGCCTCCCCAGTCGGATCTTAGAAGCTCAGGCATAATTAGTAAGCATGGCGGGCTCCGCGCTCCAGATGGAGACTCAGCCAGAGTTTGAGAGAGAGAACGACATGGGGAGACCAGTATTTCGAGGAACTGATCCCAATTCTTTATTTTCCAGAGTCTGTTTTTAGACACTGAGATGTTATACAAAAGTCACGCGGGGTCAGCAGTCCTGACTTTTATCAAAGTCAGGTGCTTCATACAAATGTATACAGAGGTCTTAGGGGTATTACATCATCTTCTGTCCAGGGGGGCCTGCTGACAATTTATGACCCTCTCCTTGTAACAGCAGTCAGTCAACACTTATTTCTCCAGGGGTGATTATTCTTACAACAGACACCACCTTCGAAGGTACCAGATAAAGTTACATTCCTATAGGGTGAGGGTGTAGTGGGTTTTAATTAAGGAAAGAATTTACTTAGCCTAAGGTCTAACGTGATTTATATCAAAGGTTAATACTTATTTCTTCTATATATTCATTAATGTGTATAAGGGCAGGGGATGTGGAGACTTAGCAGTAAACATTGGCTCAACAAATGGAAAACCCTTCACCAATACAATTTCTAATCAGCCCACTATACTTATACTAATAGTTTTCTAACTTCTCTAAAGAACCTGTTTTTAGAAGATTTAAAGCATCTCATACCTCTCACGATTGGGAGGCTGTGAGAAATCACATGTGGCTGGACAAGCCTGTCAGGCAGGCTAGAGAACCTTCAGAGGAGTTTGTAGGTTGAAACACTCCTATCACGCCCAGGAATTATTATTAGCTGGAGCTCTAAGTTAACTCCTTTCTCTGAAAGAGGTGGTGGGGGACAGCCCCCCGTAAAGTCAGAGGTGTAGGTGAGAGCACAAAGTAGTAAAGTAGGCAGGCTCTGGTTATGGGGGTAGATGCTTGAGGATTTCCAGGGGGACTTCTGAGGCTCGATCCCGCCTTTGCCTATGTCGAGCCTCCTTCCTCATGACCTTTGCCACAGGCGGAGTGCCTCCCGCCGGCTCCCTGCAGAAATACATTGTGTGGACCCTTCTAGGTGATTAGCAGGGATATTAGTTTTTAGTCTCATGATGTGGGAAGCCATTGCTGTATTTAATTGACATGATCTTATGTGATATTATCTAACCTACTTTTAAACAACATTACTGCTGTGGCTCTGTTAGAAACAGACCCAAAGGAGAAAGCAACAAGGTCAGTTGGACGCTACTGCAATAAGACAGGTAGGAGAAGATGGAATAGTAGCTTGGAACAGCACTTTAGCAGCAGAATTTGAAAGACATAGTGAGATATGGGATATATTTTGAGAATCAAGTAAAAGATTTTTACTGACAAAATATGGGATATGACAAACTTAGAAGAATAAGATGCCTCCAAAGGTTTTATTCAAAGCAAATGGAAGAGGAAGTTGCTCATTATGGAGGGGTAGGATTTTGTAGGTGGTAGTAGAGGAGGAGTGACTATGGTCTCAATTTTTGAAATCTGAAGTTTGAGACATTCTTTAGATAGCCAGCAGGAGTTATTTGGCAAATCAGTTGGATATCTTAGTCTAGAGTTGAGAGAGGAGGTACTGTAGATATACATGTTGGATTAATTACCTTACAGACAGATATTAAAAGCCTCAAGATTGATGAGATTCCCCAAAATAGTGAATGTATAAAGAAAAAGGACTGTGTGTTGCGATACTCCAACATTAAGAAGTCAGGAAGATGAGGAAAAATTGATAAAGGAGATAGAAAACTAATGGTCAGAAGAAGAGAAACAGGGGAATGTGGTAGCCTCTAAGCTTTTTTTTTTTTTTTAAAGAAACTATTTCAACAGAAAGGAGTGATCCACAAATATTTCAGTTAGGTAAGATGAAGTCTGAGAGCTTGCTACTGGATTTAACAACATAAGAGGTTGAGTTCAAATAAGAATAGGCAGTGTCAAAAGAACAAAAAACCAGATGTTGGAGCACCCTTTAAAAAATTTACAAATATTTTTTTCTCTTACTATGCAGACAGATAAATTGAGTGGTGGCTAGAATGAGAAAGAAGTGATATAGTTTCAGTATGCTTTGGCTTTGTTTTTAAAATGAAACATAGAGCATTTTTATTTACTGATGGAAAAGTCATTCCAGAGGTGGAAAAAAATGACAGTGCAAGACAGAGGAGGGGGAATTCCTGAAACAATGTCCTTGAGTTGATGGACAAAAATGTGACACAGTAGGGGAAGTTAGCATAAGAACGCCTTTACATGACCAGGAGAAAAGGTTAAGCATCCACTGGTGGTGATGGGAACTGGTAAAAGTTCATTTCTAATTGCTTCAATTTCTTCTCTGAAATAGACAGTTAAATGTAAAAATGGAGGACAGCTGCTGGGTGGGGAGGAGTTGGTCCATGTGATTAGACCATCTGAGTTTTCTGCTGCTAAGTCGCTTCAGTCGTGTCCGACTCTGTGTGACCCCCTAGATGGTAGCCCACCAGGCTTCCCCGTCCCTGGGATTCTCCAGGCAAGAACACTGGAGTGGGTTTCCATTTCCTTCTCCAATGCAGGAAAGTGAAAAGTGAAAGTGAAGTTGCTCAGTCGTGTCCGACTCTTCGCAACACCATGGACTGCAGCCTACCAGGCTCCTCCATCCATGGGATTTTCTAGGCAAACGTACTGGAGTGGGGTGCCATTGCCTTCTCTGAGTTTTCTAATGGGTGCTTATCAATGTTAAGCTCCTACCCTCCTACAGAGAATGGAAGACACGGGCCTTATATTTCTTGATGATTACATTCAAAAGGATGGTGCCCAAATCATTGAGAAAGACATTCCTGGGTTTCAAAACTGGCAAGAGGCTAAGAGATTTACATCTCATAGGAACAGAGAAAGATTCTATAATTGAAAGTTTTCTAAGATAAGAAAGGTCAGGGACTTACTGTCAGGAAGAAACTTTTCTAAGGTTGGGTCAATCTGAGCAAAACATTATGTCTGTCTTGATCATACTAAAGGCCAACATGGGGTGAAAGTAAGATCCACCTGTCTAATTATGTATTTTTCTCTTACCACATTTCTATGGAATGTCAGAGATTGATTTACCTAGAACTTCTGAGTGAATATGATGAAGCAATAGAAGGACAAAGAAGATAAGGATATATGCAAAGAAGTGATTAAAATGAAAGACCATGAAATTTAAGAACTTACAATTTAGGGGGAAAAGTGAAAGTCACTCAGTTGTGTCCGACTCTTCACCACCCCAGGGACTACACGGAATTCCATTCCCCAGGGACTACATGGAAAATTCCTTTCTAGGCCAGAATACTGGAGTGGGTAGCATTTTCCTGCTCCAGGGGATCTTCCCAACCCAGGGACTGAACACAGGTCTCCAACATTGCAGGCAGATTCTTTACCAGCTGAGCCATAAGGGAAGCCCAGGGGGAAAGGAGAACATGAAAAGATAAAAGGAACAGTGAAAAAGTAGTAAGCTCATTGGTTTAAAGATCCTGATAGGGTTAAAGAATTATTTGGATTGGATGTGAGTGGAAAAAGATAGAAGGTGGTGGTCAGAGGCGTGGCGCTTGAAATGGACAAGATCTAGAGAGTAACCAGGGGACAGAGTGGTTGATGGAGAGCAGGACAAGATCAAAGGAAGAGAGGAAGTTTGAACAGACAAAACATGAATATTTAATCACCACAACAGGACTGATACTGGAGAAAAGGAAAGTAAACAAGAAGTTAAAATCTTTAAGGGGTAAGAAACAGTGACCCGGGGGGTAGATTATAAATTATACTTACATTAGTGGTTAATTACGTTTGTCTATTGCTGGCTGTTCCCCAGACAATGGAATGACTGGCACTAGAAAGCAAAATTTTCATTCCTTCAAATACATTCATTGAACAAAAAATTTGAAGAAAATATATTTAAATGTTTATTTCTTTGGAGAAAAAGACTGAATAGTTTGAATTTTCTTATTTGTTTCTTTCTCCTTTGTTCTCATTTGTACCACAAATGGGAATGGAATCCATTTTTAATCAAGAAATAAGTAATGTAAGAAGTACAATAATCAAAAACTTCTAATATGCTATTGTGTCTAAATTAAATTACCTTGTAATCACAAACAGTAAATTGTTCCTTTACTTAAAGTAGAACAAAATGTTCAATACCAGTTTCCTTTCAAAGTATTTCCATTCTTTACTTCTCATGAGTTCAAGGGGGAAATTAAACAGCAAACTGTAGAACTGTGGCTAGCATGCTGTTGCTTTTTTGCAAGTCTTATTTAAAATACTTCTGTTTGAGCCAAACTGAAACAATTCCTCTCTGAGAGTCAATTGGCCAATATTTAAAAAAAAAAAAAAAAAAATTATGGGAACGATATGCTCTTTCAATTTCCAGGAAACTTTAATGACAACATGCTTAATTTCCACGAATTCATGTCACAGGATCCCAGCTTTTCTGCCTGACCTACATTTCTGGTTTTTGCAGTTAAACCTCAAGCCAATGGCTAAATGCTGTTTTTGAGAGAAATCCATAGTCTGGCATTCTAAAACCATTCTCCTGTAACTTTTTATTTAGTAAGTTTCTTTAGGCAAATTACTTACAGTTTATCTTACAGTTGTGGCTCATAACTAAGAGTGCAAAAAATAAACAGCTGGAGGGCTTTTTAAATTTCTTTGAATCT
This sequence comes from Bos mutus, assembly GCF_027580195.1. Lineage (NCBI taxonomy): Eukaryota > Metazoa > Chordata > Mammalia > Artiodactyla > Bovidae > Bos > Bos mutus. Next base: position 72,031,091 of record NC_091623.1, on the reverse strand, counting down.
GATAACATAATCTATAGTCATTCTTTTAAAAAGTGATGTTAACAATGGTCATCTTCACCTCTCTTCCTTTAAAAATATCAGAGACTCCCAATTAACTAAATGTTTACATGAACACTGAGTGCCAAATTGTCTTTAGCATCTTAACTAAAGTGAGCTTTACAAAATCCCAATGCATTAAACTTAAACCTGGCAGTATAACACTGACAAAGCTTTTATATGAAAGACTTCCAGGTTAGCAAGCAACTCAGCCTCATTGGCACAAATTCCAAAATGACTTAACTCTGACACTGCCTCCCCTTTCAGCAGTCATCTTTTTTAGGACATTTTCTATTTCATCTCTGAATTTGATAGAGTTCTTCAAAAAAATTTTGCGAGCAATCATCCCATACACTGGCAAAGTTTCTTTCAGGCCAAAGATGGAAGTGAGACTTGAGTATCAAAATTTTAGATCTGAAATATTCCTGATTTTACGTCCCAATGTTAAATCAATGGAATGTAAAAAAGTCAGCAAGATGCCTTCCTTACTTATGAATCCTGCTCAAAATTATGTTCCCTGCAGTAATTTCTTACCCGCTGATTGGTATTACTCTGCAAATGCTTACTTCTCCTTAATATGCTCAGTTGCATCTCACTCTTTGTGGCCCCCTAGACTGTAGCCCGCCAGGTTCCTCTGTCCATGGGATTCTCCAGGCAAGAATACTGGAGTGGGTTGCCATTTCCTATTCCAGAGAATCTTTCCAACTGAGGGATCAAACCCCTAAGTCTCTTGCATCTCCTGCATTGGGAAGCAGATTCTTTACCACTAGCATCACCTGGGAAACCCACTTCTCCTTAGTAACAACCTCTAAATTATTAAGACTCTGAAGGTAACCTAAAAATTCAGATTTTGTAACAGAACTTTGCTAAAATTAACTAGATGTCTCTGGATTATATACATTTTAAGGTTTTATAGTAGCATGATTTTAGACATTGCCAAGTTGGCATAAATTTCTTAGATTAATTGAAACTTGAAACAATACATGGTTAGTGTCCCCTAGAATACCTTAGGAGCATATTCCTCTTTCATGATATTCAAATAAAGAATATAAAGTATAAAATAGCTATGTCAAAATAGTAATTAACTTTAAATCCTATCTTAAGCCATAATTACATCTAGTAGAGAGACATCAGTTTTCTCTTTTCAGTAGGGAAGGATCAAGGACAAGGTTAAAAACAAGGAAATTATGCAATTCTAGAACTTTCAGCATTACTTTTCTCTTTGCAAGAGGTGAAGACCTGAATTGTCTTTTATTTGGGAAAAATGAAATCACTTTCATTTTTAATGTAAGAGCTGGTCGGAATGTAAGCAGACCTACAACAATCTGGACCATGTATCCTTAAAATAGTACTGTATTGTTTTTCCTCCCTGAATCTGTACATCACTGCTTATTTTCAGCGAGCTATACATATACATCCTTGAACAAGAAGTTACTTAAAGGGGATTAGGAGCAGAGACGCAAAAGACCACAGAAAAGGTCTGCTAGCCTGATCTCGATTCCAGGCTGTGTTGTTCTGCACTGGTGCTGCTTCACATGGCTGTACTTAAGGCCGAGTAATTCAGACTCCAGTAGATGTTCTGATATAAGACTACCGTACGAGAAGGATAAGACCAGACCACATACCTGTAGATGGGGGTGAGACTTTAACCAAGGAGAGTGGATATTCTGATCACTAATCATTCAATGACAAAAAGAAAAATGGAGATGTAAGCCTTGCGTTCGAAGTGCCAAAGAAACCGATTACTCTCTCAGTATCCTGGGAGCAGTTTTGAATAGAAACGGTTAAAATACTCCTTCTGGGTAAACTTACTTTTTAAAAATTGAAATATGATTGATTTACAATATTGTATTAGTTTCAGGTATAAAGCAAAGTGCTATATCTATGCATATATATATATATATATTATTTGCAGATTATTTCTCTTAAAGACAAATATGATATCACTTATAAGGGGATATTTGGCAAAATACAATTTTGTAAAGTTTAAAAAATAAAATAAAATTAAAAAAAAAAAATAATAATACAAATGAATCAATCTATTTACAAAACAGAAAAAGACTCAGAGACATAAAAAAACAAACTCATAGTTACCAAAGGGAAGGGGATGGGATAAATAGGAATATGGGATTAAGAGCTATGCACTACTATATATAAAATAGATAAGCAACAGGGATTTACTGTATAACACAGGGAACAATAGTCAATATTGCATCATAAACTTCATTTTGTTAGGTGACACCAGGCTAGCAACTGAGCCGAAGAATATTCTGGAAAGGCTTCTGAGACTGTGTTGTATCTGGTGGTGTCTGCATGCCATCACATTCAGGAGCTGTCATAGTTTATTTATGCCAGACTCCCCCTCCATTATTCCCAAACTTTCTATATTCTGCTTCCAAGTTACAATCTTAACCTCCATCTCCCTCGTAACCTGAGTAAATGAGGGAAACTGTGCGCAATCCTTGAGAGAAAGATATTTTTTGTGGGAGAGAGAAGCAGCAAGGTAAGAAACATTCCACCCTGCGATGGCAGCAGGTAACCAGCAAGGGAGGGCAAAGTGACCCCTGGGCATTAGTCCACAATGTGACATCAGACTGATGTGGGCAGTGACTCTCAGAACTAGCTGTGGGGCATCAAGGATTCCTGGTACACTCTGTAATACTGGAGGAGGAAAACCTGCTAAAAGACTAGACATCCTGCATTCAAGTGTATTCAAGAATAAGGACTTTAGCCATTTTTGATTTGGACACAGGCTTTAGTATAACACACTCAATTAAATAATTCTATTGAGGTTTTTCTTTCTTGTATTTCATTTTTTAATGATTAAATAGAAGACCCAAAATGGCTATCCTTAGAAAGGCCCACTTTCAAAGTTGGCCCTTGGCTGTCATATGGGACTTCAGGGAGCATGGGACACAAAAGCACATATTTGATGTCCGAGTAGTAAATGTGATATACAGTGTTAAAAGTGGCATTTTTCTCAACTCTGTATCTAACTCAGAGAATACACATAAAATGAGAATGGTAGGGAAGATGGCACCACCTTGGCATTCTAGGCTTATCAATTTGTTCATTTCTTCATTGAAGAAGTATGTATTAAGCCTCTCAAGTGTCAGGCACTGTTATAGGCACTAGGTGTAGCATAGTAAACAAGACAAAGTCTTATTTAATAAAAGTTCAACAATAAAAAATACCTAAAGAAAAAAATATAATGTTTGGTATCAACAAGATCTATGAAAAAAACTAAAACAGGGTGTGGAAGAGGCAACTGGGCAGACAGTATCTGGCAAGGAAGGGTGTCTGACTAGGGACATGTGTTAACAGCAGCATCTTCCTTCAGGTCTCCGTGGACAATGAACATCTATGAGGGAATCAGAAGAGGAGAACAGGACAGAACAGTCTTTGAGCACATGCATGGTATCCAGGGAACCCCAGAAAGTGGAAGGACTCTGGGAGAGTATTGGTGTCCTGGCTGTGTATATAGGAGTCACAGCCACTGAAATCTGAGTTATTACCATTAATGTGAATCATTTGCATCCAGAATTGGCTAAGACATAGGGATATTCAGATTATACAGTTAACGGCACAACAGGCAAATAAAGGGATTGAGAAAGACAAACAGAAACGTGGAACTGGTACAAACGTTGGAGGTCACATCTGACTAGATACATCTCAATCTCATAGAAACAGTGGTTAAATCAACAACAACAAAATAACAGTGTATCAAGACAAGCAAGGGGACTTCCCAAGTGGCTCTAGTGGTAAAGAACCCGCCTACCAATGCAGGAGACACAAGAGATGCGGGTTCCATCCCTGGGTTGGGAAGATCCCCTGGAGGAGGGCATGGCAATCCACTCCAGTATTCTAGCCTGGAGAACCCCATGGACAAAGGAGCCTGGAAGGCTGCATCCATGGGGAAAGAGTCAAGACATGATTGAAATGACTTACCACCACGCACGCAAGACAAGCAAGAGTCAAAGCTAGAGTCTTGAGAAATGTTCACGTTCAGATTCAATCAGAAGAAACAGCAGAAAAAAAGACATTACTTTGGGGGAAGCAAAATAGAGAAATAACAAGAATACAGAGAAAAAAAAATGAGCACTAAAAAACAGCTAAGGGTATTCCATAATGCCAAATTCTACAGATTTTTTTTTTTTCAGAAGAGAAATCTGTTTAGAGAATAGATAGAAATTACAAAAGGTAAGCATCATTAGTGTGATAGAATACAGTTAAATTTTATGGTGCTATAAGGAATTCAGATGAAACAATTTTGATCAGTTACCACAAGCATTGAGCCAAGAAAGGAAAGAGAAGACTAGGGTGGTGCTAACAGATGTGCCAATCACAGAGCTAGCAATTAAATAGGCACTTATTTTTAAATAAAGAATAGCAGGATGAGAGCGAATGATAGTTTACCTTTGCTTTTTTTTAATGAGGGAAAGCAGAGGGGAGGAGTCTAGAGACAGAAGGGATAATGATGAGGGTAATATGCAGAGAGAAGGAATTAGATCTAGAATATAGTGAGGTATATGAACCTCCTTTGCAACACTAAGATACACACACACACACACACACATATATATATATATATATATATATATAAAACTCTTTTGATGTTTAAAGATGAAGTTAAGCTATATAAAGGAGTATGCACTTGATAACTTTAATCTTCTCCAAGAGAATGGGGGCAAGGAAACTAGAAACACTTGTGGGGGCTATAGTGTACCAAATCTGGAAATAACTCAACTTTCTCAAACTTTGATAAAAAAATGTTAGCCCTCCCAAGACAGGGACATTCTATTTTCAGATCTATCCTACATATCCTTCTCAATCTCCGATCCAAACATTCTGTTAAAAGACTAGGGACCCAAATACAAATACAGGAGAGTTTACAGATTTATATGAAGCTGATGTTAAGCAGAAAATATGTCTGGATAGGGCTGTGCAGGTGTGGGTAAATTTTTGGTTACTGATGGTATCCAACTAGAGAGCTCTGATAGGTTCCTACCTTCAGATTATTAATTGCCACACAGAATTTTATCAAAATTGATAGGTGTTCAAAGCATTTGTCAGGCTTTGTTGGCCCTTTTAAACTCATGCAAATTGTCCTGCATATTGTAGTAAGATGGTAAAAGCAACCCTTAAGTGCAACATTAAATTACTGATGTTCTAAGCAAAACATTCTAATGTTAAATTACATCAATGTTTTCCTAGGTCAGTCTCCCAAGACATTAGAAATAAAAGCAAAAACAAATGGGACCTAATCAAATTTATTAGCTTTTACACAGCAAAGGAAACTGTAAACAAAATGAAAAAACAAAAACAGCCTACAGACTGAGAGGAAATGTTTACAACCGATACAACCAACAAGGGGTTAATTTCTAAACTATACCAACAGCTCATATAACTCAACAACAACAAAATAAAATAATCCAATCAAAAAATGGACAGGAAACCTAAATAGACATTTCTCTAAATAAGACATACAAATGGCCAATCAGTTCAGTTCAGTCGTTCAGTTGTGTCCGACTCTTTGCGACACCATGAATCACAGCACGCCAGGCCTCCCTGTCCATCACCAACTCCCGGAGTTTACCCAAACTCATGTCCATCGAGTCGGTGATGCCATCCAGCCATCTCATCCTCTGTCGTCCCCTTTTCTCCTGCCCCTAATCCCTCCCAGCATCAGGGCCAATAAGCATACGAAAAAATGTTCAATAAGTATTAGATGCAATGCAAAACTACTGGGTTGGCAAAAAAGTTCTTTTGGATTTTTCTTTAAGATGTTATGGAAAAACCCAAACAAAGTTTTGGGACAACCCAGTATAACTAGGCACCACCTCATAACAGTCAGAATGGCCATCAATAAAAAGTCTACTAATAATAAATGCTGGAGAGGGTGTGGAGCAAAGAGATTCTTCCTACACTATTGATTGGAATGTAAATTGGTGCAGCACTATGGAAAACAGTATGGAGGCTCCTTGGAAACTTCTGTGCATATATCTGAAGAAACTATGACTTGAATAGAAACACGCACCTAATGTTCACAGCAGTGCTATTTACAATAGCCAGGATATGTCCATTGACACAGGAATGAATAAAGAAGATGCAGTATATATGCATCTGCAGCAACATGGATTCAACCAGAGACTGTCATACCGAGTGAAGTGAGAAAAAGAAAGACAAATACCATATGATGTCACCTATATGTGAAATCTAAAATATGACAAAAATGAAATTATTTATGAACCGGAAAACAGACTCACAGACATAAAAAGCAAACTTAGGGTTTTTTATTGTGGTTTATTACAGGATATTGCATATAGTTCCCTGTGCTATTCAGTAGGACTTTCTTGTTTATCTATTTTATATGTAGTAGTTTATATCTGCTAATCCCAAAGTACTAATTTCTCTCTTTATCCCTTTTCTTTTTGGTAACCATAAGTTTGCTTAATGCCAGAAACTAACATTGTAAATCAACTATACTTCAATAAAAATTAATTAAACTGCCTATGTTCCACTATCAATAAAAATTTAATGAGTATATTTTAAATTGAATACCTGATAATATTTACATGTGTTTTTCATTTATCTAAATAACATATTTTACCTCAAATTAGATTTATATCCATCACACTTTCACCATGGAAAAAGTCTAATAATCTATATTTTTAAACACAAAAATGCAGAATTTACTTTGGCAATTACAGAAGGGAAAGGGCATATGAGAAACTGCCACCTGGGGTTCCCTTACATCCAAACACAGGAAAGTTGAAAACATAATTTTAAAGAAACTGAAACAACCAAGATCAGATTGTATTCAAGGTCAGATTTTTATTGTTGCCATTACTAAAGTTGACATAGAATATCTCTATATTGTCTTTCTTTATAAGCAATCTTATTTCTATTCTATAGCATTTTAAACAGGAGCTAGCTACAGAGAGAAACTAAATTTGAGGAAAATAATTGGAAGCCTCACTTCTATTTAAACATTTTAAGAACAAATAATAAAGAAACTCAAAGACCATTAGTTTTGATTTGGCATCTATCTTGTCCTGCATCAACAAATCTGATATCTAATTTCATCTCCTGCTAATTGCTGTTATTATTAATGGAGTACAGATATGGATCAAAGATAAAAAGTTGATCCTTGAATAACATGGCAGTTGGGGCACATAGTTGAAGTGAAGTGAAGTTGCTCAGTCGTGTCTCACTTTTTGCGACCCCACAGACCGTTGCCTACCAGGCTCCTCCATGCATGGGATTTTCCAGGCAAGAGTACTGGAGTGGGTTGCCATTTCCTTCTCCAGAGGATCTTCCCGATCCAGGGATTGAACCCGGGTCTCCCGCATTGTAGGCAGACGCTTTACCGTCTGAGCCACCAGGGAAGCCACATAGTTGAAAATCCACCCATAATTTACAGTAAGCCCTCCATACTCACAGTTCCTCTCCATCTGCAAATTCACCCAACCATGGACTGTGTTTTCATGTTGTATTTACTATTTTAAAAACTGAACATAATTGGACTCATGCAATTCAAACTTGTATTGTTCAAAGGCCAATTTTCTTAACAAAGTTAGATAAAATAAAACCAAAAATTTCAAGCAATATCTGACAACTAAATGAGCCCAGCACTTTGGTAGGCAAAGGGCAGATGACTAAGCCTCTCTGTATGCATCTGTTTCTTGTTTAACATGAAACTAAAATTCACAATTAAATCATATTTAACTGCATTTTAGGTATCACATATGAACTTTGTAAAAATGATGAATTTCTCATTACTTTTAACATAACTTTTAACCAAACTATGCTAAAATAAACTTTTTTAAGAGAAAGTATTAAGAAATCACTTGGGAGAAGAAGTCACCTTTTTTTCAAAAATTACATTAGGATGGAACTAGTTTTAGGAAAGATAAAACCATTAGTTCTCAAGCCTATATATCACATTAGTGACTTTTAAAAGATACCTAGTATTCAAATTGTTTCTGAGTATTGTTATTTTTATATTAAAGTAAAACAATTTCCCTTTATTGCTGACTAGTTTTTTGAAAGTTGATCAACTATTTTTGTTGAAATTTTCATATCATAGGTAATTAATGTTGCAATATAAGATGTTTCATAAAATAAAGATAATTTTGTGAATGGAAGAAAAGAGTCCACATTGTACACATTTTTTCAAATCTCACATAATTATTACTAGCTCTTCTGCATTCTGAAATACATACTTTGGTTGCTAACATAATTGTAATTCAAAACTTAAGAAGAGCTAAAGAAAATCTAGGGAAATAATGGGAGCTATGTCCTTTAAAAACTAATTAAAACTATAATTACAGATGAAAAGCAATAAAAGCAGGTCAAATAAACCTTGCCTGATCACTGTTGGTGAAATTTATAACAGTTGTTACCATCACTTTAGAATGTAATTTTAATGTCCTGAAGGATTAATAAAATTTGTGAGATTGCGCATTTTATGTGATGTTCATTATACAAGTCTCTTCAGTTGCAAAACTTGCATATCTATAACCAATTAGCTGAATATCTGTAAATATTTAATGTCCACGCAAATATCCCTCTGTGGCTTATTGCTAGTACCTTATCCCATTTTATCAGGTCCTTTGTCAGGAATTCTCACATGAACAGTTGAGTATTCGAACATTAACACCAAAGCTGAAATAAAAAGGCAAAGTAATTCCAAAGTAAACAAGCAAAGCTTGTCAAAGATTACATAAAAGTAGTGTTGGAGAATGAACTTGAATCATATAAAAGCTCTTTATATAAGGACGATCTAACCAAGCTATACTGAAAAAGGAAATCAGCAAGAATGGTGAAAGAAGTGTTTTCAAATAGTGATTTAAGGATCTAAGAATCGCTAGTGGTCTTTATGAGTATTAATAAAACTCAGATTTTTTTTTTTTGCATAAATTGTATTCCCTAAGGTCACATAGCAAAATCAAAGGTGAAATACAGAAATTAGTAGTGTGTTGCCAACTTGTCAGAAAAATTACATTCAAAGTTCATCATTAGAATTAGGGTGGGTGAAACTTTGGTTTATACATAATAGACATGCTTCTTTTATTTTTCAAAGTATAATCCAAATTAAATAGTCTTCATTAGTCACCATGAAATTTTCATTTACATTTTTAATGGATTCTGTTGGTGACAGAATTATTCTTAGGTAACAAAGGTTTTCTTTATGTCATCCACTTTTACCAGATAAATCAAAACCCCTTTGGGGTTATTTTTCGTTTTGTCCAAGGGCAAATAAGGCACAAACAATCAGAAGTTTAGTGTGCCTACATGTTTTTCCATTAATACAGTTCAGTTTAAGTTTCTCTTAGTTAGCCAGTACTTCTATTCATCAGAACATTATTTAAGTTCATGGTGGCTACAGAATAGTAAGAATTAATATCAACATATATGTATGTATATTATATGTCATAACACATACATCAAAATATACATTATTTTAAATGCATATGTGCATTATGACTCAGACTCTGCTTTAAATATATCATATTTTTGTGGGAGTCAAAAGTGTGTGTGTATAAATAGTAACAAAATTTAGATGTGTAGCATGTTGACAGAGGTTTAAATAGGATGAAAGGAAAATATTAAGTAAGGAATTTTTATAGGACTCAGAAATCCATTTCTTTTTGTTTTATCCGTTTAGTTTTATTGCTGTCAGTTGTCTGAGAGCAAAATGGTTACTTGATAAATCCCCCAAATTAAACAAACATGACCAGATAGATTATAATTTTCCAGACTATATATATTTATAATTGACACAAGTGAAAAATGAAAGTGGAAGTCGCTCAGTCGTGTCCAACTCTTTGCAACCCCAAGGACTATCCAGTCCATGGAATTCTCCAGGCCAGAATACTGGAGTGGGTAGCCTTTCCCTTCTCCAGGGGATCTCCCCAACCCAGGGATCGAACCCAGGTCTCCCGTATTGCAGGAGGATTCTTTACCATCTGAGCCAAAAGGGAAGCCCAAGAATACTAGAGTGGGTAAACTTTCCCTTCTCCAGGGTATCTTCCCAACAGAGGGATCAAACCCAGGTCTCCCATGTTGCAGGTGGATTCTTTACCAGCTGAGCCATAAGGGAAGCCCATATTTGACACAAGACTTTTTTAAATTTGTGGGACATTTATTAATCTTCATAGACTATAAACATATACTTTTGTTCATTTATTAATTTATCTGTTTTCGTGTAAGAACCAATAACCAAAGTTCTGGTATAACATGAAGCAATTCTGGCCAATCAGGGGGCTCTCACATAAAAGCTCAATTGCCTTAATCAGCTAGAGAAAAGGGGTGCTCTCATCTCTGAGACAAGGTTATCTGTTTTCTGAAACAAATTCCTGAAAATCAGCATTTTACAGACATGCTTCATTTTTCTCTCATTTCAAAAGCAGGCAGTAGCAATTTAAGAAAACACAAGTAGACCCCAAATTTCTTATTTTCTTCCAACTTAGTGAATAAAGTTTCTTACTGCTGACTGCACTAAATCTGACCTTTTTCTCTATAGGTCTCTGGCAAAACAGCTTTCTAATAATTTTGTTGGAAATATGTAATCAGAGCTTGCTAACATGCAAGATAAACAAGGATATTGAGTTTAAAAGGCACTGGTTCAACCCAACTTGACTATCATATGCAGATCGCAGAAGTTTATTATAAGGAAACTGTACAGTAATGCTTTTTAGCACCTGACTAAAGAATCAAGTAAAGGATTAGCAGCCAGAGGGGACTGACTGAGAAACCTCACATGCACTTAAGTTTGGGGATTTATGTTCCTTCCAAAAGTGGCCTAGTTTTAAAATTATTTGAAGGAATGTTAAAAAACAAAAAACAAAAAAACCTACAGTGTCCCTACCTTGCTGAATTACATTGACAGTTTACCAAATGTAAATATTTTAAAGACCAGGAAGTTATGACAGATTTAAAAAAAAATAGAATTTCTTGTTCTCAGTGGCAAAGGAAATAGAGTTTCTGGAAGCAGAATCTTATACTCTACAACAATATTTCACTTGCAACAGAAATGAATTTATTAGTGACAAAGGTAAATGTTATGAAACAAGGCATCAGAACTGGTAAGTTAAAGTAATTATCCTGAATTTTATATAGTTTTTCAAATGTAATCAACTCCTCTGGAGCAAATGTAGCACAAAAACAGATTTCTATCTGTTGGTTTGATAAGAGACAAACTTTTTTCCACAAGTCATAATTGGAGTATTTATGGAAACAATTCCTTGAATCTCTACAATCACCCAGAAAAAATTATTGCAAAGGAGAATTTGATGCTCAAATTGTACCATGTAAGTTGTGTTGTTTGTCTTTTGGGACAAAGATTTCTGAGCGAATTTTTTCTTAGTAAATTAAAAAATAATGACCACAATTGTTACCATTAAATCTGAGATGGTGCTAGAAATCTGAACACATTATCCTCCTCATATCTGTCATGTAAAGAAAAGATATTCCTTCCCTACTTTTATTCACAAACCACTGAATAACCTAAACAGGCTACTGTGCTGTGCTTAGTCGCTCAGTCGTGTCTGACTCTTTGTGACCCCAAGGACTGTAGCCCATCAGGCTCATCTGTCCGTGGGGATTCTCCAGGCAACAATATTGGAGTGGGTTGCCATGCCCTCCTCCAGGGGATCTTCCCAACCCAGGGATCGAACCCAGGGCTCCCCCATTGCAGGCAGATTCTTTACTGTCACATTCTCCATTATCAGGGTGATCACTAAAGTATGTGTACAAGAAACACACTGAATATCCCTTTGTCAGATTCCTGTCATTTCTTTCTTTACCATTCTGCATGTGAGATTAAAATTGAGACCCCTTAAAAAAAAAAAAGACTCAAGGATGGAAGAGAGGGAGCAAGAACAGTGGGTAGGGAGTGAAAAACCACTGGGGAGAGAATTGTTTTCTTCCACTAAAAAAACAGTTGCTAAGATTTTTTTTTTTTTTTTTTTAATGCCACAGCTCCTACTGCTTGTCTATGGGAAGAGAGAATCTGCCTCAACAGGAAATCAACAAAATCAAATGCAGACTATTGCCAAACAGGAGTCCCTTCTCATAAAATATATAGGAGACAATCACAAATCAAATCTTCTTGTCCCTCAAGGAGATAAGAGAAGCCTTAAATTTTCTGTATTACTGTATAAATTAGTATGAAATTCTGTCCAGATTTTATAATTAACTTCATGCAAACTTCACTTCAGTCGCTCAGTCATGTCCGACTCTTTGCAACCCCATGAATCGCAGCACACCAGGCCTCCCTGTCCATCACCAACTGCCGGAGTTCACTCAGACTCACGTCCATCGAGTCAGTGATGCCATCCAGTCATCTCATCCTCTGTCGTCCCCTTCTCCTCCTGCCCCCAATCCCTCCCAGCATCAGACTTTTTTCCAATGAGTCAACTCTTCACATGAGGTGGCCAAAGTACTAGAGTTTCAGCTTTAGCATCATTCCTTCCAAAGAAATCTCAGGGCTGATCTCCTTCAGAATGGACTGGTTGAATCTCCTTGCAGTCCAAGGGACTCTCTCAAGAGTCTTCTCCAACACCACAGTTCAAAACCATCAATTCTTGGCACTCAGCCTTCTTCACAGTCCAACTCTCACATCTATACATGACCACAGGAAAAACCATAGCCTTGACTAGACGGACCTTTGTTGGCAAAGTAATGTCTCTGCTTTTGAATATGCTATCTAGGTTGGTCATAACTTTCCTTCCAAGGAGTAAGCGTCTTTTAATTTCATGGCTGCAGTCACCATCTGCAGTGATTTTGGAGCCCAAGAAAATAAAGTCTGACACTGTTTTCACTGTTCCCCCATCTATTTCCCATGAAGTGATGGGACCAGATGCCATGATCTTCGTTTTCTGAATGTTGAGCTTTAAGCCAACTTTTTCAGTCTCCACTTTCACTTTCATCAAGAGGCTTTTTAGTTCCTCTTCACTTTCTGCTTACTCAGTATTAAAATGTGTTCTTTCATCTATATTGCTATGGAGGTTGTTTTATTTCCCCAATCCTTCTTCCTCTCCTTTCTACCATTTTTTTTTCTTTCCACGAATATTTACTAAGCACAGATAACAATACATAATAAGTACAATGTATAATAAGTACAAAAAGACTTAGACCAAATCTAATGGTTAAAAACAAGACAGTCCCATCTGCTTCAATATCTTTGACTTCAGCTTCAAGATTTCAAAACACAAGTTTTGTTTTTCTTGGTAAATTAGGTATCATTTTAGTTAACTTCCAATGGCTTTTTTTTAACTGCAGCTACCCATTATTGTTTATTCAGAAAATATTCTTTTGCTGCCTGAATTATTTTGATAGTTGCAAGAATTCTGACAAAGTGTCTGTAATTCTGTTGTTTTCACATGACTCATGGTGCATTGTCTAATATTAATGATGCATGAGGTTTGTAAATACCTGTGCTTGAAAGGGGAAGGATTCAATTCTGTCTCAAAAGTTGAACATTTCATTGCCATTAATCACCTAAGTCTATGCACTTCCCTTGAGTGCAAGCTTTCTTATTCTTGAACCTTTTTCTTTTTAAGTTATAACCAAAGATAACTTTTTAAACACAGGATAACAGAAATATATTTAAGTCTTTATAGCTTATTACAAAAATTAGAGTACTTATTGTATTATAGTCATGTTTGAGGGGCTTCCCTGGTGACTCAGTGGTAAAGAACCCACCAGCCAATGGAGACAATGTGGGTTCGATCCCCGAATTGGGAAGATCCCCTTGAGAAAGAAATGGCAACCTACTCCTGTATTCTTACCTGGGAAATTACATGGACAGAGGACCCTGGTAAGATATGGTCCATGGGGTCCAAAAAAGTCAGACACAACTTCTAGACCAACAACACATACATATTTATACATATTTTATATGTATTTATACACACACACGAGCTTCCCCGGCAGCTCAGCTGGTAAAGAATCCACATGCAAAGCAAGAGGTCCCAGTTCGATTCCTGGATGGGGAAGATCCCCTGGAGCAGGGATAGGCTACCCATTCCAGTATTCTTAGGTTTCTCTGGTGGCTTAGATGGTAAAGAATCTGCCTGCAATGTGGAAGCCTGGGTTCAATCTTTGGATTGGGGACTTCTCCTGGAAGAGGGCATGGCAACCCCCTCCAGTATTCTTGCCATGGGAATTCTCCCATGGACAGAGGATCCTGGAAGGCTACAGTCCATGGGGTTGCAAAGAGTTGGACATGACTGAGCAACTAGGAACAGCACAGCACACACACACACACACACACACACACACACACTCACATACACACAAACTAACGTAACACAAAGAGCAACCGCAGAGCCTCTGCAGCTTTGGAACTGAGTTACCAGGAGTCTTCTGTCACCCGTGAGCTAAAAGAGGCTGCTCCTATGTGGGAATGGGTAAAGAGTCAAAAAACAAAAACAAACAGAGACAATCAGTGCTACCTGATTCTCTGTCACTTTTCACCACAGCAAAAGCCGCAGGAACGAATATGCTTCTGTCTCAGTCTCTGCCTCCTCCCAGGAGCCCCTGCCTTCCCCAGACCCTCACAGGCTGACTTGATAGTGAAGCTGCCGGCAGACTCAGTCCTTTCCTAGTTCATAGGCAGATTCTTGTTCATTTATGTTTAGATCAGGATTTTCAGTGCCCCCAGATTAACTGATATTATTGCCAACAGGCTCAGTATCCATTGTTCTAAGAATAAGCACTGAGGACTTGTGTGCTCTTTGTACTTTAATACTTCCTATTTCCCTCATTACAAATTGGAATATTTTGGAGAAATTTAATTTCTGTCTCAGTTTCCTTCCTAGTATTATTCCCTGCTGAGACTAGAGCTGTGCATAGAACTCTAAACCTTGCAGCTACATTTCTGGGGACCCATTGTGAATAGACAGACTCCTTGCCTGGATTATAACAGTATGTGACAAAGGACTGTCTTTGAGTTTCTCTTGGATCTGCTTCTGTTCTGTCAGTCTGTCACTCCCACCTTACACTGCATAAACAAAGTTGCTTCATCAGAATTCACAATGACTTTCTGATATAGTTAACTGAACAAAACCAATAAAACTTTCCTCTGAAGTTAGATTATTTTCATGGCCACCTTTCTGCCCTACACATCTCTCAATCCTGTTGCTTGTAATACAGTTTGCTTGAAGTATAACACAAAAATATAAAAAATACAAACAGGTACTGATGAAAATACATGCTTTTGTGTAAGCTTACTATTTTGTGGGTATTATATATACATCGTCTAATATAATAACAGCCATCCAACTCAGGTACCATTATTCTCATTTTACATGTTGGTAATCTGAGTTTGCGAAGAAGGCAATGGCACCCCACTCCAATACTCTTGCCTGGAAAATCCCATGGATGGAGGAGCCTGGTGGGCTGCAGTCCATGGGGTCGCTAAGAGTCGGACATGACTGAGCAACTTCACTTTCACTTTTCACTTTTATGCATTGGCGAAGGAAATGGCAGCCCACTCCAGTGTTCTTGCCTGGAGAATCCCAGGGACGGGGGAGCCTGGTGGGCTGCCATCTATGGGGTCGCACAGAGTCAGACATGACTGAAGCAACTTAGCAGCAGCAGCAGCAATCTGAGTTTGAGCTTCATAAGAAAATCAGTTGGCTAAGAGATCACAGTCAGTAAATGCAGGAGTTGACATTCAGATACAAGGCTAGATTGGGCACGTATCTTAAGCTCTTTCTGTTGTGTCAAGAGACTCAGATGTTCATTACTAAGAATTAGAAGAGTCTTGTCAGAAGGAAAATATCCAACCCCCAAAGTGGCAGATAACAATAAAAAAGGCAAAGCACTAGGAACCAGAATACCTAGCAAATTAGTTGTGTGACCTTGAAGAAATCATCCAGCTATTTGGAACAGCAATTTCCTCATCAATTGAATAGAGAATTAGGAAAGTTGGTGATCTTACAAATCCTTTATAAATTAAAAATTACATGGTCCTTTCTGAATGCTAATTACAATCTAAGATATTTCTTTTAAATATGCATCTAAAAAGAGGGCTTACTGCCATTTTCTCTGGCAACTTTGGAGATATATAGTCCCGTATCATTCAAGATAAAGTTAGAAAACTTGAGAAAAGAACATCTTTCCATGTGACCTTAAAAAAATACTTCAAAGTCCTCAAACTTTCTCCATTTATTCATGTAGTAGAGAGAAAAATAAAAATGTTATTCACCTCAAATTTGGTGTCAGAACGGCTATCTCTCTTTTCTTCCTGTCACATCTTTTGAGTGCCTTGGCATGAATTTGAGAAGTAGCTTTTCTTGCTCTCCAGCCAAATTGCTGTACTGGAGGGAGAAAAATCCATAAATCCCAATATTTAGCTCACAATTTACCTTCCACCTGCCCACCTAATAGTTTTCAAATAGAAAAACATTTTGTTTCCACATTCCCCTGGGCTATGAGAAGCCATTAAAAATGACAGGGATTGCTAGAAATGGAGGAAATATATAGGATCAGTGTACGTTTGGCAGACAAAGCAAAACTACTTTCGCTTACATGTGTTAGAAAATCTGCTTGCAAAACTGATCTGCTATGGAGAGCAGAAGTTGAAAGGAAGTCAGCCGATGCTGGTTGGCTACCAAGCTCATTCAGATATGCCGATGATAGCCTCAGAACCATTCTGCTGTCCAACTCCAATTCAACTAACACTTACTGAATGCCAGGGAAGCACACAAGAATTTTGTAGATGCCAGTAGGACTTACACAAAAAAGCAAATTCAAATTTCATGTTTATTGTGATACACTAGCATTGTTGTTCCAGAGAAAGCAACGGCAACCCCCTCCAGTACTCTTGCCTGGAGAATCCCAGGGATAGTGGAGCCTGGTGGGCTGCTGTCCATGGGGTCGCACAGAGTCAGACATGACTGAAGCGACTTAGCAGCAGCAGCAGCAGCAGTGCTGTTGTTCAGTCGCCCAGTCATATCCAACTCTTTGCAACCCCATGGACTGCAGCACACCAGGCCTCCCTGTCCCTAGTTTGCCCAAGTTTATGTCCATTGCATTGGTCCACTAGCATTACCCCAGATAAACTTGTGTAATTCTTTGCTTCCATTACAAAATCAAGAGAGACACATCCTTTAACTTTGCTAATCACTGACTTTATCTCTACCTATAAATTTAAATATTAAGTGGTTAATAATAATCCTACGACCTTCTACAAATTAGTCAAAACCATACTAAAGGCGAGAGAATTCTCTAAATATTACAAGCAGTTTTTCTTCTATTTCAAATATATATGTATTTATGTAAGCAACAGAGAGAGATAGAATGTGAAATAGAAAGAACACATGTGTACAAGCTGATTAAAACATAAGTATGCAGTCTAGTGGTTTGAATATTGTGTGAAAATGTACTCTTATTCTGATTCAAAAGAGATGGGACAGCAATCACAAATCAGAAATTCTCACTAGACGAACTTATTTGGCCTTTGGCAAGAAGTAGATAATTTTTAAGGAAAATATCTTTGCAATTGTAGGACTCAAGAGTGAGTCTTATTATCAACAGTCTTTCAATTATGAATTTCAGCTGAACTTCTACCAATCTAAAGCTTATTCTATTAACATAATCTTTAGAATGGCCTTAAATTCTAGGTTTATAATTTCAATTGAATAACATGTGTTCTGTTCTTACACACTTTTTACAAAAGATATGTTATAGCTGCAATTTCAAAAACAATGATTGCAACCCAATCAAGGCAAATGATATAATAATTTTAAAAAACTATTGCAATCCTTAAGCTTAAATTGCAAGCATATAAAAAAATCTATATTAAAAATTATATGCAATCATATAAAAGAGATGCCAAAGTATTCTCAAAGAACTAGTGCAATAGGAGTTTAAAATGATAATCTTTCTACCTTGCCTTCAGAGAAGGCCTCCAAGGCTGACAACTATAGACTATATGCCAAGTACTCATATATCCTAGAGTGAGATGTGGTTCATCAATGCCAGAACATGAGAAACATTTGAGGTTCTACAACATTAGCCACCTCACCTAATTTTTTTTTTATTTTATTTATTTTTTTTTTCCCATCAGGCCTATTTTAATGTTTCCTCTGAGTAATTTTTCATCCACTGATCCTCCAAACTAATCTTTTGCCATATTCCCCAATAAGTCCTCATCTTATTAGGAATTGAGCTCCATCTCTCTTCTCTACTGCAAAATCTCATTTCAATACGCCTTATACCTATGGTGGCAGTCCTCCTGAATAAAGTCTGCATTAATGCATTAACAAGTGTCATAAATAACTTTTTCTTTAAAACTAATTGCAAAGTTTTACAGGTCTGTCTTCATAATTAGTATCTATGAATAGAAATTAAAGAGAGGTGGGTTGGGTTCATTTCAAGGAACAAACATGTATCTATAAAGCTCACTAAAGCAAAGCACAGTAAAATGAGGTATGGCAATAAAAGGCGTTAAATTTATCAAAAAAAAAAAAAAATAAAGTGCTGAAAAAAAATTAAAAAAAAAAAAAAAAGATCATATCCCAACATGTATGCCACCATCTGCTGTTAAGAGAATCTACATTTGCTGTGCTTTCCACTTTTCATATACATTATATCATGTAGAATGCATTAATTTTTTTTTTTAATTTAAAGCTTAATCTTCACAGAGAGAATTGCCTTGGAAAGTCATGCCAGTGAGCTAGTATTACCCCATGGCAATGAGGGGAGAAGGCTTCCTTCTACATTAAATCAAAGGAAGAGGCTTCTCAAGGACATTCTACATAGCTTCCATAATTTAGTTGATGCAGAAGACTGGTGTATGAAGCACACCTCAGGAATTTACAGCTAAGAAGCTATGCCTATCTGGCTGAACAAGAGTTTGGGAAAGTCAAGGAAGATCATAGTTTGGTAGCAGAATTTCAAATATATTAGTAATTGCAATAAATGTAGTCGGTATTCCAATAAAACGGAGAAGGCAATGGCACCCCACTCCAGTACTCTTGCCTGGAAAATCCCATGGATGGAGGAGCCTAGTAGGCTGCAGTCCATGGGGTCGCTAAGAGTCGGACACGACTGAGCGACTTCACTTTCTCTTTTCACTTTCATGCATTGGAGAAGGAAATGGCAACCCACTCCAGTGTTCTTGCCTGGAGAATCCCAGGGACGGGGGAGCATGGTAGGCTGCCGTCTATGGGGTCGCACAGAGTCGGACACGACTGAAGTGACTTAGCATAGCATAGCATAGCATTCCAATAAAAATACAAAGATTTTCAAACTGTATTAAAATGCATTTGATATATTAACAGCACAAAATTAGAGAAAAACTGAAACTGAAAAAAGGAAATCAGGTATATCATGTAAATATTAATCAAAATTATTAATTACAAACAAAAGGACTTTAAGAGGATAAAATGAAGTAAAAAGACTCAGCTCACCAAAATGATACAGAACAGTCTTTTGGACTATGTGGGAGAGGGAGAGGGTTGGATGATTTGGGAGAATGGCATTGAAATATGTATAATATCATATATGAAACGAGTCGCCAGTCCAGGTTCGATGCAAGATACTGGATGCTTGGGACTGGTGCACTGGGACGACCCAGAGGGATGGTATGGGGAGGGAGGAGGGAGGAGGGTTCAGGATGTATACCTGTGGCATGTATACCTGTGGCAGATTCATTTTGATATATGGCAAAACCAATACAATATTGTAAAGTTAAATAAAATTAAAAAAAAATCTTCCCACAGAATAACATGGTCTCAAAACATACAAAGAAAAATTGAAAAAAAAAAAAAAACTACAGAAGACAAACACAAAAACTGCAAAGAGAGATTGATATATTTCATTCAGTAATTGATAGAACAAGCTGACAAGATGAATTGTGAATTCCTGAGAACAAAGGCTGATGTTGGGACAGATTATCACTCTGAATAAGAACTTCTTAAATGATTATAGGATCTTAAAATATTAAACAGACACCAGGGGCAGGATCTATTTCTTACACAATTTTCCAACGACTCATATACACTGTTACATACCAAAATAAATCTAAGATTCTAAATCTGTTCAGAATTTTTTAAAAGGATATTCATCTAGGTAAAATATATAAACATAGGTAATCTTATTTTGCTAGCCAGAAAAAGAATATTTTCCCAGTATTCCTCCATTCATGACGGAAGTAGGAGTAGTCTTATAAGAAAAAAAAAAAGACAATGAAGGCAACAATTTATCAGAAACTCTCAAAGAAACGATAATATTCTCCTTGGTCAGAAACATATTTACAGAAGTTACACAGGGTGTGGAGAAAGAGATGCACTATTTGACCTACTTTTTCAATTCCCTATATCAGTATGTGAGTGTGTAGGGAAACAGCACTCTCAGATGCTGTTAGGAATACAAGTGGCTTGGAAGTTAGAAGATACTTGGCTATTTCAAACCCCTTTTAGTAGATGGATTGCCATTCACCAATATCGAGTTTTCCTTTCCTGGGGGAAAATTATCCTTCCTTACCCCCTGGAAGCCAGTAATAGTCATGTGACTTGCTTTGGGCAATGATATATGAACAGAAAGGATGTATGTCACTTCTAGTCTTTAAGACCAAATGCAAGCTATAGTCAACAATTTACAGTAGTTTTGTTCTATAAAATCTCTATGGGGAACACATGTACACCCATGGCTGATTCATGTCAGTGTATGGGAAAAACCACTGCAATATTGTAAAGTGATTAGCCTCCAATTAAAATAAATAAATAAATTTTTAAAAATCTCTATGAATAGTGAAGTAACAAATCCTACATCACAGCTCCTAGGAGAAATACATGGTTAGGTTCCTTTCTATTAACTGATCAATACAACTAATAATACATGTTTTATATATGTTTCTGCCTAAAGATATTATGGAATATATATTTCTTACAAAATTTAAATGCAGTTTTTCTTTATAGTAAAATAGTAGTAGCTAAAATGAGTGTTTTCACTGCTGGATAACACGACTGTAAATTATCTTATTTTTCAGCCTTGTAACAATACTATGCAATATTCTTTTTTTTAAATTGATTGTCCTCTCATGAGTCCACAAATTTAACTATTTTTCATCCTTCCTTTAGCTTCAGATGTTACTATATAGCTTGAATCTTAATACTGTAGGTGTTACTTTAGCCCTTTCTGGAGCAGGCTCACATACAGATATGTAAATTTCTTTTTCTTTTCCTGGATGTACTGTACTGTTGATTCAGTAACAGTGCATTCACAGCCAATGGACTATAACTCAGGCCTGAATAAAATTTATCAAACATTATTTTCTCCATAAAGCACATCACAGCCTTCTTATGCTTATGAACATGAGACAGCACTTCAACACTAGACTTGTGGCCGTCTTAAAAAGCAAAATCACTAACAAAGCAAAAAAAAAAAAATGGCACTAAATAGACTTCATTAAAAGTCAATTGTTTATAGTATAAGACTTGAACAAGAGGGCACTGCATCACCTTGTTTGATCTTAGCTTGAAAACATGTATGTTAGGCAACTTGATTTTTTTGCCATTCTGTGCATGTCTGAATGGCCACAACAGTCCCATGGGTATTGTCTTGGTTGTTGGATACAAATAAATTTGAGCAAGTAGGGAAATTTGCAAGAGAGTTCCAGAAAAACATCTACTTCTGATTTATTGACTATGCCAAACCCTTTGACTATGTGGGTCACAAAAAATTGGAAAATTTTTAAAGAGATGGGAATGCCAGACCACCTTACATGCCTCCTGAGAAATCTCTCAAGGTTAAGAAGCAACAGTTAAAAAAAAAAAAGAAGAAGCAACAGTTAGAACTGGACATGGGACAATGGACTGGTTCCAAATTGGGAAAGGAGTACATCAAGTCTATGTATTGTTACCTTGCTTATTTAACTTACATGCAGAGTACATCATGTGAAATGACAGGCTGGATGAAGCACAAGCTGGAATCAAGACTGCCAGGAGAAATATCAGTGAAAAGCTGACTTAGAACTCATTATTCAAAACATGAACATCATAGCATCCAGTCCCATCACTTCGTGGCAAATAGATCAGGAAACAATGGAAACGGTGACAGACTTTATTTTCTTGGGCTCCAAAAGCACTGCAGATGGTGACTACAGCCATGAAATTGAAAGCCACTTGCTCCTTGGAAGAAAAGCTATGACCAGCCTAGACCGAATATTAAAAAGCAGAGACATTACCTTCCTGACAAAGTTCCATCTAGTCAAAGCTATGGTTTTTCCAGTGGTCATGTATGGATGTGAGAAGTGGACCATAAAGAAGGCTGAGTGCCAAAGAATTGATGCTTTTGAACTGTAATGTAGGAAAAGACTCTTGAGAGTCTCTCGGACTGCAAGGAGATCCAACCAGTCAATCCTAAAGGAAATTAGTGCTGAATATTCACTGGAAGGACTGATGCTGAAGCTGAAGCTCCAACACTTTTGCCACCTGATGCGAAGAACTGACTCATTGGAAAAGACCCTGATGCTGGGAAAGCACAGGATGAGATGGTTGGATGGCATCACTGACTGGATGGACATGAGTTTGAGCAAGCTCCAGGAGTTGGTGATGGACAGGAAAGCCTGGCGTGCTGCAGTCCATGGGTTAGCAAAGAGTCAGACATGACTGGGCAACTGAACTAAACTGACTGAAGCAAATTTGCAGACCACAAACTAGAAATAGAAATCAACTCCACAGATGAATGTTCCCGACACTGGCTGCTTCATCACTCCAGGCTGCATGGAGACCTCAATTGACTGTAAATGAGCATGTAACATAAGTGAAAATTAAACTTTGGTGTTTTATGTCTCTTACACTTTGACATCGGTTACTATAATGTAACTTAGCCTACCCTGACTTAAACACCCTTGTTCTAGAAATCCACTGCAAAATCATGTAACAAATATATTTACATATCTGAACTAAGATGCATGAAGGATGTAGAATATTTATAGGATACACAAGAAGCCAACAACTCTGATCATTGCTGATAATCAAGATTAGAAAACTGAAATGACACTGTTTTCACTGGGGATCTTCAACTGTTTTAAATTGCATGTATTTTTAAATAAAAATTTAAATAATAAAATTGCATATTTTTTAAATTTATATATGTTTTAAATTGCATGTATTTTTTATAAAAATATAAGTAAAAATTGAAATAATGTATGAATTTTTTTCCCTAGAAAAGGAAATGGCAACCCACTCCATTATTCTTGCTTGGAGAATTCCATGAAAAGAGGAGCCTGGTGGGCTGCAGTCCATGGGGTCACAAATAATCAGACATGATTGAGCAACTAACACACATAAATGAATTTTTTTCAAAAAAAATAGCCTTCAAATTTTCTCTTAAAAATAGGGAGAAAGTGTTAGTTGCTCAGTCATGTCCAGCTCTTTGCAATCCCATGGACTGCAGCCTGCCAGGCTCCTCTGTCCATGGAATTCTCCAGGCAAGAATTCTAGAGTGGATGGCCTTCTTGCCCTTCTTTAGGGGATCTTCCCAAACCAGGAATTGAACCTGGGTCTCCTGAATTTTAGGCAGATTCTTTACCATCTGAGCCATAAGGGAAGACTTCAAAATTAGGAAAACACATATTATATTAGACTGCAAATTTCTAGGAGGCTTAGAAATTGTTATCTTTGTCAATGGATTCTTTTATTGTTGGAACCAATTATTTCATTACTTACGGGAAAGGTGGATTTGAGCTATTTTCATTCATTTTTCATCACCCAAATTGTTATTTATACCTGGGGACAAGCAGTTTTATTCTCTTTCTTTGGACCCAAAGTGTCATTGTGGAATATGGCAGCAGAATAGTTAAGCAGCCGCCACAGCCCTGTTTCCTGGAGGAGTCAGTACATTAATTGTGAACCCAGTTTGCTCTCAGCGGGCACCTCCTCCAGAGGATCATTGGGACATGACTAAAAAGTATGAGAGGAGGAAATGGTTTTCTTCTAAAAACAATGACCCATAATCTTTTGATAAACATGAGAATGCTATCTCTTTGTAAAAATATTCTTCAGAATAAAAATGCATCTCATTTGCAGATTTTTTCCTCATAAGTTTTACAGTAGCTATTCATTAAACTGATTAAAAATTTAAGATGACAACAGTATTCTAGAAATCATTTTGAAAATAAAAACTCCCATGACTTCTCTAACCTCACACCCATTTGAAGTTTTCTATAAAAAACATTATCTTTATTATTATAATATTTCTGTCATATCTATAAGTATGCATAGAATTACTGAGTACAACTTGAGGCCACATACCTTTTTTTCTACATTACACTTTAGTCTAACTTGATTCTAAAAGAAAAAAAATTGTCAAAAAGTTTATTGCACAATTTTCCTTACAGTTTACTTTGATAATATTCCTGTATTAGTGAGTCAGTGCCATACTGTTCAAATATGTTCTCTCAAAATCAAATTTATATATGCTGCTGCTGCTGCTGCTTCTAAGTCGCTTCAGTTGTGTCCAACTCTGTGCGACCCCATAGACGGCCTCCTACCAGGCTCCTCTGTCCCTGGGATTCTCCAGGCAAGAACACTGGAGTGGGTTGCCATTTCTTTCTCCAATGCATTAAAGTAAAAAGTGAAAGTGAAGTCCTTCAGTCGTGTCCAACCCTCAGCAACCCCATGGACTGCAGCCTTCCAGGCTCCTCCTTCCATGGGATTTTCCAGGCAAGAGTACTGGAGTGGGGTGCCATTGCTTTCTCCAAAATTTATGTATATTTATAGAAGAAGAATAGTTGTATAAAAACAATTTCTTTAGACTTGTATAAGGAGACTAGAAAATAGCATACTTTCAGGTAAATATATTTTTATAGAAAAATATTATATACCATGTGTACATTTTATATGTGTAAAGAGATTATATAAATAGACATGTATAGGTACATGTGTGTATATACATACATATATATATATATACACACACACATATAGTTAACATATATGGTGACAATAGTCAATGAATATATACAAAATTATTTCTTTTTACATGTGGAAAAAAAATCTACTCAGCACCAGTTTATAAAGTTTGAAGAAATAACTTCTATGTTTACATATATAAATTGAGTTGAAATTTCAAGTTGAATTTGGTTGTTTGGCACATTGTAAAATCACTTTTGAACTGCTATCAGCAATTATGGCCTCCAACCTGGGCTATTTTGGCACACAAACCAAATTTGATGACACTGGTATAACTTAGTCAATGAATAAAACTGTCCTTGTATTTTGCTATGCATAAAATCATCATTATTTATTTAAATCATCACCATGTACATAGAAAATGCCACCTGATACTTTATTCTAGCCATAAAATTATCTATTATTTTCTGTTTCCCATATATCCTGTTCAATTATGAAGGTTCATTTCTAATTCAAGAGGAAGAGGGAAAGACTAATAAATAGGAGATTTTATTTCAATTTGTTTAAATATATACAATGTTCAAAAACCAATTCTCATAAGGCATTAGAGGAAGCAGGAAATTTAATCCCTATTTGACTTTGTATTAGGAAAACTCCCTTCAGTTGAAAGTATTAGGAAAAAAGGTATTTAGTGCTTCAGGTAACTGAAAAATTAAAGATGTAGTGATCCAATAATACTAATAAGCTCTTGATTTCATTCTGACCCTCCATTCTTTTCCACAATATATATTTTATCTAAACATGAACATCCTTGTACTTTTAGGTTAGATAGCTTTGACAAGAGTTACATGTCTCTTATAGGAAGGCGGAAATATGTTCTCTTCTTGCAAACCCCACACAAAATCTTGAACTTCCTTGAGCCAACCACTTCCTTTGTCAACCTCTGATTGTGAGGATCAGGGGAATGTGATCCTCTATTTTGGTAAGGTGATTGTGTGGATTTAATCCCACCCATATCACATGACTGGAAATTTTGGGGATTTTCTAGAAAAAGAGAAGAGGGAGAAAGAGGAGACAAGATCATGGGGCAGAAGGACTTAAGCTCACCTATTCTCATAAAAACACCAAAATCACAACTAACTGCTGAAAAAAACATTCAAAAAAGGACAGGAACCTACCACAAAAGGTAGTTAACTTCCAAAGACAAAGTAGAAGCCACAATGAGATGGTAAGATACAATCAAATCCTATACCCACTGGATGGGTGACTCACAAACTGGAAAACAATCATATCACAGAATGAAACAGAAATAAACAATAGAAAAGATCAATAAAACTAAACTCTGGTCCTATGAAAAACAAACAAAATTGATAAACCTTTAGCCACACTCATCAAGGAAAAAAAACGGAGAGGGCTCAAATCAAGAAAATTAGAAATGAGAAAGGAGAAGTTAGACACCACAGAAATACAAAGTATCACAAGGGTCTACGAAAAAGAATTATATGCCAATAAAATAGACAACCTAGAAGAAATGGAAAAGTTCTTAGAAACATACAACCTTCCAACTCTGAACCAAGAAGAAAAAGAAAATATGAGCAGACCAATCACAAGCACTAAAACTGAAACTGACTAAAAATCTTCCAAAACACAAAAGTCCAGGACCAGATGGCTTCACAGGCAAATACTATCAAACATTTAGAAAAGAGTTAAAATGTATCCTTATCAAACTATCCCAAAAATTAGAGGAAGGAACACTCCCTAACTTATTCTATAAGGTCACCTTCACCTTCAAAACCAGACAAAGATACCACACACACACACACACACAAATTACAGATATCACTGATGAACATAGATGCAAAAACCCTTAAAAATTAATCCAATATATTAAAAGGATGATACATCATGATCAAGTTGGATTCATCCCAGGGATGTAATAATTTTTTTGATATCGACAGATCAATCGGTATGATATACCACATTAACAAACCGAGGATAAAATCCATCTGATCATCTCAATAGATGCAGAAAAAGCTTTTGATAAAATCCAACACTTATTTAAAACAAAAACTCTGCAGGAAGTGGGCATAGAGAGAGCATGCTCCTGCTGCTAAGTCGCCTCAGTTGTGTCTGACTGTGTGCAATCCCATAGACGGCAGCCCACCAGGCTCCCCCGTCCTTGGGATTCTCCAGGCAAGAACACTGGAGTGGGTTGCCATTTCCTTCTCCAATGCATGAAAGTGAAGTCGCTCATTTGTGTCCAACTCTCAGCGACCCCATGGACTGCAGCCTACCAGGCTCCTCCATCCATGGGATTTTCCAGGCAAGAGTACTGGAGTGGGGTGCCATTGCCTTCTCTGAGAAAGAGCATCATTCAACATAATAAAGGTCATATATTACAAACCTACAGCTAATACTATACTCAACAGTGAAAAGCTGAACGCATTCCCTCTAAGATCAAGAATAACTGTCATCACTTCTATTCAATTTGGTTTTGGATGTCCTAGGCCAGCAATCAGAAGAAAAAGAAGAAAAAGGAATCCAAATCGGAAAAAAAAAAAGTAAAACTGTCACTGTCTCCAGATGATATGATACTATAGATAGGAAATCCTAAAGATGCCACCAGAAAACTACTAAAGCTAATCAATGAATCTAGTAAAGTTGAAGAATACAAAATTAATACGCAGAAATATCTTGCATTCCTATACACTAACAATGAAAGCTCAGAAAGAAATTATCTGATTTCTTTGATAATTGAGAGGACACAACCTCATTTGCCATCACATCAAAAAAAAAAAAAGTAGGAGCAAACCTATCTAAGGAGGCAAAAGTCTTATACTCTGAAAACTGTAAGACATTGATATGACCAAAATTGAAGATGACACAAACAGATGGAAAGATATACCATATTCTTGGATTAGAAGAATTAGTATTGTCAAATAACTATACTACCCAAGGCAATATACAGATTCAGTGCAATGCCTATCAAGTTAACAATGGCATTTTTTGCAGAACAAGAACAAAAAGTTCAAAGTTAGTATGGAAACACACACACACACAAACCCAAACAGCCAAAGCAACCCTTAGTGGCAGAAAAAAGGAGATGGAGGAGTCAGTCTCCCTGACTTCAGCCTATACTACAAAGCTACAGTCATCAAAACAGTATGGCACTGACAGAAAAACAGAAATATAGATCAATATAATAGGATAGAAAACCAAGAAATAAACCCATGCACCTATGGTCACCTTAATCTATGATCGAGGAGGCAATAATGTACAAGAAGAAAAGAGTCCCTTCAAAAAGTAGTGCAGAGAAAATTGGACAGCTACATGTAAAAGAATTAAATTAAAATTTTAATACCATACACAAAAATAAACTGAAAATGGATTAAAGACCTAAATTAAGACTGTATACTATAAAACTCCTAGAAGGAAACATAGACAGAACACTCTTTGATGTACATCACAGCAGTATCTTTTTGCATCCACCTCCTAGAATAATGAAAATAAGAACAAAAATAAAAAATGAATGGGACCTAATTAGGTTTAAAGGCCTTTGCCCAGTAAAGGAAACCATAAACAGAACAGAAAAACAACACACAGAATGGGAGAAAATATTTGCAAATGATGTGACCAACAAGGGATTAATCTCCAAAATTTATGAACTGCTCATGCAGCTCAAGATCAAAAAGCCAAATAACCCAACCCCCAAGTGGGCACAAGATCTAAAAAGACATTTCAATTAAAAAAAGAAGATATACACTGGGCAGCTGGCAGGGTGGCTGAGGGGCAGAGCTTGGGCAAGAGTGGTCTCTTTGCCTCATTTGTGACCTAGCATCACCGGGAAACTGTACTGGCCACCATCACCATGAAGATCTGGACTTCAGAGCACGTCTTTGACCACCCATGGGAAATTTTTACAACAGCTGCAATGCAGAAACACCCAAACTCTATGAACCCGAGTGTGGTTGGAGCTGATGTACTGGACAGACACATATACCCCTCTGGAAGGTTGCACAGCCATAGACTTCTCAGCACAGAGTGGGGACTGCCTTCCATTGTGAAATCTATTATTGGTGCAGCAAGAACCAAAACATATATGCAAGAATATTCTGTAGTGGATCCATAATGGAACTTAAATCTACAAATATTTCATTTACAAATATGGTTTCAGTAGATGAGAGATATATAAATCACATCCTCAAGACCCAGAAAAAAATACTTGACTCGAGAAGCCATAATTACCGTGAAAGAGATCAGTCTCAGCAGTTACCTTGAAGGGCTGATGGCAAGTACGATATCATCAAATGCTAACAAAGAAAAAGAAGATATTAAGAAGACGTGGCAAGAACACAGAAGAAATGTACAAAAAAGATCTTCATGACCCAGATAACCACAACGTTGTGATCACTCACCTAGAGCCAGACGTCCTGGAATGAGAAGTAAAGTGGGCCTTAGGAAGCATAACTACAAATAAAGCTAGTGGAGGTGATGGAATTCCAGTTGAGC
This sequence comes from Bos mutus, assembly GCF_027580195.1. Classification (NCBI taxonomy): domain Eukaryota; kingdom Metazoa; phylum Chordata; class Mammalia; order Artiodactyla; family Bovidae; genus Bos; species Bos mutus. Next base: position 72,001,671 of record NC_091623.1, on the reverse strand, counting down.
TATTTCAAATCCTGAAAGATGATGCTGTGAAAGTGCTGCACTCAATATGCCAGCAAATTTGGAAAACTCAGCAGTGGTCACAGGACTGGAAAAGGTCAGTTTTCATTCCAATCCCAAAGAAAGGCAATGCCAAAGAATGTTCAAACTACTACACAATTGCAATCATCTCACACGCTAGCAAAGTAATACTTTAAATTCTCCAAGCCAGGCTTCAACAGTACATGAACCGTGAACTTCCAGATGTTCAAGCTGGATTTAGAAAAGGCAGAGGAACCAGAGAACAAATTGCCAATATCTACTAGATCATCAAGAAAGCAATAGAGTTCCAGAAAAAAACATCTATTTCTGCTTTATTGACTATGCCAAAGCTTTTGACCATGTGGATCACAACAAATTCTGGAAAATTCTTAGACAGATGGGAATATCAGACCACCTGACCTGCCTCTTGAGAAATTTGTATGCAGGTCAGGAAGCAACAGCTAGAACTAGACATGGAACAACAGACTGGTTCCAAATCGGGAAAGGAGTACGTCAAGGCTGTATACTGTCACCCTGCTTATTTAACTTATATACAGAGTACATCATGAGAAACACTGGGCTGGAGGAATCACAAGCTAGAATCAAGATTGCCGAGAGAAATAGCAATAAACTCAGATATGCAGATGACACCACCCTTATGGCAGAAAGTGAAGAAGAACTAAAAAGCCTCTTGATAAAAGTGAAAGAGGAAAGTGAAAAAGTTGGCTTAAAGCTTAACATTCAGAAAACGAAGATCATGGCATTTGGTCCCATCATTTCATGGGAAATAGATGGGGAAACAGTGTCAGACTTTATTTTTTTGGGCTCCAAAATCACTGCAGATGGTGACTGCAGCCATGAAATTAAAAGATGCTTGCTCCTTGGAAGAAAAGCTATGACCCACCTAGACAGTACATTAAAAAGCAGAGACATTACTTTGCCAACAAAGGTCCATCTAGTCAAAGCTTTGGTTTTTCCAATGGTCCTGTATGGATGTGAGAGTTGGACTATAAAGAAAGCTGAGTGCTGAAGTATTAATGCTTTTGAACTGTAGTGTTGCAGAAGACTCTTGAGAGTCCCTTGGACTGCAAGGAGATCCAACCAGTCCATCCTAAAGGAAATCAGTCCTGAATATTCATCGGAAGGCCTGATGGTGAAGCTGAAACTCCAGTACTCTGGCCACCTGATGAGAAGAACTGACTTATCTGAAAAGACCCTGATGCTGGGAAAGATTGAAGGCAGGAGGAGAAGGGGATGGCAGAGGATGAGATGGTTGGATGGCATCACCAACTCAATGGACATGAGTTTGAGTAAATCCAGGAGTTGGTGATGGACTGGGAGGCCTAGCGTGCTGCAGTCCATGGGGTCACAAAGAGTCAGATACAACTGAGAGACTGAACTGAACTGAATAAAGGCTGAGAATCAGTGGAGTGTGTAATACATAAACTAAATGTTGAAATTGAGGAACTGACAGCTTTGGCAGGACAGACACCAATGGCAGCAGCAGCATTTGTGAAGAAATGATAATGAAAGTTGATACACGGCACCCAGTTCCCCAAGTCTCTACAAGCTGGCAGTATATTTATTTGTTATTTAAAAAATACAACCCTATTTTAGGTAGAATTCTTTTTAATAAGCTAAAGCTATGTGACTTGATCAAACCAAAGAGGTCAGGGTTTCTAAATAAAAGGGATCAGCTGAAATTCATATGGTCAGAAATGACTGATTTTGAGAATTCAATACATGCAAAATTTTAACAATTTTTGAAAAGTATGTTTGGAAATTGGTATTGGCTGGTGAAACCTCTTTAAGGTAGAATTTTAAAGCTTTTCATTCATTGGAATTCTATCTGGCTTTGGACCAACCTCAGAAGCAAACAGAGCCCCCTCTGTATATGCACAACTGCCCTGTTTCAGTAATCTTGGAGAGCTTACATGAGGGAACTCACTTTTAAAGGAGAAACTGTATCATTTTAAAAAGACATTAACTGCATAAAATAATTTGCTCTGCTATAAACCACCATTAAAAATCATTATGTTTTCATTTCATACCCAGATAACATTATTTTGGAGTAAAAATTATCACAAAAGTAATAAATGACTCCAACAAAAGTACATTATATTGTGTTAAAGAGTACTGTACTGATTTGCCAAAGTTTTGTAACTTAGTAAAGGTATTACCTTACTTGGATTTGTACTTTAGGATTTAGTATGCTGTATCATGGGTTGGTTATGTTAACTGAAAAAAATAAAGTCATTACAGGAAAAAAAAAAAAAAAAGTGGGATATATAGATGGCCAAAAAGCACAAGGTGCTCAACACTGCCAACAGTGCTAATTAGCAGAGAAATGCAAATTAAAACAACAATGAACTACTTCCTCACACTAGTCAAAATGGCCATCATGAAAAAGTCTACAAACAATAAATGCTGGAGAGGATGTGGAACAAAGGGAACCCTCCTACACTGTTGGTGGGAATGTAAATTTCCCAACCACTATGAAAAATATACATATGGAAAACTAACAACAGAACTACCATGTAATCCATCAATCCCATTCCTGGGTATATATCTGGAGAAAATTATATTTTGCAAAGACACATGCAACCAATAATTATTGCAGTACTATTTGAAATAGCTGACATGGAAGCAACCTAAATGCCCACCAACAGAGGAATGGATAAAGATGATGTGATACATGTACACAGTGGAATATTACTTAGCCATAAAAACAATAAAATAATGCCATTTCCATCAATATAGATGAATCTAGAGATTATCATACTAAAGGAAGTCAGAGAAAGACAGATATCATATGATATCACTTATATGTCGAATCTTAAAAAATGAAACAAATGAATTTATTTAGAAAACAGAAACAGACTCACAGACCTAGAAAATAAACTTATAGTTACCAAACAGAAAATGAGGGGGTGGGGGAAAATTAGAGGAGGTTGAGATTAATACTAATACACAAAAAAATACATATAAAATAGATAACAATACCCTACTGTATAGCACAGGAACCTCTACTCAATACTCTGTAATAACCCACATGAAAAAGGAATCTGAAGAATATATGTGTGTGTGTGTGTGTATATATATTATATATATGTAAAATAGATGTGTATACACACACACACGTATAACCTGGTAGCTCAGACAGTAAAGACCCAGGTTCGATCCCTGGGTTGGAAACTTCCATGGAGAAGGGAATGGCTACCTACTCCAGTCTTGCCTGGAGAATTCCATGGACAGAGGAGCCTGATGGGCTACAGTCTGTGTGGTCGCAAAGAGTTGGACATGATTAAGTTCTTTGTATGCAGAAAACTGTATCACTTTGCTGTATACCTGAAACTAATACAACACTGTAAATCATATTGCTAATTGCCAAGTTGCTTCAGCCGTGTCCGACTCTGTGTGACCCCATAGATGGCAGCCCACCAGGCTCCCCCGTCCCTGGGATTCTCCAGGAAAGAACACTGGAGTGGGTTGCCATTTCCTTCTCCAAAGCATGAAAGTGAAAAGTGAAAGTGAAGTCGTTCAGTCGTGTCCGACCTTCAGCGACCCCATGGACTGTAGCCTACCAGGCTCCTCCATCCATGGGATTTTCCAGGCAAGAGTACCGGAGTGGGGTGCCATTGCCTTCTCTGGTAAATCATATACTCTAATATAAATAAAAATTTTTTAAGAAGAAGATATTTGAGGCAGAAAGTTGGTTATGCAGGAAATGGGATATGAAGGGGAATGTCAAGGCAGCCCAGATCAATAACTACAGAAAGCCACTCCCTCCCCAGGGCTGAGGAACAAAATAAGAGGGGAGGTGAATCCTCATCAACACGGGGGCTTAGGATGGGCCATCCCTAAAAATGCCAAAGTGGCATATTATGTCAAGTTAAAACTACATAATAATGGCCTATGAAAGAACGACACCCTGACTCTCCTCTCTTGTCTCTGTAAAAGCTAGAAATGAATCCCCTGTGTGAAAGGTGCCCTCCCTGCATCTCGGGGTAGAAGGACACTCTTACTGCCAAAGCTGGGAATTCAGTCAAAGAGGTCTAATAAACAAACCATGTTCCTTCTTTATTTACTGCCTCAAGCCCAAACTGTTTAGGTTCTTCACTAAATATGCACCAAAAGCCCAAGTTTCTCGATCCTGCCACTTCCTCAGAAATTTGTGGTTTCTTTGTCTAAAAGCAATATGTGAACTGTGAACTTCCAGATGTTCAAGCTGGTTTTAGAAAAGGCAGAGGAACCAGAGATCAAATTGCCAACATCCACTGGATCATTGAAAAAGCAAGACTTCCAGAAACACATCTATTTCTGCTTTATTGACTATGCCAAAGCCTTTGACTCTGTGGATCACAATAAACTGTGGAAATTTCTGAAAGAGATGGGAATACCAGACCACCTGACCTGCCTCTTGAGAAACCTGTATGCAGGTCAAGAAGCAACAGTTAGAACTGGACATGGAACAACAGACTGGTTCCAAATAGGAAAAGGAGTACATCAAAGCTATATATTGTCACCCTGCTTATTTAACTTATATGCAGAGTACTTCATGAGAAACGCTGGGCTGGAAGAAGCACAAGCTGGAATCAAGACTGCCGGGAGATATATCAATAACCTCAGATATGCAGATGACACCACCCTTATGGCAGAAAGTGAAGAGGAACTCAAAAGCCTCTTGATGAAAGTGAAAGAGGAGAGTGAAAAAGTTGGCTTAAAGCTCAACATTCAGAAAATGAAGATCATGGCATCCGGTCCCATCACTTCATGGTAAATAGATGGGGAAACAGTGGAAACAGTGTCAGACTTTCTTTTTCTGGGCTCCAAAATCACTGCAGATGGTGATTGCAGCCATGAAATTAAAAGACGCTTACTCCTTGGAAGGAAAGTCATGACCAACCTAGATAGCACATTCAAAAGCAGAGACATTACTTTGCCAACAAAGGTCCGTCTAGTCAAGGCTATGGTTCTTCTAGTGGTCATGTATGGATGTGAGAGTTGGACTGTGAAGAAAGCTGAGCGCTGAAGAATTGATGCTTTTGAACTGTGGTGTTGGAGAAGACTCTTCAGAGTCCCTTGGCCTGCAAGGAGATCCAACCAGTCCATTCTGAAGGAGATCAGCCCTGGGATTTCTTTGGAAGGAATGATGCTAAAGCTGAAACTCCAGTACTTTGGCCACCTCATGCAAAGAGTTGACTCATTGGAAAAGACTCTGATGCTGGGAGGGATTGGGGGCAGGAGGAGAAGGGGACAACAGAGGATGAGATGGCTGGATGGCATCACTGACTCGATGGACGTGAGTCTGGGTGAACTCCAGGAGTTGGTGATGGACAGGGAGTCCTGGCATGCTGCGATTCATGGCATCTCAAAGAGTTGGACACGACTGAGTGACTGAACTGAACTGAACTGTCTAAAAAGTATAAAAGTGCTTTTTGTCACTTCTTAGGTCTCCTTTTTTTTAGAATTCATGTGTAAATTAAAACATTTTTTCTGTTTAAAATAAAATTTTCCAATATCTATTTAATAAACAAATTTTTGTGCTTAAATAAAGCATCTGTTATACTATGTGCTTAAGATGCAATGATGAATAAGATTATATTTGCACTACAGGACTCACATCACTTGCATTTATTCCTCCTTCTACATTTCTATTGCTGCTAAACCAGTCTTAACTAGCTCATTGACTCTATTCTCGTTCATATCCAATTCACCTCCACAGTGCTGCCAGATTAATTTCACTATAAAAAAAAAAAACACTTTGCATATATTACAATCTTTTTAAAAACTTGTGATCATTCTACATTTTCTAGCGAACTATGTTATATGTTTTTAACAGGTAGTCAAGGCAGTCAGCAATATGTTCTCCATCCTAGTTTGAAGCTCTCTGTCCACTCCCCCAAACCCTCTGTTCCTTCCAAACTAGTCTACACACTACTCCTACACAAGCCATATATATCCCTACTATCAAGCTTTAGTTCACACCATTTTCCTTGCCTGGGATGTATACTTCCTGCACTAAATGTATCTAAGTAGAAAAATACAATTTCAAGTATACAAAATATTTTCACAACTTTAGAGGTAACTTTTAAAAAGAATATCAGTTACTTGTTGAAAAAAACTATGGATATGTAACTTTTAAGAATATATTCTATTTTGTCTGTTAGGTGGTACATACCTGAGCTTCCTTTTTTGAGGTATGTACCACCTAATTGGAGAAATAGAATATATTTACTTAAAAGTTAAGTGTGTGTATATATATATATATACATACACACACACACACACACACAACTCTCTGCCTCTGTACACAAAATGCGGTGGTAGAACGAACTTAAAACACTTAAACAGAACTTTAAAATTCACACAATACATTATTTTATCATAAACGAGTTTTCCTATATTTTATACTGAAGGCTTTTTTGAGCTTGGCTTCGAGTTAATTATGTAAGATTAAGTTATTACTCTGAATTAGTATCCTTACCACAGTTCCATCATTACTCTCAGACTTGTAGAATTTTGAACTGTAAGAGGCTTGATAAATACTCAAGACTGTTTCTGAAGGCATGTAGTTATGAAATCAAAGTATCTCATCTGGATCTCATTTCTTAGCTGTCCAGGGTTTTTGCTACAACATCCAGAATCTAAGTTGCCAACTACTCCAACATATATGCATTGTAGGAAATGAAATTAAGAAATATTAATCACTAACTTTCTTCATAACTAGTCCAAGATACATGTAACAACATGTCACCAATTTAAATGATAATGCATATTTTTCTAAAGTTATTAATAATGATGAGAATTTCAGTGGTGATTTATTTGGACAGTAAGAAGCCTCTGGTCTATTATAACCTCACCTCTTTTTTTCTTTTAACCTTGATATGTTAGAACAAACACTTTATAAGTTAATCTTAAAGTAAGTTTTTTTTTTTTTAAAGCAAATTTTGAATTGCCAAGAATGAGTTCCTAAATTTGGCCAACCAATAGCTTTATATAGAATAACAGTAGTAGCAATAACAATAATAAAAATAATGATAATATTAACTGGCAGAATGCTTTTATGTGGCAAATTTTTCTAAAAACTTCAAATGAATTGATTTATTAAAAATCATATAGAATCCACCTATAAGGTGTACACCTTATGTACACCTATAAGGTGTACATCTCACCTGTACAGATGAGAAATATGAAGCTTCAAGGTTACTAAACTTGTTCAAGGGAACAAAGTATCTTCTAACTCAAACTACTGCCTCAAAGGATTGTTTTTATCTACTATACTATCTCTCAGAACTGCAGTCTTACTTCTATGGGAGCATCTGATTTGTATTTCTAAAAATGGAGAACAGAGTAGACAGTTTATCATTCTTTAGTCCTCAAATATTCTATAAAAAAAGTTGCAAATATCTGGAGCTAATTGTCTTTAAATATATTTTATAATAACGAGATAATAGCAGATTTGTAAAATCCATCAGTCCCCTTTTTTAACTAGTTCAGATTTAATAACATAAAATATGCTAGTAATTTTTCCTGAATACTTATTTAAATAATGTCATAGTTTCATCTGTCTGTTTTGTTAGCTGTTAATTTGTCATTAGACAAATTGTAATTTCTCAGGTTTCACTTTCCTGCTATGCCATGATTTATCAAGTTTTTTTCTGAAGATAGACGTTCAATCCACCAAACATTATTTTCTTTGCAGTACTTCATCTGATAAATGGAAATGATGACAACACAATGGAAAAATATCTCTAACACTGAAAATGTTTCTGTCTCATATTGAAGGTTTTGATAGAAGAGATACAGTGTACAATTAATTGTATGATTGACTAACCAACGGCTTTTTATTAAAAGAGAAAATATGTAATAAATAGGACTGATAAATGTAAGTCAGTGTAGAGTCACATTTTGACAGTCTCCAAGGCAACCTTCATTTTTTTAAAACTTGTTCATGATTTATGTTTTGGAAAAGTGGGAATTTCATTAAAAATAATTGAGTTCCATGGTGTTTCTTCAGATACAGAAACTTGATGATAGTTATCAAGCTTTTATGAGGGGTCTAGACATATGCTAGACATATGCTAGACATAGGATTCCCCTAAGAATACATGGAATTTAATTTGTCTATCAACTGCTTACTATCTTTACATTGCATAATATTCAACCTTCTTTATAGCCCTATCTACCTAAGGAGGTGCCCCATAAGAGGTCAAAGAAAATGTAGCAGTAGATTGAGACATTTTTTCTCTTTGATAATAACAATAACCAGCCTTTTTGAATACATATTACATGGAAGAAACTGGCTAAACATCTTTCATTTAATCATCAGTCTATCCTCAAGCAGCCCTTATAAGACATGTGTTATTTTTAATTCCATTTTTTTAGAGAAAACAGACACAAGGAAGTTAATTTACCCAACTAGGAAATATTAAGAGCCAAGTTCTAATCAATATGTATGAGTCTGTTCATGATTTATCAACCCAGTGAAAGCCTCTGTCTCTCCTTACTCCTGGCCTAGAGCCACAGGAAGTGAACAAAACCCATCTATGGTCCATCTTAAACTGGGCCACCATATTATATCCATCTGTATATTAAATGTTGAAAGATAAAAAGTAAATACGCAAAAGAGTGGGAAACCACACACCCAACGCCACTTGGAATCAGAACTCTGTGGTGTGGGAAAAATAGAGACCAGACTGGCAGTAGGGGTTCTCTCCTAAGATTCCAGAGAGATGGGCCCAGAATTTCTGTCTTCCTTTGGCCATCTCATGCTGAGATATAAATGAAAAAGTTTGATGACCTGGACTTCTGAGTCTCAATTTCATTGCAGAAGCCATAGAATGCTTAACTCCTCAGTCCTCTCCTAAGAGCTACAGGAAGACATCTCCATGAGTATACTTCCATGACTTCATGGAGGCACTGTCAATAAAAAAAAAATTCCTCCCATTTGTAAAGATTAAAATCTTAACTTATCAACAAGTCAACCCAAAATTAAGATGCAGCACTCCAATGGGAAACTCTTCCAAAACCACTGTCCAGCTTGACTCTACCCTTCCTATCACCCAATGAATGAATCACTTGCTTTGGACTATCTTATCCTTTTATCAATAACTAGGATAATTTATTACATGTTCTTAGACTAATCACCAAGAAACTGGTTAATATTTAAAATATTACCATGCATAAATTGATTGTGTTAAAGCTGTGTCTCAAGAAGTCTGTGTTAGTTGCTCAATCAAGTCCGACTCTTTGGGACCCCATGGACTGTAGCCCACCAGGCTCCTCTGTCCATGGAATTCCCCAGGCAAGAATACTGGAGTGGATTGCCATTTCCTTCCAGCATACATCTAAATAGGATTTAAATTGCTATTAGAGCTACCATAACTGTGCAATCTCCCTCCTGGGCACATACCCAGAAAAAAAAAAAAATGATCCAAAAGGATACATGCACCCCAGTGTTCACTGCAGCAGTATTTCTAACAACCAAAACATGACATGGAAGCAATGTAAATGTTCATCAGGAGAGTAATGGATAAAGAAGATGTGGTAAATACATACAATGGAATATTACTCAACCATTAAAAAGAGCGAAATAATGCAATTTGCAGCAACATGGGAAGACCTGGAGATTGTCGTGCTGAGTGAAGTAAGTCAGAGAAGGAGATACATCATATGACATTCCTTATATGTGAAATCTAAAAAGAAATGATACAGATGAATTTATTTACAAAACAGACACAGAGTTAGTGATGAATTGATGACTGTCTGGGGGAAGAAATGGAGGAAAGAGATAGTTAGGGGTTTGAGGACATGTACACACTGGTATATCTAAATGGATAACCAACAAGGTCCTAATAACACAGGGAGAGAATGGATACATGTACATGTATGGTTGAGTCCCTTTGCTGTCCACCTGAAACTATCACAACATTGTTAACTGGCTATACTCCAGTATAAAATAAAAAGTAAAAATGAAATTGCTATCATGTTAGCCAAACACAAATAAGCAGCAAAAATTGGTGGTGGTGGGGTTTTTCTGTGACTACACAAGTATATTATTAAAGAGATACCAAATGGCTTATTATCTATTTTACAAAAACAAGTATAAATGAACCCAGAGGGCTGAAATTTGACACTTGAGCGCTGAAATGGAAAACGAATATGAGAGCTCAAGTGAAGAATTTTGAACCAAAGATCGCGTTTGATTTCTTTCTTGTGTGGGGCATAATTTCAGCTTTTTATTATGTAAAACCATTGGTTCAGTTTGATAATACAGAAAAGCTACTTGACACAATTCACAAATTAAATTCACTGTTTGTATCAAACATTAATTATATTGTAAAATACACTTAAACCTGTACAAGCTGTAATTGGTTGTCTGAAATGGGCTGATGTCCTAATGACCACACAGCCCACTGCCTCTAATGCCCCATAAAAGTACCATCTGCCTGTGGTCCTGCAGCTCCTGGGACTTCTCCAGCTCTGTCTGCCACCCTTGTGTACTCTCACTCTAGTCTGGTTTCCATAGTTCCCAACCGTTGCAGCCTATATGGAATCTGTCACTCTGTAATAATAGCACAGTCGGACTGTCTGCTGGGCTTTGGTTTCAGCTTCCTCTGGCATGCCTCCAGGCAGCCTTGCTTCATATGTTGCCCCTAGGAGGCAAGTCTCTTCCTACCCACAAAGTTCCCTGGTATGCGTTCCCAAGCCTGATGCACTCACTGTTCCAAAAGAGTGGAGGAAAACTGATAGTGATGAGCAAATGTTGGTGCAAAAAATTTTTTGCCAGTTTCCAACTTCCTTCAGCATTTTAGAGTAAATAAAAGAAATAATAATTTAACTGAAGACTCAGAAGGATAATTTTATATCAAAATATTTGAAACATAAAATCTCTGACTAAGACATAAACTGTAGACTACAGCTATTCACAAATTTAGATCATATAATTGATATGTTTCAAATATTCTTAAGAAAAAAATTAAGTACCAGGTGCATTTAACTTTGGGCTTCCCAGGTGGCGCTAGTGGTAAAGAACCGGTCTGCCAATGCAGGAGACATTAGAGACAGGGGTTCAGTCCCTGGGTAAAGGAGACCTCCTGGAGGAGGGCATGGCAATCCACTCCACTATTCTTACCTGGAGAATCCCATAGACAGAAGAGCCTGGTGGGCTACAGTCCATAGGGTCGCAGAGACATGACTGAAGTAACAGCAGACACACACATTCACAGTATTGTGTATACTGACACTAATGTATTACAATAGCTTTATTAGTGGTATTTGGCATGAAGTCCTTTTATCACAAACTTCCTCAGGACTCTACGCACACAAAACAAGCTACAAAATGGAAAGCACTTTAGAGAAGAGCTGTCCGATAGAAATATAATATGAGCCACATAGGTAATTTTAAATTTTCTAGTATACATAAATAAATAAAAATTCAGAGGTGAAATTAATTTGAAGAAAAATTATTTGACTAAATATATTAAAAATACTCCTGCAAATAAATATATAAATTATATATAGATATAATAACTATATAAATGTAATAAAATATAAAATTATTGAGGTAATATAAAATTACTGAAATAATTTACATTGCTTTTTAAACGAATTCTTTGAAATCTTAAACTTTATAGCACATCTAATTTTGGACTAGCCCATTTCAACGGTTCAATACATGTGGCTAGTGGCTAACATATTGAAAGTGTAGCCTTAGAGGAATGAATATTTGCAATCAATTTCCTATAAAAATAATTATTTCTAAAGAAAAAAGACAAAGTTTATGCTTACTAATATCTCAAAATGATTTAAAACACTTTAATTCTTACCAAGTTTATAAACTCAGTTATCCAGTATAAACATGTAGTCATAAGCTATAGTTTTGAATTTGTATTGCTGTCAGATAAAAATTTGAGACCTCTCATTCAAGGCATCTAGCTGGCTGCATATTCTACTTAAAGATGTCCCAATCCTCTCTATGGAAATAAGTCTCCGAGACAAGACAAGACAGCTAATGGAATAGTACATGCAACGAAAAGAATATACAGCAACAGGGCATAAGAATTAGTGTTATTTTCAATCCCATTTGCAATTTCAAGGATGACATACCATTTCCATAAATTTGTATTTCCTTAATTAACTTTTTTATGCTCTCTTCTCTCCTTATCTCTTGAGAGACTCTACAAACTTAATGAGGATTGATCTCATCATACAAATTTAAGGAGAAAAACTCAACCTTTTAAAAGGCAGTTTCAGAAAAACCTTTAAATCTGTAGGAAAAAAATCTAGCATTTTTATTTTAAAAAGCCAAAAACCAACACCAAAAATGACCTCCTATAATTTATTAATCAATACCACAGGTATGCATTCACTCAACCAGCATCTTTTGCACAGACATTACATGTCGTATGTTGTGCACAGAGAACAGAAATAACAACAAAGAAGATCCTAGCTCCTGCCTAGTAGTTTACACTCTATTGAAGAGACAGACTGTGCACTCTTTGTACTCATATCAGAAATGCGCAAGAAGCTCTGAGAAAAGTATATGCAGGCCATTTGTATATGCAGAAGTATACACAGGCCATTGAGAAGGCATCTAACCACATTTAAGTGCCAGATAGCTCTGAAGGAAGAAATAGACAAGCTCAGCCCTGAAGGGTGTTAAGGCCAAAGTAAGAGAGCAGGAATAAAACAAGCAGTATTATGTGAAAGAAGAAAGGCTCAAATGAGGCGGTCTTTCATAGAGCTTCAGGAAAGTTTGTCTAGTAAGTCTGTAAATATGAGGAAAATGTGGCAAGAAATGACGCTGGGGAATTAAGTAAACAGAAGTCATATTTTGAAGATCCTGGTGCACCCATTCCAAGGATGAGCCACTGAAGGAACTTACATAGAAAAGTGACTTATCACAGCATACATTATAAAAGTCATTCTGGCTGCCTGTGAATATGACAGGGGATATGACAATATGTCTATTGTTGGGGAACAATTGTGGACTGAGGAAAACTCACTGAGAGAATAGTCCACCTTAAAAATCACATCAGTGATTAGAAGGAGTAAAACGAGAATGTGGTAATGATTTCCTGGTTTCTTGCTCTGGCAATAAATAGCTGGTTGTGCCAGTTGTTAAGGCAGAAGATCATAATAAATGCTAAATCAAACACCTGCTCTGTACCAGGCATTGTACTTGTTTTTTGTATTAAGTGATTTAACCTTTATAACAACCGTAGGAAGCAAGTGCTATAACTATCCAACTTAACCACTGCAGCAACAAAGATGTGGAAAGTTAAATAATTAAGATCACACAACTATATAGGTATTGGAGCCCAGACTTCAGTGCAAGCATCTGTCTCCAGATATACTAATCTTGGCCAGGATATTAAAAACACATTGGTAAGCCTACTTTCCAATATTTTGTTTTGGTCCATGATGGTTTCAGAGAATGTTAAATTGGAGCCTTAATTTCTATACCATTCTTGAGGAGAGATGCACACCCAAAGGTATTTGTTTCAAGAAACTTTATCAGATTCATTTAGAAATCTCCTTGCTGCATTGGAATCATTGCTCAACCAGCCAATATGATTCTCTTAGAACTTTCAATACAAAACTCATAAAACATATCCATCCTTAAAGGACTTTATCATTAAAAACATGCATTTATGGAAGGAATTTCCATTTGGAATTCAGCATCATATTATGGGGATTCTCCAGGCAATAATACTGGAATGGGTTGCCATGCCCTCCTCCCTGGGATCTTCCCAACCCAGGGATCAAACCCGTATCTCTTATGTCTCCTGCATGGGCAGGCAGGTTCTTTACCACTAGCGCCACCTGGGAAGCCCTATTATTAAGGTTACCACAGCCCCAGTTTGCCAAACAGCAGTAGTTTATGCTTGTTATCAGCATTTAACTATTAATAATAGTCCCTTTAATATCTGTTTAACTCAGATATTTTGGCTTAGAAGATAAATTGATTATTTGATTTGGGCATGCACAAAGAAGAGAAATTCCAATAATCTTGATACTGTGCATATATATGAATGTGTATGTGTGTGTGTGTGTGTGTTACTGATCATGGGATTCCTTCCAATCCATACCTCATCTGCTTCACCATTCCACCCTTCTCAGTCTATATAACTACAAATGACTATAAAACCAAACATGGAGACTACAAATCCTCTTTTTCAAAGCTTAAAAACTATCAGACCAAGTATGGAACTAAAAGGTTCAAAACAACATAGAGCAAACTTTCCCTCTTCCTGATTTTGGAGACCAGATTTTTAAAATATCCCAAGAAAAGGTGAAATAGAGGAAGGAGAAACCACATATATAAGAAACAGAGAGAAAGAATCCAATAGCATCAACCATATCAATGGCAGGCATTCAAGCAGAATACCGTGTGACTTCACACATAACTTTCTGGTATGAGCGACTGCCAACAGCAAAGCATGGTTCGTCAGTTGACTAGTTTGGGACTTTCAGCCCTCACACATGTTCCATCAGACCCATCCCCGTGTGCTATCCAGAGAACCAAGACATTTGAACAACTTAGACTCCTGGAGGAAAGGTGATTATGTATAGGAAAAATCTTTCCCTTGACTAAAGTGATGTTAAAATGCTAAGAAATATTTTACTTTGAGTTTCACTGAGAGTGTTATTTTATTTCATTTCCAGGCATTTTTCAATAAAAGATGAATTTACCTAACGCTTTGACTCCCTGTTTACTCCTACCTCTGAGTGGGGCAAACCCTTCTTGACAATAGAAAGGAGAATAAGAAATTTCAGCAACTAATTGCCTGGGTTGCTATAAAACCAAACCAACCTACTCAAGACACTAGGGAGTTCAGTTCAGTTCAGTTCAGTCGCTCAGTCATGTCCTACTCTTTGCAACCCCATGGACTGAAGCATGCCAGTCCTCCCTGTCCATCACCAACTCCCAGAGTTTACTCAAACTCATGTCCATTGAGTCATTGATGCCACCCAACCATCTCATCCTATGTCGTCCCCTTATCCTCCTGCCTTCAATCTTCCCCAGCATCAGGGTCTTTTCAAATGAGTCAGTTCTTCACAGCAGGTGGCCAAAGTACTGGAGTTTCAGCTTCAATATCAGTCCTTCCAATGAATATTCAGGACTGACTTCCTTTAGGATGGACTGGTTCGATCTCCTTGCAGTCCAAGGGACTCTCAAGAGTCTTCTGCAACACTGCAGTTCAAAAGCATCAATTCTTTGGCACTCAACTTTCTTTATAGTCCAACTCTTATCCATACATGACTACTGGAAAAACCATAGCTTTGACTAGATGGACCTTTGTTGGTAAAGTAATGTCTCTGCTTTTTAATATGCTATCTAGGTTGGTCATAACTTTTCTTGGACTGAGTCTCTGTTTTTCCAGACCATGGTCCTACCAGAAAGAATGGGACCTTCATTTCTACTCAGTTTCAGCTGGGCACAATGAATGAATGATCCATTCATTTCACAAATATTTATTGAGTGTCTCCTCTGTACCAAGCACTAACATAAACATTTAGAATGCATTAGTGAACAAAACTATGGCAGATTGTATTCTCCAAATATTGTTACACCTACATTTTTCACCCCACATGTTTTTTTTCCTGACTCTTGATAGGGCTCAAGAGTCTAGAGACTCTGATATCAAAAGGTCTGTTGTATGTCTTTTGGGATTTGGCAATAAATGATATCTTCTGATTTTCTCTGTCTTGAAATATACACTGAAGGAATCCTGAAAAACCTGGCTGGTTAGCCAGAGTAAGGCAGCCATACCAGACAATTCATGGGGAGTGAACACTTAAAGATACCTGAAAAGCCTCACCTATTTCAGCTCTAAGTCCAACTACATTCTTCACCAAGACAAACTTCTTCCTCCTAAGGAGGAACACCACTTTTAACAAGTAGAAATTGGAATTGAAGAGTCCAGAAAATATTAAATATTTAGTTATAACAAAATGTAATATATTATGTAATATGTATGTAAGAACTGCACATTAAAAACTTGAGAACACATGGAAGAAATTTTTAAAGTCTGAACAAACACAGTACAAATAAATTATGATCATGGATTATAAGACTTAATATTATTAAAATGTCAATTCTCTAGACACTATAGATTTAGTAATTCCAATTAAAGTATCAGCAGCATTTTTTGGTAGGAATTGACAAGCTGATCCCAAAAATCTGGAGAAATAAAAGAAGTGGAATAGACAAAATACTTTGGAAGGAGACCAACAAAGAAGGTGAAACTGCACTGGATTTCAAAACTTAGCACAAAGTTACAATTATCAAAACAGTTTTGTATTAGAGAAAAAAATGGACACACACATCAACAGAATAGAAGACAGACTGCATAAATAGATCTCTACATTTATCATCAATTGACTCTTATACATGTGCAGTTTAAAGGGAAGAGGGTATTCCTTCCAACAAATAATGCTGGACAACTATCAATACAAGCAAAATTGAGTTTAATCATTATCTTGCACCATCACCAAAAATTAGCTCACAATGTAGATGGACCACAATGTTAATTACAAAACCCAAAACTATAAATATTGGGTAAAATATTAGGAGAAAATATTTTTGGCCTTGGGTTACATAAAGTGATTTTAAGTTAAGATGTCAAAAATACAATTCATAAAACTAAAAAGAGACAATGTTTCTATAAATTATTATACATATTAATTTATTAGGTATCAATAATTGAATGTTATACAAAGAACGTTATCTATGTTGTATTTGTAGTATGGAAAAGTAGAAGGTCAGACGTTAGACCATTAATATTAATTGCTCTTTGTCTCTAGCTGAACTGTCCTGTTAAACTGCTAATATAATTATTTTTCAAAGAGGCTTACCCTTGTTTTTCTACATTAAAAACATTAATATCCTCCAAAAAATCTACAAAATAAAATCCATATTTGTTTAAATATGTCACTCAAGGTATTTCCCTTCTTCTCCAGTCTTATGCTCCATTATTCCTCACATCTTGTACTGCACATACCAGCAATACCCAGCATTCTTGGATTATCTCTTGTGCTCTGTCTTTGGATATCCTTCTTTCTACCAAAAATAACAAAATAGAGTCATTTTTTGTTATGTATCTAATTATGCCTGGCCTAACCACTATAATATACTAGGGGAAGTTATCTTTGAAAAGGGATAATTAACTCTGTTAAATGAGAAATTCCACTTCTTGGTACTTAACCAAGAGACATGAAATGAACATGAAAGTTAACAAAAACACTCTAAAAAATGTTTTTAGAATCTTTAATCATAATACCCCCAAACTGGAAAAAGCCAGATATTCATCAACAGAAGAACGGATGAAAGAGTTGGGCTATACTCATCTCACACGCTAGTAAAGTAATGCTCAAAATTCTCCAAGCCAGGCTTCAGCAATATGTGAACTGTGAACTTCCTGATGTTCAAGCTGGTTCTAGAAAAGGCAGAGGAACCAGAGATCAAATTGCCAACATCCGCTGGATCATGGAAAAAGCAAGAGAGTTCCAGAAAAACATCTATTTCTGCTTTATTGACTATGCCAAAGCCTTTGACTCTGTGGATCACAACAAATTGTGGAAAATTCTGAAAGAGATGGGAATACCAGACCACCTGATCTGCCTTTTGAGAAGTCTATATGCAGGTCAGGAAGCAACAGTTAAAACTGGACATGGAACAACAGACTGGTTCCAAATAGGAAAAGGAGTATGTCAAGGCTGTATATTGTCACCCTGCTTATTTAACTTCTATGCAGAGTACATCATGAGAAATGCTGGACTGGAAGAAACACAAGCTGAAATCAAGATTTCCGGGAGAAATATCAATAACCTCAGATATGCAGATGACACCACCCTTATGGCAGAAAGTGAAGAGGAACTAAAAAGCCTCTTGATGAAAGTGAAAGAGGAGAGTGAAAAAGTTGGCTTAAAGCTCAACATTCAGAAAATGCTAATTCATGGGAAATAGATGGGGAAACAGTGTCAGACTTAATTTTGGGGGGCTCCAAAATCACTGCAGATGGTGACTGCAGCCATGAAAGTAAAAGACGCTTACTCCTTGGAAGGAAAGTTATGACCAACCTAGATAGCATATTCAAAAGCAGAGACATTACTTTGCCAACAAAGGTTCGTCTAGTCAAAGCTATGGTTTTTCCTGTGGTCACGTATGGATGTGAGAGTTGGACTGTGAAGAAGCCTGAGCACCGAAGAATTGATGCTTTTGAACTGTGGTATTGGAGAAGACTCTTGAGAGTCCCTTGGTCTGCAAGGAGATCCAACCAGTCCATTCTGAAGGAGATCAGCCCTGGGATTTCTTTGGAAGGAATGATGCTAAAGCTGAAAGTCCAGTACTTTGGCCACCTCATGCGAAGAGTTGATTCATTGGAAAAGACTCTGATGCTGGGAGGGATTGAGGGCAGGAGGAGAAGGGGACGATAGAGGATGAGATGGATGGATGGCATCACTGACTCAACGGACGTGAGTCTGAGTGAACTCTGGGAGTTGGTGATGGACAGGGAGGCCTGGCGTGCTGCGATTCATGGGGTCGCAAAGAGTCAGACACGACTGAGCGACTGAACTGAACTGATATCCATAAAACAAGAGTAACATTTAGTAATGAACTCCAAACATACCGTAACACAGAATAATCTCAAAAATAGGCCAAAGGAATGAAGCCTTTTATAAAGGGTTATATGTTTTATTTTCCATTTATATGAAGTTCTAAAACAGGTAAATTAACCTATTTTACCTGGAGAAAAAATTTGAGAAGAAATAGCTATTTCTGTGGGTCTGGAGGATTATCAGGTGATTTTCTAGACTGATGACAGTGTTCTATACAGAAGCCATACAGAATGTACTGGATAGAGGTTTCAGTTACACAGGTGTGTGCACTTCTCAAAACACATCAAATGTTATATTTAGATTTTGCATTTCATTTAACGTAAATTTTACCTAAAAACAGGATCAGTAAGTGAATATCTAAGTGTAGTTAATGATATGTGTGCTGAAATGTTGAGGAGTTAAGCATATAGATGTTTGCAATTTACAATGATACACATTAACAGAAGTTCGATATCCAAAACATAAAACCTCCTGCAAATCAACAAATACTTCCGCAAACCTGTAAGAAAAAAAAAAAAAGAAGCAGTTCTATAGAGAAATGGGCAAAGTGAAAAACATGTGCTTTCTAACAGAGGGAGAACACTCTGGCATACCTCACAGCAAAGTCCTCTAAACTATCTCCTATAGTAATGGAAATAAAAACAAAAATAAACAATTGAAACATAATTAAAAGTTTCTACATAGCAAAGGAAACTATAAACAAGGTAAAAACACTCAGAATAAGAGAAAAATAATAGCAAATGAAACAACTGAAAAAGGATTAATCTCCAAAAATATACAAGCAGCTCATGCAGTTCAACATTCAGATCAGATCAGATCAGTCGCTCAGTCATGTCCAACTCTTTGCAACCCCGTGAACTGCAGCACACCAGGCCCCCCTGTCCATCACCAACTCCCGGAGTTCACCCAGACTCACGTCCATCGAGTCAGTGATGCCATCCAGCCATCTCATCCTCTGTCGTCCCCTTCTTCTCTTGCCCCCAATCCCTCCCAGCATCAGAGTTTTTTCCAATGAATCAACTCTTCGCATGAGGTGGCCAAAGTACTGGACTTTCAGCTTTAGCATCATTCCTTCCAAAGAAATCCCAGGGCTGATCTCCTTCAGAATGGACTGGTTGGATCTCCTTGCAGTCCAAGGGACTCTCAAGAGTCTTCTCCAACACCACAGTTCAAAAGCATCAATTCTTCAGTGCTCAGCCTTCTTCACAGTCCAACTCTCACATCCATACACGACCACTGGAAAAACCATAGCCTTGACTAGATGAACCTTTGTTGGCAAAGTAATGTCTCTGCTTTTCAATATGCTATCTAGGTTGGTCATAACCTTCTTTCCAAGGAGTAAGCGTCTTTTAATTTCATGGTTGCAGTCACCATCTGCAGTGATTTTGGAACCCAAAAAAAGAAAAGTCTGACACTGTTTCCACTGTTTCCCCATCTATTTCCCATGAAGTGATGGGATCAGATACCATGATCTTCATTTTCTGAATGTTGAGCTTTAAGCCAACTTTTTCACTCTCCTCTTTCACTTTCATCAAGAGGCTTTTTAGTTCCTCTTCACTTTCTGCCAGAAGGGTGGTGTCATCTGCATATCTGAGGTTATTGATATTTCTCCTGGCAATCTTGATTCCAGCTTGTGTTTCTTCCAGTCCAGCATTTCTCATGATGTACTCTGCATATAAGTTAAACAAGCAGGGTGACAATATACAGCCTTGACGTACTCCTTTTCCTATTTGGAACCAGTCTGTTGTTCCATGTCCAGTTCTAACTGTTGCTTCCTGACCTGCATATAGACTTCTCAAAAGGCAGATCAGGTGGTCTGGTATTCCCATCTCTTTCAGAACATTAGAAAGACAAATAACCCAGTCAAAAAATGGGCAGAAGACCTAAACAGATTTTTCTCCAAAGAAGACACACAGACAGCTAACAAACACATGAAAAGATGCTCAACACTGCTTATTATTAGAGAAACACAAATCAAAACTACAAAGCAGTATCACCACACACAGGTCAGAATGGCCACCATCAAAAAAATCCACAAACAAATGTTGGGGAAATGGAAGCCTCCTGCACTGTTTGTAAGGATATAAATTGATACTGCCTCTATGGAGAATAGTATGGAGATTCCTTAAAAAACTAGGAATAAAATACCATATAACACAGCAATCTCACTACAGGGCATATACCCTGAGAAAACCATAATTGAAAAAGGCACATGTGCCCCAATGTTCATTGCAGTACTCTTTACAGTAGCTAGGACATGGAAGTAACCTAGATATCCATTGACAGATGAATGGATAAAGAAGATGTGGTACATATATACAATGGGATATTGCTCAGCCATAAAAAAGGAACACATTTGAGTCAGTTCTAATGAGGTGGATGAATCTAGATCCTATTATACAGAGTAAAATAAGTCATAAAGAGAAAGACAAGTATCATATATTAAAGCACATATATGGAATCTAGAAAGGTGATACTGATGAACCTGTATCAGGGCAGCAATAGAGATGCAGACATAGAGAAAAGACTTGTAGACACAGTAGGGGAAGGAGAGGGTGGGACAAACTGAGAGAGCAGCATGGAAACATACACATTACCAGAGGTAAAACAGATAGCCAGTGGGAGCTTGCTGTATGATGAAGGGAGCTCAAACCTATTGCTCTGTGACAACCTAGACGGGTGGGATAGAGTGGGAGAGAGGTTCAAGAGGGATGGGACATATGTATACCTATAGCTGATTCATGTTGATGAATGGCAGAAACACAATACTGTAAAGCAATTATCCTCCAATTAAAAATACATACATTTTTAAAAATGCACTTCTTGAATAAGAAACTTAAATTGCAATAAACATATATAAAAGATGGACAGCCTCATCATTAAATAAGATAATGCAATTAAAGCAACAACGGGATACAATTTCAAACATATTAGAGTAGTAAGTCGGAGTAGGCAATGGCAACCCACTCCAGTACTCTTGCCTGGAGAATCCCAGGGATGGCAGAGCCTGGTGGGCTGCCGTCTATGGAGTCACACAGAGTCAGACACGACTGAAGGGACTTAGCAGTAGTAGCAGCAGCAGAGTAGTAATAAGAACTATAATCAAATTTAGTAAGTAATAAGAACGATGCTCAAACTTGGAAAAACTCTGCTGAATGGCTTTTAAATTATACCACTATGGACAGTAATAACAAATTAGAAATAAAAAATTATAATATATGCATGCCCTAGATTTTCAGATATATAATATGGAGAAACTCCTGGGTTATGTTCATCAGAGGGTATATATAAGGATGTATATTAAAACACACATTAGTAGGAAAAATGGACAGATAAACTGTAGGGCATTTTTACAGAATTCTAGATAGCAGGTAAATTGAACTAGATCTACATCAAATTAACATATTTGAAAATAAAATATCAGGGCAGCAAAGCTAGTGGCAAAAGCAAAGATACAGCATGCTTCTGCTTATGTAAATACTGAAAATACAGAATACTGTGTGTGTGTATATACATATATATATATGTATATATATATGGATATTTGTGTGTATCACAGAAGCAAGGCAATTTATAGAAACATACCAAACACAGGCAAATTACAGGTTTCTTTAAGGAAGTAAAAGTTATGAGAATTTATATCTTGAAAATTACTGTTCAGAACAAAAGCTCAAAAGCATTCTTCCTATTTGAAAGAAGCTACCCTATACCCTAAGTCACCATGAAATCACTCTGTTGCCAATAAAACCAGTGAATATGATGATATTTAAGAAGGCTCCGTGATTCTCATGAGGGCTTTTATAACCTTTGGCTCCACATGACTTTTTCTGGAAAAATCTGCCCAAGTGGTAAAAGTAATGATAACAACCCTAGTTTGTTTTAAAAGGTGACTTTTAGGTGACTAAAAAGTCAATTACACAGGTATATCCCCATTAGGTACACAGTATAGGTACCTGAAATCTATTCCATACACATAGTAAAAGTTAAAAAAATAATAAAAAATTAAAATTATATACAATTTCAAGGTTGTGTATAAAATAAGGATAAAGTCATGAGTCGAATGGGAATTTATCATTATATTTTAATTCTCTTTCAAAAGGATAGAGGGGAAAAAAAACCAAGATTCTAAGAAGAATCGAGGTAATGACGAATGACACCATAGTCTTTCACTCTCTGAATCTCTATACTAAGTGGTCAGAGTAACAAACTATAAAACTTTAAACTCCCCAAAAATATTTACTGTAAAATCAGGTGACAAGCATGAGAATTAAAGAGCACACAGACAAACCACCCACATCCACAAGACCAGCTTAATATCAGCGTTGACAGGAGAGAATAGAAAGGGAAACAACTAGGAGTCTGACTGAGAACAGATGGCTGCTTTGTCTTTTTCAATTATGGTTTTCTCAGGGTATATGCCCTGTAGTGAGATTGCTGTGTTATATGGTAGTTTTATTCCTAGTTTTTTAAGGAATCTCCATACTATTCTCCATAGACGCAGTATCAATTTATATTCCTACAAACAGTGCAGGAGGCTTCCATTTTCTCCAACATTTGTTTGTGGATTTTTTTGATGGTGGCCATCAAAAAAATGGCCATCAAGATGGCTGCTGCTCATTCCATTTTCAGTGGAATGAACAGCAGCCATCTTGAAAGCTGTATCTGAACTGCCAAGAATTTAACCCACTCCATTAGTGGGTAAATGCCAAAGATTACTGTAAAATAGAAAGACCTGAAGTGGACTACCTAACAAGAAGTCTCAGAACTGACCAGAGATGGCTCCCTTCCAGGCTGATAGGACCTAATACCAAGAAGAAAATGCTGGGAGTAAAATCAAAACTGCAAGATAGCCACACTAACCAGGATGGCTCTTAGTTTTATGCTGATATGAAGTGGAAGCTCCAGAGACCCCCAAAATGACCAAGGATAAGTAAGAAAGATAATTTACAGATATTTGTGTCCAAAAAGAAAATCTGTAATGCTGTAACAAGCATTTTAATATAATTGCAATGCTGGTCCTGCTGAACACATTCATGAACATCCATATGAAAATTCAGTCTAGAAGAAGAAAGGAGGAGTTCCATGGTGTCCCTCACCTTGTCTCTTCTTAAAAAATATTTCAAAAGTTGCTGATAATATAAGCTACTAATATATGTGACAGAGTTCTAGGGGTTCTTCATTAACTACTAAAGCAAAGAATTTCCATCATTAGTCAGCCTTCAGATCTAGACTGGTCTACACTGAAAGAGATTAGCCACATTCAAAGACATTGGGACTGTATAATGGGAAAACATACCCATTCTAAATTGAAATAAGTAATTCTCTAAATCCTCTCTGAAATCAGTCATTTGCTTCTATCTATCTGCATATTTGCACATGTATTTCTAATATTTGGGACTCAAATGATGCTCAAAAATAAACTTTTAAATAATATTGGTTTATAAATTCTCTTTAAAATGCTTAAGTTATGTATGTAATAACACAGATACTAGAAATTAACACCCAAGTGTTATTGGATGACTATTTAAGGCCCTTATAATACCACAAATATACATAAACAATACTATTTGCTATAACCATTCTTACATTCTCCTGGAAGAACAGCATCCAATCCTAGTACTAAGAATAAAAAGTAAAAATTTGAGTTAGGTAAGATATGCTTTGATTCCCAAGATACGTTTTCTCAAAGCAACAATGAAGGATTGTTTTCTTTGGTTTTATTTTTTAGAAAAAAAGGGGAAAGAGAAAGGAAGGAAAAGGAAGGAAAACGTGCTATACCTTTCAACTACAAATACAAATGAAGTGAACTGAAGTGAAAGTCCCTCAGTTGTGTCCGACTCTTTGCGATCCCATGGACTATAGTCCATGGGATTCTCCAGGCCAGAATACTGGAGTGGGTAGCCGTTCCCTTCTCCAGGGGGTCTTCCCATATCCAGGGATCGAACCCAGGTCTCCTGCATTGCAGGCAGATTCTTTACCCGCTGAGCCACAAATACAAATGAAATAATGATATTTTGGTGAATTCCAGTAAAGCTCAACTCATCCAAATTCTAAGATGCAATGATGATAATCTGTTATCTGGAACAAGAAATTAGTTGATTATACTCATAAAAGTTCTAGAAATTCAAGGGAAAGGGTTGGCTTTCAGTTATATGGAATAAATAGGAATGAGATATTTTTATTACTCTGTAACTTCAGATTTCCCCATAAATATTCTCCAATTTCCAGCTTTTAGTACCCATATTTTATACTCAGTCATTTTATGAATTTACTTCTCTTGACAAGCATGTGTATTTGATCGCAGCAGTCATTACACATCTTTATCTACCCAGCCATATTGCCTTTTGGCCTGAGTTGATTTCACATAAATATCTGAATGTTTGTTTCAGAAAGTGGGCTTCAGAAACTAATAACAGGAACCAGGAATGCCTGATAGTTCAATTAGGGACACAAAACTACAAAGGCCAAGTGAGCAAACAGCTCATCTCTGGAAGTGTATTCTTTCCAGAACAATAGACTGTGAGTCCCTAAAAGGCATGAATGATAAACTGTATCATTTTACACCTTCAGTGTTTAGTGCAGTGCCTGGCACACAGTAGGTACCAAACAAAATATGCTGGATAAAAAATAATGGAAAAGTATAAAACACACATATGCTTTCCACAAAGAGGAAAAGATTTCAGACCTCGAAATCTTGAATGATCTTAAAAAAGTTAGTCTCAAGAATCCCTGAAATAATTTAGTATTGAAGAAAGATGCTAGAGAAGGGAAATAGATATTTCCCTTTCCTCCACCCATTTCTTTCTTCATTTTCTTTTTCCTCCACTGCTTTTTATCTTTCTCCTGCAACTTGGTGATGCACAATTTTCTTGTATTACTTTATTTTTGCTATAGCAAAGAAAATATATTAGTTAAAATAAAAAATTTTCAAAGTAAAAGAATAACTTTACAGTTGAGTCCCTATATATGCCAGGCATCTTAGATACATTATATAATTTAATCTTCATAAACACAACCTAAAATGTGATTATTACAATTTTTTAGGTGAGGAAACTACAAGGCAAATGATTGATCACAAGTTAAACAATGGAACAATGGAATAGTACATAATACAAAGTCTTTTGACTTCAAATCTCATGTTCTTTCCATACTAACCTATCTTTTACAAAGTAACTAATTTAAGGCTATACTATTTATATTGTAAAGTATTCTTTTAAATAAATTTATAACAGATTTCCTTAAACTCCCTAAATATATAAACAATGTTTAAATTCATATAAAATCCATTTAATAAATGAGTTTTACAAAACACAGGTTTAAAGTCCACTACAATTAGATATCTAGTATTAATGACAATTCAATAATACATATTTAGAAGAAAGTGAATTGCAAGTAAGGAATCTAGCATCTATTTTAATCTTTGCCATTGATTTATGTGTGACACGTAATCACATTCTCCTAGTGAATTCACCTGTTTTCAAATTTTAGAATATAAAAAAAAATGCTGACCACCAAACTGGGATATTTGAAAACTAGCTATCTCCTCAGCTAACTTGTTAATTTCTTAAAAATAAAAATAGTGTAAATATGTAAAACAATCCAAATTGATCTAAAAGTAAAGGATGTTAAAGACAGAGATAGAAAAGCAGCTTCAAGAATTTCCTCTGATAGGCACAGAAAAACAATTCACACACACACACACACACACACACACACATATATACCCATATATATATATATATTACAAATGACCATTTTAGTTGCTTTTTAATTGAATGTTGTGCTATCATAGTACTTCACTAGAAAACTGCTAGACAAGTAATTTACCAGAATAGAAACCAAAGTAATTCAGATTTTTTTCTAAAAGCTTAACTTCAAATATTTTGTAAACTCTAGAAGAGTAAAATGGGTCACCTATAAAGACTTTTATTTTTATTTATGGTAGCTTTAGCAATGAAAAATGTCATACAAATTCAACCTAGAATAATATCACTACATTTGTTACCCCAAAATCTATTCTACTCATTCACCATTCAATATTTTTACAAAGTTACTAAGAGCTACCACTGGTAGAAATGGTGGGGCTATAGAGGAGAATAAAAAAGGTACAGTTTCTGCTCTCATGGAGTTTACATTGCAATGGGAGGTAATTAATTAGCTAAAGAAAGCCATATCAAAACAAATTCAGAGATTAAAATTTAAGGGAAATTTTTAAAAATAACTATGTATATGGGGCATTTATATAATTGATGCTTGCATGCATGCTCAGTCACTTCAGTCATGTCCAACTCTTTGCGACCCTGTGGACAGGAGCCCACAGGTTCTTGTCCATGGGATTCTCCAGGCATGAACAGTAGAGTGGGTCACCATGCCCTCCTTCCAGAGGTCATCCTAACCCAGGGATCCAACCCCAGTCTCTGGCATTTCCTGCATTGGCAGGTGGGTTCCTTACCACTGGTGCCACCTGGGAAGTCCATATATTATCAATACTATGTATAAAATAACTAATGAGTACCTACTGTATAACACAGGTAACTCTACTCAATGTACTATGGTGACAAATGGGAAGGAATTCCAAAAAAGAGGGGATATATGTACACACATAGATGGTTCACTTTCACTTTTGTGGGTGGTCTTCTCTGCATCCATATCCCTTCTTCCACCAACAGAACTTTTAAACAACATCACAGCATACACCTAAACCAACTCCCTGCTCCAGTGGACAATTTTCCATAGTTTAAGATAATCATATCTCCATTTTCTTAGCCACAATGATTGGTACAAGAATGGGGATATTAAGTCATTCAGAATCCAGTGGATTTGGAGAGACATTTCCTGTGGATTAAATTTTTTCCTTCCTTATCAAAAAGTATCCCAATGGCTATATTCTTTTCTGCTGGTTCTAAATGTACAATTTAGCTCCTGGCACTTCTATAAACCAACTATGGAGTCACAGGTAGACAACCAACTTGAAAATAGTGTTAATTTTCCTTAGTGGGGAAGCAGGAAGCAAGGCAAAAAAAAAAAGAAAAAGTCATCTCCAGCACCACAATCCACAAACATCAATTCTTTGGCACTCAGACTTCTTTATGATCCAACTCTCACATCCATACATGACGACAGGGAAAACCATAGCTTTGACTATATGGACCTTTGTCAGCAAAGTGATGTCTCTGCTTTTTAATAAGCTCTCTAGTAAAGCCAGGAGAAGTTATGGTTTTAAATGGGTGATCAGGGAAGAAGTCTTTGTGAAGGTAATATTTAAACAAAGTCTTGAAGAATTTAGGAAGCTAGTGATGTCAACATCTAGGAGGAAAGCTTTCTAGATAGAGGGAAGGACAAGTGCAAAGGTCCTGAGGCACTTCTTTATCAATTATCATTTTAGAATCTTATCAACATTAACTTCAAAAACCTCTAAATTTCCTTTCAGTGTTAGATGGGTCTTGCCACAAATATAAGATTCATATTGTGTTTACAGCCAAAAGGGAAACTTCCTGTAACTGTGAGTCTGTCATTGTGAGTGTGCATGACAGAATAACTTGGGGTAAAGGAAGACTTGAAATTACATTTTGTCATTTTGTTAATCAGTTCCTTTCAGCCAGTGTAAATTATCATACAGAGCACAAACGTGAGACCCTGGCTGACCCAGGTTTGAACTTGAGCTCTGCCACTCTGGAGACTGGAGCCACTTACCTGATCTCCAGGCATAAAAGAATGAAATAATACCCATCTGAAGCATCTTTGTGAAGACCAGGTGAAAATACAAATTCAAGTCTTTGTGTCCTTCAATAAAATTAATTTTTTTTTTCTTTAAACAAAAAGAGAGAAATGTGTTCTGGTCAGATATTTAAACCCTGAATCAAATTATTCATTTGATTTTCTTAAATTGGATTGTACAACATTTTCTAAAAAATCCTAAAGCGCCCATACATAACAAAATCAAAATCAGAATATACAATGTCCTCTTCAAAACTTTGCACCAATGTCTTCTGAATCTTTGGTCTAGAAGACATGGCATCAAAGCAGTTCCTACTTTATAATTACTCAACTCTCTCTCTCCCACTTTTGCTTTGTCTCACTCTCCTCAGACCTCAAAATGACTGTAGATGCAGCATCCCACAGCAGTATAAAAATAAAGTCCAAGGGACTCTCAAGAGTCTTCTCCAACACCACAGTTCAAAAGCATCAATTCTTCAGTGCTCAGCCTTCTTCACAGTCCAACTCTCACATCCATAAATGACCACTGGAAAAACCATAGCCTTGACTAGACAGACCTTTGTTGACAAAGTAATGTCTCTGCTTTTGAATATGCTGTCTAGGTTGGTCATAACTTTCCTTCCAAGGAGTAAGCGTCTTTTAATTTCATGGCTACAATCACCATCTGCAGTGATTTTTGAGCCCCAAAAAATAAAGTCTGACACTGTTTCCCCATCTATTTCCCATGAAGTGATGGAACTGAACTGAACTGAAGACAGCATATTGAAAAGCAGAGACATTACTTTGTCAACAAAGGTCTGTCTAGTCAAGGCTATGGTTTTTCCAGTGGTCATGTATGGATGTGAGAGTTGGACTATAAAGAAAGCTGAGCACTGAAGAATTGATGCTTTTGAATTGTGGTGTTGGAGAAGACTCTTGAGAGTCCCTTGGACTGCAAGGAGATCCAACCAGTCCATTCTGAAGGAGATCAGCCCTGGGATTTCTTTGGAAGGACTGATGTTGAGGCTGAAACTCCAATACTTTGGCCACCTCATGCAAAGAGCTGACTGATTGGAAAAGACCCTGATGCTGGGAAATATTGAGGGCAGGAGGATGAGATTGTTGGATGGCATCACCAACTCTATAGAATGGGGTTTGGGTGGACTCCAGGAGTTGGTGATGGACAGGGAGGCCTGGTGTGCTGCGGTTCATGGGGTCGCAGAGTCAGACACAACTGAGTGACTGAACTGAACTGAATTGTAATTTTTCACGTTAATACATAGTCTGAATAATTATTTTCATGGCTTCATAATGTTTCATTAAGTGAATGACAAAAGGTATATAACGATATGTCCTACTATCACCTTTTAGAGGAAATACATATTTAACTGGTCATCAATTCTCTGCAGAACATAATTTCAGATGTTTTTAAAATGTTTTGATGGAAACACTTTTCTCTGCAGAGTACTTACCTTTGCCATCTATTGAAGAATGCAAGGCAATCAAACTATGTCAGTTTGTGCCAACTCAGGAAGGCTCATGCATCTATTTCAATATGGAATGTCAATTTCTCAGTTGAAGGCTCAGCGGTCTCTCTCTGCCTACCCTCTTTAAATTGACTATGAGAAAATGGTAGAGTACCCATCTTAGTATCCAGCTGCTTGCTATATACCTGGTCTAAGCACACAGATATATCCTTGGTCTGGTAGTGGCTTTAATACTTAAAATTACAAAACTCATTCAGATCTTTGAGTTTACCAAATTTAAACTTTGGAATTTCTTACTTTTATTTTACTTCTCCAAAACACTTATAATAAAGACTCATCTCTCACAGACACTTCCCAATTTACTTTTTTACAAAATCAAATTTTCCCTTCCTAGCAGTTCTCTGTGTGAAATTGCTTACTTTTGGAAGCATGACCTCAAAAAAAAAAAATCCAAAGACCTATTTAGTAGTAAAGACTCCTTATACTCTTTAAAACTTTAAACCACTAATAGGTAAAATTATTACAGCTAACATTTATTATGGACTCACTATTAACCAAGCATTTAATTAACCAAGTTAATTAATAATTAACCAACAGTGTAAAGTGCCTTATATATTTTTTAATTTGATCATTATAAAATCATTATGAAACAGGTAATATTAGCTTCATTTTATTAGGAGAGGACATGGAGTTTTTAAGGTTTATGAAAAGCTTATTCAACATCACATTATGTGTAAATGTTGCTATTGAGATAGGAATGATCAATTTTATTTAACTTAGACATCAAAGATAAAATAATTAAACAACATCATCATTCAGAAAAGATGAGATAAGCAAACCTCCTGAAGGAAGGAGAGGGTGGGATGAATCGACAGAGTAGCATTGAAACATATGCTGCTGCTGCCAAGTTGCTTCAGCCGTGTCCGACTCTGTGCGACCCCATAGACGGCAGCCCACCAGGCTCTGCCGTCCCTGGGATTCTCCAGGCAAGAACACTGGAGTGGGTTGCCATTTCCTTCTCCATTGCGTGAAGTGAAAGTGAAGTTGCTCAGTCGCGACCAACTCGTAGCAACCCCATGGACTGCAGCCCACCAGGCTCCTCCATCCATGGGATTTTCTAGGCAAGAGTACTGGAGTGGCTTGCCATTGCCTTCTCCGAACATATACACTGATGCTGCTGCTACTAAGTGGCTTCAGTCGTGTCCGACTCTGTGCGACGCCATGATAGCCAATGGGAATTAGATGTTTGAAGCAGGGAGCTCAAACCCGGTGCAGTGTGCTATGTGACAACCAGAAGGGTTAGACGGGTGGGAAGTGGAAAGGAAGTTCAAGAGAAAGGGGATATGTGTGTACATGCGGCTGGTTAATGTTGATGTGAAGGAAACCAACACAACGTTGTAAAGCAATTATCCTTCAATTAAAAATAAATTAAGAGAAAAGAGCTTTACAATTAAATGAAAATAGACTATGTATCTCCCCAGTATACTTCTGCGAAGTGTGGTATAAGAAAGAAAGATAGCAGTAAGTTGGGTCTGACTCTTGCAACCCTATGGACTATATATAGCCTGCCAGGTTCCTCTGTCCATGGCATTCTCCAGGCAAGAGTACTGGAGTGGGTTTGCAATTTTCTTCTCCAGGGGATCTTCCAGACCCAGGAATCAAACCAGGTTCCAAGCATTGCAGGCAGATTCTTTACCAACTGAGCTATGTGGGAAGTGAGGTATGCTGCTGCTGCTGCTAAGTCACTTCAGTTGTGTCCGACTCTGTGAGACCTCATAGACAGCAGCCCACCAGGCTCCCCCATCCCTGGGATTCTCCAGGGAAGAACACTGGAGTGGGTTGCCATTTCCTTCTCCAATGCATGAAAGTGAAGTCGCTCAGTGGTGTCCAACTCTTAGCGACCCCATGGACTGCAGCCTACCAGGCTCCTCCATTCATGGGATCTTCCATTCAAGAGTACTGGAGTGGGGTGCCATTGCCTTCTCCGGAAGTGTGGTATACCCCCTTTAATTATCCACATGCCTATGTGTGATAGGCAGACGTATAATGACATCATGTCTAGATGAGGCTTTAGAACCTTCCTCATAAGAGTGCTCTAGGCAGCCACCACCACTGATCATCTGTGGCAGACTCAAGAGACAAATTTGATGGCCATCCTAGGAGACTGATACAGGCCCACTGACTGAACTCTTTCAGAAGAGCAGCTGTGGTCTGTACTAAATAAAGACAGTGGCATGATAGTATCATCTACTTCATAAAACTGACAGCTTTAAGTGAGCCAACTGTAATACCATGAATTATCCTGAAAGCTTTTTTCAAATTAACAGTTAAGAAAGTGGTCAAGAACACTATTTCTTCTCTCATTGTCTCAGACTGTGCCAAGATAGTTAATACTATCCTAAGATAAAATTACCGAGATTTTCAAAAAAGATCTGTCTTTGAACAATTACTTTAGAACTTAGCCACAATTTTAAGTTGGTAATAATAAACAAGTAATAATATATCATCTGATTTTTTTTTATATTCCTGTCAAAACAAGCATAAGGCTTATTCTACCAGCAAATTTTAAAAATAAACTTTGGCTGGAACATTCCTATCATATAGCACAGCTTTGATTCTGAAAATAAAATTTCACTATTCTATAGGGAATCAGAGAGCAAAACCAAAGAGACTGGATTAGAAATCTGTAATGCTAGACCTAGTTATAGATAAGACACTAGCTTCCATGATTAGACCAGTTAGAGAACTTCAAAGCAGGAGCATACTTTCCCAGAGCTAGGCAACACAATCATTCGAACATAGGAAGAAAATATTTGGAAAAAATTATGTAAAATAAGTTAAAAAAGAAATATTTTATGGACACTTAGTGAATTGATGGTAGCAAATATATGTATGAAACATACACATTGAAAGTTCAAATTAAAACCATTTTTGATAGAGATATATCATCGTAAAGTTTAGAGGTCACCAAACAAGATACTGGAGAACCTTTCCTACTTTGAGATTTTATAACTTGTTATAAGGTAGGCATTTAACTTCTCTGATGGAAAGAAACTGGGGCATTAACAGAGCAAAGCTTCCAAAATGCCTTAGAAATAGTAGATAAAAGAAAGACTAGAGCGGCCGACAGAGGCAATAAGGATTGATGATAAACTATAGAGCACTCACCTCCCCTAAATGGAATTATTCACTCCTCAGCTAGAAGAGATGAAAAAGCTGGCTCAAAACTCAACATTCAAAAAATGAAGATCTGGTCTCTTCATGGCAAATAGACAGGGAAAAGTGGAAGCAGTGGCAGATTTTATTTTCCTGGGCTCCAAAACCAATGCAGAAGATGACTGCACCACAAAATTAAAAGACCCTTGCTCCTTGGAAGAAAAACTATGACCAACCTAGACAGCATATTAAAAGCAAAGACATCACTTTGCCAACAAAGGTTCATATAGTCAAAGCTATAGTTTTTCCAGTAGTCATATACGGATGTGAGAGTTGGACCATAAAGAAGGCTGAGTGCTGTGGAATTGATTCTTTTGAACTGTGGCACTGGAGAAGATTCTTGAGGGTCCCTTGGACTGCAAGGAAATCAAACCAGTCAATCCTTAAAGAAATCAATCCTGAATATCCATTGGAAGGACTGATGCTGAAGCTCCAATATTTTGGCCACTTGATGCGAAGATCCAACTCATCAGAAAAGACTGATGCTGGGAAAGGTTGAGGGCAAGAGGAGAAGAGGGTGAGAGAGGATGAGATGGTTGGAAGGCATCGCTGACTCAAGGGACATAAGTCTGAGTAAACTCCAGGGGATAGTGAAGGACAGAAAAGCCTGGCATGCTGCAGTTCATGGGGTTGCCAAAAGTTGGACACAACTTAGCAACTGAATGACTAAATGCTCAGCTAACAGCTCTATCCCTAACAGTTTGTTTGATTTGGCTCAATTCCTAATCTCACTAATCATACTTCCTGATCTATAAAATGAGAGTAACAATAGAACCTGCCTCATTGGGTTCTTGTGAGGATTAAATGAAAAATGCATACAAGGTACTTTAGCAATGTACCTAGTACACAGTAAGTACTCAACAAATTTCAGTTATAATAACAATTAGGTTTTCATTATGTACCCAGAATCTTAAATTATTTTTTATTAAATCCTTTCACAAACCTATGAGAACAATATTATCTGCATTATAGAAGAGAAAATTGAAGCTCAGCAAAGAATAAAATATGTCCAAATTCATTATCTTACCCAAGGTCAGAGTTTCAAGCTCTTTGTATCAAGTTACTCTTATCACACACAGATTCTCATCAGTAGAATCGCATCCTCTGTGCTAGAGAAACAATTGGGTGGTTTCAGACTGTTATTTCTTAGTTCTATTTAGAATATAAAACCAAGTGATATAGTTTCTCTGATGGCTTATGATATGTAAACCTCACATAACAAAATTTCTCTGTGTTCAAAATTTTGTGTTATACTGAGCCTAAATTTTGATTAATTCACGAAAGAGAATTAAAGATATCTCAAAGAACTAAACAGGCCATGACGACCATGAGACATAATTATCAGCATTGCCAAATTAATTAAATACCCTTCATTCTGTAACCTCATTTCAGATTAATATTAAGATAAAAACATAAATTTATTTGCATAATAATGGTGACTGCCATTAAATATTTATGTAATAGACATATAACTACAAATTTATTAAGAAAGAATAAATTTATTTCAAGGGTCACCGGTTCTTCATCATGTTAGAACGAATTCCTTGCAAAATCTTAACATTAATCTCCATGCAAAGAAATGAAAATTAAAATAAGGTTATCTACTCAATGGAATTCAACCTTCCAATTTACAACATTCAATTTTATTTTGCATACTTTAGCCTAGGAGTTTTCAAACTATGACCTGTGAACCAAAATCTTGTCTTCCCTCTGTTTTTGTACATAAAACTTTATTGGAACATAATTGTTATTCATTTATGCATTACTATGACTGCTTCTACATTAACAGGCAAAACTGAGTAGCTATGACAGACCATAAAGCCAACAAAGCCAAAAATATATACCACCTGGGCCTTTATAGAAAGATGGCTGACTTGGCAGGTCTGCAGTATTCAAACCCTGTAACTTTCAAAGAAAGATATGGCCCTTGACTGGCTCCTGGGTGGTAACATCTTCCCTTAGAATATCCTGCCTGCTAAAATTGTCTTAGTTTATCTGAGGCCTTGGGCCATGCCAGACAGTTTATGCTAACAATATGATTTATGATGTCCTTAGGTCACAAATTATCCATCTGAAACCTCTAGAGTACTCGGAGACCAATCACAATAAAAACTCTGAATATCAAGGCTTGGGTGAGCTTCACTGATTATCAAGACTGCATACATATTGTCAGACATTGTTGTTGCAGAAATTAAGCTTTGTACATTCAATTCCACTGCTGCTGCTGCTGCTGCTGCTAAGTCACTTCAGTCGTGTCCGACTCTGTGCGACCCCAGAGACGGCAGCCCACCATGCTCCCCCATCCCTGGGATTCTCCAATTCCACTAAGAAAAGAAAACTGGAACCTTGAGCATGGTTTCTACTGGACTCTGTTCTGCCACATGCACATTTTACTTTTGCCGATATTAATACATATTATTTCACTATAATGAACTATAACTGTGGGTGTAATAGTTTTTCTGAGTTCTGTTGGTAGTTTAATTTAGTGAATCATTAAATCAGAGGGCGAGCGGGACCTTTCAGCTTATTGTCTCCTTAGATAAAGTTTGCCAACTTCAAACATCAAAAGAACAAAATTATTATACTTAAGCTAACGATAGAAAGTTGTTCAGGGTTCATATTACCTCTTCTAACTCATTAGCAACCTAACAAAAAAAAAATTTTGTTAGAAATTTTGATTCCTGAAACAGCACCATTCACTCGGTAATCAGCATGAAGCCAATCAATTTTCCTTAACCTGACCAAGTTCTCAGTTGTAAATACTTTCAGATATAATATTTATATGGAAAAACCATAAGAAAAAGTAGTAGTATGCATTCTAAAATGCAGATGTATTCTATACAGTAGTCAGCCGCTGCTGCTACTAAGTCACTTCAGTCGTGTCCGACTCTGTACGACCCCATAGACGGCAGGCTCCCCCATCCCTGGGATTCACCAGGCAAGAACACTGGAGTGGGTTGCCATTTCCTTCTCCAATGCATGAAAGTGAAAAGTGAAAGTGAAGTTGCTCAGTCGTGTCCGATTCTTCGAGACCCCATGGACTGCAGCCTACCAGGCTCCTCCGTCCATGGGATTTTCCAGGCAAGAGTACTGGAGTGGGGTGCCATTGCCTTCTCTGATAGTAGTCAGCAGTAGCTGCTAAAATTTAATCTTATCAAAAATAGTTAGGAAGAAGCAAAACTGTCCTTGGAACAGTCTTTATTTTCTCATTTTAAACTCATGCAAAGACCAAGACAAATTATAGGACAACAAATCCATGTACTGTATTTTCTTGTCTTCAAGTAATACACAAATGAATTTTCAATGACACACTTATAAAATAAAAAACACATTCAGGGAGCTTTCCTAGTGGCTCAGTGGTTAAGACTCTGTGCACCCCACCTATGGGGCTTGAATTCAATCCTTGATTGGGAATTAAGGAATATGCTGCACAGCATGCCAAAAAAAAATTTTTTTTCAAGCTTAGCTAAGGAGAGACTTATATATTAAAAATATCAATAAGGGGAGGAAGACAATTCCAATAGGGAGAAATCTCTCACCTAAGATTTTCAAGACTCTCAAAAGTTAAACAGAAAGGTCTTTTATAGGGAAGAATAAATAAACCAAGAAAGAACCAGAGATGCTAGATTTTTCAGGATGTCCCAGAGAAACAGAACCAATATGATAGATATAGCTATATAGGTATGTGTAAGAGTAAGCTGGAGAACCAGGAAAGCCAGTGGTGTGATTCAGTCTGAATCAGGAGGAGTAACAATCATGTGGTCTCTGTTACAAGCTCTGCTGATTCAAAATCCCAGGAAACAGGAGCACTTACATCCAAGGGCAGGAGAAGATGGATTATCTCAGCTCTGAGAGACAAATTCACTTTTTTGTTCTATTCAGGCCCTCAGTGGGTTGGATGACGTCCACCTGCATTGGTGAAGGCAGTCTCTTGTACTCAGTCTACTGATTCAGATGCAAATCTCTTTCAGAGACATCCCTACAGATATACCCAGAAATAATGTTTTACCAGCCATCTGGCCTCTAGAAATCTATAATAGTATCAAATCACAAAGAATGGGTACCAACAGAGGGGAAAGGTAGCTATTGCTTGAGCATTAACCACTTATCTCAGGTTATAAGCTCAGAACAAGAAATTCCTAAAGTATTTAGCCTCTAATTAAAATAAATAAATTAAAAAAAAAGAAATTCCTAAACTTCACATAATGTTCCTGTATTATGTTTCATTATATTCACAAAGCAGAGGAAGCAGCCAGAGAATTTTAGTAATGCCAGTAATGAGTAAATCTTAGAATTCAAGATGATGTATCATATTTCTGTTTAATTTAGATTAAGCTTTGACCCTTTGCTCTTGAGTCAGGTATTAGTATATGTAGTACTGGTAGACTGTGGAGAAAAACAGATAAAGCCCTGACCTCATGACGCTTCATTTCCAGTGGGGATGATGGATGAAAAGGGGAAAAAAGTAAATAAAGAAGAGGACCATATTATTTTAGATTCTACTAGTTGTTATTGATAGTTGAATTGTGTCCCCACCCTGAAAAATTCTGATGTTGGAATCCAAATTCAGAATATGACTACTCTCAGATATATGGACTTTAAGAGTTAATTCAACTAAAATCTGGTCATTAGGGTGGGCTTTAATCCAGTTATTATTGTTTCTTTATAGAAAGAGGAAATTTGGACATAAACACTGAGGGAAGACTGTATAAAGACAATGGAGATGGCTATCTACAAGCCATGTAAATAGTTCTTAGAAGGAATTATCTCAAACTTATTAGCCTCCAAAACTGAGAAAATAAAAGTCTGTTAAGTTTCCTCAGTCTGTGGCACTTTATTATGGCCATGCTATCAAACAACAGTGATAAGTGTTATATGGAAATAAAAACCACAACTTAATAAAGTGTGACTGGTGAAAGGAGCTTGGTGTGGAAAGCTGCACAGTTTGGTTAGGGAAGTCAGAGAAGAACTGTGTGAAGAGATGACATTTAGATTTGAACAAACCTTATCAAAACCAAAGGTAGCCACATTTATGGCAGAGAATGTTTAGTCACTAAGTCATGTCTGACTCTTTTATTTATTTTAATTGGAGGCTAATTACTTTACAATATTGTATTGGTTTTGCCATACAAGGGTGTACCTATGTTCCCCATCCTGAATCCCCTCCCACCTCCCTCCCCATCCCATCCTTCTGGGTCATCCGAGGGCACCAGCCCCAAGCATCCTGTATTCTGCATCAAACCTGGACTGGTGATTCATTTTACATATGATAATATACATGTTTCAATGCCATTTTCCCAAATCATCCCACCCTCTCCCTTTCTCACAGAGTTCAAAAGACTGTTCTATACATCTGTGTCTCTTTTGCTGTCTCACATACAGGGTTATCATTACCATCTTTCTAAATTCCATATATATGGATTAGTATACTGTACTGGTGTTTTTCTTTCTGGCTTACTTCACTCTGTATAATAGGCTCCAGTTTCACCCACCTCATTAGAACTGATTCAAATGTACTCTTTATAATGGTACATTGTGTTTATGTACCACAGCTTTCTTATCCATTCGTCTGCTGATGGACATCTAAGTTACTTCCATGTCCTGGCTATTATAAACAGTACTGCCATGAACATTGGGGTACACGTGTCTCTTTCAATTCTGGTTTCCTCAGTGTGTATGCTCAGCAGTGGGATTGCTGGATCATATGGCAGTTCTATTTCCAGTTTTTTAAGGAATCTCCACACTGTTCTCCATAGTGGCTGTATTACTTTGCATTCCCACCAACAGTGTAAGAGGGTTCCCTTTTCTCCACACCCTGTCCAGCATTTATTGCTTATAGACTTTTGGATCGCAGCCATTCTGACTGGCCTGAAATGGTGGTTTTGATTTGCATTTCTGTGATAATGAGTGATGTTGAGCATCTTTTCATGTGTTTGTTAGCCATCTGTATGTCTTCTTTGGAGAAATGTCTGTTTAGTTCTTTGGCCCATTTTTTGATTGGGTCGTTTATTTTTCTGGAATTGAGCTGCAGGAGTTGCTTGTATATTTTTGAGATTAATTCTTTGTCCATTGCTTCATTTGCTATTATTTTCTCCCATTCTGAAGGCTGTCTTTTCACCTTGCTTACAGTTTCCTTTGTTGTGCAAAAGCTTTTAATTTTAATTAGGTCCCATTTGCTTATTTTTGCTTTTATTTCCAATATTCTGGGAGGTGGGTCATAGAGGATCCTGCTGTGGTTTATGTCAGAGACTGTTTTGCCTATGTTTTCCTCTAGGAGTTTTATAGTTTCTGGTCTTATGTGTAGATCTTTAATCCATTTTGAGTTTATTTTTGTGTATGGTGTTAGAAAGTGTTCTAGTATCATTGTTTTACAAGTGGTTGACCAGTTTTCCCAGAACCACTTGTTAGGATAATAGCTAATCTCGAAACTCTTCAGGCCAGAAGGGAATGGCAAGACATACTTAAAGTGATGAAAGAAAATAAACTACAGCCCAGATTACTGTAACCCGCAAGGATCTCATTCAAATATGAAGGAGAAATCAAAAGCTTTACAGACAAGCAAAAGCTGAGAGAATTCAGTAACACCAAACCAGCTCTCCAACAACTGCTAAAGGATCTTCTCTAGACAGGAAACACAGAAAGAGTGTATAAACTCGAACCCAAAACAATAAAGTAAATGGCAGTGGGATCATACTTGTCAATAATTACCTTAAATATAAATGGGTTGAATGCCCTAACCAAAAGACAAAGAATGGCCGAATGGATACAAAAACAAGACCCCTATATATGTTGTCTACAAGAGACCCACCTCGAAACAAGGGACACATACAGACTGAAAGTGAAGGACTGGAAAAAGATATTCTACACAAATAGAGACCAAAAGAAAGCAGGAGTAGCAATACTATATCAGATAAAATAGACTTTACACAAAGGCTGTGAAAGAGACAAAGAAGGACACTACATAATGACCAAAGGATCAATCCAAGAAGATATAACAATTATAAATACATATGCACCCAACACAGGAGCACCCCAATATGTAAGACAAATGCTAACAAGTATGAAAGGGAAAATTAACAATAACACAATAATAGTAAGAGACTTTAATACCCCACTCATACCTATGGATAGATCAACTAAACAGAAAATTAACAAGGAAACACAAACTTTAAATGATACAATAGACCAGTCAGACCTAATTGATATCTATAGGACATTTCATCCCAAAATAATGAATTTTACCTTTTTCTCAAGTGCACATGGAATGTTCTCCAGGATAGATCACATTCTGGGCCATAAATCTAGCCTTGGTAAATTCAAACAAATTGAAATCATTGCAAGCATCTTTTCTGACCACAGTGCAGTAAGATTAGATCTCAATTATAGGATAAAAACTATTAAAAATTCCAACATATAGGGCCTGAACAACATGCTGCTAAATAACCAACAAATCACAGAAGATATAAAAAAAGAAATCAAAATATGCACAGAAATGAATAAAAATGAAAACACAACAATCCAAAACCTATGGGACACTGTAAAAGCAATGCTAAGGGGAAGGTTCATAGCAATACAGGCTTACCTCAAGAAACAAGAAAAAAGCAAAATAAATAACCTAATTCTATGGACCTAACAGAAACAGAAGATATTAAGAAGAGGTGGCAAGAGTACACAGAAGAACTCTACAAGAAAGATCTTCACGACCCAAATAATCACGATAATGTGATCACTCACCTAGAGCCAGATATCCTGGAATGTGAAGTCAAGTGGGCCTTAGAAAGCATCACTACTAACAATGCTAGTGGAGGTGATGGAATTCCAGTTGAGCTATTCCAAATCCTGAAAGATGATGCTGTGAAACTGCTGCACTCAATATGCCAGCAAATTTACAAAATTCAGCAGTGGCCACAGGACTGGAAAAGGTCAGTTTCCATTTCAATCCCAAAGAAAGGCAAGGCCAAAGAATGCTCAAACTACTGCACAATTGCATTCATCTCACACGCTAGTAAAGTAATGCTCAAAATTCTCCAAGCAAGAGAGTTCCAGAAAAACATCTATTCCTGCTTTGCCATACTATGCCAAAGCCTTTGACTGTGTGGATCACAATAAACTGTGGAAAATTCTGAAAGAGATGGGAATACCAGACCACCTGACCTGCCCCTTGAGAAACCTGTATGCAGGTCAGGAAGCAACAGTTAGAACTGGACATGGAACAACAGACTGGTTCCAAATAGGAAAAGGAGTACATCAAAGCTGTATATTGTTACCCTGTTTATTTAACTTATATACAAAGTACATCATGAGAAATGCTGGGCTGGAAGAAGGACAAGCTGGAATCAAGATTGCAGGGAGAAATATCAGTAACCTCAGATATGCAGATGACACCACCCTTATGGCAGAAAGTGAAGAGGAACTAAAAAGCCTCTTGATGAAAGTGAAAGAGGAGACTGAAAAAGTTGGCTTAAAGCTCAACATTCAGAAAACGAAGATCATGGCATCTGGTCCCATTACTTCATGGCAAATAGAGGGGGAAACCGTGGAAACAGTGTCAGACTTTATTTTTTTGGGCTCCAAA
This sequence comes from Bos mutus, assembly GCF_027580195.1. Classification (NCBI taxonomy): domain Eukaryota; kingdom Metazoa; phylum Chordata; class Mammalia; order Artiodactyla; family Bovidae; genus Bos; species Bos mutus. Next base: position 71,960,049 of record NC_091623.1, on the reverse strand, counting down.
ATCACTACAGATGATGACTGTAGCCAAGAAATTAAAAGACGCTTACTCCTTGGAAGGAAAGTCATGACCAACCTAGATAGCGTATTCAAAAGCAGAGACATTACTTTGCCAACAAAGGTTCGTCTAGTCAAGGCTATGATTTTTCCAGTGGTCATGTATGGATGTGAGAGTTGGATTGTGCAGAAAGCTGAGCACTGAAGAATTGACGCTTTTGAAGTGTGGTGTTGGAGAAGACTCTTGAGAGTCCCTTGGACTGCAAGGAGATCCAACCAGTCCATTCTGAAGGAGACTAGTCCTGGGTGTTCTTTGGAAGGAATGATGCTGAAGCTGAAACTCCAATACTTTGGCCACCTCATGCGAAGAGTTGACTCATTGGAAAAGACCCTGATGCTGGGAGGGATTGAGGGCAGGAGGAGAAGGGGACAACAGAGGATGAGATGGCTGGATGCCATCACCGACTTGATGAACATGAGTTTGAGTGAACTCCGGGAGTTGGTGATGGACAGGGAGGCCTGACGTGCTGTGATTCATGGGATCGCAAAGAGTCAGACACGAGTGAGTGACTGAACTGAACTGAACTGAACACCTAAAGCAACTTGAAAAAGGAAGAATTGGAGAACCCCAGGGTTAGTAGAAGGAAAGAAATCTTAAAAATCAGGGCTGAAATAAATGCAAAAGAAACAAAAGAGACTATAGGAAAAATCAACAAAGCCAAAAGCTGGTTCTTTGAGAAGATAAATAAAATTGACAAACCATTAGCCAGACTCATCAAGAAACAAAGGGAGAAAAATCAAATCAACAAAATTAGAAATGAAAATGGAGAGATCACAACAGAGAACACAGAAATACAAAGGATCATAAGAGACTACTATCACCAACCATATGCCAATAAAATGGACAACTTGGAAGAAATGGACAAATTCTTAGAAAAGTACTACTTTCCAAAACTGAACCAGGAAGAAATGGAAAATCTTAACAGACCCATCATAAGCACAAAAAATTCAAACTGTAATGAGAAATCTTTCAACAAACAAAAGCCCATGTCTGACTCTTGCAACCCCATGGACTGTAGACCACCAGACTCCACTGTCCATGGAATTTCCCAGGCAAGAATACTAGAGCCAGTTGCCATTTCCTTCTCCAGGGAATCTTTCCCTCCCAGGGACTGAATGCACATCTCTTAAGCTGGCAGATAGATTCTTTACCACCAAGCCACCCAGAAGCCTGACAGAGAATACTGAAACGCAAAACTCCCAAAGGACATAAACGAGGCCAACAGGGTTTAAGACAGTAAGAATAGGATAGGGTGGTTTGAGATGGAGAGGTCTTGGAGAGGTCATACTTAAATTTGGTTCCTTGATATTTGGAATAGATGAAAACATGGAGAATATACCAAAGCCTAAAGATCTTGGTTCTACATGCTTCTCACTTTTGGAATGCATATAAGTAATCTTCTAGGCTATCAAAGTCAGGAATGAGGCAGAAAGTTAACTGAGAGTTTACGACCTACACTTTATTCTCAAACTGTAAATGATAATAAAAACCACATTGAGAATTTGACAGGTTTCATCACCCAAATAGTATCTTATATTGTCCATCATAAGTTGATTACCTTTGAAAGATATAGAAAATACAGTGCCATATGGAAGAAGCACAAAATAAAAATTGATTCAGGGAAGTAGAGAAGAGAGTCATAAAAACACTAAATTAGGCAATTTTCGCTGAAAGGCATGTTCCCAAAATTGTGTTTATGATCTCAAATAACATAAGGGAGTTAATGGTTAAAAGAAGAAGAAAAATAAAACAATGACACAAAAATGCTTTCACATCACCTCAACTCCCACATCAACAGGATTAAACACACTGTGAAAACCCAACCAAACTGCATGTGTAGGAAAACTTTCAGCTTTAAAACATTTTTCAGAGCAGGCATATGAAATGCTTTCTGATTATCAGAAGAAATGAAATTTATACCACTGTTATATATAAACTATCTCAAGGATGGAAAATTTAAGGACAGATATTCCTCTTCTCCTTCATTTCTCTCTGAAACTCATGATAACCATCACTGATCACTCCTGACCTTCTAATATGCCACTTCAGTTATCTCAGTGGAGGTGCTCTCAAATTTTGTAAGGTGGGGAATATTTTTAGAATTATTTAACTTATGTTTTTCTCTTTTGTATCTCTATTCATATGACACCCATCAAGTCAGCCTAAGGCTTCTGTCTAACTAAATGGAGATGGAGAGAGTGTTCATAGTTTGCCATAGTAAGAATATAAACAGAAAAGGATCATCCATTTCTCTCTGATATAAGATAACATGTTCAAAAGCCTATTACAGAAAAAGAATGTTCTAAATCTCTTTATCACCATTTTGTAATAAGGATACTGACTTGGTGGCCTTGATAAGGAAAGGAAAGTGAAGTCACTCAGTCGTGCCCGACTCTGCGACCCCATGGACTGTAGCCTACCAGGCTCCTCTGTCCATGGGATTTTCCAGGCAATAGTACTGGAGTGGATTGCCATTTCCTTCTCCAGCGGATCTTCCCAACCCAGGGATGGAACCCAGGTCTCCCACATTGTAGACAGACGCTTTACTGTCTGAGCCACCAGGGCCTTGATACAGAAGCTTTATTTTAAGGAGATGCTGGCCAAATCACAAGCAGAAGATGGTAAGGATTCAGTAATGAAACAACCCATGCATGATACCGTGTCTCAAGGTCAAAATCCCAGAAAGGGGAAATTTGGGGATCCCAGAAGTTAATTTAGAGACTATACCCAAGCAAACCTAGAAGCAGCCATTCAAAATAAACTGAGTAATGAGGTAAAGGCTGGGCCTTTTAGTTCCCATGTGGCATAGAGTACAGAAACCCAGAGGTTGCCACATGACCCAAGGTCGCAGAAGATAAGTGAGTTAAGAGTTTATGAACCTGTCCCAGGTAGTCTCCTGTAGCAAAAGAGAGGGCCATCCCAAAGAAAAAAACTAAGGGTGAACATATCACTCCATTAGGGAGTTGGTTGTACCACCGGTAACCAAGGTCAGCTGGGAAAAACCTGGGAAATGCCTGGACACAATACAGAAAGGCACTAGTTGTCATTAGTCAGGTAGTAACAAGGAGATCCAACCAGTCCATTCTAAAGGAGATCAGTCCTGGGAGTTCTTTGGAAGAAATGATGCTAAAGCTGAAAGTCCAGTACTTTGGCAACCTCATTGGAAGAGCTGACTCATTGGAAAAGACTCTGATGCTGGGAGGGATTGGGGGCAGGAGGAAAAGGGGACAACAGAGGATGAGATGGCTGGATGGCATCATCGACTTGATGGACATGAGTTTGGGTGAACTCTGGGAGTTGGTGATGGACAGGGAGGCCTGGCGTGCTGCAGCTCATGGGGTCGCAAAGAGTCGGACACGACTGAGTGACTGAACCCAGATATAGCTAACTCAACCCAGATTAACTATATCCAACAGAGATTGGCAAGATTCCAGTGGATGCCATACAAGTCAGAGGACCCTTTCCTCCCCTTTATTGCCAAGAGGACACATGTCGTTTTCCCCTCCATATGACCAGATACCACTTGAAAAGAAATGGGGAAAAGAATAAACTCTAATATGGAGCATTTATCTAAAAGTTTCTTTTATTATTATATTACACTGAATTACTATTTTGAAGTCAAATCTTTAGTTGCCCAGCCCATATATTTACTACAGTTGGTCCGCCATATCTGCAGGTTCTATAACCAAGGATTCAACCAACTGCATATTGAAAATATTCAGAGGAAAAAAAAATTCCAGAAAGTTCCAAAAGCAAGACTTGAATTTGCTGCATTTCAGCAACTATTTACATATAATTTGCATTGTATTAACAACTATTTGCATAGCATTTACATGGCATTAGGTATTATACATCATCTAGAGATAATTTAAAGTATACAGGAGAATGTGTGTAGGTTATATGCAAATACTACTCCATTTTATATAAGAGACTTGAGCACCCGTGGATTTTGGTATCCAAAACAGATTCTGGAGAGAATACCCTGAGGATACCAAAAAATGACCACATTCAGCAAGATTAAGAATTTCATGAGGAAAATCCAACTAGCTAATATTAAAAAAATTTAATAGACTCTTTTCTTTGCATCTTTCAGTAAAAGTAAATTTGTGAAGTCAATAAATAACAAAATGGAAATACAAATTGAAAATTTGTGGGCCAAGTCTTTTTCCTGGACAATGCTAATGTGAAGACTAAAAACTTCATATGTCTCTTGTAACTTTTTCTTCTAGGTATATTTAGTTGATTCGTCTCCAAAGCCACTTCAGACTGACACAATCTATCTGTAAAATGTTCCTTGAGAGATTATTTCAGGTCTTACAGCTTGGGAGACATAAAAAACATTTTTAGGCATACTTTTCCTAATACCTACAGTGTTGCATAAAAGTTTAATTCTCAAAAACCAATCTACTTCCTTCATCTCAGAGTGTTTGTTGAAGGTGAGGTGGGAAGGCAAAGGATACTTCCAGATCTACATCAATATTTATTGTATTGTCTTTTACTCAATCAAATTAAACTTATTTACAAAAGTAACTTACAAATGATACTCTTAAAATAAACATTAAAATATACAGACTGGTTATGATTTATAAAAGTGCCTTAAACAACTCTTTCCTTGGGACTCCAAATTTATAATGCTCTGGTTCCTCTCTCTTTTTCTTTTAGTATATCTATCACTCCTTCTCTTCTCCCCTCTCTCACTGGCATACACATTTTCTCATTATTTTTCTAACTGGATTCCATTTTCATCTTGTGGACACCAAAATCCTTCCATGGGTAGACAGGATTCACTTTGACTTCCACTTTTATCTCTGATTTCAAAAGAAGTTGTTCATGATGAGAAAAGACAACCACATGTGCTTTTATGTGGAGTAACAAGTTCCTATAATTCTGAAAATAGATGGCATAATTTAACATTATGAAAATGTATGCTCTGTTCAGATATTGATGGTTTCTCTGAGCAATGCCATTCTTACAAAGCAATTCATATTAGTTTTCCTAGTGGGCTAGTAATAGACCTTACAAAGGGAAAAATAAAAACTATCTAAGAACTTCAAAGTAATGCATCTTTTGAAGTTACACTGCAAAAGCCTGAATGGATAAGAAAACTAAAAATGAGAAGTGACAAATATAGAAATGCCTTTGAAAAGTTTGCTTAGTATACTTTCCATTTTAGAGACAGTGCTATAAATTAATTTATAATTTCATTTATTACTACACATAACTTGTACTTTTGTCCTTAAGTATTATTAAGGTCATTTATTATCACATTATCCTAATCATTATTTTTGTTGTTGTGGTTCAGTTGCTAAGTTGTGTCCAAATCTTTGTGGCCACATGGACTGCTGCACATCAGGCCTCCCTGTCCCTCACTATATCGTGAAGTTTGCCCAAGTTCATGTCCATTGAGTTGGTGATGCCAATCAACTATTTAATTCTATGCTGCCGTCTTCATTTTTTGCCTTCCATCTTTCCCAGCATCAGAGTCTTTTCCAATCATTATTATTATGATATTATTATAATCATTATTAAGGTCATTTATTATTATCAAATTATCTTAATCATAAAAATATCATATTTGTTAGTTTCTTTTGATAAATAAAAAGAAAGAAAATCTTTACTGAATGCCTTTCAGGAACAAATTACTTAAACCAATTAGCATGATCATTCAGTTTCATGAAGTAGAAAGAACAGTTCAAGGTCCTGAGTACTATTCCTTCAGATTCAGTTCAGTTCAGTTCAATCACTCAGTCGTGTCCAACTCTTTGAGACCCCATGGACTGCAGCACGCCAGGCCTCCCTGTCCATCATCAACCTCCAGAATTTACTCAAACTCATGTCTGTTGAGTCAGTGATGCCATCCAACCATCTCATCCTAGTCATCCCCTTCTCTTGCCTTCAATCTTTCCCAGCATCAGGGTCTTTTCAAAAGAGGCAGTTCTTCACAGCAGGTGGCCAAAGTATTGCATTTTCAGCTTCAGCATCAGTCCTTCCGATGAAGATTCAGGACTGATTTCCTTTAGGATTGACTGGCTGGATCTCCTTGCAATCCAACGGATGCTCAAAAGTCTTCTGCAACACCACAGTTCAAAAGCATCAATTCTTTGGCATTCAGCTTTCCTTACAGTCCAACTCTCACATCCATACATGACCAATAGAAAACCCATAGCTTTGACTAGATAGACCTTTCTTGACAAAGTAATGTCTCTGCTTTTTAATTCTCTGTCTAGATGGGTCATAACTTCTTCCAAGGAGAAAGCGTCTTTTAATTTCATGGCTGCAACCACATCTGCAGTGAGTTTGGAGCCCAAAAAAATAATAAAGTCTCTCACTGTTTCCACTGTTTCCCCATCTATTTGCCATGAAGTGATGGGACGAGATGCCATGATCTTAGTTTTCTGAATGTTGAGCTTTAAGCCAATTTTTCAGTCTCTTCTTTTACTTTCATCAGGAGGTTCTTTAGTTCTTCACTTTCTGCCATAAGGGTGGTGCCATCTGCATATCTGAGGTTGTTGATATTTCTCCTGGCAATCTTGATTCCAGCTTGTGCTTCTTCCAGCCCAGCGTTTTTCATGATGTACTCTGCATATAAGTTAAATAAGCAGGGTGACAATATACAGCTTTGATGTACTCCTTTTCCTATTTGGAACCAGTCTGTTGTTCCATGTCCAGTTCTAATTGTTGCTTCCTGACCTGCATACAGATTTCTCAAGAGGCATATTCCCATCTCTTTCAGAATTTTCCAGAGTTTGTTGTGGTCCACACAGTCAAAGGCTTTGGCATAGTCAATAAAGCAGAAGTAGATATTTTTCTGGAACTCTCTTGCTTTTTCAATGATCCAACGGATGTTGACAATTTGATCTGTTTTCTCTGCCTTTTCTAAATCCAGCTTAAACATCTGGAAGTTCACGGTTCACATACTGTTGAAGCCTGGCTTGGAGAATTTTGAGCATTACTTCACTAGCGTGTGAGATGAGTGCAATTGTGTGGTAGTTTGAGCATTCTTTGGCATTGCCTTTCTTTGGGATTGGAATGAAAACTGACATTTCCAGTTCTGTGGCCACTGATGAGTTTTCCAAATTTGCTGGCATGTTGAGTGCAGCACTTTCACAGCATCATCTTTCAGGATTTGAAATAGCTCAACTGGAATTCCATGTCTTCAGATAACCTTGTTTTATTTGCCACTGACCAAGTAGCTGCCAGTGGTATTCTCATGAAATGGGCAAGCTGGACTTTACCTCCTAGTCCCTGCCTAAGTCTGTAGACTTGACTATTTCAAACTTTTGAATACTATGAAAAGGTATCTAAATAGGACCAGAGTTAACCAATGTGTGAGTCAGAAGAAATCAAATTGTTTTCACTTGGCTTCTAAGCCTGAAGCTATATGCTTTTTTTAAGTATATAGATTTATATGGATTACCCAGGTAGGCTCTAGATATAATGATACAAAGAAAGAGAGAGAGTTTTGAGACAGATGCATAGAGGAAAAGACGCACAGAAAAGGATGACATGTTGTAACCACAGAGGCAGAGACTAGGGTGATGTGGCTGCACGCCAAGGAAGATGGATGGAAGAAGCCAAAAATGGGGTCACCAGAAAGTGGAAGAAGCAAGGACTTCTTTCTACCCTAGAGCATCAGGCTTTGGCCTCCAGAATTGTAAGAGAACAAACTGTTACTATTTTAAGCCACCTAGTTCCTGGTAATTTGTGACAGCAGCATCAGGAAACTAATGAAGATGGGTTCCTTGAGAATTATTCATTGTACTGCCAGTGATAAAGACTTCTCCCTTGCTTGACCTCAGAATGGGGTTCTATTCAATGAGCTGAAGGCAAGTACAAGGAGCTGCAATGGCAGAGTTTTCTGGTCCCCACTCACATTCTCTTCCCAGGCTTATCTATTTCTGCTCACTCCTGGTTCAGTTTCTGGTTTTGTCTAGAACAGCAGCCATTATGTATTATTTTCAGTGGCTTATTATTCAGTAATGTTAAAAGATGCTAAAGGGGTTTCCTAGCTTTCTAGAGAAAAATTTCCGAAAACTAGCAGTTAAAAGTTACATGTAATAATTCACACTTCAAAAATTTTGAATTAAAACAAAGCATTTCCCAAGTTTCTTAAAGAAAATCTCCAAGTGCTACTCCTGTTGACCCTTAGCTACTGACCTCTTAATTCTCAGGCTTGCTTTTGTCATTCATTCCCCATGCCTAAGTCTTAGAAGGGTGGTGGTGGTGGAGGTGGTATAGTTGCTAAGTTGTGTCTGACTCTTGTGACCCCATGGACTGTAGCCTTCCAGGTTCCTCTGTCCATGGGATTCTCCAGGCAAGAATGCTGGAGTGGGTTGTCATTTCCATCTCTAAGGGATATTCCCAACCCAGGAATTGAACCTGGGTCTCCTGCATTGCAGGTGGATTCTTTACCAACTGAGCTACAAGGGAAGTGGCCAAGCCTTAGAATAGACAACTGCAGTACTTTAAGTTAAAAAAACAGGATTTATAACATAATTTGATCTTCTCTGGGCTACAGTCCACAGGGTCGCAAAGAGTCGGACACGACTGAGCGATTTCACTCACTCACTTGATCTTCTCATTAACTGGTTCCTTTTACCTGCTTGAATATTGAAATTTATTATATTATTACTTTCCTTTACTAGTGGCATGAACTTCAATTAACATGCAGACAAATACAAAACAAGAAATTCAGTCAGGTTTTCCCTGACAGTTCACATAAAATAGTTCTATGTAAATAGGCATAAACTTGGCTAGCTGAAAGAACCACACAGATAGAAGTATACAGATAGTAAAGTACACAGAAAAACCTTTTTCTAAGGGCTCAAGGATCATACTTATTGCTCATTTCTTAGAAACTGTTAGCCTCAAGTTGTTACATCAATAAAGCCACAATTCATCTCTGGATAAGTATTCCCACTCACCCCATTACCAAGTAGTTTTTCTAAGAGTGTTCAATATACTACACATTTTGAAAGTTACTTTCTTACTCAAAAAAAAAAAAGTCTTTCAAACACATCAGATATGAGATGCTTTTCAATTAGTTTGTTTATATTTGGTTTGGGCTGGGAAGAACAGAGCAATTCTCAGCAATCTAATCTCATTAATCTCCAAGTTATCTGAGAGAGAAAAGCTACATAGCAGGCTATTTATTTTCTGTTCAGTGAATTCTTTTGTCATTCTCTTGCAGTTTAATGAACAGTTTCTCCAAATCCTCAGAGCAGTTGAAGTGTTTATTTCAGCAAATAATGTGTTTGCAGAAGCGTAAATCATTACCGAAGTCTTTCCTAGGAAACTTCCCTTGTGACATATTGTGGCCTCTATTCCACTGTGCAAAAGAAGGTCATAATAAAGCACGCTTATACTTTGCCCAACGCTGCAGTCTTCTTCACTGATAAAAAGTACTAAAATCTAGCAAAGCACTTCAATTTTTTAATTACCAATTTTTTTAAGTATTAGTTTTATTTCCAGGTAATTTTGAATTAGTTTGTTACTTTTTATTGGAGAATATACATATTTTAAAAGTATCCCTGGTAGCTCAGCTGGTAAAGAATTCGCCTGCAATGCAGGAGACTTCAATTCAATTCCTGGGTTGGGAAGTTCCCCTGGAGAAGGTATAGGCTACCCACTCCAGTATTCTTGGGCTTCCCTGGTATCTAAGCTGGTAAAGAATCCTCCTGAAAATCAGAAGACCTGGGTTCAATCTCTGGGTTGGGCAGGTCCCTTGAAGATGGGAAAGGCAATCCACTCCAGTATTCTTGCCTGGAGAATCCCTAGGACAGAGGAGCCTGGTGGGCTACATCCATGGGGTCGCACACAACTGATCGACCAAGCACAGCACAGCATAGTGTTCTATGAACCTTCACAAATAACCTGCATTTGTGCAATGCCCAGATCAAAAGGAGACCATGACCAGCACCTAGAAGATGCTCTTATGCCCTGCTTCCAATCATTGTCTCTAAGTTTACCACTATGCTGACTTCTATCACAATAGATTATTTTGTTGTGTCGGACCAGGAGCTGACTGTGGCTCAGATTATGAACTCCTTATTGCCAAATTCAGACTTAAATTGAAGAAAGTAGAGAAAACCACTAGAACATTCAGGTATGACCTAAATCTAAATCAAATCCCTTATGACCATACACTGTAAGTGAGAAATAGATTAAGGGACTAGATCTGATAGACAGAGTACCTGATAAACTATGGATGGAGGTTCGTGACCTTGTATAGGAGACAGGGATCAAGACCATCCCCAAGAAAAAGAAAAGTAAAAAGGCTAAATGGCTGTCTGAGGAGACCTTACAAATAGCTGTGAAAAGAAGAGAAGTGAAAAGCAAAGGAGAAAAGGAAAGATATAAGCATCTGAATGCAGAGTTCCAAAAAATAGCAAGGAGAGATAAGAAAGCCTTCCTCAGTGATTAATGCAAAGAAATAGAGGAAAACAATAGAATGGGAAAGACTAGAGATGTCTTCGAGAAAATTAGAGATATCAAGGGAAAATTTCATGGAAAGATAGGCTCAATAAAGGACAGAAATGGTATGGCCCTAACAGAAGCAGAACATTTTAAGAATAGGTGGCAAGAATACACAGAAGAAGTGTACAAAAAAGATCTTTATGACCCAGATAATCACAATAGTGTGATCACTCACACTCACCTAGAGCCAGACATCCTGGAATGTGAAATCAAGTGGGCCTTAGGAAGCATCACTACGAACAAAGCTAGTCAAGGTGATGGAATTCCGGTTGAGCTATTTCAAATCCTAAAAGATGATGCTGTGAAAGTGCTGCACTCAACATGTCAGCATATTTGGAAAACTCATCAGTGGCCACAGGACTGGAAAAGGTCAGTTTTCATTCCAATCCCAAAGAAAGGCAATGCCAAAGAATGCTCAAACTATCACACAACTGCACTCACCTCACACGCTAGTAAAGTAATGCTCAAAATTCTCCAAACCAGGCTTAACAATACGTGAACTGTGAATTTACAGATGTTCAAGCTGGTTTTAGAAAAGGCAGAGTAACCAGAGATCAAATTGCCAGCATCTGCTGGATCATTGAAAAAGCAACAGTTCCAGAAAAACATCTATTTCTGCTTTATTGACTATGCAAAAGCCTTTGACTGTGTGGATCACAATAAACTGTGGAAAATTCTGAAGCAGATGGGAATACCAGACCACCTGACCTGCCTCTTGAGAAACCTGTATGCAGGTCAGGAAGTAACAGTTAGAAGTGGACATGGAACAACAGACTGGTTCCAAATAGGAAAAAGAGTATGTCAAGGCTGTGTATTGTCACCCTGCTTATCTAACTTATATACAGAGTACATCATGAGAAATGCTGGGCTGGAAGAAGCACAAGCTGGAATCAAGATTGCCGGGAGAAATATGAATAACTTCAGATATGCAGATGACACCACCCTTATAGCAGAAAGTGAAGAGGAACTAAAAAGCCTCTTGATGAAAGTGAAAGAGAAAGTGAAAAAGTGAAAAAGTTGGCTTAAAACTGAATATTCAGAAAACTAAGATCATGGCATCTGGTCCCATCACTTCATGGGAAATAGATGGGGAAACAGTGGAAACAGTGCCAGACTTTATTTTTTTGGGCTCCAAAATCACTGCAGATGGTGACTGCAGCCATGAAATTAAAAGACGCTTACTCCTTGGAAGGAATGTTATGACCAACCTAGATAGCATATTCAAAAGCAGAGACATTACTTTGCCAACAAAAGTCCATCTAGTCAAGGCTATGGTTTTTCCAGTGGTCATGTATGGATGTGAGAGTTGGACTGTGAAGAAAGCTGAGAGCCAAAGAATTGATGCTTTTGAACTGTGGTGTTGGAGAAGACTCTTGAGAGTCCCTTGGACTGCAAGGAGATCCAAGCAGTCCATTCTAAAGGAGACCAGTCCTGGGTGTTCATTGGAAGGAATGATGCTAAAGCTGAACCTCCAATACTTTGGCCACCTCATGTGAAGAGTTGACTCATTGGAAAAGACTCTGATGCTGGGATGGATTGGGGTCAGGAGGAGAAGGGGACGACAGAGGATGAGATGGCTGGATGGCATCACCAACTCCACGGACATGGGTTTGGGTGGACTCTGGGAGTTGGTGATGGACAGGGAGGGCCTGACATGCTTCGACTCATGGGGTCGCAAAGAGTCGGACATGACTGAGCAACTGAACTAATACTTTATATAAAAAGAATCACACGGCACATATTTTGTATATGAATTTTCTTTCAACATTGTGTTTATGAGATTCTTCCATATTGCTGTATTATAGATCATTCATTCTCATTCTATACGTAGTATTCCATTGGATGAATATGTCACCACTTATTTATCCATTATCCCATTGATGATTAGCTGGATAGCTTTCAGTTTGAGATTATCACAAATTGTGCTTTACTGAACATTCTTATATTATATCAGTGAATATAAGTATGTGTTTCTGTTGGATGTTTGTCAAGGAGTAGAAGTGCTGAGTTATAGTGTATGCATGTTCAAAATTAGTGAGTAATTTTGAGCTGGTGCTGGACAGGGAGGCCTGGCGTGCTGTGATTCATGGGGTCACAGAGTCAGACACGACTGAGTGACTGAACTAAACGAACTGAAGCAACTTAGCATGCATGCATCAGTTTAAAAAATTGGTTAAATCAATCTTCACTCTCAAGTAGTTGACTGAGTGTTCTAGTTGCTTTACATGCTTATCAACACTTCATGTTATTTTTTAGTCATTCTGCTAGGTATGCAGTGGTATAGCATTGCAGTTTAATTAGCATTTCTTTCATAACTAGCTGGAATACTTTTCCTGTGTTAATTTGCCATATTTTTGTTGTTCGAGTGTTTTGTCAATTTTCCTACAACGTCATGCATCTTTCTCTTTAATTCATAATAATTCCTTAAAAATTATGGCTGTAAGTACCTTATAGATAAATGTCATCAATATTAAAGTATCTTTTCCTATTCTGAGTATTTTCAGTCCCTTAATATTGTCTTTTGATAAATAGAAGTTGTTTAATTTTACTATAGATCAATTTATAAATTCTTACTTCTATCATGGGCACTTTTTGGTGTCTAATTTAAGAAATTCTTGCCTACAAAGGATCATGAAAGTGTTTTCTTGTGTACTTATAAATCTTCAGTGGTTTGCCCTCTGCATTTAGATTGCAAGCCATCCAAAATTGATTTTTGTGTATAGTATAATATAGGAATAAAGATACTTTTAAGCTATAAATATCCAATCAATCCAGAACTATTTATTGAAAATCTATCCTTTTTTCCACTATATGTCCCAACTTTTTTTCATGATACTTAACCTGGTAATAATCTAGCATCTTTCTTTTAAACTTGTCTACAATCACAACTTTAAACTTTTAATTTGGAAAAATATAAACCCACTGATACATAAATAATACATTTATTAAATATCAAATTTCAAAAATGGAAACAGGATTTTAAGATTAATGGAAAGAAGTCATTGTTCCCTTTCTATTTCTATGTTTCTGTATTTTTTGATATAGTTTTGTTATTTAAAATGTCCTTGCTTTCAAAATTCCTTTATTCAAAACTCCATTTCTCTCTTATTTCCCAATGTATTGATACAGCTTGTTTCAAAATGATCTTTAGCAACTTTTGCCTTAGCACTATCAGTGGAAACTTAGCCAACATTTATTGAAAGTCTATCATGTCCTGGGTAGTGGTAGTTTTCTCTTAACATAATATTTCTTGTATGTAGATCCAGACATTCCCAAAGAAATAATTTCTTAGTTCTACAACTAGAATACTTATTAATATTTTTAAATAGGTAGAGACTTCTTTGAGAATCTGATAAAAGCTTTAGCTTTTCTCTCCTGAAAATATGGACATACACAACATTATACATAAAATTTCAGGGATTCCAATGTCATGAGAAGCCACAGTTTGAGAACATTTCCACTATACAAACTCAGAAATTATTTTGTTATAAGAATGATTCTCCATGAGCATTTTTGTTGGCAAAATATCACAGAGGGTACAATATGTTGCTTTATTGAGGGTAATTTTATGGTTGCTCTAAGGGCTGAATAAATGATTCCAATATAAAATGCATTAAACTGAATATAATAGCTATCTATTTTTAATTCTAGATCAATTTAGGACACTCCATTTGGCACTAATAAGTTTATAAAAATCCCCTTTCAAAAAGAAGTGTCATTAGGAAAAGACATTTCCACCTTTACAATAAAACACTTAGAGTTTGCTCCCTTAATCCTATTCCTAAGCCACTAGCTAAGAGAAAGACAAATGCCTTGTTACTAGCTTTTTTCAAATAATAGAACAAAACAATTGTTTTTGTGTAGTTATAAAAGAGCACAGCTGTTGATCCTTTAAAGAATCAAAAGGTATTTAATCAATTTACGTTACAAAATATACCAATTTGTTATGACATTCAGAAGTTTCACATGGAGGACTATGAAGTATCCCATTTGAGCACAGGCGCACACACACCAAGTCTCCCACATCCGGACACTAGACCAGAACTCAAAGCCTGCATGTGACAGCATGGATCCAGCTGTGTGCTGCAGTGAGCTGCAACTTCACCACTTCATCCTCAAACATCCTCTCACGTAAAAACCTGCTGTTTTTATGTCTTCCTACTGCTTCACAGATGATAGAACTCAGGGCTGACAGCTCTCTCTAGAACAAACATTTTTTGTTTCATCAAAAGAAAATCAAGCTCCAGGAAATAACATCCTGCTTAGATGTGACACATCTAAGAACCAGTGGATTGATCTCCTTGAGCTGGTAGATTCTTCAGCATGCTCAAGGTGCCTTCATGAGTCATGATTTAAAAAAAAAAATCAAAATGTATTTTTCAGTCTAAAACTGCTACACTTCATAGTTCCTAAAAGAATCTAGTTTCATGAAACATCTTCATAATTCTTATACTCTATTGAATGTAAGAATTCCCTGAGTGACCTTGTCAACACGTTGTAGAGTCCTCGGTCTACTGGACAGGAGGATATTGAGCTGAATTTAGGCACTGTCTGCTAGGAAGATTAATGTCTGCTTTTGATTTCAGAGGGCACTACAAAAAAAAGAAATTAAAGCTTATAAAATTATGTTAAATACATTGCATTGCACTGCTCAGTTGCTCAGTTGGGTCCAATTCTTTACAACCCCATGGACTGTGGCCTGTCCTCCATCCATGGGATTTTTCAGGCAAGAATACTGGAGTGGGTTGTCATTTCCTCCTCCAGGGGATCTTCCTGACCCAGAGACTGGACCCATGTCTTCTGCATCTCCTACATTGGCAGGTAGACTCCTTACCACTGAGCCACCTGGGGCTTACATTAAGTACATTAGAGAAATACAAATTCTCTTTTTTACCTAAGTAGGTTTCCCACGGTTAATCATTTTATTCACCTTCTCATTCACCCTCAACATCTCCATTACTCTTTTGTATTTCAAACTCAAGTAGAAAAACTCCAATTAAGATTAACTCCAACTCCGATGACTTTGATCTTGTTCCTGTGGCTAGAACAAAGCCACCTAACCTTTCTGACTTAAAGACCATGAAACTTGAGTAGATGTTTAAACTGCCCGGCTAAGTCTAAGTCGCTTCAGTCGTGTCCGACTCTGTGTGACCCCAGAGACGGCAGCCCACCAGGCTCCCCCGTCCCTGGGATTCTCCAGGCAAGAACACTGGAGTGGCTTGCCATTTCCTTCTCCAATGCATGAAAGTGAAAAGTGAAAGTGAAGTCGCTCAGGTTGTCTACTTGAAAGTTACACAGTCGTGTCCGACTCCTAGCGACCCCATGGACTGCAGTCTACCAGGCTCCTCCATCCATGGGATTTTCCAGGCAAGAGTACTGGAGTGGGGTGCCATTGCCTTCTCCTAAACTGCCCTGACACTCCCCTATTTTTTTTTTTTTCAGCCAATCCATACTGCCTCTCTCAGAGTGGACCATTTACTACCTCTTCTTATCCATTCTATTTCCCAAAGCCTCCTCCCTCTCAACAGACACTATTTTAAATATTTCGATGTGTGTGCATGCTCAGTTGCTAAGTTGTGCACAACTCTGCAACCCCATGGGTTGTAGCCCACCAGGTTTCTCTGTCCGTGGGATTTCCCAGGCAAGAACACTGAACTGGGTTGTCATTTCCTCCTCCAGCGGATCTTCCAAACGCAGGGATTGAACCTGTGCTTCCGGCATTACAGGAGGATTCTTTACCACTGAGCCACCTGGGAATCCCAAATATTTCAATGATAAAATATAAACAATTGAAAGAGAATTTCTGTATCTTTCTATAGGTGGTCTTCACTTCTGTCACAGTGTTTAAAAAATAAGCTCTCTACTTTAGCAATAGGTCCAATCCTTGCTGGCTTATTCAAGGACTTCTGCAATTCATTACTTTCTCCTGCAACATCACCTTTCCTATTGATACGATTATTTCCATCAATATACAAACATATTATAATACTGCTTATCTAACAAAATAAGTAAACAATCTGACTTTATGCCTTACAAGTGACTCCTTCATTTCTCTTACTTCCAAATACTAATAGCAAAAACCTTGTAAGAATTAACAATTGTTATTTTGCACTTCCTCTTCCCTATTGTCCTATTCCTCTTCAACACTTCACTAAAAGCTCTTACAAAGATTGCCACTGATCTCCATGTTGCCAAATCCATAATTACTTATCTGTCTCATTTTCCTCCATCTCTCAGTGTTTTTAGCACAGTTATTATTTTCCCCTTGAAATTGTTTCTTAAAATGACTCTCTAGATACCACACTTTCTTGATTCTCCTACTTTGCCAGCTGTTTCTTTATAGTCTCCTTGACTTCACCCAAGAATTTAACTCTTGACCTTCATCTCTCATCTCTTCTCTTATTTACACTTATTCCCTTTGGGATCAGATTCATTCCAGTTTTAAAATCAATCTCCACACTAAAAACTTTATTTTTATCACTGGTCCTAAACTCTTACCTGAACTCTGTCCTGTATATCCAAAGGTTAATTTGGGATCAAACTTTGATGTCTAACAAGCACAACAAAAATGTTAACATCTAAAGTCAACTCCAAATCCTCAAATCTTCTCTTCTCCAAATTGCCATAGATTCTTCATCATAGACTCTTAGCTAAGGACAAATAGTCTAAGGACTGCTGCCATAGACTCTTAATCTGTTTCAGCCTACATATGACACAGAAGCCAGAAATAATTATCGTGATGAAATAATCAACCTAAATAATCATTTAAAATTCCAACTCAATACATGATTTTAAGTAAGTTCCGGGAGTTGGTGATGGACAAGGAAGTCCTGCACAAGGTGTGTTGCACAACATGAGGTCACAAAAAGTCAGCTACAACTGTGCCACTGAACTAAACTGAACTGATATAAATTCCAGGGAGAAAAGCATTCTTTCCTCAAAAGAATTTTGTTCATGCTTAATATTCATTGTTTTGAGTATTATGCTCCTCTGAAAGTGCACCCTCACTATTGGGAAATGAATTATTCTTGGTTGTGATCAGCAGTAACACCAAGGCCTGTGTATCTTAAAGGAGAAAATAAAGGAGAGGGAGTTGGCATGACTGAACTGGGTTATTTGCTATGTCATCAAGTAGATGACTTTCTCCACACATTGTAGGCATATTGGAGTGAAGGGTGGACCTGGAGATGTACCAGCTAGTACAGTAATTCCTGAGGTAAAGAGTGGACCCAGGAGTAGGGTTGTAGCTCTGGACAGGTGGAGTAGATGTGGGATCAAGAGAGATGTTGAAGTGAAATAAGAGGACTTGCTGAAGAGGAGAGAGGGTAGTAATTTAGAAACACTCAATTTTCTTTCACCACAGGTGATTATGCATATATATCTGCATGTGGAATTGCTGGTGGTAGGAGCATGAGGGTTTTTTTCCTGGCAGATTCCTTGGGCTTTATCATTAGTCTTTCTGCTGCTGGTGGGTAGTCAGGGTCAGGATTGGTGACTGGAGGGGATAATCTGTTGAGGCTATCATTTCATGTGATGGGAACACCAAATTGAAGTAGGTTTTTGGTAGTGTTGGATGTTCTTCTGAAGATAGAAATGTGTTATCCAGCTGATATTATTTTCGCCAGAATACCCATTTTGAGGAAAATGTAATATGTTTCTGAGTTCCTCTTTGTTCAGACAGGCAAGGCAAATATGACAGAGGATTAAAATGCTGTAGGTGCTTAGATGGAGAGATTATAGTGATGAATTACAAAATATAAAGTGCATAAAATAGTTAACTAATAAGGACTTACTCTAGCACAAGGAACTCTGAAAGTCTCTAATGACCTATATGGGAAAAGAATCCTAAAAAAGTGGAGATATATTTAGTTTGTTGTACAGTAGAAGCTAATACAACATTGTATTCTTTTGCAGTGTAAAAGAAATTAAAAACAGAATTTACTTAAAAAATATAAAGTGTACTTGAATAAATTAAAAAGAATGGTACTGAATTAAAAAGGTTTTGTAACATGAAAAAAAATTAAGATCTTATTCTTATACATAAAATCTTTCAACAGCTTCCCTTAACACTTAAACCCCACTCTTAACCTTGATCTACAAAACCAAACATGATCTAGTCTCTGATGTTCTTTGATAATTCTCACACTTCCTTACAATGTTCTAATAATAAGCATCTAGTAAACCCTGGTACACTGTTGGTGGGAATATAAATTGGTGCAGCCACTTTGAAAAACAGTATTGAATTTCCTCAGAAACTAAAAATAGAGCTACCATGCACGTGTGTGTTCAGTTGTATCTGACTCTCCGCAACGCCAGGGATTGTAGCCCACCAGGCTCCTCTGTCCATGGAACTTTTCAGGCTAGAATACTGGAGTAGATTGCCATTTCCTTCTCCAAGAGCTACCTTATGACTTAGTAATTTCATTACCAGGTATATATCCCCAAACCGCCAAAACACTAACTTGAAAAGATACACGAACCCCACTATTTACTGCCAAACATTTACAATTGCCAAGATATGGAAGCAATCTAAGTGTACATCAGTAGACGAAAGATGATGTGGTATACATATACAATGGAAAACTGAAAGTGTTAGTCATTCAGTCATGTCTGAATCTTTGCAACCCATGGCCTGTAGCCCACCAAGCTTCTCTGTCCAAGGCATTCTCCAGGCAAGAATACTGGAATGGGTAGCCATTTCCTTCTAGAGCAGATCTTCCTAACCCAGGGATTGAATCTAGGTCTCCTGTATTGCAGATTGATTTTTTACCATTTGCCACCAGGGAAATCCACAATGTAATTCTAGTCAGCTATAAAAAAGAATGAAATTTTGCCATTTGTAATAACATGGATGGACTTCGAGGGTCTTATGCTAAGTGAAAGAAGTCGGGCAAAGAAAGACAAACACTGTATTATGTCATTCATATGTACAATATAAAAAATAATAAAACCAGTGAATAAAACAAAAAAGAAACAGACTCACAGATACAGAGAACAAATGAGTGGTTACCAGTAGGGAGAGGGAAGAGGGGATGGGCAAGATATAGGGGATTAAGAGGCACAGATTACTACGTATAAGATAAACATGCTATAAGGATATATTGTACATAATTAAATGTACATAATTTAAAATTAAATAGACAAGTCGTGTGGCTCATAAGAGAAGGTTTCTACTGTTAATTCAATAACTGAATGTTCCCAGTTTCTGGTTGTTATTGTTCAGTTGCTCAGTCATGTCTGACTCCTAGCAACCCCACGGACTGCAGCATGCCCAGATTCTCTGTCCTTCACCATCTCCCAGAGTTCACTTAAAATCATGTCAATTGACTGGGTGATGCCATCCAACCATGTCATCCTCTATTGTCCACTTTTCCTCCTGCCTTCAATTTTTCCCAGCATCAGGGTCTTTCCCAATGATTCAGCTCTTCACATTAGGTGGCCAAAGTACTGGAGCTTCACCTTCACATCAGTCCCTCCAGAGAATATTCAAGGTTGATTTCCTTTAGGATTGACTGGTTTGATCTCCTTGCTTTCCTCAGTCTACCTCTGTTTAAGTCAAGAAGCTATAATATTCATTTAATCACCCAAACCCAAATCACCTGCCTAATATAAGCACCCTTTTCATAAGTAGCAAATGACATAGAGAGACTCAGTCTTATCAATAGAACACCTACAAAAACATAATCATCTCTCAATTTGTGCTTTCTGAATATTTGATTCATCAGGCACAGGTGCAGCTACTGAGGACTGAAAAAAGTAGACAGAAATAAGAAGAGTCCAAAGGACACACCACAGTTTGGGTGTTTGCAGTAAGAAAGGCTGTTCTTCACACAACCTGCATATAACACAGTTTGGGGAGGTATTTATCTTGGAAGCCAGGGAAAGAAATGATGAGCCAATGTGAAGATACTGCAGTAGTGACTTAGGCAATCTAGTCAATAGAGAAAGAGTTTAGAAGAATGCAGGATAAAGATGTCCAGAAGTCAAATAAAAGGGTAAAAGTAGTTGATCAGAAAGGGGAGCTTTAAAAATTATTACCATTCAGTTACATGGAAAGTAACAATTATGCTTCTGAGGCCGCATTTAAGTCTTACATTTAAAAACTTTGTAATTCTCAACTCAATAATTGGACTAATGTTTTTCTCTGAAAATGTTCCAAGACTTACAGATATCACTCTCTTCCATTTTCCTTTCCCTCAAAATCACTCCAAATAATAAATGAAGAAAACCAAAGTATTTCATTGACAAATTACTATTGTTAGCAATTTAGAACTGTATTTCTTGGCCTCTAACACATATTAATAGAAACAGAATGGTCATCTTTACTACCTGTAATCAATCTGCCTTTACATTTTTATGGGAGGATACTTCTATGACACACATAAAATTAATTATGGGTAACTGTCATGTTTCATGACAGTTCACAGAGTTCACAGCTACTATAAGGAGAATACAAACAGTAAGAATAATCAGAGTTGTGGGTATTTCTCCTACAATAGTTCAGGGAATTTCTCAGGCTTTTCCATTGGTTATTTTAAGGTCAATTCTGTTCTCATATTTATTAGACAATACATTACTCATGCTGATATGTAAACATATTTTAAAAGCCTATAGCAAACACCATACACAAAAATAAACTCAAAATGGATTAAAGACTTAAATGTAAGACCAGAAACTATAAAACTCTTAGAGGAAAACAAAGGCAGTACACTATTTGACATACATCACAGCAAGATACTCTTTGACCCACCTCCTTGTGTGTGTTCTCAGACACTCAGTTGAGTCCAACTCTCTGCAACCCCATGGACTGTAGCCCACCAGGTTCCTCTGTCCATGGGATTCTCCAGGCAAGAATACTGGAGTGGGTTGCCATGCCTCCTCCAGGGGATCTTCCCCACCCAGGAATCAAACTCACATCTCCTGCACTGGCAGGCAGGTTCTTTACCATTAGTGTCCCGCCCCCACCCCAAGTAATGGAAATAAAAACAAAAATAAACAAATGGGACCAAATTAACAAAGAAAACAATAGACAAGATTAAAAGACAACCCTCAGAATGGAAGAAAATATTTTCAAACAAAACTGACAAAAGATTAATCTCCAGAATACAAAAGCAGCTCATACAGCTCAACATCAGAAAAACAAAAAGGCCACTCAAAAAATGGGCAGAAGAACTAAACAGACATTTCTCCAAAGAAAATATACAAATGGCCAATAAATGCATGAAAAGATGCTCAACATCACTCATTATTAGAGAAATGCAAATCAAAACTACAATGAGGTATGACCTCAAACCGGTAAAAATAGCTATCATCAGAAAAATCTACAAACAAACGCTGGGCAGGATAAGAAGAAAAGAGGACCCTCCTACATGTTGGCGGGAATGTAAAGTGATACAGCCATTATGGAAAATAGTATGGAGATTCCTTAAAAAACTAGGAATAAACCTACTATATGTCCCAGCAGCCCAACTACTGGGCCTACACCCTGAGAAAACCAGAATTCTAAAAGAGACGGGTACCACAATGTTCACTGCAGCACTATTTACAACGATCAGGACACAGAAGCAACCTAGATGTCAACAGATGAATGGATAAAAGATGTGTGGTACATATTATATGTACAATGGAATATTACTCAGCCATAAAAAATCATAAATGAGTCAATTCTAGTGAGGTAAATGAACTTAGAGCCTGTTATAGAGTAAAGTCAGAAAAACAAATATAGTAAATACATACATACATATGGAATCTAGAAAAATGGTATTAAGTAACCTGTTTTCAAGGAAGGAATGGAGAGGCAGGTGTAGAGAATGGACTTGTGGACACAGCTGGGGAGGGACTGAATGGGAGGAGTGGAGAAAGAAGCATCAACATATAGATACTATCATGTGTAAAATGAACAGTTGGTGAGAAGTTGCTATATAACACAGGGAGCCCAGTCTGGTACTTTGTGATGACCTAGAGGGGTGGGATGGGGGAAGGGAGGGAGGATCAAGAGGGAGGGGATATATGTATAATTATGGCTGATTTCCATTGTTGTATGGCAGAAACCAATACCTTGTAAAAAAAATTTTTTTTAATGTTTAAGAGTTGGACACGACTGAGCGACTTCACTTTCACTTTCATGCATTGGAGAAGGAAATGGCAACCCACTCCAGTGTTCTTGCCTGGAGAATCCCAGGGACAGGGGAGCCTGGTGGGCTGCTGTCTATGGGGTTGCACAGAGTCAGACACAACTGAAGTGACTTAGCAGCAGCAAGCCTATAGCAGTATGCTGGAGAAGACCCTTGAGAGTTCCTTGGACAGCAAGGAGATCAAGCCAGTCAATCCTAAAGGAAATCAACCCTCAATAATCATTGGAGGACTGATGCTGAAGCTCCAATACTTTGGTCACCTGATGCAAAGAGCCAACTCACTAGGAAAGACCATGATGCTGGGAAAGACTGAAGGCAGGAGGAGAAGGGGACAACAGAGGATGAGATGGTTGGATGGCACCACTGACTCAATGGACATGAGTTTGAGCAAATTCTGGGAGATGACAAAAGACAGGGAAGCCTGGTTTGCTGCAGTCCATGTGATCGCAAAGAGTTGGACACACCTAAGCAAATGAACAACAAATAGCAGTATTTACAGGTGTCTTTCATGGAAATTTTCTGTTCAACTAAATTTAAAAACACTATATTAACAGATTTTTTTTTTTACTATAGGATTTCTCAGAGCAGTTGACGTGCCCAAGAATTTAATGAATTTAAAAGGTAACAGATTCTACAGAGTTTCATTTCTATTTGATCAGGAAACCATGACCGTGAACATCCATCCAGTGATATCATTTTGGTAACTACTGTTTACTTATTCGTGAAAGAGATAAATCCAAAACAGGTAAAAGTACAATGGCAAACCTACACAATCTTTATTCCTTATATGTTGTAAGAGATGGTGAAATAGAGTAGCTCTACTCTTAATTGGGCTTTCTTGGTGGCTCTGACAGTAAAGAATCTGCCTGCAATGCCAGAGACCAGGGTCAGAAAGATCCCCTGGAGAAGAGAATGGCTACCCACTCTAGTGTTCTTGCCAGGAGAATTCCATGGACAGAAGAACCTAGTGGGCTACAATCTATGGGGTCAAAAAGAGTCAGATACAACTGAGTGATTCTCACACACACACACACACACACACACACACATTTAATAATCACACAAAATGAAAGGTCTTTGGTCCAAACATGTGGAAATGCAATTATACTCCACAAGTTGATGAAAACTAATTGATGGCGGATTCTTTCAACAAAGACAACTTAACTTTTTGCCCAACAGTTTCTTTAGATAGATATGAAAAGGATTTATAGGCCCTCTAATCCACATATTTGTACAAAGGAAAAGCTAAGAGGAGTACAGTAGAATTTTAGATTTTTATGATTGTGTTTGGGGTCATAGTTTTATTTGGAGTGAAAGCTTATTTGGAAAAATACAATATAACACAGTTTACTGAGCATTGTAAAATGATTCAAAGTCATAAAATGAGAGGTGTTAAATAAGCCATTTATTTACATCTTTACATTTACAAGTCACCTTGGAGATGTAAAAAAAAAAAAATTAGTTAACATTCAAAGTATACCCTATTACTTACAAAATTTGTCTTCACATTTAGAAGACATTTAACACAACAAAATACAGGCTCCAGCAAGCACAATGTATCTTTATATATTAGCCTTCCACCTAAATCACTAGCTAGCGTGTGACCTTGGAGAAAGTCCTTAGTGTCATGTGTATCTCAGAGTCCTCATAAGTAAAATAGTAGAACTCTGGAGACCCATATGGAAGCTATGGCAATAAACTAGACAAAAAGTGTGACAGAGGTCTATATTAGGGTGGAAAGAGTGGAGATAGAGGGAAGTGAGCACATTCAAGTTGAGGGTAGAGCTGACAGGACCTTCTCCTGGGTTTGATGTTGGGGAAATAGGAAAGGAGAAATCAAAAATGACATCAGATTACCAGCTTAAGCAACAGGCTGAATATTTCTCAACAGGTAAGACCAGGCAGAAACAGATTTCAGAAAGGAAAATTAGAGGCTTAGTCTTGGCTATCTGAGTTTGAGATGACATGAAGATGTCAAATAAGCAAATATATACTTTGAATCCTAGCTCGAACAAATGGTCTGGCTTTGTAATAAGAGTCATCAGAATGTGTTCGTAATTACCACCATGCCAGAGGACTTAATGAGATCACCTAACTGTTATGAGAAAATAATATTGTCTCTAGTTTACCTAGATCATTTTTATATAAATCAACTGAGTTGTAAAACAAAAACTTACATATTTCATGTCACAGACTCCTTTGGTAGAATGATGACATCTATGGACACACTTTTCATAATAATTTTTCTTAATGTATAAAATAAAATGCACAGGATAACAAGGAAACCAATTACTCTGAAATACACTTATCCAACTATAAAAATTAAATTTAAAATAGTTATTTATTTTTAATACACTAACTATGGAGGTAAGTCTAGAAATGACCATAAATTCAAAGTGCTGACAAGCATAAATGATATTTTGTAGTATCTGTAACAACTGGAATATGGTAGGAAAAAAAATGTTATTTCTGCTAATGACAAAGACACAGATGCTCTCATCCTATTGTGTATCTATACTCATAATGAAAATAATACAAACGGTTAGTAGTGAGTACCTGCTCCCCTCAAGGAGGTCACTGTGTTGGTAGTATTAGGAGTAGGGAAGGGTAGAGTAGAGAGAACACACAAGTCATGAAACCACTGCATTATGGAGTGAGAACATTTATGAAAAATGAATGTGCACTGAGGGATAGGAGCACACGGGAAGGCCATACTAAGTCTTCTCATGTATGTATCTTTAGCCATGTAGGTGACGAAGTGTGCATTTGGCTTTTCATATGAAAAAAACATGAAAATGCATAAGGAATCTGAGCGAGCAATCAAGTGCAGCAGCAGCATAGTTCCTCTGTGTTGTCCTAACCCTCTGTGTTATTTCTTTTCTCAAAAAGGCAGGAGAAAATCCAGGTATCTCACACCTGTTATTTCTTTCAGTCTCTCAAACAGCATCCTGATCTGTTCAACAGAATCAGGGTATAAAGAATCCTTTGAACTTGCTGATCATTCTATGTGGAACCTACTTCTCCTAGATCATTGCACGGTTTGGTTCCACATTTCATTCAGGTATCTGCCAACATGACCTCGTATGAAGACTTCTCTCAACACTGAATACAAAATAGCCCCTCTTCTACATCATTCTCTGCCTACATTTTTAAAATGGCACTTACAACTGCTTGAAATTATATTCTGGGGAGAAAAGACTAGTTTACTGTCAGACTTCTCCATCCCAAGGTCAGCTCCATAAAGGCTGTAACACAGTCTTGCTCATAGCTGTCTCTCCACAGGCCCTAGATAAGCAATTGGCACATGGTAGTAGTCAGTCCCTAAACATGTGCTGAGGAACTCAGTTAATCCACATATTGTTTAAGGATGTATTATCACTGGGTTGTAGCCAAGACTGCCACTCTGTTTCAAATGTCCTGGTGTCCCTCATGATCCACCTTGTATACGTGACACAATGCATCCCTTGCCCTTACATATGCTACACAAACATCCGTGTGGCTACTTCTTCCTTTACCATCCCCACCTTTTGCTAATGTTCCCTGTTCTCGTCCATTGACATGCTGACGACAGAGTAGAAACTCTTAGATGTTGCATTCCAATATAATATCCTGCCTATCGCTAAAGATAGTGACACTATCACACTCTACATCCCTGTGCCAGGCTAGAAGGGACTTTGTCTCCCAAAGCTACTGACAATGTGGCAGAGAAGTCCTTTGGTGACACCAGGCTAAGGCCTCTAAACACCACCTGGTCCTGCCTCTTCCCTGCTTCTTCTCTTCCTGCAGCTGACTCCCCTCCTTGCCTTTCCTCTAATTATATCTCCTCTCTCAGAGTACTAGCACAATAATTAATTAATTCCTTAATGTTTTCCATGTTTAAATTTCTCAACATAGTGGTATAGGCAAGAAAATGAGAATCTGCCAAGGCAGCCAGCTGATACAGAATATGAATTAAAGAAAGTATTGGGGAGGTGAGGTGTACATGGATGAAAGAATATTAGGTAACAGGCTGATAACAGTAACAGATTAAATAAATAACATAGATGAACATCTTCTAATGAATAGATAAATCTAGTTTGGGAGATTTACAATGCTAAGTGCCGCTAGTACAACTAACTATAATAGATATGTTGAAAAAGCAGTTAAGAATGTGAATTAAGGACCTGGGAGCCATGAACATTTGGGAGGCCATAAATGAAGCCATGAATATGGATCATGGCTCCCAGGAAAATTAAAGAACAGATAGCAGGGTGTCAAGCATAGGATGCTAAAAAAAAAAAAAAGTTCAGCAGAATGATGGTTTTGTTATTAGAATTCAAAGTTTTGTGTAATACAAAAGCAGAAATCTCTGAAGAAAACAAAATTTGATTTCAAGTAGTTACCATTATTATTTTTTGGCCCTCAAGTGTGATTCTGTATAATAGGATAGCTATTGAAGTGTTACATTACCCTTTAAAAATGAAACTAACCTCCAAGCTTCAGTCACGGCACAGTTAACAAATAGACGAGGCGGCAGAAACTGCCCCCTTCTCATCAACCAACTCCCTTCACCAAATCTGAACATGGAGCCAAATGCATTACAACACTCATCGCTCAACACTGATTTTTAAATCTTTCTTCTGACAGGTTACAGTGCCTAGCAAGGCAATTCTCAAAATTCATGAAAGAATAGGTCACTTGCCTGCTTGCTGCCAGCTCCTTCCCAGGCCATGCTCTCTGCTCCTCCTCCTGCGATGCCTCAGTCTCCAGTCATGCTCCATGCCCTCACTGGACTCACTGGGCTGCAGGGCTGTTGCCTAGTGCTGGCCTATGGCTGCAGCGCCCTGAGCAGAAATTGAGGAAGAGAAAGCCCAGGAGTGGCGGGGGAGTCAGTCCAACCCCCGGCGCTTCTCCAACCCTCCTCCACCCCAGCTTGCTCCCTAACAATTCAGGGTCCCCCAGAGGGCCTGCTCTTGACTTGTGCCCCTTCAAAGTTGAGAAGTCAGAGCTTTAGGGCCAAAAGTAACTTATTTTACACAGAGGTTTGAGAGACCAACCTCGTTCTTCCTGCAGTATCCATACAAACAATGCGTAATTTTCCATAGTAATGCAGACAGTGAGCAATACCAATACGAAGGGTAGAGGACTGGTCTAAGATTAGTCTTTCGACCACAAGATTAAAACTGAGCTCTCCTGACCACCGCCAGGGACTTATTTGGATCACTAAGCCTTCTTCTGAGAAGCTAAAGACTCTGCTACCTCTTACAGAAGTCTGGAAGGCTCTGTCCTGCGGTTGGCAGATTGGGCCCGCCCCTGGCAGGGGGGGGTTAACAGTGTATGAGTTAGCCTGAGACTATTTAAGCCTAAGCTATTTTTAGCCATCTTCTAAAGCAGCAGTTATCAAACTCTGGTGTGTGTGTGGGAATCACCTGAAAGCTGATAAAGAGACAGGTTCATTGAAGGACCCAAGACATTATTTTTACCAAGTGCCCCAAGTGATTCTAATACAATGGAAGTTTGAGAAACCAGAAGATGCCTACATTGCATCTTAACTTATCACACCCAAAAGGGAGATGATTATTGAAAGAGATTCCAAATTTCCTTGTTTTGCCTTTGTCCTTCAGATCAGTGTATTGTGCATTGCATTCTTTTGAAAAATACATATACAAATAAGTATTTAAAAAAATCAGGAGACAGCTGAAGTTGATCATTCCAAGATTCTCTGGTGCTCTCATGCATTTGCACAGGTTTCTTTCTGCATGGAACCCTTTCTCTCACCACTCTTTCGTCCCTTACCCCCTCCACAGCTGGGCTGAACATTTCTGTTTTGTTACCCACAGGTCTACCTCTGATCTTTGCTCATTCATCCCACATTACTGTTTATCTGTCCCTGACCTAGGAGTCCCGTGTTTTCTGTCATCATCTATGAACTGTGGCAGGAAAACTTGTTAACTGGCAAACAGAGTAAAATCTCTCACCCTTCATGGATCTTGACAGAAAAAAAGGACCATCAAGAGGAACCTGACCTGCCTCTTGAGAAACCTATATGCAGGTCAGGAAGCAACAGTTAGAACTGGACATGGAACAACAGACTAGTTCCAAATAGGAAATGGAGTACATCAAGGCTGTATATTGTCATCCTGCTTATTTAACTTATATGCAGAGTACATCATGAGAAATGCTGGACTGGAAGAAACACAAGCTGGAATCAAGATTGCCGGGAGAAATATCAACAACCTCAGAAACGCAGATGACACCACCCTTATGGCAGAAAGTGAAGAGGAACTAAAAAGCCTCTTGATGAAAGAGGAGAGTGAAAAAGTTGGCTTAAAGCTCAACGTTCAAAAAACTAAGATCATGGCATCTGGTCCTATCACTTCATGGGAAATAGATGGGGAAATAGTGGAAACAGTGTCAGACTTTATTTTTTGGGGCCCCAAAATTACTAAAGTTGGTGATTGCAGCCATGAAATTAAGAGACACTTAATCCTTGGAAGGAAAGTTATGACCAACGTAGATAGTATATTCAAAAGCAGAGACATTACTTTGCCAGCAAAAGTACGTCTAGTCAAGGCTATGGTTTTTCCAGTAGTCATGTATGGATGTGAGAGTTGGACTGTGAAGAAAGCTGAATGCCGAAGAATTGATGCTTTTGAACTGTGGTATTGGAGAAGACTTTTGAGAGTCCCTTGGACTGCAAGGAGATTCAACCAGTCCATCCTAAAGGAGACCAGTCCTGGGTGTTCATTGGAAAGACTGATGCTGAAGCTGAAACTCCAATACTTTGGCCACCTCATGTGAAGAGCTGACTCATTGGAAAAGACCCTGATGCTGGGAGGGACTGGGGGCAGATGGAGAAGGGGACGACAGAGGATGAGATGGCTGGATGGCATCACCAACTCGATGGACATGAGTTTGGGTAAACTCTGGGAGTTGGTGATGGACAGGGGGACCTGGCGTCCTGTGATTCATGGGGTCACAAAGAGTCGGACACGACTGAGCAACTGAACTGAACTGAAGTCCAAATACCCTCACAAACTCTCCCAACTGCTCTCTGATACCCAATATTTCACTCCGTTCTCTAGATTGACTCCTATGCTTTGGTTAACTGCAAATACCTCCAGAGAGGAAAAAAAAAAAAAAAAAAGTTATCACATAGGGAAAGAAAAAGAACACAGGAGCATAATTCTAAGGATATTGTGGAAAGTATACCTCAGAGCCACAAATGAAAGGAATGGCAACACTTAAGAGAGTCTGATATTACCCAAGGCAGACATATCACCAAATTATTATTTTGACACCACACTTCTGTTCTGGTTAAACCATTTTTATATTTTCAGTATTCATGCTAGATTTTCTCTAAATTTGACAGCCTCTGTACTGCAGAAAATATCTATAAACCACATTTTTTTCAACTTTTGATAAAATAACCCATTTTAACTGATTTGTTACCCAAATCAGTTTATAGTTTCATGAAGATTTTGACTTCTAACATTTTAATCTTAAATGAATTTAAGAGGTGAGCTCTTAAAGCAAGAAGTGGGGTTAATCAAAGGAACTAATAGCACCTCACAAGAATTTATTTTTTTAATTTTTACTAAAAATTTTAAATCACTATTAGCTTAGACTTGTGGAACAAACTTAAAAAATAAAATCCTTACAAACAATACTTTCTATTTATCATTTAAAAGCTCCAAATACTTTATGGGTAATATAAGTCATGTTATTACTCTTGGGAAATAAGTAAGCATATAAATTATGCTCCCTACTGCATAATTAGAGACCAAAAATACCCATAAAGGTATTCAGTCATTTTTCTAGGAAAACAACTTTCTAAACTATAAACAGAACCTAACACTTGACCACACTGCCTGTATCTGGCCAGAGTCTATAATAAGTTCCCCTAAGTATAATAATAGGAGAGTTTCTATGAATGTTAACAGCTTTCTGAAATCCTGATAATGAAAGCCTGTATTTATGCTTCTAATCACCATGAATTTGGCAACCAGAGTCAGGTAAACGTTTCCAGCATTTTGTATATGAGGAAGTATATATGTGTCCACACTGGACAGACAAAATATATTATTTTAATTGATTAGTTTTTATTATAGTACTTTAAAGGTTTTCCTGAGATTTTTAGCACAGGTTTCTGGGAGTTCTCTGTGGTAAATGAATTCACAGCAAAACTTGTGAACTTCCAATCAGAAAGATGGGAATTCAAGAATGATAGAGGAAAGCTAAGCCAATCTTGGACAGACTGAGCACGAGTATGTTACAACTGCATCCCAGGGGACTTCACTAGGGGTCCAGTGGTTAAGAATCTGCCTTCCAATGCAAGGGATACGGGTTCAAACTCTGGTCAGGGAACTAGGATCCCCCATGTGCTAAGGAACCACTAGCCTCCATGCCACAACTAAGAGCCCCACAGCCAAATAAATCATAAATAAATTTAAAAAGAAAAACTGAATCTCAGAGGGTGCATCCCAGGGAACACACCTACAACAGTTCTTGACGTGGTCCAAGAAAAAGATAGCTAAGCTAGAGTTTTGTAACTAAATCAATTGCTACCCATTGGTGATAGGGATCTCCACTGTTGGTTACAGATGGCGCACTGTAGTCTCTGACACAAGTGGCAGTCCAATTGTTAAAACTCTCCAGAGCCATAAATTTGAATGTTATTCCAGTGGAGGAAAATACATTAATTGGTGACAGAAAGTGAAAGTGTTACTCACTAAGTCATATCCGAGTCTTTGCAACCTAATGGACTATAGCCCACCAGGCTCCTCTGTCCATGATATTCTCCAGGAAAGAATAGTTGGAGTGGGTAACCATTCCCTTCTCCAGGGATTGAACCTGGGTCTCTACCTTCTGAGCCACCAGGGAAGCCCTGTATCAAACATCTAAGAAATATGGGAGTAACAGCAACTAAAAATAAGACTATGCAATTGGGTGGTTATTACTAACAATTGATATTCTGAGAAAAGATAAAGAGAAGCTGAGTAATTAATCATTGATGAATAGTTAAGTGTGAAATACCAGAGGGCCTCCTTGGAAGCTCACAGAGCTAATCTCTTGTAGAGGGCAGAGAAAGTTGAGGCCCAGGCCCAAGACTTAATAGCTGGGGTAACCAAACTTCAAAGAAGGTTAAACCTTCAACCAAGAAAGATCTGCTCTGCCAAAATAAGATTTTCTTAGAACTCAGTTTTTAAACCATGAAAGCCAAGCAGCTTGCCTTGGGACCCATAGCAAGAAAGGCCCTGCTGAGCTCTCAAGCTGCAATGTAAGTAGCTCAGGTACTTGAAAAAATCAACTGGGAAACCTATGGTATTAAAGATTTTGGTGGTGGGAAAACATTCACTTGGAACTTAGGAAAACTAGGAAATCACAATGGATAGTGCTAGAAGTCTTCGGCAAAACCATGCTACCTATAGCTGAAATTATGCACCTTTTGAAGGATACCTCCTGGCTTGCTCCTAAGATAGTTTATCCATGTGGTACTAAGTGATCTTGTTGCCAAATCTGCCCAACATGAGTTTGGTATTTTCAGACCCACCAAGTCATATGAAAAAGTGGGCCATCTGTCTTAAGATGGGACTAGCAGAAGCAGAACCAGAGGTTACAAGCACGCTGTGTGAGCCTGCAGCCCACACCTCATGTCATCACTGCTGCACCACTAACTCTCCCTCAGTTCATGCCTGAGGCCATATGAGGCCTCTCATACAACCGGCTGACTAAGGAAGAAAAGCCTGAGCTTGGTTCAGAGATGGAATGGCTTAGTAGGTGGGTGGCAGTCAAAAATGGACAGCAGTTATAATATCCTCACTCAAGAGATAGCTTGCAAGTCAGTGGCCAGAGCTAATTCTCCCAACGTACAGAACTTGGGGACAGTGCACTAGCATGCACTTACATGAAAAGAAAAGTAGCCTGAGAAAAGAATTAAAATGGGTTTTCCCTCCCATGAGCAAGAAATATTTCATCATTCAGTTGAATCAGATGCTGTGATTCTAGTCAAACGAGCATGCTTCCTTTCTGCTGGTTTTATGATCAGAAATATATGATGAATGATGTCTCCATTTATTTTATTTTTGGCTTGCTGATAACATTGAACCAAAGATAAGGCACAACTGTGATATCTTTGCTAATTCACCTTGTTAGCATAATTACGGTTTTTTAAAATAGGATTTAGATTTCCTACTAGAAGTTTTTTTCCAGATTTTAATTTCCCACTTAGACTTCTTTTAAAATATAATACCTCCCCATATCCTTCAGGTTACATGGTTGAAAAGAAAGTAGATAATTGATGTATACTAGATTGGCAGATGGGTACTAATGTTTTTGCAAAAGCAAACACAAATATGAAACTGATCCTAAGGCAAGACTATTCGCTGGGATAACATTTGTTGGGCATTCTACTAGATTGAGTGTAGTTCCTACTCTCTGCTGTTTATCAACTTGGCTTCTTTCCATTTTCACCCTAGAGTTCCTTATAACTTTTTGTCACAGAATTATGGGCTTAACCAACTGGGGTCAGCAAAGATGCTAGTTAATAATGCCTTAAGGAGTTACTCTTTCCAGGACCATTTATATTTTAGTAGAAATCTATAAAAACAAATAGGCTCAAGGCCCAAAGGAATGTTTTTCAGATGATTGAATTTGACACATGCATAAAGAGATTTGGTAACCATCTCTCATTTTATATCATCTTCTGTATTTGGAGCATGAGAATTATGTTATCCATGAGCATCAAAAAATTGCCATTTCTAGCTCAGAGATCTTGACATATTTTGTTTTATTAGGCCTCAGAAGCCAAGTCAGAAGGGGCATACTTTTCATAGCTATCCTGTCATTTTTCCTTCTAAATGATGATATTCAGATCAAAGACTCTTTTGAGAAAAAGATACAATTCTAGAAGCTGCAGCATCAACAGAACTTTATTCCCTTTTGCAAATTCAAACCCATACAAACTTATTAATATAATCTGCTGCTTTGACTTGGTTTAGAATATAGTTTCCCATGCTTCTATATAGCCATTCATTTCAGTAGCTGAATAATTTTCACTAATTTGATGTAACATAGTTTTAAAATTAAGGTTACTTCTATATTTTTGCTATTGTGGATAATATTTCAAAAAATATTTGGCACACTTTTAGCTTTATACTATTTTTGAATTATTTCTATGGAGTTAAATAACTGTAGTAGTGTTTAAGAAAAACATACAAACATT
This sequence comes from Bos mutus, assembly GCF_027580195.1. Taxonomy (NCBI): domain Eukaryota; kingdom Metazoa; phylum Chordata; class Mammalia; order Artiodactyla; family Bovidae; genus Bos; species Bos mutus. Next base: position 71,926,182 of record NC_091623.1, on the reverse strand, counting down.
TCTATGTCTCCTGATTATTATTAATATCTTTATTATATCTTCTCTCCAAAATTCTCATAGCAACTATAATAATTTAAACCATTTAATAGGGCAGCAAATCACCAAGAAATGAACTTAACTTACCCAAAATAAAGGACTTCATCAGTAACAGTGCAGGTTTTAGGACTCACCTCTTGACTCCCTGACATTAATTTATTGCATACACTTATAACATAATTTTCTTTAAAAAAGGAAATCATAGGCTCTACAAAGAAGAGGGTTGTAGATTTCACTAAATCCCAGGGACAATGGGGACCTCATTTGATGCTGTTTTTACAGTTTAAAATACTATTTTTCCTGAGCCTCTGCTTTCTTAAAAATTTTTACACATTCTTCTTTAGAGGGGAACTCATATTTTACTTTATGGAAGAAATCTCTCCTGTCTGCCAGATTAGATTAGGTTTCTTATTAAATACTGTCATTCCAAACTAGTTTCTTCTTTTAGAATCTATTACAATTGTAATTAAATCATCAATAATTAATTACTTTCCTAATAAAACATAAGCTAATTTCTATCTGTCTGCTCTCCACTATACATATAAAACTCTGGCCACTGGATGCAAAGAGCTGGCTTATTGAAAAGGACCCTGATGCTGGGGAAAATTGAGGGCAGGAGGAGAAAAGGGCAACAGAGGATGATATGGCTGAATGTCATCTCCAACTCAATGGATATTAATTTGAGCAAAATCCAGGAGATGGTGAAGGATAATTAAAAGACGCTTACTCCTTGGAAGGAAAGTTATGACCAACCTAGATAGCATATTCAAAACCAGAGACATCACTTTGCCAACAAATGTCCATCTAGTCAAGGCTATGGTTTTTCCTGTGGTCATGTATGGATGTGAGAGTTAGACTGTGAAGAAAGCTGAGCGCCAAAGAATTGATGCTTTTGAACTGTGGTGTTGGAGAAGACTCTTGAGAGTCCCTTGGACTGCAAGGAGATCCAACCAGTCCATTCTGAAGGATATCAGCCCTGGGATTTCTTTGGAAGGAATGATGCTAAAGCTGAAACTCCAGTTCTTTGGCCACCTCATGCGATGAGTTGACTCATTGGAAAAGACTCTGATGCTGGGAGGGATTGGGGGCAAGAGGAGAAGGGGACGACAGAGGATGAGATGGCTGGATGGCATCACTGACTCGATGGACGTTGAGTCTGGGTGAACTCCGGGAGTTGGTGATGGACAGGGAGGCCTGGCGTGCTGCGATTCATGGGGTCACAAAGAGTTGGACACTACTGAGCAACTGAACTGAACTGAACTGAAGGAAGCCTGGTATGCTGCAGTCCATAGGGTCTCAAAGAGACTGACACAACTTAGGGACTAAACAGCAACAAAAATACATATACCTTAGACAGTGCCTTATAAATTAAAAAGCCCCGAATGTTTATTGAATGAATAGCAAACAAATAGATAGTAGGAGGGACTGTCATATTATTATTTAAGCAGGACTGAAATCACACTTACCAAAAGTAGTGTTATTTATCCTTTGCTAAAAGTCTGTAAGGAAACTTCTGATTCAAGATAATGGATTATTTGTTAGCATTTTTCTTTACTGACCCCCAAAATTACACTGGGATGATAGTGAAGAAATACCATAAAAAAGAAAATATATAATCTACAAATAGGAAATATGCCATTGAAGAAGGAAAATTTTTCTGGCAGACAGAATATACTTGAGAGTATAAGTGTAGAAAAATCAGACTACAGAAAATTACAAACCCAAGGCTTAAAAAGAAAACACTAACACAGCAATGGGAGTTGTTTAGCTTGATGAAGACAGTCCATCCTAAAGGAAATCAATCCTGAATATTCATTGGAAGGACTACTGCTGAAGCTGAAACTCCAAAATTTTGGCCACCTGATGAGAAGAACTGACTCATTGGAAAAGACCCTCATGCTGGGAAAGATTGAAGGCAGGAGGAGAAGGGGACAGCAGAGAACGAGATGGTTGGTTGGCATCACTGACTCAACGGACATGATGAGTTTGAGTACGTTCCGGGAGTTGGTGATGGACAAGGAAGCCTGTCGTGCTTCAGTCCATGGGGTTGCAAAGAACCAGACATGACTAAGTGACTGAATAACAACAACAAAAAGGAGCAGAAAGGAATTAAAATAAATACCTCTAGTTTTATGCTAAGAGAGATTAAAGACAATCATTACTGAAAGCTCTTTTTAAGTCTAGGATTTAGAGAGCTGGAAAGAACATTGTGCCAACAATAAAAACTAGAAAATGCTGGATAAACTTCAAAAAATGATAATTTTTTTGAATTGAGTTTGCAAGGTAATAAAGAAGCCTGAAATCCAAGGGAAGATGGGTCTTTCCTCAAAGAGATGAACCAGGAGTTCCTGCTTACCTGTAGCAGAACATGGGAAGAAGAAATCAGGCACCATCAAAGTTTAAGACTTTTAAAATTCAGGAAAATTTGTTTTTCATTGCTATAGTAGTCAGCAATCTCCAGAGAAATAGAACTAATTGGAGAGAGACAAACAGACACACAATTTAATGATTTGGCTCATGCAGTTATGGAGGCTAGTAATCCTGAAATCTATAGGATGGGCCAGTAAGCTGGAAACCCAGGAAAGAGCTGCTGCCGATGTTCAATTACAGAGGTCATCTGCAGGCAGAATTCCTTCTTACTCGAAAAGATAAGACTTTTGTTTTATTTGGGCCTTCAACTGATTGGATAAGGCCAATCCATATTACAGAGGGCAACCTGGATTTACAGAGGATTCACCTAGTTACACATCACTCTCATCCAAAAACATCTTCACAGAAACATTTAGAATAATGTCTGACCAAATATCCAGGCACTGTGCTTACATATCTAGCTGAGTTGACCCATCAGATTAACCATCACAATTATGAAAACCTGAACTAGCCTAGCAGGAGCATGTTGAACCCTGGAAAGCTGTATACACAAAGGGATTTTATTTCCATTCACAGGCTCCTTTCCATTGACCTCCACCTTGGGCTCATGAAAAAGATTGGGGGCAAAGTGGAACACCAAAGAGAGCCTTTGCTGGTGCTGCAGGTCTGTAGGAGTGAAGCCTGAAGTTCTAATTAGACCCCTCTCTATGAAACAGATGGAGAAGGCAATGGCACCCCACTCCAGTACTTTTGCCTGGAAAATCCCATGGATGGAGGAGCCTCGTAGGCTGCAGTCCATGGGATCGCTAGAGTCGGACACGACTGAGCGACTTCACTTTCACTTTTCACTTTTCACTTTCATGCATTGGAGAAGGAAATGGCAACCCACTCCAGTGTTCTTGCCTGGAGAATCCCAGGGATGGCGGAGCCTGATGGGCTGCCGTCTCTGGGGTTGCACAGAGTCGGACGATACTGAAGCAACTTAGCAGCGGCAGCAGCAGCTATGAAACAGAATCCTGAATTGTCTGAAGGATAAAAGAAAGCCCTGCACCCCGGGCACAGAAGACTCAATGTGGCTGCAGGAAAAAAAAAGAGGAAAATCCTACCCCTGAGAGAGAGAGGCAAGGAATATTCCAAATTCCATATCAGCTGGGGTCTCCTACTTATGGAGAAAGACAAAAAAAAAAAAAGCCCAACATTTCCAAAATAAAAAAGTCATACATTAGATGTCAGGGGGACAGAGAGGGAGATCAGAGGGCACACCCCTCACCCAAGGACCCAGGGCATATATAAGACTCAGGCTGAATCAGGACAAGAGACAATACTCTTTGTTCCCCATCCCCCACCACCAGCCTAGAAAACACCTAGAATGTGCAACATCTGTCTACTGCTGGAGGAGAGGAAAAGTATGGAGAGAGACTTGCACTGTGGCACAGTTGAAAGAAAGCTGAAAGTGCAAGGGAACATTGAGACACACTTTTCAGCAAACCCCAGATTAAACAGGAGGAAACACCAGAGCAACTGAAGCTGGTTGTGCCCTGAGGGTAAACATAGCAACAAAAAATTCCAGACTCACTCAAGTCCTGCAATACGGACTCAACCTTTTATTCCAAGGGTATAGCAGAAGAGACCTGCCCATTGCCAGACATTAAGATGATTTCACTCAGTCTTTCCTGTAATACTGGAGTGGGTAGCCATTCCCTTCTCCAGGGGATTTTCCTGACCCAGGCATCAAACCTGGGTCTCCTGCATTGCAGGTGGACTCTTTACCACCTGAGTGACCAGAGAAGCCCTATACTATGACAGTATGTCCAAAGACAGTTATAGCAATTATGTCTAAAATCAATTAAAAATTGTGAGACACTCACAGAAGAAAACAAACAGGCCAAAAGATATCCACAGAATTGGACTGGCAGACTATTTCGATGTTGGACTGTACAATAGAGGACAACAAACAGGAATAAGAGACATCTAAGAAGCAATAGCTGAAAGCCAGACTCAAGTCTTCAGAATTTAAGGGTTTTGGGGTTGTTGGGTTTTTTTTTATAATTTAAACTTTTTATTTCCTATTGGGGTACTGTCTAATGAAGGAACTCAGCCAAACGTATATAGGTTTCCAGTCTCCCCCAAACTTCCCTTTCATCCAGGCTGCCACATATCATTGAGCAGAGTTCCATGTGCTATACAATAGGACCTTGTCGTTTATCCATTTTAAATAAAGCAGTGTGTACACGTCCATTGCAAACTCCCTAACTCCCTAACTACGTCTTCCCCTCTAAAGAATTGTTAAACGCATAGCATAATGAATCTGAAACAACCCAAACCTAGTTTCCTCTTCATATGATTCGGACCTCTGAGAATAAATTTAAAGTTTTAAAAGTATCTAAAAAATAAACTTACCTTCAGAAGTATAAAAATGATTCTGCATCTAATTTCCCATCAGCATTACTGGCAACCAGAGCAATGTCTTTAAAAGTCCAAAAACAGTAAATTTTAAATCTTAAATTCTACACTTAAAATATTAGTAGCTTTGATTTTGAAAACAAAATAAAGACATTTGAAGCTATAAAGGAACAAAGAGAAATTATTTGACGTAAAAACCAAGAAAAAAAATTAAAACAGAAAATCTAACAGAAAAGAAATAGGAGAGCCAAGAAACAATGACGTTAACTCAACAGACAGCTGACAAGAAGTTGCAGAAGAACCCATTTCTGTCAGATTTAGACAACAGTCCATCCCAACCTGACCAAATAGCAAGAAGTATGATTAAAAGGCTGAGTGTACTTAATTATAATCCACATTTCTGTTAGATCACCATAGGATGTGTATTTACATTAAAGCTTGAGAAAAACTGGTTATGATCTAAATTAGTGGCTCACCATATCACAAGTAAACTGATAAGATCTAAAGTTGATAAATCAAGGAAGAAATAAAAGTTCAAGAATGATATTTAGAATTAAGGGCATGGGGAACAAAAACTTGAACTAAAAATAGAAATGTTTACTGATTATTACCTCTTAGAAGTAAGATTATAGGATTAAATAGAATATTTTACTTTTCATTTTCCACTCTTTGTATATTAGTAGTTTGTGTTTATTTTTAACTATGTAAATAAGTTACTTTATAGCTACTGTAAGATTGGGAACTCCAATGACTGCAAAATATGCATAGTTCCACAACTGTTTTAAACCTCAATAACTTTTGTTATGGATTTGTTAGTTTTGGTGTACTAGACTAGATAATCATTACATGCAAATTAAATTTAGAAAAAAACAAATACAATGAAGCATAAGAAAAGATTTACAAACTACAGTTAAGTTTCTACTTATTTTAAAGTATTCAATACAGTTAAATTCCATTTTGGCTCAACAAAAGGCTATGACAGTTTCTTAAATTTGATTGGAATTATACTTGAAAATGTTTGCCCTTGGGACTGAAAAACAAATCCCTTTGAAACAGCAACTATTCATTGTTCATATGACAACATAATGAATTTCTAAACAATAAACCATTATTTCTACATATTTGCAATTGAAGGTTGGACTTATAACTCTTGAATCCATGTTCACAGTGGAGTAGCTCTAAAATGAGATTAATCCCACTTCTCTACTTCAAACACTAAAAAGAATTAACCATTTTCTTGTTTTCATTACTGATATAAACCCAATCTGTTTGTAATTTCCCTAAGTTACATACAACCATTTTGAATCAGTTAGCTGTGTTATGGTAATAAATAAGCTATAAATCTCAATGGCTTATAATAATAAATATTTACTTTTACTTTTTACTTTTCATGTTGACAGTTGTGGGTCTCTGCTCTACATGTTCTGTCATTCAAGGATTCAGGCCAAAGATGACACATCTTCCTGGGACATCAAATTTTCAAAGCAGGAGGGAAAGCACAAGAGAATTGGTGGGAATAAGACACAGTGGCTGTTGAAGATGTCTGCTTAGATGTAGTATATTTACCTGCTGACCACATTCCACTGGACAAAGGTCAATGTCCATAGAATAAGAATCTCTATTTCACACAGTAAGCACAATAAGTTACATAGAAACCCACAAAATGGAAGAAAATATTTGCAAATGATGCAACCAACAAAGGATTAATCTTCAAAACTATTTATAAACAGCTCATGCAGCTCAATATCAAAAAACAGCAAACAACCTGTATTGCTGATCCTGTTCACAGTGCCAGTTGTCTCACTGTGTCTCACTGTGTGCACTGTTCATTGAACCCATGGTAGACAAGGTGCAAGGAGGGAAGCTGGAAGAAAACTCAAGGAGCTCTAGGAACTGCAGATGACTTTATTCTCTCCTGGCTATAGCAGGAGCCATAGCAGCAGACACACTATCTTCTCACCTCTCATGGTTGACCCAAAAGACACAGGCATGATGCAGCAGTAATGTCACCGCTTCTTAGGTGATCATATACATGTACACACAAAGTAGCCCTGTGTACAAAGTAGCCCATGACTGAGTACCTCGTGACGTGCATGCACAGTGCTATAAGTGATCTCGGTTGTTACACAGTCACTATTTATAAAAGGTGGGGTGAGAGAGCCTGAACATGCCATCTTGGCTAATTTGCTCTCTCCCCACACAACCCAATCAGAAAATGGGCAGAAGATCTAAATAGATATTTCTCCAAAGAAGACATACACTCGGCCAAAAAGCACATGAAAAGATGCTCAACATCACTAATTTTTAGATAAAAGCAAATCAAAAGCACAATGAGATATCACCTCACACTGGTTAGAATGACCATCATTAAAAAGTCTACAAATGCTGGAGAAAGTTGGAGAAAAGGGAACCCTTCTATACTGGTGATTACATTCCCAACTGGTATAGCCACTATGGAAAACAGTATGGAGTTTCCTTAAGAAACTAAAAATAGAGCTACCATATGATCCATCAATCCCACTTCTGGGCATATATGCAAAGAAAACAATAATGTGAAAACATCCATGCACCCCAGTGTTCACTGCAGCACTGTTTACAATAACCAAGACATGGAAACAGCATAAACATCCATCAATAACAGGATAAAGATGTGGTACACATATACAATAAAATATTACTTGGCCATTAAAAAGAATGAAATAATGCCATTTGAAGCAATGTGGATTGACTGGAGGGAGATTATCAAATTAAGTGAAGTGAGTCACACAAAGACAAATATCATATGATATTGCTTATATATGGAATCTAAAAAAAATGATACAAATAAATTTATTTACAAAACAGAAACAACAGACTCACAAACAGAAAACAAATGGTTGTCAAAGGGGAAAGGTTGTGGCTAGGGATACATTGTGAGTTTGAGATGAATATATACACACCACTCTCTTTAAAATAGATAACCAACAAGAACCTACTGTATAACACAGGGAACTCTGCTCAATATTCTGCAACAACCTAAATGGGAAAAGAATTTCAAAAAGAATAGATACATGTATATGTATAATTGAATCATTTTGCTGTACACCTGAAACTAACACAATATACTCCATACAATGATACTCCAATATAAAATTAAAAAATTTTAAAAGAAATGGGAATCATAATTTTCTTTCAAAAAGGAGAAGTAAATTTGAGGGAACACTGATACAATCTTCCATAAACCCTTCCGTTCCCTTTAACTTCACTTTGTCATACTATCTGGGAAGATATTCTGAGGTTATAGACAAGATGATGAGTATTCCTCAGAGCAACTGGAAAGCTGGAGGAACTGAATACCTGCCAAAAGTCCAGATGAGTAAACCGAATAATGAAACTTTTAAATCCACTCTAATGCCACAAAAAATTCTGTATTTTCATTAAACCGATATCACTTCAAATTATCCTTTAATTATATGCTGAAATCATTAATTCATGAATATTATTTCTATATAGAATTATTTTAAAAAGACAATGAGAGATAAGACATACATGAGAAGCTTTAATTAAGCATAGGATTAAAACTGGGAGTCAAATTTGATACCAGATTAGTTCTGAATATCAATTTCTCAGTTGACTAGAAAGAGCTATTTAATTCTAATCAGATACATGCAAAGTAAAACTCAGAAAAGAATTTTGTATAAAACATTAGAGCTTGTCAGACTGTGATTTTTCTCTATATGCAGAGATTCTGCAAGTCAGACTGTAGACTGAAACTTTGTCAATATCGTTATACCACATTTATTAGGGAGAGTTTGCCCATACCTCTTATTCAAATAGCTATTGTCTTTGATCAATAAACTGTCTAGTGTTAAAATTCTGGTACTACCAAACAATAAATGATGCAAAGGGTGTTCTCATCTAGCTATGATAAAAATAAAATACATTGCAATGATTATTTAATGATTTCTATTATAAAAGCATATAGTATAGCTGTTGCAAAAAAAAAAAAAATGCCACAAAGGCACTGATTGCAGCCTCTAGAAATAGAACAAGAAATAGATCTGTACTGTATATACATTCACCTCTATGTTTTGTTACTTTACATTCAAATGCAAAGCTGCAAAAGGAGGGAGAAAGTCATTTTGTCCTTAAATTTTATAGCAAAATACTCAATTAATTGACATCAGCTTTCCAATGTGATACCATATGACACAGATCTATTTTCATTTTTCTTCCTTGGCATCAATCTTAGGTTTGATAAAAATAAGCCAGATGTAGAACAATAAGGAAGTAATCCGTGGGGTGAGAGGGACTGAAGTTTTTGAGGAATGAGAATGTAGGGCAGTAAAAATATTGCTGTGACTTTCTCAACTCTGTTTCATTTTGTGAAAAACTCATTTAATATATACACAACATTTTTTAAAGCTTCTGGCATGGGGAATAGTTACAAATAGTCCTTTATTTGAACTCAGCTATGGAAAAAGTCAATTAAACTGTTTGAGCTTCACGTATACAATGGAAGAAAGTAAGGCATATCTCCAAATATTGATGAGTTAGAGAGATAGCATATAAAAACCTAGCATAGTTCTTGATACATAAGTGATGTTCAACTTTTTCAAGCATTTATTGTCATTATGGTTGTTTTTAATGTTTTACTAACATGAGGAATTAGAATCTCAATAAGCTGTTATGGTGCTTATTTTAGACCCCATCCCTTCAACATATTTTGGGAATATGTTCTATACAAGACAATGGGTTAAGAGCTGTGAAAGAAACAAAAAACAGGGAATTTGTTTCCACCCTATTGTAAATGTGGAATTGAAAAGGGATGAGAGGACTTAGCTAGAATGAAAGCTAGTTACTTGTTTGTCATTTTGTAACCAACAATAAAAAGAAGAGTCTTGTGCATTCTGGAAGTTTCAACATGCATTGGACAAGCAATGACCTTTCTCTGTATACTTTCTGATTGTGGAAGGTATATTATGGGAAACAGGTATTTAGTCTTTTTCCCTAATTTCTGACATAGAGCTCTCAAGTCCTTTGTAATTTCCTGAGTGACAGAAGCATCTTTTATTTTAATGAGTGGATTCTTGGTGGGCCCCTAGGTAGCTTCAGGATGGTAACTTGTTACTAGAAAAACCAGGCATGATTAGAGGCTTGGACCTTTCAGCCCCACCCCTCGATCTCCGAGAGGGGAGAGAGATTGGAGGTTTATTTATCATCAGGGGCACATTCTAGGCTTCCCTGATAACTCAGTTGGTAAAGAATCTGCCTGCAACGCAGGAAACCCCAGTTGGATTCCTGGGTCAGGAATATCCACTGCAGAAGGGATAGGCTACCGACTCAAGTATCCCTGAGCTTCCCTTGTGGCTAAGCTGGTAAAGAATTCACCTGCAAAAATTGAAAGAATTTCCCATAAAATCAGGAACAAGACAAGTGTGCCCACTCTCACCACAACTATTCAAAATAATTTTGGAAGTTTTAGCCACAGCAATCAGAGAAGAAAAAGAAATAAAAGGAATCCAGATTGGAAAAGAAAAAGTAAAACTCTCACTGTTTGCAGATGACATGATCCTCTATGTAGAAAACCCTAAATACACCACCAGAAAATTACTAGACCTCATCAATGAATATAGTAAAGCTGCAGGATATAAAATTAACACCAGAAATCCCTTGCATTCCTATACACTAACAATGAGAAAACAGAAATGGAAATTAAGGAAACAATTCCATTTACCATTGCAATGAAAAGAATAAAATACTTAGGAATAAATTTACCTAAAGAAACAAAATACCTATATATAGAAAATAGTAAAACACTGATGAAAGAAATCTAAGATGACACAAATAGATGGAGAAATATACCATGTTCATGGAGCAGAAGAATCAATATAGTGAAAATGAGTATACTACCCAAAGCAATCTATAGATTCAATGCAATCCTTATGAAGCTACCAATGGTATTTTTTAAAGAACTAGAACAAGTAATTTCATAATTTGTATGGAAACACAAAAAACCCTGAATAGCCAAAGCAATCTTGAGAAAGAAGAATGGAACTGGAGTAATCAACCAGCTTGACTTCAGAATATACTACAAAGCTACAGTCATCAAGACAATAAGGTACTGGCACAAAGACAGAAATATAGATCAGTGGAACAAAATAGAAAGCCCAGAAATAAATCAATGCACCTATGGACATATTATCTTTGACAAAGGAGGCAAGAATATACAATGGAGAAAAGACAATCTCTTTAACAAGTGATGCTGGGACAACTGGTCAACCACCTGTAAAAGAATGAAACTAGAACACTTTCTAACACCATACATAAAAATAAACTCAAAATGGATTAAAGATCTAAATGTAAGACCAGAAACTATAAAACTCCTAGAGGAAAACATAGGCAGAACACTCTGACATAAATCACAGCAAGATCGTCTATGACCTACCTACTAGAGTAATGGAAATAGAAGCAAAAATAAACTATTGGGACCTAATTAAACTTAAAAGCTTTTGCACAATGAAGGAAATCATAAGCAAGGTGAAAAGACAGCCTTCAGAATGAGAGAAAATAATAGCAAATGAAACAACTGACAAAGAATTAATCTCAAAACTATACAAGCAGCTCATGCAGCTCAATACCAGAAAAATAAATGACCCAATCAAAAAACAGGCCAAAGACCTAAACAGACATTTCTCCAAAGAAGACATGCAGATGGCTAACAAACACATGTAAAGATGCTCAACATCACTCATTATCAGAGAAATTCAAATCAAAACCAAAATGAGGTACCATCTTCACACCAGTCAGAATGGCTGCTAGCAAAAAGTCTACAAACAATAAATGCTGGAGATAGTGTGGAGGAAAAGGGAACCCTCTTACACTGTTGGTGGGAATGCAAACTAGTACAGCCACTATGGAGAACAGTGTGGAGATTCCTTTAAAAAACTGGAAATAGAACTGCCATATGACCCAGCAATCCCACTGCTGGGCATACACATTGAGAAAACCAGAATTGAAAGAGACACGTGTACCCCAATGTTCATTGCACCACTGTTTACAATAGCTAGGACATGGAAGCAACCTAGATGTCCATTGGTGAACAAATGAATAAGAAAATTGTGGTACATATGCTCAATGTAATAATACTCAGCTATTAAAATAATGCATGAGAGTCAGTTCTAATGAGATGGATGAAACTGGAACCTATTACACAGAGTGAAGTAAGTCAGAAAAAAAAACACACCAATATAGTATATTAATGCATATATATGGAATTTAGAAAGATGGTAACAATGACCCTTTATGAGAGACAGTAAAAGAGACACAGATATAAAGAACAGACTTTTGGACTCTATGGGAGAAGATGAGGGTGGGATGATTTGAGAGAATAGCATTGAAACATGTATATTACCATATATGAAACAGATGACCAATCCAAGTTTGGTGCATGAAACAGGGCACTCAAAGTCGGTGCGCTAGCACAACCCAGAGGGATGGGATGGGGAGGGAGGTGGGAGGAAGGGTTCAGGATGGGGGGACACATGTACATGTGTGACTGATTCATGTCAATGTATGGCAAAAACCACCACAATATTGTAAAGTAATTATCCTCCAATTAAATAAATTAATTTTAAAAAATAAAAAAGAAACAAACAAAAAAATCCACCTGCCATGTGGGAAACCTGGGTTTGATCCCTGGGTTGGGAAGATCTCCTGGTGAAGGGAAAGGCTACCTACTCCAGTATTCTGGCCTGGAGAATTCCATGGACTGTATAGTCCCTGGGATCACAAAGAGTTGGTCACAACTGAGTGATTTTCTCTTTTTTCTAGTGGTGCATTATTATTTAACCAACTATGCCTATGTAATAAAACCTCCACGAAAACCCCTAAATGATGGGGTTTGCAGAGCTTCCCAGTTGGTGAACACAAGGAGATGTCGGTAGGGTGGCACACTCCCTTTTCCAAATACCTTGCCTCCATCTGGCTGTTTCTGAGTTGCATCCTTTATAATAACCCAGCAATAGTAAGTAAAGTCAGATTTTCTAGGACTAGTTAAACAGAGCTAACTTGAACCACAAAATGTTACAAGGATATACAAGGAATAGGATTATTTGTCTGGAGAAGAAACATTTGCCTAATTGCTTTAAAAGTTTTATTTCAATTCAGTGATATAAAAATAACAGATTTCAATTATATCTAGAATTATTGAGTCTAAAGATAAAAACATAAATTGAAAGGTGTTCTTTTATAATGATGTAGGAAAATTGCACACAGTTTAAAGAAGGTGGAGACTAAACTACTTTCAATAATTCCAGACCTATTCAATTATTTCACATTTACCTAATTAACAGATAAGCATGATGATAGATTAAAATCTTACAGTTTGTACTCCCATTGCTGCTGCTAAGTCGCTTCAGTCGTGTCCGACTCTGTGCGACCCCATAGACGGCAGTCCACCAGGCTCCCCCGTCCCTGGGATTCTCCAGGCAAGAACACTGGAGTGGGTTGCCATTTCCTTCTCCAATGCATGAAAGTGAAAAGTGAAAGTGAAGTCGCTCAGTCGTGCCCGAGTCTTAGTGACCCCATGGGCTGCAGCCTACCAGGCTCCTCTATCCATGGGATTTTCCAGGCAAGAGTACTGGAGTGGGGTGCCATTGCCTTCTCCTGTACTCCCATTAGTCAGTCATATATTCTTTAAGTACATAAAATGCAAAATTCTAACCCATAGATAAATAAAAGATTATAGAGTCATTTTTAGAGTTTTCAAACTAAAGAAGGAAAACAGAAGTTGAAGAAACAGACCCAATGTTAATCTCTCAAGCCAATATCAATTTTATTAACTCATTGTAATTTAGTCAACAGTAAGATGTTTAGGGGCAGCTGCCGGGAGGAGCTACCCCACGCCCCCACGCCCAAGGCCAGGGGCAGCGGCCGGGAGGAGCTACCCTCCGCCCAAGGCCAGGGGCAGCGGCTGGGAGGACCAACCTCACGCCCAAGGCCAGGGGCTGCGGCTGGGAGGACCAACCCCATGTCCAAGGAGCAGTGGCTGGGCGGGCGCAGGAGGGCCTAGAGGAGCTATCCCAAGTTGAAGGTCAGGAAGGGTGGCGGTGAAGAGATACCCCTCGTCCAAGGTAAGGAGCAGTGGCTGCGCTTTGCTGGAGCAGCCGTGAAGAGATACCCCACGCCCAAGGTAAGAGAAACCCAAGAAAGATGGTAGGTGTTGCAAGAAGGCATCAGAGGGCAGACACACTGAAACCATACTCACAGAAAACTAGTCAATCTAATCACACTAGGACCATAGCCTTGTCTAACTCGATGAAACTAAACCATGCCCATGGGGCAACCCAAGATGGGCAGGTCATGATGGAGAGATCTGGCAGAATGTGGTCCACTGGAGAAGAGAATGGCAAACCACTTAGGTATTCTTGCCTTGAGAATCCCATGAACAGTATGAAAAGGCAAAATGATAGGATACTGAAAGAGGAACCCCCCAGGTCAGTAGGGGCACAATATGCTACTGGAGATCAGTGGAGAAATAACTCCAGAAAGAATGAAGGGATGGAGCCAAAACAAATACAATACCCAGCTGTGGATGTGAATGGTGATAGAAGCAAGGTCCAATGTTGTAAAGAGCAATATTGCATAGGAACCTGGAATGTCAGGTCCATGAATCAAGACAAAATGGAATTGGTCAAACAAGAGATGGTAAGAGTGAAAGTAGACATTCTAGGAATCAGCAAACTAAAATGGACTGGAATGGGGGAATTTAACTCAGATGACCATTATATCTACTACTGTGGGCAGGAATCCCTCAGAAGAAAAGGAGTAGCCATCATGGTCAACAAAAGAGTCCGAAATGCAGTACTTGGATGCAATCTCAAAAATGACAGAATGATCTTGTTCGTTTCCAAGGCAAACCATTCAATATCACAGTAATCCAAGTCTATGCCCCAACCAGTAACTCTGAAGAAGCTGAAGTTGAACGGTTTTATGAAGACCTATAAGACCTTTTAGAACTAACACCCAAAAAAGATGTCCTTTTCATTATAGGGGACTAGAATGCGAAAGTAGGAAGTCAAGAAACACCTGGAGTAACAGGCAAATTTGGCCTTGGAATACGGAATGAAGCAGGGTAAAGACTAATAGAGTTTTGCCAAGAAAATGCACTGGTCATAGCAAACACCCTCTTCCAAAAACACAAGAGAAGACTCTACACATGGACATCACCAGATGGTCAACATCGAAATCAGATTGATTATATTCTTTGCAGCCAAAGATGGAGAAGCTCTATACAGTCAAAAAAAAACAAGACCAGGAGCTGACTGTGGCTCAGATCATGAACTCCTTATTGCCAAATTCAGACTTAAATTGAAGAAAATAGGGAAAACCACTAGACCATTCAGGTCTGACCTAAATCAAATCCCTTATGATTATACAGTGGAATTGAGAAATAGATTTAAGGACCTAGATCTGATAGATAGAGTGCCTGATGAACTATGCACTGAGGTTTGTGACATTGTACAGGAGACAGGGATCAAGACCATCCCCATGGAAAAGAAATGCAAAAAAGCAAAATGGCTGTCTGGGGAGGCCTTACAAATAGCTGTGAGAAGAAGAGAAGTGAAAAGCAAAGGAGGAAAGGAAAGATATAAACATCTGAATGCAGAGTTCCAAAGAATAGCAAGAAGAGATAAGAAAGCCTTCCTCAGCGATCAATGCAAAGAAACAGAGGAAAACAACAGAATGGGAAAGACTAGAGATCTCTTCAAGAAAATTAGAGATACCAAGGGGACATTTCATGCAAAGATGGGCTCGATAAAGGACAGAAATGGTATGGACCTAACAGAAGCAGAAGATATTAAGAAGAGGTGGAAAGAATACACAGAAGAACTGTACAAAAAAGATCTTCATGACCCAGATAATCACGATGGTGTGATCACTGACCTAGAGCCAGACATCCTGGAATGTGAAGTCAAGTGGGCCTTAGAAAGCATCACTATGAACAAAGCTAGTGGAGGTGATGGAATTCCAGTTGAGCTATTTCAAATCCTGAAAGATGATGCTGTGAAAGTGCTGCACTCAATATGCCAGCAAATTTAGAAAATTCAGCAGTGGCCACAGGACTGGAAAAGGTCAGTTTCCATTCCAATCCCAAAGAAAGGCAATGCCAAAGAATGCTCAAACTACCACACAATTGCACTCATCTCACATGGTAGTAAAGTAATGCTCAAAATTCTCCAAGCCATGCTTCAACAATACGAGAACCATGAACTTCCAGATGTTCAAGTTGGTTTTAGAAAAGGCAGAGGAACCAGAGATCAAATTGCCAATATCCGCTGGATCATGGAAAAAGCAAGAGAGTTCCAGAAAACAGCTGTTTCTGCTTTATTGACTATGCCAAAGCCTTTGACTGTATGGATCACAATAAACTGTGGGAAATTCTGAAAGAGATGGGAATACCAGACCACCTGACCTGCCTCTTGAGAAATCTGTATGCAGGCCAGGAAGCAACAGTTAGAACTAGACATGGAACAACAGACTGGTTCCAAATAGGAAAAGGAGTACGTCAAGGCTGTATAATGTCACCCTGTTTATTTAACTTATATGCAGAGTACATCATGAGAAACGCTGTACTGGAAGAAACACAAGCTGGAATCAAGATTGCTGGGAGAAATATCAATAACCTCAGATGTGCAGATGACACCACCCTTATGGCAGAAAGTGAAGTGAAACTAAAAAGCCTCTTGATGAAAATGAAAGTGGAGAGTGAAAAAGTGGGCTTAAATCTCAACATTCAGAAAATGAAGATCATGGTATCCGATCCCATCACTTCATGGGAAATAGATAGAGAAACAGTGGAAACAGTGTCAGACTTTATTTTGGGGGGGCTCCAAAATCACTGCAGATGGTGACTGCAGCCATGAAATTAAAAGACGCTTACTCCTTGGAAGGAAAGTTATGACCAACCTAGATAGGATATTCAAAAGCAGAGACATTACTTTGCCAACAAAGGTTCATCTAGTCAAGGCTATGGTTTTTCCTGTGGTCATGTATGGATGTGAGAGTTGGACTGTGAAGAAAGCTGAGTGCCGAAGAATTGATGCTTTTAAACTGTGGTGTTGGAGAAGACTCTTGAGAGTCCCTTGGACTGCAAGGAGCTCCAACCAGTCCATTCTGAAGGAGATCAGCCCTGGGATTTCTTTGGAGGGAATGATGCTAAAGCTGAAACTCCAGTACTTTGGCCACCTCATGCGATGAGTTGACTCATTGGAAAAGACTCTGATGCTGGGAGGGATTGGGGACAGGAGGAGAAGGGGACAACAGAGGGTGAGATGGCTGGATGGCATCACTGACTCGATGGACATGAGTCTGAGTGAACTCCGGGAGTTGGTGATGGACAGGGAGGCCTGGCGTGCTGGGATTCATGGGGTCGCGAAGAGTCAGACAGGACTGAGTGACTGAACTGAACTGAACTGAAGATGTTTATAACACACTAATTTCAAGAGCCAAACTTTAGTAATATGATAGAAGAACTTTCTAGTGTGCATGCTTTGGATACATATTTTGTCATTTTTGTAGTAAGTAGAAATCTTAGCTATAGTTTCTAATGCCAAGGCAAGATTATTCTCTAAATGGGATGACAACATGCCTAGAACGGTGACATCTGAAGAGAGCTCAGCACTGTTGACTCATATTTTGTTTTCACAACCTGAAATAGACACAGTACCAGAGGGAAATAGTTTCTTGATTAGATTAACATAAGGCCACAAAGTTTGCACTGCAGAGTGCGTTCATGTCACCCACCTCACTCACACAGATTTATACTATGATTTTTTAATTCATCTTTTTCCTTTCTCTTTTCCTCTCCACTTTCTGATTTCAGGTGTTCATCTGCAAACATTAACCTGCTATTTCTACCAAACTATTCTGTATAAAATATTCCCACTCCAAAGGACAATGATGGAAATAAAAATAAGAATAGAAAAAGATCAGTGTGTAGCTCATCATTATCATAGTTAAACAATACTACTTGTAAATACCATCATAATCATTCTCTTTGAAAAAGCTGAAAATTAAAAAGGAAGACAATTTCAAGCATAAAAAAATAAAACCCAACAATAAAAATGAATTTATAGATAAAAGTAATGTCTTTGGATAAATACTTAAGAATAAGATCTCCTATATGGTGAAAATCAAAATTGCATATAAAAATAGACTATTCTAGAAGATTATGCAAAAAAATAGAATCATACATTCAGTAAGAATTAATGAGTGCTTATCAAATATTAAATCAGCAACAAGGATATTAATTTTGACTACAACAAGGGATAGTTTGCTGTTTTGCTTCAAATAATAACAGAAGAAATTAATTTGCTAATTGAGAACACTAAATTATGAAGTCGTTTCTTCTAGAAATTTGTTTTCATTTTTACTGTTCCTACGTTCAAGAGAACACACAAAATGTATTTGTTTAACCAGTTCCTAGTTAACTTTGAATGATCACTTAGAAATCTTTTTAGTTTCCCACAGACTCAAAACAAAAGAAGTAATTAAATCTTTCTATCTGTATTGCAGAAAAATTTGAGACTAATGCAAGTTTATACCCCACAGAGCTGGCAAAAATTGTAGCCAAGAGGTGGGGAAAAATTAGGAATCAAGAAAAAAATAACTCCTAATCACTGAGCTCTCACTATTCACCATCAGGAAAGCAGTGTTGATTAAAAGTGCTCAGAGTGCCATCAGAACTGTCAGGTGAGAGGGCACTAATTTTCAATTCACAGCAATATCATGTGGGCATTTCATTTGAAAAGTGCATGACCCAGTCCTGAACAAATATTTTGCATATTCATTTGCCTTGAACTTAGCATTTTTTCCATCAAAAGGCCATGATTTTAAGACATATTTCTCATGAAAATAAATTATCCTTTTAGTATGACAATAAAGAACCCAATAGTCTGGGAACTTTCTAATTCAAATATAATGAAATTGAAAATGGTGGTTAAGCCTAAAACATATAATTTATCTTAGGTTCAATCCACACACCACAAAACAGAGAATGCACTAAAGAATTTCTATTCAAATACAAATATTAAAAATGATTAAATGTAGCAACCAGTCAGATTTCTGATATTATTTAACTGACTGCATCGACACTGATTTAAAGCTCATGGAAAGGCTATCAGAGATGAAACTAAGCATAAGTAAATGACTGGAAAAAAACATCGTGTAGATGACACAGTGACATGAGCAGGTTAAATTTAATTTGAAATCAGCACTTAATGACAAATATTTTTTTTTTGGATTTTTAAGATTCAAAAAAGAAGCCAAAGTACCATTACCAAATGTTTTAAATTAAAAATTGCAAAGGTAAAGCAAATATTTATCACTGAGTTTTACATTAACCTTTGTTCAGTTTTCAGTTGTTCATTGAGCTGAAAATTCACTATTATATGCCTAAATTTTTTCCTCTGTAAATGGATAAAAATACATACCAAATAAGGTTGCTATGAGGATCAACTAAGTCAAAACATGTAGAGCAGTTACCTTGGTACAAGGTAAATAGTCAACTAATAGCATATATCATGACACCCGTATGAAAAATCTGCCATTTACTGTGCACCCTATTATTCTGTGGGAGGATTCTATTACTTTTACACATTTTCACGTATCCTCTAGCAGCCTTGAAAATTTTTATTACCCCTTCTTTATAGGAAACAAGTATGCTGCTGCTGCTGCTAAGTCGTTTCGGTCGTGTCCAACTCTGTGCGACCCCAGAGACGGCAGCCCACCAGGCTCCCCTGTCTCTGGGATTCTCCAGACAAGAACACTGGAGTGGCTTGCCATTCTTTCTCCAATGTGTGAAAGTGAAAAGTGAAAGTGAAGTCACTCAGTAGACAGATTCAATAGTTTACAAAATTAGTTAATAGAGAAATCAGAATTAAAAGACTGTTTATCTGACCCCAAAGCCCATATAAGTTCAACTATATGAGTGGTTCTCAAACCTTAACATACATTAATATCTCCTGGAGAACTTGTTAAAATAGTTGCTTGTTCACATCAGGAGAGATTCTGAGGGAGAAGGTTGAGGCAATAATCATAAATTTGCAGTGTAACAAGCTTACAAGTGATGCTGATGCTCCTGGTCTAAGGACTACATTTTGACTGAATGTGGTCTCTCAGAATATGCCTAAGAAATTTGTAATAATTACTTCCCTGTGTGAGGTACCTTAATGAAAAACTGTAGACTGATAAAAATGCTAAATAATGCATCTGCGTTCAATTTTACCATTTAAAAATTCAAGCGAAAGTTGGCTTAATCTAGTATCTAAGCAAATTGCATTGCCTCTTTATTAGATGGGAGTTCTGAATCCTCTTCCCTCCAATAAAAAATCATTCTCAAACCAATATTGGTTTTGTAAATTCTCTAGCAAGTCAAATGGGAGAATCTTCAGAGAAATCTCTAAATAGGAAGAGTTTATGAACTCTCTCTTTAAAATTAAATAATTGATAAGATAATGCAAATGAACACAATATCCATGCTAGAATGCTGTTGTCTCCACTGTTTTAGATACAAAGCACACTCAGTACCCATAATAATTTCAAATGGTTCTTGGTAAGAATTATCACTGATTGA
Organism: Bos mutus; assembly: GCF_027580195.1. NCBI lineage: Eukaryota > Metazoa > Chordata > Mammalia > Artiodactyla > Bovidae > Bos > Bos mutus. The sequence continues at coordinate 71,905,757 of NC_091623.1, read as the reverse complement.
TTCATTTATATTCAAGCACTTTTTCCTAAATGGAGGTATTCAGTTATCCTACTCTTAAATGCTTCAAGGGAAAGATACAACAAACCTCATGCATAGAACATATTACCTTTTAAAATTTATCTGTATCTACTGATCAAATGAACAGCAATGAAAGAAAGAGTCCACAATTAAGTTTTTCAACAGTTCCATATGTTAGAAAGTTTTCTCGTTTACTCTAGGGGGATCCTTAATCTGGCATCTATTGAAACCCCTTCCCCAAAGTACTTGATCTACAAGCCTGAAATCCTACATAAATATTTGCCATATTGTTGACAAGTACATCTTCCATCAATTCAGTGACTCAAAACAGGTTCAGAACCACTGATTTACTTCATGAATTCTGTCTTACTGCAAAAACTCACACATCACAGTTATACCCCTGAGAATTTTATATTCTAAAACTTTGATACCTCTTCAATGTATCAGGCTTTTTTCTTATTATTGTTAACTTGAAAGCAGCAATCCTGTCCTCTCCCAGCTGAAAAGTCTTCTCTTTTACAGACTGAAGATTTTCCCCACCAGTCCAATTTGATGTGCTTTCTAAACAGTTGTGGATTTTCTTTCATCCAGACTTGCTAAATACTTATTTTTAGGTATGTAACTAACCACAGCATTTTTAATAAACTGAACAACTGAATTTATGTAATTAATTTTCAATTTATTTAAGTTCAGTCCCTCAATCATGTCCGACTCTTTGCGACCCAATGAATTGCAGCACGCCAGTCCTCCCTGTCCATCACCAACTCCCAGAGTTCACTCAAACTCACATCCATCGAATCGGTGATGCCATCCAGCCATCTCATCCTCTGTCGTCCCCTTCTCCTCCTGCCCCCAATCCCTCCCAGCATCAGAGTCTTTTCCAATGAGTCAACTCATCACATGAGGTGGCCAAAGTACTTGAGTTTCAGCTTTAGCATCATTCCTTCCAAAGAACACCTAGGACTGATCTGCTTTAGAATGGACTGGTTGGATCTCCTTGCAGTCGAAGGGACTCTCAAGAGTCTTCTCCAACACCATAGTTCAAAAGCATCAATTCTTCAGTTCTCAGCTTTCTTCACAGTCCAACTCTCACATCCATACATGACCACAGGAAAAACCATAGCCTTGACTAGATGGACCTTTGTTGGCAAAGAATGTCTCTGCTTTTGACTATGCATGATTGTAAATCATATCAAGTAATCAAGTATAATTATATGTAATTTATTGTTTCACCAGGATTTATAATAATAAACAAGGATAGCAACTTTATCTTTTAAAAGTAAATTTTTGTATATTCCCTAACTTTAGCACTGTTCTATTTGGCCTTAATCTCATGCTGAAAAAAATCTTCAAACAATTCTGAAAACATTTTACATTTTCCAAATTCTCCAGGCAAGAATACTGGAGTGGGTTTCCATGCCCTCCTCCAGGAGATCTTCCCACTCAGAGATGGAACCCATATCTTATGTCTCCTGCTTTGGCATGTGGGTTATTCACCACCAGTGCCACCTGGGAAGCCCACCACCTATTACACTCTGGATCAAATATTTTAACGAGCTCAAATGCATTCCATAAAAATAATATAGTCACACAAAATACATTAATTAATTGTTGTGTTATTTTTCAGTCACTAACTTGTGTCCAGCTCTTTGCAACCCCATGGATTGTGACACGCCAGGCTCTTCTATCCACCACTGTCCCCAGAGTTTGCTCAAATCCATGTCCACTGAGTCAGTGATGCTATCTAACATTGGTACAGATAGAAACACTCCTGCTTCATCTAATTAAGCATTCTGTTTTTCTTAACAGCAAAAGTTTTTTAATCTTTTCTCCTAACTTGAAAGGATCTTTTAGAGAACCTGCAGCAGCAGTTTTTAAATTGTCTGTTTCTAAACTGCACAGTATGGATGAGGTTAAAGGAGAGGCATACATGAAGACAATGAAAATGTAAGGTGTCCAGGGACAATATATATTTTAAGAGCTGATACAGATAAACAAAAAGGGACCCAGAGAACAGAGAGGACAGAGAATTGCCAGGTAGACTACAAATTGTACTGTTTTCAGGGATACTGACTATAGTGCATTGCCTTTTGGGGATCACGAACAAGATAAGAAGGCATTTATTATCCTTAATATTATTTAAAGTATTGATCTGCCATTAAAAATTAACTATAAAAACTTAAGTAAAAATATATTTAGGTTAACAGTGATTCAAGACTACTCACTAATTCCTCAACAATTATCTATTGCTCAATTCGCTAACACACAAAAGAAACTCAAATATAACTGGATATTTTAGTGAGAAAACATCTAATATTTAAGCAAGTATAACATTGTACAGAGTCTTTGCTTTCTTTTAAAAAAAATGAGTTCACTTATATGACTTGTTTCTCTGTTTTTGGAGAGATTCATTTTTATGTTTTCAATAAATATGTTCACCTCTGGGCTTGTTCTCTAAGATATAAAAAGTGGTTCTTTTCATTTCTTTTGTATGAGACATTTATTGATGATGCCAAGTAAGCTTTAAATTGAATAAAGTTGTTCCTTAAAAATCCAGTTGTTATTCAAATTTTTGGTGCGTCTATACCTCCTGTCATGTTTTTACTCATTTTTTGCTCTACTTTAATATGTTTGTCTTTGTGTTGTCATTTTTATCTTCAAAAAAAATTTTTACATGATTCACATTTTGCCTATTGTAGTCATTTAGGCTAAGAAGGATGGTAGACTAAGAAGGATCTTTTCTATGCTTAGTCGCTCAGTCGTGTCCAACTCTTTGCAACTCCATGGACTGTAGCCCACCAGTCTCCTCTGTCTGTGGGATTCTCCAGGCAAGACTACCGCAGTGGGTTGCCATGCCCTCCTCCAGGGGATCTTCCCAGCCGAGGGACTGAACCTAAGTCTCCCAAATTGCAGACAAATTCTTTACCATCTGAGTCACCAGGAAAACTTAGTGGACTTTTTTTCCTATTTTTTCTTTAGATGGATTCCCAAATGACTCAAATTTTGACAAATTTTGCCCGACAACAGCCAAACAAAAGAGTGAGATTGAGCTGAGAGTCTGTATGATACAACAGTGATGGATGACTGAAATTTAATGAGAGAAAACCAGAAAGAGAGAACAACATCAAGCTAAGAATTTTGCCCAACATTTGACATCCATAGTCTTTGTAATATCTATAATGATGCTAATCATAATTTTACTATCTGTGATAACATATTTACTGAACACTGGTAAGTCACTGAGATTAGTATCTTAAGTGCACTACCTCAGGTATTACTCTTACTCACAACCCAGTTCAGTATTCTTTCCTGGAGAATCCCATGGACAGAGGAGCCTGGCAGGCTACAGTTCATGGGGTCACAGAAAGTCGGACACGACTGAGCAACTAAGTCCACAACCACCATCAGATAGGCGAGGGGTTGCCAAACTAGGGCCTGAGGGCCAAATATGACCTGCTACCTGTTTTTGTAATTAAATGGTTATTGTAGTACAGTCATCCTTATTCATTTACATATCGCCTATGGCTGTTTTCATCCTACAACAGCAGACTTGGACAGCTGTAGCAGACCATGATTTAGGCTTTTTAGAAAGCCTAAATTGCTCACATGGCCCACTATAGGAAAAGTTTGATTTTGCTTTTCTTCAGTTGAGGAAACAAAAGTATCCAGTCTACTGAGGTAGGCAATGTTCTATAACTGTACTTAAAAACAATTTTAAAAAATCATTGGTTAAATAATGACCATATAATAACTCTCTCAAGAAGAAAGAAAACAGGTAGTGTTTCCCTCTGGGGCTCACATCCTGCAATAGTCAAGTCATAATATGGGAATTTTAGAAAATTTAAAATAATCTATGAACCTTGTATTTTGAAAAGTATTATTTGAAACTGATGAATAAGAAAAATAAAAAGGGCAAAGTGTTTTTATCTTAAATATCTATACCTCTAAAAGGCTTTCTCGTACACTCTTTGAAGAACTATCGCAACCAATTCTCAGATCCTGTCTATTGCATTATCCTGTTTATTTAATTAAAAATTTCCACAATTTTTAGCTGTTGTATTTGTCAACTTATTGTGAATCTTTCTCCATTCTGTTAGAAGTTTCAGAATGACAAGGATTGGATCTGTCTTGTTCATTCCTGCATCACCAAATAGTAAGTGCTCAAATATATTTGAAGAATAACAGGAAGTAGAGGAGGTTGGAAAGAAAATTTTTAAAAAGTGGTATTTTCAATAGACAAGGAATTGGGAGAAAAATATTTTTAGGCAGAGGAGAAGAATGAACACAGCCAAAGAAAATGTTTACTTTGCTCCTCTGTGGTTTATTGCTATGAACAGAATAGAAACAGAACATCCTCAAAGAAAGAATACAGAAGAAGCAGTTTCAAGGAATAATATCTTTCCTGAAAATGTTGATCAACTTCTTTCACCTAAAGTCATTTATAAATAAATTCTAGCATAAAACTACCTTACAAAAGAGAAGAGAACAGAATAGATATGGTTCTAAACCTGCAATTTCAAAACACTGGGATTTTAAAGGGCTGGCAGGAATAAATTTCCATTAAGAGCAAACCTAAATGAAACTACTAAATAGGATGTTGATCTAAAACTGAGCAAGAGTAAAATGGTCTAATGAGTCATGAAATTTTATGAGGCTAGTAAAAACACTGTATCCAAATAGCAGTCCTCAAATCCAGTAAGATGCTATCTTGTCTTCGGAAATTAGCCAATTATCTTTGGGTATCATCAAAAGTTGCATATGCAAGCTTTACCTGGAAAAATAATGAGAAATTTAAGTGTTTTGAGATTAGAGTCCTTACATTACAGCACTTGGTTTCCTACTATTAATACCATCCATTCAACAAGTAAATGGATAAGCATTTCTGAGAACCTAATATTTAATTAGAGGGATTCCCAGATGGCTCAATGGTAAAGAATCTACCTGTCAATGGAGGAGACACAGGTTTGATTCCTGGGTGGAGAAGATCTCCTGGAAGAGAAAATGACAACCCATTCCAGTATTCTTGCTTGGAAAATCTCATAGACAGAGGAGTATGGCAGGCTATAGTCCCTGGGGTCGCAAAGAATCAGACACAACTGAGAGACTGAGCACTAGAAAAACACTACATAATAGACATTGTCAGGCATTGTGAGACACAGTTCCTTCTAGGGTATCTCATGCTCATGGGGAAGGCACGTAAGTGGACTATTTCTCTCTATAATGATGAGAGTCAATGAAGATGTATTCTCAGGGTGCTAAGAAAGGAAAACCTTAATAAACATGGAAATAATTAAAGATTACACAAATTACAATATTGTTTGGTATGGAAAGGAATTCACCCCACCACCTACAATCACTTGTGTTTGGCAGCCACCTAAAGACAGGGAGGAAAAAAGAATAGCTTTATAGTGGGAAAAGGGACAGTTTCAGGTATGCCCTAATTGAAGGCTATTGGCAGGGGGGAGATATAAGTGGACTAATTAAAAGTGGGGCATGCTCTGTGATTGATTGGCTCTCTCCAGTTGATCCTAAGTTGGAAGCATGGGTAAAAATTAGGGAAGCTGTCAGTTATTGATCAAGAACTGGTTGGTTGGTTGCTCATTATTATAGGGGTTGTTGTTTAGCTTTCTAACTGATTGCTGCAAATTGTGGGTTAGAGATCTATTTTTATACATTGCCTACTTATATATTCAGGGCTTCCCTGATAGCTTAGTTGGTAAAGAATCTGCCTGCAATGCAGGAGACCTGGGTTTAATCCCTGGGTTGAGAAGATCCCCTGGAGAAGGGAAAGGCTACCCACTCCAGTATTCTGGCCTGGAGAATTCCATGGACTGTATAGTCCATGGGGTCCCAAAGAGTCAGACACCACTGAATGAATTTCACTTTCACTTCTATATTCAGTCTCTCAAGTGCATATTGGTGGTGATGAAGAACTTAAGTAACAAGTTAGTTTCAAAGTCCAACTAATTTGCCCTTCCATTTTCCTTCTTTTATAAAGTGCATCCAACTTACGTTTTTCAAACATACATATAAAAGAAGTCATTAGCTAACAAAAATTTAATTTCCAAAAGAAGTTATAATGTGGGAAGATCAGTGCAGCTACACAGAGAATAATAAATCAACAGTTTGGCCAATTCAGAAGTTTATGATAAAAGATTATTTTTTAAAAAATGAAACATGACAACTTGGCTGCTCTGATAAAGCAAAAATAATATCTCTTGCCAACATAGTGGGAGGCACTATTATGACACTATTACCACCTATCAAATAATTATATTCCTTACATATCCCCCTTACTCCTGTAACTTGTGTTTTAGTTTCTAGTCCAGAAAACACCATTTTTCAATGCACAGTTCTACTATTTTTCATTTTTTAGTTCACTTCATCTTTACTCGTCTTGATTCTCAACAGATCAACAATTTAAACAGAAGTAAACAGAAGATGCAGGGTTTTCCTGGTGCCTCAGAAGGTAAAGCATCTGCCTGCAATGTAGCAGACCCAGGTTCAATACCTGGGTCAGGAAGATCCACTGGAGAAGGAAATGGCAGTCCACTCCAGTACTCTTGCCTGGAAAATTCCATGGACGAAGGAGCCTGGTGGGCTGAAGTCCATGAGGTCACAAAGAGCTGGACATGACTGAGTGACTTCGCTTAACAACTTAAACAGAAGATGCAGAGCAAAAGCCTATTCAACCACCTAAAGTCTACTTGAAAGCCCAGATGGTGGATCATGGAGGGGGAAGGGGAAAAACAGTTATATACACCACATATCCTATTAGTTGCCTTAAGATTACTTAAAATAGCAGATATTTTGCATTTATGTTATTGAAGACATGTTGCTGAAAGCTGGTTTATAAGTGACAAAAGAATGCTCAAATGTACTCAAAATATGCCATTATGTATGTATATTCATTACCACATATTTTCTTTCTACTGCTCAGTTTTAAAATGTAAAAAACAATTTAATAGCTCATACTCAATATAGTTTCCCTAATTTTAAATATAAATTTTACCAGATATGCTATCTTGCTTCAAATAGACTTTAGGAAATATGTGACTTGCTGAGCTCAAAACTTAAGTAAAAGCAAATTATAGTTTCTGATGCAAAGTCATGCACTTCTCAAATTGTTATAAACTCAGAAGAAAATGATCAGTTCTTTTATTTCACAATTTTAGAGGCATCTCAGTTTCCATTAGCAAACTCCATATATATATATAGACTTCTATATATAGGCTGATAAACCCCTAGATCAAGACACTTTCTCACTAGGATAAGTGCCACAAAATATGCCAGCTCATATTGGACAAACTGAGTGTCTCTTTACAATAACTAACATTGTAGCAAAGGGTATTAGCATTGAATATTGTAACTACAACCTTCATATATATCTATTTATGTCATTCATTCATGGTTCTTCAGAACAAGGAATGTTAACTTTGAGTTCACAGATACACTTCAAGGATTCCTCAAGTCTGAAATTTTATAGGAGGCATTTTTTGGACATTTTCCAAGATTTACTTAAACACATTGGTCATTTTAAATAATATTTTATTAGTATATTTAATGTTAATATTTCATCCTTTCAGTTCAGTTCATTACTCAGTCCTGTCTGACTCTTTGCCACCCCATGGACCACAGCACGCCAGGCCTCCCCATCTATCACCAACTCCCAGAGTTTACTCAAGCTCATGTCCATTGAGTCAGTGATGCCATCCAACCACCTCATCATCTGTCATCCTCTTCACTTCTCACTTTCAATCTTTCCCAGCATCAGGGTCTTTTCAAATGAGTCAGTTCTTTGCATCAGATATCCAAAGTATTGGAGTTTCATCTTCAATATCAGTTCTTCCAATGAATACTCAGGACTGATTTTCTTTAGGATGGACTGGTTGGATCACCTTGCAGTCCAAGGGACTCTCTAGAGTCTTCTCCAACACCATGTTCAAAAGCATCAGTTCTTCAGCGCTCAGCTTTCTTTATAGTCCAAATCTCATATCCATATATGACTACTAGAAAAAACATAGCTTTGACTAGATGGACCTTTGTTGACAAAGTAATGTCTCTGCTTTTTAATATGTTGTTTAGGTGGGTCATAACTTTTCTCCCAAGGAGTAAGCATCTTTTAATTTCATGGCTGCAATCACTATCTGCAGTGATTTTAGAGACCAAAAAAATAAAGTCTCTCACTGTTTCCCCATATATTTGCCATGAACTGATGGGACCAGATGCCATGATCTTCGTTTTCTGAATGTTGAGCTTTAAGCCAATGTTTTCACTCTCCTCTTTCACTTTCATCAAGAGGCTCTTTAGTTCTTCTTCACTTTCTGCCATAAGGGTGGTGTCATCCGCATATCTGAGGTTGTTGATTTTTCTCCCAGTAATCTTGATTCCAGCTTGTGCTTCATCCAGCCCAGCATTTCTCATGATGTACTCTGCATAGAAGTTAAACAAGCAGAGTGACAAAATACATGTCATACTCCTTTTCCTATTTGGAACCAGTCTGTTGTTCCATGTCCAGTTCTAACTGTTGCTTCCTGACCTATGTACATATTTCTCAGGAGGAAGGTCAGTGGTCTGGTATTCCCATCTCTTTCAGAAGTTTCCACAGTTTGTTGTGATCCACACAGTCATAGGCTTTGGCTTAGTCAATAAAGCAGAAGTAGATGTTTTTCTGGAACTCTCTTGCTTTTTCGATGATCCAGTAGGTGTAGGCAATTTGATCTCTGGTTCCTCTGCCTTTTCTGAAACCAACTTGAACATCTCAAAGATCATGGTTCATGGACAGTTGAAGCCTGGCTTGGAGAATGTTGAGCATTACTTTACTAGCGTGTGAGATGAGTGCAATTGTGCAGTAGTTTGAACATTCTTTGGCATCGCCTTTCTTCGGGATTGGAATATAAACTGACCTTTTGCAGTCCTGTGGCCACTGCTGAGTTTGCCAAATTTGCTGGCATGTTGAGTACAGCATTTTCACACCATCATCTTTTAGGATTTGAAAGAGCTCAACTGGAATTCCATCACCTCTACTAGCTTTGTTCGTAGTGATACTTTCTAAGGCCCACTTGACTTCACATTCCAGGATGTCTGGCTCTAGGTGAACAACCATACCATCGTGACTATATGGTTCATGAAGATCTTTTTGTATAGTTCTTCTGTGTATTCTTACCACCTCTTCTTAATATCTTCTGCTTCTGTTAGGTCTATACTATTTCTGTGCTTTATTGTGCCCATTTTTGCATGAAATGTTCCCTTGGCATCTCTAACTTTCTTGAAGAGATCTCTAGTCTTTCCCATTCTATTGTTTTCCTCTATTTCTTTGCATTGATCACTGAGGAAGGCTTTCTTATCTCTCCTGGCTATTCTTTGGAACTCCGCATTCAAATGCATATATTTTTCTTGTTCTCCTTTGCTTTTCACTTCTCTTCTTTACTTAGCTATTTTAAGCCTTTCTCAAACAGCCATTTTGCTTTTTTGCATTTCTTTTTCTTGGGGATGGTCTTGATCCCTGTCTCCTGTACAAAGTCACAAACCTCCATCCATAGTTCTTCAGACATTGTGTCTATCATATCTAATACCTTGAATCTATTTCTCACTTCCACTGTATTCACCATTATCAACCCACATTTCTTATGTGTCCTGCATCGGCAGGTGGGTTCTTATTTGCTCTTCCTGATCCACTCTGCTCTATTTCACTCTTCCCTGTGCCGTAAGAGGCTAGTCTTTCAGACTCCATCACAAGCTAATGACCTCTGTTTATTTTCCTTGGATAGTCCAGGAGGATACTGGGAGAAGACTGGAAAGAATTACTGGAAAGAATAAAGAGTATATGTATGGCACTTATTAATGTAGGTTCCTTCTTGTTCTGTTAGGTTTCCTCAGGATGGCTGTGTTCCTCAAGGCAACCTGCCATATACAACTCTCTCTCCCTCTGGATTCCAGCAACTGTTCCCCTTTCCTCAGTCCCTTGAGATAAGATTGGGGTACACCTCTGCTCCTGTTAAACTAGGGTTCTTGCTGTATTTATTGGGATCTCTTATATACCACTCAGACCTTTACAATTAGTTCCTTTGTAAATAGTGTGCCATTTGTTTCTTGTTGATACTCAAATCCAAAAACCAGATTTGCATTTTGGTATTGAAGACATCTTTATCTATCCAAGAAAAATGAAAATCCTCCCCACAAGGTGATCTCTCCCTGAATTCAACAAGACATAATACTACGTATCTCTGGCTTCCAAACCTCAACAGTTGATCTGCCTGGTAGACCTCAGATAAACACAAAGAACATAAGTTGCAAGGAGTTTGGAAAATTTAGTTTTACCTTTTAAGCCTCAATAATTCAGGAAAACACACCAGGAGACAGAGCAGATAATTCATGAGCCAGCATACCATTATGTACTACAAACACTAAAATTTACACATAAATATTTATTAAAAGTTGACTTCCTATGGAATAATAGTATTTTCTGCAATGTTTATCATGTATATGCTTTGCCTGTGTTGTTTTATGTAAATATTTAGATTAGTAATCAAAGACAGGAACTCAATAGTTACCAAGGAAATACATACATTGATTATCAATAGAACAGTAAGATTTAAAACGTCAGGTAAGTATTGATTTTATTTCATATTCAGATTATTTTTACATATACAATAAACAGAATTGAAGTTTATTCTAGGAAATGCATCCTCAAAAATGTAGATATGAGACAGGTCCCATTTCCCTTTTGAATTCCATAGGCACTGAAAATATTAGACTGTGGACAATGGACTGTAGTCATAGAGAATATTTTCAGAGTGTAGTAGATTGTTAAAGTAACAACAATTCTTCATTTATCCAAAGAAGAGACCAAGTCTATTTCCCCAGTGCATGAGTATGGCTGAGCTATGTGAATTGCTTTTGACAGTAAGTTATTAGCAAATTGTGGCATAAGCAGAGACTTGAAAAGCATTTGCACATTGAAGCTTAGCTATTTGCCATTTGGGGATCTCTTGTCATCATCATTAGCCTTGGTTAGCCTACTAGATGACAGAAGACACATTACTCAGCCAGCTTATCTTCCAGATATTAGCCAATCACTAGAAAAAGTCTGATCCATCCTGGATCAGCCAGCCCCCAACCAATCTGCCAACTAACAGCAGATGCATAAGCTAACCCAATAAAGTTGAGCCAAGCCCACCACAGATCAAAAGAGCCACCACTGAACCCAGTCCAAACTGCAGACCCACAGAATCCTAAGCTAAAAAATGTCTATATTTTCAAACAGTAAGTTTTGAGGTTTGGGGTTTTGTTACACAAGCAAATTAGATGATGTATAAATAGGTACCTTTAAGGGATGTTCTGCTACCAACTAACCTGAAATAATATGGCACTGGATTTAGGACTGGATAGTAAATTGAAGCTGGAAAAGCAGTGAGGAAACTGCTGTAAAAGCTGAAGCAGAAGAACAATTGGCAAAACTGTCACCTGTAGTGACACGTTAGGCAGAAAATTATCCGATCAACTTGTTGGCATTGATAAGATAGCTTTCAAGCAAAACGTTCAAAGTGTCAGCTGGTTTCTTTTAGCTTCTAGGATAAGGTATGGCAAGAGAGAGATAAACTAAAAAGAGACCGGTTCTGTTCTCAGGCAAAATTTAAAGGGGAAATAAAGCTGTAGGACTTGGCCCAGAAAGCAAAACCGATTTTCATTTCCAGTATCTCCAACCAGAAAAATATTTTCAAAATAAAATGAAAACAAAGAGAAAATCAAGGGTGTGTCTGTAAAAGCCTTTGTTAAAATCCTGAAAGATTCAAGGAGTGCTTAATGTCCTTTCTGAGATTTACACAAGGCTTCTAAAAATTATAAGGGTGTGGTCACACAAAAGTTTGGGGCTTCCCTGGTGGCTCAGGTGGTAAAGTATCACCTGCCATGCAGGAGACCCAGGTTCAATCCCTGGGTTGGGAAGATCCTCTGGAGAAGGGAAAGGCAACCCACTCTAGTATGCTTGCCTGGAGAATCCCATGGACAGAGGAGCCTGGCAGACTACAACCCATGGCGTCGCAAAGAGTCCAACACAACTGAGAGACTAAGCATGCACCCATACACACAAAAGTTTAACACCCAAAAAGGTGTTTATTAAATCTACAGAGAGAGGCAGCTTCAAAAACAATTGAGATTTTGGATTTCATTGATTAGAGTACACCAGAATCTAAAAAAAAACACAAAAATTTTATGGGAGTTATATCAGTAAAAAAGGCCACTATTTTAGATGAAAAGAAATTGAGATTGTTAAAATTTCAGCAACAAAAAAAACCTCTCTATGTCAATTTTCTATACGAGGAAGTAAACTAAGACAGCTACTCAGTTGCAAACAAAGCAATTTTCGTGGAAAAGGCAACATTTTAGAAGATAGAAGCAAGCGCCCATGTGATAGAGTCAAGATTCATGGAGAACAATGGATAAAGAAACCACACACAAATAAACTTAGAAATTTTGCTTTGGGAAGTGCCTTCTCTGAAGGAGAACTAAACCCTAGGCAAAAACAAAAACAAAAAAAAAAAACAAAAATATCCCCTGGCTCCAGAGTCAGAAGACACAGCAGCATCTCCCCTGTGGCATTTCAGAATTGCAAGAATCAGTGCCTGCTATCTGCCTCCTTCTCTTCATTTGTTTGAGCGGAAAAGTCAGTTATATTAATAACTACTTTATCTATCCTTGTCTCACCATTCTTTGTGGGGGACAGACAACTTGTAATTTTAATTCCTTTTTCTTTTGTTTCTGGGAGTGAAAGAAACACATCCAAGAACCATATTCAGACCTTTTTTAAATCATGAGGCTCTAGCTCAGATCAGATCAGTCACTCAGTCGTGTCTGACTCTTTGCGACCCCATGAATCGCAGCACACCAGGCCTCTCTGTCCATCACCAACTCCCGGAGTTCACTCAGACTCACGTCCATTGAGTCAGTGATGCCATCCAGTCATCTCATCCTCTGTTGTCCCCTTCTCTTCCTGCCTTCAATCTTTCCCAGCATCAGGGTCTTTTCAAATGAGTCAGTTCTTCACATCAGGTGGCCAAAGTGTTGGAGTTTCAACTTCAACATCATTCCTTCCAATGAATATTCAGGAATGACTTTCTTTAGGATGGACTGGTTGGATCACCTTGCAGTTCACGGGACTCTCAAGAGTTTTCTCCAACACCACAGTTCAAAAGCATCAATTCTTCGGCACTCAGCTTTCTGTATAGTTCAACTCTCACATTCATACATGACTACTGGAAAAACCATAGCTTTGACTAGGTGGATCTTTGTTGGCAAAGTAATGTCTCTGCTTTTCAATATGCTGTCTAGGTTGGTCATAGCTTTTCTTCCAAGGAGCAAGCGTCTTTTACTTTCATGGCTGCAGTCACCATCTGCAGTGATTTTGGAGCCCAGAAAAATAAAGTCTCTCACTGTTTTTCATTGTTTCCCCATCTATTTGCCATGAACTGATGGGACTAGATGCCATGATCTTAGTTTTTTGAATGTTGAGTTTTAAACCAACTTTTTCACTCTCCTCTTTCATTTCGTCAAGAGCCTCTTTAGTTCTTCGCTTTCTGCCATAAGGGTGGTGTCATCTGCATACCTGAGGTGTTTGATATTTCTCCCAGCAATCTTGATTCTCTGCCCTTGGACGTGGGGTATCTCCTCAAAGTAGCTCAGCTCCAGCGCCACACAGCCCCAGCTCAAGGAAGGCTTGCAAAAACTACGTAGTTCAGCAAAAGGTTTTAAGCCACTAATTTGTTACACAACAAAGACAAATACACAGGACTAAGCTACTTCTACACAAATGTCTATATGTAATCTTAAAAGAATAACTTGAAAGAGTTCTATATCTCCAACTGAGAAGTTCAAAAATCTAGATTGGTAAAGATTAGGAGTTTTTTTCAGAGAAGGCAATGGCACCCCACTCCAGTACTCTTGCCTGGAAAATCCCATGGATGGAGGAGCCTGGAAGGCTGCAGTCCATGGGGTCGCTGAGGGTCGGACATGACTGAGCAACTTCACTTTCACTTTTCACTTTCATGCATTGGAGAAGGAAATGGCAACCCACTCCAGTGTTCTTGCCTGGAGAATCCCAGGGACGGGGCATCCTGGTGGGCTACCATCTATGGGATTGCACAGAGTCGGACACGACTGAAGTGACTCAGCAGCAGCAGCAGGAGTTTTTTGTTTGTTAAAAGGAACACATTTTGGGGGAAAAGTTAAAACTTATTTTAAAAAATGTATTGACACTTGCCTGAGAATTTTGTTTGTTGTTGTTTAGTTGCTAAATCTTGTCAGATTCTTTTGTGACCCCATGGACTATAGGCTGCCAGGCTCCTCTGTCCATATTTGAACCAAATGTGCCTGGGGTTTTCCAGACAAGAAGAGTGGAGTGAGTAGCCATTCCCTTCTCCAGGGGATCTTCCTGACCCAGGGATCGAACCCACATCTGCTGTTTGGCATGCAGATTCTTTACCACTGAACCACCTGGGAAGCTGGAGAAATACAATCTTAAAAACCAAAAAGAATAAATTATATGGGATAGGGAGACTCAGACAGTTAAAACTGAAAGATGTTGAAGGAGGTCCTTCAAAGGATGTAACCACCTGTTGATGCAAAACCTGGTCCGAGTCAATGAGAGACTCCGAACCCCATTTTGTGCTTTCTTGGTGGCTCAGACAGTAAAGAATCTGCCTGTAATGTGAGAGACCCGGGTTTGATCCCTGGGTCAGGAAGATCCCCTGGAGAAGGAAATGCAACCCACTCCGGTATTCTGGCCTGAAAAATCCCATGGACAGAGGAGCCTAGTGGACTATGGTCCATGGGGTTGCAAAGGCTCAGACGCAACTGAGCAACTCACACTTTCACTTCACTTTCACCCCATTTTTGGAAAGCATACTCTGTTCACTGTTTCCACAGTGGAAGGTGTTTTCAAGGACTCGGCCTTAAAAGAACAATGTATTGTTGAGACCATCTGGATGGTAGATGTGACTGAACCCAGTTAAGGCCTCCATATAAACTTTGTAGCTTCTGGTGGGTTGGTGAAGACAAGAATCATATGTAAATTCCCTTGTTTATTAGAATGGCCACCTATTAATCTGAAGTAGTCTGCCTTTCTTTAGCCTCTCCTTGTCCTCCACATATAAGGCCCAATTTTTAAACCAACAAAAGACCTGAGCTAGTTCTTTCCAGTAACTATTAAATATATGTGATCTAGAATAGTTCTTTTTCTCCACTGCTTAATAAGTAAAATAAGGGAGACTGGATTAAATGAAATTTGATTTTGTATCTTACTTTAAAATACTTTTCTGATTCCATTTCAAATTTTGAAGCCTGTCTGACCATTATGCTAATGGCAATGTCTTCCACAGTGAAACAGAGCAGGACTCTATGGTTCTTGCCCCCCTGACTCCCACCACTTCCCCATGTCTTTAGCCTTCCTTTTTTCTGTGGAAAAACTTTAGCCAAAGGATAAGTTTAATCAGATAAGTGAGAAAATGTATAAACAAAGGAAAATAGTCAAAGGAGACCAAATAATAATAAGGTAGTCATTAAGAATAGTCAAGGACATTTAGTACCTCCACAGGGGGCTTCCTTGGTGACTCAGTCAGTAAAGAATTCACATGCAGTGCAAGAGACCTGGGTTCAATCCCTGGGTCAAGAAGATCCCCTGAAGAAGGGAAAGGCAACCCACTCCAGTATTCTTGCCTGCAGAATCCCATGGATAGAGGAGCTTGGCAGGCTACCATCCATAGGGCTACAGTCCATGGGTTCTCAAAAGTCAGACACAACTTAGCAACTAAACCACCCACCACCCAAGGGCAGTAGGTAGTGTTCTGAGCCACATCCTGTGACCTGTCTTATAGGTACTGAAACACCCACCAGGTGGAGAAATTAACTACATGATGACCAGACTGTAGCTGTGACATGTGTTGTACTTAGTCATTCAGTTGTGTCCAACTCTGTGGCCCCATGGACTGTAGCCCACCAGGCTCCTCTGTTTATGAGGATTCTCCAGGCAAGAATACTGGAGTGGGTAGACTTTCCCTTCTCCAGGGATCTTCCCAACCTAAGATCGAACTCAGGTCTTCAACATTGCAGGTGGATTCTTTACCATCTGAGCCACCAGGGAAGCCCAAGAATACTGAAGTGGGTGGCCTATTCCTTCTCCAGTCCATCTTCCTGACCCAGGAATTGAACCAGGTCTCCTAATTGCAGGTGAATTCTTTACCAGCTACCAGGGAAGCTCAGTTGTAACATAAACTGCCACAATTCAGAGAATTAGCCTCAAGGAAATAGAAACAGACCAACTTTGGAACTGAAGATTAGCTGTACTTGAAACAATCAGGATGATGCTATCAGACCACTGATGACCAATTTCAAGATGACTGCCAAAGCTGGCTGTGCTGCTTCTACATGTAGCCCCCTCCCTCTGTCTATAAAACCTCTGGCCCACTGTGCTGGGGGGTGGAGGAGGGGGTGGCATTGGCCTTTGGACAGGAGTCTGCCACCCTGCCTTACCCCTCCCTCTCTTTCTTTCCACCAACCTGGCCTACCTACTTGCTTTTGTGAGAAGCAGTCAGAAACCCCCCACTTTCAGTTACAATGGCAGTTGAATTCATACAACTATATTCTTTAATATAGGTATATATAGAAGTTTTATATATCTATTTTAAGAAAGAAAATGCACATTGCTAACTTTATCTATATAGGAAAATATAAATTTGTATTTTCTAATATTAAGCAGTTAGTAGTTTCACCAATCAGCCCATTGAAAAGTGAAAGAAAATGAAGTCACTCAGTTGTGTCCAACTCTTTGCAACCCCATAGACTGTAGCCTGCCAGGCTGCTCTATCCATGGGATTTTCCAGGCAAGAATACTGGAGTGGTTTGCCATTTCCTTCTCCAAGTCCATGGAAAAGTACTTATTAAATGCCTGTTATATGTACTGTGTTGTGCTTGACACTTTATAGGCAAGCCTAGATTGCCCTCAAAGACCTTACTATTAATTGGAACAGAAATATATGTATTTATAGAAATCAAACTATAAGCTAAAACATAATGTATGACAAGTACCAGAGATATCATATCATATAAGTCAGCAGAGCTTAATGGAGAAGAGAGTAGGTTCTGGAGTCGGATTGTCAAAATCTGCTCCTGGCCCCATCACTTACCTGCTGTGCAGCTTAGACAATTTTTTTTTACCTCTCTAGGCCTATTTCCTAATCTGTAAAATATGTATATTGATCAATATTACTACCTCATAGACTATTATAGACAATCAATATATACAAAATGCCTGTGTGGTAAGTCACTTCAGTTGTGTCTGACTATTTGCAACACTATGGACTGTAGCACACCAGGTTCTTTTGTCCAAGGGATTCTCCAGGCAAGAATACTGGAGTGGGTTGCCATGCCCTTCTCCATTGGATCTTTCAGACCCAGGGATCTAACTCACATCTCATGTCTCCTGCATTGGCCGGCAGGTCCTTTACCACTAGCAACACCTGGGAAGTCCATTGACTAGAACTGTTTAAATGTTAATACATACAAAGTACTAAGGAGAGAAGAAAGGGGATGTAAGTACCATGTGTCTAAATGTAGACAGTAAATGACTGGGAATGATTAGCTACTCGACATGAACTGTTCTGAGAAGAAACAAAACCCAGCCCTGTGCATTTCATTTTAAAAATTAACAAAATTTTAATTACAGCTGAGAAGAGTTACCCCACGTCCAAGGTTAGGAGCAGTGGCTGCACTTTTCTGGAGCAGCATGAAGAGATATCCCACGATCAAGGTAAGAGAAACCCAAGTAAATGGTAGGCGCTGAGAGACAGTATCAGAGGGCAGACATATTGAAAGCACAATTATAGACACCTAGCCAATCTGATCACATGGACCACAGCGTTGTCTAACTCAGTGAAACAAAGTCAGGCAATGTGGGGCCACCCAAGATGGGAGGGTTATGGTGGAGAGGTCTGACAGAATGTGGTCCACTGGAGAAGGGAATGGCAAACCACTTCAGTATTCTTGCCTTGGGAACCCCATTGAACGGTTGTTGTTGAATCACGCGAAGACACCAGGATTCTTGGCCCCCGGAGGAGAAGAGTTCAATCCGGGGCCAGAGACGAGGCTTGATCGCTCAGAGCTTTTGTGTAATAAAGTTTCATTAAAGTATAAAGGAGATAGAGAAAGCTTCTGACATAGGCATCAGAAGGGGGCAGAAAGAGTACCCACTTGCTAGTGTTAACAATGAAGTTATATACTCCAAAGAATGTCTGGAGGTTGTAAAGACCTCCCATAATTTACATTTTAAGATAACAGAATTAGCCAGAAGGTTTAATCCAGAGATTGTCCTTAGGCAGGATACATTATTGTTATATAATCCTAAGGAATGTGGAGAAAGAAAAAAAAGTTTGTCCTTTCTTCCTCCTTGAGAATTCCAGACCTCTCTCTCCTTGGGGACCCCTAGACTCCTTATCAACCTGCCTAGGAACTGACTCTCTCATTCCCCCCTTTTCTTTTAGGAGAATTATGTTGCCTAGGGAAAAGGGGCGTCGTTCTCGTTCCATAACTGCTAACGAGCTGACAAGGGGCGTTGTCCCTAAATTGGTGAGGCAACATATTCTCCTAATCCTCATATTGAGGATATCTGATCCAGGGGCCCCAAATAGTAGTGGGAGGAAGCTGCAGCAGTAGCAGGAGTTTGAGCAACCATTTGTAACTTAAAAGCTTTCATACGGCTAGAAACAAATCCAGTTATACAATTACAGATGCAGGGAGCAAACAGCAAAAACACAACATTCAGAATCAAAATTAAAAGTCACATCATGTCCATAGTTAAAGTGCAAAGTGCTGCACCAGTCCATTTTAGGGTTGGTAAATGTCATCAGATGAAGAAGAGGCATTGCATGTGATTGTTGTCGAAGGTATTCACAGACTTGGAGAAAGTCTTTTCCTTGAAGTGGGGATGTCCACCACGGGAAGCCTTCCACTGATGAAGAGGGGAGCGCTCCACAGACCCAGCAGTTAGACCGATTGAGGAATGCAGCATAGGAGTGAGCCCAAGGCAGGAAGACATTGTCTTGAGGATCCAACGGCAGACTCAGGATTTTTGGAGTCAGCAGAAGTAGACTCACATAGATTATCAGGCCCATCCGCTGCCCTTTGCTTAATTCTAGAGCTCGGGTCAGGGCCACAAGCTCCGCTAACTGAGCACTAGTTCCCTGGGGGAGAGATTTTGCTTCCAAAACCTGTTCAGCAGTCACCACGGCGTAACCTGCTTTACGCTTTCCATCCCAAACAAAAGAACTGCCATCTGTAAGTATTTCCATGTCAGGATTGTCTAATGGGGTATCCTTTAGATCCTCCCGAGCTGCATAGTTTAAAGTTAGGAATTGAGAACAATCGTGATCAGGTGTTTCATTTTCCTTCTCAGGAAGGAAAGTGGCAGGATTTAGATTTCCACAAGCTTTAAGCTTCGTTACTGGTCCTTCTAACAACAATGACTGATACTTAAGAAGCCTACTGTCTGTCATACAAATATTAACCTTAGAATTTAAGATTCCACTCACATCATGAGAAGTCAGTACAGTAAGGTTTCATCCATTAATTATTTTTAAAACTTCAGGTGCTAATAAAGCTGCTGCCCCAATTACTCTTAGGCAGTGGGGCCACCCACGTGGAACTACATCTAATTCTCTGCTTAGATAAGCAATAGGTTGCTGGTGAAGCCCTCGGGGTTGTGTCAAAACTCCCAATGCCACACCTTTTCTTTCAGTGACAAACAAATTAAATTCTGACCCTGTGGGCAAGCTCAGAGCTGGAGCTTACAGGACAGCAGTCTGAAAAATCTTAAAAGCCTTTTGAGTTTCTGGAGACCAAACCAGTTTTTCGGTTTGGGCCTGCTGAGTTTCAGCTATAAGTTTATATAAAGGCTGGGCAAGATCCCCGTAACCTGGAATCCAAATGCGACAGTAACCTGTGATTCCCAAAAATCCTCTTAATTGTCTTAAAGTCATGGGTAGGGTATGATTTAGTATAGGTTTAATTCTCTCAGGGCCTATGGCCCTAGTCCCTTCTGATATGATTAGGCCCAGATACCCAACTGATTGTTGACAAAGCTGAGCCTTTTCTCTTGATGCCTTGTAACCACAGCCTACCAGAAAGTTTAAGAAATCTTCTGAGACTGGCGAACAAGCTTCCTCTGTCTCAGTACAGAGCAAAATATCATCTACATATTGTAACACCACCGCTTCAGAGCTATTAAAGTTTTGTAGATCCTGTGACAAACTTTGTCCAAATAAGTAAGGACTGTCACGAAATCCCTAGGGCAAAACTGTCCAGGTTAACTGAGAAACTGGCTGTGTAGGGTCTTCAAAGGCAAATAGAAATTTACTTTCTTCCGCCAAAGGCACTGAATAGAAGGCATCCTTTAAATCAATTACTGAGAAATATTTGTTCCATTCAGGAATTTCAGACAGTGGAGTATAAGGATTAGTCACCATGGGGTGTAAAGGAACAACAGCCTCATTTATTATTCGTAAATCTTGAACTAGTCTCCATTTACCATTTGATTTCTTTATACCCAAAATAGGAGTGTTGCAAGGACTGTTACAGGGAATTAAAAGTCCCTGCTCCTTTAAATTTTTGATGATGGGTTTTAACCCTTCCTTAACTTCAGGTTTCAGTGGATACTGCTTCTTATGTGGAAATACGTGCGGGTCTTTGAGCTTAACAACTACAGGAATAGCATTTTGTGCTCGACCCACAGATTTTCCATCAGCCCATACTCTAGGTTTTACATTTTGTTCAACTAAAGGGAGAGAAAGGAAGGGCTCCATATTCATGAAAACAGAGGCATGGACCTGGCTCAGTATATCCCTTCCCAAAAGGGGTGAGGGAGATTCTGACACGATCAGAAACTCGTGTGAAAACAGCACAGAATCCCAGTTGCCAGATAAAGAATAACTGAAATAATACCTTTTGGCTTGTCCAGACAGTCCCATTATGGAAGCGCATCGGGAAGAAAGTGGGCCAGGGGCTTCAGTAAGCACAGAATAAGTTGCCCCAGTATCTAAAAGGAAATCAACGGATTGGCCCCCCACAATTATTAATACCCGGGGTTCCTCGGGTGTAATTAGGACGGGAGCTTGTGTGGGGACCCCCGGGCACCTTCAGTCCTGATTGTCTTGAGAGTCCGACCCCGGAGACCTATGCCTCTGGGGGTAGTCTCTCTTCCAAAAGACCAAAAACAGACATGGAGCAGGGGGCGGCTTAGATGCCTGAGGGCAATCCCACTTGAGATGCCCCTCCTTTCCACAGTAATAGCAAGCCCATCCCTTTTCACCTGGGCCCCTCTGGGCATTTTTCTCAGGCTGTTTAAGAACATTTTTCATAGCCATGGCGAAGGCTTCTGCCTTTTCCTTTGTCTTCTTTTGCCTTTCTTTCTTTTCCTCATATTCCCTACCATAATAGACTGTCTAAGCCAGTTGTAACAGAGCATCTAAAGACCGATTTGGTCCATACACCCGTTTTAATAGCTTATGGCGGATATCTGGAGCCAACTGAGTGAGAAATCTATCCTTTAAGATCACTTTTCCCTCTTCACTTTTGGGATCAATCTCAGTGAATCTGCGAAGGCCTTCTCTCAGTCTATCTAGGAATTTACCAGGAGCTTCCTTCTCCTCCTGTTCTATGTCTGCCAATTTGCCATAGTTTAAAGGCTTAGAACGCGCCTGCCTAAGTCCTTCAAGAATACATCTAAAAAAATGACTCTGATCCCATCTTCCTTTAGCTGTGTTGTAGTCCCAGTCTGGTTCTATAGTTGGGACTGCCTGATTCCCAGTGGGGAAGGCCGCTATCTCGTTCTCCCTCTTCCCTACTGATTCATTACCAAGCCATTCATCTCCATAAGCAACCGCTTTTCCCAAAACTCGAGTCTTTGACTTGGGAGTCAGCGTTTGTACCAAGATATACATCACATCCTTCCAAATGAGGTCATAAAGCAGAGTAACACCTTTAAACGCTCTAATATATTTTTCTGGGTCCTCTAAATAGTCTCCCAGATCATCCTTGATTCTTTGTATTTCTCGATAAGAAAAAGGCTTATTAACTCTCACAGACTGATTATTTCTCCCAGTGGGTGTTTCATAAAGAGGCAACAGCTTGTGTGGCTGTTCCTCAGTCTCTGCCTGCTCTGCGCATATGATCCCAGGGATAGATTGGAGAAACCTGTTTTTCTTTGTCTCCTGTCCTCCATCTCATCTCTTACTTCGATGGTCTGAGTTTCTACTGAAACCAAAGTAGTCTGAGGTCGTACTGAGACAGGAGTTGTTTGGAAGAGGACAGGAGGGAGCTGAAGGTTTCATGCCCAAATCTATACCCTTAGGACATAAGTCTGGCATATTTCACAGAAAGAAAAAGGGCAACACATATGCTACTTCTACCCATTTCCCTTGTTCCTTACAGAACCGGTCTAATTGTAGAACAGTATTATACTTAAGAGACCCTCCAAATGGCCACCATTCACCTTCCTCCAGTGGATACCGTGGCCATGCAGTACCACATAGGAAGACCAGGTGTGTCTTCTTGAAGCCCTGGGGATCAAATCTATCCCAGTTTTTCAGGATACAGTTCAAAGGAGTGAGGCCGAAATTGTTAGCTCCCATCTGTAAGAGAGAACAAAAGCGACCAGTGCCATTTTTCTAATGGAGGCGTCCCTCCTTGCTCTAGATGGGGGTGTAGACAGACGTTACACCAAAAGCTTTTCCTTTCTGGTCGGACTTAGTCTGTCCCTTACCGACGCAGGCGCAGTCCACATCCCTCCCGGTTCTACCACCGAGATGGGGTGGGGATGTACCAGGGGTAGACTTGATAGCATCCCTACTTGACATCCAGCTCTTCGCCTTTAACCTTGCTTACCTCTGATGTCACCTGGGGTGAATCAGAGTAACCTTCTGGAATGCCTCCCAAGCTAAGACCGCTGGGGAAAACATTTGTCACCTGAGTGCCTGTGCACGACCCTGAGTATTTCCTGACCACAATAAGACCAACGCGAACATAAAACTGAGATGTTCTTTCCAAGTATCACCACACCAGTATAACAGCCTCCTCTGATCCACTAAGACCAAAAAAAAAAAAAACCCATCGCAGTCCCAATCTGAGTAACCTTTAACCTCAGAGATGTTCTTGGAGCTAGAGCTCCATCTAGCTTCCAAACTTTTGATTCCTAGCGAGGCTAGGCACTTTTTTGACTACCAATCCAAGTTTGGGACCTAAGCCACAGTACACAATAACAGTATAGATCACAAGTCCCAAGTCTATGATCCAATAGATTAGGTTAGTACTTCTAATTCCCAAGGAGTTATGAAATGGTCAAAGAGACCGAAAAGTTTGACCAAGAAAGGAGAATTCAGTCCACACACTTTGCCCATTTCTGGTTGGTTCCCCAAGGAGATATTGGGTGCCTCTTGGCATTGGCAGGTCGGTATAAGCCCCCGACAGGTTTCTGCCATAAGCCATATGAGATCACCGTGGAACCGCAGAGCAGGGCTCCTTACTTGCTTCACGCAGGGCCTGTCATTCATTCACACAAGCACACCGTAGAGTTAGTAAAGCACAGCAGAAAACGTATTCGCTAAGAGAACACAGAACTAAAGCTCCAAGCATCCTTACCTTGTCCTGAAGAATCCCGGACAAGCCCCCAAGATGAAAGGTTGTTGTTGAATCACGCGAAGACACCAGGATTCTTGGCCCCCGGAGGAGAAGAGTTCAATCCGGGGCCAGAGACGAGGCTTGATCGCTCAGAGCTTTTGTGTAATAAAGTTTTATTAAAATATAAAGGAGATAGAGAAAGCTTCTGACATAGGCATCAGAAGGGGGCAGAAAGAGTACCCACTTGCTAGTGTTAACAATGAAGTTATATACTCCAAAGAATGTCTGGAGGTTGTAAAGACCTCTCATAATTTACATTTTAAGATAACAGAATTAGCCAGAAGGTTTAATCCAGAGATTGTCCTTAGGCAGGATACATTATTGTTATATAATCCTAAGGAATGTGGAGAAAGAAAAAAAAGTTTGTCCTTTCTTCCTCCTTGAGAATTCCAGACCTCTCTCTCCTTGGGGACCCCTAGACTCCTTATCAACCTGCCTAGGAACTGACTCTCTCACCATGAACAGTATGAAAAGGCAAAATGATAGGATACTGAAAGAGGAACTCCCCAGGTTGGTAGGTGCCCAATATGCTACTGGAGATCAGTGGAGAAATAACTCCAGAAAGAATGAAGGGATGAGGCCAAAGCAAAAACAACACCAAGTTGTGGATGTGACTGGTGATAGAGGCAAGGTCCGATGCTGTAAAGAGCAATATTGCATAGGAACCTGGAATGTTAGGTCCACGAATCAAGGCAAATTGCAAGTGGTCAAACATGAGATGGCAAGAGTGAACATCAACATTCTAGGAATCACTGGACTAAAATGGACTGGAATGGGTGAATTTAACTCAGATGACCATTATATCTACTACTGTGGGCAGGAATCCCTTAGAAAAAATGGAGTAGCCATCATAGCCAACAAGAGTCTGAAATGAAGTACTTGGATGCAATCTGAAAAACCACACAATGATCTCTGTTTGTTTCCAAGGCACACCATTCAATACCACAGTAATCCAAGTCTATGCCCTGACCAGTAACACCAAAGAAGCTGAAGTTGAACAATGCTATGAAGACCTACAAGATCTTTTAGAACTAACACCCAAAAAAGATGTCCTTTTCATTATAGGGGAATGGAATGCAAAAGTAGGAGGTCAAGAAACACCAGGCAAGGCAAGACCAGGTAAATCTGGCCTTGGAGTACAGAATGAAGCAGGGCAAAGGCTAAAAGAGTTCTGCCAAGAAAATGCACTGGTCATAGCAAACACACTCTTCCAAAAACACAAGAGAAGACTCTACACATGGACATCACCAGATGGCCTACACTGAAAACAGATTGATTATATTCTTTGTAGCCAAAGATGGAGAAGTTTTATACAGTCAGCAAAAACATGACAAAGAGCTGACAAAGGGCTCAGATCATGAACTCCTTATTGCCAAATTAAGATTTAAATTGAAGAAAGTGGGGAAAACCACTAGACCATTCAGGTATGACCTAAATCAAATCCCTTATAACTATACAGTAGAAGTGAGAAATAGATTTAAGGGACTAGATCTGATAGACAGAGTACATGATGAACTATGGATGGAAGTTCGTGACATTGTATAGGAGACAGGAAACAAGACCATCTCCAAGAAAAAGAAATGCAAAAAGGCAAAATGGCTGTCTGAGGTGGCCTTACAAATAGCTGTGAAAAGAAGAGAAGTGAAAAGCAAAGGAGAAAAGGAAAGATATACCCATTTGAATGCAGAGTTCCAAAGAATAGCAAGAAGAGATAAGAAAGTCTTCCTCAGTGACTCATGCAAAAAAGTAGAGGAAAACAATAGAATGGGAAAGACTAGATATCTCTTTAAGAAAATTAGAGATACCAAGGGAACATTTCATGAAAAGATGGGCTTGATAAAGGACAGAAATGGTATGGACCTAACAGAAGCAAAGCTATTAAAAAGAGGTGGCAAGAATACACAGAAGAACTGTACAAAAAAGATCTTCATGACCCAGATATTCAGGATGGTGTGATCACTGACCTAGAGCCAGACATCCTGGAATGTGAAGTCAAGTGAGTCTTAGGAAAACCACTATGAACACAGCTAGTGGAGGTGATGGAATTCCAGTTGAGCTCTTTCAAATCCTAAAAGATGATGGTGTGAGAGTCCTGCACTCAACATGCCAGCAAATTTGGCAAACTGAGCAGTGGCCACAGGACTGGAAAAGGTCAGTTTTCATTCCAATCCCAAAGAAAGGCAATGCCAAAGAATGCTCAAACTACCACACAATTGCACTCATCTCACACACTAGTACTGCTCAAAATTCTCCAAGCCAGGCTTCAGCAATACATGAACCGTGAACTTCCAGATGTTCAAGCTGGTTTTAGAAAAGGCAGAGGAACCATAGATCAAATTTCCAACATCTGCTGCATCATTGAAAAAGCAAGAGAGTTCCAGGAAACAGCTATTTCTGCTTTATTGACTATGGCAAAGCCTTTGACTGTGTGGATCACAACAAACTGTGGAAAATTCTGAAAGAGATGGGAATACCAGACCACCTGACCTGCC
Organism: Bos mutus; assembly: GCF_027580195.1. Classification (NCBI taxonomy): domain Eukaryota; kingdom Metazoa; phylum Chordata; class Mammalia; order Artiodactyla; family Bovidae; genus Bos; species Bos mutus. The sequence goes on along the minus strand of NC_091623.1, from coordinate 71,879,529 downwards.
TCTTGAGAAACCTGTATGAAGGTCAGGAAGCAACAGTTAGAACTGAACATGGAACAACACACTGATTCCAAATAGGAAAAGGAGTACAATATACAAGGCTGTATATTGTCACCCTGCTTATTTAACCTATATGCAGAGCACATCATGAGAAACGCTGGGCTGGAAGAAGCACAAGCTGGAATCAAGATTGCCAGGAGAAATATCAATACCCTCAGATATGCAGATGACACCACCCTTTTGGCAGAAAGTGAAGAAGAACTAAAGAGCCTCTTGATGAAAGTGAAAGAAATGAGTGAAAAAGTTGGCTCAAAGCTCAATTCAGAAAACTAAGATCATGGCATCCAGTCCCATCACTTCATGGCAAATAGATGGGGAAACAATTAAAACAGTGAGAGACTTTATTTTTTGGGGCTCAAAAATCACTGCAGATGGTGATTGCAGCCATGAAGTTAAAAGACGCTTACTCCTTGGAAGGAAAGTTATGACCAACCTAGACAGAATATTAAAAAGCAGAGACATTACTTTGTCAACAAAGATCTGTCTAGTGAAGGCTATGGTTTTTCCAGTAGTCATGTACGGATGTGAGAGTTGGACTATGAAGAGAGCTGAGTGCCGAAGAATTGATGCTTTTGAAGTGTGGTGTTGGAGAAGACTCTTGAGAGTCCCTTGGACTGCAAGGAGATCCAACCAGTCCATCCTAAAGGAGATCAGTCCTTGGTGTTCATTGGAAGGACTGATGTTGAAGCTGAAACTCCAATACTTTGGCCACCTGATGTGAAGAGCTGACTCATTGGGAAAGACCCTGATGTTGGGAAAGATTGAGGGCCAGAGGAGAAGGGGATGACAGAGGATGAGATGATTGGATGGCATCACCGATTCAATGGACATGAGTTTGGGTGAACTCCGGGAGTTGGTGATGGACAGGGAGGCCTGGCGTGCTGTGATTCATGGGGTTGCAAAGAGTCAGACCAGACTAAGCAACTGAACTGAACTGAATTGAATTACAAAAGCAAGCCAACTTCCTGTTTTTAATTTCATGCTCCATCTGTTAATCAGTTGTCATAACTGGACAAACTTCCTTAAAATTTTTACTACTTCAAATATTTGGATACAGTTTTGTCAGAGTAGTTTATATTGAGAATGAACTCTAAGGACAAGAAGTGTGAAAGGCATATTTTAATAATAACCCTCGTGTTCAGTCTGCTTTGTTTTCAAATGGCTATCAGAATCCATATAGCTATAGCCAATGCATCATGATAGAAATATACCTATAAATTCCATACCTGTGCTGTGTGCTAGTGTATCTCTTCCAGGGGATTGAGACTCAGTGGCCACAGAGTGAGTATTCTTGGAATAAATTACTGAATATTTTGAAAGCAATTTTAGATGCTATAGAATACTAAAGGCAATATTTAAACTGCAGTTATAAATAGGTACTATTCAGATGAGAGCTCCTTTTATTTTATTTTCTTGGGCTCCAAAATCACTGTGGACAGTGACTACAGCCATGAAATTAAAAGATGCTTGCTCCTTGAAAGAAAAGATATGACCAACCTAGAGAGCATATTAAAAAGCAGAGACATCACTTTGCTGACAAAGGTTCATCTAGTCAAAGGTATTGTTTTTCCAGTAGTCATGTATGGATGTGAGAACTGCACCATAAAGAAGGATGAGCGCTGAAGAATTGATGCTTTTGAACTGTGGTGCTAGAGAAGACTCTTGGGAGCCCTTTGGAGAGCAAGGAGATCAAACCAGACAATCTTAAAGGAAATCAAACCTAAATATTCATCAGAAGGACTGATTCTGAAGCTAAAGCTCCAATACTTTGGCCACCTGATGCAAAGAACTGACTCATTGGAAAAGACCTTGATTTGGGGAAAGATTGTAGGCAAGAGGAGAAGAGGGCAACAGACAACTAAATGGTTGGATGGCATCACTGACTCAATGCACATGAGTTTGAGCAAACTCCAGGAGACAGTGAAGGACATGGAAGCCTAGTGTGCTTCAGTTTACAGGGTTGCAAAGAGATGGACACAACTTAGCACTGAACAACAGCACACAAAATTCTACTTGTAAAAAAAAAATAACTTACTTCAAATTATCTTTAGAGATTATATTTGTTTAATAATAAATTTAGGCTTCCAAAAGTTTGGAGCTGGCAGATGTTCATATATTGAGTTATTGGGAAGTCATTCTGACTTATACGTGAGTTAATTTGAATTTTATGTTAACTGAAATAGCCTATGCATGGCCTATCACAACTACATTGGACATCTACTTTCATTATTTAAGAAAAGGGCACATTGAACAGAAGTAAAAAAAAATGTTCATGTGAAAAATTAAATGCTCCCCTTCCTGGGATGCCAATGCTGGTACTCCTTTGATGATAAACACTCCCTCTCCAAGTGCTGAGGCCATCCTGACTCACTGCGTATGTGCTGGTCTTTTTTTTGAAACATTGAAGAAATGTAACCCTGATTTGTTTAAAGTTCTTTGTTCTGAGAAGATATAAAACCATGCTGAATAACCTGCTTCTCCAAAGCAACTTCTCAGAGTAATCTGGGAAGATGGCTTCTGGGCTGGTTCTTCAGTTCAGTTCAGTTCAGTCACTCAGTCATGTCTGACTCTTTGCAATCCCATGGACTGCAGCAGCCCAGGCCTCCCTGTCCATCACCAACTCCCAGAGTTTACTCAAACTCATGTCCATTGAGTCGGTGATGCCATCCTACTATCTCATCCTCTGTTGTCCCCATACTCCTCCTGCCTTCAATCTTTCCCAGTGTCAGGGTCTTTTCAAATGAGTCAGTTCTTCACATTAGGTGGCCAAAGTATTGGAGTTTCAGCTTCAGCATCAGTCCTTCCAATGAATATTCAGGACTGATTTCCTTTAAGATGGACTGGTTGGATTTCCTGCAATCCAAAGGACTCTCAAGAGTCTTCTCCAACACCACAGTTCAAAAGCATCAATTCTTCAGTGCTCAACTTTCTTTATAGTCAGTCCAACTTGCACATCCATACATGACTACTGGGAAAACCATAGCTTTGACTAGGCAGACCTTTGTTGGCAAAGTAATGTCCCTGCTTTTTAATATGCTCTCTAGGTTGGTCATAACTTTTCTCCCAAGGAGCAAGCATTTTAATTTCATGGCTGCAGTCATGAAAGTATTAGTCATGGGCTAGTCCTTAGTTTGGCTCAAATAAAGCTATTTTCTATTCTTGTTATAGATTATTTTTGTTAAAAGAGCCTCACAGTTTATAATGCCACAAAAGTAAGCATAGAAGTGATTCTCAGCGCAAGCCTGTGGCAGTAGGCCCTAACATGCAATCTCTAGAAGGTAGCATCAGTGTCACTTGGGTACTCGTTGAGATTAAAATTCTCAGGCCCTGTCCCTGAATTGCTGAATCAGAAACTCGGGAAGTGAGCCCAGCAATCTGTGTGTTAATCAGCTCTGCAGGTATGTCTGTTGTGTGCTAAATTTAGAGATCTCTGGCTGACAGCAAATTTGAGTTCCTCAGGGCTTTTCTTTCAGACTTCTAAAAGAATGACATTGTTCTATCTTCAATGAAAATGACAATTCTTCAGTTATTTTAGGAACTGGTTCCCAAACAGACATTCCACCTTTGATTTCACTTGGCTTTACTGAACATGGTGGATTTTGCATTTTGCACAAAGTAAGGGTTTGTGGCAACCGTGTGTTAAGCAAGTCTATTGGTGCCGTTTTTTTCCAGCAGCATTTGTTCACTTTGTGTCTCTGTGCCACCTTTGGTAATTCTTGCAATACTTCAAAATTTTTATCTTATTTGTTATAATGCTCTGTGGTCAGTGATCTTTGATATTATGTGTCAGAAATACTAGGCTCAGATGATGCTTAGCATTTTTTAGCAATAAAGTATTTTTTAATTACGATATGTACATTACTCTTTTAGAAATAGTTATTTACATATGTAACAGACTACTATATGGTATAAACATAACTTCTATATGCACTGGGAAACCAAAAATACCACACGACTCATTTGTGGTGGTCTGGAACCGAACCTGCACTATCTCTGAGGTGTGACTGTGTAATAAAAATACAAAAGGGCAAGCTCAGTCTTATTTTCTGTAAACAGCAAACGGTACTGTCATACTGGGAACAAATTTTTTTAATTTAATTTTATTTTATTTTTAAACTTTACAATATTATATTGGTTCTGCCATATATCGAAATGAATCTGCCACAGGCATACATGTGTTCCCCATCCTGAACCCTCCTCCCTCCTCCCTCCCAACACCATCCCTCTGGGTCGTCCCTGGGAACAAATTTTTAAACACTTGGGCAGGACGTTTTTATGTACGTTACCACATAACTTATGTTAAATGCATTTTTTTCCTTCCTTTTCAGAACCGTCGCTTTAGTAAAGAGAATAAGCAATATCACATAGTACCAATGAAAGACCACCAAAGAAAGAAGCCGAAAACTGGAGGCTGAAGAAAAGGTTAGTATTGAATTTCATTTCCAATGTATAAAGGTTTATAAAGCCTCAAAATTCTTCTGAAAAGGAGCTTGAACAAAAATAATTTTTATGTAAAATGGAAAAACTGACTTTCCCAATTTAATTTACATTCAGAGACGCTTGTAAGTTAAGAAACGATGAAGGGAATTCAGAATCACAGTCTTAAAAATATTGCCAAGGCGCTGTCTACACTACTGTTTTTAACAGTACTTGAGAATCCGTACAGGGAATAGCAGGAAATAGCACCATACTAACCACTTTGAGAATTAGAACCTAGTTGAGCACAGCTCTTATTTTCACAGAGGACACAGTCTACTTTGCAATGTAAGTGCATGTTAAATGCCCTAGGAGAAAACAGAAATCTCATTTTCACATACAGAGTTATAATAAAACACTCCAAGGAACAATACTATAACCAGTTTTTTTTACAATGAACCACACAAAAATGCTCTATTTTATCCAATAAGATAAAATGATGTTGATATACAGTGCCTCAGACATAGTACGTGTTCTGTAAGCATTTGTTGTTAAATCTTACAGTACAACCTTATTTTCAGGTTGGAAATATCCACTCCTTAAATGGCAGGATTAAAATACCAAGAAGGAATCAGTGAACAGAAAAGCAGAAGACACAATTTTCAACTATGTTAGCAACAAAGGTTTCAGAGTTCATCATAAGAAGATTTAAGTCATCTAATGTGACACAGCAGGAGACTATGGGGCATACAATAATGAAACTATGAATATGAAGCAATGTATCAGGAGAATGTATTGAACTTCAGTGCCATGTAAGTTACTCTAGAACATGTTAGCATGTACGGAGGAAGGAAACAAAACCTGAGAAGCGTAGGTTTCTTCTCTGGTGAATAAAACATGTATAAAAAACTCAATACAAGCTAGGTGTCAATTTTTTGATGAGTGATGAGGGTTTTGGAGGTCAATATCAATCAAAACAGATTTATGTTGTAAAGTGGTATCAGAGTTAAGCTGACTTGGGATTCCTTCTTCGGCTCTCTTTTAAGGATAAAATCATTACCTCTCTTAATGCTTTTCTTTTCCATCCCACACTCCCCAAACCACAAATACTCAAGAGCTTACAGTTTTAAGGTAGAAGGTAATATGACTAGAATAGTTATAAAGATAGTAAATAAGAAGAGAACAGAGTATCATCAATAGTCTGTTCTTAAAAACAATCAAGCAGGCAGGGACAGAGAAGGAGAGGAGAGTGCAGAAGGTAATAATTCTATATGAAGAATTAATGGTTCACCATAAAAGCAAAACTCAAGTCTATAGAACTAATTAGAACTGCCACTGAGTTTGTCAATGGAACTGCAATTTTTTACTTACACTTTACAAAGTGATTTTGCACATATTTTATTATTAATTTGCACAAAAATTAGGTAGAAACAGCTGCTCAGAAAATTTTAATGGCTTGAGTAAAGGCTAACAGCTAGATATTAGATTGAGCCAGAAAGTGAAAGTGTTAGTCACTCAGTTGTGTCTGACTCTTTATGACCCCATGGATGGTACCCCACCAGATTCCTCTATCTATGGAATTTTCCAGGCAAGAATACTGGAGTAGGTTGCCATTCCCTTCTCCAAGGGATCTTCCTGTCCCAGGGATCGAACCCAGGTCTCCCGCATTGCAGGCAGATTCTTTACGGTCTGAACCATCAGGGAATCCTTGTATAGAGCCAGCTCTTGAAGTCAAATATTAGAAATAGTGTTCTTTGAAGAACCAAAGGTAAAGGTGTTCCATGGTTTATATTTAACATCAGAAAATGAGTTTTGAAGACAAAAGTACCTGCCATTGGTTATGCACCAACCATGTGACAAAATTTTTCCTCTCTGAGAGGTCGCTGAGTCCTGCTGGTGAGTCCTAGGAACCATACATTATTATATGGGCCTCTGCTCTAATAATCACAGCCTCCATACATCTAATAAACAGAATGAGTAGAAAGTGATGCTGTGTGATCTCCCAGGATGGGTCAGCTCAGAAAAGACAATACTGTTTCTGCTTCTCTCTCTCTCTTTCTCTAAAGCATCTCAGCAACCATGCTCTGAGGAAGCCAGGCCATATACAGAAACCATATTTAATTGTTCTAGAACACAGCTCCAGCTGAAATCCCAGCCAACATCCAACCTTATCTCCAGAGATGTGAGTGACAAAGCCTTCACCAGGTACTGTCTGACAGCAACACGTGCAGACCCTAAGTGAGAAGAGCCACATCAAAGGCAGTCAGCTCTCAGAGCCAGAAGGGATCAAATAAATGTTGTTGTTTTAAGTCATTAGGCTTTAGGGTAATGTGTTCTACAGCAAAGAACAACCAGAGCTTCATTTTTTACCTGAACTATTTTGTTACAGAAGGCAATTATTGCAACTTGTAGTAGTTCTGTGGAAACCAACCAGGTGGTAAACGTGTACCACCTCATGGTGCAGGGACAGGCTTGTAGGCAATAGAAGGGATGGCTGTGTAATATGTAGGCCCCAACGCCAACTGAGAATGTGGGCACCCTTGTTCAGAAGGCAGAGGAAAAGTATTCTTAATGCACATGAGAAGCTTGCTTTCTTTCACAGATTATTTAACCTTTTGCTTTTTCATTTGCTATTTCATGCCATTTTCAGTAAAGAAACAGTTAACATTTTAGATGAGAGCATGATGTTTACTGTTTCTATTATGTGATGCTAGTTTCAAATGCAAATATCAAAGCATTAAATTTACATGCAGAATCACCAAAATTACACAGTTCATGTTATATGGCTCCTTTCAGACCGATAGAAGTGAGAGATGCAAGCAAGACTCAGAAAATCTAGAAGGAAAAAGAGAGGATCCTGGCCCACCTCAGGGTAACAGCCAGCCCAGAGAGTGCCCTGGGGCACAGGGATTATGGGGCGAGTGTAAACTCTAACAGGTGACACAGGTATGGGGCTGTCCATTGATGTGGGGCCTAAGTTCTGGCCTGTAGGAGATTCCAGAGCTGTGCCTTGGAGGAGGCCGATCTGGACAAGTCAACTCCCCTCCATGCATCTCTGGTGCATTGACTCCCCCTTCTACAACAGACAGGGGACCCTGAAGGGTCTTTAAACTTCTGTGGTGGGAGACACTCATACCTGGATGAAGGGCGGTCAAGTGGCCAGACGCAGCACCCAGTGGACGCACCACAGGGCGGATGCCACTAGTATTGGTGGGGACAGTTAGTGTCATTCTGACTCTAAGACACTGCAGGTTCCAAGCACCCACCTTGACCTTCCTGCACCTATAGCCAGGCCCCTGTCAGGGATGAAGGATGACAGAGATCACAGGGTAGGGCCACAGGGTGAGGAAGGAGGAGGTTGGTGGGGCCCAAGAAGGAGGGAGTCAGGGAGCATAGAAAACCAGCAAGGGAAACCGGAGGCAGCCAAGGCTTCAAGCCCCCTCGCTCGCTCCGTCATCTCATGAAACTTCATTTGCAAAACACTGCACATGAAGGTTTTTGGTTACAGATCGAATGGGAAGGAAAAAGTATTGTGCAGCATACTGTAGTCCCTCTTAACACACAGTTTCATTTTCCAAGGTTCTAGTTACCTCCAATCAACCATGCTCCAAAAATATTAAATGGAAAATTCCAGAAATAAATAACTTAGAAGTTTTAAATTGCCAGGAATTTTCTGTGTAGCATGATGGAATCTCACTCTGTCCCATTTTCTCCCGCTCAGGCATGAATCATCCTTTGTCCAGTGTATCCTGCCCACTCCCTAAGTAGCCGTCTAGGTTATCAGAGTGCTTGTGTTCAAGTGACTCTATTTTACTTAATAATGGCCCCTGAATGCAAGACTAGTGACGCTGGCAATTCAGATATTCTTTTACTCTGCCTAATTTATAAATTAAACTTTATCGATATATATGTATAGGAAAAAGCATAGTAAATACAGGATTCAGTACTATCCATAGTTTTGGCACCAACTGAGGGTCTTGGAACATATCACACAGATGGGAGGGACTACTCTACATGCTGGGCTTCCCAGGTGGCGCCAATGATAAAGAACCAGCCTGCCAATGCAGGAGACACGAGACATGGGTTCGCTCTCTGGATCAGAAAGATCCCCTGGAGGAGGGCGGGACAACTCACTCCAGTATTCTTGCCTGGAGTTGTCCATGTACAGAGGAGCCTGGTGGGCTACAGTCCATGGGGTCGCAAAGAGTTGGCCACGACTGAGCATGCATGCAAGCACTGCATATGCTAATATAATCCGTGGACTGAGAGTTAGGGTTTCTGAATTCTAGTTCCACTCTCTGCCTTAATTTTATATCTTTGGGGCTCTGATCTTCTAGAAAATGAAGATTTGAGCTAAGCAATTCCTTAGGTTCAGTCACGTACTCTTCAGTAATTGTATACTTAGTGCCTGTTAGAGGCTGGGAAATGTACTAAATCCTGAAACTGCAGGAGTAAACAGAAACAACATGCAGTGTATAATGCCATTAGGAATAAAGAGTCAATAAGTAATTACAAATGTAATTCATATCATAATAGAATAGAAACTCAGGAGGCAATGGGAGCCACTGAGGTGGGGAGGCATCATCCTCTTTAAAGTGTGTAGGAAGACTTCCCTAAAGAAGGAATGTTTAACAAGGATGAGCAAGAGTTGGTTAAGTAAATTGTTTCTTGGTTTGTGGGAGAGAGAAAAACAGGTCAAACAGAGACATGGAAAACAGGCATTTCTCCAGAAGGGCAGGGCAGTCCCAGAGGAGAGAAGAGCCTGGGCTGCAGTAGTGACTCTTGAAGAGATGCTGACTACAAATTTGGGGTAAAGGGAGTGAGTCCTGACTGACACATAAGAATATGATGACTTAAAACTGCAAACAAGCAGTGCAGTCTCAGAAGCAGGAAGGAGCAGACAGTAGACAAATAAGCATTTTCCCCAGACACAAAGACTGAGCTAAGCCTTTGGATTCAAGGAGTTTGTTTTGAAAGTTACTGCAGGAAGCTCATGGGGATGTGAGACAGGGAAAGGAAGAAGGCTAATAAGGGTCATGTTGCCCTGTGGAAAACTGGAACGTATTTCTACTGGGGACCCTCTGAGAGATGGAATAGATCACTCCCTCAGAGTTGCCTCCTGCTGGGTAAGAAAGCTGAGGTAGTTTCTCCAATTCCTATCCTTCATTGGTTCAGGATTGCCATGGGGCAGGTAACTCCCCAGAATGCTGGTCAGGGGCCACAGCATACCCCCAGGATCAAAGAATGCCCCAAGCACAGAGTCAGAAAGCCATGGACATTCTCCCTGCAGGTGAATGTTGGGTGGGCAGGGGGATGGGAGTGGCACTCCAGCACTGCCTACTGCAGTGTCTGAGTGGCTCATTGAACTGAGGCAATGCAAAGAGCCGACTCATTGTAAAAGACCCTGATTCTGGGAAAGACTGAAGGCAAAAGGAGAAAGGCGTGACGGGATGAGATGGTTGGATGGCATCACTGACTCCATGGACATGAGTTTGAGCAAACTCCAGTAGATAGTGAAGGACAGGGAAACCTAGCGTGCTGCAGTCCATGGGATCGAAAAGAGCTGGACAGGACTTAGCAACTGAACAACAGCAAAAACAAGGAAATGGAGATGAGAATAGAAGCAAATTCTGGAGAAGCCATAGCCACAAGAGGAGAGAAATGGTGAAACCTGGTGCTTTCTAGGTCACAAAATAAATTCGTAGATTCATGAAGGATTAGCATTCAATAGTTCATTTATCATCTTAATGAGAAAACTGGACCTGAGAGAAGTTAAATCACTTGTCCAAAGTTTCACAGCCATCATGGGCCTGAGTTGCCTAACATTTGCCTCAGTCTTCCTCATTCTACCATTACATGCTTCTTCACTAACATGACATTCACCTTGAAAAGAAAGAAGAAGAGGAAAAAGAAGAAAGGGAGGAGAAGGGACAGGGCAAAGAAAAGGAGGAGTAGGAGATGGGAGAGAAGGAGAAGAAGAGCAGACAGAGGAAACATTGTTCATGATCATCTTCATCCAGACAAGACATAATCAGCCCCTGGAAAATGGATTTACAAGAAAAGACCAATGTCAGCAGCCAGCATGAGAAGACCTCCATCTTCTTAAAATGCATGTAAATATTTTCCTACAAGAACTGCCTCTTAATCCATCTTCACATCTTCTATAATTTTGAAGAAGTACCAAAAAAAAAAAATTCCATAGAATTCTGCTACTGTACTCTATATGTATGTTGAGGTATATAGCATATAAGGGAGAAAAACTGGATTTCCTCAGTTTAGTAGTAAAGAGTGAGATTAAAACTGTAAGTGAAGTCATGTATCAGTAATCCTCCAAACAATAAACATACACCAGAAGAACAACATTCTACTAAACCCAGATACATCATGGGCTTCTAGGAAATGACTTAAAGAGCTATAATCACAATGTCAGCACAATATGCAGCGATTTATAGGAGGACAAAGCTCTCAGACCTGTATTTTGCTAGCAGTCTAAAATTATACCCCCTAATATGAGAACATGGCTTCAGTCATCAGAGAGATCCTGCTGGCACAGAATGATTTATTCAGGGAGTGTAGAAATATTTGAAATATTAGAACCTTAAATTTGAAAGGTTATTTTCTCTGCCTGGACAATAATTATACATATGAGGATGAAACTATGACATGATAAAATAAGAAGACATCTGCAAATTAAGGATAGATTATAAGGTAAACAGAAACTTTTAAAATAAGGTGAACAACAGGATTTTTCATTGAAAATATCTAATATACTAAATATATATCTGAGTGAGGTCAAATGTAAGAGTAAGTCACTGTAACCACGTCCATGATCAATTTTAAAAAGAAAACTGATATGGAGGAGTTATTTTAATGATGGCCAAGTTTTTTAGAGGCCCAGGCAAGTTTTTGGCCTGTATGTCAACCTTTTCTAAAATCTTCCCGAAATGATTTACCATGACCAAATATTTCTACTGAAACAGCTTCAGAAGATCACAGTCAATCTTGGATAGCTCATACATTTTAAAATTCAACTTTTGTCAAACTGATTTATGATTTTGAATTGGACGCATGTCAATTTGATTTATGTTTCTGCTTTTGGCTGATCCTATGGGTACTTAGCATAACTGAGTTGTCACAGAGAAAGAAGATCCACAGAAACAGAGATGATACACCTCTCAAAGGACCATTAATGGGAAATAACAAAACAAGACTTGTCCTTTGCTTTCAGGGGCCCACGAGCTCTGGGGAGCAGGCATATTGTAGTACCAGACACGAATTAGGAGTATGGACTTCACTGAGATAAGCAAACAGATATATCCTGTGCTTTCTGGGAATGTGACAGCTCCTATAAAGTTTCTTTTGAACTTTCAAAGAATGGCTGAGTTAGGAAACTCTTAACACTCATCACTCACAACCATTAAGTGATACTACAATTCTGCTCAGTGTGCCTTAGTACGGAACAAAAGCCATTAGAGTTGTCTTGATTTTTCCCATTTTAACATAGACATTTTTCTTGTCCCAGGGAGAACTAGTTACCAAGGTTTGATGGAGAAAAATTGTGTAACACAATATTGTACCATCAATATTCACAGAAAGTTCCTAGCCAACAAACTTGAGAACTAGACAAAAAATAACTAAGACTTTTTTTTTTTTTTTTATTCTTTGCCCCTTTCATAGCAAGATAGTAAATTTACCATTAAATTGGCCATTAAGTTGGCCAAGATACAGAGTCCTATTTGCTTCACTTGGTATCTGCCAATATCATACATATTCCTCAAAACCTTATTGTCACTGCTAAGCATAATTTAAGTATTGAGGTTGGCCAAAAAGTTTGTTCAGGTTTTTCCATAAGATAGCATGTAAAAAACCAAATGAACTTTTTGGCCAACCCAATATTATCTTTCCCTTTTTATTGTTCATTCATTACTCTATTTGAATTCTAGATATCTAAAATAAAAAGTGTTGACTGTAAGTTTCTATCAAGGATGTCAATATTTTCTTGGATTACCACCCAACAGTGCAATGGTGATATTCTCAAAATAGTCTTTTGCTTATCTTTGATTTACAAAGCATCTGCTGAAACCATTATCTCTTTAAAAGTTATGGTGTAGTTTTTGCAAATTGCTACTGTTATTACCTCCCAGGAAACCACCAAAAGTTAGTTTGAAGAATATGTTTTGAAAATGTTTGAGAGAAAAACTGTTTCCACTGAATATCTGCAGAAAACTGAACAGCAATATACCATGATTTTCAAGGGCCCTGTTAGTGCCAGAAAATGTGCTTGTCTAAGTAGACCCTGAAGCATACAAGGCAAGACCATAAAATTTTACATTTTCTATAAACTTAAAACTATGACCACCAAAACTCCCTGGCTGCTTTCTTCCTTCTGGATAGCAACACACAAATAATAAGGTATCCAGAGAGTTATGAAAGCTTACTCCTTATGGATCTTCAATCAAGAAAGCAGCCTTGTCTTTGGCCGGTTTATGTGCTGTTCTCTAATTGGGAAGAATGAACTAAACCACTCACAACGGCCTAATCTCTTCCTAGAATTTTATATAAATTAGACATCACTTTGCCGACAAATATCCTTATAGTCAAAGTTTTTCCAGTAATCATGCACAGATGTGAGTTGGACCATAAAGAAGGCTGAGCGCTGAAGAATTGATTCTTTCAAACTGTGGTGCTGGAGAAGACTCTTGGGAGTCACTTGGATGGCAAGGAGAGCAAACCAGTCAATCCTAAAGGAAATCAACCCTGAATATTCAATGGAAGTACTGGTGCTGAAGCTGAAGCTCCAATACTTTGACCACCTGATGTGAAGAGCTGACTTATTGGAAAAGACCCTGATGATGGGAAAGATTGAAGGCAAAAGGAGAAGGGCGCAACAGAGGATGAGATGGTTAGGTAGCATCACTGACTCAATGGACATGAATTTGAATAAACTCCAGGAGATAGTGGGGGATAGGGAAGCCTGGTGTGCTGCAGCCCATGGGGTTGCAAAAAGTCAGACACGACTTAGTGACTGAACATCAAACAACATGTCCAGTCCCAGGAAATGGTTCCATTGATCTCAGAAGATCTCTAGCAGCCTTAACTCTACTTGCTAATTGTTGTTGTTCAGCTACTAAGCTGCGTCCAACTCTTTGCAACTGCAGCATGCCAGGCTCCTGTGTTGTCCACTGTCTTCTGGAGTCTGCTCAAATTGAGGCCCATTGAGTCGGTGATGCTTGCTAGCAGGCCTCTATTCTTATAAAATTAACCTGAATAACTTTGCACTTTCCCTAAATTATCAAATACTTGAGCACTTCAAAGCGATACTGAATTCTAGTAAGGACCAGTGAAATTTTCTTGAATTGCAGGTATCAAAACTAGACAAAGCTCCTGAGAAAGCTAGGTGACACATTCCTCACCTCATCCTAACAAACCATGCACACAATTCAAGTTTGCGTCTTAGTAAAATGACCAGTTATGACAGATTTTAGACAATGCTGTTGAAGCAGCAAGTGCCAAAGCTCTGCCACAGCACCTCTCATACCTATGGCTTCACGTATCTCACTGTTCTTTGTCACATCACTGAGATAATAGAGCAGAAGGCTGCTAATAGCTCTTAGAGAAAGCAATGATTTAATACAGTGTAGTATCACTGTTACATTTTGTTTCATGTTGTATCAAGAGATTTATGACTTATTTAGCTGTTTGTTCAAGACAGATTCCTCCAACAGATCATTTAATGCACTGAGACAGAAGAAGAAGAATTCATTTCAGATTCTTCCCATGCTCCTGTAGTATAGCAGGTGTCACAGCAAAACCTGATTATCCTAGTTAGGAAGATGTTTTTCCAAAGGAGTGGAAATGCTCACACTCTGCATGATGTTTTCTTTCTCATTAAGTGTGACATTTCAGTGCTTTGTTGCAAGTTAAAAAGCTTAGGATTACACTAGACTGTGGGTATGAGATTTTGCCTAATATCAACACACTACAAACAAAGTAAGGGGGCGGGGGGGGCGGGGAAAGCAAGTGAGACTTCTTAATGTATACTTTGTAGCAAAGGTCACTTTATGACAGTCACCAAGCAGAGGCAGCACGGACTTCCCTGGTGGCTCAGATGGTAAAGAATCTGCCTACAATGTGGGAGACCTGGGTTTGATCCCCAGGTTGTGAAGATCCCATGGAGAAGGGAATGGCAACCCACTCCAGTATTCTTGCCTGGAGAATCCCATGGATGAGGAGTCTGGTGGTCCATAGGAATGCAAAGAGTAGGACACAACTGAAGTGACTTAGCATGCATGCGAGCAAGCAGAGGCAGCAGCTGAGTCAGTTTCCAGACAACCATGGACAGCTGCTAGAATACTGGCTGCCAGACCAGCCTACATAATTGATAATTCAGGGTGGACTTTAACCAGGAAAGCCAAGCACATTTGCTTAGTCTACTCTTTATTCCTAAGAGACCTGCATTCCACGGTCAAAGGTTTTGTCTAAATTCCTTGATTTATATTTTGACTCTTATTTCAATGAAATTATGCATTTGCTTCACTTTTAGAAATGAAGACCTAACCAGAGGGAACTGGCAGCCACTGGAAAAACACAGTAATTATCTGTTAGGAGTAGGATGACTGTTGGATCCAGCTAAACTATCATTATGATTTAAGGCTTGGATTCTCTCTGCAGGTTGGGAGGGGTCAAGCATGTGTGCATGTCACTGGATCCTTCTCACTCTATTCCTCTTTGTTTTATTGACAGAAGCTTAAAATTCAGGTGTATTTCTCTTAAAGATAATAGCCGCTGCCCTATTTAGGAACATCAGAAATAGGAATTTGACTCTGAAAAAGTACTTTGAGATCATCTATGAAAACTATCATAATCAGTTGATATCTTTTGTTATACCGATACACATTCAGAAATGCTATGAATATTTTATGTACACTATAATTGTTAGAAGACAGTGTGTTCCCATGTAAAATAATCATTATTCTGTAACCTAGGCCCTTAATAGAATGTACTTGGAAATAGATTTCTATTATTTTGTATTTATTTATCCTTAGAAGCAGTAGGCATAGATCCACTGAAGCAAGTTACGAGGGAGGGCCAGAAAAATCATATTCTGGATATAAACATTTTCAAAACTATGTTAAAAATAGCAATACAAAATTAATTTTAGATAAAGGCTTCAAAAGGTGATCTGATAGATCAAAAGACAAATAGTCTTTTAAAGCAAATGGATTTAATCTTATCATTTTACAATTTCCATTTCTAAATTTTTCACCTTGCCTTCCCTGGATGTAAGCATTTCTGAAATTTAGGAATCAAATACACTCTCGTAAATATAAGGTTTTCCCTTATAAACATAAATTCTCCTAAAAATACCAGCAACATGTAATATAAATCAATTCAAATGCTATGCCAAATATCTGCATTATTCAACTCAAGCTGTCTTTAGTAAGACAGCATTTGAAATTATATCAATTAAAATAAGAAGGTGACAGATGGCTTAATAACCTAATATTAGTTAATGAATTAATAAACATGGTGTACTGGTTTTCTATTTCTATTTAACAAAATTAGTGGCTGAAAACAACGAACATTTATTACCTTCCAGTTCCTGTGGATTGACTCCAGGTGCAACACAGCTTGGTGCCTGTGGCTCAGAGCCTTTATGAAATTACAGTCAAGCTGCTGCCTGGGGTCAAGCTCTTATCACAAGACTAGATTGAGAGAGGATGGCCTTCCAAGGTGCGTCAGGTGGGGGTTGGCAAGCCCTGGAACACCTACATCCAAGCTCGCTCACTTGTCCCTTCCCACAGGTCTGCCTCACAACATAGCAATTTGTTTCCACATAGAGTAAATGATCCAAGAAAGAGTAGGCAGGAGAGAACAACCAAACTAAAATTCATAGTCTTTTTTCCATCCAGCTTTGAAAGTCACATCCCATATCGATTACCATATTCGGTTCATTAGCAAGGCAGTAAGTAGTCCAGCTCACACTCAAGGGAAGGGTATTATACAAAAGTGTGGATAACAGGAGCTAGGGATCATCTGGGGTGAAAGCTGTGTTTCACATATTGTATTGAAAATTTATTGGAAATACATCCTCTAAACTTCAATTTTGCTTAATCAGCAGCCATTATCTGTGAGCATTGATTCAAATATTCTATATCAATATGACCAATTTAGTTATCTGCACCTCCTGCACTAAAGGTTCCAATAAGCACACTTAAATATAATGTATTCTTTCATATGGAGTAAGTTATATCTTTCAAGTTGGGCCATTTTTAACATTGTAAGAAAACAACTTGAACTTTTTGCACTATTTATAATCGTCTTCACAAGTAATTTCTACTTATTGAATAATGGTTAAATATTGAATTATACTGTTTGGAAATGAAATTTATGAAATCCTCTGGTAAAGTATTAGTAAACCAAATCTGATGAAGAATAATTCATTTCAGTTAGGCAAGAATATTCTTTTGATTCGGTAGATAAGGGATTAAATTGTAGATAGAAACAGACAAAAATGTAAAAGACTTGGAAAACTTGATTCATCCCAGATATATCATTACCTCTAATTTTTTAAATAAAAAATGGAAAAATTACAGTGTCAATCAAAAATATATATAACATCCCTATCTGCCACTCATACAGCATTCAACTCATCTTCTCCTCAAAGTAAAAAATTTTATTTCAAGTCTTGCTCTAAATCACTTATACCATTTTTTATATAAGCATCATCAAAGATTAAAATTTCAACGAGTTACCACTTTTGACCCTCACAGCTTTCTAAGGGATCTTTTCCTATGTATTCTATATCAGGCTATTACACTTTTAGCTCTCTTTCCTGAAACAAGTAATGGTACCAGACCATTAGAATCACAGTAGATTCCTACTACTTTTTTTAAGTAGTAAGGAGTCAGGCCAATCCTGTGACCTATTGGTTTTACAGGGGATGTCATGCTTGGAGGACAAAATCATTTCACATCTGTCTCCCTGACCTGGCTCTTGCCTGTGGTTGGCCCTAAACTGAAGCTGTTGGATGTGACAAGAGACAGAATCTAATGATTATGGATATCTGCAAAAATCACACCTCTTAGAACAATCGTCTTCTCAAGGCTTTCAGAATACCCTCTGTTACAATGATTCATCATTTTTAAGAATGCCATTTAAAAATTTTTTCTAGCAATCATGTAAGACATATGCTGAGAATACTGAGAATTAGATACTTTTAAAAATGTAGAGGTAACTTTATTTTCCTAACTGCTTTCATTAAAAGAAGTAGACGGTAATGTTTAGAGGTTATTCATAAATGATAATACAAGTTCATGGAAGAATTGTTCACAAATGTATTTACACACACACACACATGGTATATTGAGGAGTGCACATAATGTGAAGAATAATGAAACAGCTCTTCATTTAGAATGATAATGAAAAACACTTTTACCAAAGCATAAAGGGTCCATGTATGAATTTATTTGCATCAAATTGCTAAGATTTGCAAGTCAAACAATGTAAAAAGGAAATAATGAGTGATAAAAAGTAAGCTTTACCTTAAAAATTTGTTTATTCCATATGCCAAAAAATAAAAATCTGATTACCAAAAAAAACCCATAAATGTCTAATTCCAACCAGAAAAATAGCTCTTTTAACTGCTATTTGAATCATCAGCTTTAAATTAGTCTGTATTAGGCTGCTAGGGCTGCCACAACAAAATACCAAAGACTGGGTGGCTTAAACAACAAAAATTTATTTTCTTATAGTGGTGGTGGTGGTGGTATAGTTGCTAAGTCATGTCTGACTCTGTAATTCCATGGACTGTAGCCCACCAGGCTCCTCTGTCCATGGGATTTTCCAGTCAAGAATACTGGAGTGGTTTGCCATTTCCTTCTCCAGGGGATCTTCCCCACCCAGGGATTGAACCTGGGTCTACTCCATTGCAGGAAGATACTTTACCAACTGAGTCACCAGGGAAGCCTATTTTTTAGAGGCTAAAACTCTAAGATCAAAGTGACAGCAGGGTTGGTTTCTAGTGAGAACTCCCTCCTTGGCTTACAGACAATCATCTTCTCCCCCCTCACGTGGCTTTTTCTCTGTGCAGCTCAATCCCAGTGTCTCTTCCTCTTCTTCTTACAAGAACACCAACCCTATCAGATTAGGGCTTCATTCTTATGATCTTGTTTAACCTAATTATCTCATGAAAGAACCTATCTCCAGCTATAGTCACATTGGGAATTAGGACTTAAACATATGAATTTGCAGGGAAAGCAATTCAGTCCATAACACTAGTCAATGTGCTAGGATCTTAATGAGCTGGCTCTTCGGGATGTCAAATCTTTAGTGTCCCACAGGAAATGCTGTGCTCCCTCTAGGATTCCTTCACCTCTAATAGACTCCATCACAGATTTTCAGCTACCTCTGGACTAAAGTCTTGGTATATGGATCAAGTATCAGATCAGATCAGTCGCTCAGTCGTGTCCGACTCTTTGTGACCCCATGAATCGCAGCACTCCAGGCCTCCCTGTCCATCACCAACTCCCGGAGTTCACTGAGACTCACGTCCATCGAGTCAGTGATGCCATCCAGCCATCTTATCCTCTGTCTTCCCCTTCTCCTCCTGCCCTCAATCCCTCCCAGCATCAGAATCTTTTCCAATGAGTCAACTCTTCGCATGAGGTGGCCAAAGTACTGGAGTTTCAGCTTGAGCATCATTCCTTCCAAAGAAATCCCCAGGCTGATCTCCTTCAGAATGGACTGGTTGGATCTCCTTGCAGCCCAAGGGACTCTCAAGAGTCTTCTCCAACACCACAGTTCAAAAGCATCAATTCTTCGGCGCTCAGCCTTCTTCACAGTCTAACTCTCACATCCATACATGACCACAGGAAAAACCATAGCCTTGACTAGACGAACCTTTGTTGGCAAAGTAATGTCTCTGCTTTTTACACAGAGTCATATCTTTGCATAACTGAAACAACTAACGGCACTTCTACAGTAAACTCTTTTAGCCTTTCCTTTACACATCAGAAAATAAAGCAAAACATTTATCAATCACTCACAACAATCCAGTCTACTATCCTATAGGGGTGCCATTCTCTATCACCTAATTATCCACCCGTACATGTAATATTTGGAGCTGAGTGAATCAATCATTTATTCATTTACCCTTTCACTTATAAACTACTTATTGTTGAATATGCTAGTCAATATCCAGGACACTGGGAATTCAGAAACAAGGAAGAGAAGGTCCCTGTCCTTGAAAAATTCATAGATGAGAACTAAATTCAAACTTTTAAAATTTGGACCCTTGGACCTATGATTGAAGTACATAATCACTATGTCAATGTAAATATCATTAAAATGTGGATCAACATTAAAATTCTTCCAAGTCAAGATCAGTGCTGAGCCATACAGTGCCTTCATACAAATTAAAAACTAGCAACCCCACTGGTCTCAGATTGACACTTGAACAATGCTGTTGTACAATGAGCACCCCCTTTTTCAAGGGACACAGCCTACACAGGAATCACAGGCAGGATTTTGGCCACCTATAGATCCCTCAGTTATACCCACTTGTTCAAACTGCACAATCATATGTGGCAGTCCTCTTCCAGGTGGTGGGACTTAGAATGTATTAGGGAACAACACAGGCCCCCAGCAAACATTCCAACTCAATGCCACCCCTGCAATCCAAAACATTAAGCTGGAAAGATTAAAATGTAGGAGATTTGGGGGCCAATACAGAGATCAGAGAGAACAGTCAGGAGAATCCCAAAGCCAAAAGATGTGAATAACTGTCAATTCCACAGCAATGAAATTCCTGCAAGCTTTGTGACTGATTTTGTCCCAAGGAACTCTTTTATCTGCTAGAGAGGGAAAGAAAGGTAGAATGCCTTTATAGTATGCTTGTCCCAGTCATCTATCTTCTGGTTGGATTATAAATGGACTATGAACAGGGACCTAAACTATGAATGCCATGTACCCTATGAGTTTGAAAGTGAAAAGAAAGTGTTAGTCATCCAGTAGTGTCTGACTCTTTGTGACCCCATGCAGCCCCACCAGGCTCCTCTGTCCCTGGAATCCTCCAGGCAAGAATACTGGAGTGGGTTGCCATTTCCTTCTCCCGGGGATTTTCCCAACCTGGGGGTTGAACCCGGTCTTCCACATTGCAGGCAGACTCTTTATCGACTGAGCCACCAGGGAAGACCTATGAGTACTTACTACAAAGCAATACAATCTTACTTTATGCAGAATGAAAAATAAAGTGAGATCTTTTTTAAATTAGTTGGGTAAAAATGACTAATATCTATAGTTACAGAAACAATTATTGGATGAAGTGAGACAGTCTCAAAAGTGTCCTGCATACACTACCCTAAAATAACTCCATATTTCATTTATTTTGGTTAGTGTTTTTCCAGTAGGCATGCATGAGTGCATGTCATCAATTCAGTGAGTGAGAAGTTTGATAACACCATTTTTCTATATCATGAAGATAAATACACAACTTAGCTTTAGGCTTACAATTAAATGAACCACAAAACTTATTTATTAAAACACATTGCAGATTTTTTGAACAGAAATTTATTCATGTTCAAAGGCAACAAGAAATTATTGTAAAGGTTATTGCACTGAAATTTGTATTATTTTTAGTTTTTAAAACAAGAATAAGCTTATATGTCAATTTTGAAATATATTCTCTTAACTATATTTTCTTCACTATAAGTTATATTTAGGTGGACAAATTATAAGAAGAGTAATAGAAAATATCTCTGGTAGTAATAGAAAATATGCTGATAAACTATGAATAACATTTTAAAAGGTAATTAAAATCAAAGCCTCTGCAACACCCACCTATAACAATACAAAAGCCCTAGATTCCTGGGAAATTCTCTAGAATCTATATATTTTTTTCTGTGTGTGTGTGTGTGTGTGTGCTCAATTGCTCAGTTGTGTTCTAGGCTATCACAAATTGTCATTTCTCCTTCCAGTAAGTACACTTGCTCTTAATCTTTCTCACAACTATTCTATATTAATATTTTACACTTATATATACACTCTTTTTTTCCTTTCAAATATGAAATTGTGTATAAAAACACAGACATGTTGATTTTTCCATTGAGAATATCTTTAGAATACCTCTCCATATTAACACTGGAGAAGGCAATGGCACCCCACTCCAGTACTCTTGCCTGGAAAATCCTATGGATGGAGAAGCCTGGTGGGCTGCAGTTCATGGGGTCACTGGGAGTCAGGCACCACTGAGCAACTTCACTTTCACTTTTCACTTTCATGCATTGGAGAAGGAAATGGCAACCCACTCCAGTGTTCTTGCCTGGAGAATCCTAGGGACGGGGGAGCCTGGTGGGCTACCGTCTATGGGGTCACACAGAGTCGGACACGACTGAAGCGACTTAGCAGCAGCAGCAGCCATATTAACACAAAGAGAACTATTTTATTCTACTAAAGGGCTGTATGATGTTTCATTGTATAACTCATAACTTATAACTTATCAATGCTCCAATGAATGATAGTTTTATTTTTAAGTGCAACACTGCGATTAACATGTATTTATGTACTTACTATGTACCATATTTTTCCCTATAATAAATTTCTCAAAATAGGATTGCTAAATCAAAACATTTTATGACATTTTTGTAAATAGAATTTATATGTAGATTCCTACAGGACTCATATAATATTCTAACTATGGTAGTTTGTTGTTCTTTAGTCAACAAGCTGTGTCCAACTCTTGTGACCCCATGGACTGTAGCCCATCAGGCTCTCCTGTCCATGGGATTTTCCAGGCAAGAATAATGGAGTGGGTCATCATTTTCTGCTCCAGGGGCTCTTCCTAACCCAGGGATAGAACCCAAGCTTCCTGCTTGGCAGGTGGATTCTTTACCACTGAGCCCCCTGGGAAGCCCATGGTAGTTATCAAATGGTGTTAGTGGTTGTCTACACTGGCTCTAGTAAACAATCTGAACAAATACAATTGAATGGCCATTTCACATTTCCCTGCTGCTGCTACTGCTGCTGCTACTGCTGCTGCTAAGTCGATCCAGTCGTGTCCGACTCTGTGCGACCCCACAGACGGCAGCCCACCAGACTCCACCATCCCTAGGATTCTCCAGACGAGAACATTGGAGTGGGTTGCCATTTCCTTCTCCAATGAATGAAAGTGGAAAGTGAAGTCGCTCAGTGGTGTCCAACTCTTAGCGACCCCATGGACTACAGCCTACCAGGCTCCTCCATCCATGGGATTTTCCAGGCAAGAGTACTCGAGTGGGGTGCCATTGCTTTCTCCATCACTTTTCCCTACAACCAAAAAATAAAACTATCTAGACAGCCATCTAAAGCTTCAGTTTACAAGGTTCTGGTGATAGGCAATTCTTTACTGAGAGGTAATGTTTTATTCTGTTTGATAGAAAGGAAAGCCATACTGCATTGTCACTGAGTAAGCACTAGCATCTCATGATTTTACTGAATTCTAAAATACTAATCATTTTTGGGAAAATAGAGCATGTATTAAGTGAGTATAGTATACTTGAAAAAAAATACACTCTTAAGGCAAGTGTGTTGCTATCCAAATTTGTCACTCTGTGCCAGTACTCTCTAGTACACAGCTTCTTCATTCTTAAAACAGATAAGTGAAATAGACAAACCCTATGGTCCTTTCTGGCTCTAAAATTCTCTACTATAATTCATGTCACTAAAGATAGCATTGCCATACTATTCAACTTTTAAAATATTCTTCCTATTTTGATTGAAAATGAAAGTATTAGAAACATTTTTTCCTAAATCCCTTCAGATTATGTAAAACTTGAGTTACATGTGTGTATATTCTCTTTAATTTGTAAACAGTCAAAATGGATGTACTTATTCCTTCTACAGTGCTTTTGTGAAGATACAGTGAGAGAAAGTACTTAGAATAACTTGTATAGGGCTTCTCACATACAGCTAATTAGTGACTATTACTTTTCTCATGATCATTGGAGAAGGTTTTGAGTTTATGTTTAAATTCTGTATCACTGGATAAAGAAGATATGGTATATATGTGTGTGTGTGTGTGTGTATACAATGGAATAATACTCAGCCATTAAAAAGAATTAAATAAGGTCATTTGCAGCAACATGAATGGACCTAGAGAGCATCGTACTTAGTGAGGTAAGTCAGACAAAGGAGAAATATGACATCCCTTATATGTGGGATCTATAAAGAAATGATACAAATGAACTCAGTTATACAACAGAAAGAGACTCACAGACTTAGAAAATGAACTCAGGTTTGCCAGGGAGGAAGGGATAGTTAGGGACTTTGGGAATGTCATGTACACACTGCTATATTTAAAATGGATAACAAACAAAAATGTATGGTATAGCACATGGAACTCAGCTCAATGTTATGTGCCAGCCTGGGTGGGAGGGGGCTTTAGGGGGAGAATGGATACATTAATACACATGGCTGAGTCCCTTCACTGTTCCCCTGAAACTATCACAACATTGCTAATTGACTATACCCCAATACAAAATGATTTGGTGTTAAAAATAAATAAAAATAAAATTTAAAATGTTGTATCACTATATCCTGTTTTAAATTATAAAATTATTCACAATAGCAGAATTAAGTAATAAATCATTATAGCAAAATTTTATGACATAAGTATGTGATCCTGCTCCTTTTATAAAGAAAATAATTCTTTCAAACATATTTAGTCCTGAGCTAATGTTGAGAGAGAATGGAGCTTAAAAAGAATACATTTATTGTCATAAACCATTGTTGGTATCCAACCCATGAACTGAAAGAACCCTTTGTTATGTAACTTAAGTAACATTGGCAAAGCACATCTTTGGTGGAAGTGGCATCCCAGGGTTCTTGCACTTAAAATAGTTACTCCAAGCATATATAAAGGTCAGCACAAGTATGTTTTATGCACTTTATTGTTTTAAAAGATTTCAAACTGCAACATATTACAGTACAAAAGGATGGCATCAATAATTAAATTCTTTAGACCTAGAAGATTCAAAACTTTGATCCAATTAAATCAATTCTCTCCTAAGATACAGTGTATACACTGTCCCTATTGCAAACAAATGCCATTGAAGTTTTGCCTACCCTCTTTCTGTTCAAATGAAACTATATCCTCTCTCCTTTGGGAACTTCCCATGATGTTTTTTCTGCATAGAGTTCCCATCTCCCAACTTCTTTTAAGACCATAGTCAAATCTGACCTTCTCTACAATGCAGTCGCTAATAATCCTGAACTTGGTTTGAGATGCTAATGCAGTCAAACTTCAATGATTGAATGTGGCTCTTCTATTTTATCTTTAAAAAAAAATTTATTGGAATATAGCTGCTTTACAAAATTATACTTTATATAATGTTCTACTGTAGAACAAAGTGAATCAGCTATTCATATACACATATCCTCTTTTTTTTTTTTTTTTTTGGATTTCCTTCTCATTTCGATCCCCACAGAGCACTAAATAGAGTTCCCTGTGCTATACAGTAGGTTCTCATTAGTTATCTGTTTTATACACAGTATTAACAGTATACAGGGTTTCCCTAGTGGCTCAGCGGTAAAGAACCCTCCTGCCAATGCAGGAGACACAAGTTCGATCCCTGGGTTGGGAAGATCCTCTGGAGAAGGAAATGGGAACCGACTCCAGTATTCTGGCCTGGGAAATCCCATGGACAGGAGAGCCTGGCGGGCTAGAGTCCATTAAGTTGCAAGAGAGTTGGACACAACTTAGAGACTAAGCAACAACAGCAATCAACAGCGTATTTATGTCAATCCCAATCTCCCAATTCACCCCACCCCCCCATTTTCCTCCTTGACATCCATACATTTGTTCTGTACTTGTGGGGAGAAAAAAAAAAAGTGAAAGTCATTCAGTCATGACCAACTCTTTGCAACTCCATGGACTATACAGTTCGTGTAATTCTCCAGGCCAGAATACTGGAGTGGATAGCCTTTCCCTTCTCAAGGGGATCTTCCCAACCCAGGAATCAAACCCAGGTCTCCCTCATTGTAGGCAGATTCTTTACCAGCTGAGCCAAAAGGGAAGTCCAAGAATACTGGAGTGGGTGGCCTATCCCTTCTCCAGCAGATCTTCCCAACCCAGGAATTGAACCGGGTCTCCTGCAGTGCAGGCTGATTCTTTACTAACTGAGATATCAGGGAAGCCCCTTGTTTGGTACTTTGTCTCTATTTCTGCTTTGTAAATAAAATCATCTATATCAATTTTTTGAATCCACAAAGGCCTCAATATCCAACCATATCATATACTTACTCTTCTAGCATCAAGTGTTCAATATATTTACTTGGAATTGAATCCAATTAAGTCAAATCAAATTGAAGATGATGCATGTTCAACCTCTAAGAATATAAGGCTCAAAATTAATAATTATTCACTGGCTTCTAGTAGTAGTCGAGCATGACAAAAAATAAGCTATTAAATGAACTGCAACTAAATCGTTAAATTATAACTCCCTTAACTTTGCTACTTAAGTATTATTTGGAAATGAAAGTTTGGAGACTTGAGGAAATTGTAGTCCCTAATTCACTTTATTAACAGTATTATTGAGTGCATCTTAAACACTAGAAATATAAGAATGAAAAAGATGGAAATTCTCCTAATAATCAGAATTTTTCAATATATTGGGGTAAAAAAAAACCTAAATAGATAATTATAATTTATTCTTTTTTTATATTATCTAATTTTATTTATTTATTTTATTTTTTTCTAATTTTATTTTATTTTTAAACTTTACATAATTGTATTAGTTTTGCCAAATATCAAAATGAATCCACCACAGGTATACATGTGTTCCCCATCCTGAACCCTCCTCCCTCCTCCCTCCCCATACCATCCCTCTGGGTCGTCCCAGTGCACTAGCCCCAAGCATCCAGTATCGTGCATTGAACCTGGACTGGTAATAGGGTTAGTAAAAGAGATTATGGGACTCACTGAAGGCTTCTAAAAACCATTTAAAATGTAATCAAGAAAACAGTGGGAATTAGCCAGAAGACAAAGATGCAGAGGGAAGAGTGGCAGACACAGTTGCATGACTATGGGATGCAGCAGCAGTCAGGGGTTGGTCAGAAGGTAAATTAATGTTAATCTATTTAGTCCCTGTAGCAACCACAAAGGGCCTTCCTGGATTCAACTAAACATTCATATTTCAAGACTAGCGCCATACCACTCAGAAGAACAGAGGATAAGAACCACAGCTTCCCGGCATCAGAATATCCCAAGCTTCCTCTCAAGATTCCCATAAAATGAGTATGGAAGATGCCCTTGCTAAAAAGCCTCATGTCCCAGAGGAGCCAGTATCTCTCATAGCAAATGCACTAAAGGCATTCCCAGAAACAAGAGTCACCATACTCCAGGAAGTAAGAATGTTAATTTGCCAATCGGAGGTAATTTTTCTACAAGCGAGATTGCCTAGACATACACTCCACATCTTAACAGAACTAGACTAATCAGCAGTCACAATCTCATGCAGATATGGGAAAGATTTTGTTAACCCTCTACCCACAAACCCTCTGTGATTACTTCTGGGCAAAACAGTGCTCGAGGTAGAGGAGACAGCCTGTAGACTCCTTAGGGAAAGGAAAAAGGGTACATTCCAGTGTCTAAAAAGAAATGTACAATGACTGAAGCATATCAAGTGTTCAGAAGTGTAAAAAGTGTGGGAATGAGAAAGAAATGTCACAGAGAAGCAAGGGAGAATGTATCTTGCAGGACTATAGTTTAATGTAGAATTAGTAAAAGATTTGATGTAGGGAATGATGTAATCATACTTACATTACACTTGTGTGGAGCTCTAGCCAGAGATGCAAGGGAAAGAAGTGAGCGAGGTCATGTATTTATTTCCCTGGATTCTTCCCATAAGGTTTCCTGAATGGGCTTTGTCCCTTGACTAAGTGTCATTGCTCCTTCCCAGGTGGGTCCCTCTCAACAGCACAATCTCACCTGGGTTCTGGTAACCAGTACTCCTCTTGAGGGCTTCCCTAGTGGCTCAGCTAGTAAAGAATCCGCCTGTAACACAAGAGACCCCAGTTCAATCCCTGGGTTGGGAAGATCCCCTGGAAGAGGGCATGGCAACCCACTCCAGCATTCTTGCCTGGAGAATCCCCATGGACAGGGGATGGGGTTGCAAAGAATTGGACACAACTGAGCAACTAAGCACAGCACTGCTCTTAAGATTGGCTCCAGAGTTGATGAACTATCTCATCTATCTTCCTTTCACATATATCCATATATAATCCCTTTATTGAACTTTTCTAGAACTATTTTAATTTTTACATGTGCCATCTATTGTCTAACTGGTCCTGCCCTGATCACAATGAGACAAACTATTGTTTTTGAAAATCGAGTTTTATTAGAACGTGACATGCTTATCGCTTATGTATAGTCTATGGCTGCACCCACACTACAACAGTGGGGCTGACAGATGTGACAGAGGCTGTATGGTCCACAAAGTCTAAAATATTTATCTGGTCCTTTATAGAAAAAGCTTGCAAATCCCTGTCCTAGAGTCTGAGGGTAGCCTGAGCTGTAGACAAGACATACAACTTGATTGTGAAGGGAGAATTTCAGTGAAGACCGAATTTGCAGCCCTCACCAAAATCAGGATTTTGATAGAGAAGGACAGAGAGTTGGAATGGAGACATCTGGGTAAGATGCACTCAAGTTTATTTGACTGACAGATTTTACAGGGATTTTCTTGGCTTGCAAAAGCAGCACATTTCCTCCTGTTAAAAGGGAGAAGCATGCCCCTCTCTAGCTAGTCTAGAGTCTATACAGAGGCATCAACAGAGGCAGGTGTCCTACAAGCCCGGGTTTGTAGAACAGCATAAATCTAGTTTCCCTGGGTTACCATAACAAAGTATTACAAACCAATTGGCTTAAATCAACAGAAATTTATTCTCTTGCAGTTCTGGGTGCTAGAAATTTGAAACATATTGGCAGGGACATACTCTGTCTCTGAGGATGCTAAGGAAGCATCCTTCCATGCCTCTTATAGTTTATGGCGATCTCTAACAATCCTTGGCATTCCTTGACCAAGGAGTCTCTCACTCTAATCTCTTCCTCACTTTACATGGTTTTCTCCCTTGTGTATCTATGTGTCTGTTTTAAATTGCCCTCTTCTTTTAGTGACACCAGTCACTTAAATACGTGCTGTGTCCATGCTAAGTCACTTCAGTCATGTCTGACTCTGTGACACTATGGACTGTAGCCCACCAGGCTCCTCTGTAAATGGGATTCTCCAGGCAAGAATACTGGAGTGGACTGCCATGCCCTCCTCGAGGGGATCTTCCCGACCCAGGATGGAACCCATGTCTTTTACATCTTCTACACTGGCAGGAGAGCTCTTTACCACTTGTGCCACGTGGGAATTCAAGTCACTGCCACCCAAATCTAGTATGGTCTCCTTTTACCTTGATTATATCTGCAAAGAACTTGTCAGGTGGTGATAAAGAGCCCTCCTGCCAATGCAGCAGATGTACAAAACATGGTTTCCATCGCTAGATTGGGAAGATTCCCTGGAGGAGTGTATGGCAACCCCCTCCAATATTCTTGCCTGGAGAATCCCATGGACAGAGGAGACTGGAGGTCTATAGTCCATAGGGTTGCACAGAGTCATACACGACTGAAGTGACTTGCTGCTGCTGCTGCTAAGTCGCTCCAGTCGTGTCCGACTCTGTGTGACCCCATAGACCGCAGCCCACCAGGCTCCCCCATCCCTGGGATTCTCCAGGCAAGAACATTGGAGTGGGTTGCCATTTCCTCCTCCAATGCATGAAAGTAAAAAGTGAAAGGGAAGTCGTTCAGTTGTGTCTGACTCTTAGCGACCCCATGGACTGCAGCCTACCAGGCTCCTCCATCCATGGGATTTTCCAGGCAAGAGTACTGGAGTGGGGTGCCATTAGCACACAGATATTCATTCCATCCACCCTTATATGAATAATTAAGCTCAAATCTCAGCATGGTCTAAGTAAGAAAATGTTGGCAGAATGCAGAATTCTAAGTGAGGAAAGGCTTAGAAAGTGAGCATGATAGATTGGGTCTGGTATATAAGATCCAACAGTCCACTGACTGGTGGCACTCACTGTTTACACAAGACAAAATATAATGTGATGGGGAGGCAATCACCAGCATTCATCAGAAGCTCAGAAATGTGGGCCAGGACTGACTAGAAAGGGTGCTGTTATAGGTAAAGGCCTCGGTTCCCAGGATTATCTCACTTTGGGTCCAATATATCTGTGGACCTATCTAGTTATCATCTCAGTTCTGAATGCATAATTGGAATGGACACTTAGCAGGTCCCAGGATCCTTACACCGATTCCTTGACACATGGAATAAGAGCTGACAGAAAGGCTGAGAACAAGCCCCCATCCATCAGAGTTCTTAAAGCCAATGAGTGCCACACGCTGGCTACAATGGCAACGATCAGGGCCATCCCTAAAGGCTTAAAAGAGGCAAGCGTAATGGTCCCTACTACTACTACATACGTCACCATTTAAGTCACCAATCTAGTCTTTGCAAAATCCCATGAATCATACTGGAGGATAGTGTACTTATCCAAACAGGAGCCCTAATTGAAGTTGTTGTTCTAGGTACGGCATCTTTACTGAAACAGGTCAACTAAGCCTCTAGTTCATGTATGTGACTTTTGAACTTAGAGTATGTATGATTTTCAATATCTACCAGGAAGGAGCACCTGAAGTAGTTCACATTCACCTAGGATAGGCAGCAGTGTGTCTTCTCATTCTCACTTCAGAGATATGCTAAATTGCTTGCCCTCTGTCACAATACGTCCAAAGACAGTCTGGCTCATCTGAACATTCCACAGGGCATCATGTTAGAAAGATGGCAGTAAGCTGATCAGATCTGGTAAGCAAAGAAATACTCTGGATACTCAGGTTTAGAAGGTGGAAGATAGTCAGTGGCTAGGATACTGGTGTAGTTTTTGGAGTCTAACAGTTTGAGGCCTGCCAGGTACCTCTTCCAAGGTAAAGTAAGAGTGACTGCACCTTGCCCCTCTGACCCTGGGTGAATAAAATGAACAAAACAGTTTGCTAGACCTCTTCCAGTTTTAGAGGCAGCATGTACTGCCCTTGAGAGTTCAGTTCTGGCTCATTGATCAGGTGAGCCAGAAGGTTTCCCAGTTTTGAAAGGATCCCAGAGTGAGGTCAGAAAGGGCTCCACAGCTGAGTCCAAACACTCCCTGTGGAATTTTGAGAGATTTCCTAGTGATAATACACAGACTAGCAATACATATATGATACTTTTTATTTTTTCAAGACAACTTCCTCTATTGTTCTCTATTCAAAATTCTCAAATACTCTATTAACAGCAAGTAGATGATCCTTAGTAATCAATGGACTTTTCTCCACCCTGGCTTTGTCACGTCTCACAGAAAAGCAATTTTAGAAAGGACCAGAATCAGTGAAAATGAAGAGTTGTTTATGCTACTAACCTTTTTTGAAAGTAAACATGAGAATAAAAGTGAGGAAATGGCAGCCTACTCCAGTGTTCTTGCCTGGAGAATCCCAGGACGGGGACCCTGGTGGGCTGCTGTCTATGGGGTCACGAAGAGTCGGACACGACTGAGTGACTTCACTTTCACTTTTCACTTTCCTGCATTGGAGAAGGAAATGGCAACCCACTCCAGTGTTCTTGCCTGGAGAATCCCAGGGACAG
Organism: Bos mutus; assembly: GCF_027580195.1. Classification (NCBI taxonomy): domain Eukaryota; kingdom Metazoa; phylum Chordata; class Mammalia; order Artiodactyla; family Bovidae; genus Bos; species Bos mutus. The sequence continues at coordinate 71,848,357 of NC_091623.1, read as the reverse complement.
GGAGCCTGGTGGGCTGCCGTCTATGGGGTCACACAGAGTCGGACACGACTGAAGTGACTTAGCAACAGCAACAGCAATGAGAATAAAAAGAAATGAAAACAGGAGAAAAAAATACCTTTACTACAAAAACAAATATGAGAGTGAAGTTACTTTTCATCTTTTCTTTCCCTTATTATAAAACTGCTTCCATCTATTTTATGCAGAAGTGTAGAGTGTTGTTTAAATATTTTCCAAAGTAGGTAAGTTTTTTTAAAAATTTAGTATTTACAACCAAATGCTTTAAAGAAAATAATGTCATAAAATTTGATCCATGTGTATTACATAAATCAAAACATGACTGAATGAATAACAATCCACATTCATATAATTTTTAATTTCCAATTTGCAAAGCATTTTAGCATATAAGATAAATAACCAATATATCCAAAAAGAAGAGATGAGTGAATCTTGTTATTCATTTGGAGAATGAAATTTAAGTACAGAGGTTTTTCTGGACAGGCTCAGAGAACTTAAAGTGAAGCCATCTACTAATATACTTTATAAAAGTGCATCCAACCAAGCTGGTATGTAATATGAAGTAAAAATTTCTGTCCCTATCTATTTTGGCACCTGAAAGGATTTATTTGTGCTTTTTAAAAATAGTCAAGCTTTATGCTAGGCCTGAGGATTCTAAAATGACTAAGATGATGGTTCTGCCCTTAAGGACACATACATACACTTTACACAAGGAATTATAACTATGATAATGATTATAATTATGATACAATATATGATAAGCTCTCAAGATAAACAAATTTTTGCCAGCAACAACAAAAAGTAGTCATGAATTCTACATGAGGTTATGTAAGACTTACAAGAGTAGGGAATATATTTGATGGGAAATTAAAAGATGAGATAGATTTCATGAGACAGTGAAAAAAAGGAAGAGAGGAAGGTAAAGAAGCAGAGGGAATCCTAGAGAAGCATGAAAGCTTAAGGAGGTGTTCAAAGAATAAAAGAAGCCATTGAAACTGAGGAAGAAATGATTTGTGAAGAGGGGTGGGTGATGATCTATTTTCATATTTTTAGTATAACAACATTAATTTTACTGTGAATACTAGAAATCAAAATGTCCATAAGATTTTTTAAAATGTCCATAAGATAAAAATAACACCTACCAGATCTTTGCGTTTTAGAAGTCTAGCAAAATATATGACAAATTTTGTAATGAGAAAAAGAAACATTTTTGACAAGTTAACATGTGATATTTAAATGTGCATTTTATTTTATGGCGTTATTTTTCATTACATCTCATGTATTTCATTTGTTTTATATCTGTGCTTTTTATTACCTTGGGGATAAGCATTTATATGAAGAGCATCATTTCTCCTAAAACACTAGTAGGAGCAGTTGGCATTTAATACCACTCTAAAGAATCATTTTCATAACCTCTCTTTAGGGAACTACATTTTAGGAGTAGAAAAAGTTTGAGGAAAATAAAAGCAGAAATGGGTTTGGAGAAGCAAAAATTAGTGAGAAATTGCTCAGTGAATATCAATCACATTCTACTACAGAGTTTGAGTATCACTAGATTTGAGGTCTCCTGCATTGCAGGTAGATTCTTTACCAACTGAGCTATCAGGGAAGCTTAGATTTGAGGCATCCATCTTTATTTATGGTACACTTTAAGAAGCTCATTTGAGACTAGGGAGCTTACTCCAAAGCTACAAGCTTGATATGTTCATATAATAAAAGAATTTCTACCTCACTACCCATACATGATAGCAACTATATAATACATGTCAGCATTCTTTATAAGTTGTGTAAGTCTTACCAAATGCAATAATAACCATCATCACTTGCTCAATAATATATTGATTATGAATAACCACTTAGAAATTATCCAATAAAAACTATGAAACAATATTTCTAGTGCTTATTCCATGTCAAGCACTCTGATAAGTCCTCTGTATACATTCTCTTATTTAATATTTTCAACCACTCACTGGAGGCAAGGGGGATCCTAAATTTACAACTGAGGAAACTGACCTAGACAGGAAATTTGACTTGCACACAGAAATATAGGAAAGTAATATATAGATAATATAAACAAGACCTGAACAGAAGCAGTACTACTATCAAAGATTCAGATATTAACCATAAGAAATTAAACAACCATGACACCACCCTTATGGCAGAAAGTGAAGAGGAACTAAAAAGCCTGTTGAAAGTGAAAGTGGAGAGTGAAAAAGTTGGCTTAAAGCTCAACATTCAGAAAACTAAGATCATGGCATCTGGCCCCATCACTTCATGGCAAATAGATGGGGAAACAGTGGAAACAGCATCAGACTTCATTTTGGGAGGCTCCAAAATCACTGCAGATGGTGATTGCAGCCATGAAATTAAAAGACACTTACTCCTTAGAAGGAAAGTTATGACCAACCTAGATGGCATATCGAAAAGCAGAGACATTACTTTGCCAACAAAGGTCCTTCTGGTCAAGGCTATGGGTTTTCCAGTGGTCATGTATGGATGTGAGAGTTGGACTGTGAGGAAAGCTGAGCACCAAAGAATTGATGCTTTTGAACTGTGGTGTTGGAGAAGACTCTTGAGAGTCCCTTGGACTGCAAGGAGATCCAACCAGTCCATCCTAAAGGAGATCAGTCCTGGATGTTCATTGGAGGGACTGATGTTGAAGCCAAAACTCCAATACTTTGGCCACCTCATGCGAAGAATTGACTCACTGGAAAAGACCCTGATACTGGGAGGGATTGGGAGCAGGAGGAGAAGGGGACGACAGAGGATGAGATGGCTGGATGGCATCACCGACTCGATGGGCATAAGTTTGAGTGAACTCCGGGAGTTGGTGATGGACAGGGAGGCCTGGCGTGCTGTGATTCATGGGGTCACAAATAGTCCAGACACGACTGAGCGACTGAACTGAACTGAACTGAAGAATAAAAAATGACCCAATATATAAATGAGAAAAAGATTTGAACATACACTTCATCAAAGACATATGGCTGGCAAGAAATATGTGAAAATATACTAAACATCACTAATTATTATGGAAGTGCAAACTAAAAATACAATGAAATACCAGTATACACTTTCCCTGGTGGCTCAGCAGTAAAGAATCTGCCCGCACTGCAAGAGCCACAGGAGACCCGTGTTCCATCCCTGAGTCGGAGGCATCCCCTGGAGAAAGGCACAGCAACCCACTCCAGTATTCTTGCCTGGAAAATTCCATGGACAGAAGAGCCTGGTGGGCTACAGTCCACAGGGTGGCAAAGAGTCGGACACAACTGAAGCTACTTAGCATGCACGCACCAGTATACACCTACTGCAATACTGGCAACTATTTCCGTACTTAAATTTGTAAAAATAACCAGAAAGTCAATTTATAAACATCCTCTTTGGATGTGGACCTTTATTTACTCTCAGATGAATCAGTGTTGATTTTTGTTTTATCCTATTTCACTGCCTTGTCTCCCCCATCTCTTGGTCCTTGGACAGAAAAAGGTCAGAGAGGGAGGCCAAGTAAGGTTTGACTCAAGTCACAGCATCTACTTTTTCGACAGCATTTTAAACTTAGATGAAATAGTAAATTAGAAACGCCCAAGACCAGAAACCTCGCGTCGACGATGGGGGCAATGCTTATAACTGTTATCAGCCTTTTCCCCACCGCGAATGACGCGCGCGCGCCCGCGCCCGCAGCAGCCCTCCGCCTGGAATTCGGTGAGTATGGAAGCGAAGGGGCGTGTGACGCAGTCGCTGTCGCCTAAGGCTGCGTTCTGATTCAGATCTGGTGCCCGGGCGGCGCTTGACTGCGCGCTGAGCCGGCCTGGCCTCAGTTTCCCTACTTCTAAATAGGGGAGGCCATGCTACCCTGTTTCTCGTTCCTGCCCAAGCACATCAGCACATCGTTGGTGTTCCTGCGCAGTGCGCGCCACGGCTTCGCTTTGCTGCCGCGCTGGGTCCCCAGGCTGTCCTCGGATTACCCGCCCGCTGCCCCTATCCGCCTGCTGGCCGCAGCCGCCTCTTCCCGGGGGCCGGCGGATGGCGCCGGCGCCCCCTCCCGGGTGCGCCAGAACTTCCACCCGGACTCCGAGGCCGCCATTAATCGCCAGATCAACCTGGAGCTGTATGCCTCCTACGTGTACTTGTCCATGGCCTATTACTTCTCCCGAGATGACGTGGCCTTGCACAACTTTGCCAGATATTTCCTTCGACTGTCCCGGGAGGAGACCGAGCACGCGGAGAAGCTGATGAGGCTGCAGAACCAGCGGGGAGGACTGATCTGCTTGCAGGACATCAAGAAACCGGACCAGAACGACTGGAAGAGTGGGCTGAATGCAATGGAGTGTGCTCTGCTCTTGGAAAAGAATGTGAACCAGTCGTTGCTGGAATTGCACACTCTGGCTTCAGACAAAGGTGACCCCCATTTGTGCGATTTCCTAGAAACCCACTATCTGAATGAGCAGGTGAAGTCTATCAAAGAACTAGGTGACCACGTGAATAACTTGGTTAAGATGGGGGCCCCCGAGTCTGGTCTGGCAGAGTACCTTTTTGACAAGCATACCCTTGGAAATGAAAACAATCACAACTAACCCAAAGGCTGCCTTCACAAACAAGGTGTGCCAGAACCCAGAGGCAGCTGTTTCCTCCTTTCTTTTTATATTCTTCTCTTATAATGTCTCAATAAAGTGATTTGTAGAGAAAATGTATTTAGCTCCATGTTAACAATGGCTGTTTGCCCAGCATCAAGATGATTTTCCCAGCCCAGAATGAGATGGTATAAAAAAGACTGCAAAAAAGCTACTGAAATAGATGCAAACTAAATTTTTACAGTTACCAAATATTATTCCAGACCATGACCCTGCAATAAATATCGATGAATTTCAACTCAACAAATGCCTGTTATTTTCAAGACGTTATGTTAAAGGCTAAAGTGGAAATATGTGTAAGATAAATATGCAAATAACTATAGCAAGATGAAGGATATGTAGTACTGCAAAAATAATCCGAGCAAAGTTCTGTTAACAAGTTTTACCCTTTTCTAAAAGTGCAATCTGTTTTTGAAGGATTTTGTGATCAACCAAATTCAAGAAAAGCTAAAAAAGTATAAATGCTGGATTTGGAAAGACACAATGTGTGCTAACACTTTCAGGGCTCTGGTAAATCTTGAAATTAAAAACAAAATCCAAACCAAAAAAATTATTGGTTTATTTTTCATTTAGCTCAGTGTTTCCCAAACAAACCCAATCTCAGCTAGCTTTTCATGGTAGCAATGATAATATAACCATACCTATGTATCTGATAATAGACTATACAGCCTCCCTTTTAACATACCAAAAAGAGTGAATACATTGCAGAAAACACATTCCTGTGGCCTTTAAAGTGAAGCTGAAAGAACATTAGGATGGAAAAGTCAAGAAGGGATCCAGAGTAAAAGAAGCATCAGCTGGGCAGATGTTTTCTTGGGGAGGTGGGAGAAGGGGCGATAAAGTGAGTAGGAGAATACAGTACGTCCCCTACATACGAACCTTTAAGTTTCGAGCGTTCAAAGATGCAAGCATGCATTCACATGTCCAATCATGTTAAGTTAGTTCATGTGTTTGGCGTACTTTGTCACATGTGTGCATCCTCTGCAAGTGGTTGTGCTTTTGTGTACTTTACTGTATAGCACTGTATAGAGTGTCTTCCCTGGTGACTCAGATGGTAAAGAATCTGCCTGCAATGCGGGAGACCAGGGTTTGATCCCTGGGTCAGGGAGATTCCCTGGAGAAGGAAATGACAACCCACTCTAGTATTCTTGCCTGGAGAATTTAATGAACAGAGGAGCCTGGCGGGCTACAGTCCATAGGGTCACAAATAGTCGGACTGAGTTACTAGCTCACACGCGCGCACACACACACACACACTACATAGAGTATAGTAGTACAGTATCTTTTTAAGTAGAATTGAATCCAGCAAGAAACCAGAACCTGTGCCAGCAACACCAGGCATGAGTGAAATTGCAGTTTGTCCTCCATCTTCTATTGCAAATGGATCCTTCAACTCTGTTTTCTCCCACCTTGTCTCCATCCTCCAGCCAGTATCTCTTCTTGGCCTTTTTGCTCAATACCAGCCAGCCCCTGTATGCCAGATGTTATACTGCCCTACTGTACTTTTCAAGGTACTAAACTGTAAGATTAGAAACATCGTAGTTTTTGTCATTTGTGTATTATTTATGTGAAAAGCAGTATAAACCATTACAGTACAGTACTATATGCAATTGTGTTAGTTGGATTACTAGGCTAACCTTGTTGGACTTACTAACAAATTGGGCTTACAAACTTGCCCTTGGAATGGAACTCATTCGTATGTAGGGGACTTAATGTATTTTGGTCAGTAGACCTTTGGCTAGACTAAGAGTGCTGGGTGGTGTTTGGAAAGATGGGCTAGAGCCCAACTACGGAGGTGAGAAGGAAAGGTTAGGTTCAGTTTAGGGAGCAATGGCAGTGCTTCAAAGGGATCCCAACAGAAGAATGCTGTGCTAAATGTTGAACAATCAGAAGTTTAGTTGTAGAGAATAAAAATCTGAAAACAACCTCAATGTTGGTGTTAGTTTGGGTCCTCTGAGAAACAGATGCCAAGATGGGATTAAGTGCAGGGAAGAACTGTATTAGGGAAAAAATAAAGGATGTTGAAAGGAAATGGGAAAAGAGCTGGGAGAAGCAGAGAGAGACTTCAGACTCTGTGTGAGTCTGATCCTGAGAGAAGGAAGAAAGAGAAGTTGTACATAGTTCTCCAGGAAATTCTACAATTGAATAGAGTAGAGAGAGACCTGTCTGGGAGACCTCCAGCTAAAATTGCTCATCAGAAGAATATCAAGCATCCGAGAAATGGGCCTGCTTATGTACACTTCTGGCATTCAGTTATTGACTAGGAGTGATCCGTAAGAGGGGCTTCCCAGGTGGCTCAGTGGTAAAGAATCTGCCTGCTTATGCAGGAGACGCAGGAGACACAGGTCCAATCTCTGGGTTGGGAAGATCCCATGGTGGAGGAAATGGCAACCCACTCCAGTATTCTTGCCTGAAGACTCCCATAGACAGAAAAGTCTTGGCGGGTTAGTCCATAGGCTTGCAAAGAGTCATGGCCATAGGAAGTGCAGCCTTGCAACAAACTAAGGGATGGATCGATTTTAGAGCACAGCAGCTTGGGTCTTTGGCAAATTGTGCACCCTTCAGTACCAGGTTTGAGAGCTACACACACATGACTGCACAAACTCAACAAAACAATTTAAAACCGCATACTTGGAAATGTTCTGCAGCTATTAAATACAATTTTGTCAAACACATAATGAGGTGGACAGAAATTCACAATGTGTTATCTTAAAAATAAGCATATTGCAAGGTAGGGTTATATTATATAATTGCATATGTATAGACTTCCAGGGGAAATTATATAAAATATATGCATATAAAAATGGAAATATATATACCAACAAATGTAACTGGAAAATCTCTTAGTGATGTTGTGTTTGATATTTATTTTCTTTAGCTACTTGTCTTTTTAAAATAAATTTCTTATCATGGGCACCAATTATCATAATGATAGAAAAGTAAAACTATAAAATAAAGCAAAAAGGGCTGAACCATGTTGAAACCAAAGAATATAGAAACAAAGACATGCTGGAGAGAGTTTAGAGATAGAATCTTTTTAATTTTGCAGATGCTTTAATGAAGAGAATTCAGAAGTGGGGTATAGGAAGAAAATGTGTAGAGTTCAAACCACAGAATAGACAAGTTGAAAAAAAGCAGGAATCACAACAAGAGGAATAATTGAGGTTGGAGAGTCCATGATGATTTGCTTTTGATTATGTGGATCAATCTCACTATACAGTCTATACTTAAGTTGGTTTATCTTGCCTCATAGGAGTGCTATTACATTTCTGCAGAAAATGTCCTCTTCAGTTCCTCTAGATGAGTGTGTTTCAAACTGCATATTGCAGCCTATAGATGTGTCATAAGATTAGTGAGTTGCTATCCACCTTTTGTTAATAAAATAGAATTGAAGTGAAAGTAAGTGAAGTAAGGATATTGTATCCTGAAATTCTTAGTGTGTGCGTGTTTTCATGTATTTACATCTTGGATAGTGATATTTCTTATTCTATGTTTCTGTCAAAAACATTCAATAGCCATTATCCTAGAAAATTATTATACATTCTCATCTCAAATCTCTCAGTCTCCTCTCCTTCCACAATGTCATTTGATAAGCCTCTTATTTCACTGAAAATTCAGAAGTAATCATGGAAGAACTTCACATATTCTCCTCATTGAATTGATTACGTATTTGCCCCGGTGTTCACATATAAAGCACTTTAATCTGCTACAAAGGTTGAAGCATATATTTTGCTTTCTAAAACCAATCTCCTGCTTTGCCCTGAGTCCCAACCCTCCCACACACTCAAGGACAAAAGGACGTCACACCTACAATTATTCTTTCACTTTCTATTGGTTGGTTCCCATGAGAAACAAAAATAGTGTTATTTTTTCTAATAAAAAATTTCACCTTTGGATCTACATTCCTTTTTGCAAACACTAAGTTACCACTTTCTCTTTTACAATGAAAGTTGAAAAAGTTGTTCCTGCTTCCTGGGTCCAATTTTTCTGTTCTCTTTGGTACCTCCCAAGTAAGGCTGTGTTCACTGTTCACCACACCAACCTTGTTTTGTTTTGTTTTGTTGTCAAGATCACCAGTAATGAACATTGGAGTACATGTGTGCTTTTCAATTATGGTTTTCTCAGAGTAGATGCCCATTAGTGGGATTTCTGGGTCATACTGTAGTTTTATTCCTAGTTTTTAAAGAAATTTCCATATTGTTCTCCACAGTGGCTGTACCAATCCACATTTCCACCAACAGTGCAAGAGGGCTCCCTTTTCTCCATATCCTCCCCGGGATTTATTGCTTGTAGATTTTTTTATATTGGCCATTCTGACTAGTGTGAGGTGATACCTCACTGTAGCCTTGACTCACATTTCTCTAATAACTAGTGATGTTGAGTAGCTTTTCGTGTGCTCTATGGCCATCTGTATATCCTTCTTGGAGAAGTGTCTGTCTAAGTTTTACACCCATTTTTTTTAACAGTAGCTAGGACATGGAACGGAGAAGGCAATGGTACCCCACTCCAGTACTCTTGCCTGGAAAACCCCATGGACGGAGGAGCCTGGAAGGCTGCAGTCCATGGGGTAGCTGAGGGTCGGACACGACTCAGCGACTTCACTTTCACTTTTCACTTTCATGCATTGGAGAAGGAAATGGCAACCCACTCCCGTGTTCTTGCCTGGAGAATCCCAGGGACAGGGGAGCCTGGTGGGCTGCCATCTATGGGGTCGCACAGAGTCGGACACTACTGAAGCGACTTAGCAGCAGCAGCAGCTGTGAAATTGATGAACATAGAGTTTGTTATGCAGGGTAAAGTAAGTCAGAAAGAGAAAAATAAATACGGTATATTAACGCATATATATGGGATCTAGAAAAAATGGTGTTGATGCACCTGTTTGAAGGAAAGGAATGGAGACAGAGAATGGACTTTTGGACATAGTGAGGGAAGGAAAGAGTGGGATGAATGGAGAAAGTAGCATCAGCATATACACACTACCATGAACAAAACAGCTGGTGAGAAGTTGCTATATAATATAGAGTTCAACCTGGTGCTTTGTGATAACCTAGAGGGGTGAATGGCACCCCACTCCAGTACTCTTGCCTGGAAAATCCCATGGATGGAGGAGCCTGGTAGGCTGCAGTCCATGGGGTCACGAAGAGTCGGACACGACTGAGCAACTTCACTTTCACTTTTCATGCATTGGAGAAGGAAATGGCAACCCACTCCAATGTTCTTGCCTGGAGAATCCCAGGGACAGGGAAGCCTGGTGGGCTGCCATCTATGGGGTCGCACAGAGTCGGACACGACTGAAGTGACATAGCAGCAGCAGAGGGGTGAGAGGGAGGTTCAGGAGGGAGCGGATATATGTATAATTATGGCTGATTTGCACTGTTGTATGGTAGAAGCCAACATAACATTGTAAAGCAATTATGCTCCAATTAAAAAAATAAATTATGTATGTAAATATTTATTGATATTTCCCCTTAGATGTTTCATTGTTGTTGCTTAGTCGCTCAGTCATGTCTGACTCTTTGCAGGCCTATGAACTGCAGCACGCCAGGCTTCCCTGTCCTTCACCATCTCCTGGAGCTTGCTCAAACTCATGTCCATTGAGTCTGTAATGCCATCCAACCATCTCATCCTCTGTTGTCCCCTTCTCCTCATGCCCTCAATCGTTTCCAGCAACAAGGTCTTTTCTAATGAATCAGCTCTTTGCATTAGGTGGTCAAAGTATTGGAGCTTAAGCTTCAGCATCAGTCCTTCCAATGAATATTCAGGACTGATTTCCCTTAGGATTGGCTCATTTGATCTCCTGGCAATCCAGGGGACTCTCAAGAGTTTTCTCCAACACTACAGCTCAAAAGCATCAATTCTTCTGCACTCAGCTTTCTTTATGGTCCAACTCTCATTTCCAAACATGACTATTGGAAAAACCATAACATTGACTAGACGGACCTTTGTTGGCAAAGTGATGTCTCTGCTATCTAGGTTTGTCATAGCTTTTCTTCCAAGGAGCAAGCATCTTTTAATTTCACGGCTGCAGTCACCATCTGCAGTATTTTGGAGCCCAAGAAAATAAAGTCTGTCACAGTTTCCATTGTTTTTCCATCTATTTGCCATGAAGTGATAGGATTGGATGTCATGATCTTAATTTTTTGAATGTTGAGTTTTAAGGCAGCTTTTTCACTCTTCTCTTTCACTTTCATCAAGAGGCTCTTTAGTTCCTCTTCACTTTCTGCCATAAGGGTGGTGTCATCTGCATATCTGAGGTTATTGCTATTTCTCCTGGCAATCTTGATTCCAGCTTTTGCTTTATCCAGCCCTGGTTCCACAGGCTGTACTCTGCACAGAAGTTAAATAAGCAAGATGACAATATACAGCCTTGATGTACTACTTTCTCAATTTGGAACCAATCCACTGTTCCATGTCTGGTTCTAACTGTTGCTTCTTAACCTGCATACAGACTTCTCAAGAGGCAGTTAAGGTGGTCTGATATTAAATATGAAATGTCTACGAAACATAGACATCAAAAACATACACTTGATTTCTCCATCCTCCACAACCTAGTTAAAATCTTTTGCTTAATAGTAAAAGAAAATTCCATTCTACCAGTTTCTAGGGTCTTGTCATTCTTGACCACTCGCTTTCTCTCATACCTTCTACCAGACATTCAGCAAAATCCTGAATCTTACCAATGCTAACAATTTTCATCTTGCCCCTTTAGTACAAACTCCTGTCTTTTTATCCCCCTGCATTATTTTCTGTAACACTGGTTACCTGAAAGTTATCCACATAGAGATCATAAGTAAAATTGAAAAGGCTGAAATGACAAAGAAGAGAGGATATATTAATAAAAAGAAAGACAGCAGAGGGGGGTCCAGACAGAGACACTTGGAAAATTAAAGTAGCTCTATATTTAGGGTATATTAGATGAAGAAACCTTGACAGGATACAGAAAAAGAACATAAAAATATCAAAACCAAAAAAAAAAAACTCTTGTCTTGGAAGCCATGGTAGTAGAGAGAGTTTCCATCAAATGCTATAGAGCTTAATTAGATTGTGGGTTGAAAGGCATCAGATTATATTCTATTTAAAATTATTACAAAAAAGTGGCTACATTTCCCTGTGCTGTAAAATACATCCCTGGCCTGTTGTTTGTTTGTTTGTTTGTTTTTCACAAAGCAGATTGTGTCTCTAAAGCCCATATCCCTATCATGCCCTTCCTTCTTCCCCTCCCCTCACTGGTAACTATTAGGATTTTTTTTATTGTAAATCATTAATTCTTCAATTTAAAAAAGGGGCATCAGAGTTGGCAAATCAGTAACTCATTTGTTATTTCAGAATAGTGGCTTTAGGAGTGGTGGAGATAGAAAGCCATATTCATGGGGGTAAACAGGTAGAGAATATAGAATTCTTATTTGAAAAGTTTTTCTTTTTTAAGTAATTGAAGCTACTAGAGGGTACAGAATGCCTATGAGTGCTTTCAGGACAAGAGAAGCTAGTAAAAAGAAAAGATTTGAGAAGCAAGTGATAGAGTCAGGTTCTAGTGGAGAATGGAGCACAAGATTAAAAGAAAACCTAGGTATGACCTGGAAAGACATGTCCTCCAAAAACAGAATGAATAAAAGAGGAAGAAATTAAACTTTAAGAAAATAAGCTTTAAGATGAAACTGAAAGTCACTTCACCCTGGCTGAACTCAATCTTCCAAATAAAGTGAGGCAGGAGATAGATGGGTCTCAGGCTGAGAAGCTGGAGTTTGTGCCCTGTGGACAGATACTTCAAGATGAAGAAGAGAGGGGGCTAAGCCCTGACCAGACGAAAGACCACACTTCTCATTCTTGAAGTCAAGGAGACCTTCCCACCTACACACGCACAGGAAGGCTTCTTGGAATTCAAAAAGGGAGGGGGTGCCACCCCAGAGTAGTGATGTCAACCAGCTCATAGGCCTCTTTGCTAGAATCCATCCTAAGAGATCCATCAACACATGTGGGAGGACCCTGAGATATACCAAATACAAACTCAAAACCAGGCAAAGCAAGATGATTGGCAGAAAGAAACACAGAAAAACGCCCCACAAAAGTAATTCAAACTACCACAAGGGCAGAACTCTCTGAGCCCACCTGTGTTATCTATCCACATGTACCCTTTTTCCTCTTAATAAGCACTTTACTTGCTTCTTTACATCCCATCTCTATGTGAAAATTCATTTCTACACAGCTGACGGGCAAGGGCCTTGTCACTGGTCACTGGTCTCTGGTGGTCTAGAGGCTAGGATTCCACATTCTTACTGCCTGACTTCAACCTCTGGCCCAGAACTAAAATCCCGACTGCAAGCAACTGCAAGCCAAGGCCACGCAGGATCAAAAGTAGCAAATTAGGTCATCTACTGAGATATAGCAACCTCTACCTAGAAATATTTTAATTAGCTTTGTTGCAGGAAGGGGCACCCCTTCCAGAGGCTGAAACTGGGCTCTTGTCTAACACTCAGAAATGAATTGTCCAAGGAGACACATGCTGACAAATCAAGTGATTTTACTGGGAAAGGGCACCCAGATGGAGAGCAGTAGGGAAAGGGAAACCAGGAAAACTGCTCTGCTAGCAGTCTCAGGTTTTATGGTGATTAATTTATGGGATTAATTTCCGGGTTGTCTTTAGCCAATCATTCTGACTCAAAGTCCTTCCAGTGGTGCAGGCCTTGTTCAGCCAAGATGGATGCCAAGAAGGATTCTGGGAGGTGGTCGCACATGTGGTGTCTTTTTGACCTTTTCTGAACTCTTGTGGTTGGTGGTGGGTTATTAGTTCTGTGTTCCTTACCAGGACCTCCTGTCATAAAACAACTAATGCAAATGGTTACTATGGTGCCTGGCCAGGGTGGGCAGTTTCAGTCAGTGTGCTTCCCGTAACAGTTTCATTTACCAGATATTATTACAAAATAGTAAATATAAATCATTTTACAGATGGGATATAATCTTTGCTCTTTGTCTAGTATTTATAAAAAGCTACAAGTCAAAGAGTATGTGCCTGGAGCTGAACCAAGTGGAAACTAGATTTCTAAACAAAAACCTAGTATAGAAAGAAATGACTCCAAACACTTAAATATCCTGAGACATTGTTTTACTCTTGAACACAAACACCCAATGATGCCAAGGTCAAGGCCTTCAGATTGGCGGGAAAATATAGCGTATTCCCCTGAACATTAGCATCTATTGTAAGTCATCGTCCTTCACCTGCAATTGTTAATCAGGTTTTGCACAGTTCCTTTGAAAACTTCCTTGGGGAAGCACTTAGTCTGCATGACAAAATATCTCAGGACAGAGTGTATACATTTCTTTCTGAAATTTGACCCAGAGTTTCTGAAGCCAATACAGTTCACCTGACTTTTTTTAAAAGTTGAACTTCACCTTCAAACTTTCCACTCTCAAATGAAAGACATTGGAGAAAACACTCAGCATCACCACTGTCACAAACAAAGGTGAGGTGTCCATGGTGGAGAAAATGAGACACTTCAAGAGTGCTCCAAGAGACACACTCAGGAAGCAGACAGCTAGAAAACACACACAACTGCTCATCAGAGCTGACCAGGGTGGTATCTCTGCTTACAACAGACTATTAAACATAATCTGCCAAGGGCACCCAGTTGCACAGACTTTGGCACGTATTAGTTTTCCTAAGCTCCATATTTCTATCATGTAGGTTTAAGACACTTTGTTGGGTATATTTGCTTTGGAATGAGCAAAACGACGCCTGTGTGTACGTGCGAGTGCAGGGGCTCTCCCGGGCTGGGTGAGAATGCCCAGCAAGGAGGGACTGCCTGACGGTTTTCAGAGAACAGAACATAGACATGCACTCAGGAGTGGACTCCTTCCAAGCGGCCTGGCCAATTTCCCAGTGCAGATGGTGGCCAAACAATCTCCTGAGAGAGATATCTAATGCTTTTGGACAAACCTTAGTCTCTCTCAAACCCCCTGAGCACCATGTTTTCATAGACTGAATTAGTAAAAAAGCATTTCCCCTACCATAAAAGGACTGTCGGACTAATAAAATACTATTGCGTGACCTACACACAGATCCTAGATAGTGTAGTCTGGTTATTAATAGCCTGCACTCGAGAATTCAAAATACTTGTATGAGAATAACTGCTCTACCACATACCAAACGCATGATCTTGGGAAAAGACGTTAAATTTTCAGAGACGGATTTCCCTCTGCCATGACAGCCTATTGCAACGTTTACTGGGAGACTAAATGAAATAAAGAATATAAAGTGAAGTGAAAGTTGCTCAGTCGTGTCCAACTCTTTGCAACCCCATGGACTGTAGCTCAGTGCCAAACTCCTCTGTCCGTGGGATTCTCCAGGCAAGAATACTGGAGTGGGTTGCCATTTTCTTCTCGAAAAGAATAGAAAGGTCAGCACATTTTCTGGTATATGGCAAATGCTCAATAAATATTAGCTGCTTAGAATGGGGGTTTTTAAAAGGGAGAAAATTTTGTCAGTGTATTTGTGAGTATGGTTGCTTACATATGCAAAGACTACCTCTGGAAGGATAATGTCATTTGCCCTCAATGAAGAAAAAAACCCGGTAGTTGGGAAAGCAGTGCTAGTAAGACTTTTTCATTGTGTAGGCCATTTGTGTCTCTTTTTTCAAAGAAATAAAATACTTTAAATTTAAGTATTAAATAAATATTGGCTTTACCATTTTTTTCATTTCCCTTTACATTTATAACCAACAGTAAGGGAGTATTTCATGTTTTGCCAAAAAATATTTAAAGGTTATATAATGATCATAATTTTCCCAGTGATTATTAAGATCACTTTGGATGGTTTCAACTTGCAAGATCATTTTTATAGCCCTGCACTGCCCTGAAAAATAAGAATTATCTGTATATCCACCAAAGCAGAAAACCAATTTTCTGTTAAGAGTGTCATTCTAAAAACACTTTTTCTGATTTTTGTCAGGCATTTCATTCATTTAATAAGTATCTTTGAATTATTATAGATAGTAAAATAGGAACCAATTTATTGTGAATTCAAGAAAACTAGAAATAGAGACAGTGTTCTTAAAGTTTAATAACACTAAGTACTATTAACATTGTACTGTGTGATTTATAAAGAACCTTCACATAAAGTTAACTTATTCCCCATACCACTGTCTAATATTCAGGAGCAGACTCCTTTGTGATGTTGCATTGCTCTTGGGAAAAAGGCAAAAGTATTTAATGTGGCATGACTGGCCCTGTCTAGTCTGCCTTCATAACTTCACATCCCACCTCCTTGCTCTCTCCACCCCAGCTGCACTGGCATTATTTTCATCTCTAGATTCACCAGGCACACTCATGCCACAGCCTCTTGCCATATTGCTCTGTTTGCCTCCTTCCCTTTTCCATCAACTCACCTCCTACTTAATCTTCAATTCTACAAGTGTCACTTATGCTGGGAGGAGATCTTCTCTTTGCCCTTTCCAGAACAGCTTTCTCTCTTCTCTCCCTCTCTCCATTCTAAAGTGCAAGGACATAACAACAGTTTCCCTGCAGTCCCATCAAGGTATTTGTTCTCCCAGCTCCCTCCTTTCAATGTCACTGCAGCTCTGCAGCATCCCTCCACAGACTCAATGCCTCCTGTGAGGAAGGCAGCTCCCTCTACTTAGCCATTCTGTCTTTAGGCTCTAATAAGCCACTCTATCTCTGGCTGTATTAGACCTGGGGTGGAAATGTCCAATCCCTGCCCTACTCCCCCACCACTTCTTTACAAATAGCTGCTTTATTATACTCTCTCTGAATTATCTTATTTGTGCCCTGTATCAGGATCCTGACTATAATCTTGTTCCCACTCCTCCTAATGGTTCTTTCTCCAACATGGTCTCCTAAGACTTATGCCCTCATGCCAGTCAAAACAACGTACAGTCTTGACTACAATATACTAGACTATTTACAGCTCCCTGTTGTTCAGTCACTCAGTTGTGTAAGACTCTTTGAGATCCCATGGACTTCATCACCCCAAGCTTTCTTGGCCATTACCATCACCTGGAGCTTGCTCAAATTCATGTCCATTGAGTTGGTGATACCATCCAACCATCTCATCCTCTGTCATTCCCTTCTCCTCCTACCTTCCACCTTTCCCAGCATAGAGTCTTGTCCAATGAATTGGCTCTCCCCATTAGGTGGTAAAGCATTGGAGATTCAGCTTCAGCATCAGTCCTGCCAATGAATATTCAGGACTGATTTCCTTTAGGATTAACTGGTTTGATTTCCATACAGTCCAAGGGACTCTCAAGTCTTCTGCAACAACATAGTCCAAAAGCATCAATTCTTCAGCGTTCAGCCTTCTTTATAGTTCAACTCTCACATCAATACACAACTACTGGAAAAACCATAGCTTTGACTATATAGACTTTTGGTGGCAAAGTAATGTCTCTGCTTTTTAGTACACTGTCTAGCTTTGTCATAGCTTTTCTTCCAAGGAGCAAGCATCTTTTGATTTCATGGCTGCAGTAACCATCTGCGTGATTTTGGAGGCCTTTTTATCCTTCAGTTCAGTTCAGTCACTCAGTCGTGTCCAACTCTTTGCAGCATGCCAGGCCTCCCTGTCCATCACCAATTCCCAGAGTTCACCCAAACTCATGTGCATCGAGTTGGTGATGCCATCCAGCCATCTCATCCTCTGTCGTCCCCTTCTTCTCTGCCTCCAATCCCTCCCAGCATCAGGGTCTTTTCAAATGGCATAAGGTGGCCAAAGTACTGGAGTTTCAGCCTCAGCATCAGTCCTTCCAATGAACACCCAGGACTGGTCTCCTTTAGAATGGACTGGTTGGATCTCCTTGAAGTCCAAGGGACTCTCAAGAGTCTTCTCCAACACCACAGTTCAAAAGCATCAATTCTTTGGAGCTCAGCTTTCTTCACAGTCCAACTCTCACATCCATACATGACCACTGGAAAAACCATAGCCTTGACTAGATGGACCATTGTTGGCAAAGTAATATCCCTGCTTTTGAATATGCTATCTAGGTTGGTCATAACTTTCCTTCCAAGGAGTAAGCGTGTTTTAATTTCATGGCTGCAATCACCATCTGCAGTGATTTTGGAGCCCAGAAAATTAAAGTTTGACACCGTTTCCACTGTTTCCCCATCTATTTCCCATAAAGTGATGGGACCAGATGACATGATCTTAGTTTTCTGAATTTTGAGCTTTAAGCCAACTTTTTCACTCTCCTCTTTCACTTTCATCAGGAGGCTTTTTAGTTCCTCTTCATTTTGTGCCATAAGGGTGGTGTCATCTGCATATCTGAGGTTAATGATATTTCTCCCGGCAATATTGATTCCAGTTTGTGCTTCATCCAGCCCAGCGTTTCTCATGATGTACTCTGCATAGAAGTTAAATAAGCAGGGTGACAATACACAGCCTTGATGTACTCCTTTTCCTATTTGGATTTTCTTTATTATTCAGTTTTCAAAATATCCACCCCACAATTCAGAAGTATTCTCTTCCTAAAAGCTTTGACACCCTCAGGCTGCAAACTTCTGGTTTGGGTAGCCATTTGAGCTCCCATAACACTCTAACTGTCTGTACCATGGCGTTTATCACTCTGTGATTACCTTGATGCATTTGTCTTTCCTACAAGGCTCTGAACCACTAAGTCTGTAGTTTCTAGTCCCCCAGGGCCTAATAAACTGCCTGGCATATGATAGCTATTCAATAAATGAAAACTACAAAGCTGTATATAAAGTCTAGCAAAAGTAGTTCAGAGGCTTACTATAATATATATTAAGGCACAGTAGATTATCAGCATGTTTATCTCTTCTCCCAAGACATTTTTTTTTCCAAATATAGCATCTTAGTAAGAATACAGTTACCATAGCCAAAATACTGCAGTAAGTGTAGAGAATGATGTAATTTCCTTCATCAGACATTTATTCCTTCTAAAAATAAAATCTTTAAGCTTATTTCTCAGTTCTTCTTTACTGAGCACTGTATTTCTTGGGTGTTGTCAAAGAAAATACAGTACATTGAAAAGCAAGAATGACCCAGAAAATTGGGTCAAGGAAGGTTTTGGAAGGTTTTTTCCAGGTAAAATATGAATTTTTCATAGCTTTGGTACCCCCACACATTGCAATATTAATGCCCATTTACCACTTGTTTAAATGCTTTTATTAAAATTATTTTTCTGTTTTCTTGTATGGTTACCTCTTCCTTTCTCCTCCGATCAATCACATTATTCTTCACCCTATTCTTTAGAGAATGTTATGGTGTGCCAACTAAATTTCCCTAGCCCTTTCAGGACTAAATTTCCCTAGCCCTTTCAGGACTAAAGCACTTACCGTTTCAGTGGTTGGGAATGTTGATGGTTGATGCTCACAGCTCAAGCCTGCTTTTTAAGGATCACCTTCAGCAGAGCTACAGTTATATCACACCTCCTTTTTGGTGACAGTCCACATCCAAACATGGAGGGTTAGCCAACATGTAGGGTTAGGTGGGGGAAGGCAAATAGAGAATGTAGAGCAAAAAGACTTCCTTGGTCCAGTTGGAAATGACTATGCAGGAATATCCCAGCTCCAGAGGTCTCAACTGACCCGCTCTTGTGATTGCAGCCTAGCCCAGTCTTTGCCTCAGCTTAATCTACTATACTATCCTTCATTTCCCTTCAATGGTTGACTCTGAGACCACTCCTACATAAACTTCCTGCACTCCATTTTCTATCTCAGAGTCTGCTTTCTGGGGAACCAATAAGAACCCTCAAGAAGGAGCTCATGTAAATAAGCTAATATGAATTCTTCCATGCTTCCTTCCATGACTGTCTCATATGGGCAAATAAATATACATATATAATATATTATAAATATATGATTTTTGCTTTTTAAAATGAGATCTTATTATAAATTCCTTAATTTCCCCATTCAAAAGCACTATTATACCTATTAATATATATAGGTATTAATACTTATATAGGTTTAGATTTCCTCTAGGCAATTTGTATTGCTCCAAAGCTTTAGTACATTCTTTTAGCAGGTAAATAATATTCTAAGGTATTGTTGTTGTTTAGCCACTAAATAAAGTCTGATTCTTTTGTGATCCCATGGATTGTAGCTCACCAGGCTCCTCTGTCCATGGGATTTTCCAGGCAAGAATACTAGACTGGATTGCCATTTCCTTCTCCAAGGGATCTTCCCAACCCATCAGTTCAGTTCAGTCACTCAGTCATGTCCGACTCTTTGTGATCCCATGAACAGCAGCACGCCAGGCCTCCCTGTCCATCACCAACTGCCAGAGTCCACCCAAACCCGTGTCCATTGAGTCAGTGATGCCACCCAACCATCTCATCCTCTGTCGTCCCCTGCTCCTCCTGCCTGACTCAATCTTTCCCAGCACCAGGGTCTTTTCCAGTGAGTCAGCTCTTCATATCAGGTGACCAAAGTATTGAAGTTTCAGCTTCAATATCAGCCCTTCCAATGATCTCCTTCAGAATGGACTGTTTGGATCTCCTTGCAGTCCAAGGGACTCTCAAGTGTCTTCTCCAACACCATAGTTCAAAAGCATCAATCTTCGGTGATCAGCTTTCTTTATAGTCCAATTCTCACATCCATACATGACCACTGGAAAAACCATACCCTTGATTAGACGGACCTTTGTTGATAAAGTAATGTCTCTGCTTTTTAATATGCTGTCTAAGTTGGTCATAACTTTCCTTCCAAGGAGTAAGCGTGTTTTAATTTCATTGCTGCAATCAACATCTGCAGTGATTTTGCAGCCCAGAAAAATAAAGTCAGCCACTCTTTCCACTGTTTCCCCATCTATTTGCCACGAAGTGATGGGACTGGATGCCATGATCTTAGTTTTCTGAATGTTGAGCTTTACACCAACTTTTTGACTCTCCTCTTTCACTTTCATCAAGAGGCTCTTTAGTTCAGGGTCAAACCAAATCCTCCTGCATCCAGGAAGATTCTTTACCACCAAGCCACCAGGAAAGCCCATTCCATGGTATAGACATATAATAATATATTCAATCACTCATCTTTGGATGGGGACCCACAGTCTTACAGTACTTTTATTTTGGTTTCCATGAAAAGTGCTGGAGTGGATATTATTGTACATATCATATCATATGCACTTCTATTTCTGTAGGATAGATTTCTAAAGGTGGCACTAGGTTCAGTATGTATATACTTTTTTCAAATATATATTGCAGATTTATTTTCAAAACTGTATAAAATTAACACTAATGCAGAAGAGAACTTATGAAGTGATTCTATATATTTCAATTTTACATGCTTCTTTCTTGCCCTCTACTATAGCCAAGTGATTTTGTATGAAACTTCTTTTTCAGGGTGAAAATATAGAAAGGTCCCCAAAACACTCTTTAACAAGTTTTTAACAGCTAACAAAACATGTAAACTATCTTTTTATTTTTTTATTTTTATTGGAGTGCAGTTGATTTACAATATTGTATTAGTTTCAGGTGTACAGCATAAATCAGTTACACATATACACATCTCCCATCTTTTAAGATTATTTTCCCATGTGAAAATACCTTTTTAAAAGCAAAAGTACTGTTTTCAATGTAGGGCAAGTCCAGATTTATTTTAAATTAGTATTAAAACAGAATTAGAGGCTATCAATCTATTTAATATTATCTGAAACAATTTCTTTTTTTACTCAGACTCTCTTAAATGTAGTATAATGTATTCAACCTCTTTTCCCCAGAAATTGGTATTATAAAGTATCTATATGTGTTCAAAATTCAGTGATAACCAGTAAGAAGTTTTAGAACCAGAGATTTCTCAGGATCCTGGAAATAAATGTTAGTTTTTAAAAGCAAAAAACAATATACAACTTATCATATTCAAATTTTAAATGCATTCAGGTGCAAGGTTAACTAAATGTTACCCTCCATGATTTCAAAAGCAAATCATTATGGAAATTTAAAAATACAAGATAAAACTATTAAGTTCTTAAGTGAACTTCTCATGACATTTAAAAAAAGAATGTACATTACACAAAATTCAACTATTGTACCATTTGAAAATTTGTTGTGATTTGCAAGGAAAACAGTTTTCCTCATTGTTTTAGATAAATTAGAAGTTAATGAACTAACTATTCCAGTATAGCATTATCATAAATAAATACAAATCTATGATGAGAGTTAATCAAATTGAGTTGAACAATACATTTTCCCAAGTATATTTTGCGCAAAACCACAGGCTGAGAAGTAATTATTTTTATGCATGGCACTTGACATTTTCAACTTGAAAAACATTTCATCTAGTAAAGTCAATACTTTTTGTAAGCACAACCTATTGGTTGTTAATGTTAGGACACCATCTTGTGGATAAGGCATCTAATTTGGAAACCTGTCTATCTGAAATCACTTACAAAGCAAAAGGTAAAAAAATTTCTAAGTATCACAGA
Organism: Bos mutus; assembly: GCF_027580195.1. Lineage (NCBI taxonomy): Eukaryota > Metazoa > Chordata > Mammalia > Artiodactyla > Bovidae > Bos > Bos mutus. The sequence goes on along the minus strand of NC_091623.1, from coordinate 71,826,328 downwards.
AACAAATCCATAGCTTTATCTTTATTTTATTACCATGTTTGCACAAAATAAACATGTTTATTAGCATGTTTGAATACTAGGAAAAGAATACTGAATAATTTTTACCAAAAAAGTATTTTTCCCTGTGTATATCAGCTACAAACCAAATGCTATATTTCAAAATAGCTATATGTTATCAAGGCATTTTAACGAAAAAAAATTTTCAGAGAATTAATGAAATCTGTATTAGTGAAGGTTATTTTTATATAATTATAATTTAGTGCCAAACACTTCTGGGTTTCATATGGTCAATATTGATAAAGATGTCTGAGGTATAGTGAAAGTGAAAGTGACTCAGTCATGTTCCTCTGTCCATGGAATTGTCCAGGCAAAGATACTGGAGTGGGTTGCCATTCCCTTCTCCAGGGGATCTTCTCAACCCAGGGATCAAACCCTGGTCTCAAGCATTGCTGGCAGATTCTGTACTGTCTGAGCCACCAGGAAGAGTTTCCATATGAGGTATACTCAGTTCAGTTCAGTTCAGTCGCTCAGTCGTGTCTGACTCTTTGCGACCCCGTGAACCGCAACATGCCAGGCCTCCTGGTAATCATCAATTACCAGAGTTCACCCAAACCCATGTCCATAGAGTCAGTGATGCCATCCAACCATCTCATCCTCTGTCATCCCCTGCTCCTCCTGCCCTCAATCTTTCCCAACATCAGGGTCTTTTCAAATGAGTCAGCTCTTCGCATGAGGTGGCCAAAGTATTGGAGTTTCAGCTTCAACATCAGTCATTTCAAGGAACACCCAGGACTGGTCTCCTTTAGGATGGACTGCTTGGATCTCCTTGCAGTCCAAGGGACTCTCAAGAGTCTTCTCCAACACCACAGTTCAAAAGCATCATTCTTCAGTGCTCAGCTTTCTTCACAGTCCAACTCTCACATCCATACATGACCACTGGAAGAACCATAGCCTTGACTAGACGGACCTTTGTTCACAAAGTAATGTCTCTGCTTTTTAATATGCTGTCTAGGTTGGTCATGACTTTCCTTCCAAGGAGTAAGCGTCTTTTAATTTCATGGCTACAATCACCATCTGCAGTGATTCTGGAGCCCAGAAAAATAAAGTCAGCCACTCTTTCCACTGTTTCCCCATCTATTTGCCATGAAGTGATGGGACTTGATGCCATGATCTTCGTTTTCTGAATGTTGAGCTTTAAGCCAACTTTTTCACTCTCCTCTTTCACTTTCATCAAGAGGCTCTTTAGTTCTTCTTCACTTTCTGCCATAAGGGTGGTGTCATCTGCATATCTGAGGTTATTGATATTTCTCCCGGCAATCTTGATTCCAGCTCTTGCTTCCTCCAGCCCAGCATTTCTCATGATGTACTCTGCATAGAAGTTAAATAAGCAGGGTGACAATATACAGCCTTGACGTACTCCTTTTCCTATTTGGAACCAGTCTGCTGTTCCATGTCCACTTCTAACTGTTGCTTCCTGACCTGCATACAGGTTTCTCAAGAGACAGGTCAGGTGGTCTGGTATTCCCATCTGCTTCAGAATTTTCCACAGTTTATTGTGATCCACACAGTCAAAGGCTTTGGCATAGTCAATAAGGTAGAAATAGATGTTTTTCTGGAACTCTCTTGCTTTTTCCATGATCCAGAGGATGTTGGCAATTTGATCTCTGGTTCCTCTGCCTTTTCTAAAACTAGCTTGACTATCTGGAAGTTCATGGTTCACATATTACTGAAGCCTGGCTTGGAGAATTTTAATCATTACTTTACTAGCGTGTGAGATGAATGCAATTGTGCAGTAGTTTGAGCATTCTTTGGCATTGCCTTTCTTTGGGATTGGAATGAAAACTGACCTTTTCCAGTCCTGTGGCCACTGCTGAGTTTTCCAAATTTGCTAGGATATTGAGTGTAGCACTTTCACACCATCATCTTTCAGGATTTGAAGTAGTTCCACTGGAATGCCATCACTTCCACTAGCTTTGTTCATAGTGACGCTTTCTAAGGCCCATTTGACTTCACATTCCAGGATGTCTGGCTCTAGGTGAGTGATCACACCATCATGATTATCTGGTTCGTAAAGATCTTTTTTGTACAGTTCTTCTGTGTATTTTTGCCACTTCTTCTTAATATCGTCTGCTTCTGTTAGGTCCCTACCATTTCTGTCCTTTATTGAACCCATTTTTGCGTGAAATGTTCCCTTGGTATCTCTAATTTTCTGGAAGAGATATCTAGTCTTTCCCATTCTATTGTTTTCCTCTATTTCTTTGCATGGATCACCAAGGAAGGCTTTCTTATCTCTCCTTGCTTTCTTTGGAACTCTGCATTCAAATGGGTATATCTTTCCTTTCCTCCTTTGCTTTTCACTTAAGAATCTCAAATATCAAATTGGTTTTCTCCTTAAAATGTATTAACATTTACATTAGCCTCACTAAAATCAAAAAGTCTTTAATACTTATAGGAATATTGATTCAATAGGACTTTATGAAAGAGAAATAGATTATCAGAGCATAGTGTCTGGAGGGCTGGGCACTATTTCTGGAACAGCCAACCACCTTGGACAAATCAATTCACTTATTTTGTCTTAGTTATCACAGCTGACAAAAGGAATAATGGCAGCTTAACCAGACAGTATTTGCAAAGGTATAAAACACTTTCACAAAACACTATGTGTAAAATTTCTTTCTTGTCACTAAGTCATGTCTGACTCTTTTGTGATCCCCTGGACTATAGCCCTCCAGGCTCCTCTGTCCATGGGGATCTCCAGGCAAGAATACTGGAGAGGGTTGCCATTTCCTTCTCTAGGGGATCTCCTGACCTAGGGGTTGAATCCATGTCTCCTGCATCATCAGGCAGATTCTTTACCACTGAGCCACCAGGGAAGCCCCAAATTTCTTTGTCCACCATAATATAGGAAGTGAAAAGAGTAATGGGTCCAATTTATTCTTGTTTTCAAGCCCTGACCCTGACAGCTGGTTTCTTTAGCACTTTAAAAAATGACGTTGATCACCCCTACACTCTCCCAACATATTTTCTTTTTTCCTTTCCATAAGGTTTTTTTGGGCAGGGTCTAAAAAAAACTTATATAAACCATCTTGGCTAACACATCAGCCATGTGACTTGGGGAAAGCAATTACACCTGCTTAATGGTGAAGGGATTTAAAATTCAGGTCTGAGTTTGAAATCTGACTTCTTTACTTACCAGTTGTGTTGCTTTGGGTAAATTATAGAGCTCTCTCTGTTTTCTCATTTTCTTGAAAGGGTTCTGAAGAGTGTTACTTTAAAGTGTGTAAAGCATTTACCACAGTGATTGAATTGTGTCAAGTGGGATATGGCAAAAAATGAAAGTTTATCAGAATTATTATAAACGAATACTATTTAATTTGACCTTTCCCCAAACTTGAAAATAAGCCAGAGCATATCCATCATTCACAATATTTGTAAAAGAAATAATGCTGTTCTGCACTAATGGCCACAGAATATCTGGTCCAAAATGCTACTTTGATGGAGTCTGAATTGATTTCCTCTAAATGGCTGAAGTTTTAAAACAATTTGTAATTTCCCTCCTGCACCACAGTACAGAAAACAGTACCTTCAACTCTTGGAAAGCCTTAAATCTCCACAGATCATTAGTCTATAATGAAAATAATTAATTATAATCTTTGACTTACAAAGGTGACTTACCTTTCCTGTAATGGATTTGAAGCTGCTTCAGTTAATGTAGGGTCAAGGTTCAACAAACTGCAGACGGTTCAAATAGTTTAGTTACAAAGGTGATCAGATGTCTTGGTGATGGAACCAGAGAAAAGCCCTTGGTCTCTCTTATTGCTGTTGTGCAATCCTTTAAAAAGCAAAAATGCCAATTGGCTATTTTGGAAATTTGATAAAGCGTTGTTTGTAGCAACATATGTGACTATTAACTTATTGAACTAAAAATGCAGTTAACTAAAACAAAAGCATTTAACAAATGGACAAAAAGACATCTCAGGAAGTAGTCAATAAGGCACTCATCATCCTTTATTTTCTTTTCTAAATTAGTTTCTGAACTTCCTTTCTGGGTCAGCGCTCAATTCTCAATATTTCTCTTAATTCTACCTTATCAATCAGGATTAATAATGACTGCACTAGGCCATCTTATACTAGATTTTATTCTGAATTTAAAAGTTGGGGACAAATCAAGATAGTCCAGATCAGATCAGATCAGTCGTTCAGTCGTGTCCGACTCTTTGCGACCCCATGAATTGCAGCACGCCAGGCCTCCCTGTCCATCACCAACTCCCGGAGTTCACTCAGACTCACATCCATCAAGTCAGTGATGCCATCCAGCCATCTCATCTTCTGTCGTCCCCTTCTCCTCTTGCCCCCAATCCCTCCCAGCATAGAGTCTTTTCCAAAGAGTCAACTCTTCACATGAGGTGGCCAAAGTACTGGAGTTTCAGCTTTAGCATCATTCCTTCCAAAGAAATCCCAGGGCTGATCTCCTTCAGAATGGACTGGTTGGATCTCCTTGCAGTCCAAGGGACTCTCAAGAGTCTTCTCCAACACCACAGTTCAAAAGCATCAATTCTTCGGCGCTCAGCCTTCTTCACAGTCCAACTCTCACATCCATACATGACCACGGGAAAAACCATAGCTTGACTAGACAGACCTTTGTTGGCAAATATCTCTGCTTTTGAATATGCTATCTAGGTTGGTCATAACTTTCCTTCCAAGGAGTAAGTGTCTTTTAATTTCATGGCTGCAGTCACCATCTGCAGTGATTTTGGAGCCCAGAAAAATAAAGTCTGGCACTGTTTCCACTGTTTCCCCATCTATTTCCCATGAAGTAATGGGACCGGATGCCATGATCGTCATTTTCTGAATGTTGAGCTTTAAGCCAACTTTTTCACTCTCCACTTTCACTTTCATCAAGACGCTTTTTAGTTCCTCTTCACTTTCTGCCATAAGGGTGGTGTCATCTGCATATCTGAGGCGATTGATATTTCTCCCGGCAATCTTGAATCCAGCTTGTGTTTCTTCCAGTCCAGCGTTTCTCATGATGTACTCTGCATATAAGTTAAATAAACAGGGGGACAATATATAGCCTTGACGAACTCCTTTTCCTATTTGGAACCAGTCTGTTGTTCCATGTCCAGTTCTAACTGTTACTTCCTGACCTGCATACAAATTTCTCAATAGGCAGATCAGGTGGTCTGGTATTCCCATCTTTTGAAGAACTTTCCACAGTTGATTGTGATCCACACAGTCAAAGGCTTTGGCATAGTCAATAAAGTAGAAATAGATGGTTTTCTGGAACTCTCTTGCTTTTTCCATGATCCAGTGGTTGTTGGCAATTTGATCTCTGGTTCCTCTGCCTTTTCTAAAACCAGCTTGAACATCTGGAAGTTCACGGTTCACATATTGCTGAAGCTTGACTTGGAGAATTTTGAGCATTGCTTTACTAGCATGTGAGATGAGTGCCATTGTGCGGTAGTTTGAGCATTCTTTGGCATTGCCTTTCTTTGGGATTGGAATGAAAACTGACCTTTTCCAGTCCTGTGGCCACTGCTGAGTTTTCCAAATTTGCTGGCATATTGAGTGCAACACTTTCACAGCATCATCTTTCAGGATTTGGAATAGCTCAACTGGAATTCCATCACCTCCACTAGCTTTGTTTGTAGTGATGCTTTCTAAGGCCCACTTGACTTCACATTCCAGGATGTCTGGCTCTAGGTCAGTGATCACACCATCGTGATTATCTGGGTCGTGAAGATCTTTTTTGTACAGTTCTTCTGTGTATTCTTGCCTTCTCTTCTTAATATCTTCTGCTTCTGTTAGGTCCATACCATTTCTGTCCTTTATCGAGCCCATCTTTCTATGAAATGTTCCTTTGGTATCTCTGATTTTCTTGAAGAGATCCCTAGTCTTTCCCATTCTGTTGTTTTCCTCTATTTCTTTGCATTGATCGCTGAAGAAGGCTTTCTTATCTCTTCTTGCTATTCTTTGGAACTCTGCATTCAGATGTTTATATCTTTCCTTTTCTCCTTTGCTTTTTGCTTCTCTTCTTTTCACAGCTAGTCCAAGCAACAAAAAACCTAGGATTCCATCAAATTCAGAGCCCTTATATATAAGTTCAGCATTTACCCTGTATGGAAAAAACCTGATTTTTTTTATGTTCACAGAAATATAAACATCTTTTTTCATATTTACGCTAGAGGATTTATTGCATACATAATATTTGAACTCATTTGAATTACCTTTCATTTCATGTTTTTCTCAATAACAATTGGATCACATTATTCACACTCAAAAATATTGAAGGTATATATAGTACAGGGATATAGTTTCAAATTCTTTTCAAAAATAGGTGTATTTAATTCAAAATTCCATGACATATTCTGTTATGTCCCCATCTCTACCCTTTGAAAATCATTATCCTACCATGTTAGCATTATGCTGAGCTATAATAGGTATTTAATATAGATTTGTGGATTTCATAAGGACTTTCTGTTAATCTATTGCTTTCATGCCAATCTTAGATTTCTTTCTTCCTGTAACAAAATGTGCCTATCATACATCTCATAGAAAAGAGTCATGTGTTTCAATATGCTATATTTTAAGGTAATTCCTAATATATATTTTCATAATTTCAAATATTAGCATTTTTGAGGCTTGGTTATAATATTTTTTAAATTATACTTTTATATACTCATACTATATATTTAACAACTTTTCAAATGAAATCAATAGTGTTTTCTACCATGAGCTGATTCACTGACAGCAAAGAACTGGGAGAACTATTTCGCATATTACATTATTGCTTTCAGTTGAGTCCAGATTGATCCAGTGCGTTTATGGTAAGAATTCATTGAAATCAATGGAGCTGAGCACAGATTAAAAATGTTCCATTGCTTTCTAAGAAGTGCAGTGATAAATGTTATTATATTTAATATCAGGAGAGTCTTTCACCTCCCACCTCCCTACAACTTGTACACTGTTTTTAACCCAAGACAATATGATAGCTTTTCTTGTTTTCATGAAATATTTCTGAAATGTGTTGCACAGAAAGCTAAGTTCTAGTTAAGAGTGCCAGATGATGTAACTACTATTGCTATAAATAGTAGTTACAATCAAAGAAATAAATTGAAAATATCTTATCATTTACTTTTTAATTGAGTTTCTTATAAATTGACAATGCTACCATTTCACTTGTGTACTACAACTGAGATAATATTACAAGACTATTGTTAGAGGGAAAAAAAGCAAGTCTAAGTTGTTTTTTCTCCAGTCCTGGTTATGTGTTATATTGAGTTGTTCATCCACCTGATATACCTTTTCCTGGTGACAGAGTACATGCATTGATATCTAGAAATTGGTTGAGTGACAGTATGTACTGGGTTGGCCAAAAGCTTCCTTTGGTTTTTAAGTTAAAATAAAAGACATATTTTTTTTTCATTTTCACCAAGAACTTTATTGAACAATGTATTCACCATTTTGTTCCACTACGTTTTTCCATTTTTCAGCTAATTTCAGGACTCCATCTTCCCAAAGCTTTTTCTTTTTGAGCAAAGTACATTTCAGATGCCTTTTACAGTCTTCCAGGAAATTGAAATGTTTTCCATTAAGAGAATTTTGTAAAGACAGAAATAAATGGATATCTGATGGTCCAGTGTCTGGTGAATACAGTGGATGAATCAGAACTTCCCAGCCAAGCTTAACAGTTTTTGCCTGGTCATCAAAGAAACATGTGGTCTTGCATTGTCCTGATGGGAGACAATGCGTTTTCTGTTGACTAATTATGGATGCTTTTCATCAAGTGCTGCTTTCAGTTGATCTAATTAGGAACAGGACTTGTTGGAATTTATGCTTTGGTTTTCCAGAAGGAGCCCATTATAGGCACACCCTTCCAATCCTACCATATACACAACATCACTTCCTTTGGATGAAGACTGGCCTTTGGTGTGGTTGGTGGTGCTTCATTTTACTTGCCCCACAATCTCTTCCACTCCACATTAATGTACAGTATCCACTTTTCATTGCCTGTCACCATTTGTTTTAAAAGCAGAACATTTTCATTATGTTTAATTAGAGAATAACGTGGGAATATGGTCAAAAGGGGTTTTTTTTTTTCACTTAATTTATGTGGAACCCAAACATCAAAGCAATTAACATAACCAAGCTGGTGCAAATGATTATAAACATTTGATTTGGATATTTTGAGTGTGTTGGTTATCTCCCATGGAACACTGATTGTTCTCAATTAATGTCTCAATTTGATCGCTATCAACTTCAACTGGCCTACTAGACCATGGAGCATTATCCAGTGAGAAATCTCCAGTATGAAATTTTGCAAACCACTTTTGACACATTTGATCAGTCACAGCACATTTTCCACACACTGCACAAATCTCTTTTGTGCTTCAGCTGTGTTTTTGCCTTTCTTAAAATAATAAAGCATAAGCCAAAAATGTTGCTTTTTTCTTCCATCTTCAATATCAAAATGGCTACATACAAATTCACCAATTTGTTTTTGCATGCTGATTTGACAGCTGTCACAATACAAAATTGTTTTGAATAAGTTCAGTTGGACATCTAATCACTACTAGAGCTATCTAGAAAAAAAAACTGAATGAACCTTTTGGCCAACCCAATAATTAGAGAGTAATCAAAAGAGGAAAGTTCTCTGCAAAAGTGTCTGGTTGACATAATGCTAAAGTTAGCCACTTTGACATACTGAGCATCACAGTCGAACAAAATTAGGAGACAAAATTGGCTATAATTTATTGAACTAAGCACTCTTTTATATGTATGAAGATGCTCATCACAAGAGGAAAAGATAAAGCCCAGCAATATAATGAAGTGTCAAAGAATCACTGACTACAGATATTTTAACTGAAAATAGCTTTAAATATCATCTTGTCTTAATATGTTGACCACTCAGCTTTTGTTCAAGTGAAGCAAAACAATAAAATTCATGGCTGATCAATTGGAAAGAGAGAAATGTTTTAAGGACAGGTATTTAGAAACAACATTAAAAAAAAAAAAAAAAACAAGGACTACATACATTTAAAATGTTACAGTATTGTTTTAAGAGAAAGAATTTTTTTAAATATGTATTGAATCTCAAGTCAATAATAAGAAACATCAAATCTTATTAATTACATAATTAACAGTTGCAAAATATATTAAACTACAACAGGCACAGATGTAATTTGTATTCAAATTACTTTTTTCATTTTCAAGCTTCAGTAGATTTTACCAGAATTAGTTATAGTTATGATATCGTATCTTGTTATTCCTCTCAAGTCTAACAGAAGTAAAGTAAATGTGGTCCCTTGACTACAGACTTTTGGATTCTAATTCCATTAGGCAAACAACCCAAGTCTGACCAAACATTGTTTATTTTTTTGAAGAAATTTATAATTTTTAATGGAATATAATTGCTTTACAATGCTGTGCTAGCTTCTTCTGTAGAACCACATGAATTAGATTATAGATGGGGAAACTGTGGGAAAAGTGTCAGACTTTATTTTTCTGGGCTCCAAAATCACTACAGATGGTGACTGCAGCCATGAAATTAAAAGACGCTTACTCCTTGGAAGGAAAGTTATGACCAACCTAGATAGCATATTAAAAAGCAGAGACATTACTTTGCCAACAAAGGTTTGTCTAGTCAAGGCTATGGTTTTTCCTGTGGTCATGTATGGATGTAAGAGTTGGACTGTGAAGAAGGCTGAGCGCCGAAGAATTGATGCTTTTGAACTGTGGTGTTGGAGAAGACTCTTGAGAGTCCCTTGGACTGCAAGGAGATCCAACCAGTCCATTCTGAAGGAGATCAGCCCTGGATGTTCTTTGGAAGGAATGATGCTAAAGCTGAAACTCCAGTACTTTGGCCACCTCATGTGAAGAGTTGACTCATTGGAAAAGACTCTATGCTGGGAGGGATTGGGGGCAAGAGGAGAAGGGGACGACAGAGGATGAGATGGCTGGATGGCATCACTGACTCGATGGATGTGAGTCACAGTGAACTCCGGGAGTTGGTGATGGACAGGGAGGCCTGGCATGCTGCAATTCATGGTGTCGCAGAGTCGGACATGACTGAGCGACTGATCTGATCTGATACATATACCTCCCTCCCACCCCTCTATGTCATCACAGAGCACCGATCTGAGTTCCCTGTGCTATATAACAGCATCTCACTAGCTATCTATTTTACCTCACACTGGTCAGAATGGCCATCATCAAAAAATGTACAGATAATAAATTCTGGAGAGGGTGTGAATAAAAAGGAACTTTCTTAACAGTAGTGTGGGAATGTAAATTGACACAACCACTATGGAGAACAGTATGGAGATTCCTTAAAACTCTAAAAATTAAACAACCATATGACCCAGAAATGTCACTCATGGGTGTATACCCTAAAAAAACCATAATTTGCACATACCCCAATGTTCATTGTAGCCCTATTTACAGTAACCAGGACATGGAAGCAACCTAGATGACCAACATTTAAGAGAATCCTTCAAGAAGCCCCATAAAGGAAAATGCAACTCTAGTTTCTAGTATTGTCATACATTGAAAGGGCTTAATCTTGATGCATACTGGACCCAAATAGTATCAGCCAGTGTGGAGAAAATAACTTAGACCATACACAAAAAGAGAGGCTGAGTACAGTTGATAGTATTGGAATAGCTCACCCAATCTCCATGACAACTTCTGTGTGTAGTACTATCATTTTGTTTGGATGTTTACTCTGTTCCCACTGACTGTGGGACACCAATTAAGGGGCCCAAATGGAAGGGGAAAACATAGATTAATCTAGACCATTCAAACATACACAATTACTCTAAGGAACTTAACTCTCTCTGGAATTAAGCTCAGAATCTCAAGAGAAAAGATATGCAGTTGATTTCATTACGAGGTGATGGCATCTTGAACAAACGGCCCATCATTTCCTGCTGCCTCTGGACTCAATATTACCTTTACAAAGATTTAATCCTATAACATTTTTGTCTATGTGGGAGAAACTCCCATATGCATGTGTGCTTAGTCGCTTAGCCATGTCCAGCTCTTTATGATCCCATGGACTGTAGCCCATCAGGCTCCTCTGTCCATGGGATTTTCCAGGAAAGAATACTGGAGTGGGTTGCTCTTTCCTTTATCAGGGATATTCCTGATCTAGGGGTCGAATCCATGTCTCCTGTGTCTCCTGCATTGATAGATGGATTCTTTACCACTGAGCCACCTAGGAAGTCCCATACTCTTCCAATAAATGTTTCCTAGTCTCAATCACTCTTAGATTAGCTCAAATAAGTTTTCTGTTACTTTCATAAAATTATCCCAAGTGTTTCACTGAGAAGCTGGCCTGAGTTTAGAACTGGCCTCAAAATAGAGAGAAGGGATGCTGATAGACAAAGTCAGTGCTCCAACAGCAGTATCAAAGTGATGTGGACTCATTAGTCTTGGTTATGTCAAGGTTTGACATTAAAGGAGATTCATAGCAGGGAAAAATGCACATTGGCAAGAGAACAGATAGCAGGAACTATATTTTTACATAAACAATTGTATTGTCAGTATGGACCAACCAAGCCCTTCAAAATAGTAGGGCATCTAGGAATGAGGATGCTGGGAGTAGGACCCTGAAATAGAGGAAGAGACTGGCAGTTTAGCTGAAGTTTAGCACAGTGGACCAAAGAAGTGGTAGAGCTGGTATGTAGCTCACCCCCCCTTCTCACCTCCCCACCCCCACACAGCTGAACCTGGATTCAGGATAACAGGATTGATTCCAGACTCTCCTTGTTGCTGGGACCAAAGAAATCAATAAGACTTCAACTCTGATCAGGAATGTTCCAAGTGCTGGGCAAAGCTGCACCAGGTCTTTCAACTGGGGTGACTAGGTAGGGCTGGGAAAAGTTGGTTAAACAGCATAAAGATGGTTGGTGAAAAGTGGGAAAAGTCAGTGATACGCTGTGTCTTGAGCTGAAAAAAAAAAGTTTAAATATTTAGTCTACCACACTTCCTTATATTTCATAAGATACTACCTCTATGCATTTGAATATATTCTTCTACTTTCTTTGGATGTCCTTTTCTCTGTTCTTCCATGGTAAAACTGTTGTTTATATATTAGATCCAGCTCAAATGCCATTTATTTTCTAGGAAGCATTCTTGGCTCTTCAAGTGGGTTTATGATAAATTTGTTTTTCAGTCTCTCAGTTGTGCCTGACTCTGTGACCCCGTGAACTACAGCATGCCTGCCTTTCCTGTTCTTCACTATCTCCCAGAGTTTGTTCAAATTCACTTCCATTGAGTCGATGCCATCCAATGATCTTGTTTCTGTTGTCCCCTTCTCCTCCCACCCTCAATCTTTCCCAGCATCAGGGTCTTTTCAAATGAGTCAGTTCTTCGCATCAAGTGGCCAAAGTATTGGAGTTTCAGCTTCAGCATCCATCCTTTCCATGAATATTCAGGACTGATCTCCTTTAGGATTGACTGGTTTCATCTTGCAGTCCAAGGGACTCTCAAGAGTCTTCTCCAAGGCCACAGTTCAAAAACATCAATTCTTCGGCATTCAGCTTTCTTTACAGTCCAACTCTCACAACCATACATGACTACTGGAAAAGCCATAGCTTTGACTAGACATAGATCTAATTTGAATTAAGTATTTATTTCTCCTACAGGAAGACACGGGCAATTTTGTGAAATGAAAATATCTGCCATATCCATAAACAAGAATTGTCACAGCCATCAGTGATTTCTGGTTCCCCAAACTGTGATCCTGCAGATGCTGCCACTTGATTCATGAGGAGCTAGGCGAATGCAAGATGAGGAGCTGGGAGAATCCAAGAAGCATGGTGATCAAGGAAGCAGGATTGGCCTCAGATAGCTGAAATGCATATGAAAAGAATGAATTCTGTGAGCCCAGAGGCTTGCATCTTCCCATACATAGAATGCCAAATTCCTTAACTTGATACCTGATCTTTGATGTTCAGAGTGCCTGCTTCCTTTGTTGCAAACTTGTATATATCCTGACTTCCCCTCCTGCCTCCTTGGAGCAGTTTTCTCAGAGCTACTGAGATGCTATCTCCCAGGCTTAGAGTCATAAACATTCCCACCAACTAAAATAACTCTTTACTTTCAGGTTGTGACTATATTTTTTAGATGACAATTTCTAATTAATATATGGAGCTATACACTGTGCCCTGTACATCTTAAGCATACAGGAAGTAGTTGCTGAATGAATGATTGCCAAAGTCATGAGAATTAGAGTTCCCTCTCTGACAAGAATTATTTAGATCTCTTTGTAATGTTTCAAATCTTATGAAAAATGCTTCAATGAAAATTATTCTTTATTAGCATCTGAGACATTGCCTTTCTTTATACACAAAGTTAATTCTATAACTGATGGAGAAGAAATCTCCCCCAAATGAGGAGAAAGGTAGGAAAATGGAGAGAAATAGAAGGAAAATGAAGTATATGTCTCAAAACTTAGCAATGAAAATATATTTCCATATTCCTTAGGTAATCCTCTCTGATGCAGAGAAGAAATAGAAAAACATGATACTTTAGTCTGTACTTGGAAAACATGCATAATAAGAACAATGGGGAAAAGTTGCAACAGGGAAGAAAAAGTGCTCTAGTGTTATAAAACCAGCTCCAGGAAAGGGTTGTCTAGATTCTTTGTGGTTGATGATCAGTCTCTACTTTATTCAGATGGCTCTTTATTTCAGATCAAAGGCTTGAAAGTATTTTTTCTGGTCTGATACCTGAAATTCCAGCTTTCAATGCCCACAGTCATGAGCATTATCTTCTTAGAAAAGAATTCTTCCTCAAGAATAAAAAATAATAGGTAGCTTGTGATGCACATACCTGAAAGCATTCCACTTAGAAGTTACTTCTATTTAAAACATAAAATAAAAATATGTTTAAAAGGAATGATTTTTGAATCTTTAAGAGGAATGAATTTTTCATCATTTAGCTTTTTTATTTCTTATCAATATAGAACCAGATTTACCCATAATATAAGTGAATTTCAAAATGCAATTTTAAAATAACCATGACAGCTTGTTCCCCTATAATATAAATATAAGTTCAAGAGACAACAAATAATATAGTCAAGAGAGAATTTGTTTCATAAAATTTCAGATATACTTGGTTTCAACAATTTAAAGTTCTGAGAAATATGTCAATACATAAAGCACATTTGTGCATCTTCTGGAAGACTGGTCTTTTGGAAGAGATCAGACCTTGTTTCTTTTACAAAGATAATCAGAAATATGTCCAAACAATTTTCAATGAGCTTATGAACTTTCAGAAAGTTACAGTCTCTATTCCTGTTTCTTGGGATTTCTTTCCATAGCTTTAACAAACTCAGTACAAGTTACATCCATAAAAAGTATTGGGGTTTACAACCCAACTATGTTGACAAGAATCTAGACCTACATTTTCACTTATCTTACTGAAATCTGACATTATGAAACAGGGACTTAAATTTTTCTATCAAACAATGCTGATTTTATTTATAAGAATGAGAGACTTGATTCAAAAATCAGTAATTTGAAGAATTTCCTTTTTCAAACATCAGGACCTCAAAGCATAAGTACTATATATTAGAGCTCATAAAGTGACAGATAAATTGCATAAACAGTCTTCTTTTCAGTTAGACTTTGTGAAAATTATGTCCAATTAATTACCAAATAATGTTTCTTTCCAAAAAGTTGTATCTAAAATGTAACCTGAGTCATCTAACTTTTTGAAGGAGTGAGCCTAATTAACAAAGGCCCATCCTAATATTGTAGTAAAATTTTTGTCTGATTTATTGCCTATATTTTTATCAGGATGAGTATAATCTTCCATCCAAGTACTAACCAGGCGCAACCATGCTTAGCTTCCGAGCTCAGACACGATCAGGCATGTTCAGTGTGGTCTGGCCATAGACTGGATGAGTATAATCTATAACTCTCCTGGAGCTAGAGCTTCCAATTCAACCACTGCAACCATGACGAGTTCATGACCAATTTTACCCTTGTACTTTGCTGACCACCAGTCCAAAACACTCTCCACAAGAAGATAATGAAAGAAAAAAGAGGCAAAGGATTATTATGGCTGGAAGCAGAAGGTTTTCCAGTTCCTTTGGTATATAGGGCAGTGAAGTCTCAAGGGTTCTTCAAATCAGTACAACAGAGAAGTAAAGTAACAACAACTGAAGGGAATGGGAGCATATCAGATGAAGAGAGCATGATCTTCAGCCTGTGAGGCCATTACACTTGCCCTAAAATCACAAGGGGTGATTTGTTTGGACAATGTGACACAATAAATTGTCAAAGTCACCTGAAAATATACCCAATTCCATCTCTGTTTCTGATGTCTTCAGTTATGATCAAAATTGAAGCAATCTTGCTTAAATAAGAATTCTTTTCACATTGCACTTTACACAAGGCAACAGTGTGTTTATAAACTTTTTATATTGTCAACAGGAAATATACCGAATAACTCAGTGAGCAGTCTCTGTAATTTTGTTAGTTATAAAAAAGAGAACATTGATTTTTTTTTGTAAATTAATTTAATTGGAGGCTAATTGCTTTACAATATTGTAGTGATTTTTGCCATACATTGACATGAATCAGCCATGGGTGTACATATGTCCCCCATCCTGAACCCCCCTCCCACCTCCCTCCCCATCCCATCCCTAAGGGTCTTCCCAGTGAAATGGCCCTGAGTGCCCTGTCTCATGCCTTGAACCTGGACTGGGGATTTATTTCACATATGGTAATATACATCTTTCAATGCTCTCTCAAATCACTCCACCTTCGCTTGCCCCCACAGAGTCCAAAAGTCTGTTCTTTACATCTGTGTCTCTTTTGTTGTCTTGCATATAGGGTCATCATTACCATCTTCTAAATTCCATATATATGTGTTAATATACTGTATTGGTGTTTTTCTTTCTGGCTTACTTCATTCTGTATAATAGATTCCAGTTTCATTCACCTCATTAGAACTGACTCAAATGCGTTCTTTTTAATAGCTGAGTAATATTCCATTGTGTATATGTACCACAGCTTTCTTATCCATTCATCTGCTGATGGACATCTAGGTTGTTTCCATGTCCTAGCTATTGTAAACAGTGCTGCAATGAACATTGGGGTACACATGTCTCTTTCAATTCTGGTTTCCTTGGTGTGTATGCCCAGCAGTGGGATTGCTGGGTCGTTTGGGAGTTCTACTTCATTTTTTAAGGAATCTCCACACTGTTCTCCATAGTGGCTGTACCACTTTGCATTCCCACTTTACATTCCCAGCAGTGTAAGAGGGTTCCCTTTTCTCCACACCCTCTCCAGCATTTATTGTTTGTAAACTTTTTGATAGTAGCCATTCTGACTGATGTGAGATGGTACCTCATTGTGGTGTTGATTTGCATTTCTCTGATAATATGTGATGTTGAGCATCTTTTCATGTGTTTGTTAGCCATCTGTATATCTTATTTAGAGAAATGTCTGTTTAGTGCTTTGGCCCATTTTTTTGATTCAGCATTTATTTTTCTGGAATTGAGCTGCATGAGCTGCTTGTATATTTTTGAGATTAAGTCTTTGTCAGTTGCTTCATTTGCTATTATTTTCTCCCATTCTGAAGGCTATCTTTTCACTTTGCTTATAGTTTCCTTCGTTGTGCAAAAGCTTTTAAGTTTAATTAGGTCCCAATAGTTTATTTTTGCTTTTATTTCCATTACTCTGGGAGGTGGGTCATGGAGGATCCTGCTGTGATTTATGTCAGAGAGTGTTTTGCCTATGTATTCCTTTAGGAGTTTTATAGTTTCTGGTCTTAAATTTAGATCTTTAATCAATTTTGAGTTTATTTTTGTGTATGGTGTTAGAAAGCGTTCTAGTTTCATTCTTTTACAAGTGGTTGACTAGTTGTCCCAGCACCACTTGTTAAAGAGATTGTCTTTTCTCCATTGTATATTCTTGCCTCCTTTGTCAAAGATAGGGTGTCCATAGCTGTGTGGATTTATCTCTGGGCTTTCTATTTTGTTCCACTGACCTATATTTCTGTCTTTGTGCCAGTACCATACTGTCTTGATGACTGTAGCTTTGCAGTATAGTCTGAAGTCAGGCGGGTTGATTCCTCCAATTCCATTCTTCTTTTTCAAGATTGCTTTGGCTGTCAAGGTTTTTTGTATTTCCATACAAATTGTGAAATTATTTGTTCTAGTTCTCTGAAAAACACCATTGGTAGCTTGATAGCGCTTGCATTGAATCTATAGATTACTTTGGGTAGTATACTCATTTTCACTATATTGAATCTTCCGATCCATGAATATGGTATATTTTTCCATCTATTTGTGTCATCTTTGATTTCTTTCATCAGTGTTTTATAGCTTTCTATATAGAGGTCTTTTGTTTCTTTAGGTATATTTATTCCTAAGTATTTTATTCTTTTCATTGCAATGGTGAATAGAATTGTTTCCTTAACTTCTCTGTTTTCTCATTGTTAGTGAACAGGAATGCAAGGGATTTCTGTGTGTTAATTTTATATCCTGCAACTTTACTATATTCATTGATTAGCTCTAGTAATTTTCTGGTGGAGTCTTTAGGGTTTTCTTTGTAGAGGATCATGCCATCTGCAAACAGTGAGTTTTACTTCTTCTTTTCCCATCTGGATTCCTTTTATTCCTTTTTCTTCTCTGATTGCTGTGGCTAAAACTTCCAAAACTATGTTGAATAGTAGTGGTGAGAGTGGGCACCCTTGTCTTTGTTCCCAGCTTTAAGGGAAATGTTTTCAATTTTTCACCATTGAAGATAATGTTTGCTGTGGGTTTATCATACATGGCTTTTATTATGTTGAGGTATGCTCCTTCTATGCCTGCTTTCTGTTTTGTTTTGTTTTTTTTTTTTTTCCCTATCATAAATGGATGTTGAATTTTGTCAAAGGCTTTCTCTGCATCTATTGAGATAATCATATGTTTTTTTTTTTTTAAACTTTACATAATTGTATTAGTTTTGCCAAATATCAAAATGAATCCATCACAGGTATACATGTGTTCCCCATCCTGAACCCTCCTCCCTCCTCCCTCCCCATACCATCCCTCTGGGTCGTCCCAGTGTACTAGCCCCAAGCATCCAGTATCGTGCAAACAGAATCCAACAACATATTTAAAAGATCGTACATCATGACCAAGAGAGCTTTATCCCAGGGATGCAAGGATTCTTAAAAACCAATCATATGGTTTTTAATCTTTCAATTTGTTAATGTGGTGTATCACATTGACTGATTTGTGAATATTGAAGAATCCTTGCATCCCTGGGATAAAGCTCTCTTGGTCATGATGTATGATCTTTTTAATATGTTGTTGGATTCTGTTTGCTAGAATTTTGTTGAGGATTTTTGCATCAGTGTTCATCAATGATATTGGCCTGTAGTTTTCTTTTGTTGTGTGGCATCTTTGTCTGGTTTTGGTATTCGGGTGATGGTGTCCTCATAGAATGAGTTTGGCAGTTTACCTTCCTCTGCAATTTTCTGGAACAGTTTGGGTAGGATAGGTGTTAGCTCTTCTCTAAATTTTTGGTAGAATTCACCTGTGAAGCCCTCTGATCCTGGGCTTTTGTTGTTGGAAGATTTTTATTATAGTTTCAGTTTCCATGCTTGTGATGGGTCTGTTAGATTTTCTATTTCTTCCTGGTTCAGGTTTGGAAGGTTATATTTTTCTAAGAATTCATCCATTTCTTCTAAGTTGTCCATTTTATTGGCATATAGTTGCTGATAGTAGTATCTTATGATCCTTTGTATTTCTGTGTTGTCTATTGTGATTTCTCCGTTTTCATTTTTAATTTTTTTATTTGATTCTTCTCCATTTTTTTCTTGATGAATCTGGCTACTGGTTTGTCTGTTTTATTTATCTTATCAAAGAACAAGCTTTTAGTTTTGATTTTGGCTATGGTCTCCTTTGTTTCTTTTTCATTTATTTCTGATCTAATTTTTATCATTTCTTTCCTTCTACTAACCCTGAGGTTCTTTGTTTCTTCTTTTTCTAGTTTTTTTTAAGGTGTAAATTTAGGTATTTTAATTTCTTATGTGCTTGACATAAGTTAAGATGATGCAGCACAAGTTCAGCATCTAAGTCTAGAGTTTCCCCCAAATTTATCAGGGATGACTTTCCCCCATTGATCTGCTGCCCTTGCCTCCATTCAACCTCTGATACTTCAAATCCAGTGTTTCTCAAACTTCAGAAATGCACTAATCCCTTTCAATGTTAAAAATCATCTTTGAGTCTTTCTGGTGTTGATAATTTTTATTATCATGTTTGTTAAATATATGTAAACACCTGGAGATAGTGAAGGACAGGGAGTCCTGGCTTGCTGCAGTCCATGTGGTCATAATCGGTCATGACTTAGCCACTGAACAGCAACAACTATGTATAAACTCTTAATGCTTAGAGCTTATGCTTAGGGCTTTAATTCTACCACCAAAATGAGTTAAAAATATATACAAACAAAATTGAAAAGCAATAATATTCAAATTAACAACATTAATGTAGTGTGATAGATGAAATTATTATGCTGCAATGAAATGTAAATATAATACTTACATGCTTCAGTACAGGTTTGTCCCCTTATTTCAGAAAGTTTACACTATCCTATGATATCTGATGACTCAAGTATTCTAAGATTTTTCTCTATTAAAACTATTATGAGCTCCACCTCCCATGACTCAGGTAGGTCCTTCAACTGAGTTCTAAATTCCTCAGAGTGGGTGCAAAGAATCAGTGCCTCTCTCTTCCAGAAATATGATAGAGAAGACAGGATGGTGGAGTAGAGGCCTTGGGCTAACCTCCCACGAGAACACCAAAATCATAACTAACTGCCAAACAACCATCAGTAAATATTATCGGAATCTACTAAAAAACATTTTCTACATATAAAGATAAGAAATCACAATGAGATGGTAGGAGAGGTGCATTCATAATATATTCAAATCCCATATCCCTGGATGGATAACCCACAAACTGGAGAAGAATTATATCATGGAAGTTCTCCCATGTGGGTGAGAGTTCTGAGCTCTGCATCAAGCTCCCCAGTCTGGCAGTTTGGCATCAGAAGGAGGAGCCCCCAGAGTATTTGGCTTTGAAGGCTAGTGGGTCTTGGTCACAGGAGTTACACAGGACTGGAGGAAACAGAGACTCCACTCCTAGAGGACGCGTACATTGTTAGGAGTGAAATTGAATTAGCAATTTAGAAAACTCCCAGCTAACAGTGCACACATACCCAGGTAATAGAATCCCAGGACCAGACGGCTTCGCAAAGGAATTCTACCAAACATATTGTTGTTTCATTGCTAAGTCATATCCGACTCTTTACAGCTCCACAGACTGTAATATTCCAGGCTCCTCTGTCCATGGAATTCTCCAGGCAAGAATACTGGAGTGGGTTGCTATGCCCTCTTCCACAGGATCTTCCCAACCCAGGGATGGAACTTGTGTCTCCTGCATTGACAGGCAGATCATTTTCTACTGAGTCACCAGGGAGGAAGAGCTAATACTTATTCCAAAAAATTGAAGAGGACAGAACACCCCCAAATCCATTCTACAAGGATGGATTACCAGCATAACCCTCATATCAAAAACCATACAAAGACTACAACAGAAGAAAATTACAGGCCAATATCTTTGTTGAATAGAGGTGCAAAAATCCTAAAAAAAAAATTAGCAAATTGAATTCAACAATATATAACAAGAATGACACACTTTGATCAAGTTGGATTTATTCCAGGAATATAAGAATGGTTCAATATTTACAAATCAATCAATATGATACAGAACACAGCAAAAGAAAGGATAAAAATCACATGATAATACAGGTAAACAAAGAATTTTATCAGATTCAACACCCATTCATGATAAAAAAAAAAACTCTCATCAAAGTGGTGTGTATATACATATATATATGTAAATATATATATATATAACTCAGCCTTAAAAAAAGAAATTAAATTCTGCCGTTTGCAGAATTCTGATGGACCTAGAGAAATGCTCAATGAAATAAATCAGCTAAAATAAGAAAAATAATATATCATCAGTGATATGTAGATTCTAAAAAATAAAGTATATTGCAAAACAGACTCACAAATATAAAAAACAATCTAGTGGTTACCAGTGTGGAGAGGAAAGGGAGGAAGGACAAGATGGGGTATGAGATTCAGAGACACAAACTACTACATATAAAATAGATGAGCAACAAGGATATATTGAATAGCACAGGAAATTATGATCATTATCTTGCAAAAATTTTTAATTGAGCATTATCTATAAAAAAAACTGAATCGCTATGCTGTACATCTGAAACCAATATAATAATTTAAATCAAAGGTGGCTCAGTGGTAAAGAATCCACCTGCCAATGCAGGAGATCTGGGTTCAATCTCTGGGTTGGGAAGATCCCTTGCAGTAGGAAATGGCAACCCACTCCAGTATTCTTGCCTGGAAAATTCCAGAGGAGCCTGGCGGGCTGCAGTCCATAGGGTCACAAAGAGTCAGACACAATTGAGCAACTGAACACACACACATACACTTCAATTTAGAAAAAAAAAGAAAAGGAAGTACCTCTTCACTTAAACTTGTTGTTAGACACTAATGCATAATGGTTCTCCATGGGGGCAATTTTGCCTCCATGGCATATTTGACAACATATGGAGACATTTTTGATTGTCACAAATGGAAGGGGGTTACTATCATCTAGACACCGGGAATTCTGCTAAATGTGGTATAACACACAGGACAGATCCACAACAAAGAGACATCTAGTCCAAAGTGTTGCCAGTGTGAAGGTCGAAAAACACTCCCAAGGTAAAAGCCAACCACCAACCGTCACATCTTGTTTCAGTACTAGATTACGTGGTCCTTAAATATCCCCAGATGTTTTTATATCAATTAATTTTAGATTATTTTTGTGATTTTTAAAATTTTAGAGGCCATTCTTTTGAAAAGTCCCTGAACTCCACTAGATATGAATATTAAAAGTCCAAGAACTCAGAGTTATTAACACCATTTCGAGGAAGTTAATTTCCTTACATAATATTATGAAATCCCCACTAAGCTTTAGGACTTCTGATTCTTGATCTATTAATTTTTTTTAGCCTATATATTTATACACATACAGAATTACTCTAAAATGTCAGAAAATTGAATCACCATCAGAAAATGTTTGCCAGTTACTTTATGGGGTTCCCTGATAGCTATGTTGGTAAAGAATCCACCTGTAGTGAAGGAGACCCCAGTTCAGTTCCTGGGTAGGGAAGATCCACTGGAGAAGGGATAGGCCATCCATTCCAGTGCTCTTGGGCTTCCCTTATACTCAGCTGGTAAAGAATCCACCTGCATTGTGGGAAACCTGGGTTCCATCCTTGGGTTGAGAAGATCCCTTTGAGAAGGGAAAGGCTACCGACTCCAGTATTCTGGCCTGGAGAATTCCATGGACCATATAGTCCATGGGGTTGCAAAGAGTCGGACATGACTGAGTGATTTTCACTTTCACTTCCTAACTATGATACCATACAAAACACATATAAAATTTACTGCAGAATCAATGTCATATTCTCATTTAAGATTTAGATATAAATTCCATCAAAGGAGTAATGGGAATGAGATAGTCTGTAAACTGGAATCAGTTTAAACAAATCAGTTTAAAATGAGATAGCAATTTAGAATCTAATGCCATCCTCAGTCTACCATAAAATAATTTGTTTAACACCTGTTATGTGGCATGATCTTTATATAAAGTTCAGCCTCGGGTCAAGTACAAAATGTATTTTTTTCTCCCTTCCAGTATCCAGGTTTAATGGACTCCAGCCAGAATCTCTGGAAAGTAAAGTTTTGCCAAGGATGAAGAAACAAAAATGATTTTAAAGCCAGCTGCTAGTTTGCTACAACAGAAAGTTGTTTCAAAATAGTTCACATTTCAATTTCCTTTTAACCTCTCCAATTAATACCTATTAATAGTTGTGTCAGGGCTTCCCAGGTACACAGTGGTAAATAATTTGTCTGCCAGTGCAGGAGACTCAAGAGACAGGTTAGATCCCTGCATCAGGAAGATCCTCTGTAGGAGGGCATGGCAACCCACTCCAGTATTAATACCTGGATAATCCCATGGACAGAGGAGCCTGGTGAGCTACAGTCCATGGGGTCACACAGAGTCAGACACGATTGAGCACACACGACACACAGCTAGTTACTGCAGATGCGGATTATCTTTAACGGATGCACTTGTACTTTAACCTTTCTCTAAGAGGCAGTATTGATTAAGACACAAATCTAGAATCAAGCAGTCTTTCTTTGACTCTATATTGTCTTGAAAACCAGTTGTGTGCCCTTGGGCAAATTATCTATCCTCCCTTTAACCCATTTCCTCACTTGCACAATAGAAATAAAGATAATAGTTTTTTTTAGCTTTTTGATGGGTAAATGAGGTAAAAATGAAGAAAGCTTAAAACAGTAGCTGGCACTTGGTAAGCTTTCAGTTAGTTTTTGCTATAATTATTTGTTTATTTGACCCATTATAATGAGGAAAATTATAAATTATAAAAAGAGTAGATGAAGATTATTGAAGACCCATTTTTAAAACATACCTGGATATTTGAAATGAGACGTATTATTCTGTCAGAAGTAAACCATTTTCTTAATTCTCTTTTGACAATAATTTGGCTGAAAATATGTCCATATACTATGAACAAAGCTAGTGGAGGTGATGGAATTCCAGTTGAACCATTTCAAATCCTAAAAGATGATTCTGTGAAAGGGCTGCACTCAATATGACAGAAAATTTGGAAAACTCAGCAGTAGCCACAGGACTGGAAAAGGTCAGTTTTCATTCCAATCCCAAAGAAAGGCAATGGCAAAAAATGCTCAAACTACCACACAATTGCACTCATCTCACACGCTAGTAAAGTAATGCTCAAAATTCTCCAAGCCAGGCTTCAGCAATACATCAACCGTGAACTTCCAGCTGTTTAAGCTTGTTTTAGAAAAGGCAAAGGAACCACAGATCAAATTGCCAACATCCGCTGGATAATCGAACAAGCAAGAGAGTTCCAGAAAACATCTATTTCTGCTTTATTGACTACACCAAACTTTGACTGTGTGGATCACAACAAACTGTGGAAAATTCTTCAAGAGATGGGAATACCAGACCACCTGACCTGCCTCTTGAGAAACCTGTATGCAGTCCAGGAAGCAACAGTTAGAACTGGACATGGAACAACAGAGTGGTTCCAAATAGGAAAAGGAGTACGTCAAGGCTGTATATTGTCACCCTGCTTATTTAACTTATATGCAGAATACATTATGAGAAGTGCTGGGCTGGAGGAAGCACAAGCTAGAATCAAACTTGCCAGGAGAAATATCAATAATCTCAGATATGCAGATAACACCACTCTTATGGCACAAAGTGAAGAAGAACTAAAGAGTTTCTTGATGAAGGTGAAAGAGGAGAGGAAAAAGTTGGCTTAAAGCTCAACATTCAGAAAACGAAGATCATGGAATCCAGTTCCATCATTTCATGGCAAATAGATGGGAAAACAGTGGGAACAGTGGCTGACTTTATTTTGGGGGGCCCCAAAATCACTCAGATGGTGATTGCAATCATGAAATTAAAAGATGCTTGCTCCTTGGAAGGAAAGTTATGACCCAACTAGACAACATATTAAAAAGCAGAGACATTACTTTATCAACAAAGGTCCATCTAGTCAAAGCTATGGTCTTTCCAGTGGTCATGTATGGATGTGAGAGTTGGACTGTGAAGAAGGCTGAGCGCTGAAGAATTGATGCTTTTGAACTGTGGTGTTGGAGAAGACTCTTGAGAGTCCCTTGGACTGCAAGGAGATCCAACCAGTCCATCTTAAAGGAGATCAGTCCTGGGTGTTCATTGGAAGGGCTGATGTTGAAGCTGAAACTCCAATACTTTGGCTACCTGATGTGGAGAGCTGACTCATTTGAAAAGACCCTGATGCTGGGAAAGATTGAGGGCTGGAGAAGGGGATGACAGAGGATGAGATGGTTGGATCGCATCACCAACTCAATGGACATGGGTTTGGGTGGACTCTGGGAGTTGGTGATGGACAGGGAGGCCTGGTGCGCTGTGGTTCTTGGGATCGCAAAGAGTCGGACACGACTGAATGACTGAACTGAACTGAATGCCCATCTACTATTTTTTAGTTCTGTTATTTTTTTCATTAATTCAAACAAACAAACACTCACTGAACACCTCCTATTAGCCAGACCCAATGGAGTCGAGTGAAAATTCAAAGATAAATAAGGCAGAGGCTTTGCCTTCTAAAAGTTAATGGTCTAAAGAAAAATTTATATTGGCACAGAAACAAATTACACACCAAAAATTTGCTTTACCCCACTACCTGATTCACAGGCTTATTTTTAAAATGTCTTAGTGAGCAGCCCATAGTTAATGACAATGCAGAGAAGACAAAGAGCAAAATACTTGTCTTTTTTATGTATTTGTCTCTCTAAACTCTCTTTATGAAGAGAGATGTTGATAATAGACTTGGGGAAATCATCTCAGGCTTCCTAAATGGGTTCATCACATGCATACACACACATACACACACACACACACACACACACACACACAGTACACTTAAAACATACAGTGTTTTCCTTTTAGTCCTTACATAATGTTCAATTAAATACTTGTCCAAGCTTCACTTCAAAAAGGATTCCAATAACTACGTGATGGAAATTCACATTAGTACAGAAAAGACAAAACAGAGGACTGAAATTAGAAGCTTTGCATTTAGAACACTCTTGCCATTTGCTTGATTCCCCACAGAGTTGTGGGTGAGGGTTGGTCTGCAAATGCTCTGTATTTGTAGTTCTATTTAGCTCCTATAATACACCTAGACTTTGTCTGCTAAGAATCTCAAAAGGCATAGCATTGTGAAGAGGTAAAAATGATAAAGTAGATCTCTGTGTAGAAGGGTAGTAGCCTAAAAATTTAACTAAAAGAACAACAACAACAACAACAACAACAAAACCATGCAATTACTCTATTTAGTATTTCTTAGGAGAATATTTCTACCTGAAGCTTCCATTGTCCTTGCTTTGGTCATATTTATAATAATTATAGTAATAAAGCTGTATGACTTTGGGGAAAAAAAATAAAAACAATTCCATATCAAGTTACTGATAAATAGTTAAAGATGGTCCATTTATATGATTCTATAATAGGAAATCAACCTCTTGTATCTGTTAAGAACTATGAAGGGTTTGAGATTTTTACCCTACTTGCGAGCTTACAAGTTAGCCTGCCATAGTTTGATGGGCGACACTATGCTCCTGAGTCAGAAACAATGCATGATTTGTTACTTAAAGCACTAGCAGTGCAGTAGCCAGAAGATGCTGCTTTTGCTCGGTTCTCTGAGCCCAAATTCCCATGAGTCACTGCAAAGAGGGCTGGGTATACCCACACATAGAGGAGGACACATTACAGGAACGGAACCCTGCAGTTAGGAAACCCAAATATCTTGGAATGGGCAGTAAACCTGCTTGAACTTTGCCCCAAAAGTAGATGTTATCTTTATTATGCTGCTGCTGCTGCTAAGTCGCTTCAGTCGTGTCCGACTCTGTGCGACCCCATAGACGGCAGCCCACCAGGCTACTCTGTCCCTGGGATTCTCCAGAAAAGAATACTGGAGTGGGTTACCATTTCCTTCTCCAGTGCATGAAACTGAAACGTGAAAGTGAAGTCGTTCAGTCGTGTCCAACTCTTAGCGACCCCATAGACTGCAGCCTACCAGGCTCCTCTGTCCATGGGATTTTCCAGGCAAGAGTACTGGAGTGGGTTGCCATTGCCTTCTCCAATCTTTATTATAGTGAACAGTAAATCAGCTTTGCTCTGGAGCAAGACATTGCCCACTTCTTCTAAGAGTATTTGCTTTACAAACATCCTTAAGCAGATAGTCTAAGATAAAATAGACAGTGCTTTGGTTCATAAGACATGTAGAAATGTATGAAATCCATGGAAAATTGTTGAAATAAAAAATGTGAAGCATCCAAACCCAAGAAGATCTAAGCTATGACTATAGTTCATGTTCTTTGAGATCAATTCAACCATAAATATTCATTTCCACTCTCTCATTTATTGCAATCATGAAAAATTTCAATAGATATTTCCTTTTTTTCCATTAGGTCTTATTTTGATTTATTTGACCTAGGATTTCATACATCCTATAGTTGGGTTTGTTGTTGGGAGTAAGAAGAACACTTCTCTTTTTATATTGTCTCCTTCTCCAATGATAATGCTAGAATGAAAATAACTTTGTTCAAAAGCATACATATAGTATATATATACAATATAGTATATATATACATATAATTATATATGTGTGTGTAAATACACATATATACACACACATATATAAAGCCATTTTGGTATAGGTTTGTGTGTGTGTGTGTGTGTGAAATGAGGAATAAAAGCTCTGGAACACTGAAAACTATCAGAACTCATAACTCTTCTCTACTCAAATAAACTACTTCGTTTTCCACATAGTCTACTAGGCAATAATTAATTATCATATTTCTAACATGCTAAAGTCCACTACATAATAATTGCCTAATGTTGTGAAATGGGAAACTAGTTGAAAGAATAATTCAGATTCTTTTTGAGAAAAACTAAATGGATTTCTAATTCCTAAGTATTATCCTTATTAGACAACTAGGACTCCATTTTCTCTTTGTATTTCAAGTTCCTAACAAAAAATTTGAAATCTAAGTGCTCAAAGTAGTGTTGCTGAATAAAATGAAATGTAAAAGATGCCCTATATTTACATGACCATATTGACATAAGTTCAAGACTTAACATTTAATAAAAATGCTTTTTCATGTGGGGTAACAGTTGCACTATTAAGATAGATTTCATGGTATTTTTATCCTGTTAAGTGAAAAAAAGGTGGTAATACTGTGTTGACGCTGCACTAATTCAAAAATGAGAGATTCAATCCCTGCTTTCCAACGCCTAACATGGCAGAAGGTTGGAAAGAAGATAGCAAATATATACAAACCTTAACAGAGGAAGGAAAAGAGAACTACAGTAAGAGATATAGTTTTATATAAAGCATCAGTTTCATTCAAATTAGAGTAAGCTGAATTAATAAATGTATACCACAGGCTTTATTAAGTGTTAATGATTGAATTTCTGTTCCATGACAGCTAACTAAACATAAAAACTTACACGCACCCACCTAAAATCTTCAAAAAGATGGAAAAATACAAAACTAAGGTCATATAGCAAGCAACTTGAATCAGAGTCATCAGAATATAATTTTGATTTATTGTTATTCTTTTTCAAGATAGGTTGCCATCTGACAGGTTCTAGCCACTTCTATTTTACCAGTGCAGACAATACATCAACTTAAATTAGAGAAAAATATTTGACTATATGAAATGATAAAATTATAATGGTATCTGACAGTACTGACAAAATTAGATATTTCTCTCCTCTTCAGCCCAGGCCTGAGAATATTTTTTTTCTTTTAAAGTAAGTTGGAAAGTTCACAGTAACAAAAGAGAGAAAATACTTCATAAGAATTTATACTATACATTTATTTCCTATCCAAGGCAATGCCAAGGAACATTCAGGCTATTCTTGTGGCTGTCATCTTTTGTCTAAAGTTTTGTGTTCTCAAGCAGTGTTATCCAGGACTCTTAACTTGCCTAGCTCACTGGAGTCACTGGGACAATACAGACTGGGTCTGCCAACAACCCCTAGCCAGGCTATATCGTCAAGTCCAGTGGCCGCTTTAAAAGTAGAAAGTACTTCCAAACATTTTTATTAAGTCCCTGGCAGAGATTGTATGATCTTGGTGACAATTCAATTATAACTCTCTTAAATCATTTCAGGTAGGTTCAGTGGTCTTATCCCATGTGAAACACTGAGGGGAAACACCATTTCTCCTCTCTAATAGAAATTAAATAGCAAGCTGGCATAACTTCTACACAGTAAAATACTTTTCAAAAGTTTACAAACATCACATGTTAAATTCCTTTGTTCTAGTATGTATAATATTTCCATTTCTGGAAATATACATAGCAGATTTTACAAAGGAAAAATAGTATGGTAAACTCCTTTGTTTCCCATGAGGAAAATAAACTAATATGTCATCTTATTAAAGAGACCAGAGATTTTTCTGAAGTTCTCCTATAGAGCTATAGATCATTACAAATAAAATGCAAAATACTAGTTCACTGAAGAACACACTGAAGGAGAAACAGTTCTTCATTTTTACCCCAGCTGCCCAATTCAGGCCATTAAGGTTCATGATTGTACAATCTCAACAGCTTCCAAACAAGTCTGATGGCTTTCAATTATTCTTCACATGCTAATAATCTCCCACATCACCATTTTTATTTCTAAAAATGCAGCTTTAAGAATATTATTCACCCACTTAGATTTTTCTCAACTACTCCCTCTTATCTATGGGATGAATTTCAACTTCTTAGTGGAGTATTTTAGACTACTGTTTGACCTAGGTCTAATTCATCTTTTCAGTTACATTCTCTTTCATTTTCCACTAAAGGTATCAAGCTGAACAACTCACACTTCTCCAGGAAAAAAAAAATCTAATTTCAAGTTTATTCTTTTTTATAACACGCTTATTTGGAAATTATGGGATTTGTGCTGGAGATAACTTTTCAAGTCATGTGACTTTGGGTCACAAAATAAGTCTAGAAGGCAAGTATAAATAAATCATATATTTGAATATTGATAAGGCAGGAACCCCAAAATTTTATAAGAGTGAGAGAACATGATCCAATTGCTAGAAGAGTTTAGGATGAATAGAGACACGGGTGAAGTCTAGAAATGCTTGGCAGATGGGAGATTAGTGATACAGTGAAGCAACTAATCTGGGTCAGGAAGATCCCATGGAGAAGGGCATGGCAACCCACTCCAGTATTCTTGCCTGGAGATTTCCATGGACAGAGGAGCCTGGGAGGCTATAGTCCATAGGATCTCAAAGAGTTGAATACGACTGAAGAAACTTAGCACGCACGCATGCATGAAGCAACTAATGGTCAAGGGAAGGAAAAGAACAAGTTCTGTGGCAGAAATAAAAGAATAAAGCTTTGAGATTAAAGACATGAGATCTTTCAACTTGAGCAGTTGTAGGTGATGACACGTTCCAAATGCTAAGTAGAAATTGATGAACTGGAACAGATTTCTAAGATTTTTAAACTAGAGAAAGTCAAAGGATCATAAGGCTAGAGTTTTGAGAAGGTCAAACAGATCAAATGACCCAAGCAAAGGCAGAGGATAGAATGAAAAGGAAAATTTTGTCTTAACTGCTAAGTTCAGTTCAGTTCAGTCGTGTCCAACTCTTTGCGACCCCATGAATCGCAGCATGCCAGGCCTCCGTGTCCATCACCAACTCCCGGAGTTCACTCAGACTCATGTCCATTGAGTCAGTGATGCCATCCAGCCATCTCATCCTCTGTCGTCCCCTTCTCCTCCTGCCCTCAATCTTAACTGCTTAAGTCCTTCCTGAATATAGAGGTGTCTCTTGAAGAGGGTGAGAAAGTTCATTTTGAAAAAGTATAAATTATATGATTAGACGACATGGACCTCAGCTCACAGAACAACCTGAAACCAAGCAGAAATTAATTTAATTTCTGTAGCTAAAATACATCTTAAGAGGTTTACTATTTAGAAATGATTCCTCAAAAATGTACCCACAGAGTTTATTTGTATTTTTATAGTGGATTAAAAATGAAAGATACATTTTTAAGCAAACAATGTCTGGAAAAAGGCATCTTCTGGACAAAATATGCAAAGTGTGAGGCTTTAAATTTATTAATAACTATATACAACTCCCCACAGTAAAAAACGATTGCTTGTAATGTTAAGATAACTAAGCATTTAGCTTCTTGACAAGATATAAAAGGTATCAATAAAAGTGATTGGTAGATTTCAAAAGAGATAAGAAAGAGAATGCCAACCCCTGCTGTCTGAGTCAAATTTTTTCTCAAGGGTCTTTTTTAACAAGAGGGTCACTGATGACACTCAGCCTTACTCCAGGCTTTGAGTGTGCCCACCCAAAGAGACAGGAATAGATTTTTATTAGGCATATATTAAATAAACTGAAAATATTCTAGATTGTATGTCAAAGAAAAGAAAGGTGTCATAAATCATTGTTACAAGAAAGAAAAATGTAACACAATGAAGTTTCCTGGAACACATGAATGGGGTGTGTTTGGGAACTTCCTCACTGTGGCCAGTAGAATGCTCTTGGGGAAGATTTCGAGACCTGCAATTGAAGCACAATGTATATACAAGATAACAGGAGGCTGTAAATGTCAAAGCAAGGGATTCATACATATTCAGCCAATGAAAAATGAACCAAATTTCCTAAAGTCAGAGCTTTTGTACAGATGTATTTATGAACACTGTCAAGTTAATTAATACATACTGTCAAAAGTTATTACATGAGACTTCTCAGACTGGTTCTATGTTAATAAAAGGTGAAAATATAAGATGAAGTTTACCCTTCCTGGCTCCTAAAATAACAGTTAATGTAATCCACAAAGCTGAGCACACAGTAAATACTCAACACATGGTTCTTAAATTTTAAATGAGTTTTAGTAATGTAATGTAAAATAATGTAAAATAAGTATGTACGCATAAAAATTTACCTTATAACCCTAAGCACTATGTTGTCCAATAGTATAACCTTTCCCTACTCTAGTAGCTTACAAGGGTGTATGATTAGAATTTATCTCCTCTCTTTTCTTCTATTAGGTACACTAATAAGCAGAGAAATAGCAAAACAAAACAAAAAGTGGGTGGGATGACGGGCCAAAGGAAAAGTCAGTAAATAACAAAGAAGCAAGTCACAAAAATGAATAATCACTCCTTTAATAAGTTGATTATTCAGTATTATGGATAATCACACTTTCAAAACCAGTTAGCAGTGAAAACCATTTGCAATCAGCTATCATTTGAATAATCCTAAAGGGCTCACATCTCAATTGCCTCTAATTGTACTTATTACAGCCAAACTGATGCATGTATTGCACAGGACTGGAGTCTTCCCTCAATGCCAAGGATAAGACAGGGGTACATGACAGTGCATCCAGTGTTAAATACTATTGGGAGGCAACAAAAAGTGGATATATGCATAGACACAGAAGCCAGACATCCTGGGTCAAAGCCTGACTCCACCACTAGCAGGCTGTCTGAACTTAGGCAAAGTTTCTTAATCACTCTTGCCTGAGGTTCTCATCTAAAAAATGTGGATTAAAAATAGTGTCTTCCCATAAAGTATGCATAAATTTATATATGTTAAACACTTACAGAGGTATTAAAAACATGATAAAAGTCAACAAAGGTTAACAATTAGAATTAGCTATGTTAACAAATGATAAAGAATTTCCAGAGCAGGAATTAATCACCTTTCTATGTAACAAGGGTGGGAGTCAGGAAAAACTTCAAAGCAGATATAATGATTATATCTGAAGTTTTGCTATTAAGTAAAATGGAGAAAAGCAATTCAGGATGGGAGAAGCAGAACAAACAAGTTTGAGTCTCTCTCAAACTTTAAAAACCTTCAAGAGCTCAAACTGTCTGAAGTTTGGTGGCATTTGAGATCCTTTCTTATCTCCATCCCAACCTCCAAGTATCTAGGTTCATTCTGCACCATAACAAGTCTTCTCCCCACTCTTGGAATACAAGTACCTTCCTGTCCCTTTGGGCTTCTGTCATAACTCAATTGGTAAAGAATCTACCTATAATGCAGGAATCTGCCTACAATGCAGGAGTCCGCCTGCAATGCAGGAGACCTGGGTTCAATTCCTGGGTTTGAAAGATCCCCTGGAGAAGGAAATGGCAACCCACTGCAGTATTCTTGCCTGGAAAAACCCACGGACATAGGAGCCTGGCAGGCTATAGTCCATGGGGTCGGAAGAGTGGGACATGACTTAGAGACTAAACCACTATATATATATATGTGTGTATATATATATATATACACACACACACCCAGGAGGAGGGCATGGCAACCCACTCCAGTATTCACTTTGGGCAGCATTATAAAGGCTACTCAAGGTGAACATGAGATAATTGTAGCAGCCAAATTCATGAAAAGATAGTGTACTTATGAGGCTATCATTGCTAGTAATTTAACATATTAGACACCAAGCTAGGAACTTTATACAAAGCAGTTCTAAATTTCCTAGCACAAGTAATAAGCTTCTGGAAGAAAGAAAGGTGTTTAATAAGAAAGATAACAGGAAAGTTAAATTCAGATGCTTTAGTAGGTTTGAAGTGCATATGAGACATCCATTTGGAAAGATCAAACTGGCATGTAGAAATAGAGCTTGAATCTTAGCAGAGTGACTAACCTGAAGTGAGATTTTCAAGATATCAAGCTTTGTGTGATAGCTGAGAATAAGGAAAGAAAGTTACACACAGGGAAAATATATAAAGGATTAACAGAAAGAGAAGGAAAATCTTCTGTTAAAGATATTGGATTAAGTCTTTCAGTTCAGTTCAGTAGCTCAGTCATGTCTGACTCTTTGCAACCCCGTGAACTGCAGCACGCCAGGCCTCCCTGTCCATCATCAACTCCCGGAGTCCACCCAAACCCATGTCCATTGATCAGTGATGCCATCCAACCATTTCATCCTCTGTCATCCCCTTCTCCTCCTGCCCTCAATCTTTCCCAGCATCAGGGTCTTTTCAAATGAGTCAGCTCTCCACATCAGGTGGCCAAAGTATTGGAGTTTCAGCTTCAACATCAGCCCTTCCAATGAACACCCAGGACTGATCTCCTTTAAGATGGACTGGTTGGATCTCCTTGCAGTCCAAGGGACTCTCAAGAGTCTTCTCCAACACCATAGTTCAAAAGCATCAATTCTTCAGCACTCAGCTGTCTTTAGAGTCCAACTCTCACATCCATACATGACCACTGGAAAAACCATAGCCTTGACTAGATGGACCTTTGTTGACAAAGTAATGTCTCTGCTTTTTAATATGTTGTCTAGGTGGGTCATAAGTTTCCTTCCAAGGAGTAAGCGTCTTTTAATTTCATGGCTGCAGTCACCATCTGCAGTGATTTTGGAGCCCAGAAAAATAAAGTCAGCCACTCTTTCCACTGTTTCCCTATCAATTTGCCATGAAGTGATGGGACTGGATGCCATGATTTTTGTTTTCTGAATGTTGAGCTTTAAGCCAACTTTTTCACTCTCCTCTTTCACTTTCATCAAGAGGCTCTTTAGTTCTTCACTTTCTGCCATAAGGGTGGTGTCATCTGCATATCTGAGGTTATTGATATTTCTCCCAGCAATCTTGATTCCAGCTTGTGCTTCCTCCAGCCCAGCGTTTCTCATGATGTACTCTGCATAGAAGTTAAATAAGCAGGGTGACAATATACAGCCTTGATGTACTCCTTTTCCTCTTTGGAACCAGTCTGCTGTTCCGTGTCCAGTTCTGACTGTTGCTTCCTGACATGCATACAGGTTTCTCAAGAGGCAGGTCAGGTGGTCTGGTATTCCCATCTTTTTCAGAATTTTCCACAGTTTGTTGTGATCCACACAGTCAAAGGTTGGCATAGTCAATAAAGCAGAAATAGATGTTTTTCTGGACCTCTCTTGCTTTTTCAATGATCCAGCGGATGTTGGCAATTTGATCTCTTGTTCCTCTGCCTTTTCTAAAACCAACTTGAACATCTGGAAGTTCACAGTTCACATATTGCTGAAGCCTGGCTTGGAGAATTTTGAGCATTACTTTACTTAAGTATTTAGTCGTTGAACAAACAACAACTTTATGTAACAGAAAGGATGGCAGAGGATAAGATGGTTAAATAGTATCACCGAGTCAATGGACATGAATCTGAGCAAACTCTGGGAGATAGTGAAGGACAGGGAATCATCACATGCTGAAGTCCGTGGGGTTGCAAAGAGTCTGACACAACTTAGAGACTAACAATAACAACAACTATATTCTCAGTAGTGAAATGCTTTGAAAACATGCAAAACATTGCTTAAATTTACCACTGTCTCAGAATTCTTTGTCCATCAAACTCTCTCTACAAGAAAAAGGCAAGAATAGCAATAATAGCCATAGATTAAAATTCTGTGATGCAAAATAGGAGCTCTGCAAAATTACTGGTAAAGCTGATGATAGATTCAGCTCTCCCTATTTTCCCTCCAGAGCATTATGTAGTGAAGTGATTGCATCTGTTGACACAATGTGCGTCTGTCCCTCCTCCGGAGTGAATAGAACCCAAATCAATTCACACTGTTGCCTTAATAGCTCTAAAATTATAATTGCTATTTAATCACTATTAAATTGGACTTGGCCTTGATTTCTTGGCAAGTTTTATTTCATTGGAAGTTAACTAAACTTCTTTCTTTTTTTATTACTTTCTATCAAAGATTTCTTTCTAAAATGACAATATGCAAAGTATCATTTTTAAAAATAAAATTATGACTACAGTGTAAGGAAAGTAGCATTATAGTTAAGCACCCTTTTTCACTCAACTGAAAGAATGTTATCATTCAGCATCATAAGCATCTAAGACAAGTGCAATAGTAATGAAAATCTTTCCCAAGTACAAATTCCCTTTTGCAAGGCAAAATCAACTTCACTAACATGTAATATGTAAATTATGAAGCTGAAATATATCTCACATTTGTGCTTAAAGTATATACAATTTCTGCTTTAAAAAACACATATGTTGCTACTAGCTTTCTTGGTACCCACCTTCTTACAGCCAGCATAGAGAAAGAATTGTACTGTGCTGTACTGCACTAAATCACTTCAGTCGTGTCCAGCTCTTTGCAACCCCATGAACTGTAGCCTGCCAGGCTCCTCTGTCCATGGGATTCCCCAGGCAAGACTACTGGAATGGATTTCCATACCCTTCTCTGGGAGTTCCCAACCCAGGGATCGAACCTATGTCTCCTATGTCTCCTGCACTGGCAGGTGGGTTCTTTACTGCTAGCGCCACCTGGGAAGCGAATAAGAAAAAAGAAAAATTGTGGTTTGATTGTGGTTTTCTGATACCTATTTAGGAGTAGTGAATCACACACATGTATTAATTTATTTTAGAATTAAGAGAGCTTTTTAATGGCATTAAACAATAAAGAATTAAACTGTAATCCTGACTGAATCTTTCTAACTTCTAGCCCTCAGTTTTCTCAACTATAAAATAATTTACTCTAAAATAATTTTGAAAACCTTTCTAGATCTAATATTTCAGTATGACACAGTAGTAACATGTCCTATTATGGGAGAAGTTTTAGACCACATTTGGAATAGGACACAAGACTACTCTCAAATGAACCAACCAACAAAGTAAAAACAGTGGCCTACTATGAGAATTCTATGGACAGAGGAGACTGGCGGGTTACAGTCCATGAGGTTGCAAAGAGATGGATACGACTGAGCCACTAAACACATACACACACACACACACACACACAAGAGCAACA
The DNA here is from genome assembly GCF_027580195.1 of Bos mutus. Classification (NCBI taxonomy): domain Eukaryota; kingdom Metazoa; phylum Chordata; class Mammalia; order Artiodactyla; family Bovidae; genus Bos; species Bos mutus. The sequence goes on along the minus strand of NC_091623.1, from coordinate 71,789,881 downwards.
TGATGCCAAATCACAACCCACCCACACAGCAAGACTGCTGTCCCCAAGCTTCCCTGAGGTAGGCAGAAAAGAGCTGAACCACTCACACTCTTAATTCTTCAGTTCCAATAATTATTATATGCATTGGTTGACAAGACTTGTACCAGAACAAGTATTTGTCAAGCAAGGAATATTTTAAAGCACAGTTTCCTAATTATAAAAGGTAAAGGAGCATTTTACCTTCTTTTCTATAATCTAAGACAACTAAAAGAAATGTTATAACTTTCTTTCCACTATGAACATTTTGGATTTTTTCACACCAAAACTTTACTGACAGTTGTGGTTTAAAAGGTTTGGTATGTCACCCCTGAGGAGACTGGAGTTCTGCTAATAAAACTTTCCTTCATGTGTCACTGACACATGCAACTGAAGCACTTGGGAGATAATTCTATATTTAAGAGACAGAAGAAGTTGAACTAAAATACGCATATTGAGAAGCACTAGATGGTAAATTATTTGCCCAGATTCTGTAGCTAGAAAACTGGAATTAGCTAGTGCCCTGGGCACTGATACATTAAAGTTTTAATATAAAAATTCTGCTTATGATTTTGCCCTGATGACTTCTTGTCACTCATATGCCAAAAAAAGGCCATATGGAAAAGCACACTAGGGCACAGGTGATAAGTAATTAACTATACCTCACTTAAAATCATTTTATCATACAAGGCAGAAACTCTGACTCCCAATGACATTAACTTACTTAAAATGAATAATACATGGCAAGGAATGGATCCCTGAAGTTCAGAAAAAGGATTTGACTCTTTATCACTGCAGACAAGGTAAGAGCAGTTCTCCTTCAAGAGTTGAGTTCCTAGTCCTAGATAGATGAGGCACAGAATAATTACACATAACTCCCAAAAGATTAAGGACATTAATTATGTTGCCTCATAAAAGATCAAGACTGCAGGAAGTGATTACAGCATTTAGCAATTGTCTGTAAATGTTCCTGCAAGGGATTTGATTAAATTTTTATGATATTCTGCAAGTTTTCTTCTTATTCATGTATTTGGAAAAAAATACTGACTATATAATGGGCTAATGGGAAGATGAAAATAAAGGAGGGAATCATTTTCATTCCTTTCTATTAAATAATTCCATCAATTTCTTAAGTATGTAATATATTACTTCATCGTTAAATATCTAGTATATTCATTTAAATATCATCAAGATTATTTTTTAATGGGCAACTACTAAGCAAAATCAAACTGAATACTAATCTCAGTTATAAAGTAACATGTTATCTTTGAATCCTGCATTGGCAAGTTTAAGCATATCTTAGACAATAATTTGAAGATTTCTGGAATGAATATTTTATAATGCTCACTTTGTTGTTCTAATATATCTTAACAGTTTACAAAGTGCTACATGATATGCCAGCAAATTTGGAAAACTCAGAAGTAGCCACAGGACTGGAAAAGGTCAGTTTTCATTCCAATCCCAAAGAAAGGCAATGCCAAAGAATGCTCAAACTACTGCACAATTGTACTCATCTCACATGCTAGCAAAGTAATGCTCAAAATTCTCCAAGCCAGGCTTCAACAGTACGTGACCCATGAACTTCCAAATGTTCAAGCTAGATTTGGAAAAGGCAGAGAAACCAGAGATCAAATTGTCAACATCCGCTGGATCATCAAAAAAGCAAGAGAGTTCCAGAAAAACATCTATCTCTGCTTTATTGACTAGGCCAACCTTTGACTGGGTGGATCACAACAAACTTGAAAATTCAAGAGATGGGAATGCCAGACCACCTGACCTGCCTCTTGAGAAATTTCTATGCAGGTCAGGAAGCAACAGTTAGAACTGGACATAGAACAACAGACTGGTTACAAATTGGGAAAGGAGTACGTCAAGGCTGTATATTGTCACCCTCCTTCAGGCTTCCCTGATGGCTCAGAGGGTAAAGCGTCTGCCTGCAATGTGGGAGACCCAGGTTCGATCCCTGGGTTGGGAAGATCCCCTGGAGAAGGAAATAGCAACCCACTCCAGTATTCTTGCCTGGAGAATCCCAGGGACGGAGGAGCCTGCTAGGCTACAGTCCACGGGGTCGCAAAGAGTCGGACATGACTGAGCAACTTCACTTTCACTTCACTTATTTAACTTATATGCAAAATACTTCATGAGAAACACTGGGCTGAATGAAGCACAAGCTAGAATCAAGATTGCCGGGAGAAATATCAATAACCTCAGATATGCAAATGACACCACCCTTACGGCAGAAAGCAAAGACGAACTAAAGAGCCTCTTGATGAAAGTGAAAAAGGAGAGTGAAAAAGTTGGCTTAAAACTCAACATTCGAAAATAAGATCATGGCATCTAGTCCCATTAGTTCATGGCAAGTAGATGGGGAAACGATGAAAACAGTGAGAGACTTTTATTTTGGGGGGCTCCAAAATTACTGCAGATGGTGACTGCAGCCATGAAATTAAAAGAAGCTTGCTCCTTGGAAGAAAAGCTATGACCAACCTAGACAGCATATTAAAAAGCAAAGACATTAATTTGCCAACAAAGGTCCATCTAGTCAATGCTAGGGTTTTTCCAGTAGTCAGGTATGGATGTGAGAGTTGGACTATACAGAAAGCTGAGTGCTGAAGAATTGATGCTTTTGAACTGTGGTGTTGCAGAAGACTCTTGAGAGTCCCTTGGACTGAAAGGAGGCCCAACCAGTCCATCCTAAAGAAATCAATACTGAATATTCATATGAAGGACTGATGCTGAAGCTGAAACACCAATACTTTGGCCACCTGATGCGAATAACTAACTCTTTTGAAAAGACCCTGATGCTGGGAAAAATTAAACGTGGGAGGAGAAGGCAACAACAGAGGATGAGATGGTTGGATGGCATCACCGACTCAATGCACAGGAGTTTGAGTAAGCTCTGGGAGATAGTGATGGACAGGGAATCCTGGTGTGCTGCAGTCCATGGGATCACAAAGAGTCAGACATGACTGAGCAACTGAACTGAACTGAACCATACCTCCTAGCTATCTCCTTGTCCTCATGAATAAGCTAAACTCAATGCAGATGTTAAGACTCACTCTCTCAGCTTCATACCATCCAATGCTTCAAGACCAGTTCAACCCAGGTGGTTATGGAATATACAAGTTAACAGTATATATAAATAGGATGAATTTATTACATTGCTTTGTCTTAAAGAAAGGTATGACACATGACATAAGGCAGAATATGACATTAGGCAGTGTAGAGCAAACCCAGATATGAGGTCTACAGAGAAGCTTATTAATATCACACAACACCTAGTACCCAGGGTAATAGCCGTTAGTTCATCATCACTAGAAACTATCATCAGAAATTCTAATATTTACTTAGAAAACTTTTCTTTTTTCATTTCAAGGTAAAACAGAAAGAATGGTTGTGCTTTCCTACCATCAGGTATATTGTTTGAATGTAAAAATATTGACACAGTTGTAGTTAACTCATTAAGCACCAATAAGTAAAAAGAAAATTTATTATTAGAAAAAGATACATTTTGTGTGATCATATTCCCCCACTCTAAACTGATATTGTTTTAGTAGAGATTGAGAAGTGACAAATGATAGTTATTTATTTTTGAGCATCTAGACACATATCATATCCAGCTTTGATTCATTATGACTGAGTTTTAGTACAATTATGTAACTCATTTTCTTCTTTATCAGAAAAAAAATTATAGAATGAGGCTTTAGTCAAACAAATAAACTGTCTTGGGGTTAGGTAAACAATTTCCACTTTAAATTGGATCAACGAAATGTCTGAAAAGGTCTTCCTCTTATAGCCTCAGTTGTACAGATATCTGTACAGATATTGTATCTTCTCTCTTTAGAGATAGTTATCCTCCATCTCAGGCTTCCCTGGTGACTCGTAAAGTCAGATAGTAAAGACCTGCCTGCAATGCGGGAGACACGGGTTCGATTCCAGGCTTGTTAAGACCCCTGAAGGAGGCATAACAGCCTCAGTTGTACAGATATCTGTACAGATATTGTATCTTCTCTCTTTAGAGACAGTTATCCTCCATCTCAGGCTTCCCTGGTGACTCATAAAGTCAGATAGTAAAGATCTGCCTGCAATGTGGGAGACATGGGTTCAATTCCAGGGTTGTTAAGACCCCTGAAGGAGGCATAACAACCCACTCCGATGTTCTTGCCTGGAGAATTCCCTGGGCAGAGGAGCCTGGCAGGCTACAGTCCTTGGGTCACAAAGAGTCGGATGTGACTGAGTGACTAAGCACAGCACAGTACAACAAAGGTAAAGTCAGTCTGGTATATTACCCGCAGGGGGTTAATCTAAAGAAATTAATCGCAAAGAGATTAACCTCAAATATCAGTGGCTGAAACTCCCCTAGAGAGCTGGTTACAAGGACAGTTTCTGCAGTTTACCCCGAGAGATTCTAATTCAGTAGATGTGGGGTTGGATTCAGGAATTTGGTTTTAATCTGTCCTTCAAGTTGCTGATTATTTGGGGGGCACACTCTGAGAAATATTTTTATTAAAAGCTGGATAACACCTGGATAATTCATACATTACCTATCTTCATATTATACACATAATTGCGTAGGTTAAGACTTGTTGATATATATTAAAATTATGGAAAATTTTTGTAGAAAGCATGGTAACCTATTCAATGTTTTCAGGCTTCAGCTTTCTTGTTTCTCTCTCATCCTGTGTGTGTGTGTGTGTGTGTGTGTGTGCGTGTGTGTACACACACTAATTGTTCATTTATTTATTGTTCCATTTACACTTTTTAACTTTAATTTTAACTTTCAAAATTATTAATAAGGAGCTTTGTGCTTTAAGAGGAACATCTGGTTTTGTGAGGTATTTGGGTATAGCTGACTTCCTATTAATCCCAATTGAAGTGACCCAGAAAGTACACTATAAAATGTAAAAATATGCATTGGAATGTAGGAAAAAGCACACTTATTAAATCTGAAAACTTCAAAAAGCCACTGTTACATAGTGGGAAGATGGAAATAGGCCAAGAATTGTATGTCCAAAACATGACAATTTAAGTGAAATGAATAAATTCATGGAAACAAAATTTACAAAGATTGGCTTAAGAAAAAATAGAAATTCTGAATAGTCCTATGTTTATTAAATAATTGTATAATGAAACATTTTTAAACAAAGAAAGCTTCTGGCACAAAAGACATTACCAATCAACTAAGAAATAATTTAAGATGAGATCAAATATATTTTAGTCAATCATTTTCAGAACAGAAAATGAGACCACTTGAATTCACAATACTATCATAACTTTGGAGAAGGCAATGACAACCCATTCGAGTACTCTCGTCTGGAAAATCCCATGGACAGAGGAGCCTGGGAGGCTGCAGTCCATGGGGTCGCTAAGAGTCAGACACGACTGAACGACTTCACTTTCACTTTTCACTTTGATGCACTGGAGAAGTAAATGGCAACCCACTCCAATGTTCTTGCCTGGAGAATCCCAGGGATGGGGGAGCCTGGTGGGCTGCCGTCTATGGGGTGGCACAGAGTCGGACGCGACTGAAGCGACTTAGCAGCAGCAGCCGCATAACTTTGATAGCAATCACTGAAAGTCCCATTAACAAATGAAATTTATAGGCAAATCTCTCCCAAGAGCGTAGGTACAAACATCTTAAACAGTGCATTAGTGAACTGATAAGATACAAAATGTGGGGGAAATGACAATGCTGCATTTATTTCAGGAATGCAAGATTATTTTAACATTTGAATTTAGGTATTTCATAACATTAATATTCTAAAGGGGAAAATTACATGATCATCCTAACTACCCATTCATAATAAAAATTAGTAGAATTAAGAGGACAAAGACCATTGCTAATATAATAAGGAGAATCCTTTGTAGAAAGAAATCTACATTGTACTTAAGGGGAAAATACTGAAAGCTTTCCCTCAAGAAATTGGCAATGAGTATGATTATTGCTCTTTCTAGACTGTAATGAAGATTGCAACCAGTGCCATAAAATAAAAAAAATAAATGATTGGAGAAGGAGTAATCTGTAGTTATTCACAGATAGATCCAATAGACAATTGTACATGCAGAAAATTTAAAAGAATTTCCAGAATGACTATGAGAAGTAATATGTAAATTTATTGTGGCTAAGAATTAGAAGGTCAATATTTTAAAAATCAATTTATTTCTGAATAATGTCAACAATGAAAATTTTAAAAATTTTAAGTGTTATTTTACATACATTCAACATAACAAATATCTAAGAACAAATCTAACAAAATATACATCAGATCTTATAAAATTATAAGACATTAATGAGAGAGATTAAAGAAGACCTAAATAATTGGAACAATATATCATATTAGTGACTTCAGACTTCATATTGTAAAGATTTTGGTTTTCTTCAAAGGGAATATAGATTAATTTCTGCACTCATAAAACTCCCAATAAAATTTTTCTGGAAATATTACAGTTCAGTTCAGTTCATTCGCTCAGTCGTGTCTGGCTCTGCGACCCCAAGAATCGCAGCACGCCAGGCCTCCCTGTCCATCACCAACTCCCGGAGTTCACCCAAACTCATGTGCATCAAGTCAGTGATACCATCCAGCCATCTCATCCTCTGTGGTCCCCTTCTCCTCCTGCCCCCAATCCCTCCCAGCATCAGGGTCTTTTCCAGTGAGTCAGCTCTTCTCATGAAGTGGCCAAAGTATTGGAATAAAGCAAGGAACCATGAACAGCTCTCTCAGATATCTCAACCAGAGTTTCAAGAGAGGACTAAAGTCTAATGCCCTAAAACTTCCATTTCATGAGTTATTAATAACTTCTCTCCTGTGCATCTAGAATGGTAACATATTTGAGAGAATTGATAAAATTTTTACTCAAATTATTTTTTTTCCCTCTATTCAGATGAGGACATCAATTGAGAAAGTCTGGCAGACAGTTTTGAAGAAACAGAACAAGGAATGATATCAGCAGATAATAAGAGTAGTTCTGAAACCACAGAAATTAAATCAGGGAGGGTACTGCAGGGAGAGATAAACAGGCTAATACAATAAAACAGAATGCCCTGAAACAAGCTTGTGCATTTATTGACCATTAAGGTATGACAGAGATGCCACTGAAGAATAGTAGAAAAGAATGATCTATAAATTCTGCTGGGTTAATTGGATGTCTATATATATCTTGTCTAAGGATAATTATAGACAGATGATGATGATGATGCTAGATACATAGATAATTTTACCCCTATTTTTCTTTGTTGACCAAAATCAATTCTACATGGTGTGTACATCTAAAGGTACAAGGTCAAAACAATAATACTTGTAGTAAGTAACACTAAGAGAATACCATAATTAACTTGGGATAGTTTTTAACAGAACTCAAAATTAACATGAATGGAAATTTTAATAAATTAAGCTACATTAAAATTAGACAGTCATATTCATCAAAAAAAAAACAAACAAACACTAAAAGTGTGAAAATACAAGCCACTGACAGGATATCTGCAATAAATATATACAACTAAAAAAGGGTCTGTCACACATGAAGAGATGTGTATTCCCTTTAAGAAAGAACTCACCCATTACTAAGAGTATGGGTAGCTGTCAGCTTTCAGCTATTAATACCTTCAGAGTCTCCTTCGGCTTGTGAACTGAGATCATGCTTTTTTCAGGGTCATGCTGACCAAGAATGTAGTAGCTCAGGTCATATTCTTCTTGGTGTGTGTGTGTGTATGTGTGTGTGTGTGTCTGTGTGTGTTAGTCGTTCAGTGGTGAGGTCCCTATCTAATCACTTTACAAGGTGTTACTCTTTAATAAAATTCACATGTTTCACTCTCAGTATCTGCTTCCCCAGAACACAAACTGTGATGAATTCATGAACGAACTACACAGGGAATTTATAAAAGTCAATAAGAAAAGAACAATTACTTTTTTAAGGGGCAAACTCATTTTAAAGTGGGCAAAAATATGAATAGGCATTTCATGGAGTAGGGAAAGGGGACACATACACTGTTGGTGGGAATATAAATTGGTACACCACTGTGGGAAACAGTACCAAGGTGTCCCAAAAAACTAAAAGTAGCACTACCATATGACCCAGCAGTTCCACTCCTGGGTGTATATCTGAAAAAATGGAAAACATGAATTCAAAAAGATGCACGCACCCCTGTTCATGGCAGCATTATTTACAGTTGCTGAGATATGGAAGCAACCTAAATGCCCATCAGTTCACTAGCCTTCTAATATTTCTCATCAGCAAAAATTTAGTCTCAACTATATTTTGTTAAATGCTAATATTTCTAGGTTTTAAAACATACTTTTTTAATCATTAGTAATGATTAAAGAAATCATATCTTACCTAAAGAATCTTCTATAGTCTGTGAGAGATAATCAGCTATGAATCGCTGATAAGTGAGAAACTAGAAGAGAAAACAAATGAAATAGAAATTATCATAAAAATGATTAAGTTCTTAGCAGATTCATTTGCACCTCTCAGAAATTTAATTTTTTTCAGATTTTCTAAAGATTCTGTAAATAACTTGAAAATCCAAGCATTTATACCATTTATTGATCACAATATTTATCCTGATATAGTATCATACCTAGCAATGCTGTAGAGATTTTAACATAACTTGCAATGACAGCCCAATCTTGTTTTACACTTTTTAAACTAGAGATTTCTAGATTTTCTAGAATATAGAAATATAGGTTTCTATATTTATACTAGATAATAAATACTTTTCAGGAGAATCCAGTTTTCATTGATATTATGCTGTACATTTTAATGTTACATGAAACTAAATTAAAAGATATTGTTTTCATTTACATAGAAATAGTCTGACATTATCAACAATAAAATTTAAATAAAGGATGGACATATGCCTTTTGAAGTTGAAAGTTATATTTCGTTAGATCATTTTAAATGTTTTAGTTTCTTAAAAACAAAGGAGGAATATGTCTGTCAGATTTAAATGCAAATATAGAACATTATGTTCAAATGATCCCTGAACATTCTTCTTACAAAATACTAGAAGATATATGTATACATCTCTCTCCTATTAGCATCAATTAAATTCGTAGGCTATTTCATTGATGACTTAGAAATGTCAGACTTGTTGAAAATAGAAAACGTTTTGAAAATCAGTAAGTCTGACAATATAAACAACTGGGTATCCTGGACCAGGAGGAAGTGTTGTATAATCATGTCAATAAAGTTGTAACCAAAGATTATGTTACATACATAATTATATATTCTTAGGTTGCTGCAAAAGTGATTGCGGTTTTACATTGTTGAACTTTGTCATTTGATATTGGAATACATTTTAAACAAATGTGGCTATATTATACATCATTTCAATGCATATTTCTCACTTTATTTTTTTGCTAATGACATATTACTTGTTATTTATTTTATACTTATTTTGTGCTACATGTGCTAAGTCACTTCAGTCATGTCCAACTCTTTGCCACCTTATGGACTGCAACCTGCCAGGCTCCTCCATCCACGGGATTTTTCCAAGCAAGAATACTAGAGTGGATTGCCATGTCCTCCTCCAGGGGATCTTCCCAACCCAGGGATCAAACTCATGCCTCTTATTCTCCTGCACTGGTAGATTCTTTACCATTAACACCACTGGAGAAGCCCTTGAGCCTAGTCATATGATTTAAAATTCATCATTAGAAACCACAATTACTTTTGTACCAACCTAATATATACTACATACTGTATATAGTGATATTTAAGATACTAGGATTTTCTGAAGAGTCATGGAGAGGTTGGCATTCTAGATCAAGGAAAATTAATGTGCAAATAAATGGTATAGTCTAGAAAATCTAGGCAATTCTAGATTGCTGCATAAAGTCTGGGATGGTATTCTTTGATTTTTCTAGGAAATAATAACCACAGTGTCAGTGAAAGAGCTGTTCATGTGTTTGACTGTGAGTGCTGGACTGGCTAGGAAAACAATGGTCATCAGAAGACAGCCACTGAAGTGTGAGATAATGAACAACTTGGTACTGTGTCTGAGAGTTAACACATCAGGTTTACCCTTGGCTGAATTTGAAGACATAAATTAATACTCACTTTAAAAAAATAGAGTTATTTTTTTCTTTCATGTAAAGCAAGTCCAGAAATAGACAGCCCAGAGCTGATAAGAACAGTCTAAGAATCAGGGAACCAGTCTCCTACTCTCTTGTCCGTCAATCATCTTCAACTCATGCTTTCCTTCTGATGGTTCAAAATGGTCCAGGTATCACATTTGTTGTCAAGCCAGGAAGAAGTAGGAAACAGAGTAATCTCTTGCCCCAACTCCCTTTAAGGACAGTTTTACACAAACTTTTGCTTATCTCTTATTGATCAGAACTGTCATTTGGCTAAGAGATATGAAAATCTAGAAAAAAATATTTCTTCGGGGACTTCCTTGGTGGTGCAGTGGATGAGAATCCACCTGCCAATGCAGAAGATTGACCCCTGGTCCAGGAAGATTCCACGTCCCACAGAATAACTAAGCCCATGAGACTATGTGCCGACAGCTATTGAAGTCTGTGCACCCTGGAGCCTTTACTCTGCAACAATAGAAGCCACTGCAATGAGAAGCCTGAGCAGCTCAAAGAAGACTAACCCAACTCACCACAACTAGAGAAAGCACATGGAGCAACAAAGATCCAGTGTAGCCAAAAATCAAATTAATTAAATTAATTAAAAATATTTCTTCTAGATACTTATGTTTACCACAAGTCATGGGTTTTATGCTTAAGGTGAAGGAGAAAAGTATTGGTTGCTAGGTAACTAGCAATCTTTTCTATGTTAGTATTTAGCATTTTAGAGATAGAGCCTTTCTGGATGATGATAATGTTCAGGAGTCTGCTAGTCATCCTAGAGAGGTGGGATGAGGTGTGGGGTGGGAGGGAGGTTCAAGAGGGAGGGGACATATTTAGGCTCAAGTGGTAAAGACTCTGCCTGCAATGTGGAAGACCTGGGTTCGATCCTGGGGTAGGGAAGATTCCCTGGAGGAGGGCATGGCAACTCACTCCAGTATCCTTGCCGGGAGAACCCCATGGACAGAGGAGCTTGGCAGGCTACAATTCATGGGGTTGCATTGAGTCAGACATGACTGAGAGACTAAGCACAGCACAGCACATTGCAGAAACCAACACAAGACTACAAATAAATTATCTTCCAATTAAAAATAATTTTAAAAAAGAAATTACTCAGGATAATAGTAGGATTTGCAAAGAATAGGTACCAAATCCATTTCAATATCCCCACTGAATTTTGGGAGAAAACTGAATGTCAATTAATAACTGCATAATCATAGAGTGTGAATTTTCACTGGTAGGGTGATTGTGTAACAGGATAAGAGAATCATGATATAAAGTTAGTAGGCTTTTAACTTTATCCGTCCAAGTCAGGGATGCAGAAGGTAGGGGGAAATTAAGAGCTATGGCCAACACTTGAGTGAAAGAGTGTAGTTCTACAGCTTTGAGTTTTAATTACAACTTTGTCATTCACAAATTTTGTGATTATTGGCAAGGAACAAAACCATCTTGTTTCCTTGTTTATGAATTGGGAATAATTTCTATCTCAAAAGTGTATGGTAAATATTAAACAAAATAACATTAAAACATTGCTGGACTCATAGATTCTCAAAAACATTAACCACATGCTCTCCTAAATCCTACATTCTCCAATCTTTCTGTAACAGGAGATTATAGACTTTTCTAGAAAACTTTAGGACAGAAAAGAAGAGTACCATAGATTGAAAATACATTAAATAAACTTCAGTTATGAAAGTTTATATTAGACATAATTTATAATGAATGGGGACCCTCTGTTAGGTCATAAGTACAAAAAACAAGCCACTTGTTTTTCTTAGTACTCTGTACTAGACATTAGGGGAGAGGATGCTGTGTGTCTCAATGCCAGGCATGAAAAATAAGCAAATATCCTCCCAGGATGCCACTTTGCTAAAAGCCTACCATATGTCCACAGAGCAGTGGAGCATTAACAGCACATCTCATTTTAGATCTCCACTTGACAAGCCCAATGTAAAAGCAAGGGTGAGTTTACACTACACATGCTTATCTAATTTCCATTACCGCTAATCATGTGCACACAGCAGGAAGCCCAGAGCTCTTCAGAATGAGGCTTACTTTTTAAGAGACAGATTATGAAAGTCAGTGAATTTTCACATTTCTTACATTAATTAGCACTTTATATAACTGTGGATATATTATTTCATAACCTTAACTGTTAGTTGTGGCCACATACCCTCTACATGCTTTGAAAAAATAACATCATTTTTAATCTATTGCCTGGAAGGACCTGTAGACAGTCTGTCTTCATAAAAAACCCTCCAAGCCATTTTCTGAATTGCAGAGTAGAAACACTGTCTTAAGGCGAAGAGGCACCAGTGAAAGGAATGAAATATTTACATAAAAAGAAAAACCGTCCACTATGTTTCTATTTGAATTTTACTAAACTAGAGCATGCCCTTTTTTAAAGGAGATAAGGAAACTTTAAACAGCCTTCCAGGTGATTTTCTATTTTGATCTTTCTGATAATACAAGGAAGTATTTACGAAATTCTTCAGCCACAACAGCACAATACCTGACATTATAGGATACGCTACAAACACATTTCTCTGTGCAATTTCCCCCAGGATTTTTATAAGGCAAACAAAAGTGAAATTGAATAATTTTTTTCAGTATTTCACCCTGGATTATATCTTTTTAAAGCGTTTAAGAGTACAGAATATTGGAGAGGAAGTGTATTTTGATAAGATATGAGAACACATTGTCAAAACTGCAGAGCTTCACATCATCCCTATATTAAACCAACTAGAGTGTATTGTTTCCACCAAATCTGCCTATATTTTAAAGAAACCCATTTTCCTGTGGAATATCCCACAGTAAAATAAAATTTCTTCCACACCACTATACAGGTAGCAAAGTAAGCCAAAATCCAATACTTGGAGATATATAGAGTTTACATTTACCTCTTTATTCCTAATTGACTGAATATGCCATCTTAATGTTATCCAGGTCCCAATTCAACTGACAATCTCTGAAAATTGCTAATGTTACTCTGCTTTCTGCCAAATGATCTTTTGTTAGATTTCCAGTCTGTGGAAGTTCTTCTTGAGGTTTCATATTTTCAGCCTCTCCTTTTAAAATTGTATCATCGGGGGTGTTTGAAGCATTTTTATGCAGGGAAAACTTGGCCAAATGTTGCCTTTAAAGAAAATTTTCCTAAGAGTGTGCTCTCAATCAAGTGAAGCGTGATTACTACATTCAGTTCACAGGGAGGGTAAATAAGTGCCACAGGGGAAAGAGGATAGACACAGGTTCAAGTTCACGCACAGTAAGGCTTGAACAGCTTTTCTTCATAGCGTTGTCCTTATTCTCTTCAATTACACATGATTTCATCTCCATCATCCTCCAAATGGAAAAATACCAAAGACAAAAACAACATGCTTTGTCTTATTTAGCTGGTTAAGTCTTTCTATTACTGTCACCAAATGATTGTATGGAAATCTCAATTCAAAAGCAGGTTAATTGTGAATATAAAACTGACCCCAAAACTTCAATTAATTATAGCAGTTGAACTTTTTCTTTAAAAGATTCAGAAGATGCACTCCTAAATACTGAGAGAGCATCTCTAAAACCCTCTAATCTGCTAGGGGACAGACACATAAGTATCTTGTAAATGGTGGGGAGGGTGGGGCGGGGGGAGGTATTTCCTGGAACAGCATTAGGACTATTCCTAGAACTGTCCAGCAAAGCATTCTCCTATCACAGTCAGCAAAAACAAGTCCAGGAGCTGACTGTGGCTCAGACCATGAACTCCTTATTGCCAAATTCAGACTTAAATTGAAGAAAGTAGGGAAAACCACTAGACCATTCAGGTATGACCTAAATCAAATCCCTTATGATTATACAGTGGAAGTGAGAAATAGATTTAAGGGCCTAGATCTGATAGATAGAGTGATTGATGAACTATGGAATGAGGTTCGTGACATTGACAGGAGACAGGGATCAAGACCATTCCCATAGAAAAGAAATGCAAAAAAGCAAAATGGCTGTCTGGGGAGGCCTTACAAATAGCTATGAAAAGAAGAGAAGTGAAAAGCAAAGGAGAAAAGGAAAGATATAAACATCTGAATGCAGAGTTCCAAAGAATAGCAAGAAGAGATAAGAAAGCCTTCTTCAGCGATCAATGCAAAGAAATAGAGGAAAACAACAGAATGGGAAAGACTAGGGATCTCTTCAAGAAAATCAGAGATACCAAAGGAACATTTCATGGAAAGATGGGCTCAATAAAGGACAGAAATGGTATGGACCTAAAAAAAGCAGAAGATATTAAGAAGAGGTGGAAAGAATACACAGAAGAACTGTACAAAAAAGATCTTCATGAACCAGATAATTATGATGGTGTGATCACAGACCTAGAGCCAGACATCCTGGAATGTGAAGTCAAGTGGGCCTTAGAAAGCACCACTACGAACAAACCTAGTGGAGGTGATGGGATTCCAGTTGAGCTATTTCAAATCCTGAAAGATGATGCTGTGAAAGTGCTGCACTCAATATGCCAGCAAATTTGGAAAACTCAGCAGTGGCCACAGGACTGGAAAAGGTCAGTTTTCATTCCAATCCCAAAGAAAGGCAATGCCAAAGAATGCTCAAACTACCACACAATTGCACTCATCTCACACGCTAGTAAAGTAATGCTCAAAATTCTCCAAGCCAGGCTTCAGCAATACGTGAACCGTGAACTTCCGGATGTTCAAGCTGGTTTTAGAAAAGGCAGAAGAACCAGAGATGAAATTGCCAACATCTGCTGGATCATGGAAAAAGCAAGAGAGTTCCAGAAAAACATCTATTTCTGCTTTATTGACTATGCCAAAGCCTTTGACTGTGTGGATCACAATAAACTGTGGAAAATTCTGAAAGAGATGGGAATACCAGAACACTTGATCTGCCTCTTGAGAAATTTGTATGCAGGTCAGGAAGCAACAGTTAGAACTGGACATGGAACAACAGACTGGTTCCAAATAGGAAAAGGAGTTCGTCAAGGCTATATATTGTCACCCTGTTTATATAACTTATATGCAGAGTACATCATGAGAAATGCTGGACTGGAAGAAACACAAGCTGGAATCAAGATTGCCGGGAGAAATAGCAATAACATCAGATATGCAGATGACACCACCCTTATGGCAGAAAGTGAAGAGGAACTAAAAAGCCTCTTGATGAAAGTGAAAGTGGAGAGTGAAAAAGTTGGCTTAAAGCTCAACATTCAGAAAACGAAGATCATGGCATCCGGTCCCATCACGTCATGGGAAATAGATGGGGAAACAGTGGAAACAGTGTCAGACTTTATTTTTCTGGGCTCCAAAATCACTGCAGATGGTGACTGCAGCCATGAAATTAAAAGACGCTTACTCCTTGGAAGGAAAGTTATGACCAACCTAGACAGCATATTCAAAAGCAGAGACATTACTTTGCCAACAAAGGTTTGTCTAATCAAGGCTATGGTTTTTCCTGTGGTCGTGTATGGATGTGAGAGTTGGACTGTGAAGAAGGCTGAGCGCCGAAGAATTGATGCTTTTGAACAGTGGTGTTGGAGAAGATTCTTGAGAGTCCCTTGGACTGCAAGGAGATCCAACCAGTCCATTCTGAAGGAGATCAGCCCAAGGATTTCTTTGGAAGGAATGATGCTAAAGCTGAAACTCCAGTACTTTGGCCACCTCATGCGAAGAGTTGACTCATTGGAAAAGACTCTGATGCTGGGAGGGATTGGGGGCAGGAGGAGAAGGGGACGACAGAGGATGAGATGGCTGGATGGCATCACTGACTCGATGGACGTGAGTCTGAGTGAACTCCGGGAGTCGGTGAGGGACAGGGAGGCCTGGATTGCTGCGATTCTTGGGGTCGAAAAGAGTCCGACAAGACTGAGAGACTGATCTGATCTGATCCAATAACTGACAGTCAATTCACTGAACTTCCACAGTTGACAAAATGTGAATGCAGGTTGAATGAACATGTTAACTCTATCATATTACAGGGTGAGTGGAATAAGACTTTCCACTCTTTTTATGAATGAATAAAACACAATTGTGGACTAGCAAGACATTCTTCTTAAATTGTATAAGTGCAAAATAAAAAAATTTTAAGAGGCCTTGAATTGGTTCAACTGGCTGGTTATTATAGACAGAGTGGGATTAGCTGTTGCTTCTTTTTAAATGAATTAAGTAAACACTCCTTAATTGTTCGGGGTCACAAATTAAGCTTCTGGAAGAAGAGTAAACAAGCCACTATATATCGTGTAAAGATGCTTCATTAAAGGGACAGCCAAGCTACCTGGTTTTACCCTACCCTTTGACTCATATTACTGAACCAGAGAGCTGCCAGCCTCTCCCTTGGGGGATAGCCATTAAACTGCTGGCTAAGTGGCAGGAAGTACACTATAAATAATCTTTCCTACATACTTCTTCCCTGCCTCTTTAACAACCCTAGAGTGTTAATAATTTTGGGAAACAAGAAAAAAGGGAAAAAAAGTTTAAAAATTAATGTGATACCTAAAAATATAATTTATATTTCATTCATATAAGCAGATTTGCAGAAAAAAAACTACAGTTTTTTTTCCTCTACTTTTGTACTAAATGAAATCTGTCACATGAATTTATTCATCCTGTCTACCTATTAGATATTACTGCTTCTTTAAAAAAAAAAAAAAAGCATTTACTTAGCTGAAGTTCACAAATCCCATTCACGTTTCAGCAAAAGCTTAAAAGTTTATCCTTTTGTGTGAGTCTTGTAATTCTTTTTTTTTTTTTTGGCCATCCCCTTGTGGATTGAGGGATCTCAGTTTCCTCATCAGGAGTCAAATCCATGCTCTCTACAGTGGAAGCACAGAGTCCTTACTACTGGACAGTCAGCAAATCCCCTGTGTCCAGAAATTCTGACACTGGCATCAAACAACCAAAGCCTGGAAGTCACTTTTGCCACTTCACTTACCCTTACATCTAACTCCAACCTTCCTTCCATTTCCACTGAGGTTACTCTCATTCAGACTTCTCGAAGTTTCAGTAACACCTCCACTGCAACTTCTCTGACTGATTCCTCACAAACGCATTGTGTACATTCATAGGACAGTAGCTTTTTCTTGTCCTGCTTCCAGTACACCCCCGGCTCAAATGACTTCAACAATTACTGAACATCAAAATGAAGTCCAAGTACTTTGGTAAGTATTCATTAAAGGCATTCAAATCCACACTCTGTTCTGACCCCAACTTCTCCCATACTTTTTCCCACTGATTCCCCTCAAATCATGCCATGATTCTGACAATTAGATGGCTGTCTTGGATCTTCCCTGGAAACTCTCCTTCTTTTGCTGAGTCCACTGTATTCACTGCCAAGATTTTTACCTGAGGTCAACATCCCCAATAATGCCGTAAACTAATCCCTTGCCAATTCAACCTAGTAACCTAGCTCCTTTAGATCTCTGCTCAGATTCCATCTTCTCAGGGAACACTTTGTTAAAAATTCAGAGTAGATTAGGTCTTCTACTTCATATTCTCCTGACATTGTGCTTCTCCTTTGTGGTGTTCATAAGCATGTATGATTAAATACTTGCATAATTACTGGTCTACTTCTGTTTCTGCTACAAGACAGAAAGCTCCATGAAGGTAAAGACTGGTATCTATTTTTTCTCTATATTAATAGCACCTGGGTATGCAATCATTCCCCCTTCTTACTTCCTATGTGCAAAGTTTCTATTCCTATACTAATGCACAACTGTGCTAAGTCACTTCAGTTGTGTCCAGTTCTTTGCAACCCAATGGACTGTAACTCACCAGGCTCCTCTGTCCATGGGATTCTCCAGGCAAGAATACTGGAGTGGGTTTCCATGCCCTCCTCCAGGGGATATTCCCGACCCAGGGATCAAACCCACTTCTCTTAAAGTCTCCTGCATTGTCAGGTGGGTTCTGTACTACTAGAGCTACCGCCTCACTTCTCTTGTCACTGCAGTAATATGCCATGATAATGTGTATATGTATCTTATCTGCAGTTTTCTTGCTCCGTTTATCTTTGTCTCATTGCAGCACCTTGCACAAATCTGTGCAGCTAGCATTCAATCTTTGTTCAATCTACCAGAGTGGAAAAATCATAAAATGAGTGTTTTTACACACTGTAAAACCCACATGTAAGAGCTGACCTTTGACAGATTGGGATTATTAGCTCTGACTTCAGATAATCAGTATAAATTCTTATCTAAGTGAGAATAAATGAAGTCTACATTTTTTGCCATTTCATTAAAGGGAAGGTCTTAAACCCTAAACTAACCATTTCTAAGTAAATTCATTTTTATTTTTATTGTGTTTACCCTCCAAATAGAGTTTATTTCACATTTGTGTAGTTCAAATTCTTTTCATTCAAAGTCAATTAAACTCTTTTTGGCATGTAAATGTACTAGGCTTCTTCACAGAGAAATATGTCAGTTTGCTAAAAGGCCAAATTTTTTTCAGCAACATGTGGGTCTTCTCATGTCAAATCACCCCAGCCAGCTTTTCTTAAGGCTTGGCAATGTGCCAGCAGCTCTAGAATTTCCACAGAAACTCACCAATTTCTACTGGAAATACAGCATCATGATTCAGTGTACCTATGGGACTAGTCTTAAATGTATAGTTTCATAATAAGCGTACTATTTTATTTAAAGCCTATGTCCATTTGGATTGGCTTGAATGGAAGCTAATGTAGACTGCATGGAACATATTCTTGTACCACCAACTGATGGTACTGCCAGATGGGTCAAGAAAGACCTCATATTACTATACTTAGAGACAAATTTTCATATCGCTTTAGAAACAAAAATTAGACAACCATTTTTCCTTAACTTCAGGAATAATTCACAGATATAATTGTACATATTTAAAGTGGACAGCACAGTTATTTGATGTACACTGTGGAATGACTACCAATATTGAGATAATTAACACATCTGTCTTCACATAGTTAACGTGTGTGTGTGTGTGTGTGCGTGCGTGTTTGGTGAGAATGCTTAAGATCTACTATCAAGTATACAATGCCATATTATTAACTACCATTATCATGGTAGTTCCTCATTAGATCCTCATAACTTCTTCTTATAACTGGAAGTTTGTGTTGTTGTTGTTCAGTTGCTAAGTCATATCTGCCTCTTCTCGACCCCATGGACTGCAGTATGCAAGTCTTCCCTGTCCTTCACCGTCTCCCGGAGTTTGCCCAAGTTCATGTCCACTAAATCAGTGATGCCATCCAACTGTCTCATTCTCTGTAGCCCTCTTCTCCTTCTGCCTTCAATTTTTCCAAGCACCAGGTCTTTTCCAATGAATCAGCTGTTCGCATCAGGTGGCCAAAGTATTGGAGCTTCAGCATCAGTCCTTCCAAAGAACATTCAGTGTTGATTTCCTTTAGGATTGACTGGTTTGATCTCCTTGCTGTCCAAGGTACTTCCCAGCACCACAATTTGAAAGCATCAATACTTCAGTGCTCTTCCTTCTTTATTGTCCTGTTCTCACATTTGGACATGACTACTAGAAAAACCATAGCTTTGATTATACATACCTTTGTCAGCAAAGTGATGTCTTTGCCTTTTAACACACTGTCTGGGTTTGATGACAAAGAAGCTTTCCTGCCAAGAAGCAATTGTCTTCTAACTTCATGGCTGCAGTCACCATCCATAGTGATTTTAGAGCCCAAGAATAGGAAATCTATCACTGCTTCCACCTTTTCCCCTTCTATTCGCCATGAAGTGATGGGACCATATACCATGATCTTAGTTTTTTTAATAGTGAGTTTTAAGCTGGTTTTTTCACTCTCCTCCTTCACCCTCATCAAGAGGCTCTTTAGTTCCTCTTTGCTTTCTACCATTAGAGTGGTATCATCTGCATATCTGGAAGTTTTTAACCCTTTGACTACATCTCCCATTTCACCCTCTTCCCAGCTCCTGGCAGCTCTCTCTGTTTCTATGAAGGTAGCTTTTTAAAAAAGATTACACATATACATGATACCATATGATCCTGTCTGTCTCTGTCTGGCTTATTTCACTTAGCATAATGTCCTCCAAGTTTATCCATGTTATCACAGATAAGGGCAGAATTTTCTTCCTTATAATGGCTTATTAATATTCTATTATATATATATATATATATATATACACACACACACACACATCACATTTTTTTTAATCTATTCATCTGTCAAAGGACATTTAGGTTGTATCCGTATATTGACTATTGTGAATAATGCTGCAATGTGTGCAACACATAATGCAACATGTGTGTTGATATTTCTTCAAAATACTGATTTAATTTCCTTCAAAGGCAGTCATTCTTCATTCTTCTCCAACCAACAACCTTGTAAAGAGGGTTGTATGTTTACTAATAAAGAATTGGCTTTCTATTACACCTTGAAACAAACTGCTTATACAAAGTTCAAATTTCAAATAATTTGTTAACAACAATTGTTTCAGAACCATCCAAGGGGCTTCTCTGGTGGCTCAGATGGTAACGAATCTGCCTGCAAAGCAGGAGAACCATCCGAGTGTGAACCAGGATCTATCACATGTATAATTTCATGACAAGTGTCTCCTTTTATAAATAAATGAAAGTCTACTATTTCTTGAGAAGGAGTTTTCCTGATTTGCGTCAACAAATAACATATAGTAAATCATCTTATAAAATGTGTAGTTTCTCTCATTCTTTTCTACCTAATAAAATTTTTTGTAAAAGAAAAAGAAAACTTGATCAGTGCTGTGTGCATTCACTAAAGACTACTGCTGCTGCTGCTGCTGCTGAGTCGCTTCAGTCGTGCCCGACTCTGCCTGACCCCACCCACCAGACTCCCCCATCCCTGGGATTCTCCAGGCAAGAACACTGGAGTGGGTTGCCATTTCCTTCTCCAATGCATGAAAGTGAAAAGTGAAAGTGAAGTTGCTCAGTCGTGCCTGACTCAGCGACCCCATGGACTGCAGCCTACCAGGCTCCTCCATCCATGGGATTTTCCAGGCAACCAAGTTCAAATAAGAAAGAAAGGAGAGCTATGCAGAGATGTAGGCAGTGTCCTGCCCATAGTGATTATCTTTCCTATCCTTCTATCCTTCACCTGCCTCTTCAATCAGACTGCCCAAAGCAGTGCCCAATTAGGATATGTGATTTCTATTCAAGACAATTCTTTTAATTTAATGTACTTATTTTGATAATAATCTAAAATTTTATACACAGGAATATCCTGGATAGCTGCCTTATACTTAAGAGTAGCTTTATCATTTCAACAATTTTGCATTTGTCTATACTATCACAGTGAAACTAAACAGCTTCATTTGTTGAAGCTAATGACAAAAGCACAGATGTGGACTTAATATACAAACATTTTCATGCCAAATGAAGGTTAGACGGTTATCACTAAAGTTTCTGAAAACAATGGTTATGAAATTGTCTCAGTGAAGAAACATGAAGGAGATTTTGAGGTAGCTCTGAGCATATTGTGATACAGACATTCCAAACTTAAAGGAAACTGCCTTGTAGCAGCTGGTTTCATATATATGTTTTGAGCAATGATTAAGTTTCAGTAAACAACATCATCTGTCACAGGCAAGCAATGTTTTAAAATAAAAATATTATGTTCTCTTTTAGTTTTGTTTGCATTTGATTGGTAAGATAATTTTGAAGATTACGCAGGAGGGTTGTATGGAAATTATGGGAAACTACTCTCCACCCTTAGCTACCAGTTGACAGCCCCATTGGGAAGGAAAACAGAAACACAGTATTACTGTACTATTACATGTAATTTTCCATGTTGTTTTAAACCAAGAAACAAAAAATAGTGATCATGTTTCTATGCTTCCCCATCCAACAAACTTATAAAAGGAAGTAGTATATTTCTTATAAGCATAAAATGTTTGAACATTTTAAAATATTGAAAATCATGTTGAAGTGAAATAACTTTAAACTACTCTGAGGAGAGCTGTGATCATCTTTTTATCATTTAAGAGGCCATCCATGTCTCAACTTTGAGAAACACTGTTCTTATATACCCAGCATCCGTTGTCCTGTAATTGACTAAAAATTACTCTTTTCACTCTTGCCTTGAAAAACCATTCCTCTACTCCATGTGGTTCTAGGAGAACTATAAATCATGCTGCTATTTTTCCCTTATCCTAGGTATGGGCACATAACTCACTTTGGAACAATCAAAATTCTCTCTCCTAGGAATGTGAATATTGGATGGTGACATATAAAAGTTAGAAGACAGAACTGAGTTATTTCCAAGGAAAATGATTATGGGTCCTCACTGCCAAGATCACTGGAGAAACAGTGGGTTTCTGTTCTTTCCCAAAGCCTATGTTTTTGAACATTCATTTTCCATTATGAGTAATGCATTATGTGTCCTTTAAATTCCTTTTGTTTGTTGCTTAAGTTAATCAAAGTCAGTTTCTATTGGTCACCACCAAGAATCCTAATTGATTTGCTAACCTAAACAAAACAAATCCAAACTTACACAAACATCATAAAACCAAAAAGCACTAAAGAGTTGAGAAAAGGAATATAAAAGAAGAAAACAAGACTGTGCATAATATTTTGTTCCTTTCTTTGAGTTTGGATTCACTTAGTAATATATTTTAAAACTGGCATGTAGTCAGCTCTATATCACATATGACTAAGCGTTTCTTGAAAGTAAGACCAAAATCTTTGTCATGGTCTCTCTAACCTCTCACAAAATGCTTGGCATACATATTAGGTAGTCAATAAATATGTTCTGAACTGACAAAAGTTCACAGATATATGAATATGTCAACAAACAAAGAGCTTTTAAAATTCATTGAGTTTATTGTAGAGAGACACAAATGAGTTTTCCAGTCCTTAGAGAATGTTCTTTAGAAAGGTAATTATTGCTATCATGAACATCCTTCACTCGACAGTAAGCTCCTTTAAGTTAGAAAACAGTTTCTGTTTTTATATTTCCAGAACTCTAAAAGTGACTGGTACATAGCTGTCATCCAATAACTGTTTAATAAATTAATGTACATCAAAATTAGATACAACACTCTAGAATCTGCATGATATAAATTAATGTGACTTGATTTTGTAGACACTATTTGTATCTTACTCTGCTGCTGCTGCTGCTGCTGATGCTAAGTCACTTCAGTCGTGTTCGACTCTGTACAACCCCATAGACGGCAGCCCACCAGGCTCCCCTGTCCCTGGGATTTTCCAGGCAAGAACACTGGAGTGGGTTGTCATTTCCTTCTCCAATGCGTGAAAGTGAAAAGTGAAAGTGAAGTCGCTCAGTTGTGTCTGACTCTTCCTGACCCCATGGTCTGCAGCCTACCAGGCTCCTCCGTCCATGGGATTTTCCAGGCAAGAGTACTGGAGTAGGGTGCCATTGCCTTCTCTGATCTTACTCTAGTTTATACCTAATATTCTGCCCAAACTATCTGTATTACTCTTACAAAATTCTCTCCTTAAAGCTATCATGTGTGTCATGGAGTAGCACCAGTTCTTCCAATTATCTAACAATAGCTAGGTTTGAGGTCTGAGAGCACTATTAAATTGATTAGTAGCACTTATTTCTGTCAGAAGTACTGCCATTATCAACATCTTTATTAAGATATTCTCAGTCCTTTTTGCTGAACTAAAACTTTTGTGACCTAGGTTACTCTTTCACAGAGCTTTAAGAACCAGCTAGCCTTACACTTATCTATAATCCATCTGTTTCTCACTATCCTGATCCAAATGGGCCACCTTGATGAGATGCTCCACAGAGTGGAGACTTGGTCTTTTACATGTTCCACTTAAAAATGGATGTTGGTATCACTAATTATTAGAGAAAAAAAATCAAAACTACAATGATTTATCACCTCACACTGGTCAGGATGGCCATCATCAAAAAGTCTACAAAAATAAATGCTGGAGAGGGTGAGGAGAAAAGAGAACCCTCATAAACTTTTGGTTGGAATATAAATCAGTACAGCCCCTAAGGAGAACAGTATGAAGCTTCCTTAAAAAATTAAAAACAGAGTCACCATATGATCCAGTGATCCCACTCCTGGGCCTATCTCTGGAAAAAAACTGTAATTTGAAAAGACACATGCATCCCAGTGTATATTATAGCACTATTTATATTAGTTAAGACTTGGAAGCAACCCAAGTATCCACTGACAGAGGTATGGATAAAGAAGATGTGGTACACATATACAATTAAATATTACCAGCCATTAAAAAAAAAGAAGGAAATAAAGTCATTTGCAGCAACATGGATGGACCTAGAGGTTATCATTCTGAGTGAAGTAAGCCAGAAAGAGGAAGATAAATATCAGATGAAATTGCTTATATGTGGAATCTAAAAAATTGATACAAATGGACTTATTTACAAAGCAGAAATAGACTTGCAGACATAGAAAACAAATTTATGGTTACCGAAGGGTAAAGGGGTGGAGGTGCTTTCACATATTAGGAGCTCAATATATGAATTAATGAATGAATAGATAGATGGATGGATGAAATAATAACATTGTTCTAATACTGGTGGCTTTTTAATTATTGAACAGCATATATGGTAGGTATTATTCTACAGATATAAAAACCTCTGGAATCTTGGTATTCCAGAGGTTTTTATATCTGTAGAATAATATACCTCTTGGTATCATTATGATTGTATTCAAGAGGATTTTATGTCTGTACAATAATATTTACCAAATGTGCCATTTTATCATTAAAACACCACCAGTAATAGAGCAATCTGTGATTTTATTCTGGGCTTCCTGGTGGCTCATTTATTCATCCTTCCATCCATCCATCCATTCATCCATTCAAGCGAAGGAAAGAAATCCAGCCACATACTTTCCTCTTAAAAGAGGACTACATGCAAGATCTATTTTTTCTGTGGTTCTTCAGTTCAGTTTAGTTGCTCAGTCGTGCCTGACCCTCAGCGACCCCATAGACTGCAGCCTTCCAGGCTCCTCCGTCCATGGGATTTGCCAGGCAAGAGTATTGGAGTGGGGTGCCATAGCCTTCTCTGATTATAAGGAAAAGGCTGAAACATTACTTAGGTTTTATTTTCTATTTAAAAGCTATTTCAAAAAATATTAAGTAAATAATAGGAGGGTGGTAAATGGACAGGTCAAAACTTATAACTCTATAAGAATTACCTAAGTTTGAAAAACAGGAATTTTAAAATACTTGAAAGTTGACTATGCTCAAAAGAAGTATCAAGATTAGGTCAACCTAAATTACTATAACCAATTCATAGTTGTTATTGAAGTTCTAAAAAAATGAATAATTTGGTTCCATATTAGAGGATAATATCTTCAGGCATATCTCAAAGTTAAAGTTTTATTCAATGTGACATTATAAGCATTATCTTTTGCAAATCAAGCAAAAAAATAAAATATGTAACTTTTTAAATCATGTATAATATTTACAGACTTTTCTCCCACTCAACTATGTATTTTACTCTGTAAACAGAAAAATACCAAGACCCTGAAAAAACTTATAAATGCTTCTTAAAAGGCTTTCTAGAAATTTATTTGAGACAGAAATATTAGGAACCATGTAAAAGAAAGTAAAACTGAGAGTAGATTCCATTCCTGATGCTACACTGTAATAAAAATATGACAAAAGGCAGGTTCCATTTAATAGGTACAAAGGTAAACGTGGTAGAATTAATTTCTGAAGTCAGATTAGGTGAAGTTCTTATTTTGCCCACCCTCAGCTCCTTCAAATTCTGTGAATTTGTGAGTTTTTTAAATTTAGTAGAGGAAAATTAATAACATTAATTTTTAAAAATAAAATTCCTAAAACATGAATTATTTCTCATGAATTGTTTTTATTTTGGACATAAGCTCCCACTTTGAGACGTTCTTTTCAGGGAAAAATGCAAAGTTATAAATACTATGAATATAAAGCAAA
This sequence comes from Bos mutus, assembly GCF_027580195.1. Classification (NCBI taxonomy): domain Eukaryota; kingdom Metazoa; phylum Chordata; class Mammalia; order Artiodactyla; family Bovidae; genus Bos; species Bos mutus. The sequence continues at coordinate 71,763,939 of NC_091623.1, read as the reverse complement.
TATAGACTATATTAAATTATTCCAGATGCAAGTGCTTCAACGCCAAAACCCAAGAGGAGTGCAGCGCTGTGCGTCAGTTGTTCATTCATGTCCGACTCTTTGCGACCTCACAGACTGTACCCCACCAGGCTCTTCTGTCCATGGGATTTTCCAGGCAGCAATACTTGAGTGGGTAGCCATTCCCTTCTCCAAGGGATATTCCCAACACAGGGATTGACCCTAGTCTCCTGCATTTCAGACGGATTCTTTTGGAGCCACCAAGGAAGCCCCAAGAGTATCGCAATTCAAAAGCGAATAACACATACGTGATTCAACACCTAAAATTTGTATAGTTTAATGTATGTAGTGGTACTTCAATAATTTAAACTCACTTAGAAAAATGATAGAAAGATACGTAGTAAAACTGAAAGGAGAATTACAGAATTAGCTAACTACTGGTAATGGTGAGTACTGGCTGGAATAAATTTCATGCAAGTAAGCCAAAAATGACAAATAAAACTTTAAAACTCTCTGTCACAAAAATTGTGACAGACAGTAGCTGAGGGGCAAATTACAGAGCTGAGCCTCAGGCACTCCAGTTGGCTTGTAAGATTAATCATATATATGTCCAGTGAGACTCAGATGTATAACAGCTTCAATACAGCAAAGAGATTGGCAAGGTCACTAAGGCTAATTGTTAGAGAAATACAACATGTATACACAACAGTTGTCAGCAAAACTCCATCATCTTGATCTCTTGCTCACTATTCCCAGAGGAGTGGCCAGTGTGAAGAACTAAACGCAAAAGTTCTGTTGGCTCCAATTTATTTATTTAATCAAAGTAGTTGATTATAATTAGTTTCTGGTGTACAACACAGTGATTCAATATTTTTTACAGATAATACTCCATTTAACGTTATATTCTGGCATATAGTTTGTGCCTCTTACTCTCCGACCCCAGCCCCTCCCTCTTCTCTCTCCTCACTGGTAACCACTAGTTTGTTTTCTTTATATATTGCCAAGGTCCAGCCCCGGTGGATCCAGGGAATTCGAAGAGGGGACGGCATCAGCGAGGATCAGGAAACAATTGCTTAAGTAAACGTTAATTAAGGATATAAAGAGTGGTTAAATAAGGATAGCTCAGTGAGAAAATTTAGTGGAGAAAAGAGGCTGAATAACTTGGTTTACGTGGAAAGCTAATAAAATTCCAAAACAAGGAATTTTGCGTCACCTACGTAGGCCACAGGCGTCCTCCCGTTCTCCCGAAGGAGAGGAGACACTAAGGCCTCCCCGGTCAGATCTTAGAAGCCCAGGCAAAATTAGTAGGCTTGATGAACCTCCACGCCCCAGATGGAAAATTCAACCAGAAGGTGAGAGAAAGAATGACATGGGGAGACCAAGTTTCGGTGAACAAAGCCCGCACTTTATTTTCCAAAGTAGTTTTTATACCTTAAGTTGTGCATAGGGGATAATGGGGGAAGGGGTAGAGTCAGCAGTAAGCCAGGCTTTCTTCCTGCAAGCTTATCATATGCAAAAGTTTAGGTGATTTACATCATCTTCTGGCCTGGAGGCCTGTTAACATTTTAAGACCCTTTCTTCAGAAAACTTATTTTTCTCTAAAGCCTGACTAATCAGTCAGGCGCCACCCTCCAAAAGCATTAGATAAAGTTGCATTCCTATAGGGCAAAGGTGTGGTGGGCTATAACAAGAAAAAGAATTAACTCAAGGGTCCAAGGTTACGAACATTAAAGCTACTACTTACATTCCTATACACCAATTATATTAATCAATACACTGCCAGGGAACAGTAGGTAAGGGATATGGAAACTTAGCAGCAAACAATGGCCCAATTGAAAAACCCTTCACCAATACAATTTCTAATCAATCTTTTAACTGCTCAAAGGAATCTGTATTTAGACAGTTTAGAACATCTCATGCCTCTCACAGTTGGGAGGCTCTGAACAATCACATGTGGCCGGAAAAACCTATTCAGGCAGGCTAGAGGAGAAGGGGACGACAGAGGATGAGATGGCTGGATGGCATCACAGACTCTATGGACGTGAGTCTGAGTGAACTCCAGCAGCTGGTGATGGACAGAGAGGCCTGGCGTGCTGTGATTCATGAGGTCGCAAAGAGTCGGACACGACTGAGCAACTGAACTGAACTGAACTGAGAGGACTTCCAAAGGAGTTTGTAGGTTGAAACACTCTTGTCACGCCCAGGAACTTTATTAACTGGAGCTGTAAGTTAACTCTTTTTTCAGAGAGAGGTTGTGGGGGACAGCGCCCCGTAAAGTCAGAGGTGTAGGTGAGAGCACAAAGCGGAAAGTAGGCAGACTGGTTTTGGGGGTAGATGCTCAAGAATTTCCAGGGGGACTCCTGAGGCTCAATCCCGCCTTTGTGTATGCCAAGCCTCCTTCCTCATGACCTTTGCCACGGGCGGAGTTCCTCACACTGGCTCCCGGCAATATATGTCTGTTTCTGTTTTGTTATATTCATTCATGTGCTTTGTACTATATATTCCACATATAAGGAATAACACTCAGTATCAGTTTCTCTAACTTATTTCACTAAGCATAATACCTCCTAGGTCTATCCATGATTTTGCATATGGCATCATTTCTTTTTTTTTTTTTTTTCTTATAGTCAAGTAATATGTGGCGCTAGTGATAAAGAACTCACCTGTCAATGCAGGAGATGCGCATTGGATTCCTGGGTCAGGAAGATTCCCTGGCAAAGGGCATAGCAACCCACTCCAGTGTGCTTGCCTGGAGAATCCGATGGACAGAGGAGCCTGGTGGGCCACAATCCATAGTGTTGCAAAGAGCTGGACACGACTGAAGCAACTTTGCACATACACATTTCATTTTACATATATTTATATAAATGTGTAGTGTCTCTATATACATATACACACCACATCTTCTTTATCCATTCATATTTTGGTGGACACTTAGGTTACTTCCATATCTCAGCTATTTTAAATAACGCTGTCATGAATATTGGGGTGCTTGTATCTTTTCAAATTAGTGTTTTCATTTTCTTTGGATGTACACACAGGAGTGGAATTTCTGGATCATACAGCAGTTCTGTTTTTAGTGTTTTGAGAAAATCCACCCTGTTTTCCACAGTGATTGCACAAATTTACATTGCACAAATTTACATTTTGAACCAACAGTGTACGGGATTACTTTTCTTCACGTCCTTCACAACTTCTATTATGTGGAGATTTTTGATGATAGTTTTTCTAACAGATAGGAGGTAATAAATCATCCTAGTTTTGATTTCTCTGATAATTAGCAAAGTTCAGCATCTTTTCACACACCTGTTGACCATCTATATGCCTTCTTTGGAAAAATATCTATTCAGGTATCTGACTATTTAAAAATTGTGTTATTTTTTTATGTTGAGTTGTATGGGATGTTTATATTTTAAATATTAACCCTGTATTCATCATTATCATTTGCAAAGAGTTTTACACATTAGGTAGGTAATCTTTTCATCTTTGACAATGGTTTCTTTTGCTGTGCAAAATTTTTAAGCTTAATTAGATCCCATTCCTCAGCAATCAATGCAAAGAAATAGAGAAAAACAACAGAATGGGAAAGACTAGAGATCTCTTCAAGAAAATCAGAGATACCAAGGGAACATTTCATGCAAAGATGGGCTCGATAAAGGACAGAAATGGGATGGACCTAACAGAAGCAGAAGATATTAAGAAGAGATGGCAAGAATACACAGAAGAACTGTACAAAAAAGATCTTCACGACCCAGATAATCATGATGGTGTGATCACTCATCTAGAGCCAGATATCCTGGAATGTGAAGTGAAGTGGGCCTTAGAAAGCATCACTATGAATAAAGCTAGTGGAGGTGATGGAATTCCAGTTGAGCTCTTTCAAATCCTGAAAGATGATGCTGTGAAAGTGCTACACTTAATATGCCAGCAAATTTGGAAAACTCAGCAGTGGCCACAGGACTGAAAAAGTAAATTTTCATTCCAATCCCAAAGAAAAGCAATGCCAAAGAATGCTCAAACTGCCACACAATTGCACTCATCTCACATGCTAGTAAAGTAATGCTCAAAATTCTCCAAGCCAGGCTTCAGCAATACGTGAACCGTGAACCTCCTGATGTTCAAGCTGGTTTTAGAAAAGTCAGAGGAACCAGAGATCAAATTGCCAAAATCCGCTGGATGGAAAAAGCAAGAGAGTTCCAGAAAACCATCTATTTTTGCTTTATTGACTATGCCAAAGCCTTTGACTGTGTGGATCACAATAAACTGTGGAAAATTCTGAAAGAGATAGGAATACCAGACCACCTGACCTGCCTCTTGAGAAATCTGTATGCAGGTAAGGAAACAACAGCTAGAACTGGACATGGAACAACAGACTGGTTCCAAATAGGAAAAGGAGTACGTCAAGGCTGTATATTATCACCCTGCTTATTTAACTTATACACAGAGTACATCATGAGAAATGCTGCACTGAAAGAAGCACAAGCTGGAATCAACATTGCTGGGAGAAATATCAATAACCTCAGATATGCAGATGACACCACCCTTATGGCAGAAAGTGAAGAGGAACTAAAAAGCCTCTTGATGAAAGTGAAAGTGGAGAGTGAAAAAGTTGGCTTAAAGCTCAACATTCAGAAAACGAAGATCACGGCATCCGGTCCCATCACTTTATGGGAAATAGATGGGGAAACAGTGGAAACAGTGTCAGATTTTATTTTGGGGGGCTCCAAAATCACTGCAGATGGTGACTGCAGCCATGAAATTAAAAGACACTTACTCCTTGAAAGGAAAGTTATGACCAACCTACACAGCATATTGAAAAGCAGAGACATTACTTTGCCAACAAAGGTTCGTCTAGTCAAGGCTATGGTTTTTCCTGTGGTCATGTATGGATGTGAAAGTTGGACTGTGAAGAAGGCTGAGCACCAAACAATTGATGCTTTTGATCTTTGGTGTTGGAGAAGACTCTTGAGAGTCCCTTGGACTGCAAGAAGATCCAACCAGTCCTTTCTGAAGGAGATCAGCCCTAGAATTTCTTTGGAGGGAATGATGCTGAAGCTGAAACTCCAGTTCTTTGGCCACCTCATGGGCAGAGTTGACTCATTGGAAAAGACTCTGATGCTGGGAGGGATTGGCAGGCAGGAGGAGAAGGGGACGACAGAGGATGAGATGGCTGGATGACATCACTGACTCTATGGATGTGAGTCTGAGTGAACTCCGGGAGTTTGTGGTGGACAGGGAGGCCTGGCATGCTGCGGTTCATGGGGTCGCAAAGAGTCGGACACAACTGAGTGACTGAACTGAACTGAGGTCCCATTAGCTTATTTTTGTGTTTACTTCTTTTGCCTTAGGAGGAAGAACCAAAAAAATATGTTGATACAATTTATGTCAGGGAGTTATGTCAGGGAGTATTCTACCTATGTTCTCTTCTCCAAATTTTAAGATTTCAGGTCTTACATTTAAGTCTTTTGTCAATTTTATTTTTGTACAAGGTATGAAACAATGTTCTAAACTCATCCTTTTATGAGTCTGTCCAGTTTTTCCAGCTCTATTTATTGAAAAGGCAATGGCAACCCACTCCAATACTCTTGCCTGGAAAATCCCACGGACGGAGGAACCTGGTAGGCTGCAGTCCATGGGGTCGCAAAGAGTCAGACACGACTGGGCGACTTCACTTTCACTTTTCACTTTCATGCATTGGAGAAGGAAATGGCAACCCACTCCATTGTTCTTGCCTGGAAAATCCCAGGGATGGCAGAGCCTGGTGGGCTGCTGTCTATGGGGTCGCACAGAGTTGGACATGACTGAAGCGACTTAGCAGCAGTCCAGTTTTTCCAGCTCTATTTATTGAAAGACTGTCTTTTCTACACTGTATATTCTTGTCTCATTTGCCATAGATCAACTGACAATAAGTGTATGGGTTTATTTCTAGGCTCTCTATTCTGTTCCATTGAGCTATGAATCTGCTCTCATGCCAGCACCATGCTGTTGTGATTACTGTAGCTTTGTAGTAGAGTCTGAAGTTAGAGAGCATGATATCTCCAGCTCTCTTTTGTCTCAAAGTTGTTTTGACTATTTGGCATCCTTTTGTTTCCATACAAATTTCAGAATTATTTGTTCTAATTCTATGAAAAATGTCATTGGTATTTTGATAGGGATTGTACTGAATCTGTAGATTGCCTTTTGCAGTACAGTCATTGTAACATTATTAACTTTTTCAATCCATGAACTTGGTATATCATTCCATCTGTTTGTGTCATCTTCAATTTCTTTCATTAGTGTTTTATAGTTTCCTGACTACAAATCTTCTACCTTCTTAGCTAATTTATTACTATATATTTCATTTTTTGGATATAATTGTAAATAGGTGTGTTCTTTTAATTTCTCATCTGGATAGTTCATTATAAGAGTATAGAAAGCAACATATTTCTGTGTATTAATATTTTATCCTGAAACTTTACCAAATTCCTTGATGAGCTTCTGTAGTTTTTTGCTGGCCTCTTTAGAATTTTCTATTCTATGTATAATATCATGTCACCTGCAATTTACTTCTTTCTTCCCAACTTAGATTCCTTTTATTTCTTTTTCTTCTCTGGATGCTGTGGCTAGGACTTCCAAAAATATTTTGAATAGAAGTGGTGAGAATGGGTATCCTTATCTTGTTCCTAATCTTGGAGGAAATAATTTCAGCTTTTAATCATTGAGTATGATGTTAGCCGTGTGATGATCACAAATGGATGTTGAATTTTGGCAAAATTGACCTGTGAAGCTCCTTGATCCTCGTTGAACTTTTTTGATTACTGATTCAGTTTCATTGGGCTTCCCTGGTGGCGCAAACGGTAGAGTCTGCTTGCAGTGTGGGAGACCCAGGTTAGATCCCTGGGTTGGGAAGATCCCTGGGTTGGGAAGATCCCCTGGAGAAGGAAATGGCAACCCACTCCAGTATCCTTGCCTGGAAAATTCCATGGACTGAGAAGCCTGGCAGGCTACAGTTCATGGGGTCACAAAGAGCTGGACACGACTGAGCAACTTAACTTTCTTTCTTTCTTTCAATTTCATTACTGGTTATTGGCCTGCTTAGGTTTTCTATTTCTTCATGATTCAGTCTTGGAAGCTTGTATATTTCTACATATTTATTCTTTTCTTCCAATATTACTCCAGTTTGTTGGTGTATAACGGGTCATAGTAATCTCTTATTTTTTAAATTTCTGTGATATCAGTTATAACATCTCCTCTTTCATTTCTGATTTTCTTTATGTGAACACTTTCTCTTTTTTTCTTAATGAGTCTGGCTAAAGATTTGTAAATTTTCTTTATCTTTTCAAAGAACTATCTCTTAGGTTCATTGATTTCTTTTTTTATTTTCTATCTTACAAAATATCACTCTATTATGTCCCTCCTTTTACTAACTTTGAGCTTGGTTTGATCTTTTTTAGTTTCTTTAGATGTAAAGTTAGGTTGCTTATTTGAGATTTTCTTTGTTTTTTGAAGTAGGCTGGTATTACTATGTGGAGAAGGAAATGGCAACCCACTCCAGTATTCATGCCTGGAAAATTCCATGGACCAAGGAGCCTGGTGGGCTAAAATCCATGGGGTCGCAAAGAGTCGGACAGGACTGAGCAACTGCTTTTGTTACATCCCATACATTTTGGAAAATTGTGTTTATATTTGTCTCAGGTAGTTTTTTATTTTCTTTTTGATGTCTTCATTGACTCATTGGTTACTTCGTAGCATGTTGCTCAGTCTCCATATATTTGCGATCTTTCCAGTCTTATACTTGTAATAGATTTCTAGTTTCATATTGCTATGGTTGGAAAACATGCTTGATATGATCTCCATCTTCTTAAATTTACTGAGACTTGATTTGTGGCCTAATACATTAGCTATTGTGGACAATGTTCCATGTACACTTGGAAAAAGTTTGTACTTTCCTTTTTTTTTTGGATGAAACATTCTGTAGATATCTATTAAGTTCAGCTGATCTATTGTTTTATTTTAGACCACTGTTACCTTTTTAATTTTTCTGTCTGGATGATCTCTCTATTGATGTAAGAGAGGTATTAAAGTCCCCTACTATTATTATATCACTGTCAATTTCTCCCTTTGTGTCTGATGGTAATTTCTTTACAGATTTAGAAGCTCCTTTATTGAGTGATACATGTCAATGAGTCTTCTTGTATTGATCCCTTTATCATTATTTAAAGCCCTTCCATTTTTTTTACCAGGCTTCCCAGGTGGCTTAGATGGTAAAGAATCTGCCTGCAATTCAGGAGACCCAGGTTTGATTCCTGGGTTGGGAAGATCCCCTGGAGAAGGGAACGGCAACCCACTCCAGTAGTCTTGCCTGGAGAATTCCATGGACAGAGGAGCCTGACGGGCTACAGTCCATGGGACCGCAAAGGGTTAGACACAACTGAGCAACTAATAGACTTTTTAATAAAGTAATTTGTCTGACATGAGTATTTCTATCCCCCTTTCTTGTTGTTTCCATTCACATTACTATCTTTTTCCATCCCTTGACTTTCAGTCTCTGTTCTTCTTTCTGAACTACATATAGATGAGTTCTGTTTTGTTTTTTTTTTAATCCAATTAGCCACCCTATGTTTTCTGATTAGAGGATTTAGTCTATTGACATTAAAAGTAATTATTGATAGGTATATACTTATTGCCACTTTAGTACTTATTTTCCTGTTGTCTTTAAAGTTCTCTGTTCTCTTCATCTTATTTTTGTTTCTTCCCTTGTGGTTTGATCAGTTTCTTTTGTGCTGTGCTTATGTTCCTTTCCCTCTGATTTTTGCCCAACAATTGTAGGTTTGTGATTTGTGGTTAACATGCAGTTCATAAATGTTGACTTATAGTTATATCTACTTATTTAAATAGGTTTTCCTTTAAGTTCAAACTCACCCTACACTTGTTCTTAGCCAAAAGGCTGAGAAGTGATCAAACTCATTCTAAAAGTTCTACATTTTCATTCCTCTCCTCCACATTTTGGGGCTTTCATGTCATATTTTAAATCTTCATGCTTATTATTTAACAACTAATTGTTGCTTTTATATTTTTTTGTCTTTTAATCTTCATACTAGTTTATTTAAGAGGTTGATCCTCAGTATTTACCATATATTTACCTTTACTAGTGGGATTTTTCATTTCCTCTAGTTTCTTCTTTTTATCGCATTTTTTCAACTTCAAGACCCATTACTTCTTTTAGATTAACTTTAGTATTGATGAGTTCTTTTAGATTTTACTTATCTAAGAAGTTCCATATTTCTCCTAAAATTCAAATATAATCCTGGGGAGAGTAACCTATGTTGCAGGTTTTTCCCTTTCAGTAGTTTGAACATATTTATGCCTCCTTCTAACCGGCAAAGTTTCTGTAAAGAAATTAGCTAATAGCCTTATAGGGAATCCCTTGTATATGATTGTTTCTTCTTACTGACTTTAGAATTACATTTACCTTTAACTTTTATCATTTTAATTATATCTTGGTGTAGGTCCATTTGTGTTCATCTTGTCTAGAACCCTCTCCTTTTGTACCGGATTATCTGTTTCCTTCTTCAGGTTTGGGAAGATTTTGGTCATAATTTTATCAAATGTATTTTCAATCCTCTCCTCTTTCTCTTCTTCTGGGACATTTATAATGAGAATGTTGGTGTGCTTGATACTATCTCAGAGATCCCTTAAACTTTTTATTAACTCTTTTTTCTTTTTGCTGTTCTGATTTGGTGACTTCCATTTTCCTATATTCCAGATCACTTAGATGTTCTTCCTACTGCTGCTAAGTCACGTCAGTCGTGTCCGACTCTGTGCGACCCCATAGACGGTAGCCCACCAGGCTCCCCGCCCCTGGGATTCTCCAGGCAAGAACACTGGAGTGGGTTGCCATTTCCTTCTTCAATGCATGAGAGTGAAAAGTGAAAGTGAAGTTGCTCAGTCGTGTCCGACTCTTAGCGACCCCATGGACTGCAGCCTACCAGGCTCCTCCATCCATGGGATTTTCCAGATGTTCTTCCTAGTCTGCTATTAATTCCTCCTAGTGTGTGTGAGTGTGTGTGTGTGTGCGTGTGCATGTTTTAATTCCAATAATTGTATTCTTCTGATTTGACTGCTATTTTTTTTTATTTTCTAGTTTCTTGTCAAATTTTTTCACTATTTTCATCTATTTTTTCCTAATCCAGGTAGCATTCTTATTATTAAGGATTTGATTATCTGGTAAAATGTCTATTTCTATTTCATTAGTTGTCTTTTCAGGGGTTTTCTCTTGCTCTTTCTACTAAAATAAATTCCTTTGTCTTATCATTCTGCTTAACCTTTCTGTCTACGAAATTATATGAAGCAGTTATCTCTGGTGGTTTTGAATGGGTTTCCTTATGTGAGGCATCCCTATATAGCCCACATATGCCCAGTACTTTGATGCGAGAGCTGGAATTGGTGTGAACACGAGTCACATCTTTCCTCTGGGTATGCTGCCAGCTATCACCTTGGTGAGAAGTGGGGCTAGAAATGGAAGGACTGGCACTGGAGCCAGTTGCGAGCTGGGGCTAAACCTGCTCCTCAGTGGCTATCACCAACTTACCAGGAGCAGGGGTAGGTCCAAGTGGCATGAGAGAAGCCCAGAGGATCATGGCCAAGCAGGGGTGTGTTTTCTCTTCTCCTAGCACCTGTATCCTCACCCAGAAGAGGAACAGTGCTGGAGCAAGAGGGCTTGGTGTAGTTACTTGGTGCATGTCTGGGAACAGGCTGCAGAAATCTGACTTGGGTCAAAGCTTCTGATGTGTTGCTTCTATAAGTGCCAGTAATGGCTGGGCCCAGACAGCAAAGAATCTGCCTGCAATGCAGGAGACCCAGATTCAATTCCTGGGTCAGGAAGAACCCTTGGAGAAGGGAATGGCTACTCATTCCAGTGTTTCTTGTCTGGAGAATTCCATGAACAGAGAAGCCTGGTAGACTACAGTCCATGGAGTTGAAAAGAGTCAGACATATGACTGAGCAGCTAACACTTTCACCTCCCTTTTCGCTTTTCCACTCTATTCAGATGCAGTTTGGGGTCTGTGTCGCACAGCCAAACCCTTGCCCCAGTATGGAGTTGTTTCGTGAAACATCAGGCTGGACTGTTTGCTTGGTTCAGGCTGTAGCATTCACCAGGGCAATCACAGATCCAACCACTGGTGCAATTTTCAATCCAACTTCTCTGCCCTGCTTTGGGAACAAGAAAACATGTATGTGCTTCTTATGAACAAGTTCAGGCTTCCCACAGCCCTCTTGTTAGTTGCACCAGCTTCCAAACAACAAAGGGAGCCTGTATTCCCTGTGTTGGGCCCCAGTGCTTGGGCACTCAATATGTGGCTTGAACCACTCACTCCTCAGGAAAGATCCCCACCCATGTAATCTCCCTTTTGCTCTGAGTCCTCTCCCAGGAGCAAAGGTTCCAACTTGATTGCTTCTCTTCCCTTCTTGCTCAAATCCACATGAATCTTTTTTTTACAGCCTTTGTTGTATAGGAGTCTATCTGTCAGTCTCCAGTTACTTTTTAGTGAGAATTGTTCCACATAAAGATTTATTTTCCATGTTTTCATGGAGAGAGGTAACTTTCACATCCTTCTACTCTGCTATCTTAATCTCTTCCAGAACATTCCATCTTCCCAGCTTCTAGAGGCTGTCTGAATTTCTTGGCACCTAGCACTCTTCTTTCCACTCTAATACTCTAATATTTGTGTTTTAATTATGATATACCTTGGTGTGAATCTCTCTGGATTCATCTTGTTTCAGACTTTCTATTATTCCTGTACCTGGAAATCTGTTTCTTTCTCCAGGTTAGGTAAGTTTTCTGCCATTATTTATTCAAATAATTTTTTTGCCCCCTTTTTCTCTCTCTTCTTCTATAATGCAAATGTTGATGTGCATCATGTTGTCCCAGAATTCTTGTAAACATCCTCATATTTTAAAATTCTTTTTTCTTTTTTGCTATTATGATTGGATGATTTCCATTATTCTGTTTTCTAGATCACATATATTTTTTTGGTATAACATAATCTACTACTTATTCCCCCTCATGTATTTTTCATTTCCATTATGGTCTTCATCTCTGATTAGTTCTTTCTCATATTTTCTCTTTGTTAACATTCTCACTGTATTCCTTCATTCTTCTCCTCAACTTGGTGAGCTTCTTTATGACCATTAGTTTGACCTCTCAATCAGATAAATTATTTAGCTTCATTTCATCAGGGTTTTTTCTTTTTCTTTGAATGTACTCCTATGTTTCTTTATTTTGTTTGACTTCCTGTGGTTGTTTCTATGAAATAAGCAAAACAGGTACATCAGTCCATTTCAGTTCAGTTCATTCACTCAGCCATGTCCAACTCTTCGTGACCCAATGAACCGCAGCATGCCAGGCCTCCCTGTCCATCACCAACTGCTGGAGTCTACCCAAACCCATGTCCATCAAGTCAGTGATGCCATCCAACCATCTCATCCTCTGTCGTCCCCTTCTCCTCCTGCCCTCAATCTTTCCCAGCATCAGGGTCTTCTCAAATGAGTCAGCTCTTTGCATCAGGTGGCCAAAGTATTGGATTTCAGCTTCAAATCGGTCCTTCCAATGAACACCTAGGACTGATCTCCTTTAGGATGGACTGGTTGGATGTCCTTCCAATCCAAGGGACTCTCAAGATTCTTCTCTAACACCACAGTTTAAAAGCATCAATTCTTCAGCGCTCAGCTTTCTTCATAGTCTAACTCTCACATCCATACATGACCACTGGAAAAACCATAGCCTTGACTAGACGGACCTTTGTTGACAAAGTAATGTCTCTGCTTTTTAATATGCTGTCTAGTTTGGTCATAACTTTCCTTCCAAGGAGTAAGCGTCTTTTAATTTCATGGCTGCAGTCACCACCGAAAGTGATTTTGGAGCCCAGAAAAATTAAGTCAGCCACTGTTTGCACTGTTTTCCCCATCTATTTGCCATGAAGTGATGGGACCGGATGCCATGATCTTAGTTTTCTGAATATTGAGTTTAAGCCAACTTTTTCACTCTCCTCTTTCACTTTCATCAAGAGGCTCTTTAGTTCTTCTTCACTTTCTGCCATAAGGGTGGTGTCATCTGCATATCTGAGTTTATTGATATTTCTCCCAGCAATCTGGATTCCAGCTTGTGCTTCCTCCAGCCCAATGTTTCTCATAGTGTACTCTGCATATAAGTCAAATAAGCAGAGTGACAATATACAGCCTTGACGTACTCCTTTTCCTATTTAGAACCAGTCTGTTGTTCCATGTCCAGTTCTAACCAGTCCATCCTAAAGGAGATCAGTCCTGGATGTTCATTGGAAGGACTGATTTGAAGCTGAAATCCAATACTTTGGCCACCTGATGCGAAGAGGTGACTAATTTGAGAAAACCCTATGCTGGGAAAGATTGAGGGCAGGAGAAGGGGATGACAGGATGAGATGGTTGGATGGCATCACCGACTCAATGAACATGGGTTTGGGTAGACTCTGGCAGTTGGTGATAGACTGGGAGGCCTGGCGTGCTGCAGTTCATGGGGTTGCGAAGAGTCGGACATGACTGAGTGACTGAACTGAACTGAACTTGCCTATGAAATATTGATCAACCAGGAAACAGTTCCAACACAAATGTTACTCTTAAAAAATACAGTAACAAAATATCTAATGTCAATAATAAAATCTAAGGGTGCTTGTGAGTTTAGACTAAGTTTTAAACTGTTGTTTTAAAAATGTTTAAAGTCAGAACCCATTTTCTGCTCTACGTTAATTTACCATTTTGTCTTGCTACTTCTAACAATACAGTCATACTATATATGATGTTATGATTAAAATAAGGACTCATGATGTATTTTCTTTATTTTTAATAAAAAGAAATAATTACATAGAAATAAAATTATACCCAACTTACACAGCTAAATTGAAACCACTACGTACCTGAGTCCTTTAAACACTCATTTAAATAATATATGTTTTTATTAGTAACAGTTACATGCTTACTGAGAGAGTTTAATTAAGAAATACAATGATGAAATTAGAAAGGTACTAAAGGAAGCCATTTGGACATTTAGTTTCTTATTCCATAGACTATTTGCATTCACTTTATGTTTTTAAAATGCATTTAGGAACAATTTAGTGAGCAATATAGCAATACCAGATGTACTTGAGAAGCTGATTATGAAGCAGATGGTTTTACAATCACACTTGTGTTTTGAAAGGTGTTATTCTATTATATAAGGTTTGCATTTATGACACATGCTTCTTGTTTAGTATTGTGGATGGTGTCATCCTGTCAGAGATCTCACACATTTCTCTTTCTTTGCATCTGTTCAGTAAGTAAACTTACTGATTCTCTTAGCAGGAGGAATAAATTATACAACTACATTGTTGAGAGTATGGTACATTACACAGCCTAAATTTTCTCATTAACAGGATAACATCAATATAACTTACACTATAGGCAACCATGGAAAATCAACAAGATGTATAAAAGCCAAGTTAGATTGCATTCCGTTTATTAAATACCTGATCCATGTAACCTAACAAGATTTGATGTGAACATTTTATTCATTAATGGTATCTTTCTGTTATATATGATATAGTTTTGCTTAACAAAGCCCAAAGGGAAAATGCAGTCTGGAAGTAATTCTACATCAAGAGGCTATAACTATAATTATTCTGGGCATACCAAACTTATAATACAAATATTAGCCTCTACTTAGCTGTAATAGAAAATAAATGTTACTACAATAACAAGCATGGCTTTTTGAAGAAACCAATTAAGGATTATGTCTTTTGACATGTAATAAATTTCAATTTTGTCACTTCTTCAGGGTGTAATGAAATGTAAGAAAAGTGGTTCAAGAAAAAGCCTGATTTGTCTATGAACTCATCCTTAAGTGTCCTAATACACTGGCAATGTTCTCTGCCTGATTTGTCAAGATAATCTAATTCTGGATTTGAGTGATCTGGTAGGATTTATCCTATTATCTTACCTTGGTATTGATATTGGTATTACTGTGAGGTGAGACCTTCATTCATTCAACTAGTATTTATTTACTACCTACTAAATTCTCTTTCCAAAGACTTTGTGTGAATCACAATAAACTGTGGAAAATTCTGAAAGAGATGGGAATACCAGACCACCTGACCTGCCTCTTAAGAAATCTGTATGCAGGTCAGGAAGCCACAGTTAGAACTGGACATGGAACAACAGACTGGTTCCAAATCGGGAAAAGAGTATGTCAAGGCGGTATACTGTCACCCTGCTTGTTTAACTCATATGCAGAGTACATCATGAGAAACTCTTGGCTGGTGAAGCACAAGCTGGAGTCAAGATTGCCAGGAGAAATATCAATAACTTCAGATATGCAGATGACATCATTCTTACGGCAGAAAGTGAAGAACTTAAAAGCCTCTTGATGAAAGTGGAAGAGGAGAGTGAAAAGTTGGCTTAAAACTCAACATTCAGAAAACTAAGATCATGGCATCTGGTCCCATCATTTCATGGCAAATAGATAGGGAAACAATGGAAACAGTGAGAGACTTTATTTTGGAGGGGTGGGGGTCCAAAATCACTGCAGATGGTGACTACAGCCATGAAATTAAAAGACACTTGCTCCTGGGAAGAAAAGTTTTTAAAAAGCAGAGACCTTACTTTGCCAACAAAGGTCCGTCTAGTCAAAACTATGGTTTTTCCAGTAGTCATGTATAGATGTGAAAGTTGGACTATAAAGAAAGTTGAGCGCTGAAGAATTGAGCTTTTGAATTGAGTTTCTTATTGGAGAAGACCCTTAAGAGTCCTTTAGACTGCAAGGAGATCCAATCAGTCCATCCTAAAGGAAATCAATCCTGAATATTCATTGGAAGGACTGATGCTGAAGCTGAAACTCCAATACTTTGGCCACTTGATGTGAAGAACTGACTCATTTGAAAAGACCCTGATGCTCGGAAAGATTGAAGGTGGGAGGAGAAGGGGACAACAGAGGATGAGATGGTTGTATGGCATCACCAACTCAATGGACATGAGTTTGAGTAAGCTCCAGGAGTTGGTGATAGACAGGGAAGCCTGGCATGCTGCAGTCCATGGGGTCGCAAAGAGTCGAATATGCCTGAGCAACTGAACTGAACTGACTGAAATTCTCTTGTGTTAGCCCTTAAGAATACAAATATAAGTGCATACGCTCAAGAAGATCACGGTTCTGTTTTAAAGCAGAAGCAGAATGCAAATATTCATAATTATGTGTGTGTGTGAATTACTATTATCATAAATAAATATTAAATTACAGTTACTGATATTTATTCTAAGGTATTAAAGGAGTTTTACTCATGCCTGCAATTTATTTTGAAATGCACTAAAATAAGATGAATTAATGATGCAGAAAGGGGTGGGTGGATAGACAGATAGCTATATTGTAAAGCAAATACAATAAAATGTTAATGATAGAATCTAAATGTGGATATACAGATATTTACTGTAAAAATTCTTTTAATTTTTCTGTATGTTTGAAAACTTTTTATAATATAATTCTGGAAAGGAAAAGAAAGCAGTATGCTTAAACATGAAAGCATGGAGGAAGTACAGTTATTTGTTACAGGTGGTTTAGAGTAAGAACATGAAAGCTGCCTGTTTAAAGATGAAAAATATGGTTAGTAAAGGAAAGTCAAAGAGTTGAGAAACCAGGACAAGGAAATGGAAAGTCTATCTACTTGAATCTATATGGATACTGAAATGATAAAATGTTTTTTGTATTTCTTGTAACAGGGTGTGACAGTGAACCAGTACTTAAGTATTCAAGAAATGAGAGAGACTGGTCTGTGTGTAGCTAACAGAAATAATAATGAGTGACACATTCTGAATGCAGGAGCTTCAGTGTTGAAGGCCTTTTGGAAAGAAGGAAAAGCAATATTCTGAATACAACAGAGAGAATAAAAATGGCCATTTATTTCTATTTCAGATTCAGAATCACAAGGGCCATAGGAGAAGAAAAAATAACCACTACCTGAGAGACATAAATTAAAAAAAAAAATGTAATAAGGCTATAACCAAATCTTGGTTAGAGCACGAAAGTAAAGGAAGTGCTTAATTAAGAGGCTGAAGATGTAGGATGTTTTCATAAGGACAAATCACAAGTTCCATAGGGCGATCTATAAGAATCTAGGAAATGAAATTGGGAATATGGGTAAAAAGTAGAATCAGATAAGGTTAAGCATAAGCCATATGGGACAGAGTCCCAGGGCTTCCTTCAGGGACTAGAATATACAAAAATCAAAGGTGTGGTAGGAATGGTCTTGGTGGTCTCAAGACCAACTGAGTTGATAAAGTTCTGAATGAAGGAAAGGAGTTGTAGGTATCTTTCCAAAAACATGCAGAAAGAGTAGATATTTAGTAGGCAGACAGATTAGGAAGGGATTTCTAAGCAGTAGGGACAGTTGAACAAGATTCAGACATTTGTAAGTTTGATGTTTCAGGGATTTCAAACAGTTGAACATATGTGGTATATTACAAGAGCAAAGGTAGGAGTTCTAAAAGTTAAAGCTGCTGAGAAAGGCAAGATAATATTTGCTATGTGGAAAGGGTTTCAAATGTATCCTGTAAATAGTGGGGAATTATTGAAAAATCATACAGAAGGAAGTGACATTGACATGATAACATATCCTGGTTACAAAGACTACTCTGGATTCAGGATAGAACTTGGATTGGATGGCATCATTCTAGAAACAGAAAGACCAGTTAAGAAACTGTTTCAAGGACAGGTGATGCACGATTAACACCTAAGCTAGAAATTGGCAGTAGGAATGGAGAAGCATGGAAAGAAATGAGACATGTTTAGGGACAAGGACCAACTGATGCAAAAAGTAAGATAAATCGAAAAATTCATGACAGTCTCAGGTTTCTGGGATGATCATGGAGCCCATAACTATTCAGGACAGCAAGTAATGAAAGTTGAGGACATAATGGAAGTCGAGAGGGCTTGGAATAAAGGAAATATTAGATTGCTTTTGTAACATGAGGTTGAATACAAATGTGAACTTGTATAATGATAATTTGGGTTTTAGAATCAGGGAATGAGTGTAGATTACTAAGTAGCTTTTATATATTGAACTAAAATTTGATCATTCCCTGCCTGTCTACTGCTAGCCCAAACATTACAGTCAAAGAATTCAAATTACCAGGAAGGAAACAAGGAAATCAAGAGAGGTTTACAGTCAAGAGAGGTTTACAAAGATTAATACATTGTAAGATGTTCTCATTTGAAAAACAAAATGTAGTATTCAAAATAGTAAAAATTGCAAATAGCTAGAAAAGAGTAGTTCTGATATATTATGTCAATATTACTGTTTTAGTAATACTTTTAAGAACCATAACTATAATCATGAGCCTATTACCAATATGTACCTTGATATACTTATGGAGTCAACAAAACTGGAAGCAGTCTTCATTTTCTTAGAATAGCTGCAGAGTTGAACTAACAAAACTTAATGTTATTTCAATACCTTTGTTTGCATTACCTTAGGAATTCACATGGCTCCCTTATTTTACAAGCAATGATGACCTAATTTTTTGGCTCTGGCATCAGAGGGGTCCTCTCCTGAAAACCTCAATGTTAAGCCAATGAAGAATGGACTTAAACTCTAGTAAATACACTAAATACACCTGACCATAGGAAACTATTGCTTAAATAAAAAATTAAGAACCATTTCATAAATGCATTTTTATTTTTGGTATCATATTATAATACATTTAGGATATAAAATTTCTCTGATCAGTGGATCCATGTAGAGATCATTTTTAAGAATATACAATCATATAACACTGAAATTGATTCCTACATTTTAAAATACTAATATTATGAGATTTTCTTGTGTTAAATAATAAAAGCTAAAATTTAAAGTTCTTTCCCTTCTTGAAAACTGAAAAATAAAGTCACATTTATTCCAAAGGGAAATGCATTTCTTTAATTTGCTATGGAAGCCGTCTTGCAAAAATTCCTAATTACAAGGTAAAGTCAATAAAACTATAGCTTTGGGCTTCTTTTTTTGGCACAAAAATATTTCTATAGATGAATAAGGCATAATTCTGCCAAGTTCATGAGTCCATTCTTCCCATTTCTGTTTAGATACAGCATTCTATGCTGGATGGACATAAAATCATTTAATGCTAGAAAATTGTCAAAATTCTAATCAAAGCTGACATTTTTTTAAACCACTTCTGTCACTATTTGGATTTGACATACTATTAGCAGTAGACACATTTAGCATTCTCACATAAAATACATTTCTTTTCAAACCTTTCCATGACTTTTAATCATCTAGCTTTTTTCTGCCTGTTCAAACTTGATCTGTCTCCACTGGAAGAACATCATTTATACTATTGCTCTTTTTGCCTCTATTGAATTTGCAACTGAGGTCGGGGAATTTATTTAATTATTAGTATTTCTTGTGTGTTAAGGACATATGCTAAATAAGACACAATCCTCTTTTGGTTACAAAAGATAAAACAACACAAAGGCAACTTTAAGAATTCTAGTGGCTTCCTTCATTTTTAGCACTGCATTAGTGCTGTTGACGGAGAAGGCAATGGCAACCCACTCCAGTACTCTTGCCTGGAAAATCCCATGGGCAGAGGAGCCTGGTAGGCTGCAGTCCATGGGGTCGTGAAGAGTCGGACACGACTGAGGGACTTCACTTTCACTTTTCACTTTCATGCATTGGAGAAGGAAATGGCAACCCACTCCAGTGTTCTTGCCTGGAGAATCCCAGGGACGGGGGAGCCTGGTGGGCTGCCATCTCTGGGGTCTCACAGAGTTGGACACGACTGAAGCGACTTAGCAGCAGCAGCAGCAGTGCTGTTGAAGCTTAACGTTGAAAATAAAGGATTTGTAACATGGCAGGCTGATGATGTTGTCAAGCAATTGTTATCCTTTCATCTAGGATTTCTGACAAGAGGTTATTATTCATGATTGTTTAAGGACTATTAGAATTAAGTCTTTTTATCATCCAAATAGTAAAAATTGGAGCAACTCCATTTAAAACTGAGCTCTATTCTGATAAAGATATACACAGCATTTCAATCAGCATATAATCAAACATAATCAACCATCTCCCAAAATCTGAAATAAATTAGGCCACCCCAGAATAAATTTGGTGGCTTCCCTGGTGGCTTAGAGAGTAAAGCGTCTGCCTGCAATGCAGGAGACCTGGGTTCAATCCCTGGGTCGGGAAGATCCCCTGGAGAAGGAAATGGCAACCCACTCCAGTATTGTTGCCTGGAAAATCCCATGGATGGAGGACCCTAGTAGGCTACAGTCCATGGGGTCACAAAGAGTCAGACACGACTGAGCAATGACACATGTTTCAGAATAAATTGAGGGCTGAGCACTTCAGCATTTTAAGGATTTTTTGCCTCCCACATATTTGTAAGTCTTGTGCAACTGACTCAGTGAAAGTAACCCTTGGATTCTCCAACTTTTTAAAAGCAATTATCTTCGATTTTTGGACTTTGCCTTTGATCTTGCCCTTCTCTTGATCCTAGGGCCTGTGTGGCCTCTGATATTCTTTTCTCTACCGCCCGTATTTTGCCCAGTCATCACTTCTAAAACTTCATAACAGAGCTTAGTTTCCTCTCTTGTTCCTTTTCTGTGGTCTAAAACACAATATTTTCTCCCTCTCTAGGTCTTTCTACACTGGTCCACTCTGGGAAATCAACAGCTTGATCAAAGAGCCATGTAACTACAGACTCCCCCAACAACCTGATTGGTTTGTGAATCCCCAGCTTAAGATAATCCATACCCCTCTGCCTACCTATCCTACTTTTCCCCCTAGGATTCTTATTCCTGTCACTTTGTTTTTCTCCTAGGACAAAAGAAAACTATTAAGGAGCAGTAACATTTCAATTTGCCTGAAGTGAGTCTATGAAAAGAGAGGAAGTAATTGAGTAGCCTTTACATAACTTCTGATAGCAATAGCAAACAATGGGATCTACCTCAACTTATTTCCTGACCATCTGGTCATCAATCGGTCTTATGATTAAGACCCCAGTGAAGGACTGAACTGAACTAAAGGCTTCCCTGGTGGTCCAGTGGTTAAGAATCCTCCTTGCAATGCAGGGGACACCAGATCCAGGAAGATCCCACATGCCACCGGGCAACGAAGCCCATGCCCCACAACGACCAAGCCCACACTCTGAAACTATTGAAGCCCGCCCACCCTAGAGCCTGTGCCCCATAACAAGAGAAGCCACAACAATGAAAAGCCCGCACACTACAACAAAGAGGAGCCCCCACTCGCCAACTAGAGAAAGCCTGCGTGTAGCAAGGAAAACCCGGTTCAGTCAAAATCAAATAAATAAATAAATATTTTAAAGAAAATGACCCCAATGAGGTAAATCTTTTCCCCCAAAACTGGTACTTGTTTTCTAAAACAAGCATTTAAAAAACCAAACGAACAAAATCCCAGAAAATTCTTTAGTCAATTTTTTGAGCATGCTGGGAAATCAATTCATTTTTAAAATTGAAAAAGTCTAGCAAGTATTTACTTTGTCTTTCCTATATGACTGTGCCCTAATATGATCAAATAATTCAAAAGGAAGTTTATTTTTATAGAAGTAAGAAAACTCCTAAATAAACTAACCATGAAATTAAAATACCGCCATTTTGGAGCCATTAGGAAATTAACTGAACTAATCAATGATTATAATAGCTACATTATGTCACAGGAGTCAAATATCCTTGCCTTCTTATGGAGGTACACATTATTGCAAATGAAGTATCTTTATTTTAAGAAAAATAAAAATTCTATTTATCTTCCAGATCTAAGTACCAAATTATAAGAAATATAAGAGTTAGAGGACAGATTAAATGATACTATGATATTTAGATGTGATTTTACTACTATAAAAAACACATTAAAATAATTTTAAAACTCAAAATATTCACAACATAAAATGTCTTGATCTTGTTGTTCAGAAGAGGTATAATTAATACTAACTCTGAGAGCATAAAAGAACATCTTAAATTAGGTGTAAATTCATTTGTTTACTTTTTTTCAGTGATTACATTCCTGTGCTCCTATTGTTCAATGTACCAAAATTATACATGAATTATATATATAATTTAATATATTTCACACAGTTTTCTACTTTTTACATCTGAAAGTAATATCAGATCGTGTTAGTCTCTCAAGGCTGGAAGATGAACATTCCTCTCCCCACTTTTTTTAACTTAATCTTTAATATTTTGAAAAAATACTTTGATGAACTGAAACTTTCAATGCCCTTCAGTTGTAGAACACAAAATATAAACATTCTTTTAAGGACAGATAAATATGTAAACAACAGGAAAAAATGATATGTTCACTATAAAAATTTTGAGAATATCTTCATTGACATGATGGCTTCAGGGAGGAGGAGCAAGCTAAGGTTGGTTCTCTGTTATCTTTGTATTAGTATTAGTTTGTATAGTTGGATGGCATCACTGACTCAATGGACATGAGTTTGAGCAAACTCTGGGAGATAGTGGAGGACAGAGGAACCTGGAGTACCACAGTCCTCAGGGTCACAAAGAGCTGAACATGATTTAGTGACTGAACAAAAGATATTTCTAAGCAACAAGACATATTTTATGTTATGAACTTTTAAAACATCAAAATTACTGTATTTCTCCCTGTATATTAACACTATAATCTTAGATTTTAACTCATGGCTTATCCCTAAAAAATGTGGCATCCATTTAGAATATAACCAAGGTTCTGCTTCCATCTTATTTTCTTCCATTTCTTTTCCATTTGCCTTACTGACTTTATAAATTTATCCTACAACAAATTGTATATTTGTAAACCTCAAAACAGTTCCACTTTGTGTGCAATTTCAAACTGTTTTCATTTGTCTTACCTTGAACCGAGGCAAGGTTTACTTTCATGTTACATTTCAAACTTCAGGGTCCGGGTCTCCCACTACACATTTGCAGAGGCTTTCAATTGTCCTGAGCCATCAGAGAGAGGGTTGCCTTTAAACGATATATTGGATAGAGATGTGAGACTGGCACAATCAAGTTTTAATTGAAACCTAATATTCCATAAGCTAAAGCTGGCTTTTGATCGACCCAGGGATCGAACTCGGGTCTCCCGCATTCCAGGCAGACACTTTAACCTCTGAGCCACCAGGGAAGCCCAATCAAGAAATAGTTTTTTGTAACTCTGGCAGAGGCTCTTAATTTCTCCAGCACATTCTCTTTTACCCCCATGTTTCTTTCAACTCTTTCTCTCCTCTGCCCATGCACTTTATTTAGCTTATGTAAGTAAGAAAACTAACCTTAGATGTGTATATCCTAAGATTTCTAAACTCTGCTTTGGCCGGTGGCTGTTATTTTTTTTACAAAAATTCTTTTCATTTGTTTGTTATTTTAATACTTTCTCTAGCCTTTATGCTCTACTCTTGAGTAGTTCTTGTCCTTTTGACTGGGAAGAGAAGAAGTTTTCAGGGTTCAGATGAAACTATTACAGGAGATTGAAAAAGGAGGTAGACACATATTAATACTATGTAATTTTCATGTTTTATAATATCCCACCACACTGCATTGAGTTCTTTTGGATAGATACTGATAGGTAATGTATGGGAAGAAAAGTGACAAATGGGTAGCTAAATCAAATGAAATTTCTTAAAAATGTGGTTACCATTATTATTATATCAGAGAAAATTAAGTTCACCCTCATGTTAAAAAAAAAAAATCCAAATTTAAGTGGCTCAAACACACAAATTTTGTCTTATAATTCTTTTCACTCAAGGAATAGCCCTATCTTGGGCCATGTCAGTTCAATGAAGTAATCAAGGACCCAAACTCCTCCAAATTTTGACTTCATCATTATTTTATGTAGCCTTCATTTATATGTTTTTAAATATTGCTGGAGTTCCTGCCATTATGTCAACATTATGTCAACATTCCAGTAAAGGAGACAGAGAAATAGGTACATTCACTTCAACATAAGCCATACAAACCACTTTTCATTTATGACCCTTTGGTCACAAATTGATAAGGTGGCTAGCCTATCTGTAAAGGAAGCTTAACAGAATCTATACTTAGGTGACTGAATATATTTTTAGTTTTCTAAGTTTAAAACATCAGTGATTCTTTTACAATATCAGATGAGGAAAAGAAGTTACAGAACAAACTCTCAGTCTCTGTCAGTTATTATGGAATTATCAATATAGGATATTGTACACTGAAAGATGTAGACAAACTGGAAAGTTCAGCAATCAAAACTTTAAAGGATTAAAAAGGCGAGACCAATTAGAGACAAGGTACAGAGAAAGGCAATATTGAGTAAAAAGTGGTTGATGGCTTAAGAACTAACTCAATATATGCTGAACACCTCAAGGATCTACCGTGATGTTTCATGGGACCAGATTTGGTCTTTTAGACAGGAGAAGCAGAAATATAAAGTAGGGCACACTACATTATCATTGATCAATGGATCTTTTAGATTAAGGAGAACATAATGATGGGAAGTAAAAAACTGCCACTGCTTCTTGCAAGAAGTGTGAGATGGACTTCTAAGGCGTTTGAGGTGGGGGAGAATTTGCTGTATCTTTTATCTTACAGAATTAAGATAATCTATGTGGAGCATTATTAGAGCACTACCCTAGTTTTAAAGGTGAGGATTCTGAGATTCAGGAAAGTGAACGCAGAGTTCTCAGGCACTGAGCTACTAAGTTTTAGTATTAGTACTAGACATATCATTCTGACTCCTATTTCATAGGCCTTAAATCTACTTAAATATTATCTTGGCAGGATATAATAAGTCATCAAATTTTAGCTTCTCAATGTTGAAAAAGTCTCAGCACAACAATTTAGAATTCTTATTTTCAGATCTATGTTAACATTGATTCAGAAGGGTGGTCTAACTATTGTCATTGTGTACTTTTACAAGGATTCATTTAATTCATTGCTCAATCTTTTTATTCGCCTTCAACTATTAATCATAGTTGGATATTAAGAAAGTCTGACTTTGAGTATTTCCAATTCAAAATATTTTGAACTTAACCTCAGTTTAATCCTGCACCTGTTATATAACTAAGTAGTCTATGTTAGCAGTCTGAATATTCTGCTTGATGGTGGAGAACGAAATAGTGAAAAAACAAAATATGGCGCCTGCTGACTCTGAACTGAAGTTTAGTATGGAGATAGATATTAAACAAGCACACTAATTGCCATATAATTTTAAAACTTATTTAGATGAATAACATGGCCCAAAGAAAACACATCATAAATAATTTCAACAAATATTTATTGAATGAATTTTAGGGCAAAAACCATATATGGTGACAGGACTGTGTGTGAAGTGAGACTGTAAAGATATATCAAATTGTCAAGGACGTTAAATAAATAGCAGGGTAGGTACTTATACAATGCATAACAAAATGTGTAGATAAAGTGAACCATTAAGTTTGTAAAATGGAGGAAGGACATGATTTTACTTATGTTTTGGGAAGAAATCTTCGACAATAGGGAAAGGATAACATGATTGGCTATAAAACAGAATCAGAAAGATCTGTTTATTGGCAACTGCAACTCTTCAGGTAAGAAATAATGAGGGCCTGAATCTAGGTATTGAAATAAGAGGTACAGGAATGATTTTGAAAAATATTTCATGGGTACTTATGGTTGAAATTGGTGATTAATAATCCTCTAAAATGTCAGGAGATTAGCAACCCACTCCAGTATTCTTGCCTGGAGAATTCCATGGACAGAGGAGCCTGGTGGGCTACACAGTCCATGAGGTCACAAAGAGTCAGACATGACTGAGTGACTAACACCTTCACTTTCACTTCCAAAGTGTCAGGAATATGAGAGATGAACATTAACCATATGTTTCTTGTTTGGATGACTAAGGTTATGCTAGTAAATAATACAAAACAAAGAACAAGCATTGTAAAGGATTTAAGGAAAGACAAAATAGCTCCTGATATTGGAGACCTGTTCTGAAACACACAGGTAGGCTTCGGTGTTACTACAAGTCCTTATGATGCTAACAGTTAAACCATGGTGTTCTGCTCTTGGACATAAACAACCTCAGCAAAGATGAACATCAAACACAAATAACTCTGTAACCATGACTAAATAACACAAAAAGATGATTATTGGGAAATCCACAAAATACCAAATATTTCCCTCCCTCAGCTAAAATAAGTAACTGTTACTCCTTTACCAATTATAGCTTTATTCTCACTCTATCCAGCCCTCTGACACAAAAATTTTATTGAGATACTCAGTCATAGATTTGTTCTTTTTTTCTGGCAGCACCCAGTCTAGAGCTAGCCTCTACTTCCTTCGGTCCTCTTCAAAATTACTCAAATTATATTAAAATCTTACAAGATCTAACATACTCTTTGTGAGACATCCTCTTTCACTATGTTTTGCATTTTCCCTTGCTGTAACCAGTAATACATTTAACTCATTTAACTGTAAGTGTATGTTGGTAGTCTTTGGCTTCACCTCATTGCTAATATCAGACTATGTAAACTTCTGGGTATGTAAGAGACAGTTGAAAATTCAGTCTTGGATTTCAGATTAAAGGAAAGACTGGATACATATATTGGAAAGTTATCAACTTTTATGCTAATATTTCTGAAACTCATATATACAGTTCTAGTAGCTTTGGTAAACGCACGGTGATCTACACTTCAATGAGATTGGAAAAGATTAGTCTCAACATGGTTGAGAGGCTTATTATTTCAGAATTACAGGATTTAGCTTACATTATCAATGTTATTTTACATTATAAATCATATAGAAAATTCTAAATGTATTTGAATATAGACCATTTTTCTAGCTAGACCTAATGCTGTGAAATATTGTGTAGAACATTACTTGGGAAATGTTTCAAAAGAAAGGTGAAACATTGGGGGCAGATGATATTCCTCAAAGAGTAAACATACACCAAAAAAGGAGAAAAAAAAAACCAAGAATATAATGTTTCAAAACATAACCATTATTAAAATTTATGTAAATTTATTATGAAATAAACTGTATTAGCAACAAAGGTAATAGATACTCAAAACTCAACCTTTTCTATTTTTTTTAATTACATCATGCTATTATTTATGTTTTTTATCTTCTGTTTGACCTGTATGGTGGACAGTGAAGATTTTAAAAGAGAATTAAAATGTTTTAATTTATAAGGTAATACATAGTTTGTATGGAAACACACCTACTCCTTTTAAAAAGATACATATTAAATACAGTAGAGTACTTACCTACCAGGGTAGAGGGTGGAAATAGGAGTGGAAGCTGAAACTCCAATACTTTGGCCAACTGATGCGAAGAGCTGACTCATTTGAAAAGATCCTGATGCTGGAAAAGATTGAGGGCAGGAGGAGAAGGGGATGACAGAGGTTGAGATGGTTGGATGGCATCACCGACTCAATGGACATGGGTTTGGGTAGACTCCGGGAGTTGGTGATGGACAGGCAGGACTGGTGTGCAAAGAGTTGAACACGACTGAGCGACTGAACTGAAAGTAAATACATAACTCAAATAAGAAAGAAATTTTGTCCTGACCGATGATGAAAATGTATACAAACTGAGGAATATGACTAACCCATTTCTAAGATGACCCCAATTTCTGAGGGGAAAATTGCGTTAGAGTTAAGTAGTGCAGAAATAGGAGAGTGAAAAAGCTGGCTTGAAACTCAACATTAAAAAAACGAAAACCATGCCATCCAGTCCCATCACTTTGTGGCAAATACTACAGATTGGGAAGAAGTGGAAGCAGTGACAAATTTTTATTTTCTTGGGCTCCAAAATCACTGTGGACAGTGACTGCAGCCATGAAATTAAAAGATGCTTGCTCCTTGGAAAGAAAGCTATGACAAACCTAGACAGCGTATTCAAAAGTAGAAACATACACATTACATATAAAATAGATAGCCAATGGGAATTTGCTGTATGATGCAAGGAGCTCAAACTTGGTGCTCTGTGACAACCTAGGGTGGGAGCTGGGAGGGAGGTTCAAGACAGAGGGTATATATGTATACCTATGGCTGATTCATGTTGATGTATGGCAAAAACCAACACAATCTTGTAAAGCAATTATCCTCCAATTAAAAATAAATAAAATGTTTTAACAAGAAACAAAAAAAGCAGAGAGTCATTTTGCCAACGAAGGTTAGTATACTTAAAGTTATGGTTTTTCCAGTAGTCATGTACAGATGTGAGAGCTGGGCCATAAAGAGGGCTGAATGCTGAAGAATTGATGTTTTTTAACTGTGGTGCTGGAGAAGCCTCTTGGGAATCTCTCAGAGAGCAGGGAGATCAAACCAGTCAATCCTAAAGGATTGGAATATTCATTGGAAGTACTGATGCTGAGGTTGAAGCTCCCATACTTCGTCCACCTGATGCAACAGCCGACTCACTGGAAAAGACCCTGATACTGGGAAAGATTGGGGGCAGGAGGAAAAGGATGTGACAGAGGATGAGATGGTTGGATGGCATCACTGACTCAATGGACCTGAGTTTGAGCAAACTCCAGGAGATAGTGAAGGACAGGGAAGTCTGGTGTGCTGCAGGCCACGGGATTGCAAAGAGTTGGACACAACTTAGTGACTGAACAACAACAAAATACATGATTTGACAAACTCCTGAAAAGCATTTTCTGCCCCTTACTGGTCATGGAAGCATTTTCCCTGCAAAAAGTTTTTGAGATGCTTGTAAGAAGTGGTAGTCAGTTGGTGAGAGGACAGTCCTGAGAATCTGGTGGATGAGGCAAAACTTTGAAGCCAAATTCATTAAACTTTTGAAGAGCTGATTGTGCAATGTGCGGGTGGGTGTTGACATGAAGAACTGTTCCCTTTCTGTTTACCAATGTGTTGAAGTTTTCAGTGCATCTCATCCTTCTGCTGAGCATACTTCTCAGATATAATGGTTTTGCCAGCATTCAGAAAGCTGTAGTGGATCAGACCAGCAGCAGACCACCAAACAGTTACCATGACCTTCTTTGGGGGCAAGCTTGGCTTTGGGAAGTGCTTTGGAACTTCTCATTCCAACCACTGAGCTGAGCTGGTCATCACTGGTTGTTGTATATAATCCACTTTTCATCTCATGTCACAATCCAATCTAGGAAATGGTTCATTGTTGTTGCGTAGAGTAAGAGAAGATGACACTTCAAAATAACAATTTTTTTGATTTGTGGTCAGGTCATGAGGCACCCACTTACCAGCTTTTTCACCTTTCCAATTTACTTCAAATGCCAAATGACCTTAAAGGTCGACATTGAGTTCTTCAGCAACATCTCGTGTAGTTTAAGAGAATCAGCTTCGATAATGGCTCTCAATTATTGTCACCTTCCGAGGGCCAGCCTCTATGCTCCTCATCTTCAAACCCTTTGTTTCCTTTGCAGAACTTCTTGAACCATCACTGCACTGTACATTCATTAGTATTTCCTGGGCCAAGTGCTTTCTTGATGTACAAGTTGTCTCTGCTGCTTTATGATCCACTTTGAACTTAAGTAAGAAAATTGTTCAAATTTGCTTTTTGTCTAACATCATTAACATAGTCTAAAACAAACAGCAAGTAATAAGTCATTAGTAAAAAAACATAAAGTAAGAAATGCACATTAAAGTGATGTATAACATAACCACATTTATTTAGAATGTATTTCAACATAAAATGGCAAATTTCAACAACATAAAAATCACAATTATTTTTGCACCAAACACTTTGCCAACAAAGGTCCGTCTAGTCAAGGCTATGGTTTTTCCTGTGGTCATGTATGGATGTGAGAGTTGGACTGTGAAGAAGGCTGAGCGCTGAAGAATTGATGCTTTTGAACTGTGGTGTTGGAGAAGACTCTTGAGAGTCCCTTGGACTGCAAGGAGATCCAACCAGTCCATTCTGAAGGAGATCAGCCCTGGGGTTTCTTTAGAAGGAATAATGCTAAAGCTGAAACTCCAGTACTTTGGCCACCTCATGCGAAGAGTTGACTCACTGGAAAAGACTCTGATGCTGGGAGGGATTGGGGGCAGGAGGAGAAGGGGACGACAGAGGATGAGATGGCTGGATGGCACCACTGACTCGATGGACGTGAGTCTGAGTGAACTCCGGGAGTTGGTGATGGACAGGGAGGCCTGGCGTGCTGCGATTCATGGGGTCGCAAAGAGTCAGACACGACTGAGCGACTGAACCGAACTGAACATATTTTAAAAATTTAAAAAGTTTTAATTTCTATGTCTGCCCAATAATGTTTTTGGAAACTTTAATACTTTCTAAACTTAGATTAAATTATTATAGATTTTCTTGCATAATCTTTGAGCCTATCTTGAGCTAATTGGTAATAATTAAAATAAATCATATATGTGTTGATTTATAGTTTATAAAATACCTTAGCTCATTCATTAATTGCTAAAAAAAATCAATAAACAATTAGGTGAATGGGAAAGAATAGCAGTCATAAATTATTAATGTAATTTATATATTCATATACAGTTGTTGTAAAACTGCCACCATCATTTTTATGTCAAGATACTTGGATTGCCCTCTTATTACCTCTTTGATCTCAGGCATATTTCTTATTCATTAGACATGCACTCTTCATATGTACCAAGCCTATCTTCCAAAGTCACTGTCAAGATCAATTTGGATAATGGAAACTAATAGCAGATTAAATTATTGAGAGGTAAATATTCAACTCTAGATTGTGTTTTCATTTAAACAACAATCTTGTGAGGGTGATTATCATTCCCATTTTTATAAATAAAGAAATCTTGTCACAAAGAGCTGATATAATTTGCCCAAGGGCATATAGCTACTAAGAGACAGAATTAGAATTTGATATCAGTTTGATTCCACAGCCAAAGCTCTTAGACAAAGTGCTAAACTGCTAAACTCCATCCCTTCAGATTTTGTAAAACTTGACTACATAATATTAACTAGCTATTTTTAAATTTTCTAAGACCTAAAATTCCTACAACAGAAACTTTTCTTTAAATTTTCCAGAGATATAAAGTAACAAATCTAACCAAAATATTCCATAAACATTGACATGCAATTTAGGGGAAAAAAAATCTGTTAGACTGGAGGATTGACTTAGTAAATAAATATATTAGTCTAGTGACTTGCCAACTACTTGTCTCTTCAGTATGTTATGTATATAAAACATTGAATCAAATACATCCATTAGTGGCTCAATTTGAGGATTTATTATTGCCTGGTAATTCACTTCAACTTAAAAATTGATACCAGAGCATTAAAAATATAAAATCTGAGGGATCCATCTCTTTTCCTTTTAAGTCAAAAATGCTATCATCATAAGCCATTCATTCAGATGGCTTTCTTTAAGATGTCAAATTTCTATTGTAATGTGAAATTTGGAGAACAACACTGCCATCCAGGGGATAGAGGATTGAAAGTGCAGAGCCAGAATAACTGAGAAACTTAATGCAGTGGTTCTTAACCTGGGATTGAAATACTCGGTTGTGTTGGAATCTGTGGTGAGGTGAATTAATAATAATAGTTCAAGTACTAAAGATTGTAAACAACATGCTTTCAAAAACTGACAGGTTTTTCAATATTAAGTTCTCTTTATCCACTTATTCAAGTGAGAGAAAGGTGTAGCATTTCTCTTTACTTTTTTATACACCATAGTTGTCTTTTCTAAAAAAAAAAAAAAGAAAAAAAAAGTATTGAGGCATAATTGACATACAAAAAGCTGTAAATAATTAATATATACAACTTGATGACTTTGGAGAGACGTATATACTGTGAAACCATCAACACAATCTATGCCATTAAAATATCCATCACCTCCAATAGTTTCCTCCTGTCCTTTTTATTATTGTTCTGATGATAAAAACACTAAAATGTTTTCAAGATTCATCCTCTTGGCAAATTTTAAACATACAATAATGTATTGTTAACTGTAAGAACTATGCTGTATAGTAAATCAGTTCAGTTCAGTCGCTCAGTCATGTCCGACTCTTTGTGACCCAATGAATTGCCGCACGCCAGGCCTCCCTGTCCATCACCAACTCCCGGAGTTCACTCAAACTTACGTCCATCGAGTCGATGATGCCATCCAGCCATCTCATCCTCTGTCGTCCCCTTTTCCTCCTGCCCTGAATCCCTCCCAGCATCAGAGTCTTTTCCAATGAGTCAACTCTTCACATGAGGTGGCCAAAGTACTGGAGTTTCAGCTTTAGCATCATCCATGCTAACTGCTAAGTCACTTCAATCGTGTCCGACTCTGTGAGACCCCATAGACGGCAGCCCATCAGGCTCCCCAATCCCTGGGATTCTCTAGGCAAGAACACTGGAGTGGGTTGCCATTTCCTTCTCCAATGCATGAAAGTGAAAAGTGAAAGTGAAGTCGCTCAGTCACGTCCAACCCTCAGCGACCCCATGGACTGCAGCCCTCCAGGCTCCTCCATCCATGGGATTTTCCAGGCAAGAATACTGGAGTGGGGTGCCATTGCCTTCTCCAAGCATCATACATAGTACCTATTTATTTTGTACAACTAAAACTTTGTGCCTTTTGACTAATACTTTCCCACTTTTCCCTCCCTCCAGCCTCTGGCAATCATGATTCTATTCCGCTTCTATGAGTCTGACAGTTTTAGATTCCTGATATAAGTAGTATTATGTAGTGTTAACTTCCAGATATTCAAGCCGTGTTTAGAAAAGGCAGAGGAAGCAGAGATTAAATTGCCAACATCCGTTGGATCATAGAAAAAGCAAGAGAGTTCCAGAAAAACATCTACTTCTACTTTATTTATTATGCCAAAGCCTTTGACAGTGTGGATCACAACAAACTGTGGAAAATTCTTCAAGAGATGGAAATACCAGATCACCCTGCCTGCCTCCTGAGAAATCTGTATGCAGATCAAGAAGCAACAATTAGAACTAGACATGTAACAATAGACTGACTCCAAATCAGGAAAGGAGTACATCAAGGCTGTATATTGTCACCCTGCTTACTTAACTTATATGCAGAGTACATCATGAGAAACGCTGGGCTGGATTAAGCACAAGCTGGAATCAAGATTGCCAGGAGAAATATCAATAACTTCAGATACACAAATGACATCACCCTTATGGCAGAAAGTGAAGAAGAACAACTAAAAAGCCTCTTGATGAAAATGAAAAAGGAGAGTGAAAACCTCGCTTAAAATTCAACATTCAAAAAACTAAGATCGTGGCATCTGGTCCCATCAGTTTATGGCAAATAGATGGGGAAACAATGAAAACAGTGAGAGAGTTTATTTTGGGAGGCTCTAAAATCACTGCAGATGGTGATTGCAGCCATGAAATTAAAAGACGCTTACTCCTTGGAAGGAAAGTTATGACCAACCTAGACAGCATATTAAAAAGCAGAGACATTACTTTGCTGACAAAGGTCCATCTGGTCAAAGTTATGGTTTTTCCAGTTGTCATGTATGGATGTGAGAGCTGGACTACAAAGAAAGCTGAGTACCAAAGAATTGATGCTTTTGAACTGTGGTGTTGCAGAAGACTCTTGAGAGTCCCTTGGACTGCAAGGAGATCCAACCAGTCCATCCTAAAGGAGATCAGTCCTGAATATTTATTGGAAGGACTGATGTTGAAGGTAAAACTCCAATACTTTGACCACCTGATCCAAAGAACTGACTCCTTAGAAAAGACCCTGATTCTGGGAAAGACTGAAGGCAGGAGGAGAAGGAGCTGACAGAGGATGAGTTGGTTGGATGGCGTCACCAACTCAATGGACATGAGTTTGAGCAAGCTCCCGGACTTGGTGATGGACAGGGAAGCCTGGTGTGCTGCAGTCCATTGGGTCACAAAGAGTCGGACATGATTGAGTGGCTAAACTGAAATTATGTAGTATTTGTCTTTCTGTGTCTGGCTTATTTCACTTAGTATGATGTCTTCCAGGTTCAACCATGTTATTACAAATGGCAGAATTTCCTTCTTTTTAAAACTTGAGTAATATCTTTGTGCTTGTGTGAATCGCATTTTCATTTTCCAGTAATCCACTGATGAACATTTAAGTTGCTTCCTTGTCTTGGCTACTGTGAATAATGCTGCAGTAAACATTGCCTGCATCAATTTACATTCCCACAATGTGTAAGGGTTCCTTTTTCTACACATTAGTACCAATATTTGTTATCTTCTGTTTTTTGTTTATAGAAATCCTAACAGATGCAAGGTGATATCTCACTGTGATTTGGATTTGTGTTTCCGGGATGACTATTGATGTTAAACATATTTTCACATACATGCTGGTTATCTGTATGTCTTTTTTGGAGACATGTCTGTACAGGTCCTTTGCCCATTTTTTTTTTTTTTTTAAACTTGGGCTGTTTTCCTTTTGGTATTGAGTCATATAACTTTCAAATATTAACCCTTTATCAGATGTATGGTCTGAAATTTTCCCATTTTGTGAGTTACAATGGCACCCCACTCCAGTACTGTTGCTTGGAAAATCCCATGGACGGAGGAGCCTGTTAGGCTGCAATCCATGGGGTCGCTAAGAGTCGGACACGACTGAGCGACTTCACTTTCACTTTTCATTTTCATGCATTGGAGAAGGAAACGGCAACCCACTCCAGTGTTCTTGCCTGGAGAATCCCAGGGACGGGAGAGCCTGGTGGGCTGCCGTCTATGGGGTCGCACAGAGTCAGACACAACTGAAGTGACTTAGCATGTTAATTTTGATGATTTCCTTTGTTTTGCAGCTTTTCAGTTTGCTGTAATACTACTTATCTACACTTCCCTGAACTTTTAGGTGATATATCCAATATCATTACCAAGGCCAGTGTCAAGAAGCTTTTTCCTTATGTTTTGTTGGTTTAAGGACTTTTGTGGTTTAAGGTCTTTTTTGCAGGTAGATACAGTTTTCACAACACCATTTATTGTGAGAGTTTTAAAAGAGTTTTTCTTTTTTAAATCTTTTCCCCAGTGTATATTCTTAGCATCTTTGTAAAAAAAAATCAATTGACTCTATATGTGTGGGCTTATCCCTGGAATATTTATTCTGTTCCATGTGTGAGTGTGTGCGTGCCTGCTTTTACCATACTGTTTCCATACTGTTGTGATTACTGTAGCTTTGTAGTATATTTTGAAAAGGATGGGTGATGCCTCCAGGTTTATTATTCTTGCTCAAAATTGTTTTGGTTATTTAGGGTCTTTAATAATTCCATATGCATTTTAGGATTGTTTTTTCTATTTAAAAGCATTGAATTTGCTTTGGGTAGTATGGGCATTTTAACAATATTTATTTTTCCAGTCCATAGACACAGGATCGTCTTTTCATTTATTTGCCCTGCTTTAATTTCTTTCATCAGTGTTTTATAGTTTTTAGTGTACAAGTTTCACACCTCCTTGATTACATTTATTTTAAATATCTTATTCTTTCTTCTGCTATTTTAAATGGGATTGTTTTCTTAATTTGCTTTTGGGATAGAACATTGTTAGGTGTACAGAAACACAATTTTTATTTGTTGATTTTTATCCTGAAACTTTACAGAATGTGTATATTATTAGTCCACTTTTTATGTGTGTGGAATTTTCAAGGTTTCTACACATAAGATCATGTCATCTGCAAACAGAAATCATTCTACTTCTTCTTTTTTAATTTTGGTGCCCTTTATATCCTTTTCTTGCCAAATTGTTCTGGCTAGGATTTCCAGTATTGTGTTGCATAGGAATAGTGGGAGTGAGCATCCTTGTCTCATTCCTGACATCAGACGAAAAGTTTTCAACCATTAAGCTGTTAGCTTTGGGCTTGTTACACATGGATTTTATTATGCTGAGGTACATTTCTGCTATACCCAATTTGTTGAGAGTTTTTATCATGAAAAGACGTTGAATTTCTCATTTTATTAATATATTGTTTTCTTGATGATATTTCGTTTTATGTGTCTGCTCTCTTTTAGCTCATTGAGGTTAATATAAGATGATTATTTTGAATTCTCTGTCAGGAAAATTGCTAGTCACCATTTCCTTTGGGTAGGTTACTTGATCTTTATTTTGCTTCTTTGGTGGTATCATGTTTCCTTGATTTCCATTATCATAGTAGCTTTGCATTGTCCTCTAATAGACTTTCCAATCTGGCTTCACAGGAAAGTCATTTACCAGGCAAACTGCCCAGAGATCCTGGGTAAGCCTACTGGCAGGGTCCACAGGAAGGATGGCTGGTGAGGGCTGTGCATGAGACACAGATGAGCAGGCTTACTGCTAGGGTCCACATACAGGCAGGCCTGATGCTAAGGTCCACATCTATACTTTTCCAAAGGCCACAATAAAATTAGAACATATGTGGGGGAAATGCTTTAAAGGGAAAAACACACTATATGATCAAAACAAAAGAAATTGAAAAAGCACATGATGAATTTCATCAACCACTTCTACATATCAAAAAAAAAAAAAAAAAGGCTAGACAAATACAAGAAAACTACCTGAGTTTTATTAAACTATTCACTACAACAAACACAAAATGTCACTTCAAATGGTAAAATATTAAAGCTATTCCCATTAAAATCAGGAATGATGTAGAATATATTAGAAGTTCTAGCAAATGTAAGAAAAGAAATTTCTGTTGTTTAAGTCACCCAGTCTGTGCTATTTTGTTGTAGCCTGAGTAGACAAATACAGTGGAATCTGATAAAGTCTTAAGAAACTTCAAGTTAGAAAACTTGAGTCCCCATTGTATACGTTTGGGAATCCTTACTTCCATTAAATGGAACACTGTAATAAAGACAAAAGAGGTCTCATACCAGTTGCTTTTAATGGTAATACTATTGCTGTTTCATATATCTGACAGCATTTAACTGATCCAGCTCAGTTCTTCAAAAATAAAACAAGTAGGTACTGCTTTCTACAGAAACATGTAGCCTGATTAACATAAATATTAATACATTATTAGAGGACATATTCATTACTAGAATCACCTTTGTAAAGAATCAAAAATTTTGAGATTGCAGCATCAAAAGACAGAGCTGGATAGATAAGGAAGTGATACAGCAAGGACAATGAAAAACTACTATTCACTTTAAAAATGATATCTAAGTTTACTGAGAGCTTATCACATAAAATTAGCCATGTGGTGCTTAGCCATGAAATTAAAAGATGCTTACTCCTTGAAAGAAAAGTTATGACCAACCTAGACAGCATATTAAAAAGCAGAGACATTACTTTGCCAACAAAGGTCCATCTAGTCAAGGCTATGGTTTTTCCAGTAGTCATGTATGGATGTGAGAGTTGGACTATAAAGAAAGCTGAGTGCGAAAGAATTGATGCTTTTGAACTGTGGTGTTGGAGAAGACTCTTGAGAGTCCCTTGGACTCGCAAGGAGATCCAACCAGTCCATCCTAAAGGAAATCAGTCCAGAATGTTCACTGGAAAGACTGATGCTGAAGCTGAAACTCCAATACTTTGGCCACCTGATGTGAAGAACTGACTCATTTGAGAAGACCGTGATGCTGGGAAAGATTGAGGGTGGGAGAAGGGGATGACAGAGGATGAGATGGTTGGATGGCATCACCAGCTCAATGGAAATGAGTTTTAGTAAACCCCGGGCATTGGTGATGGACAGGGAGGCCTGCTGTACTGAAGTCCATTGGGTCACAAAAAGTCGGACATGACTGAGTGACTGAATTAAACTGAATTGATCACATAAAAGAATAAACAGTACATAAAAAATTTCAAAATAAAAGTAGAAAACTGTAAATAAAAATAATTTTAAAGCATTATGGAATCATACTAAAAACACATTTTTCCTGAATTAGAAGACAGATTTCCCATAAGCTCTACATTTATCTTTAAAACATCCTTTCCTATATATTTTATGCCTGAAGTGCCTACTCCCCAACTGGGGTGAAAAGCCCCTTCACTCCAGGAGATCAGTTTTGATAAGAAGAACTAGCTGAATATGAAGATAATTACAATTTCAGCATATGATTTATGAATACAAAAACTACCTTTACACAACACTAGTCAAACAGGAAGCCAGGGTTAATCCAACTGTGCCCAAATCATACATTAAAGAATACCAATCCAAAGACAAGACTAAGTTGTAAACTGAATACAGACTCAGGAGTCAAGAGCATAGACTCTACACAGCACCCTCTTCTTGGGCAGAACCTCAGAAGTGGGCCTGGTTTAAATTTTCTTTCATTACAGTTTTGAAATTCTTAATAAGTTCGAGAATTTGAGTTTTGTTAAGTAAAATCCAGTGGGACAATGGAACATATGTCAAGAGTTTAGTCTCAGATCAGTGTGGTCTTTCCTATCACATACTCCCATTCGGATTCTCTGGCTTCCTACTTCCCAGTCTCTGCCTAGCAATTGCTGCCATCTTGGTCCAGTACAGGAACCCCTCCCTGGGTCCTCAAACATGGGTTCCAGGCACCTGTGAAGGTGTGCACTAGCCCCAAGGCATCCCTGTTGCTTGAAGAAGCACCACATTAAACACCAAATAAAAAGCACATGACAGGTCAAAAGACACCACAGAAGAAAAGAAGAAACTTTCCCCCACTTTTTGAATTGGGCCGGGGGCGGGGGGGGGGGGGGCGAGGAACGGGGTTGGTCCTGCATTTTCATTTTGCCCTGGGCCCCTCAAATTATGTCACCAGCCCTGAGGTCCTGTAGCAGTGGTGGGCTCCAGCTGGGCAACTCTTGGTAAGACACTTGGTTCCTCAAAAGTTAGTTTCCAAATCTGTAAAATAAGAATAATAGTTCCTATCTCTTTAGATTTGACTATTTTAGAGATAATACACGTACTGGACCCCTTATAAAGCTCAATACCACCAGGCGTTAACAATTAATAATGTTATTTAATTCCGACTCACTCCTTGGTTCTCTGCATGCACATTATACTTCAAAACAGCCATTTTCACAAGCAGCAGCAACTGTACATCCTGGTTTTGCTTATATGTTCTCTATATAAATTTAAACCTTTCAGTGTGCAGAAAAATATGACCATGCCTATACCGTGAGGATAGGAAAAAAGGTGAATCTAACAAAGGTGCTTGTCAAAAACGCAGAAATCTTCACAGAAGCTAGGTAAAAATTCGGGGCAAAACTGGTCGCTCAAGTGATCCTTTCATAAAGGTTTTCATTCCCATTGAGACAAGAAAAACAAGGTCCTTACAAAGCTGGAACCATTCTGCAAAGGAATATAAGAAAATCAGCATCTTGAAAAACTTCTGAAGAAGGCAATTACTTGCAGAACACCCTCTCAGCCACCGGCCTGCCTGGTTTCCATAGGAACACGCAAATCCGGTACGGCGCACTCTACGCAGGAAGTTGTTCTTCGTCACTTCCGCTCCTCCCCTCAAAGTCAGTATACCTTTTACTTACGCGTCTGCTTGAGCAGACGGCGGATGCATTTTGGGCCACTGAGGCCGCCGTTGGGGGCGTGAGGACGCATCCGCGTTCCGGCAGCTACAGTTCACGTGCGGCAGCGGCGGATCTTTTGCTAAGAGCTACCATGGCCGAGCCGGGGACTTTGAACCTCAATAATGAGGTGAGCACGGAGGTCTGGAAACGTGTGGGGCTGATCTTTGGGGGCCTCAGGACGGCTTTTCTGCGTCTTTTGGAAGGGTCTGGGTCGAAGCGGGAAGTGCGCCTGATAGCTCAGGCGGATTTTCCGGAACTCTGAGAACTGACAGCCGTAACTCCCCACCCGTACTCTTCCACCTCCTGGTTTCTAGGTGACTGAAATGTTTTTGGCTGTCGGTTGTCTTGAATTTTTTTCCATGGACCTTGGGAAGATTATTTAATTTCTCTATTCAGTAACCGTCTGTAAAAGGAAGCTCATGGTAGTACTTTCCTTGAGAGGTTGAGAGCGGTGGCTTTTCCTAGGAAATTGCTCGTCTTGAATGAGACCGTATCATTTATAAGGATGAATGCTTCCTCAGTACCTCATTTCTTCTTTCAGCTTTTGTTCCATTTCTCTGCTACCATTTGCAGCAAAATTTTAATACTTGCTGCCCCCAAGTTTTCATCTTAACTCTCTTAAATCCAGTCTTATCAGACATTTGCCCTCATCACCTCCACCCTTACGGGTTAATTTTACTAGCTTACCGTTTCTGTCATTATCCCCTTTCTGGTTTCTGGTTCTATTCAGGAAATTCAAAAGTCATCGAAGAATTGAAGTAGGCTGGAAAGCGGGGGTCAGTTAAGAACTTTAGAGCTCCAGCAAAGGAAGTTCTTCGTATTTATTCAGTGGTTATGTGCCTGCTCTTTAGACATACTTTCTGTTTTTAACCAACCTGTTTTCAGGTAGGAAGGGGTAATCAGCATCCATCAATGATACAGAATACTCACAGAAAAAAAAAAAGATACTTAGTGCAGAAAAGTTTCCAAAGAAAGCAAAATGAAATGAGTGATATTTGGTCTTGATCTTTAAGGATCTTACACAAGATTGCATTTAGTGATTCAATGAAGGGGAAAGAAGGCATTCTAGCCAGAGGGACACATAGGCGAAGAAAGGATGTTTTTGGTGTTAAAAGAAAAAAAGGTAATATAAATATGGCAATGGTTGAGAATTATGTTTTTATATAAAGCGTATTAAATTCTCTAAAAGTATCGGGGAGTGGGGGAAGTGGAAGTGGGAAACACCTTGAGTTATACAGGAGTAAAGAACACTCTACTCATGAGAACTTGTGAGATGAAGTAGGAAATAAAGCTAGTGTATTACTGTCTTCAGTTCAGTTGTTCAGTCGTGTCAGACTCTGCAACCCCATGGACTGAAGCATGCCAGGCTTCCCTGTCCATCACCAACTCCTGGAGTTGACTCAAATTCATGTCCATTGAGTCAGTGATGCCATCCAACCCTATCATCCTCTGTCCTCACCTTCTCCTCCCGCTTTCAGTCTTTGCCAGCATTAGGGTCTTTTCAGATGAGTCAGTTCTTCACATTAGGTGGCCTAAGCATTTGGAGTTTCAGCATAGCATCAGTCCTTCCAATGAATATTCAGGACTGATTTCCTTTAGGATGGACTGGTTGGACCTTGAAGTCCAGGGGACTTTCAAGAGTCTTCTCCAGCACCACAGTTCAAAAGCATCAATTCTTCAGTGATCAGCTGTCTTTATAGCCCAACTCTCACATCCATACATGACCACTGGAAAAAACATAGCTTTGACTGGATGGACCTTTGTTGGCAAAGTAATATCTCTGCTTTTTAATATGCTGTCTAGCTTGGTCATAACTTTTCTTCCAGGGAGTAAGCGTCTTTTAATTTCATGGCTGCAGTAACCATCTGCAGTGATTTTGGAGCCCCCCAAAATAAAGTCAGCCACTGTTGCCATTGTTTCCCCATCTATTTGTCATGAAGTGATGAGACCAGATGCCATGATCTTCGTTTTCTGAATGTTGAGCTTTAAGCCAACTTTTTCTCTCTGCTCTTTCACTTTCATCAAAAGGCTCTTTAGTTCTTCTTCACTTTCTGCCACAAGGGTGGTGTCATCTGCATATCCGAGGTTGTTGATATTTCTCTTGGCAATCTTGATTCCAGGTTGTGCTTCTCCCCGCCCAGTGTTTCTCATGATGTACTCTGCATATAAGTTAAATAAGCAGGGTGACAATATACAGCCTTGACATACCCCTTTCCTTATTTGGAACCAGTTTGTTCCATGTCCGGTTCTAACTGTTGCTTCCTGAGCTCCAGATTTCTCAGGAGGCAGATCAGGTGGTCCAGTATTGCCCTCTCTTGAAGAATTTTCCACAGTTTGTTGTGATCCACACAGTCAAAGGCTTTGGTGTAGTTAATAAAGCGGAAGTAGATGTTTTTCTGGAACTCTCTTGCTTTTTCTGTGATCCAGCGGATGTCGTCAATTTGATCTCTGGTTCCTCTCCCTAAATCCAGCTTGAACATCTGGAAGTTCAGGGTTCATGTACTGTTGAAGCCTGGCTTGGAGAATTTTAAGCATTACTTTGCTAGCATGTGGGATGACTACAATTATGCAGTAGTTTGAGCGTTGCCTTTCTTTGGGATTGGAATGAAAACTGACCTTTTCCAGTCCTGTGGCCACTGCTGAGTTTTCTAAATTTGCTGGCCTATTGAGTGCAGCACTTACACAGCTTCATCTTTTAGGATTTGAAATAGCTCAACTGGAATTCTATCACTTCCACTAGCTTTGTTCGTAGTGAGGCTTCCTAAGGCCCACGTTACTGTCTTACTGCCAGGTTAATAAGTCTGCATTTCACTTGACAGTAGACAACAGGGTATACTGAAGAGAACTCTTGAAGGTATTTGGTTTATATTAATAACCATACATTAATCTCGTGCTAATTACAGAAAGCATTTGGTGGTCTTTTTTCCTGTTAGATTACAGATGAGATATAAAAGCCCATAATCTGAGTGATGTCCTTGGAAATTCACTGCAGATACTAGTGAGTTTCCTGTTCGATTTTGAAATTACTCTGAAGAGTGGTGACAGTCATTTACTTTACTCTTCACTTAAAGGTTCTTTCTTTTTCCTTTTAGCTACTTTCCAGCCCTCTTCAGAACAGTTAAAATTTGACCTTTAGGATGTCGTCACCAATTCATCTCGGTATGAGCTAGGTGTCCATTCTTTATGCAACCAGGATGCTCTCTACCCTGAAAGCATTTGTTTACCTGTTTCTCTCTTTTTGTGTGTGGGTCTCTCACCTGCGCCATGTGTGGTATATGAATGTTTGCTGGATAATTGAATGAACTAATCAAATTAGTAAGTTTATACATCCCATACTGAAGTAAATCTTATGTGTTATAATATGAAAGTAGGGGAAAAAAGACAAAGTGGTGATGGTGGAAGAAGAGTGTTATAATTTAAAATTAATAGGACAATGACTACAAAGGGAAAAACATATTGCTTACATAAAAATTCAAAAACCCAGGGGGAAGAAATGAGACAACCAGTTAGAAGAAAAATACAGTAGATATGACAGATAAATGGCTAATGTCATTACTATAAAATAGCTTAATGGAAACGAAGAGAAATAATCTCATAGGAAATTGGTTAAATGAATTAAGTTCTTTAAGGAAGAAATACATATATGAAAAAGAGTTCAAATTCACTGTTTTCTTTCATGTCTTTCCATTACATTTTCCCCCTTTAAAAAAAATTTGTTTATTTTGAATTGGAGGAGAATTGCTTTTCAGTGTTGTATTGGTTTCTGCCATACAACAACTTGAATCAGCCCCCTCCTTCTTGAGCCTCCCTCCCACCCCCATCCCACCCCTCTAGGTTTTCCTTCATCCTCACTATCCAAATCCAAGCTATATCTCCCAGCAGAACTACTGTCATTGCCTCCCAACTACTTGACCCATCTTCTAATCTCATCTCTGTAGTACAGATGGAGTGTGATCTTAAAAACATGCATAATCATGTGTTTTCTTGCTTAAAACTGATGTGGTGGCTTCCTGTTGCTTTTGGTCAAGACCAATCTAAAGAAGGCCAATCTCTCCACTATTACACCACACCCCTCACCTGCCTCAGGCACTGTACTTAAGCCACACTGGCTTTCCTCCTTGTCAGTCATAGCCCTACCATGTGCATAGATGGTATTCCTTTTATCCGTAGCTCCTTCTCCTCTCAGTACATTCTATACTTCTTTGTTGCTTTATCAGGGAAATGGTTCTTGACTTCCATTTGCTCCTTTTGTGAGCTTTTGTAGCACTATTTACTTCATTTTAGCATTTGTAAGAATTGCTTAATATGAGGGGCATGTGAACATGAGAGATTTCTTATGCCCTCTACCTGACTAAATTTTTGCTCACCATCATATCCGCAGTGCCTGTGTGTTGACTGAGTAACTTGAGACATCGTTTTTTTGATCCTTGATAACTGAATAATTAGCTCTCCTATAACTGAGATTCAGGAAGATTTCAGGGATCATATAACTGCCTGAAATTATGTGCAATTTGTTGTGCTTATTATGCCTGTC
Organism: Bos mutus; assembly: GCF_027580195.1. NCBI lineage: Eukaryota > Metazoa > Chordata > Mammalia > Artiodactyla > Bovidae > Bos > Bos mutus. Next base: position 71,720,053 of record NC_091623.1, on the reverse strand, counting down.
TCTGGGGGGCAGAGGTTATAGTCTTTTCTTTTAAAAACTTATATGGCCAGCTAATTTACAGTATATTTAATTTCCCAGAATGTCTTTTGTAAAAATAAAAGCCTGACTGCAGACACAACTATTATATTATGCGAACTTTCAATGTGTTCAGCCCTAATTCTTTTTTTTTTCCCCAGTTGTTTTCCAAGGCTGACAGCTAACAGTTACAGAACACTTCCTGACTCTAGGTTCTTAAAATACGTGTAGTCTTCTGAAAGAATATAAGCTCCTACCTTTACTTTTTAAAAAAATAAAATAATCACTTTTTACTTAATCTTATGATTATTTGTTGCATATTTTATCTTCAAAAGTACTCATGTGGACTTTGAAGAGAGAATATTTAACTGATTTATTATAGTAGCTTCCCTAATCTCTAACATAGTTCCTTGTGTATGGGTAATAATAGGTACTATATACTTACTGGGCAGATAAAAGTATGAATAGCTCAACTTGAATCACTTAATGTTCAAATGAGGGGGAGAAATCTGCTAAGTGTAAACTTCTTTCTCCCTTACCATTAGAACCAGAAAAGGGATGTATAATTGAAAACAATAGTGCCAAGGCATTTACTGGATAAAGAATTTGCGGATCTAGAGCTGGATTTTCTCTAGTCATCTGTTTCTTTAGGCTGCAATGATATATAAAAATGAGAATTAGAAAGTGAAACATTCTAATATGGTAAAGTACTTTAATTCCATAGGAGGACCAAGGGCTTCTATATGAAACTGACATTATTTTATTCTTGATAGCAGATTATCAAGGAGTCTATTTAAAAATTGCTTTCCATGTCCTTTAAGATAGTAGAAACTAAAATGCCAGAGAACAAGCTGATTTGCAAAGGCTTATTGTCAAAAACTAATTTTGTATATGTTTTTGAAGTTGCAAAGCTCCAGTTTCATAATTAAATATGTGATAACTTTTTAAATAATTCTTTACTGAAATACTAAACTAGGTTCAGTATAAGAGAATCATTTTCTGTTCAGTTCTTTAACAGTTCTAGGAAATTAGGCTAGGTGGCAGCATATACTCAGTCATGATTAAGTTGTAGACAATCACCAAGCACGCTAGAATTTTTAAATTGTTGCTCATCAGAAATAAAAGATATAATTCAGTAATAAGATATCATCCAATTGGTCAAATTAGAAGTCCTCTGTATAAAACTGTAGTTAATGTTATTAACTATGAAATAGTGTAAATGTATGGAAAAATGATACAAAAAATATCCTTGTAATCTACTTCCTATATTTAGCAAATATCAGTATGTTGTCATATCATAATGCTTGATTCCACCTACCTTCCTTTCCACATTAGAAGTAAACATTACTTATTCTCTGTGTTTTCTCATATGTATTTTATAGTTTTTGTAACATATACCCATATACATAACCAGTGTATAGTATTACACTTTACATGTGTGATATCATACTGTATAAATGCAGTTACCATACTATGCATTATTCTAAAAGTTACTTTTTCACCTAACAGTATTTTCAGAGTTTATCCATAATACATATAGATCCCTCCGTTGATCTAAAATAGTACATTGCTTATGCTTTGTTTATATCCGATATTTTCTCTCTTATGCAACATTTTGTAAGAATGCCACATTGAGTAGTCTTGTGTGTAGCCTTCTTCTATAGCTGGAGGTATGTCTTCTGGACAGATTCCTGGAAGTGGGATTTTGTTAGATATTGCCAGTTTCCCCCAGGAGTATACCAATTTGCATTCCGACCAGCAGTGCATGAGTGCCTGCTCAAAGTCTCACAAGCAGAATGTGTTATATTCTTTTGTATTTGCTAGTCTGACAGGTGAAAAATGAAAGTGAAAGTTGCTGAGTTGTGTCTGACTCTTTGTGACGACGTGGAGTATACAATCCGTGGAATTCTCCAGGTCAGAATACTGAAATGGGTAGCCTTTCCTTTCTCCAGGGAATCTTCCCAACCCAGGGATTGAACCCAGGTCTCCCGCATTGCTGGTGAATTCTTACTAGCTGAGCCATAAGGGAAGCCCAAGAATACTGGAGTGGGTAGCCTATCCCTTCTGCAGCAGATCTGCCTGACCCAGGAATTGAACCAGGGTCTCCTGCATCGCAGGTGGATTCTTTACCAACTGAGCTATTGGGGAAGCCCTAAGTAATGAGTAAAAAGAAGTTTTAATGTGTCTTACAAAACAGAGGAATACTCAGATTTTTCTTGGCACTGCAAGCTTCTCCAGACCAGCTGGAACTTTGAATAATTGTTTTCTAATAACCATGTGTTTGTGTTATAAATTAATTCATATATTATGTAAACAAAGCATAAGCAGTGTACTATATTTTAGATCAATGCAAGACATCTATATGTATTATGGATAAACTCTGAAAATAGTGTTAGGTGAAAAAGTAACTTGTAGAATGATACATATTATGATACTGCATTTATACAGTATGATATGTGGGCTTCCCTGGTGGCTCAGACAGATAAGCGTCTGCCTTCAACGAGGGAGACCTGGGTTTGATCCCTGGGTCAGGAAGATCCCCTTGAGAAGGAGATGGCAACCCACTCCAGTACTCTTGCCTGGAAAATCCCATGGACAGAGGAGCCTGGTAGGCTACAGCCCATGGGGGAGACAGTCCATGGGGTTGCAAAGAGTCAGACATGACTGAGTGACTTCACTAATTCATATATGTAGCAAAGTTACTACATTACCAAAAGAGGTTGGCTAATTGACAGACTAGCAGATAGCCAACTAGGCATAATTTCGAAGTAACATTTACATTTACCACAGCAAGGGTTTTAGTTGCATGATTCAGTGTTGGGTTGTGATAAGATCTGTCCCCATAATTGAGTTATTCCCGTCTAAATTGGAGTTCCCAAGGCTCTGAGCTGGGGAACTTTTCTCTGGAATCTTCTTGATTCAGATACTGCCAGCTTTTGCTCTTTGTGGTTCCCTTTCCTGTGTTTATATTGAGTCTTGCCCATATGTTCACTTGGTCTTTCTCCGAGCAAGTATATTAGCTTTTCATTTAATTATCATAATTGTTCTACTATCTTCATAAGAGTTGATCCAGGTTTACATTACTGTGTTCAGGTTTCACCGGGTTAACTGAGGGCATCTCTGTGCCCAGGTTCTAGGTGATACGTGTGTTTTGTGAGTACGTGTGTTTTGTGTACGTGTGTTGTGAGTGTACATGTGTTGTGAGTGTACGTGTGTTGTGAGTACGTGTGTTTTGTGAGTACGTGTGTTTTGTGTGGATGTGGATGTTTGTGTCTTAACTCTTCTTGTGCCCTTGCGGTTACTGAATGCATTCTTTTGCAGCTTAGAAGCACTCAGTGTGGCCTTACCAGTCCTGGTAATGATGCACTACAGAGTTTTGTCCTTCAGTTTTTGACTTCACACTCTTCTACTTCTTTTTCATTGTGTCTCTTTCCTGTCAGCACATTTCATTATTATTCCTGTTTTGTTCTTTCTCACTTTATTTCTCTTTCCTTCTTTTCCTCCCAAACAGTGTTATACTCTTTTCACATTTGTAACAATCACAGTTATGTTTGCTTTTGGTTAAAGAATTCACCAAAGTGTGTTGCCCTTAAGCAGTACATTGGCCTTCTGACAGTACTGGGTGTCTAAGGACTGTTTGTTGATGTCTGGGATATCTGTCAACCAGCTTCATAATTTCTGGGTGACAAATGAATTGGCAGCCTTTTAAATTCTAAGTAAAGGGCTACTGGTAGCTGTTTGTCAGTTGTGCAAAAATAAATTTAAATGCTTGGAGAAAGCTAAGTGTTTGAGACAAATAGTATGAGGAAAATAAAAGTAATAATTCCATTTTTATATGAAGTGAATATATGTATTTTTTTAGTATACTAAACTTACCAAATAACTGAAAATTTTAATAGGCTAAAAAAGCATTTTTTGGCATCGGCATGAAACTAAGCACATGAAGCATTCCCTTTGCTTTTCAGAATTCCCTTATGCAGTAATGACAAACATAGTGCTTCTTAAATTGGATTTTTAAAATTGGAGTCTAGCTTTCCCATGATTGGAATGTAACTGAGGACCAGTTCTGCTTCCTGCAGTTTATTAGTTAAGTTTGGTTAACAGCAGTTAGCAAATGGATAATCTTCTCCTGCACCTGCAGGGTACAGCGGTTGGAAACATTTGTTAATATATTTTAATGCATAATTTATCACTTGCTATTCATTTTGTGAATGACCTGACTTTCAGAAGTGGATCATAATCCACTATTAGGCTGCTTATGAAATGTAGCAGTTCATTTTGCACTTAAACCTCATCTCAGTGGCTTTTTGTTTATGCAAGTATGGTTTTTTTTTTTTTCCTAAATAGATCTAACTTTGAAACAAATTCTAAAGAGGTTAATATAGACAGTGGAAATCTGATTATATTCTGTTAAAATATTACTGTTTAGAAACAGTGAATGATCACGGGAGCACTGCTCCTTTTCTGTTCATTTACTTAACAAATATTTATTGAACATGTGTTGTGTCATCTGCTATGCTCACTGTTAAGATACAATGTTGAATAAAACCAGATATTTTACTTTCATGGAATTTATAGCCTAGTGGGAGAAAGACACATTAAGCATTATCAGATTAAAAGCAAAGTATTAAAATAAGGGTCAAGGTAATTCTATAAGCACTTTTTGACCCTCTGAGGGAGGCCAGGAGACACTTTAGTGAGAAATGACAATTAGGCCAAATCAGATAAGATGTTAACAAGCTAACATGAGGAGAAAGAGTACTCCTAACAGAGAAGACGGCAGATGTAAAGATTGGTGGTAGTTGTAAGCATGGTGAGAATGGACTAAAAGATGGCGCTTGTGGCCATCCTAAGAACAGTTGAAACCACTGAACTGAAGAGAGATAAGTAAAGGTGTTACATCAGATCTAAGTGTTAAAAAATGTATTCTGATTGAGTTGTGGATAACTGATTGGAGAAGGACAATATTGAGAAACTAGTTGGCAGTAACTCAGCCGAGAGAGCCAAGAGAGTCAAGATAGAAGGAAAAATGGTACAATTTGGCAGATAATTAGGAAATAAAATTATTAGGACTTAGTAATAGATTCATTGTGAGGGATTTAGAAAAGAAAGTTAGGTTTATAATTGAAAAAATTGTTCTATTCCCTTAAATATGAAAGACCAAAAAAGAGATCCAGTTGGGAGTGAAAGCATGGGTTCAGTGTGAGTTGGAGATGTTTTTAAGCATACTTGAAATGTTAAGTAGGCAGTTACACATTTAGGTCTGGAGCTAAAGTGGAGATCTCAGCTAATTGTAGAAATTTTTGAGTCATCTTTCTTTGGTGGCAAATTAAAACTGTATATACACATAAGATCACTTAGGGCTAAAAAATATATCTTGAAAGGAAGAGCTGGCCTAATCAGTTCAAGACTGATTAGATGTGTATGTGTCTCCAAAGAAGACGAAGATGAAGTGGCTAGAGAGGAAGAAGGAAAACCAAAATAAATATTCTGGTATACAAGCCAAAGGGGAGTATTTTAAGAAGGAGAAAGTATTCATCAGTATCAAATGCTGCTGAAATTTCAAGCAAAATAAGTCTGAAAAATTCCTGTTGGCTTCAGGGACTTTTAGAAGTCATTGGTGTCTTTGTGACAGCATTTAGTAGACTAGTGGAAAGGGAAATTAAACTGGAATTGTATGGCATGCATATATGGAGTGATCTGTTTGAACATCTCTAAAAAACCTGACTCTGGGGCGGTTGAAGAGAGATGATGCTTCCTGTAAACTTTGTAGTGAGATTGTTTTGTTTCTGTTTTTTATGAAAATGACTCAAACATGATCAAAAATCAGTGTGGACAAGGGGTGGGGACGGATGTGGGGGATGAATTGGAAAATTGGAATTGACATAGATAAACTACCATGTGTAAAATAGATAGCTCATGGAAACCTGTTGTGTAGCACAGGGAGCTCAGTTCAGTGCTCTGTGGTGACCCAGATGGGTGGAATGGGGGGAGGGAGCTCCAAAAAGAAAGGGAAATATATATATACACATGTAACTGACTCACTTTGTTGTACACCACTAACACAGCATTGTAAAGCAACTGTACCCCAGTTTTTTAAAAATGAGTGAGAAACATCCATTTAAGAGATTGACAGTGCTAGAGTAAATGCATAGTTTGCAGTAAGCATTCTAGGAAGGCAGAAAAAGATGAGATCCAAAATACAGTTAGAAGATTAACCTCAGAAAAGTTTAGTAATATTTCTTATATTGTAACTTTATTAAGTGCTTCCCAGGTGGCTCAGTGGTAAAGAATCTGCCTGCCAGTGCAGAAGCCACAGGAGACATGGGCTTAATCCCTGGGTTGGGAATTGGAGGAGGAAATGACAACCCACTCCAGTATTATTGTCTGGAAAATCCCATGAACAGAGGAGCCTGGCGGGCTTATAGCCTTTGGGTCACAAAGAGTTGGATATGATTGAGCATGCACATGACTTTATTAATAGAGGGGATGGGTGATGCAAGTAAATTTACATTCATAATAGTAGAAAGATGATGGTTCCCATCTGATGTTTATTTTCTTCATGAAATTGAGAAGGAGAGGAAGAGAAAGGTTAGATGTTTTAGGAAAGCAGGCACAGATTTAGAATAATGATTGTAAAGTGAATTGACCAAAGTATGTATTTATGTATGATAAGAAGAGTAAGGACTCATTCGAGGTTAATTATGATAGATATCTAGTAGATAGAATATCTCAGATGTTTCATGGCTCTTGGGGTACTGTGATAAAGAACTCAGAATATTGTTTTTATCCAGGATACACTAGCCAGAGGCATGAGTATAATATATTGGCAAGTGTTGGTTATGTACCTAAACTAGATAAGAGAAGGAAATTGAAAAGGACTAATCATTTGAGGAAAAGTAATAGGGGTCAGTGAACTGGTGGTTCCAGTGAAATCGTTACACCTTTGTGGTGGCTGGGGTTGAACATGCAAGCTGAAAGCAGTTTTGATCTCAGTGTATAGAATTTAAATTGATGGTTTTAGAAATTGAATAATCATGAACAATGACAGGGACTACAGTGTGACCATGAAAGTGGGTGGCTGTGATGGAACAGATTAAGCCATTAGAAAGGAGGAAATCAAGGAATGAGGCTATAATATTGGGTAGATTATTCAAGTGGACACCTTAATAATTCTGGGACATCTGCATCACCCAGAATAATGGCAAAACTTATGGTGGAGAGAAATTGTGGGTTGGTCACCCATATTGTCAATGAATAAGGGGATGAATGATATTAATGAAGGGTAAAAAAGTAACAGCTAAATACAAGAGCCTTGTAAAAACAGAATGATGTTACTACTGTTACTTTGGCAAGAAGACTTTGAGAATTGTACATGCCAGACACTCTTGCTTGCAAGGCACAGAATACATTATGTAAGTGTTGCAAGCGCCCTGCCCTTTGGGAGGTTATAGAAAAAGACCGCTTTATGAGCAATAGTAACAGTGCGGTGGTAGGCGCTGCCTACAGGTATAGTGGCAACTCCAGGGAGAGGATGACTCTCCTACTGAAGAAGTCGTTGAAGATTTCACAGGAATGATACATCCAGACTGAATTTCATGTAGTTCTTAAAGTGGAGAATGGGATGAAGGACATTACAGGAGGAATTATATATGTATGCCTCTTAACAATGATGGAGAAAACAGGAACTCAGAATGGTAGCATCCCATTGCACTAATAACATGTAGTTGTTTATCATTAGAATAGTTCTTTCTCTTGGCCAACAGTTTTTTGTTTTTTGGCTTTTTTTGATTCTTAGAGCTCAGCATTGTTCTCTAATGGAGTAATTTAAAGTGTCTGTGTGTGCCTGCATGGTGTCTGCCCTCGTGTTTTTCAAGTTATGCTTCAAATGATTTGTTAAATATAAATTAAAGGGATGTGCTAAAAATAAGTAAAATAAAATCACTTTCATGCATTTGCTTTTGTTAATACAAATGCTCATTCAGTAAATTAAATTCCTACAGTTTTTAGGTGAAGCTTTGTTTTAAACCACAAGGATTTAGAGATAAATATGATGGTCTCTGATCTCAGTGAGTTCACAGTTTATTGTGTGCCAAACCCAACAAGATATAAGTGTAATTTAAAACACTAGCCACTGGGAATGCTGTGTTTTGTGTTTTAAATCATGAGATGTTTCTCGTAAGTCCTCATACACTTGTTTAGAATGTTGATTTATTTCTTATTCCTTCACTGTTACGAAAGAAGTTAGATTTCATCAAGCTATAAATACAGTTAAACGAAACTCTGCCGAAGTGGCAGGCATATTCTGCATTATTAGTATGCACTATAAGGTATATTCTCTCTTGAATTAAGACCCTCTCTAATTTTGGCTTTATTCCTTGAAGGTTGTGAAGATGAGAAAAGAAGTGAAGAGAATCCGAGTTTTGGTTATCCGAAAACTTGTCAGGAGTGTTGGCAGACTGAAGTCAAAAAAGTTAGTCATTTAATGTTATGGTCCTGTGACTAACAAAATGTCGAAAGTTGTTTTTGTTCAGTATTTACAAAATTTGAGGGTGGGGCCTAGAGGAGTAATTAAATTTCTTACTCTTACAGCACTTTGTTTTATATGTGGATAGATCTTGAGTGAGATAAAATGTGCTGTGTCAGCATGTGCTTACATAGTTCAGACCATATTCACTTAAGACATAGGATAAATTCTGTTTTCAAAACTCTTCTTTTGGCTTTGTCAAACTGAAAAGTCTTTGAAGTTATTTATATTTTTTATGTTATTAGAAGTTATTCTTTTAAGATGTTTTTCATATAGGTTAGCAAATCAAGTGATACTCTGAATCAATTATGAAGATTTTATATCACTGTATTCCTTGAATTGCTGATTAATTTGAAATCTTTAGTCCCTTTTGGAAGTATTTGTCAAAACGTTATGTTCCATTTAATTTTTTTGAAAAAATAATGTTTTATATTTTTGGTATCACTAGTATGAGAACAAAAGTATGTTATTTATACTTCTTATGCTTTAAAGCATGAATACTTACAGAGTCTTCAAACATGTTTTGTTTCTGGTTAATTTCTTATTTTTGTGTGTGTGTTTCATAAGGTAGCTCTCCTCTGATACAATTATATATTTAATTTCTTTAGGTATTTATTTAATTCCAGAAAACAAATTTTCATTTAATTGTATCCAAGCTTATCGCTTACATGAAATGCAATGTGCTGTTAATTGACTGGAAAGTGTTATTTGGCTTTCCTATTAAGGAATTAGAAGACAAGCTATCAGTGATAATAGTCATTAATATAATGCCAAAATCTTGGGTTTGTTGATGGAGTTGGAGTGTGTTTTGGATGGGGGAAAGGGCAGTGCAGAATGACAGAATGCTTGTTATTTAGAGATTATTAAGCTTTTCCAAAAGAAATGGAGGACTTTTTATTATGATACTAGTCTAAAATACATGCTTTTTTCTGGCTACGTATTATAATGTGTCTTTTGCAGGGGTAGTGAAGATGCATTGTTAAAAAACCAAAGACGAGCACAACGATTGCTCGAAGAAATTCGTGCCATGAAGGTAAGAACTTATGCGGAATTGTGTATATGTGTGTTTCCATGTCTCCTGTCAGCTGCATTTTGTGTATGTGTGTTCGGTGTTATTTATTGAATATAACTGTGAGTTGGCTAAGGCTTGTTTGTGTGGATCTGTTTGGTGAAGAATGTAGCACTACATTTAGAAAATTAGATTTGTTTGCATTATTTTATGTTTTTTACTTAAGTTGTTAAAGTACTAGATTAATTTGAGTCAAAACTGCCAGATTAAACTCTTCTATATTTAATAATGCTTCATACCTAAGGTTTTTATTTTTACTAAAAGTTTAGGCATGAAGTCTAAGTTAAGTTCCTGTTGTTTGGTAATGTGGATGGTGATATTGATGGCTGACATCATGCTTTGCCTATTGCCAGCTCAATAAATTTTTGTGTGGTGGCATCACCATTTTATTCAGCTCTGTAGTAACTTGAAATAAAATTAGTATTGGACCAAAATGATCCGTATTTTCGTTTCTTTCAGCCAGACTCTTCTCTAGCATAATTTTTAGGTCTTCTCGCTGTTCTTTGTGGAAACTTTCATTTACCAAATGACATACTATTAAATGTCTGGAAGACTGTTTTATTGAAGAACTTAAAAACAACATTTGGTACCAGCAATTACCTTAATTGCAGGGTCATTTTGCATGTATGTTTGACTATTACATTTTGGTAGAACTTCTAAGTTTTGAGATAGATAAAGAAGCAAGAGAAATCTCTAACTATTTTAATTGAGTTAGATTATCAAAACTTCTCACTGTTTTTTTCCTTTTGAAAGGATGATAAAGTGTCCTATAAGACAAAGTTACCATAGTTAATCTGAATAGAAACAGATGTAGGACATGATTCTTTGGTGTGAGGTATGGTTTTTGTGGCTTTTTTCCCTCAATTTGTATTGTTTTTCACAGGACCATAAAATTCATGGCATCCATTTGATATGTCATAAGTTTTAATACTCTTACTGTCCAGCCATTCATTCAAAATACTCTATATTTGACTTTTAATTATTATTTGTATCACTTTGTTTTATACATATTTAGACTTTTTTTCCCATAAAATTCCTATGAGAAATAAAATCTTTAGAGATTTTTGAGGATAACACTAAGGTAAGAAGTTATGATTTGTGCTGTTGTCTTTCACTTTCTCTTAACCAAGCTCCTTACTAAATTACATTCCTTACCTAAACTTTTCCCTGTAATTTCTTCTGAATAGTCATTTTTGTAGTCCTAAATTATTCAGAGGCTTTGAGCTACTATATAATTGGTGATTTTATTTTACTGTGGAAAGGATGGATTATATACAGTAAACCTCTGTGCATTGTATCAGGAGTTTAGAAACAAAAGATATTCATTAATCTTTAAACTACATGCCTTCCATAACTCAATAGTGATTTTAATTTAGTTAATTAGGGACAAAGTTGTCCTATTTGATCTATATGTGAAACTTGTTTTCTGTAATTCTTAAACCTCATCAGCAGTAGAAAATCAGACTTACTGATAAAGTTCATAGGTTTTTAAGATTACTGTCATGATTATAGTTTTTGTTTGTTTCTGTTTTTCCTTGTGTTTATAAAAGACCACTATGGAATTGTTGCCTCATAGAAAGCTAAAATTCACTGCCTGATATAGTCCTTGAATTCATAAAATTAATAGTATATATATTTCTTGAGTCAATGTCAGTGGTTAGAGTAGTTTAATTTGGATACTCTACCTTCAACTTTCACAGTGCTGTTTAAAAAATGGATTAAATCTAAATATAAAAACTAGAAAAAGAGTAAGTCTATATGTTTGCTTTCCTTGCATGTCAAATTTCATTCTTCAGTTATGGTTCTTTTACAAAATTGGTCTACTTTTCTTTCTAAAAGAAGCACATACATAAAACATTTTTAAATTGAAAGATCATTTGTAATTTCTTAAGGGAATGTTTTATCATGTACATGGGAGTATCAAAGAAATAGTCACAAAACAGAAAGCTCACAGTCTCAATTAAGTTTGAAGAAAAAACCTTTTCTTACTCATTTTTCCACATGAATTTTTTCCTCGGCTCATATACCACTACATTTTTATGGTCTTGTCCTATACTTGCTTTCTATGATAATAGGGTATTTTGTTGCAAGAGGACTTCCTTAAGAAGAAAACCTGAGATATTTTTAGAAATAAGAGTTTGTTTTTTCTGGTCAAGGAAAAAAATTGCCTGGTCTTTATGATACTATAAAATGATAGATTCCAGTTTTATAGCCTTTAATGTGTGAATGTGAAAGAAATCTTGCTGCCTTTTCTAATAGTATTCACACTTTTAACTTTGATTCTGGTATATATACACTGGCTTCTGAAACAGTTCTTTTCTCTTTGGATATTAAGGTAGCTTTTTGACTTAGATTTCTAGGTTGTTTAGCTAGAGAAGGAGACAGTAAAATTAAAGCATAGAATGAAATTAATAAAAATGTACAAGAAATCTTTCTTCTCAATAATAAGGGTTAAATAACTAGCTTTTATTCTTTACTATGTGCCAGGCACTATATTGTGTGTTTTATATTCACGATCTCATGAGGTAGATATCATTATCTCCATCTTACAGAGTAGGAAACAGGCTTAGAGAAGTTCAGCAGCTTGTTCTCGGTCAAATAGTTGTTAGGTAATGATCTAGTTGTAACTAACTATAAAGTTGATAGTGTTAGCCATTTCACTATGCTCCTTCATTAAAATGAGAACTTCAGAAATATATGTAGACTCTATCTCCTAAAGATTGGATGAGTTAGTTGCTCAGTGGTGTCTGACTCGTTGCAACCCCATAAACTATAGCCCACCAGGCTCTTGTGTCATGGGATTTCCCAGGGGAGAATACTGGAGTGAGTTGCCATTTCCTCCTCCAAGGGATCTTCCTGACCCAGGGATTGAACCTGAGTCTCCTGCATTGGTAGGCAGATTCTTTACCATACTATCTAAGCCACCAGTAAAGAGGTAATATAATAAACATGAAGCTTTCTCTCTAAGGAAAAAAGGTCCAAAGATGTGTGATGAGTTTTCAGATTCTTTATTTCCTCACAGCTAAATATACCCAGTTAACTTTTTTTTTCTTCACTTCTCTGAGGCCATTAATTTTCTTTATGCTAAGTATTCGTATACAATGAAAATTTATATGTGAGATCTTGCTCTGTCTGCTACTCTTCTCTGTGTTAAAACTCTTTCACCTTTTGTTCCATTCTTTTTCTGTTTTTGCATGTTTCAATCTCTTATTAAAAGCATCCTTTGCACTTTATCAGCTGTTAGAATTGCTTTGTCTTGTGCTCCATCATGGCCTGTTTCTAAGTTATATGCAACTTATACCTAGATTTTCAACTACACATTAAACTCCATCTTCTACCTTTCCCTGAGTTTCTTCCTGGTAAGAAAAGTGAACAGATGGCAAGGCAGCTGTTTTAATTCTTCTCTCTCTGATTTGTAAAAATACACCTTTTTGCAATTTTTTTCTTTTTGTTTGTATTTCCCTCTAACTTTTTGGAAAATATTTCAAAACTAAAGGAAAATTGTAATGTTACGGTGTAATAATAATAATACATTGTATCACATACATGTTTATCCCTTACTGGCAATGGTGAGTTCCAAACACTTGGTTTAGATGTTGTCTGACAGATTCCTCCGTTTTAAAGGCTCCTTTTTCTGTTTTAGCATTTGTTAAGTCATCTGTAAAATGGTAACTTTGAGATTATGTGAATATCCTGTGGTCTTTTCACCCAGTGACTGATGTTCTGTGACTGAATCAGTTACCAGTTTTTTTTGTTTCTGTTTCTGTGCTGGGATTTTTTTTTTTTTAATTTATCTCATAAGATTTTAATCCATTGAAAGGATTTTCTTCTTTTTTGGCATCATGGTGCTGCTGCTGCTACTGCTAAGTCACTTCAGTCGTGTCCGACTCTGTGTGACCCCACAGATGGCAGCCCACCAGGCTCCCCCGTCCCTGGGATTCTCTAGGCAAGAACACTGGAGTGGGTTGCCATTTTCTTCTCCAGTACATGACAGTGAAAAGTGAAAGTGAAGACGCTCAGTCATATCCGACTCTTAGCGGCCCCATGGACTGCAGCCCACCAGGCTCCTCTGTCCATAAGATTTTCCAGGCAAGAGTACTGGAGTGGGTTGCCATTGCCTTCTCCTTTTAGCATCATAGGAAAGGGATAATAGCCATTTTTGCTTTCAGAGAGGAAAAGATGGTTGTTTTTGTTGGTTCTTCATCTGCTGAGTAATTTGAGGGGGTTTTTGTTTTGTTTTTGGCTGCACTGTGCAGCATGCTGCAGTATCTATTTCCTTATCAGAGATCAAACCCATGCCCCTTGCCAGTGCAAGCATGGAGTCCTAACCACTGGACTGCCAGGGAAGTACCATATGCTGGATAATTTTGCATTGTACTCTGAACTTTACGAAGATTAAATGATAGAGATTCAGGGTTTGGTTATTCTTCTCCAGTGAATGGTGGCTTTTTGGAGTAGGCTTTTATTTCAAACTGTGGCTCAGCTGGTAAGGATTCTGCCTGCCATGCAAAAGACCTGGGTTCAATCCCTGGGTTGCAAAGATCCCCTGGAGAAGGGAAAGGCTGCCCTTTCCAGTATTCTGGCCTGGAGAATTCCATGGACTGTATAATCCATGGGGTCGCAGAGTTGGACATGACTGAGCGACTTTCACTTGAATTTCAAACAGTGTTTCTTGGATAGCACTTTTAGCTTCAGTTCGGATCTTTTGCCTTTTGGTGAGATGAACTGAATCTGTTTCTTTGATGAGTTGTTCAAGTTTCAGAACCCCTTGTATGGTTCCGTCTCTTCTGGGTTTCCCCTACTCTCTGAGCGGGTAATGTACCTAGGCTTCACATGGGTTCCATGTGTTCCTTGGCCACTGCTTCTGAACCATGAAGAATGCAGTTAGTTTTAGGTTACATTCTTAAGAGGTTGTGACTTATTTGTACAGCTTTCCATCTGTATTCGTAGTGCGCTTTGACACTGCATCAGACTCTGCCTTCTTGCATTCTCTCTGCTTTACCTTCAGAGAAGGTTTTTTGTAGTGTGCCCAGTTTTCATTTTTGCTTTACTTTGTTTTTTGAAGGAAGGGTTAATCATGTTATCTGCTAGTACCTTGGTCTGTCATTCCCAGAAATGGAAGTAGCCAAAGTTCAAAGTAATTATAAATTGCTAGAGAAGAGGACTGAGCACCCCACAACACTGAGAGTTTAGATCTTAGAGAGACAGAATAAATAGACTGAGAAAGTGTAGATAGTGAAGGAGAAAAAGAACCAAGAGAGTATGGTATCTAGGAAACCAAGTGAAGAAACTGTCTCAAGAGAACAGAGTGATGAACTAAGTGTTTATATTGTTGTTCTTGTTTTCAAAATTAGCAATATTATTTGTAAAGTGTAAACTCACCTATTAGATCCTAATCACTAATGAATTTTTCAAGTTGTCTCAATTCTAGAGTCTAGAATACCTTGCAGAATTGTGCTGATAGAACCAGAAGGGGTTTTGTTCTTGCTCATGTCATCCTAAGCATGCCTTCTATTCTTCCCCTTCCCTGTCTTGATTGTTTCTGTAAAATGATATTAAAATCTCAAAAGTTTGAAATGTTTCCACATTCATATTTTCTTCCTTTATGTCTGAAACCTAGAAGCTGCAAACACTGGTCCAAGTATGAAAGAGGCATAATGTTTCTGTTTCTTGTGTGGTTTCCATACTCGAGCATAACCCACATTATGGTCTTCTATAGTTACAGGTTCAGCACTATGACCTGTAAGTCTCTTATAAATCTGTACTTTTTATTTAGATTATTTTCTCTAATGCATTGTAGAAGTCAAGTAATAAATAATTTTTTAAACCTTTAGGTAACTTTAAAGATCTTCAATAAAAATTGTCAACTTAGGATAGTGTGTTTTTGTTTGTTGGTTTTAATGTTAATTATCAGAAACCAAAGAATGAATAGGCTGTTCATTTTATAGTCAGCTTAACCAGCACTCCTAAGACCATTTAACTTCTAATTCAGTTTTGTTTTTTTTAAGGGAGAACTTTTATTGCTTCTGAAGGCAGAGCAGGATGCCCTGATTTAATATCCTTCTGTACTCAGCTTGTGACATTTGAAATGATAAACAGGAAGTCATAGTGGTATTTTAAAAGGGCAAGGGACCAGTATATACCGCTCTCCTCACACTCATACAACATCATTTAGTAACAGATCATCACATTGGAATTCCAGTTTGCTTTCTTGGCATGTGGATCCTGCAGCTTGAAGCCAGTATTTTGAATAGTTTATATTCCTGAAATCCTTAGCAGTGTTGCATTTTTTAATATGTAGGAGTCATGGTTTTCATTGTAAGCTGCTTTGATATTAAAGATGTTATGTCAAGTCTGTGGTGGCCTTAAAGTATTTTTGTGTTTTAAATAAGAGCAGTTGTAGCAAATAAAAGTGGTATCCATTCCCTGCTTTTTAACCTCCTTGCTTTTATTTGAAAATGAAAAGGTACAGGTCCTTGTTGGTAAAATTGATGAAGTACTGTTACCACTTACTGAGTCATGTACACTTAATTTTAAAATGAAAAACTTACTTTGGAATTGCTTCAGTCCAGTTAAGCCTAATTCAAAGGCTACTTACTTAGTGTGTAAACAGGATTTAGGGGTAGGAAGGAAGGAGTATCATATGAGTTTTTTTTCCCCCAAAATGTATATTGTTTTTTCTGTTTTGTTTTGATTTGATTTTTTAAGTTTTGTAATTTTGGAAATTTGAACTTACAACCTTGGCATGACGTTCCAACTAACTGTGAAAGTACCCAAAGCCCCTTTCAACTATTAATTTTTAAAAATTTGGACAACCAATACTACTGTCCTAATTCCAATATGGAATAATGCAGTGATTGAGAAAAGGAGCAAATATTACAGCATTGTTGGAAATACCCAGTGGAAGACAAAGGGCCCAAGAGAAAAGCAGCAATAAGAATAGTAAGTAACTGTTCTTTTAATGAGGTTTTCTTTCTATTCATCTGGGATATCACCTGAATTTTGGGTTAAATGGAGACAGATTATTTTTAAACATTTAAATTCCTTACTTTGAACATATATTTTATGTTGCCAGATTTCTATTGTGATGGAAGCTCTCTCTATATTTTTTTCTATGTTAGAATACCTCGTGTTAGTGGCTTGCTGTTCAATCAGTATTTTGTGACAAGAGAAAATTTTTCTTGCCTGTGAAGAATTTTATTTTTTTCTCTACCTGCCACTAAATTATGTAAACTATGTAGTCTTCCAAGAAACAAAAATAATCCCAAGTAGTAATTAATTCAATTAAAAATGTTTTTTTAGCAATTTGCATTGAAAATATATATTTCTCTTTTATTCTCCCCTTCTATAAAAACTAAACTCCTTAAAAGGCATTTTAATTTTATATATGAGTGAGGTTGAGAGAGAAATTCTCACTTTTTAAAATTCTTGATTTTCGTTGAAACTTGGTATATTAAAATATAGTAGAACTTATGAGTTTTGGTTGTAGTGAATCAGTAACTATAGTTTTCTGCTGTTCATCACAATCTAAGATAGCATCCTAGTTTATTAATGATCATATATCTTTAAGACCCATGAAATTTGCAACCAGAAAAGGAGAAAGTATAAAGAAAAAAAAACAATTAGGAATTTACAGTACAGCTGTTATAAATTCCATACTGTATACTCAGGTTGGTTAAATGTCTTTTAAATTAGAGCCTATTATATGTGTAGATTAATAGATTTCTGCTGTCAGGGAACACATTGTTCTCTGGGGAAAAAGCATGTTAGTCTCTATAATATATGCCATACCCTGTTACAGTCAAAAAGTTGTAAGAACCTAGAGAAAGGATCAATTTATTTAATTACTTTTAGGACTTAGGGAAGATCTTACAGAATTGTGGTACTGAGTTGGAACCTGAAGAATAAGTATGATTCTGTTTTCAAAAAGGTAGACTAGATAAATAGAGCACAAGAACAATGCATACAGATCTGCAAGTACCTCCAAGTTATGATAAGGTCTTTGAAAATTATGGAAGAGAAAAGATTGCTTTTAGCTAGTAATTAATTGAGGAATGTTTCTTGGGAAAGTTTAATTTAAAAATTACTGATTTTTCAAACTGATGTGATTTCCTTGATAGTATTTAATTGAATCCCAATTAGACAGCAAGGACAGTGTTTCATGTAACAACTTCATATCCAAGACTTACATATTATTTATAGCACTGTGAAGCTCAATTTCAGATATAAGGATACTGCTCATAAATAGCTTAGTAATTTTAGTTATTATTTAGCACTTGCTCTATGTCATATTTTCTGCTACAATCTACATGTATTATTTGTAATCTTATTAACTCATAAAGGTTCCTGTTTAACCCCGTTTTAATGAGGTGGAAACTGGGGATTTAAGTGTTAATTGCTTTGCTCAGAGTTCTTCAGTCTATGTCTATCTATATCAATAACCTGTGTTCTTAACACTCTACTAACCTAACCTCTCTTAAGAATTAAGTACAAAAAAAACAAACAAACAAAAAAAAAGAATTAAGTACACAGTTTTTTTATCAAGATTGATAAAGGTATGATAAATGTGCTTTTGCATTGTGTTTTTAATAGAAAAGTAAAAATACTGGTGAAATACTGTATCATCATTGCTCCTTTGAGTTGAAAAATAGTATTCATTTTTAATTTGGTATAATTAGAATAGTTGGGACTTCCTAAAGATACAGAATGTCTTGTTATCCATAAAGGCTTTTGTGTGTAAATTTAATATTTAGAAATAATGTCTGGAAGCTAAATACCAAAATAATCAATTCCCTTGGGATTATGTACTGATAACAGTGATTATATTTCAAAAAAGTTTTATTCCTTACTCAGTTTGGCACTGTATTTCCCTTGTGGCTCAGCTGGTAAAGAATCTGCCCGCAATGCGGAAGACCTGGGTTCGATCCCTGGGTTGCAAAGATCCCCTGGAGAAGGGGAAGGCTACCCACTCCAGTATTCTGGCCTGGAGAATTCCATGGACTGTAGCAGTAGTCCATAGTCCATGGGGTCGCAAAGAGTCGGACATGACTGAGCAACTTTCACTTTCACTTTAAAAACATACTTGAATGTAACATCCTATTGATACAGGTTCCTTAAACTATTAACACTTAGAAATATAATTAAGAAATGAGTATGTATTTTGTTATCATATATGCCCTTGGAAAAGTTTGCTTCAAATTTGAAGGTTCTAGAGAAAATACTTTGAAGGAATTAGAACTTGTAATAACAAATAATGTGACTTTCTAGAGACTTTGAAAGATTGTTCCTTATTCTTTCAGGTAAAGATTGCTCTCTTTCTTAATACATGCCTATAACCCTTTTAGAACATCCCTATATCTAAGTCATAATTCTAAAATTACAGAGAAAGACTGCCTCAGGCACCTAATACAATTTCCCTAACAATTTCCTGCCTTTTGATGCATTTTCTAGGTGCTACACTGTGGGGAATATTTGCTATGATCTTATATAATTATTCATTAAATTTGAGGTTTTGTTTGTTTCTTCGTTTCCTTAGCTCTTTGTTGTTGGGTTAAGAAAGCTAAAGTTGCAAAGATATATAGATTAAAAAAAATTCAGGAGTAAAGCACATTTATTATATTCATACCAAGCTATAATTTATCCTCTTTTTGACATACTTATTAAATAATAAAAAATAATACCTATATATTATCTCACCTTCTCTAATTGTTCTTATTCTCAACATGTTATTCTAAATATGGTGTTTAAGTATTTTGTTTACTCCCTATAAATTTGCCACGAAATAATGCCCGTTTAAACAAATGTTTGGATTCCACTCAAAAATGGTTAACTTTTATCCCCAAAGCCAGCCATTTTGTTAGAAAAGAATCTCTAGAATGAAAAAATCTGTTTACTCTGACTTATTTTAGAATGCAGAAGTGTTCTGTGTAGAGTCTCTGGGTTGATAGAATTACTCTTATCTCATTCTCTCTGCCTGCCTCTTTGAACATGACAGAAGTGAGTCATTTTATGTGCCAAGAACAGTTTAGATCAGGGGAAAGAAGGATAAAAATGTCCTATTCTGTTTTCTAAAAAGTGTTCTATTGTGAGAGATAAGGTGGTTTTAGAGTTTCGTTTGACTAAATTATTTGATGATGTTTATGCTTAGTTACTATTTTTAAGTGAAATGCAAATGTTTGGACTGTCGAATTGTACAAGTTGTTTTTAGCACACTGAAATTGTAATTATTTTTGTGTCTAATTATTTTCATATCTTGAAAATAATTTATAGTTGAAAGATGAATTCTGTTTTTAAAATACAAAACTTCAGCTTTAAACATGAATGCAAGTCAAGATGGAAGTAAAGTCAGGCAGTATAATAGTCCTTTATCTGCACATTTCCCAAGACCCTCAGTAGATGCCTAAAGTGGAAGATGGTATCCAATCCTATGGACTTCCCTGCTGCCTAGTATGGTAAAGAATCTGCCTGCAGTGCAGGAGACCCAGATTTGATCCCTGTGTTGTGGAGATCCTTTGGAGAAGGGAGCAGCTATCCACTCCAGTAATCTTGCTTGGAAAATTTCATGGACAGAGGAGCCTGGCGGGCTGCAGTCCACGGTGTTGCAAAGAGTTGGACATGACTGAGTGACTAACAGTTTCAAACCAATCCTATAAATATTGCGTTTTTTCCTAAATGTAAATACCTGCAGTAAAGTTTAGTTTACAGATTAGGCACAGTAAGAGATTAATAGTAACTAATAATAAAATGGAACAACTTTAACAGTAGACTGTAATAAAAGTTATGTGAATGTTGATCTCTCTCCTTTATCAACCTCTTCAACTCTGCCAAAAATGTGGCAGAGGCTTCTTGATTGGCAAATGCAGCTTTCCAGTAATTTTTACAGTTTTCAGTCCAAACCTGTTACTGAATCTGTGTAATCGTCCCTTACTTGCAGTGAAGCTAGTGTCACCTGTTTCAGTAAGTCTCTGGCTGTGGTCTTCCTGTAGGCTCAGGGCTTTCTGGTGCAGCCCACGGCCATGACTTGAAATGTGTTTTGTGTTCCTGTTGTCCATCAACAAATTTAATACCTTTTCCATTTTAACTAGGCACTTATCCATGATTTTTGCAGTTTGAGGCTCAGCAGCAAAACTAGCTTGAATTTCTTTTTTTTTTTTCCGTGATAATTTCATGGATGGAAAATTTGTTCTTACTGTGGATCTTACCAACCTCAATATAGGATTTATTATTATTATTATTTTCAAGAACTTTCATGTTTTCACTTAAAGAAAGCACTTTACTGCTTCTCTTTAGCATATCCAAATTGCCAGTGTCACTGCTCCGAGGCTCTGTGATACCTCAGCACTCAGTCTAATAGGAATGGCTTCTGAATGACTAATGAGCATGAAACCTGGACAAACAGATGATTGATGTACCAGGCAGGACAGATCAGAATGGCACAAGATTTCATCACCCTACTCGAGTGATGGCTCATCATTTAAAATTTATGAATTGTTTATTTCTGGAATTTTTTATTTTTGAACTGCCGTTTACTGTGGGTAACTGAAACCGCAGAAACCAAAACCACAGATAAGGGGAGAGTACTGTACTATTAGTATATTAGTATAATATACTTTATATATTATATAAAGATCAGTAGAGTACTGATCTTTAGTATATTCTTTAGTAATGCTTTGAACTGGCTGCCAGCAAAAACCTGAAATTGGTAAAATTTTCTAATAGTAAACCTACTTTGTTTTGTTATATCATTCTCATAATAATCAACCTAAGTTAGCTTTTCCTGTTGTCTACCAGACCAGATCTAATTCCTTGTGGGTATTTAAAGGTTTTTATCAGTTGGTCTCTCTCTTCCTGATCATTTTTGTCTGCATATTACGGTTGGCGTTGTATCTCCTCCACGTACTTTGTACATTATCCTGTTTTTAAGTTTCATGGGCTTTATTGATAACAAGGCAGGATTCACCAACTCTTACATGCTCTTTACAAAACTAGAGCGAATCATTTTCACAGCCTTCACCGTCCTCTGTAACAGTGGTTTTACTGGAGGAGGCAGGGGATAAATGCACAAAGATTCATGCCTGGCATGTATATCATAATGGATGGGAGGTTTGGCCAATTTGAGAAAGGTTCCCAGTAATTTGAGTATCTTTTTATTTTCCCACCATTGAGAGCTACAACACTGAGGAGAAATTGCCCTGCTACTTCATCTTCATATGTATAGTTCTTAAGTGATAGTTTTTAACAGTCTGTATTTTAGTGTATCTTCCCTTGTGTTATGTCAGGTCATTTGCATGTTATTTTAAAAACTATACTCTTTCTGGTTATTTGTATTTTTAAACAGCGCCTGATATTTTGCACAATAGTAACATGTTTCAGATATTAATAACAGATCTATTACAGATAGATATTTGAAGAGGTAATAGCAAAGCGCACATCTATTATAAACAGATATTTGAAGAGGTAATAGCAAAGCACATATCTATTATAAACAGATATTTGAAGAGGTAATAGCAAAGCGCCATTAAATTTTTCTAATCAAAAGGAAGATAGATCTCTATCAAAGTTGTTTGGTATGTTTTGTTTCTTTTTCTTATTTTCTATCTAATGCTAATGTTTGAGATTTTATTGTTGAAGAATTTTGGATTTAAGAATTTGAATTTCAGTAGTTTTTTGAACTAAAATCAACAGTAAGTTGGTAACTTTTAAAATGCAGAAGGGTGTAATTCTAACAGTGAAGAAGAATAAACCATTTACATTATTTCCTGAAATTTTTAACAAGTTGGATTGATACTGTTTTTGTACCATTAACTAATTTGTGTCCTTGAGTCTGTTTCTTCACCTTAAAATTTGAAATAATTCCTGTCTGAACTATTTGCTGTAGGGATTAAATAAAATATGCCACATCAATGTTCCTAGTATGGTACTCTTTCAATTTTTCAAGATTTTGAATCTCTGTAGTCTTTTACTCCATATAATTTGCATGGATGAAATATTATTTGAGATAGCCATTGTCTTCAATACCATTTTTTTAAAGGTAGGCCAAAACTATTCAACGACAGAGTTCCTGAACCAGAGGTCTTTTGGAGACGTAGCATACCACACAGTCCATCATCATTGTCCATGTTGCATTATGACTTTAGACTAGTGCAGAAATCATTCTCATTCTTTTACTTTGTACCGTAGGATCCAAAAATGAAAGTTTTACCTGGTATGTTTAGAACTGTACTTTGCCTGAAGAGTTTGCACATTTTTATAATGACTTCAGAACCTTCCAGATGGCCAAAGCACTTTATTTCAGCTCAACAAAAATGTACTAGGTCTGTACTTTGTATGCCAAATACTGTACTAATTTACAGGTATATAGAAATCAGTATGGCATTTGCCCTTGAGAAACTTGGAGTCTGATGAGCGACATGGACATGTAAACAGTTTCAGTCCAGTGTATTGAATACAATACATCTACTGGTAGATGTCTTGGAGGAGCACCACTTAGTACTGCTTTGAGGACTCAAGAGAAACTTCCTGCCAGGTTCAATGCACGATACTGGATGCTTGGGGCTAGTGCACTGGGACAACCCAGAGGGATGGTATGGGGAGGGAGGAGGGTTCAGGATGGGGAGCACATGTATACCTGTGATGGATTCATTTTGATATTTGGCAAAACTAATACAATTATGTAAAGTTTAAAAATAAAATTAAATTAAAAAAAAAAAAGTGACTGTAACTTCACAGGTTACAGAATGGACACTTAAATTTATATGCCTTTATTGTGCTTGTTTTGAAAATTTGTAAAGGAAGTACTTGTAAGATCAAGAGTTATAAAGTTTTTAGATTATTTTACAAGTTTGCCTAAATGAAGTTATGTTATCTGTGATAGTGATTTAGATTCACATCTCAGTGTAGTCATGGATAAAGATTAATGGGGTCTTTTGTTTTTAACTTAGAAAATTGAAAAATAACAAATGTGAAGGAAAGACATAGTTCTAAGTGTACTCTCTTGTAGTTCCTTCAGCTCCTGAGCAGAAGCAGGGTTTACTAGCAGGTCTGGCATATATTATACCCAATACTGAGATAATAGATACTTAGTTTAGCAATTTATAATGCCTAATGGGTAAAAATAACTTCAGTATCTATTCTGTTAACAAGTATTTCTGAACATTTACCAAATGACATGCCCTTTTCTAGGTGCTTAAAAGACACCTGATGCTCCTCAAGTAAGAGGAGTGCTGAGGTCTGCTCATTAGATTTAGCAGTGTGGAGATTGGTGAAAACAAAAATGAGATTGATGGGGATAATCGTGCTAAAAGTCTGCTTGCAGTGGCTTTAAGAGAAAAAGAGAAAAATTGGCAAGTGTTATGATTAGGGTGGCTATATGACTAGATTTCCCTGGTGTTCTGGTAATCATCACTTGTCCCAGCATTATTTTTAATAGAGCCTCATTTCACTCTCAGATGGGTACTGGTTTAAACAGCTACTTATATGGTCAGTGTGGTTATGATTCTTTGCTGTCATTATTCTTTTGACACCCAAATTTGACCAGTAGTATCCTTTCTAAGCTACCTTTTATGAGTTTTTGAGAGAACCCAATTTTCTTTCCTGGCGTAACAGAACGTTGCATGGATTATACTTTTTTCTGCCTTAGATTCTATTCAGCCATGTCTCTAAGAAGCCTTGCTTCATTTCAGTGACACTCAGAAACAAAGAGTTGAAACATTAATAGATCTTGATTGGGGAGAAAGCGTGAGAAAGCCAGGTGACTGATAAGAGAAAGGCATTTTGCAATAAAAATTGTTAAAGCACGCAGCAAAGATACTGGGGTGGGAGAATAGGAAACTTATTCAGGGAATTCTATGTAAAGCTGAATGAATGCATATAAGACTTATGGAAAAAGAGTATTATAGTGTTAGAAGGAGGCACCGAGACCAGATAATGAAAGGATTTCAACACCAGAATAAAGGTTTTGGGCTTCTTTCTGTATTCAAGACAGTGACATAATGGTCCTTGGAATTACTGGTTGTGGAGGCAGGAAACTCAGTTACGTTATTATAACCCACACAATCCATAATGAAGTTCTGATTCTGTGGGTACAATAATGGTAATCCAAAGGAGGAACTAAATTCAACAGACACCACAGCAGAGTAGTGGAAAGGGGGATGGGAGCATAGCAGAGGCGTGACGAGGAGGCCCGCAGTATCAGATGACTCTGAGCTGTCTAACCTGAGTAGCAGAGGCTGGAGATGCCATTAAATGCTGTAGATAACACAGGGATAGGTGAAGGACAAAGACAGAGATGTTTTATTTGGAAAAATCCCTTGGCGATATGGTGACAGAGTGTAACCTTATTGAAGTTCCATCTGGTACTGTATTTAGGAGACAGTAGAACAGTATATAGGAAATAGGGTTTTTGTTGTCACTGAAGGGTAACCATAATGACATTCCCATCTGTGGAAAAGCATGAATTTGGATGTCAATAGCTCTCTCACGAGTTATTTCAGGTTCTTTATTTCAGAGAAATGCATTTATTGCTTCATTTCCAAATAGACAAAAAATACCTCCAAGAATCCAGACTTTTCTTGGCACCTTGTAAGTCCCTGGTATTAGAGATTAACCCCTCGTAATCTAAAATATCATGTTCCAGTTTTAATCACATTTTGGAAAGTACAAACATGTTTTATATTTTATTACATTAAAAGCCCAACCTTAATGAGAGTCTCTTGGAATTAAAAGCATCAGCTTGATTAATGCCTTCAAGTTATTTTTCGTCTTAGTGTCCCTCCCCACAGCCTGATACAGAATAGTTTGGTTGCAAACATACTTTGCCCACTCAGCCAGAGACAACATCACACTAGTTTTATGTTTAGTTATGACTCGGTATATTCATTTGTTCAAACAAAAGCCTTTGGAGAGAAAAAAAGACAAGGAGATAGCCAAATAATCAAAATTTGAGATTAGCTAATTCCCACCGAGTTTGCTGCATAGCATCTGGCACTGTAGAATAAGGAACTGAAATGTTCTGCTGGGTCTGGTTATTAGTGAATGGCTATCTTTAATGTGGGAAACTTGAGCAATGTTAGTTTAAATTAATGAGTTTCTTAAACTTTATTGGCTTCTCATTTTCTCTTTTTAAAATTGAATGGTTGAGGGTGCCCAAGGTTGAATGATTCACTGGAAGGATTCACAGGACTCAGGAAAAAAAAACAAAAAGCAACTTTTATACTCAGAATAACAGTTTATTTATATTCAAGGATACAGATTAAAATCAGCAAAAGAAAAAGGCCCCTAAGGGAAGTCTAGGAAAAATCAGACATAAGCCTGTAGATGCCCTCAGCCAGTATAGTATGGTTGCATGGACACACTCCTAGCAGAGATGTATGCCAACACTTGCAAAGTGTTGCCTACCAGGGAAGCTCACTTGAGCCTTGGTGTCAGGGGTTTTATTGGGAGCCAGTCACAGAGACATGAATCACCTGCATGACTCCTCCCTACTACGCAAACTCCAACTCCCCAGAGTGAAGACATAGTCACCATAAATCACATTACTAGGGTAAACTACCTGATCAGCTTGGTAAGCCTGTGGCCAAGGGCTCAGAACTTAATTCCTAGGAACTGGCCAAAGGCCAGTCCTGAAGAAGTTAGGCCTTCTCAGGAATGTGCAGTTGGAGCAGCCCACGCCTGCTGACTTTAACCCTTTCCTGCACAGGTGTAGAATTATGTGATAGCTGAAGTCCCTAATAATTATGATGTTTTATGAACAGATTAGTAACTCATATATTGTAGTTAATGTTTTATTTCATCTTTAAGAAGGCTTAGATAATCATAACTATTTGAAACTTGAAATAAAAGAAGTTATGCTGATGCTAGAAAACAAAGCTGAATTGAATGTCGAAAAACAAAAGAATGTGTGTCTTATACAAGTCAACACAAGCCCTGCTCACTAATGAATAAGCTTACAAGTCGGAAGATGAACATAAAGGAAATTAAGGAAGTGAACATTAAGGAAGTCTATGGAGGAAAAAATTACTTAAGCCCAGTTTCAGAAGCTTAAGTTCACTTAGCATTTGATTAGCAAATTATTGATATTTTTAATTTCTCTGGCACTTATGATAAATTTAAACATCTTTTTTTAGTGAAAAAATTTTGCAGCATTTTTGTACAGTTGTGTAAAATTGCTCAAGTTTTACTTGTCTTGTTTAATGTTAGTCTCTCACTCATTTTAAACTTGTTTAGTGAAGTATTCAATATTTAACACCTGTTACATAGTTGGCGGTATCTTTATTTTCCCATTGTTTTTTCTTGATCCATGGTTTTCTAATTGAGAATAGTTTTGCATTTTAATATTGTTATTCTTTTTCCCTTTTAATGTGCTTGGGTCATATTTAAAATTTCTTTGATTTAAAAGTGTTCAACATTTTCTTTTCATAAGTTGAAATATACCTGCTGCTGCTGCTAAGTCGCTTCAGTCGTGTCCGACTCTGTGCCACCCCATAGACGGCAGCCCACCAGGCTCCCCCGTCCCTGGGATTCTCCAGGCAAGCACACTGGAGTGGGCTGCCATTTCCTTCTCCCATGCATGAAAGTGAAAATTGAAAGTGAAGTCGCTCAGTCGTGCTCGACTCTTCGTGACCCCATGGACTGCAGCCTACCAGACTCCTCCATCCATGGGATTTTCCAGGAAAGAGTACTGGAGCGGGGTGCCATTGCCTTCTCCTTGAAATATACCTAGGCATTTTTTTTTCCCCCAGAGTCCATAATGTATGACTTTGGTATAAAATTTGCAAATTACCATCTGTAATAATGCATCTTGTTCTGCATTTAAAGTTGCAGAATTATTTGAAATGGTTAAATTCAATTTAAAGTAGAGAAAGCTCTAAAATTTAAGAAAAATACTTTTATCTGAAAAAAGATACTAGAATTAGTTTTATATAAAAGAAAGCTAAGTGTTCCTGTCTTAGTCATTTTACTTATCATTAACCCCAAATACTATAAATGGCATAGTGTAAAATTATCATATAAGCACTGAACTGATGTCTTTTCTTTCACATTTTTACCGGTATTTTCTTAACCATGTTGAGGGCTTCCCTGGTGGCTCAGACATTGAAGAGTCTGCCTGCAATGCATGAGACCTGAGTTTGATCCCTATGTCAGAAAGATCTCCTAGAAAAGGGAATGGCACAGTCTTCTTGCCTAGAGAATTCTATGGACAGAGGAGCCTGGTGGACTACAGTTCATGGGTTGCAAAGAGTTGGACACGATTGAGTGACTAACACTACGTTTAAGTCTAGTGCATGAGGGGATCACACAACCTTTCTACACTGAGTATGTATAATGTCTTTGGAATAGGAACAGAGCTGTTGTGTAAAAGTGTCTTTTCCTGGGTCTAGAAATGAATCTTAATTTTTGAGTTAGTATGAAGTCTTTTCTCAGAAAGAGCAGTCTTGTCTTTTATGGCACCTGCCTGGCTTATTAGCTAGTGTGGTTTCCTGGCCGTTCAAGATACAGCTATATGTTTCAGTGAGTTCTTAAGTAGTATTTAGCCTTTTCCTGCTATACATAAAAATTAAGGTAGTGTAGAATACTTTGGAGCATAATGTTCTACTTTGCAACATTCTAGTAGGTCCTAGTAGTTTTTTTTATAGTACTTGTCTTTGCTTTTCTAAAGAAAAAGCCCACATTGGCATCTAAAAATTCTTTGGAAATTCTGAATTTGCCTTTTCTGTTGATAAAAGACTTCACTGACCTCTCACTGAGGAATAAGCACTTTAAATTTCTTGTCCCTGGTCCATTTCTGTTGAATAAATGTGTCATTGTACTAGGATCAGATAGTCAAAGATGAATAAGAAACCATTCTCACCCTTGAAAAACTTACATTCTAGGCCCTTCATTTTATTTTCCCATCAAGAAAATGAAAAACAAGATTAACATAAACATAAATTATTCCCCAATGTTTTTATGTAGTTCCTCGGACCTTTTGACCAGATGGCTTACTGCCTAACCATGTTCAAGCTAGCTTCTTCCCATGTACTTGAAGTGGAAGTGTTCCCAAGATGCTGGTTAGATTATACTTCTATTTCTGAATAGCTAGCCTGAAAGCTGAAATTGTTGAAACTCTTTCATGACCAAGCTTCTAAATACCACTTGTCTTTTAGAGTTCTCTACTTTTTATCTAAATGAGGGCTTTTTGGAGTTTTATGTACAAAGCTTGCAATCTTACATGCTTTTCAAACTCTTATGGGAAGCCATTCATTTATAATGAAGAAAGTAGCTGAATGTCAGGTAAGGTACTATAGTCACAACTTCCCATCCCATTTGCTGCAGTAAAAAATTCCCATCATCCAAGGCATTCTTTGAAAACTGTGGATTACTTCAGATCTTGTATTAAAAAAATATTATACTATTCCCTGTAGCTTATATTACTGATCTGTTAGACCCTAGTGAATTTTGCTATAGCAACTGTCTTTCATAATCAATTTGAAGGATAATTTATTCTTACAATATGAGTAAATTGAGTTTTGTGGCTAGATTATAACCTATCATTAGAACTACTAAATCCAATCCAAGAATAATGAAAATAGTTTCTTAAGACTTCTTCCTTTAAACATATATTAGATATACTGAGTCAGAATAGATACAGATTTAGAATTTGGAGCAACAATTTGAAAGTCTTGGGAGTTTACCATGAATTTCACAAGTAGACTGCATAGCTGACTCTTAGAAGAATTGAGAAAGGCTGTCAGTTAGATTTCATCGTATCTTCTAAAAGGAATACTAACATTTGAGGTGCTGCTCTCCATTTGGAATAACATATCAAAGAGTCTTTTCTGAAAGGCAGTTCCTGATCTTTTCTGAATAAAACTGAAGGGAGGAAAGAATAAGTTCATAATTTATATATTTATAATTTATATTTTATTTTATTTTTATTTTATTACCAAGTGAACTGCTTGATTTATTAAATTCCTCAGTGTCTAATTAGGATAGTTCTGAACCAAAATTCCAGTTATGGCATAGCATTTCTATTTATACAGTGATACTTAAGCACCATTTAAAAATTTTGTATGATGTCATAGGAGATATGGTTATATTTAAAATTAAGTTAAAAATGAATTGACCCAAAACACTGAATTATGCTATTGTTGTTGTTCATTCACTGAGTCATGTCCAACTCTTTGCAACCCATGAACTGCAGAACACCAGGCTTCCTTGTTCTTCACTATCTCTGCGCGTTTTCTCAAAATGTGCATTGAGTCAGCGTTGCCATGCAACCATCTCATCCTTTGTCGCCCTCTTCTCCTCTTGCCGTCAGTCTTTCCCAGCATCATGGTCTTTTCCAGTGAGTCAGCTCTTTGCATCAGGTGGCCAAAGTGTTGGAGCTTCAGCTGCAGCATCAGTCCTTCCAATGATTATTCAGGACTGATTTCCTTTAGGATTGACTGGTTTGATCTCCTGCCTGTCCAAGGGACTCTCAAGAGTCTTCTCCAGCACCACAGTACAAAAGTGTCAGTTCATTAGTTCTCAGCCTTCTTTATGGTCCAACTCTCACATCCAGACACGACGACTGGAAAAACCATAGCTTTGACTATATGGACCTCTGTTGGCAAAGTGTTGTCTATGCTTTTTAATACACTGTCTAGGTTTGTCATAGCTATTATTCCAATTATTCTTTTAATTTTGTGGCTGCAGTCACCATCTGCATTGATTTTGGAGCCCAAGAAAATGAAAAATGAAAATGAAATCTGACACGGTTTCCACATTTTCCCCATCTATTTGCCAGGAAGTGATGGAACTGGATGCCATGTTCTTCATTTTTTGAATGTTGAATTTTAAACCAGCTTTTACACTCTCCTCTTTCACTTTCTTCAAAAGGCTCTTTAGTTCTTCACTTTCTGCCATTAAAGTGATATCATCTGTGTATCTGAGGTTGTTGATATTTCTCCCTACAATCTTAACTCCATCCAGCCTGGCATTTTGCATGATATACTGTGCATATAAGTTAAATAAGCACAGTGACAATTTACAGCCTTGACGTACTCATTTCCCAATTTGGAACCAGTCTATTGTTCCATATCCAGTTCCAACTGTTGCTGGTTGTCCTGCATACAGGTTTCTCAGGAGACAGGTAATATGGTCTGGTATTCTCATCTCATTAAGAATATTCCGGGAAAAAAAAAATATTCCACAGTTTGTTGTGATCCATAGTCAAAGGCTTTAGCATAGTCAGTGAAGCAGAAGTAGATGGGTTTTTTTTTTTTTGGAATTCCCTTGTTTTTTCTGTGATCCAGCATATTTTGGCAATTTGATCTCTTGTCCCTCTGCCTTTTCTAAATCCAGCTTGTTCATCTGGAAGACCTCGGTTCATGTACTTTTGAAGCCTAGTTTGAAGAATGTGGAGCATAATCTTGCTGTCATGTGAAATGATTGCAGTTGTATGGAAATTTGAACATTCTTTGGCATTGCCTTTCTTTGGAATTGGAATGAAAGCTGACCTTTTCCAGTCCTGTGCCCATTGCTAAGTTTTTCAATTTGCTGGCATAATGGATGCAGCACTTTAACAGCATCATCTTTTAAGATTTGAAATAGATCAGCTGGAATTCTATTACCTCCACTATCCTTGTTCATAGTAATGCTTCCTAAGGCCCACGTGACTTCATACTCCACAATGTCTGACTAGGTGAGTGATTATTTGTGGTTATCTGGGTCATTAAGAGGTTTTTTGTACAGTTCTTCTGTGTATTTTTGCACCTTTTCTTAATCTCTTATGCTTCTGTTAGGTCCTTGCCAGTTTTATCCTTTAATGTGCCTATCTTTATATGAAATATTCCCTTGATATCTCCAATTTTCTTAAAGAGATCTCTAGTCTTTCACATTTTATTGTTTTCCTCTATTTCTTTGCATTGGTCACTTAAGAAGGCTTTCTTACCTCTCCTTGCTGTTCTCTGGAACTCTTCATTCAGTTGGGTATATGTTTTCTCCTTTGCCTTTCACTTCTCTTCTTATCTCTCAGTGGTTATCTCAGGCAACCACTTTGACTTCTTGAATTTCTTTTTTCTTGGGGATGATTTTGGTCATCACCTCCTGTTCAGTGTTATGAACCTCCGTCCATAGTTATTCATCCACTCTGTCTACCAGATCTAGTCCCTTGAATCTATTCATTATCTCCACTGTATAAGTGTAAGCAATTTGATTTAGGTCATACCTGAATAAGCTTGTGGTTTTCCCTGCTTTCTTCAATTTGAGCCTGAATTTTACAATAAGGAGCTGATGATCTTAGCCACAGTTAGCTCCAGGTCTTGTTTTTCTGAGTGTATAGAGCTTCTCCATCTTCAATTGCATAGAATAGAATCAGTCTGATTTTGGTACTGATGATTCCTTAGTGGAATGCATATCAAACTTAAACTCTGAAAGAAGCTTGTAGAAGGATATATAATAAAATTATAATTATGTAAACATTGCCAGTAATTTTATTTACTTTTCTTTGTTTTTCTGTGTTTCTTAGTTTTCTAAAATAAAAGATTTATCCTTTCCAGAGTAGAAGAATATTTGTGGTTTAGATTTTTTTTAAATCAAGGATTAAAATTAAGTATTTCTCTGTAAATATCAGCTTTTCTTTATAAATTGATAGAATTTCCAGTGTCCTGAAATATCATTAAAATAAGTAGTAATTTCTTTAAATAACAGAGTCCTTGAAAGCAAAACACAGGAAGAAATTCAACTCATAATATAATGACAGTTTAAAGTTAGGGTCATAACTAAAATTAATTTATTCTTTTACAGGAGTTGAAACCTGATGTAGTAACTAAATCTGCTCTTGGTGAAGATATCAACTTTGAAAAAATCTGCAAAAAGGTAATTTTGCAGTAAGTTGTATTTCTTTGGGGAATAGTTCCATATTTATATTCTTGACCTCATTTTTTCTTTTAACTTTTTTTCCTTGAATAAACCAGTTACTATTAGTGTATGATGATTTTCTCTATTTGAGCTCTACTGTTGCTACCAAAAAAATTTTTATGATAATTAATGAATTTTACTTTATTCTTATATCACACCTCCAGAGACCTTAAAAGGTATGTTGACGTTAATGTGGCATTTGTGTGCTAGACTGCAATTAGTCTGTTAATTTTATTATTTAGAACACAGATTTTTTATTTTTTCCGCATACTAGTTTTTATAAATATTTAATCTCTGCATTTATCCTATGGAAATTATTTCTACCCCCTTTTTATAAGTAAGGAAACTGAAGCTCGGAAAGTAAGAAGTGAGCTAAGTAAGAGTACACCACTGTTACGTTCAGTTACTTACATGGACTTTTACACAGAGCTTCTACCCCTTGCATTTGCTACACTTGCTTCTTGCTTTTCCCTCTTTTTCATTTCTGCCCACTTTTCTGAAGCCTACATAACAGTTCCACCAGGGAACAGTTTTGAATTAACTGATTTTTGTAACTATTGATTTTCTGTTTTCACTTTTATTCATGTTTGCTGTAATCTGTATTATTTCCTCCTCTTGCATCTGTGTATACTTGCTCTTTCCTCTGGTTTCTTAATTTAGAAGCTTAAATTACTAATTTAGACATTTCTCTTTTTTTCTAATATAAACATTTAATGCAATAAAATTCCCTCTAAGCACTGCTTTAGCTACATCTTATATATATGATATGTTGTATTTTATTTTCTTTTATTTTAAAATGTTTTAAATTTCTCTTGAAACTTCACCTTTAACCTATGGTTTAATTAGATGGATATTGTTTAATTTCTGAACAATTAGAGGGTTTGGGGTATCTTTTTGTTTTCTTTATGATCCATGAGCATAGTTTTTATGATTATTATTCTTTTAACTTTAGTATTTATGTTACTTGTTCAAAGTATGGCTTATCTTGGTGAATATTTCATGTGTACTTGAAAGCAATATTATTATATTGAGATCAGTGGCCTGTAAATGTCATTTAAGTCAAACTGATTGATGGTGTTGTACAGATGATATACAGCTTTACTGACTTTCTGCCTGCTTGTTTTATTGATTACTAGGAGAGATGTATTGGAATCTACAACTATAAATGGCGGTTTTCCTATTACAGCTTTAAGAAGAAAAATACTCTTAACTCCACATTTATGTACACTAGTACTCATTTCTCTGCAATTAATTGATATTAGACATTAGAATTTTAAAACATTTTATTGTAAGAAGGGCAGAAAATGAAAGGTTGTTGTATGTTTGAGGAAAGGGAACGTTTGTTTTTGTTGTTATGGTCCTTGTCAGGAAAGCGACACCAAAAAGTCAGGAGCATGATTTTACAGCTTCCTTATTTTGATTCTACCTGATTCTGCAGTAAATATTCTTACTTCATAGCATTCATTCATAGAGAGGAAAAAAATTTAGTTCTGTGATACTTTTTTACTTGGTGTATATGTTTCTGACAAAACAATGACATGTTAAATAGAATAGTGGTAATTGTATAAAAATATGATAGAATGTATTTGTTTTCTCTTGAGAGTTTAAAAAAATAATAATTTAAGGTTTTTACCAGAATAAATTTTTTTCATTTTCTGGTTGCTGCACCCTAAAAGTATCTCAGTAATATTTAATTTATGATGGGAATAAAAACCAATTTCTTTTTGTTGCCTAATATCATGTTTCCATTTAAATTTCAGCACTGAAGCTTGACAGTATTTTTTAATTGGAACTTGAAAATATCCAAAATAATATATCTTGGTCTTTTTTTCTTTGAACTTTTCAGTGTGATTATTTTCACTTGGAAGGTTATTGTTAGTTAATGTATGTGTAGTGTTTGTAAAATCAGGTTTCTTTAGCGCATCTTATTACATTTACAACCTTTTGTTTAACCTTCCAGTGTGTGAAATGTGATCCTAAAAATGGGGAAATGCGTCTGTATTCGCTTATCATTTATATTTTCTAAATAGTAAATACATTTGCATATCACTAGATTTATAGTCATGAGATGTATCATAAACATGTAGAAAGTTGGGCTCAAACTGGAATGTTGTCAAGCAAAAAAAAAAAAAAATTCATTACATTTCTGCCCTTTCGGTACCTTCCTCCAAATGAAAGGAAGGAAAGGGAGGTGGAGAAGGACAAAGGAAGACAGTTCTGTTTTATAGTTCTTGATGGAACCCTTGACGATTTAGAGCCAAGGGAAATTGCCTTGCTTAAGAATGGTTTCAGATTCCTCCTGAGCTATTTGATTTCAACTATTTTGTTACTGTTTTATTTCACTTATGATATTCTTCCCATTGAATTAATATTCTCCTGTATCAAAATATGTTAATAAATTAGCTGAGTGTCATGGAGAGAAGACTGGTTTGCCACAGGAAGGGAAGTTAATTAAAGATGACCAAAGAGGTAGTATAAGGCTATTACATAGAGCTTATACATTTGAAGCTGTCTGACCATCAGAATAGAGCAGAACAAGCTGATGTGTGTAACTCCTTAGAGCTCGCTTAGTTCTTCCATATACATTAGTATCTCAGTTGATCTTACAACATTGATT
This sequence comes from Bos mutus, assembly GCF_027580195.1. NCBI lineage: Eukaryota > Metazoa > Chordata > Mammalia > Artiodactyla > Bovidae > Bos > Bos mutus. The sequence continues at coordinate 71,684,947 of NC_091623.1, read as the reverse complement.
TCAAGTGAAAACATTCATGTGTGTACATGCATGTGTGTACATGTGTGTAGTAATACTAGTAGTATCTTCATTTTCCAAATTCAGAAATGGTTAGAAAGATTAAGTAGCCAGTTAATATTTGTATGAGAGTTTTAAAACTATAGAGTTTGGGCACTAGAACTGTGACATTTCCAGACAATTATTGCCAGAATTTCAAGGACTTCTCAAGTCCAAATGTCTATTATATGCAGAACAGTTGGCCAGGCACTATGTAAAAAAGGAAGGGAATAGAACATAGTTATTTTAAAGGATTCAGTTCAGTTCAGTCGCTCAGTTGTGTCCAACTCTTTGCAACCCCATAAATCGCAGTACACCAGGCCTCCCTGTCCATCACCAACTCCCGGAGTTCACTCAGACTCATGTCCATCGAGTCAGTGATGCCATCCAGCCATCTCATCCTCTGTCGTCCCCTTCTCCTCCTGCCCCCAATCCCTCCCAGCATCAGAATCTTTTCCAATGAGTCAACTCTTCGCATGAGGTGGCCAAAGTACTGGAGTTTCAGCTTTAGCATCATTCCTTCCAAAGAAATCCCAGGGCTGATCTCCTTCAGAATGGACTGGTTGGATCTCCTTGCAGTCCAAGGGACTCTCAAGAGTCTTCTCCAACACCACAGTTCAAAAGCATCAATTCTTTGGTGCTCAGCTTTCTTCACAGTCCAACTCTCACATCCATACATGACCACTGGAAAAACCATAGCCTTGACTAGATGGACCTTTCTTGGCAAAGTAATGTCTCTGCTTTTCAATATGCTATCTAGGTTGGTCATAACTTTTCTTCTAAGCAGTATGCATCTTTTAATTTCATGGCTGCAGTCACCATCTGCAGTGATACTGGAGCCCCAAAAAATAAAGTCTGACACTGTTTCCACTGTTTCCCCATCTATTTCCCATGAAGTGATGGGACCAGATGCCATGATCTTTGTTTTCTGAATGTTGATTTTAAAGGATAAGAGGAAGCAAATTAATATTTGCTAACATCTGCTAGTAGCTGACTTGTTAGATACTTTATATACATTAGCTTTCTCATTAAGATGATAATAATCTCATTTAACAGATGAGACAGTGGGCCCAGAAAGGTCAAAATATACCTGTGATCAATCAGTAGGAAATGTTAGATCCAAGGTTTAGACAAGCAAAGTCTCTGCCTGCAAAATGAAATTTTAGGACAAAAGGATAGAATAAGTGTCTATATATAAAAGCATTTTGGAATCATGGGATTTTAAGAGTTTAATGAATACAGAAAAATCTCCTGTTCTCCTAAATGTGGACTCTAAGCCCTTTACTTGTCACAATTCTTCTGATTCAGCTAAGAGGACTGTTTCTTATTATATTTCTAAATTTTTAATAAATACAAATATGAATGTGTTGACTTCTATCTTTAGGTAAAACCTAGAATTGAAGTCGAGTTAATGTTAAAAGTACTGCTACTAGCTTTCTACCTGTACGAGTTCCTTTGGTCAGTTTGATTTTTATTTTTAACTGATGAAAGATTGCTTTACTATGATGTTTACAGCACATGGCAATCTATTCATGCTGCTTATGGCAGAAACCAACACTTCATCGTGTATATATATACACCCTCCCTCTTGAGCCTCCCTCCACTCACTCTAACCCATCCCTCTAGGTCATCACAGAGCACCAGGCTGAGCTCCCTGTATTTATAGCATTTCCCATTAACTGTTTTACACATGATAGTATGATACACATACAAGACAACAAGCGTGGACACCAGTCTGTTCTGTACTAGGTAAAAAGTATCATTTTTCTAGATTCCACGTATGTGTGTTAATATATGGTACTTGTTTTTCTCTTTCTGGCTTACTTTACTGGTATAAGAGGCTCTAGGTTCATCCACCTCACTACAACTGACTCAAATTTGTTCCCTTTTATGGCTGAGGAATGTTTCATTGTATTTATGTACCACATCTTTTTTATCCATTCATCTGTCGATGGATATCTAGCTTGGGTCCATGTCCTAGCTATTATAAATACTGTTGCAGTGAACATTGGGATACATGTGTATTTTAGAATTGTGTTTTCCTCAGGGTATATGCCCAGTAGTGGATTTGCTGGGACATATGGTAGATTTATTTATAGTTTTTTAAGGAGTGTCCATACTGTTTCCAATAATGCAGGAGAATTCCCTTTTCTCCACACCGTCTCCAGTATTGATTGTAGATATTTTGGTGATGACCATTCTGACTGGTGTGAGGTGATGCCTCATTGTAGTTTTGATTTGCATTTCTCTAATAATAAGTGATGTTGAGCATCTTTTCATGTGTTTATTAGCCACCTCTATTGGGGGCAGGAGGAGAAGGGGATGACAGAGGATGAGATGGCTGGATGGCATCACTGACTTCGATGGACGTGAGTCTCAGTGAACTCCGGGAGTTGGTGATGGACAGGGAGGCCTGGCGTGCCGCGATTCATGGGGTCACAAAGAGTCGGACACAACTGAGCGACTGATCTGATCTGATGTGATCTGATATTTTCTTTGTGGAGAAATGTCTGTTTAGGTCTTCTGCCCATTTTTGATTGGGCTGTTAGTTTTTCTGATGTTGAGCTGTATGAGCTGCTTATATATTTTGGAGACTAATCCTTTGTCAGTTGCTTCATTTGCAGTTTTTTTCTCCCATTTTGAGAGTTGTCTTTTCATCTTGTTTATGGCTTTCTTTGCTATGCAAAAGCTTTATTTTTTACTTTTATTTAAGTTTTATTAGGTCCCATTTGTTTATTTTTGTTTTTATTTCCATTAATCAGGGAGGTGGGTCAGAGAGAATATTGCTGTGATTTATGTCAGAGAGTACTGCCTGTGTTTTCCTCTAAGAGCGTTATAGTTTCTAGTCTTAACATTTAAGTCTTTAATCCATTTTGAGTTTATATTTGTGTGTGTTGTTAGGAAATGTTCTAATTTTATTCTTTTACATGTAGCTAACCAGTTTTCCCAGCACCACTCATTGAAGAGATTTTCTTTTTCCATTGTATATTTTTGCCTCCTTTGTCAAAAATAAGGTGCCCAGGTATACATGAGTTTATCCCTGGGATTTCTGTCTTATTTCATTGGTGTATATTTCTGTTTTTGTGCCAGTACCATACTGTCTTGGATGACTGTAGCTTTGTAGTTTAGTCTGAAGTCAGGGAAGTTGATACCTCCAGCTTGGTTTTCTTTCTCATGATTGCTTTGGCTGTTTGTCGTCTTTTGTGTTTCCATATAAATGGTGAAATGTTTAGTTCTAGTTCTGTGGAAAATGTCATTGATAATTTGATAGGAATTGCATTGATTTGTAGATTGCTTTGGGTAGTACAGTCATTTTGACAGTATTGATTCTTCCAATCCAAGAATATGGTCGAGTTCTCCATCTGTGTCGTCATTGGTTTCCTTTATCAGTGTCTTATTCTGCATGCAGGTCTTTTGTCTCTTTAGGTAGGTTTATTCCTAGGTATTTTATTCTTTTTGTTGCAATGGTGAATGAGATTGTTTCCTTAATTTCTCTTTCTGATTTTTCATTGTTAGTGTACAGAAACGCAAGGGATTTCTGTGTATTGATTTTATATGCTACGACTTTACTAAATTCATTGATTAGCTCTAGTAGTTGTTTTGTGGTATTTTTAGGGTTTTCTATGTGTAGTATCATGTCATCTGCAAACAGTGAGAGTTTTACTTGTTTTCCAACCTGGATTCCTTTATTTCTTTTTCTCCTTTAATTGCTGTGGCTAGTGACAACCCACTCATGTACTCTTGCCTGGAAAATCCCATGGACAGAGGAGCCTGGTAGGCTGCAGTCCATGGGGTCGCTAAGAGTCGGATATGACTGAGCGTCTTCACTTTTCACTTTTCACTTTCATGCATTGGAGAAGGAAATGGCAATCCACTCCAGTGTTCTTGCCTGGAGAATCCCAGGGACAGGGGAGCCTTGTGGGCTGCCGTCTATGGGGTCGCATAGAGTCAGACATGACTGAAGCGACTTAGCAGCAGCAGCAGGACTTCCAAAACTATACTGAATAATAGTGGTAAGTGTTCCTGATCTTAGAGAAAAAGCTTTTAGTTTTTCACTGTTGAGAGTAATGTTTGCTGTGGGTTTCTTGTGTATGGCCTTTATTATGTTGAGGTAAAAAGTTCCTCTTGCAAATTTTCTGGAGAGGTTTTTTTAAATTATTATTATTATTATTATTATAAATGGGTGCTGAATTTTGTCAGAAGCTTTCTCTGCATCTATTGAGATGATCATATGGTTTTTATTTTTCAGTTTGTTAATATGGTGTATCACTTTGATTTACTTGCATATATTGAAGAATCCTTGCATCCCTTGGGTAAACCCCACTTGATAATGGTGTTTGTTCCTTTCAATGTGTTGTTGGATTCTGTCTGCCAGAACTTTGCTGAGGATTTTTGCATCTATGTTCATCAGTGATATCGGCCTGTAGTTTTCCTTTTCTGTGATATCATTGTCTGGTTTTGATATCAGGATGGTGATGGCCTCATAGACTGAGTTTGGGAGTTTTCCTCCTTCTGCAATTTTTTAGAACAGTTTGAGCAGAGATAGGTGTTAGTTCTTCTCTAAGGCAACAACATTTCAAAGGAATGAACATTGCATGTAAGAGAGCTGTTCCACTTTTAGACTCTTGTTTATATTTACATGTACATTCTCAAAATTCTTTTCAAAATTGAGCGCCAAATGCTTTGTGTTCACAGAAATACCCATATGCCAAAATAAAATTTTTCCATTCCAAGATGAGGTGTTTTCCCTTTTTGATTTAATTTATTAGAAATGGAAGAAACTGGAGGTGTGTGAAAACCACAGTTTCCTGAGAATGCTCCAAGGCAAACACTGTGTCAACTTCAAATAAGGAAAATTGTGGTTTCCTGCATATCTCCCAATATTGTGATGACTGTTTCTTGCAGGTGTGGAAGAAAGATTAACAAATCTCTATTTGTTAATAGAGATTGTTTAGGCTTTTAAGCTTCAAAATATTTTTATTTGAATTTAAGATGTTTGACTATATTTTAATTCTTCTATAAACCTCCACAACATTTTCAGTCTCTCCTGTGAAGTTTATCACGTTCTGCTTTGGATTAGTTATTTGTGCATTTGTTTTAAACTTTTAAATTAGTGAAAGATTCTGAGCCTCAAGAGATGATATTTGTATCCTTATGTGTAAGATTTCACCTTCACATAATAAAGCATACTTACGTATCAGTCATTCAGTTGAGTCACATCTGACTCTTTGAGACCCCATGGACTGCAGCACCCCAGGCCTCCCTGTCCATCAGCAACACCCAGAGCTTGCTCAAACTCATGTCCATCAAGTTGATGATGCCATCCAACCATCTCATCCTCTGTCATCCCCTTCTCCTCCTGCCTTCAGTCTTTCTCAGCATCAGGTGGCCTAAGTATTGGAGTTTCAGCTTCAACATCAGACCTTCCAATGAATATTCAGGACTGATTTCCTTTAGGATGGGCTGGTTGGTTCTCTTTACAGTCCATGGGACGCTCGAGTCTTCGCCAACACCATAGTGCAAAAGCATCAATTCTTTGGTGCTTAGTTTTCTCTATAGTCCAACTCTCACATCCATGATGACTGGAAAAACCATAGCTTTGATTAGATGGACTTTTGTTGGCAAAGTAATGTCTCTGCTTTTTAATATACTGTCTAGGTTGGTCATAGCTTTTCTTTCAAGGAGCAAGATTCTTTTAATTTCATGGCTGCGGTCACCATCTGCAGTGATTGGGGAGCCCAAGAAAATAAAGTCTGTCACAATTTTCATTGTTTCTCCATCTATTTGCTGTGAAGTGATGGGACCGGATGGCCTGATCTTACTTTTTTGAATGTTGAGTTTTAAGCCAGCTTTTTCACTCTCCTCTTTCAGTTTCATCAAGAGGCTCTTTAGTTCCTCTTCACTTTCTGCCTTAAGTGTGGTGTCATCTGTATATCAGAGGTTATTCATATTTCTCCAAGCAATCTTGATTCCAGTTTGTGCTTTATCCGGCCTGGCATTTTGCATGATGTACTCTGCATATAAGTTAAATAAGCAGGGTGACAATTTACAGCCTTGTCGTACTCCTTTCCCAGTTTGGAACCAGTCTGTTATTCCATCTTCAGTTCTAACTGTTGCTTCTTAACCTGCATACAGATTTCTCAGGAGGCAGGGGTAAGGTAATCTGGTATTCCCATCTCTTGAAGAATTTTCCAGAGTTTGTTGTGGTCTATACAGTCAAAGGCTTTATCATAGTCAACAAAGCAGATGTTTTTCTGGAATTCTCTTGCTTTTTCGATGATCCAGTGGATGTTGGCAATTTCATCTCTGGTTCCTCTGCCTTTTCTAAATTGAGCTTGAACATCTGGAATTCACGGTTCACATACAGTTGAAGCCTGGCTTGGAGAATTTTGAGCATTACTTTGTTCTAGTGTACGTGTTTTGTTAGCTGTATCTATTTATATATAGATATCTGTAAATATAAAGAGGGAGAAACTTAAGTGAGGAAGGAAAAGGGATGGGAAAGAAGTAAGGAAGTTAGATAAAGAATTGGAAGTCCCTTATTTCAGGGACTGTTGTACTTACTCTTGTGAGTTCCTACACTTAACCTCAGTGCCTTAAGGAAAATGTAGACATCTCTTATTGCAGCACAGACCCCAAACACTGCCAAAGGTATGAACTTAGCCCACTTGATTAATAAGCCTCTTTTTGTTTTTACGTTTATATTTAATTTCTTTACAAAAAGATTTGAGGGTGTCTTGGAATTGGGTCACAAAATGACCCAATTTGAAATAGTTGAGAGAAAAGCTTGTTGAGAATACTAGATTGAATTTAGAAACCTGACTTTGAGTTCTCACTTGTTCCTAACTGGCTAAGTGGTCTTGAAATCAAGTCAATACTGTTAATTTAATTGTTGATAAAATCTGTGATCTCTATTCTGTTTACTTCTTTAATCTCTTGTTAAAATTTGAACTTAAAAAATTAAATAAATGCTTTCTAATTGCTTTCTTAAGAATAAAGTTAAAGAAAAGTTTAAAGTGTTAAATTTGACAATTTTTTACTTAGAGAATTTTATGAATTTATTTAAATGTTTGCTCTAATATATAAAATTTGATATTTTTAACTAAGACTTTATCCAAATCAAACATTTTAAGAACTGCTGGCATACATTGAGGATATTGGGTGTTCAATTTCAGACCACCTCAGTAAAGCAAATAACCACAATAAAAGAGTACACAAATTTTTGGTTTCCCAGTGCATGTAAAAGTCATGTTTGTACTACTGTAGACGATGAAGTGTATAATAGCATTATGTCTAAAAAATGTACATACCTTTATTTAAAAATACTTCATTGCCGAAAAGTACTAGCCATCATCTGAGTCTTCAGCAAGTTGTATTCTTTTTGCTGGTGGAGGGTCTTACCTTGAAATTTATGACTGCTGACTGATCAGGGTGGTGGTTGCTGAATTTTGGTACTTTAATAATGTTCTCCCTTCATTTTTTTTTTCTGAAAGAGTTTGAAAGGATTGGCATTAGAGAAACCATTGATTAGAGAAACCATTAGAGAAACTCATTCGTCTCCTTATGTTTTTTTAAGCAGAATTGTATTCCTACCAGTGGAGTACTGTTTCTCCTAGCTACTGTTAAGGACATGGACACTGCCTTATAGTACTGGACACTGCCTCAACAAGCCAACTTCCTCTGTCCATGAAATTCTCCAGGCAAGAATACTGGAGTGGGTTGCCATGCCCTTCTCCAGGGAATCTTCCTGACCCAGGGAGCAAACCTGGCTCTCCCACATTGCATTCTTTACCATCTGAGCCACCAGCGCTTGTCATCACACACTAGCTGTTTGCTAGGAAGCACAAAGAATGAGAATTCATTATATATCTTTATTTTAAAGTAATTACTCATCAACAGTGTACTTTCAGAAGAATAATAAAAATTTTATTTGCTGATATCATTGTTTTCTTTAAAAACACAAATTGCATATAATCACAAAACCTAAAGCTGTGATATAGGTAATTCTACTTATTGTTATGTAATCATACCTGATTAGTAACTACTTAGTTTTATAGACCCGTGTAACTTGTCAACTCGAGCCTTAATGTTTTTGTTTGAATTCACCGTTTACGTTTGGGTGCATAAGCAATATACTGTATAACTCCAATTGTGACAACTAGTGTGAATGCCAACCCTAGGATTATGGAATACAATGACTCTTTTTTACTCAATCTCACTTCTTAATAACCTGGTATTCTTCCCAAATAAGTCCACCGCAAAGGTTGCAGCGTAAAAATACAGTTAAACAATATGTAACAAATAAGAATAACTCTTCATTTATTAGAAGTCATATGTAATTATACAATTTTAAATCATATTCTAGGGCTCTTTTTTAATTTAAATAAAATTTACTGAAATTGGATCACTAAGTTAGATTACTCTGAGATATTTTCCAGAGAACAGAAGTAGCATTGCTAAGTAAATTCAAAGTAAAGTGATTTTTATCAAGGTGGTGTTACTTAGTGTCTACACTCGATATGCATGTACTACCACTGTTCTTTTAAACTTTTTCTGACTAACTGGAAAGATGCAGCTAGCTCTGGAAAGAAAAACGCCCAGGTCGTTAAAACTCTTTGCAAGTTGTCAAAACAGAGATTTGGAAACAGTAATAAATATAGCTTTGAACAATTATACATGAATACATTAGTCAAAATCTATTTTGGATTCCCAGAACTTCTTATCTAAAACATGTGAAATTAACTCACATGATAAAAATAGTTACTTTCTAGTTTTTCTGCTTTACAGATACAGTTGTTCATATATCATCAGGAATTTTCTTTTAAGTGAATTGAATTTTTAGTAGCTACCCAGGGAAAATGTAATTTGCACCCCACTCCAGTACTCCTGCCTGGAAAATCCCATGGACGGAGGAGCCTGGTAGGCTGCAGTCCATAGGGTCACTAAGAGTTGGACACGACTGAGCGACTTCACTTTCACTTTGCACTTTCATGCATTGGAGAAGGAAATGGCAACCCACTCCAATGTTCTTGGCTGGAGAATCCCAGGGACGGGGGAGCCTGGTGGCCTGCCATCTATGGGGTCAAACAGAGTCGGACACGACTGAAGCAGCTTAGCAGCAGCAGCAGCAGTCCTGAGGATTAAGAATAGTGCCTCTGCATTGAACACCAAATTGTTTCTACTAAGCCAGAATATCTTAGTATATCACAGTTCAGGAAACACATTTACTGCATTTAGGGCTATAACCCATTGCCTCAATTTGGCAGCAAAACTGTCAGGGCAGTGTTTTTGTTTTAAATTCAAGTTTTAGACATCATGAGCTCGCTTTAAAAAAAAATGTTTTTTCTGTTTTTATCAGTTTTTGGTTGATCCCCGCTGAAGATTCTTCTTGCATGTAATATAGAGTGACATTAACTCTTTCCATAAAGGACCATATTGTAAATATTTTAGGCTTTCTAGGCCTTACAGTCTTTGTCACAACTACTGAACAATACAACGGTGACATAGTGCAGCCATAGATGAATGAATTTGGTTTTATGTTCTAATAAAACTTTATTTTTAAAAGCAGATAGCAGGTGAGAAACTGGCACATGAGTTAGTTTGCCAGCCACTGATTTTGAAAATCAAATACTTCTACAAGATTTGTGTGTGTGTGTGTGTGAGAGAGAGAGAGAGAGAGAGAGAAATGACAGTTCTCTATTGGTCATCCCCCACCTTCAGTTACAGTTGATTCTTATGGAATTTACCCCCACATCAATATGTTTATATTAATACATTTTAAGCACTAGCTATTGACTTCCTGCTGTGGTTTACAAGGATTTAGATCTCTTTCCTCCTTCAGCCTCTGTGTCATATATGTACCCTCTTTATCTCTTCTGTCTTCCTAATATGCTTGGGTCAGATTTAGATGAGGTGAACATTTAGTGATTATGTTACTTTGGCTATGAGTCATTTAGTGAATGTTTATTACTTTTGTTTTTCTGTATAATATTTCTACTTATAGTTTATAATTATTATGCTTATTTTGTTGATTGTGTACTCTATGTAAAACCAAATTCCTCATTGGTTTTTGAAATCTCTTCTCAAGATATTTAATAACACTAGGTATTCTAAATATAAATCTAAATCCCCTGTCACCATCCTGGGCATTTCTTTGGCCTGAATTTCCTATTTCTCATATCCATGCCTTCCTCACTCTTTTTGTTTCCTTCCTCATTTTAGTGGAGCCAGTAGCTTCTTCCAGCTTGGCTTGTGGGAGGCTACCTCCAACCTTTACTTCAGTGTTATTCTCTTGCTGTCTACTGTGTCTCTGTATCCACGTGTCTTCCTTATAGGGACACCAGTCATAATAGATTTAAGCCCCATCCTAAACCAGTATGCTGTCCTCTTAATTATATCTGCAATGCCCTTGTTCCTATTTCCAACTAGGATCACGTTTGCAGTTTCTTGTTAGGTATCAAACTTGAGGATAATACCATTTGACCCAAGATAAAAACCGTAATTAGGCAGCAAGTGATCCTAGCACAGGATTTGCATCAGGTCTAAAGTTGTTTTCTGAGTGATTTTTACCTAGATAAATTCTCCATACAGAATAGATTTCAAGCTACTATCTTGCTTTCGCTTAGGTACTCATCTGTGTTTATGACTGGGAGGAAAAATAGCCTTATTGGGCTATTAACAATAGGGTAAATATAAAGATGTTTAAAGCTGATAGCTCTGCTCTCACACACTAGTGAAATTTTTACATGCTTCAGGGAGTGTTTATTGAATACCAACTATTATCAGTTATTGTTTTAGGCACTAGGTCTACAGGAATGTGGAAGACAGAGTCCCTGCCTCTTGTGATGTGAAGTAAATGGTGATGAAAAGTGTTGTGTTAATTCAGATAACATTTGAGCAGAGACCTGAATACAATGAAATGATCAGCCAAGTAGAGAAGAACTTGCAAAGGATAGCTTAAGCATCAGAAGGCAGTAAAGCTTTCAAAAGAACCCATAAGGAAGTAGCATGATCTGGTTACATTTAAACTTCACTGTAACTGCTATATGGAAAACAGTCTGTGGAAGAACAAAAGCCAATGGAGAATGACTAGTTATGGGCTTATTGCTTTGGTCCAGGTGAGAGGTGTTGGTGATTTGGTCAAAGGAAGTAAGTAGAAATGGTGATTAGTGACTGGTTCTGGATAGATTTTGCAGATGAAATGACAGGATTTGCTGAAGGATTTATTGTGAGCTGTGAAAAAAGGAGAAACGTAATGGAAGAATCATGAGTTTTAACCCTTAACCAACAGAAAAATTAAACTTATATCTAATAAGATGGGAAAAGGTTTAAAGTTTCAGGAGAAAATCACAGAATTTTCTTTTAACATGTCAAGTAGGTAGTTGGATATATGAGTCTGGAGATCAAGTTAGAGCTTGAGGTAGAAATTTGGAAGTTTCAACCACAGATAATATTTATTTAAAGTAGTCTGAACTATGAATTTTCTCAATGAATAAATACTATGTATGTGTGTGTCTGTATGTTTGTGTATGTGTGTACACATACACACACACACACATATCATTATATGTATATAATCCCATTCGGTCATCATCAAACATCTACAAAGTGTTGGCTATAAGCCAGGCACTGGTGAAAAGTTCTGAGAATGAAATAGTGGTATTAGTCATTCAACATAAAAATATATAGTATTTGGTAACTTTAGGTCTCTAGTAAATGGAACTTCAGGCGTTATATTAGTCATGGATTATCACCCAGCTTAGTACTAATATGTTACTTGATTCGTTCATGTTATTTTAGTATTCTATACTAGATTTTTAAACTCTTTGACTGCAGGATCTATATTACATTTTTTAAAATATCACACATGATGCCTACCACAATTCTGGAATAATATTAATTACTCAAAGAATATTTGTTAATTGATTACATAATTATAACTGTCAAGAACAGTAGTATTTTTTTCAGCATGTTATCTTTAGAATGCATTATATAGGTGAGTTACCTAGTTAGAATATTAACAAATTTCTGTTCCCTAACTCTTAACTTTTAAAAATTATGAGTTGCATTTTATTCACTTCTTAGTAGTGTTAGTTTTTATTCCCATGTGTTTATTATTTCAATTTGCAGCCTGATTCGACTGCTGCTGAAAGAGCAATTGCTAGACTAGCAGTGCACCCTCTTCTGAAGAAAAAAATAGATGTGCTGAAAGGTATGAATTAAATGACTTAAGCCATTTTCAGTAAATAATTTGAATAAATGGCCATTCATTTATTTACTTTTATGATTTTTTTTTAACTTTTGAGGATCTTTTACATTATAAATGTCTTTTCAAATGCTTCCAAATGTAGGAAACAACCTGAAAATTTTTTTATATCTAAAAAATTGTGTTTTTTCTAAATTTTATAAATTCTTAAAATAGATAATACTCATGGTAATATTAAATACAACTGACTTTCTAAATATTTTGCTGTGCTTAGTCACTCAGTTGTGTCCAACTCTCCAACCCCATGGACTGTAGCCTGCCAGGTTCCTCTGTCCATGGAGATTCTCAAGGCAAGAATCCTGAAGTGGGTTGCTATGCCCTCCTCTAGAGGATCTTTCCAACCCAGGGATTGAACCCATGTCTCCCACATTGCAGGCAGATTTTTTTACCAACTGAGCCACCAAGCCCTTTCTAAATATTGATGTAATTCACATTATTACTTACCTTGCCATTCAGTCACATAATTTTTATTTATGTTTGTATATTATAAAATACAATGAAAGAACTAAATGCTTCTGACACAGATTAGAAGATAATTATTTTTATGCCTGAAAGCACAATTTATAGTACCCTGAAATTGTATTAATACATTATTGCTATAGAAATTAAAGTTGCAAAATTTTATTCATTTATATTCAGTGAAGTTTTTACTGTTTTTAACATCATATATGGAAGAATAAATTTAATTTTAGAGATTTAAAATGGATATCTCTGAGCATTTCATAAGTGTTCTGGTTTTCTAAAAGTTAATAGAGTTCTTTGTGAATTTGCACCTATTATATATATGTAATTTAAATTCCAATCATTCTGTTAAGTATTTCCAAATAATTTAAGAAATATGGTACTAAAACAGTGATGTTTTTTATTATTTGTTTCAGTGCTGAAACAAGTCATGTGCTGTTTCTCTTGCAGCTGCTGTCAAATCCTTTAAAGATGCAAGACAAAATGTTGTTGAAGTTAAGTCATCAAACAGTGCTTCAGAAGAAAATCATTCCAAGGACACTTTGTGTTCAAATGATGATGCCAGCAAGTTACAGCATGAAGGAACTATTATCCGTGAACAAAAAGAGAAGGAAGCCAAAATATTGGCAAAGAAACCGATAAATAATTCAAAAGAAAAAATAGCCAAGATGGATCATGGACCCAAAGCAATGGATGTCCCAAATTCTCTATCAAAGCCTTCCGGAAAAGATTCTCCAGCTTCCTCAGCATCCCAGAAGACACCTTCTGACCCCAAAATGAAAGCATTAAGTAAAACCAAAAAAATGAAAGAGTCCAGTAGTTCACTTGATGTTGACAGTGATGGAGAAGAATTATATGAAGAAGAGAAGGAATATTTTGATGATAGCACAGAAGAAAGGTTTTACAAACAGTCTTCCATGTCTGAGGATAGTGATAGTGGTGATGACTTCTTCATTGGGAAAGTCAAACGGGCACGAAAGAAGGAAAGTAGTTGTCGTTTTTCAGATAAGGAACAAAACCCCCCCAAAAACTTGTTGCTTGAAGAAGGTATACTTGAAACCCATCAAAATTTACAAAATGATAAAAACAAGCCACGTACAGAGGCAAGGAGGTTTGAATCAGTGTTTTTCCAGTCTTTATCTGGATCTAAGAGCCTTGAAAGGTAAGAATATTTTTTCATTCTGAAATAATTATTAATTCTTAATTTGTGAAAGGTATGAAATAGCTACACACCCTGACATTGACATGGCTATCTCTCATACATAATTCTAGTTTGTACAGAATTTGTCTTTAGACTTGGCCGTCTCCAACTTTATATTGGAGTAATATATTCAAATATACGTATGATAAAGCCAAATTCTTCCAGCCTCATCAGAAAATGAGATAGATAAATAATTTATCTAATTTAATATCTAGCTAATTTAAGTTTATTCCTTCACTTATTGAAGTTTTGAAACTTTTGAGTTAACTTTTGGTGAAAACTTTTGAAAATGTCTCATGTATTTCACTTTCTAAACAGAACTTTCTGAAAAGACTGTGGTGAATTTTTGTTTTGTTTTGTTTTTTCTCTTGTTGACCTAGAGCATTATTGTAAAACAATTGTTTTATACATTTTCCTGTTTCAGTATATAAGGCTGCTTGCTTGCCCTAACACCAAGTATCTCCAGACTGCTTTCTATTTGGTGGTGCTTATACTAGGTGGTCATCCTTATCCCTTCTGTAATCACTGCTTTTTTCAGCTGTTTTGTTGTAAATCAATAGGTTTAATTTCATTTGTAATTCTAATGTTAGGCGGTATCTTTACATTTTAGAATAAAAATCATGGTTAGCTATCTTCTTCAGTAAACTTTTTCTATACTAAATAGGTTAGGCATAATTTTTAATAAAACAAAAAAAGTGATGTTGAAATTTTCCCAGAAAGTAAGAGTATGGAAAAGACACATAAACCATCTTTGAAGCCTTGAAAATTATTAAATTAGTCCTTGTAGCTCCCAACTCTGCCTTCGAAAGATTTATTTTTTTTCCTCACTTGAAAATTACACACCACTATCCCTTTCTTTTCCCCAATATTGTTAACTTACTTTTTGTTACATGTGATTCATTGTTCCAGTAAGAAAATTTTTGAAATTCTTTGTCTAGATAGTTCTCAAGCATCCAAGGTAACCAAGACAGGATATTTTATAGCCAAAAGTCACGGTAAGGATGTTGAGAGAAAGATTCCTACATACTTCTGTAGTGATACTGTGCTCAGTCGCTCAGTCACCTCTGACTCTGTGACCCTATGGACTGTAGCCCATCGGCATCCCCTGTCCATGGGATTCTCCAGGCAAGAATACTAAACGGGGCTGCTAATCCCTACTCCAGAGGATCTTCCAACCCAAGGATCAAACGCATTTCTCTTGCATCTCCTGCATTGGCAGGTGGATTCTTCACCACCTTTACTAGTGCCATCTAGGAAGCCCATAGTGATATTGGGATCTAACAAACCTTTGATGTAGCTAAAACATGGGGTTTTCATAATTTTTTAATTGTTTCTAGTGGGGGAGGTAAAGGAGCATGATAGTTTTTAAAGTGAGTTTTATCAACATTCTTATTATGTTGTCTTCTTAAAGTCAGAAGATTTGTTTCAATATTAAATATCCTAATGGTGTTTTTCTTCTTTTAGAAATCACAGAGAACAGGTTCCAAGAAGCAAAACCATGGGTATGTACTAATAACTACCTGACTTCCACATACAGTTGAGCAGTTCCTTTCCAAAGAGGAAAGAAGAAAAACTCTGGTTGCTTACTTGTTATTTAGTCATGAAGTCGTGTCTGAGACTTTTGTGTCTGAGTCTTTTGTGACCCCGTGGACTGTAGCCTGCCAGGCTCCTCTGTCCATGGGATTTCCCAGGCAAGAATACTGGAGTGGGTTGCCGTTTCCTTCTCGAGGGGATCTTCCCGAGCCAGGGACTGAACCTGTGTCTCCTGATTCTTAACCACTGAGCCACCAGAGAAGCCTGGTTGCTTAGTAGTCTGAATAAATTCTGTGCCCACAGAAGTGAAAATAGAGCATCTTGTAATTATCAGTATAGTTTTTTGTTTTTTTATATTAGGTGGTTTTTTTAACTCTCTATGTTCTGCCAGTAGGAAAGATACAGACAGAACTTATCAGTAATATTGAGTCTGTTTGATTTCAGTTCAGTTCAGTCACTCAGTCAAGTCTGACTCTTTGCGGCCCCATGGACTGCAGCACCCCAGGCCTCCCTGTCCATCAGCAACTTCCCGGAGTTTACTCAAACTCATGTCCATTGAGTTGGTGATGCCATCCAATCATCTCATCCTCTGTCATCCCCTTCTCCCGCCTTCAATCTTTCCCAGCATCAGGGTCTTTTCTAATGAGTCAGTTCTTTGCATCAGGTAGCCAAAGTATTGGAGTTTCACCTTCAGCAACAGTCTTTCCAATAAATATTCAAGACTGATTTCTTTTAAGATGGACTGGATCTCCTTACAGTCCAAGGGACTCTCAAGAGTCTTCACCAACACCACAGTTGAAAAGCGTCAATTCTTCAGCACTCAGCTTTCTTTATAGTCCAACTCTAACAACCATACATGATGACTGGAAGAACCATCGCTTTGAATATATGGACCTTTATTGGCAAAGTAATGTCTCTGCTTTTTAATACGCTGTCTAGGTTGTTCATAGCTTTTCTTCCAAGGAGCAAGTGAAGTACAGTGAAGTCACTCAGTCATGTCCGACTCTTTGCGACCCCATGGACTGTAGCCCACCAGGCTTCTCCACCCATGGGATTATCCAGGCAAGAGTACTGGAGTGGGTTGCCATTTCCTTGGGGATCTTCCTGACCCAGGAATCGAACCCAGGTCTCCTGCATTGTAGGCAGACGCTTTTGCAAGCGTCTTTTAATTTCATGGCTGCAGTCACCATCTGCAGTGATTTTGGAACCCCCAAAATAAACTCTCTTGCTGTTTCCATTGTTTCCCCATCTATTTGCCATGAAGTGATGGGACCAGATGCCATGATCTTCGTTTTCTGAATGTTGAGCTTTAAACCAACTTTTTCACTCTTCTGTTTCACTTTCATCAAGAGGCTTTTTAGTTCTTCTTCACTTTCTGCCATAAGGGTGGTGTCACCTGCATATCTGAGGTTATTGATACTTCTCCCAGCAATCTTGATTCCAGCTTGTGCTTCATCCAGCCTAGCATTTCACATGATGTACTCTGCCTATGAGTTGAAATACTAGGGTGACAATATACAGCCTTGACGTACTCCTTTCCTGATTTGTAACCAGTCTGGGGAAACAGTGGAAACACTGTCAGACTTTATTTTTGGGGGCTCCAAAATCACTGCAGATGGTGACTGCAGCCATGAAATTAAAAGATGCTTACTCCTTGGAAGGAAAGTTATAACCAACCTAGATAGCATATTCAAAAGCAGAGACATTACTTTGCCAACAAAGGTCCGTCTAGTCAAGGCTATGGTTTTTCCTGTGGTCATGTATGGATGTGAGAGTTGGACTGTGAAGAAGGCTGAGCGCCGAAGAATTGATGCTTTTGAACTGTGGTGTTGGTGAAGACTCTTGAGAGTCCCTTGGACTGCAAGGAGATCCAACCAGTCCATTCTGAAGGAGATCAGCCCTGGGATTTCTTTGGAGGGAATGATGCTGAAGCTGAAACTCCAGTACTTTGGCCACCTCATGCGAAGAGCTGACTCATTGGAAAAGACTCTGATGCTGGGAGGGATTGGGGGCAGGAGGAGAAGGGGACGACAGAGGATGAGATTGCTGGATGGCATCACTGACTCGATGGACGTGGGTCTGGGTGAACTCCGGGAGTTGGTGATGGACAGAGAGGCCTGGAGTGCTGCGATTCATGGGGTCGCGAAGAGTCGGAAACCACTGAGCGACTGAACTGACTGACTGACTGTTGTTCCATGTCCATTTCTAACAGTTGCTTCTTGACCTGCATACAGATTTCTCAGGAGGCAGGCAAGCTGATCTGGTATTCCCATCTCTTGAAGAATTTTCCACAGTTTGTTGTGATCCACACAGTCAGGCTTTAGTGTAGTCAATAAAGCAGATGTTTTTCTGGAATTCATTGGTTTTGTCATGATCCGATGGATGTTGGCAGTTTGATCTCTGATTCCTCTGCCTTTTCTAAAACCAGCTTGAACATCTGGAAGTTCATGGTTCACGTACTGCTGAAGCCTGGCTTGGAGAATTTTGAGCGTTACTTTACTAGCATGTGAGATGAGTGCAATTGTGCGGTAGTTTGAGCATTCTTTGTCATTGCCTTTCTTTGGGATTGGAATGAAAACTGACCTTTTCCAGTCTTGTGGCCATTGCTGAGTTTTCCAAACTTGCTGACATATTGAGTGCAGCACTTCCACAGCATCATCTTTTAGGATTTGAAATAGCTCAACTGGAATTCCATCACCTCCACTAGCTTTGTTCGTAGTGATGTTTCCTAAGGCCCACTTGATTTCGCATTCCAGGATATCTGGGTCTCGGTCAATGATCACACCATTGCGGTTATCTGGGTCATGAAGATTTTTTTTGTACAGTTCTTCTGTGTATTCTTGCCACCTCTTCTTTAGTATCTTGTGCTTCTGTTAGGTCCATACTGTTTCTGTCCTTTATTGTGCCCATCTTTGCATGAAATGTTCCCTTGGTATCTTTAATTTTCTTGATGAGATCTCTAGCCTTTTCCATTCTGTTGTTTTCCTCTATTTCTTTGCATGAATCACTGAGGATGGTTTTCTTATCTCTCCATGCTATTCTTTGGAGCTCTGGCTTCAAATGGGTATATCTTTCCTTTTCTCCTTTGCCTTCTGCTTCTCTTCTTTGCATTCATGAGAGAGCCATACCTTTACTCTTAGCTCTGCTACAGGGCTACATCTCTGTAGGTCATTACTGCTTAAAATCTTTCTCAGTCTTATCTCTCACAGTTTGGAGTCCAAAGGCTTTTCTAAACCTTAAATGCCCAATATCTGTACCCTCTTTTCCCTTTTGTATCTGCCTGTGAACTGGCCAGTTTTTTTTGAACTGTTCTCTTTTTCTTTTTAGTACTTTGCCAAAGAGCCATCAGTACACTAATCTTTTTATTCTTTCCAGACATTTACCTTGTGCTGCAGTTCCATAAGCATGTAGCCTGCTTCCCAAGTTTTAACTAACAACAGTTTTACTTTTTCCTAACACATAGGATACTCACTAACAAATAGGATACTCACACATAGGATGCTCACTTGTGACACATAGGATACTCACTTGCAGCCTTAGATATCATTTCCTCACTACCTACTGCTGCTGCTGCTGCTAAGTCACTTCAGTCGTGTCCGACTCTGTGCGACCCCATAGACGGCAGCCCACCAGGCTCCCCCATCCCTGGGATTCTCCAGGCAAGAACACTGGAGTGGGTTGCCATTTCCTTCTCCAATGCATGAAAGTGAAAAGTAAAAGTGAAGTCGCTCGTCATGTCCGACTCTTAGCGACCCCATGGACTGCAGCCCACCAGGCTCCTCCATCCATGGGATTTTCCAGGCAAGAGTACTGGAGTGGGGTGCCATACTACCTACTACAGAACTGCAAAACCCATGCCACATTTTTATGTTATTTTAATGACTGTATAAAGTCATTGGGAAATACGTGGCCTTATATTCACAAATACAGAATAGCTGCAAATTAAAAAATTCCCACATCTTCCTAATGAGAAGGCATAAGTAGAACGTGTTTTTGTTTCTACTTAGCTTATAAATTTATGATATTTAATTTATCCATTTATTTTCACATCCAAGTATGCCTTACATAGTTATTAAAATACATACCAGTTTAGAAATACTATCTTATTCAAATTTTAAGTTACATGAAATGGTTTCATTTAACATTTTCATTCTTCACTCTTTATCACTATAGGCACTCTTGGAATATTATAACAGATTTCTAGAGCACATGTGATTTGTACAAGATATGGGATGTTTTGAATCTGTGTGCAGTGATCTTTGGAAATTTATCCCAATTGTACACTTGTTTCAATAACATTATGACATTTTTTAAGATCTTTAAAAGGCTTCTTGACAATGATGGCTAACTAGCAGTGGAGAAATTATGCACCCCTAGGACTGATTAATAAATCGGTATTAAATTTTTTGCCTTGTCTTTCTGATCCTATAAATGTGCATTGATTCAGTCCATCCAGGCCCGTATGTCTCCCAGTACTTTGTTCAAAATAATGTAATAGAAGTTTCTCATAATGAAAGAGGTAAGAGCTAGATTACAAATTGCCACCCTCATATTTGGTGGATAACTTATATTATGGTCAAAAAGAACAGTGTCTTAAATTTGAGTAGATATAGCAGTTACCTTGCAGTCACAAATTTTTTGTTCAGTAACAGAAGGGAGTGGAATCAATTAATAGCCCTTTAAACAGCTCACTTATCCACACTGTTGAATTCAATATTTTAGTTAAAACATGTGAGTTTTCTGGCTGCATTGCTCCACACACAGATATCATATGCCAATGAATCATATTCCTTTAAAAATACAAAATACTCCACTTTTAAAATTTTGTTTCCTTATGTGTTGTCTGGACTGTTTCCTTAATGTCAATGTAAAAAGATAGAACAGCATATACTAGGAGGCATGCAACAAACATTTATTGACAACAGAAAGCATGTGTCCCAAAATCACTGGCCATATGTGTATTTCAAGTTCAAAGTTCCCAGTAGGGCTTAGATTTTTTAACAGTATGAGGTATTCTACTTAAGTAAAACTAAATTTCTTCCTTAAATACTGGTTTGAGAAGATAAAATATTTTTGTCTTCTATGCTATTTATGTATAGACTTAGTTTTCATTAATTTTGTTTTCTCCTACAGATTTTCAGCACACTGAACCTCAGAACAAGAATCAGTTTAATAAGAAAGCACAAAGAGGATTTGAAAATACAAAACAGAAATCACAGCTGCCTCTTCATCCTTCATGGGAAGCAAGCCGGCGGCGAAAAGAACAGCAATCCAAAATTGCTGTGTTTCAGGGGAAAAAAATTACTTTTGATGATTGATCAGTACTATATTTTTGTTAACTTCTCTGTCTAAATTTGATTTTCTTCTTATTTTTTAAACTAGCTCATTATTAAAATATATATTTAAGTAAGTCTCTGAATGGGTTATAGAAATGAGTTGATTTTGTCTTTATTTTTTTACGTGTGTTCATGTACGTTTAAGCTTCTGTTGATCAAGTACATACTTAATTTTAAATATGTCTAGACTGCTGTCCCTCTATAAAAGAATTTTGAGATGATAGCTATCTCACATTTTCTCATTTGGTTTTATCACGAAGTGTATTTCACTAGGTCAGCTCTGTGTTTCGTTACTTTGAAAATAAATGTTGAGTGATATTTGAAATAATAATGCAAAAATATGAGGAAAGTGTAGCTATTTAAAACAGACTATTTTTACTGGAAGATACTCTTGTTAGCAAAACTAAGATGATAACTTTTATTATGGGTATACAGATAATAAGTTATATAAGTAAATATTAGTTTTTATTATAGTTTTAATTATTTGTAATTTTTTAGTTTTTGACTGTTTAAAATAGTTTCCAAGGAAATTTTTGGATTTCTGAATTATGTTTAGTTATTTGGGCAGCATTCATGTTCAAATGTTGCAACCAACCAAAAATTGGTTTTACTGCATATAAAATTTCTGTAAAATCATAAATATATAACATACTAGACATGTGTTCTTTATAGAAACAGTTTTTGAGGAATCATAGGTTTGGAATTTACAAGAGCAAATTCTGAAGGAGATATAATTACAGAAGCATTTTCACTGATAGCTAAGCAGAGGTTATAACTCACTGAAGATGGGACTGCTTTATATTTCATAGTACTGTTATTTAAAAGGAAAACAGAATTTTAAAAATCCCTTCAAATGTTTCACTTCTTGCTACTGGGAGAAATTAAAGTTCTTGGTTAACTAAGTAATGCTAACTAAATTCTGTGTTTTTATGCATTGATCCTATTAATGATGAAATAAAGCTTTCTGGTGGTAGGAATTCAGGAACTCTGGAAAGTCATTTTTATCTTTTTCAAATGCTTAAAGAGTTTAGATAACTAAAGCAGTAGAATTCAAGAGGTTATACGGAAATAAAATTATTTTTGCTGTGTTAAATGCAAAATTTGTTTTTTCTTTTAAGTTTGTTTACAGTTACATACAAAATTATGTCACATTGAAATTAATTTGAATTGAAAGTTTAATTATGAAAAACGACTCTAAGAAAGTTGAAAAATAATGTTTCTGTCCCTACCCAGATTTAGCTAAACCATGAGGTTGAGCGCACTATTCATCGACCCAACACTTCTAACCCTAACTTCAAGGAGTTAGGGTTTGACTACAAAGTTAGAAGAAAGAAGCCACACAAGACTGCTCACTTCTGACACCAACTGCAGGTTTGGAAATTGCAGGGGAGGGCTCCCCAAATACTGTCAGATTCAAACATGTGCTTGCAGAACTCACTAAAACCTATTATATTCCTAGTTACAGTTCATTATACAGTTCAGCGACTGAACAACAACAGATAGTTCATTACAAGTAAAGAGTACAGATTATAACCAGCCAAGGGAAGAGATGCATAGGGCAAAGTCCATGAGGGTTCTAAAAGCAATGTTTCTGTTGTCCTCAAGTTGCATTACCATCGTTGCATCAATATGTACAGTGTTGCCAATCTGAAAAGCTCACTGGAGTTTTAGTGTCCAGAGTTTTTATTGTATCTTTCATATATAGACATGCTCAGTTGATTGCCCATGTGATGGTTTCAGATAGATTGATAATATCATATGACCCGAAGGCTCATCCTAAATGAGGTCTTTTGTAGTGCAGCCAACCCCTGCTCTAAACAAGGACACTCCTATCAGGTATGACATAGAGTGCCTCAAGAAGCTGAAGGCAAAGGCCATTTCTCTCTTTGGGCAAGGCCAGGTTCTTTACTGCACAGCATCCGTCACCCGAATTCCCCCAATATTAACATTTTTCTGTATCTACTTTATCTTTGGCTCTCATACTCCCTTCTCTCCTCCTTTTTTCTTCCCTTTTCCCCTTTCTCTCCTTCCTTTTTTATAATCTTTATCCCTTCATCTCTCTTTTCCTCATTTTATCCCTGTCTCCCTCTCCATCTGCTCTCTTCCTCTCATCCTTTTACCATTTCTTCTTTTTCTCTATGCTGTTTACAGCCTCTCTCTAAAAACAAAGTCATTCTTTGTTCTTTTGTATTACCACACTTCAGTTATCAAATGTTAAGATTTTGCCAATTGTCCCAGTGTCTTTTTATGGCAACAGAAAAATCCAGCATCAAGCCTTACATCCAGTTGTCACCTTACATTCAGTTATCTCTCTTTGGTTGGAAAAAGTACCTCAGTCTGTCTTAGGATTTCATGACATTGACCTTTTTCAAAAATGCACATCAGTTATTTTGCAGTGTGCTTTTATTTGGGCTTGTCTAATATTCACATTTTCATGTTCAAGTTATGTACTTTTGGCAGGAATGTTGCAGAAAGAATGTTGAATTTGTCCTGTTGCATCATATCTGAGGTTAGGTGATGATGTTGATATGGCTGGGCCTTTACTGGTGATGTTAACTCTGCTTACTTGTTTTAAGTGGTATTTATATGGTTTTTCCACTGCAGGATTACTATTTTCTCTTTGTCATGAATAATTATCTTGTGGGGAGATACTTTGAGACTGTGTGAAACTGTCTTGAAACTTTCATGCACTAGTTTTAACATTCATTCATAATTCTTAACCTGAAATAATTATTGCTATAGTGGTTTAAATTATGATTTTTTTTATTTCACTGTTTTTCTATACTTACTAGATGGCTTCTTAGAATAAGGGAGAATCTTACATTTTTTTCCTGTTAATTGAGCTTTTAAATGTATTTCAGTATTATCTCATGGGTACTTTTCTCCTTTTCTATTATTTTTTTATTAATTGGCTATTTTTTATTCATTTTATCGATCATTGGATTATAAGATTTATTATAGTATACATCTCAAGTAGTATTTATACCACTTTACATACGATCCAAACACCTTACTGTAGTAAATGTCACATTTCTCCCCAAGCTTTTGTACTGTTGTTTATATACATTTTGCTTCTACATTTAACCCTGTAGTGCATTGTTATTGATTTTACTAAAATTTCTGTTTTTCTTTGTATCATGTTTATGATTTTCTCTACTTCCTGGAATATTAATAGCTGTTTTAATGATCTTGTCTGCAGTCATTCTCTTGGGGCAGTTTGTACCAACAAGGTATATTTGGCATTGCCTAGAGATATTTTGTGGAGAAGGCAATGGCACCCCACTCCAGTACTCTTGCCTGGAAAATCGCATGGACGGAGGAGCCTGGTAGGCTGCAGTCCATGGGGTCGCTAAGAGTCGGACACGACTGAGCGACTTCACTTTCACTTTTCACTTTCATGCACTGGAGAAGGAAATGGCAACCCACTCCAGTGTTCTTGCCTGAAGAATCCCAGGGACAGGGCAGCCTGGTGGGCTGCTGTCTGGGGTCACACAGAGTCAGACATGACTGAGGTGACTTAGCAGCAGCAGCAGAGATACTTTGAGTGTCACATCTGGGAACAATGTTGCATCTAGTGGATATAGGCCAGGGATGCTGCTAAGTATTCTATTATATATGCAAGAAATAAGTACCACACCCAGAATTTCAGCAGTACCAAGGTTATGAAATCTTGGTCTGGGGCTCATTTGGTGCCACTGTTGAGGCATTACCATTCTAAGAACTCTGCCTAATTCTTTGTCTCTTAGGAAATTTTTCTGTTGTGTCTGGTGAAAGCAGACTGTACCTGGACCTATGTTAGGATGTTTCCACTAATTTTTGTCTAGTGACTTTTTTCCCCTGGCCCTGTTAGATTCTTTATATACTTTATGCAGATCGGTCTAATATGATTGATTTCAGGGAATCATTGTATAGACCTCCAGAGCGCTTCCTCCTCTCTCTGCATCTCTTTCCTCTTTTTTTTGCCAAACAAATTCTAGTCACATAAACCTACCTAAACTTTGAACTGTCTCCTAAGTAAAGCTATTGCGCTATTTTGATGTCCCTTCCTCTTGCATTATAATTTGGAAACTCTTCAACCAGTGAGCTGTGCACTTAGAGCACTCATTTGTGTTTTCTCTCAGGTATTAATATCCTGTACTGCTCTTTGTCTATTGCCTGAAACCTTTGTTTCACATCTGTTTTGTCCAGTTTTCTAGTTTAATATAGAAAAATAAATCTAATTCCTGTTATTTTGTAATGGTAGGAAATAGAAGTTCTTTATATCAATGCTTGGTTTATCCTTACTTTGCTTAGTGGAAGCCCCTTCAAGTTGTTTCCTGTGTTTTTTTGGCATGTAAGTCCTTTCTGTAGTAGTGAGGAAGGTGGTTTCTTAGTTTCCACAATATATTTATTTTCTCAGCCCCAGAGTACACAGAAGTTCAGTTCAAAATTGCTGGTTGATACCTCTGCAAAACACAAGTATATTTGGCTAAATAAATTAGCCAAACTAATTTATGTTTGAAGTTCTTTTTTCTTTAGCCTGAGGGCATATGGTTTCAAAACTAAGTTTGCAAGTTATCTGGGATATTGTTAGCAAAAATGGCTGACTAAGGACATCCAAGAATTACCTTTCTCCTCTAAAAGCAGTGGAGAAAGCTGTTCATAGTGTCAGAATTGACGTTTTCAGAACTGCAGAATTAACCAAAAGTTTACTAAGGGTTGTTATTTATTAAAAATGGCTGAAACTTGATAGAGTATCTTTGTGACATTTTAACTTGCTCTATTCTCATTCCCCACTCCCCAAGTCCATGGTGTCTTGAAAATCAGCAGCCCACAATCATGATGAAAACCTGCAGCCTGACAGATACTGGAGAAGCCAGAAAAAGGTTGGAACTTTTTCAAAGAACTTTTTCAAATTCCCTGAGAATTATCTTTATTTGACCAGTAAGGTAGTTCACTGGAACACCCCATGGCAATTCTGTCTTTAACTAACTTGGCTAAGAGCTTGCCCAATGTGAAAAGCCTTTTTTCTGAGATCACTTTTTGAAATCAGTTAGAGGCAATTGTTTAACATCACAACTTCCCAAGGCAGTGAATAAGTTGGGACAGACAGAAGTTAATCAAACAGTTTAAAAGGAAATCTGGAAAATTCACTATCCTTGGGAACTTTGATAAGTTTTGACATATTTCCTGGAATTAAGAAAGTCATATGAATGACAGGATTATGTGCATGTTCAGGAAAGTGTTCAGAAGGCCCTAAACCCTCACTTCTGGTTGACTTTGGGAGTTCTACATAAGCGGGAAGTGATGGCTAGTGTGGAATTGTCAACTTCCTGGCCAAGTGTTGAAGGTGTACCCCAACACAGGCTCTCAACAAAGTTAGTGAAGTATCAATTCCAGGCATTAAGGGAATCTTTGTCCAGTTATTAGCATACCACTAAGCAAATGAAGCAGAGACTTTAGTGGCCATATACAACAAAGAATACAGATTTCACAAAAATAGTTAAGAAAAGTCACTAGACAAACAGCAACAAAAAATAGCAACAACAAACCCTAAGGAGAAGAGAATATCTGATTTTTAGAGTTGCAACATACATTGTTATTTAAAATGTCTAGTTTTCAACAGAATGTTGTAACACATACACAGCATATGGCTCATATACAAGGAGAAAGAAAAACAGTCTATACAAACTGTCCCAAATAGGCCCAGACTTTGAATTTATTTGATAAAAACTTTAAATAGGCTATTTTAAATGTGAACAAAAGGAAACAATACTAAAAGTCTAAGAGAAAGTTTGAGAACTATTCTTATCAAATAGAGAATATAAGTAATGAGATAGAAATTATAAAGAAGAAAGAAAAAATTTTAGAAATTGAAAAATACATTACTGAAACAAAAATGTCAACACACGGGTTCGACAGTACATTTGAGCAGTTAGGAAGGATTAACTGAAGCTCACAATTCATCAGTTGAAAATAAATAATGAAAGTTAGTAGACTCTTGAAGATCCATGGGGATACCATCAAGTGTGTTAATATAGGCATAATGAGAGTCTAATATGACCCCACATTTCCAGTATAGTGGTGTACCCCCAAGAGAATTGAAAACATATTTAAAGGAAAAAAAAATTGAATGCAAATGTTCATGGGAGCATTATTCATAATAGAGAAAAAGAGGAAAGAACCCAAATATCCATCCGTTGATGACTGGATAAATGGTATATACATGCAGTGGCATATTATTGAGCCATTAAAAAAGAATGGAGTATTGATATACATATTGTGACATGGATGAATTAGAGTTCTGTTTATGTGAAATGTCTGGAATAGGTAAATCCATTGAATCAAAAGTAGGTTAGTGGCTGAGAAGGGCTGAGGGGGAGAGGAATAGGGAGTGCCTGTTAATGGATGTGACATTTCTTTAAGGACTGGATGTGTTCTGAAATTGGATATTGTAGTGTTGGTTCCACAACTTTGTGAATATACAAAAATCCACTGAATTGTATGCTTTGTAAGGATGCATATTACTGTATGTGAATTACATCTCATTTTTTTAAAATAATAATAACATTTTACCTGGGTTAGTGTATTTTTTCCCCCACTCTTCTTCCTTCCATATAGTACTTCATTTGAAATGCATTTTAGTTCAAATATTTCTGATTGTATTTTATTTTAAGGATTATTTTCTATATCCTTGGTAATTGTATTTACTTTTTTCTTTATGTATGTGAAACGTTAATATTGTTCTGTATGTTAAGAGCTCCATAAAACAGTATACTCAGAGAAGTGGCAGCTCTGCTCTTCAAATTGTTTATTTCCTTTTCACCCCAAGCCCTCCCTCCCCATGTAGATAATCAGCCTCATTCATCCTTAGTGTATTCTTCCTGTGTTTTTATTTGCAGACTAATAAATGTTAATTTTTTATTTCCCCTTTCTTACATAAAAATTGAAATTTTCTAGATGCTTGTATAATCCTTGGTTTCTTCATTTAAAAAAGGACTTCCCTGGTGGCTCAGACAGTAAAGCGTCTGTCTACAATGCAGGAGACCTGGGTTTGATCCCTGGGTTGGGAAGATTCCCTGGAGAAGGAGATGGCAACCCACTCCAGTACTCTTGCCTAGAAAAATTCCATGGACAGAGAAGCCTGGTATCCATGGGGTCGCAAAGAGTCGGACACAACTGAGCAGCTTCACGTTCACGTTCTTCATTTAAAAATGTTGGGTTGGTCCAAAAGTTCATTTGTTTTTTTCCATAAGATGGCTCTTGTTAATGCTTAGTTGTCCTTAACATTGTTCAAAACAATTTTGTTAGATTATATTGTGACAGCTGTCATATCAGCATGCATTAAAAACTTATCAAACTTGGTGAATTTTTGTATAGCCATTTTAATATTGAAGATGGGGAAAGCAACATTTTTGGCATATTATGCTTTATTATTTCAAGAAAGGTGAAAACAACTAATATGTGAAAAAGATTTGTACAGTGTATGAAGAAGGTTCTGTGAATGATCAGACATGTCAAAAATGGTTTACAGAGTTTCATTCTGGACATTTTTCGCTGAAAAATCTTCCATGGTCTTCGGGTAGACCAGTTGAAGTGATAGCAATCAAATAGACATTAATTGAGAATAATCAATATTTTACCACACAGGAGATAGCCAACATACCCAGAATATCCAACTCAAGTGTTGAAAATAATTTGCACGAACTTGGCCAAGTTAATCTCTTTGACATTTGGGTTCCACATAAGTGAAAAAACCTTCTTGACTATATTTCTTCATGCAATTCTCTACCTCAAAGTAATGAAAATATTGTGTTTTTAAAACAAATTGTGATAAGTGATGAAAAGTGAATACTGTATAATGTTGTAGAACAGAAGAGATCCTGCGGCAAGCAAAATGAACCACCAACCACACCAAAGGCCAAACTTTATCCAAAGAAGGTGATGTTGTGTATATGGTGTGATTGAAAGGGAGTCCTCTTATGAGCACCTTCTGGAAAACCAAATGATTATTTCCAACAAATATTGCTC
The DNA here is from genome assembly GCF_027580195.1 of Bos mutus. Lineage (NCBI taxonomy): Eukaryota > Metazoa > Chordata > Mammalia > Artiodactyla > Bovidae > Bos > Bos mutus. The sequence goes on along the minus strand of NC_091623.1, from coordinate 71,656,104 downwards.
CCAGTTAGACCAACTGAAAGCACTCAAAGAATAGTGTCTGGAATTAGTCAACAGAAAATGCATAATCAGCTTACCATAAGACTGCATATTTCTTTGATGACCAGATAAAAACTGTTAAAGCCTGGCTGGGAAGTTCTGATTCATCTACCATTTTCACCAGACATTGCAGCTTCACATGTCCAGTTATTTCAGTCTTTAAATTCTCTTAATGCAAAAAGCTTCCGTTTCCTAGAAGACTGAAAAGGCACCTGGAATAGTTCTTTGCTCAAAAAGAGAGAAAGTTTTGGGATGATGGAATGACAAAGTTGCCTGAAAAATGCCAGAAGGTAGTAGAACAACATAGTGAATGTGTTGTTCAATAAAGTTCTTGGTGAAAATGAAAAATGTGTCTTATTTTTAGTTAAAAACCAAAGGCCAACCCAACATATTCTGTAAATCTCTACAGATCTGTCCATAGAAGTCTTCCTTCTTTAAAATAAAACTAGTGAATATAACAGAATAGAAATGGACACAGATATGGAGACCAGGCTAGTGGTTACCAAGGGGAGAGAGGTGGGGGAGGGGCAAGATAGGTGAAGGGGATTAAGAGGTTCAAACTGCTAGGAACAAAAAAGTATCGAGGATGTAGTGCACAGCACCTGGAGCATGGCCAGGTGTGTGAGAGGGGCTGTATCCACTGTTGCTTGCTCTGAAGACAGAGAAAGAATCACAACCTGAGGAAAGCTGGTGGCTTCTAGAAGCCTTCCGTTGACATCCAAGAAGAAAATGGGAATCTCAGGCCTACCACCTCAAAAAACTGAATTCTGCTAACAACCTGAATGAGCCATGGGAAGGACCCTACCTGAGTGCCTCTAAAGAGGAACACAGCCCTGCTGAAACTCTGATTTTAGCCCACTGAGACCCATGTCAGACTTTAGAACTATTAGATTATGTTTATTTTTGTTTAAGCCATTACAGAATAGCAATAGCATCACACATCATTGAGTAGATCTATTTATTCACTCACTTATGTATGAGTCTTGGAGAAGAGAATAGCAACCCACTCCAGTATTCTTGCCTGGAGAATCCCATGGACAGAGGAGTCTGGCAGGCTCTAGTCCATGGGGTCGCAAGAGTCAGACACGACTTAGCAACTACACCACCACCACCACCATGTATGAGCCTTTGGTTATTTTTCATATTTTACAACTGCAAGCAATTTTCAAATAAAATATGAACCAACAGTGTATTTTCATATTGTTGGAGGGTGTCTTTGAAGTAGGTTCCTAGAAGTAATACTGTTAGGTTAGAAGGTAAATGTGTATGTAGTTTTATTAAAAATAGCCCCATACATTGTCAGTTGTCTTGATTTTTGTCATTCATGTTTCCATCATGTTTGTCTATCACTTATTTGATGTATTCAGATGTACTGGTTCCTCTGTATTTACTATTATTTTAATTATTATTTTAATTTTTATATATACATTTGGGATCATAGTTAGAAAATCTTACTCTGCTACTTTCTTTCTTCTTTGATATCAATTTTGCTGTCCATGTGTTCTTTGTGTTTCCATTTGTCTGAAACACCTTTGACTATCCTTTGATTTTTAGTCTTTCTGAATCATTCTGTTTCAGATATGTCTCTTGAAAAGAGCATTTTGTTGAGCCTTTATGAGCCAGCTTGAAAATCTTTCTGTATAATCAAATTAAACCCTTTCACAGTTGTTAATAAGATGAATATGATTGCTTTCAACTCTTTCAGATTATCTTATGCTATTTTTGTTCAGTCATGTCCAACTCTGCAACCCCATGAACTGCAGTGCTCTAGACTTCCCTGACCTTCACTGTGTCCCTGGAGTTTGCTCATTTTCAAGTCCGTTGAGTCATTGATGCTGTCCAACCTTCTCATCCTCTCAGGCAATAATTATTATATTCATTTTGTTCCTCTCCATAATGTCTGCTATGTTCTCTTTTTTAGAAAGAGATTCCTAAATTTGATGTTTAGAAAAGCCGGTATTTCCGTTTTGGTAGTTATCTTTGTGCTTCTACCTTTATTTAATGCCTTTAGTCCTGTATTTTTTTTTTTAAATTCACAATCTGTATTATCCATTTTCAGTGACATCTCTTAAGTTTCACTTGTTGCCTAAACCACAACTAATGGGTTTATTCTACTTTCCTCCTTCCATCTGCATTCTCTTCCAGTTTTTAGTTTTGTTGTTTTTACTTCATTAGGAGATACAACACATAACATAGAGCATTATTATATAACATATTGTTCCCTTATCCCCACCTTCATTTTAGGCTTAGATTTACAATTAAGTATGTTAAAGCTAAATTGCTGAAGTTTTCTCAGTCATCTTTTGTTGGATAAAGTTCATTTTCTAGCAGATTCCTCAAAAAGAACTCATGGAAAAAACTGTTTGAGCTCTTGATGCTTCAATGTTTCTCTGTAGTTTTCACACTATAAATTTTTTTTCTCTGGTTTTCATAGTTAAACATGACTGGATCTTGGGTTTGTGGCTTTCTCAGTGATCCTGCCCCTTTTGCTTGTGACAGTTAAACAGTCATTGTATCTGTGGTGGAGTTTCTTGTTCCTTCCCAAGTTAGGAGATCTGGGTGAAGCCTTGACCCTTCCCAGGGATACAGAGTTGTTTCTTGTTTTTCGTATTTTTCCTTTTACCCTTCCCCAGCCCACAGCAAGTCTTTGTACCTGTGTTCTGGTTAACAATGTTTGACGACCTTATTGTGGCTTAAGGCTTTTTTTCTCAGTAAGGAAGAAGGATCCTTGTAGGTATTTGTGTCCTTGCTTCAGTAGTAGCTCTCCTCTTTCAGGCCTGCACCATCAACAACAGTTTTTGCTCTGTCCCCAGTCTTTCTCCTGAGTGCCCAGTGTAGACCTATGGAATTCCCATACCCTTTAGAGTTCTTGACATCTCTAAATAATTATACTACATTTTCCTCTAGAACTTTTATGGGTTTTTGTTTACCTTTCAAGCTTAATATTTCTGGAATTTACCCTGATGGGCAAACTGCTAAATAATCACACCAGTTAGTTACAGTGAATTTGTGTTTCTCAGCCTCTCCTGAAGTTAGGTTGGGGACGTGTAACAAGAATTAATTATTGGAATATGAGTGAAAATTATATAAACTACTTCTAGGTCTGCCCCAGGAAATTGTCATCTATCTTCTACCCTTCTTTTCACCCTCAGGTGTCAAGTCCTGGGGAGACAGTAGAGGACCCTGTTTTTAAGATGAAGAAATAACCATCAATGTGGGAACCGCAATAACTGTGGAAATCATACTTGCCACCTTTCCCTCCACTTAAGCCAAATTGACTTAAGTTAGCCTCTATCAAACATCTTTGTGTAAAACCAGTGAGAATTTTTTTTGTAGTACAAGTATTACTCTGATACAGAAATTGTTGCTAGAAAAAGAATGTTCCTATGACAAAAATCCAAAATATACTTAGCATTGGTCCACTATACAGTCAAGATGGAAACTAATAATCCAAGGCTATAAAACTGGAGATTTGTGCATGCAATGACAAGACATTTTTTTAAATGGTTATTTGCAATTGCTTAAAAGGTAGATGACGTGTTTATTGACCTCATAGTACTAAGGAGAGAGGCTGGAGAATGGAATGGTGGTATTGAGTGTTGATTGTTACTCTGGACTGGGTGATGGGGGGGAAAAAATGGGATTTAGTAAAAATCTGTTAGTTCGAAAGCAGAAAAAAAAAGATGAAAAAGCCATGACTTCTAGTCCCAAATAATAAGAGATAATGGACAAATGTCCACTGAGACTTCTGGGTCTACACAGACCTAAGATGTGGCATTTCCTCCTAAGCATGATAGCTTTAAGCCATGTTGGCAAATGGAAAAAATAAGTTGGGCTTGAGAATTATATTTAGGAAAGAACTTTGAAGGATACTATTAGCATATGTAAGTGAATAGATACCTCTCCCTCAAAAATAGTGGTTTGCTTTTTTGTAATGCCAACAAAATTGGAAGTCTGGATTTCAGTAGCCTTTGAATTTTCTTTCATTATGAGTGGGGGATCCCAAACTTGCTTAGAGAAGAGATGAGTTGCAAAAACTAAAGGCTCCCAGGAAAGTCAATATCCCCATCATTTATTTCAAATTTAATAATGGACCAAACAGTCTCCAGAAAGGTAGATTCAGAGCTATGAAGAACACTGTATAAGTAGTTCCTTCTAGATAGAAAAGCTGCTATCAGGAAAGTGGCCCACTACCAGAAAGAGGGATCTCAAAATGCCTGCCAGAAGGATATCATAACCAGTGCCTTCTGTGTGTCTCCCATATTCCTTTTACCAGATGGCAATTTATATCACAAACCTCCTGTCCATGCTTTATCATTGTAAATTGGGTCTGGTGGCAATAGAGAGATTTCTGTAACTTTATTGTTAGTGCAAGTATCACTGGAACCTCAAGTGGCCATATCCAGAACTGGTGGAAAGAACCACACATTCAGAGATCTTGGCCTTTGAGCTGTTTGCAATAACTGAATGGAATTTTGAGTTTTCTCTCTTGGGGAAGGAGGGAGTATGCTTTATGAGGTAGGGCACCTGGTAACCAGAAGGACATACTATGTTAGAAACTGGCTAAGAAGTGTTCATTTAATCTATTTCTTCTTTTAGTTAGGTACCTGTCTAAATTACACTTCCCAGCCTCCTTGAAGTTGGCAAATGCTGGCCAGAAGAATGTGGGTACATGATTTTCACCTTCCCTATAGAACTTCCCAGGGAATCTCCACATTTCTCTCTTTGTTTTCCAGCTAGATGTTAAACATCTTGGGCAGCCTTACAAGACAGATTTAAAAGATGGTGAAATTTCTGTTAATATCAGCCAGGGTCCCTGCTTGGTTGTATCCAGCCACCGATTGAACTTCACATGAGCAAGAGCTAAGTAAGTATTTGGTTATGTCACTGAGATTTAGAGTGTTAGCTGTTACTGCAGCTAAGAATTATTGTAAAACATATGTGTGATTGGTACCTTACTATTCTAGTTTTTCCAAAATACATATTGTTCTAATGCCTTTTGGGAATAGTTGGGTTGTCTGTCCTTCTCTACTGATTTGAAATGTCACTGTATATTCAGTCCATTGTTCATAGACTCACTCCCTTTGCTGCTTATCTGTTTCTCTGACCAAATACTGCATTTTAAATTATTATAGCCTTGTAATTTATTTAGACACTGAGTAGCTGTTTTTACTTAACAAGGTTTTTTTTTTTTTTCCTCAGAATTTTCTTAGCAAGACTTATATCTTTTCTTTAGCAACAGATTTTAAAATCAGCTTGTAGGTTTTATTTCAAAAAATTGTCTTGGAATATTAATTTTGATTCCTTTTAGAAATTTTTTTGTAACCTGGAAGGTATTTGTATTTCAGAAGTGTTCTCATTGTTGTTCTGTAGTTATATAAAATGATGGGTCTCTTTCCATGGATGGCCCTAAAATGTGGAACTACAGGAGAAATGATATGAACAGGAGCAAGCTCAGTAGTCTTAAATATGACATCATTGTGCAGAAATTAAGTAGCCTTAAGTTGGAAACTGGAATGTTGTTTGTACTTTGAACATGAGTTTTCCCTCAAGGGAAAACTGGTTGTGAAAGAAAGTCATTCTCCATGCTGTTTTCAGGATATAATTAAAAGGATGTTTTTCAGTAAAGACAGCCAAAACTTAGAGGATCAGTGAATGGCGGAGTGTTATTTGTGTTTGTTTTTAAACTAAACATGATATGAATATTCTTTGTTTAGCTTAGCTCTCTTATGGACAGAAGTTCACAGTCTTCACATACACCAACAATAAACAATTTAGCTCAAGTCTGAAGTAAGTGTGAACTAGTTCTGATTATTTTTTAAATCATAGGTACCACCTGTGATAAAGGAGAAATTTATAAGCCCTATCAAAATTTTAAGGTCTGTATGTGCTATGTATACAATCTGAAAGTTCTTGTCCTTCCTCTTTCTAATCATCATCTTTATCAGTTTGAATTCCTACTCTGCTTTTCTCTTTCTTTTCTTTAATCTGTCCTTTTCTAAACAAAGCACTTAAAAATCTAAGAATAGAAGTTTAATTTCTCAGCATAAAAAGGAGTGTCTTACACTAATAATCCAAGTAATGCATTTCAGACTCTTTTGTTGACCATGATGGCTACTCCATTTCTTCTAAGGGAATCTTGCCCACAGTAGTAGATATAATGGTCATCTGAGTTAAATTCACCCATTCCAGTCCATTTTAGTTCGCTGATTCCTATAATGTCGACGTTCACTCTTGCCATCTTCTGTTTGACCACTTCCAATTTGCCTTGATTCATGGACCTGACATTCCAGGTTCCTATGCAATAATGCTCTTTACAGCATCAGACCTTGTGTCTATCAACAGTCACATCCTCAACTGGGTATTGCTTTTGCTTTGGCTTCATCCCTTCATTATTTCTGGAGTTATTTCTCCACTGATCTCCAGTAGCATATTGGGCACCTACCGACTGGGGGAGTTCCTCTTTCAGTATCCTATCATTTTGCCTTTTCATACTGTTCATGGGGTTCTCAAGGCAAGAAAACTGAAGTGGTTTGCCATTCCCTTCTCCAGTGGACGACATTCTGTCAGACCTCTCCAGCATGACCCTCCCATCCTGGGTGACCCCACAGGGCATGGCTTAGTTTCATTGAGTTAGACAAGGCTGTGGTCTGTGTGATCAGATTGGCTAGTTTTCCGTGATTATGGTTTCAGTGTGTCTGCCCTCTGATGCCCTCTCACAACACCTACCATCTTACTTGGGAACACTGAAGAAGCTGAGGTTGAACGGCTCTATGAAGACCTACAAGACCTTTTAGAACTAACACCCAAAAAAGATGTCCTTTTCATTATAGGGGACTGGAATGCAAAAGTAGGAAGTCAAGAAACACCTGGAGTAACAGGCAAATTTGTTCTTGGAGTATGGAATGAAGCAGGGCAAAGTCTAATAGAGTTTTGCCAAGAGAATGCACTGGTCATAGCAAACACCCTCTTCCAACAACACAAGAGAAGACTCTACACATGGACATCACCAGATGGTCAACACCAAAATCAGATTGATTATATTCTTTGCAGCCAAAGATGGAGAAGCTATATAAAGTCAGCAAAAACAAGACCAGGAGCTGACTGTGGCTCAGATCATGAACTCCTTATTGCCAAATTGACACTGAAATTGAAGAAAGTAGGGAGAACCACTAGACCATCAGGTATGACCTAAATCAAATCCCTTATGATTATACAGTGGAAGTGAGAAATAGATTTAAGGGACTAGATCTGATAGCATGCCTGATGAACTATGGACGGAGGTTCGTGACATTGTACAGGAGACAGGGATCAAGACCATCCACATGGAAAACAAATGCAAAAAAGCAAAATGGCTGTCTGAGGATGCCTCACAAATAGCTGTGAAAAGAGAAGCGAAAAGAAAAGGAGAAAAGGAATGATACAAGCATCTGAATGCAGAGTTCCAAAAAATAGCAAGGAGAGATAAGAAAGCCTTCCTCAGTGATCAATGCAAAGAAATAGAGGAAAACAACAGAATGGGGAAGACTAGAGATCTCTTCAAGAAAATTAGAGACACCAAGGGAATATTTCATGGAAAGATGGGCTCAATAAAGTACAGAAATGGTATGGACCTAACAGAAGCAGAAAATATTAAGAAGAAGTGGCAAGAATACACAGGAGAACTGTACAAAAAAGAGTTTAACGACCAAGATAATCACGATGGTGTGATCACTCACCTAGAGCCAGACATTCCGGAATGTGAAGTCAAGTGGGCCTTAGAAAGCATCACTATAAACAAAGCTAGTGGAGGTGATAGAATTCCAGTTGAGCTCTTTCAAATCCTGAAAGGTAATGCTATGACAGTGCTTCACTCAATATGCCAGCAAATTTGGAAAACTCAGCAGTGGCCACAGGACTGGAAAAGGTCAGTTTTCATTCCAAGCCCAAAGGCAATGCCAAAGAATGCTCAAACTACCGCACAATTGCACTCTTCTCACACACTAGTAAAGTAATGCTCAAAATTCTCCAAGTCAGGCTTCAGCAATACGTGAACTGTGAACTTCCAGATGTTCAAGCTGGTTTTAGAAAAGGCAGAGGAACCAGAGCTCAAATTGCCAACATCTGCTGGGTCATCAAAAAAGCAAGAAATTTCCAGAAAAACATCTATTTCTGCTTTATTGACTATGCCAAAGCCTTTGACTGTGTGGATCACAATGAACTGTGGAAGATTCTTCAAGAGATGGGAATACCAGACCACCTGACCTGCCTCTTGAGAAATCTGTATGCAGGTCAGGAAGCAACAGTTAGAACTGGACATGGAACAACAAACTGGTTCCAAATAGGAAAAGGAGTTCGTCAAGGCTGTATATTGTCACCCTGTTTATTTAACTCATACACAGAGTACATCATGAGAAACGCTGGGCTGGAAAAAACACAAGCTGGAATCAAGATTGCCAGGAGAAATATCAATAACCTCAGATATGCAGATGACACCACCCTTATGGCAGAAAGTGAAGAGGAACTGATGAAAGTGAAAGAGGAGAGTGGAAAAGTTGGCTTAAAGCTCAACGTTCAGAAAACGAAGATCATGGCATCTGGTCCCATCACTTCATGGGAAATAGATGGGGAAATAGTGGAAACAGTGTCAGACTTTATTTTTTTTTGGCTCCAAGATCACTGCAGATGGTAACTGCAGCCATGAAATTAAAAGATGCTTACTCCTTGGAAGAAAAGTTGTGACCAACCTAGATAGCATATTAAAAAGCAGAGACATTACTTTGCCAACAATTGTCCGTCTAGTCAAGGCTATGGTTTTTCCAGTGGTCATGTATGGATGTGAGAGTTGGACTGTGAAGAAAGCTGAGCACCAGAGAAGATGCTTTTGAACTGTGGTGTTGGAGAAGACTCGTGAGGGTCCCTTGGACTGCAAGGAGATCTAACCAGTCCATCCTAAAGGAAATCAGTCCTGGGTGTTCATTGGAAGGACTGATGCTAAAGCTGAAACTCCAATACTTTGACCACCTCATACGAAGAGTTGACTGTAAAAGACCCTGATGCTGGGAGGGAATGGGGACAGGAGGAGAAGGGGACGACAGAGGATGGGATGGCTAGATGGCATTACCGACTCAATGGATGTGAGTTTGAGTGAACTCCGGGAGTTGGTGATGGACAGGGAAGCCTGGCGTTCTGCAATTCATGGGGTCGCAGAGAGTCAGAAGTGACTGAGGGACTGAACTGACTGACTGACACTAATAATCAGTATTTCACTTAGTGGAGAAATATTGGAAGTTAGAAACATAACAAGGATGGCTCTCATTATAGTGTTACTACATTTTCACTTATCATTGTTTTAAAAGTTGAAGCCAGTGCAGTTAGAAATGGAAAGGAAGAAATAAAATTAACATCGGTTCTACCTCTGCTTTATTTACAGTATATTTCCCATTCATTTTATTCCAGTTTTATTGTGGTTACAGTAAGGATGCTTTTGTTTGTTTTTTATCCTCATCTTCGTGTAAGGTATCCGAATTCCCTCACCCCTTTCTCCAGGAGGACCCACAAGTGTCCAGGACTGTTGAATGAGAGGTTGTGTGTGTGCTTAGTCACTCAGTTGTATCCAGCTTTTGCAACCCCATGGACTGTAGCCCTCCGCCCATGGGATTCTCCAGACAAGAACACTGGAGTAGGTTGCCATTCTCCTCTCCAGAGGATTTTCCCAACACCAGGATTGAACCTGGGTCTTCTGCATTGACAGGCATATTCTTTACCATCTGAGCCACTGGGGAAGCCTGAATGACAAGTTACCTGTAGGTAAAAAGTCAGAAAACCTTTCATGCTGCTTCCCAAAACTCTGAAAATTTTTGTTCTTCCTCTTTCTAACCATCTTCCTTATCAGTTTGAATTCCTACTCTACTTTTCTCTTTCTCCCAGACCCTGTTTTATTTGAGGCCAGAGAAAACAGCCCTACAAGTATGGCTATAAGAACTCATCAGGCACTTTAGGAGTAAGGTTTTTTTGAATGTTTGTTCCTAAGTGAATATGAACTGGGAGTAAAGAAATGACCAATTGAGGCTAAGTGAGAAAGAAAAGGTGAGAAAAAGCCTGAAAACAACAAAATAAATACTTCATGGATTGCATACATACTATATAGGGTTTCTTGGCAGGCACTCAGTAAATAATAACTATTAGTTCTTGAGAAACTCATCTGACTGCTGATTAATCATTTATAAACATTGTCAATCTTTTAGTCACTTTGCTGACAATTAACATTTTAGGGAGAAGGTGTCTTTTAATTCATTCAACATGGGATCTGGAGCTGTGTCCTGCTTGATGTAGGATATCATGGTTAGCAATGCCATGTGGGCAAAGTATTCTCCCCCAAAGGAAATCAAGGCGCTAATATCTCTTAAATAGTAGAAAGACATGGTGTTAGCCAAGAAAGAGTAGCTGTCCTGTACAAGTCTAGTAAGAGACCATGAATATATGTGAATCTGTTAATAGAAAGAAATGAAACACCTTAAGAGAGAAGTAAACTCCCCATGTGTACCCCAGGGAAGTACTTGACTCCTGGAGAGACAGGAGGAGTAAGGGGAATAATCAGTTGTCTAGTTTGGTTACAGAAGAGAATGCAGAAAAGTGGTAGATATGAAACTGATGAACTGGAGAATTAAGGCTAAAGGAAGGCCTTGAATGTCATTTAAGGTTCTTGAAATTTAATTTACAGGAAATTGAGAAACTCAATTGGAAATTGAAAAATCTGAGGATGGAGAAAGCTATGTACTTGTGTGAGATTTGAAGCATGTAATATAACCACCTTGCCAAGTATCCTTAGCTTTTTTGTATTTCCAGTAACTAACCTCTTTGAAAATGTTCTAAGTCAAAGTTTTCCCATGATATTTCAAATCAACAGATCATTTGTGTAAGGTTAAAATTACCTTTAACAATAATGGGAGAAAAATACACACGCACATGGGAAAAACAGCTCCAAAAACAACGTTTTGGCTTTTCTTGTGAAAGAGCACAGCACCTTGAATGTCTTTTATAAGGTTCCAGAAGTATCTCAAATTACTAAAAGGAGGGGAAATAAATATCAGTTACTAAGTTTCATGTTAAATGTTATTTAATTAGTAAAGTGCGTTAATGAAATAAACAGTCCCATTCAAATTAAAAAGCATGTATACCATTATGAAATACTCAACATTTCTTTTTTTTAGAAAATCAGCTAATATGGAAATTTGATAATAGATCTAGCAATGATCATCAATGACTGCTAAAACGAGTAGGTAAGAATCTATTGGGGATTTCTATAGTGGATGTATCAGACTGACAATGCTGAGCCCACTGATCATTTTTAACATCACAAAAAGATAGATGGTAGAGACATCCTGGGCTTCCTCGTATGATGGAGTTATGAAGATCATGATAGATGTCCTTCATAACTCCATCATACGAGGAAGCCCAGGATGTCTCTACCATCTATCCATCCATAGGTGGATCATGTCTTGTTGCACCCCCAAATCAAACCTAACCTACATCTGGTCAAGCCTCCAGATTTGACGTTTCATTGGAAATACAAGGAACAGAAGAATGTGTTAATATTAAATGACACCACCAGTATCCAGTCTTCAAAATCTAGAATGTGGAAAATTCTATAAGATAGTAGGTGTTCTATATAAAAAAAAAAAAAATTCACACACTTTAATAGCAACACAAAAAATGATAAAAGGAAATATATAGATTTTAAAAAGATTTAACTTCTATGCAGAGTACATCATGAGAAACGCTGGGCTGGAAGAAGCACAAGCTGGAATCAAGATTGCTAGGAGAAATATCAATAACCTCAGATATGCAGATGACACCACCCTTATGGCAGAAAGTGAAGAGGAACGAAAAAGCCTCTTGATGAAAGTGAAAGAGGAGAGTGAAAAAGTTGGCTTAAAGCTCAACATTCAGAAAACGAAGATCATGACATCTGGTCCCATCACTTCATGGGAAATAGATGGGGAAATAGTGGAAACAGTGTCAGACTCTATTTTTGGGGGCTCCAAAATCACTGCAGATGGTGACTGCAGCCATGAAATTAAAAGATGCTTACTCTTGGAAGAAAAGTTATGACCAACCTAGATAGCATATTGAAAAGCAGAGACATTACTTTGCCAACAAAGGTCCGTCTAGTCAAGGCTATGGGTTTTTCCAGTGGTCATGTGTGGATGCAAGATTTGGACTGTGGAGAAAGCTGAGTGCCAAAGAATTGATGCTTTTGAACTGTGGTGTTGGAGAAAACTCTTGAGAGTCACTTGGACTGCATGGAGATCCAACCAGTCCATTCTAAAGGAGATCAGCCCTAGAATTTCTTTGGCCACCTCATGCGAAGAGTTGACTCATTGGAAAAGACTCTGATGCTGGGAGGGATTGGGGGCAGGAGGAAAAGGGGACGACAGGATGAGATGGCTGGATGGCATCACTGACTCGATGGACGTGAGTCTGAGTGAACTCCGGGAGTTGGTGATGGACAGGGAGGCCTGCCATGCTGCGATTCATGGGGTCGCAAAGAGTCAGACACGACCGAGCGACTGAACTGAACTGAACTGAAAACACGTAATAACTAAGTCATTGTGTCCTTGTTTGATCCTGAATCAAACAAATCAACTTAAAAAAAAATTTTAAGACAATCAGTGAAATTTGAATGCTAACTAGGTATTTGATGCTATTAAGGAACTGTTACATTAATTTTACTGCAGTGAAAGGAACATTATTTATTGATGACAATCAACTTTAAATAACTTCATAATGGAAGTATTGAATGAATATCTAAAATATTCTGATAAGGCAAACTCAACCCTAAGATGTTTTTCTAAGCACATTCAAATGAGACTACTGTTTGAGGTTAAAACTCTTATTGGCCTCTTGTTGATCATCAAAAGAGAAAAAAAAAAAATCACAGAGGACCACCTGTTGCTAAATTGTGGAATCCTATACATGAAAGAGAAAAGGAGGATGACCTTTTTTTCCCATGTTTCTAATACTCAGAAGTATTCCTTTTAGAAAATTGGGGAGCAAGGGGCGGAAAATAAGGCTTTGTATGCTTAGCTCCTGATAAGCCTTCTCAAACTCTGAAAGAGTAACAGGATAACTCCCTGTGGACGAAAAGTCATCTCTGGTCAGCCTGGGCCTTGGAGAAAATCTTGACATTGTAGGTCACTTTCCAGAGAACCAGTTGCCAAAATTAGGGAAGAAGTTGCACCATTTATGTGTTTTCCATCCCATTCCTCTTACTTCATCCCCTCAGATCTCTCATCTGCAAAGCAAATTTAACCCAGTTGCTGATGCTCTTGGACTCAGGCGCAGAAACGTCAGGAATGAGTTGCGCCATTCTTGCCTCACCCCAGCATCAACCACATGTGAATTTTTCTATATCATGTATTAAAAAGTGGTGAAAACACTAAGATAATACTGCAAGAGGGAGGGGTACAGCTGACTACTGTTCCTCTCCCCCAACCCTCTCATTACAGCTGCATTTCTTCCAGAACACTAATATTTTGCTGTGTTTTTCTCTGAGGTTTTCTGCCATTGAATTGTACCCACTCTAGAGGGACTGTGACTACTTAGAATGTATGTTTGATTAATGAACTAATAATAATGAACAGTGCCTGAAACAGCGAACACTGGATGACACCAAAGTAATCGTCTTTTACACTAATACCTTTCCATGAGCAGGTGAGAAAAGCAGGAAATCGGTGGTTTCAAGTGTCGCTAATGTCCTGCTGCTGCTGCTAAGTCGCTTCAGTCATGTCTGACTCTGTGCGACCCCATAGACGGCAGCCCACCAGGCTCCCCCGTCCCTGGTACTGTCAAAAATGAAAACTGCCAGCCACAAGCCTACGTCTATTTTACCTGCAAGAGCTCCTTAAAGGTAAATTGTTTGTGGATTAATTATTCTTCTCCCAAAACACTTGCTCACAGTTTGGGGCCTGTCTGTCTTCTTAGGCTACTAGCTTCAGGTTAATCTGGTACACATTTAAATAAGTATTACTGTGATAGCAATGTTTCTCTTCATATAAATAATTTGTATCTTGAGCCAGATGTGTCCCCTGGGTGCACATATGCTCATGAGCATTTCTAAGATGCGAATCAAAACAGAGGGCAGTTATTCTTTCTGTGCCTGTTCCGCATCCTTGGAAGTGGTTGGTAATGATGACAAAAGTTAGAATCTGTTCCGGTATGATAGTTTCTTTTTAAAATATCAGCTAGATTTTTATCCATCATAGACAAGTTTCAAGTCGTGTGAGCTTGATAAACAGTTTGTTAATATAAAAGGCAATTAAGCAAAATCACCAACCATACACATGGCTTTAAGATCTTAATCTAAGTGAAATTCATATCATTTATTTATATGTAACAACAAATGACCACTCTAGACACTTGAAATCATTTATTCAAGGCATTTTTACATAATCTTGCAATCATAGTATAGGCATATAATAAAAGAATGTGCGAGTGTAAAGAAGATTATAAAGCCAGTGTCTGGGCATTTAAAATAAGAGCTCTTCAAAAAAAAAGTTAAAAATGTTTTACAACTAGTATTCCTGAAAAATTTGGAAGAAACTAAAACGTCATTAAAAACATTACAATACCAAATCACATGTTACGTAGTTCATAGCAAGCAGTTATATATTAAATGTTTATATCCTGTGAGCTAAGACAACACATTTTACATTCAAGTTGAAATAATTCAGCACCATTTTGATTAGAAGGATAAATGACATGCTTTAAGCATTCAAAAGTGGCCCAAGACTTTTGGTAGCTGGGAATGAAATGTGGCTATTGATTGTGATATATAGAAAAGGGTAGTTTTACTTATTAGTTATACTGTTAGTATCAAAACAAGTTATTTTTAAAACAAAATGTCTTCTGATCAGAAGTTCAGTATTTTAACATAATTTGGTAAAGAGGAATTCTTAGTACCATGATTTTAGTGAACTGCATTTCCTCTACAGTCTGAATATTGAGAAAGATTATGAGTGTGATGATCTCCTATGAGGTCAAGGAGAAAAAACATTTGTTCTTCATTATTAAAAATAATGTCTAGTGAATGATTAGCAATTGTGAATGTCATTATGTAAAAATATAAAGATTTCCTGGAAATAGGAAAGCTATGTGAGACTGAAACCTAGCCTTAGAAGGCAAGACCTCTTTAATACAAACTGTGGTCTGAATAATTATGAGGCCACTAATATGGCATGTGGAAGACTCACTAAGTTATCTTCCTATTTTTTTCACAGTCTGTGTTTAAAAACCAGTCTCTTTTCAGTACTCAAAATTCTTTGTTTCATTTCTACTTCCTATTTAAAAGATTTTTTTATTTAGAGTTTGGTAAGGCTGGATTATATTTTTTATTAATGGATACATTTTACCAACTAATCATTATCTGTGAGTTTTCGTGGTTATTCAGAGAAGAGATTCTTTGAGGTTCAAAAATACTGAGTGTTAAATCAATATTTGTGAGTTATTTGAGAGTGTTTAGGAGTGATTAAGGGGGGAGGAATATTTATATAAGGAATAAGTGAGAATATTTAACCTTTTAATTGAATTTTTTACCAAAATCAATGAAATAGTATGTGTTATATTTAAAAGGCAGAGATTTCAGGGATTAGAAAGATAGTTTTAATTATTAGTAACACATACATGCATATATGTATTCATTTTAAACTTATTTTTTAATAAAATATGGTCATGAAAAACAATAGTGCTTAAAATAGAAATTTTCTAGACATGTACTTATGATGTTAAAAATGAGATAAGTTGAACCTAATGAGTAATAATGGCATTTTGAATACTTAATGAGGTTAGGGACAGCCTTTTTCATATCGTAATGCCTAGCATGTTAGTCCCTAGCATATTTTAGGCCCTAAAATGATGGATTTACAGGCAGATGGAAGGCCAATGGAATGATAGTAAACACATCTCATACGTATCCAAAGGCCATGATATTAGCTAGCTTTTAGTATGGGGGTGAGAATCTTGATGAAATGATAGGTCGTAAATCTGTAGATGCCAGTCTGGCTCAGTATTATACTGACAGTAGTTTTTGTTTTTTAAAAAAGCAAGTATATTAAAATATCTCTATTAGAAAAGATTACAATTTTAAAGGATCATTCTACAATCTTAAAACTAAAAGCAATCGAAGGCAAAGAGGTACATCAAAGAAGCTATTCCATAGCTCAGATACTAGCTCAATGGAAATTCTGGGTCTCTATCAAGCTGTCTGTATTGTCTCATGGTAAGTGTGTGCCTGGCAGATGAGGCTCCTGCAGCCCGCTCTATCTCCCCTGACGACTGCCCACCTCTAGCCCTTCTTACAGTGCAGAGCACTCGGTGAGTGAAGAATGGTTGGTAGTTGGTGCTAACTTTACAACTGTATGACACAATATAGGGATGCCACTCATTTTAAAATTCTACCTAATGTGTCTTGGCACTGGAAATACCTTGCTTGGGATTTGAATACTGGTTGAGAGGGAAAACTTCTGCTTCAGCACCACTAACTTAAAAACTGTAATTTGATCTCTTTCTACATCTTTTGAATCTAGGAAAAAAAGAAATTCTCCAAATTCTGATGTGGCACATGGTTTCACAGTTTAAAATAAAATCACAGCTGTCTCATTATGCAACACACTCCTTGGTTTTGCAGAAAGCTGTTCTCTTTTGGTCCCCCTTATTCACCAACGTCTCAAGTATGTAATGCTATGTGCTTTGCTAGTTTGTATTATATTTCAGATACACACACAAAAAACACAGATGACTGATTCCTAGATGACCTAGAATAAGGTTTGTGTATTCATATACATTGTGTCATCTATTCTGGATAATTTAAAAAATGTTAGTCTTACTCTTTTTAAAGCTGATCATTTAAAAAAGTGTAGAAAAGTTGAAAATCCTAAGTTTCTCACTAATATTCCTAAGTATTTTAGAGACAGTTGTGGTCTGGGGGACTTTTTTGTATGATTTTTATGTCAGCAAGGGCATTTTTTTGGCTAATAGTTAAAGATACTAAAGTGCATACTGTCTTTGAATGTATCACATCTATCATCAGAACGACTTCCCATTGATACAGTTGTCCTATGTCTAGCAGATCCCCAGAACAGTAATTTTAAGAATGTCACTGAAAAGGTCTCTGCCCATAGAAAAATTAAAGAATAGAGGGGCGCATCAACAAATGTCAGACACAAGTTGGGCAGCTCAATTACTTAATTTGTTCCACAACAAAAGCTGACTTAAGTCAGAATGAACTTGTACACTTGACAGAAAGAAAGGAGTTTATCTACTAATTTTTAAAATGTAAACAAATTTTATATAGGGATGTAACTATCTGAATACATACATTGCCATTTCTCTGCTATATAGTAACATTTCTTGACACCAATGGTAACCTGTTTATTCCTCCCTCAGTACCAAATGTGTCCATATCTATTTAAACAGTAGGAGCTTCATTTCTAAAGTGATCTATGCTAGGACATATATAAGCCAGTTATTATTAAGGTTCACTAAAGTTTTAGAACTTTAGAAAATTCTCAGTTTAAAATAATTTTGACTCATTCATCGAATTTTTTTTTCCTTTTACACTATAATTTCAGAAGAAGCATAAGAAATTTGGATTTCTCAGAAAGAGCCAAGTGTGCAATTACAGAATTGAAACACTGTGTTAATTCACAAAGTAATGTGAATAATAATATTAAAAATTTCCCAAATAATGCCGATTGAAATGTTCAAAATCCAGTTATGTGCTTTGTTATAAAACAGTCCAAACAAAAATTCTTTTGTTGTTTTCTGTTCTCTCTTTCAAAATACATAAATCCTACTGAAGTTAATCTATTTTTTTCCACTTCAGAACACCAGGCACTGATATATCCTTTGGGAGTTTTGGCTTGCTTTCTAATACCTAGATTAAGAAAACAAAATAAAACAAGTTATTAACCTGATAATACTCTGAATGAGTATAGTAGACAAGTTTAAAGTCATCTTAAAAAAATATATATATATGACAATTTCCCTCCACCTATGCAACAGTCACCTTCTGAAATTATCCATTAATACATTATTTAATACATGATTTGAAGATGGTGACTATGTCAATAGGAGAAAGTTTATGCCTGATACCTACAAACTTGATGTTTAGAGTTAAAAGAAACACCCTCTGAAACATGTAAGAATAAAGCAGGGCTTACAGGACCACCAGCCCTGGCCAAGTGAATTCACTCTGTGCAGCTAGTGTGGCAGGCCCACCAAGAAGCAGGTTCATGACCTCCATACTGTCCGGCATTGGTTGTTTCCCAGCAAGGTTCTGGATGTAGAATGTTACACTAATAGGCCAAGACTGGGTCAAAGCCAGTAAATCAAATACTGTATTTATACTGTGATCACAGATCCCTATGTACATGAAATAAGAATCACTTAGTCCAGATTATAAACCATCAGTTTCCAAATAATTTCTGTGAATTTATTCCCAAGTAGTTTCTGTGAAGAAAGAACTTAATGATGGTATCTTAGAACTGAGCTGGGCCACAGAGTCACCTGGGTCATTCACTGGGTTTACAGAAAGGAAAATGAGAGAGAGGGGATACACCCAAGGCACACACTTTTTTACACACCGATACCTAGTGGCTCAGATGGTAAAGAATCTTCCTGCAATGCAGGAGACCCAGGTTCAATTTCTAGGTCATGAAGATCCCCTGGAGAAGGAAATGGCAACCTACTCCAGTATTTTTGCCTGGGAAATCCCATGGACAGAGGAGCCTAGCGGGCTATAGTCCATAGGGTCACAAAGAGTTGGACATGACTGAAGCGACGAACACAAACACACACATGCGCTCAGATATTTGATTAGCATGAAAAACAACCAGTGAACTAAGAGATGATATGTCTTTAAGAGTTTTGTTTTTTTTTTAATTACAATAACATTACCAAGGGAATCACACACACACTGCTGCTTACAGAGTCACTGAGCGACCACATGGCTTTAGGCAAGATACACACCTTGCTCAAGAAACCTCAGAGACTCCCCATGGTCACTAGGATGAAGCTGAGACTTTTCAGCTTGCTCTTCAGTGCTCACTTTGATCTCGTCCCAACTTTTCCATTCTTTTTGCCCATGAAATTTATGCCTTAGCCAGGCTAACTTGCTTTTCCAAACATGCCCTGCAATTTCTTCTTGCCATGTAGTTGCGGGTGATGTTGACTCCTCCTAGCATGGCCCTCCTTAACCCTCTCCAGTGCAGTCCTCCTCAGCCCTCAAGGCCCAATTCAAGTGCTGTCCTAAAGCTATAGCCAGAGAAAATTTCTTCCTCTGAACTCTGATCCCTATCAAGGGAGGTGGAACTGAGAGCCAATATAAGAGGCGAGCATCATTCTCCTGAAGGTGGGGGTTTAAGTCAAGGTTTTTGTACTTTTCCCATTATTTTCCATTCATAGATATGTATGAGATTGTTATTTAATTACAAATCACTACCCATGCGTCCTTTAACTTTTGCATATTTTCATCTGATCCGTATTGGTCATTAAAGTTTTTCATCAACCACTCTTAAAATTTACAGTCAATGACAACTGGCTAAAATGAAAAAAAGAGAAAGAAACTCTCTGCTGGAACAGAGTAACAGTTTTTATTTGCTCTAAATGTCTGTCAATATCCAACCCAATGGATTCTACTGATGATAAACAAGCAAGTCACTTTCTATACAACAATAGAATCACCTCTCAGACTTTTTCCTCATAGGAGATCAGCAGTTGTACCTGAGAGTCACTTAGCTTATCATCGTAGAGGTCCTCCTGTTTCTAATGCATTTTATTTTAGCACCCCCCCATGCAATTTAAGCATTATATCAAAAAGTGCCAGTGAATAATGAGTGAATAAATTATGGAATTATAAAAATTAAGAGAAATTAATAATTTTAAATTAAGTTATATTCCTTTTCTGGGGATTTTCAGTTATACTGTGATCAGTTCCACACAGTGTGGGCCATAAACCCTGCCAGGTTTTCTGTATTTCAGGCATGTTCAGAAGAATTTACTTGATAATCTTCTTTCAGTCCTACACCTTTGTTTGTCATAGACTACATATGTCTCTAATGCTATAATGACACTTAAAAAACACAGGTTTTGCTCCTTCATGGAAATAAGGAGCATAAGGAAATAATTTCCTTCATGGAAATTCACCTCTCCAAGGTGAATGTAGCCCAGTCCACAGTGCACAGCATGGGCTGCTTTAAGCTCCATCTTTCCCTTGGCTATTAGCCCCCGAGTAGTTGACAAAATATGCACAACCAGACAGGTTCATGTGGAGTTTGGAAAGCCCACAAACTACAGGTCCATGTGCAGTAATCATTGCCCTGGTTTGTGTAACAGGGAAAATTTTCTATTATGTTTCCAGTGTGGTTCTGTTAGACACCTTTCTACTAACTCATGCCTCTCTCACATCACAGCAAACCTGGCTTGTGTTCAGTATCACTCTAATGGTATTCTTATTGTTGGGAAGGTATCCCTCCCAGGTGGCATATGAGTTAGAATCTATAACCCAGCATCACTGCGGCAGGCAGTGCCACAGGTCAGGGTGGGACAGAGACACAAGAAGGCAAAACTGCCCAACTTTCTTTCATTACTCTCGTCAAAGCACCATGTCTATAGTAACTGCTGGGATTCCTTCTAAAATTTCATCCAAAGAAGAGCTTTTGGACTAGAAAAATTATGAAGGCATCTCCACACAGCCCTTCTTTTGAAAGGTATTTCCCTATTACTTGTGTTTGTAGAACTCAAATATGTGGAATCTTGATTTCTACAGAACAGGTGGTCTGACCTCTTCAGTTGTTTACTTTAAGGTAGTGACTTTCAAAATGTATTTTGAAGAATTCTAGGAATTTTTTCAGGGCTCCTTCATGGACTATGAGGAAGAGGCCAGAAACCCAACTCTTTGGGCTCCCACAAGGTCACCCACACTGCATATTTTACAGATTCAGCTGCCACACAGGCTTTGTGGGTAAATACATGTGTTCTGTGTCTTGTCTTAAAAGCTAAGTTTCAGGGTGATTAAAAACCTGAGCATATCTGCTCCTCCATCCTCTTGTTTTTGTTTAGTCCCTAAGTTGTATCCATCTCTTTTGTAATCCCATGGACTATATAGCTCACCAGGCTCCTCTGTCCATTGGATCTCCCACTCAAGAATACTGGAATGGGTTGCCATTTCCTTCTCCAGGAGATCTTCCAGGGATCAAATCTGTGACTCTGTTTTCTAGCATTATCAAAAAAGGATCAGCTCCCATTATATGATAGTGCAGACTCGCTATCATTTTCTACCTTTGACCTATTTTACAAGGAAGCTGCAGTAGTAGTGAAAACAGATGTATGTGTAGAATGCCTATCAATGAATTGAAACTCATCGTCAAGAGAATTACTTAGCTAGGCAAATGGGACTCACGGTGAAATTGTGCAGCCCGAGGCATATGCGTGATGTCCTGTGTAGCGAATTTCACAGCGGACGACATTGTTGGAATAATCCGACTCAGGCACCAAATAGCTGGGATTCACACTGACCTAGGCAAAAGAGACATCATCTGTGTTTCAGATTTCATCAGCAGTGTTTACTGGTTAATTTTTTTCCTCTTTCCAGAATGGAGGCTAAAACAGAGACAGCATAATTCAACTAAATCAGGCAAGGAAGAGGGTGTAAGTTAGGCATGTGTTTCAACTCTGGAGTTTTTGAAGGAGGCTGGATCTTTTTCCATAAAGTTCTTTCAAATAAGAATTTTTAAAATATATCTAGGTTGGTTTAGAAGTAGTTTTAGAAGATGTATAATTGTTTGCAGGACCATGAATATTTAACATTTGACTCCAGAGAATAAGCCCACTGAGTCACAATTGAAATACATTATGGGTATATGTTCAAAGTTCTCTACCTTGAGAATATAGTTTCCAGGTTTGACATCAGTGATATCAATCCATTGGCAGTCTATGTCTGCATTATAGGTATCATAGCAGCCAGGACTCAAGCCCTGAAACAAATAAAATTCAAAAATTAAAAGGATGGTATATGGTTAGAGTATGCTAAAGAATATGCTTAGTATTTGCAAATTAAATTTTAATTTAGTACTTACAAGAGTTTGACATAAAACTATACTTATATTGCATCTCCTTTGAGAAGTATATATTACTCAGCCTTATAGCACCTCCAGCTAAAAAAAATACAGGACTAATATAAGTAGTAGTACATCTCGCTTAAAAGTGTAATAAATCACTAGTGATAAATACAATCTTAAGTGACAAAATAGGCCTCCACCAAAATCCTTGAATATTACCAGTTCAGGAATAAAGGCCACATAATAATTTAGCTCAAATGTCTTGTCATCGGTGGAACTCTCTCCAATTTCTGTTCTTGGAAATTACCTTCCTATACTGTGAAAGCCCATGATACACAATTTGTGTATACATTTTATGCTATTTATCCTTCTATTCTCTATATTTAAATCATCCTATGTAAGAATGAATCTACTAGAGATTGTAAGCTCCCTAAGGATGGAGTCTTACTGCATTTTTGAATAGTTAACCCTTATGAAGTATGTATTATGTGCCAGGAGCAATTTTAAGCATGTTATATATATATATATAAATTTAATTCTCACAACTACACAAGGGAGAGGGTAGTATTAACACATTTTATGAATGAAGAAACTAAGGCTGTATAAGGTCAAATAGCTCATCCGAGAATAAATAGCTGGTAAGTGGCTGAGCTGGTTTTGAGTTCAGGCATTTGGGGTCCAGGGTCCCTGTTTGTAACCACCACGCTGTAATCTTTCTCACGTCGTCACTGAATATTTTGTTGTTGTGTTAAAGGGATGAATGCCACGTCAACTCTACTTGCTCAGATACTCACTTCAGTAGTAAATGAGTGCCTTCTAGCGGCTGAGAGGAGAAAAACACCACTAAAATATGGTTCTTGCCCTCCAGCAAGTTAGTCTGGAGAAATTTGCTCAAAGTGGAATCCATAGGTATATTCTTGATTCCACTGGTTCTTTATCAGAAGTTTTCACTGTTGTATTTTCATTCTAATACTAATCAAAGTAAATTTAAAAGAATAGGCTGCAGTCCTTTAAACTCGATATTGTTTGGTGCTTAAGATCACCTTGGCCACCAGAGAGAGGGCAGAATCATCTGGAGCATGCTGTGCCAGTGCTGGTTTGGGGGAGCACTGTGTTCTCATATAGTACGCAATAGTACAGACAGGCCAAACTCAGAAAGGACCTGTGCCACTGCAGTGAGAAGTGTTTTCCCATGCTGGTCCATACCAACCTGCAATCATTCATTAACCTTATGCTGCGTAGTCAATATATTGTGAAGAATTTTCAGTTTCTGATTCCCAGCACATAATTCTTACTCTGGCACAGAGCATATACTCAGTGTTAGCTACTATCGTTGCTACTTCTACTACTAGTACCACCTTCATGGCACTGTAAGGGATTCACCAAATTAGATACCTATTTAAGACTGGTTTCAATAATGCTTATCTTACCCTCAAGTGAACAAGAGCACTTTAAAGAATGCTGACATTGGCACTCTACCTTACTCAGATGGCAGAATTTAAGTATAAGTTTTGATTATTTGAACTGGCAAACAAAAAAAAAGGGTTTTTCAGGGCAGTAAGCAAACAGGCATTTCCTGTATTCAAACTTGAAAAACTTAAAAAATGTAGAACCACAGCCAAGACTACATAAATTATTTGGTTTTAGCCAAATGTAACTATTACATGAATGAGGTTAATGTAATTTCTAGCTTCATATATATTTAATATGCAAATTCTTTGCAGCCCCATGGATTATACAGTCCATGGAATTCTCCAGGCCAGAATACTGAAGTGGGTAGCCTTTCCCTTCTCCACGGGATCTTCTCAGCTCAAGGATCGAACCCAGGTCTCCCACATTGCAGGCAGATTCTTTACCAGCTGAGGGAAGGGAAGCCCAAGAATTTATATGAGAGTATAAATATAAAGAAGTTATATCTAATTTTATATTTGGATACATTTAAAAGGGTCATAATACAACTAAGTCAACACTGGGGCTTTGTGAAAATTTTTTTTCCCTTTAAAGGAAGCCCATGTTCAAGAGACAACCAGTGTAGTGAAAAACACAAATACATTAGTCATTTGCAGTGCAAGATCTAGTGAACAGTGGTTAAACAGGATATAAAATGGAGGGTAATTAATCAGAAAGCTACCACATAAAATGAAGTAGGGTCACCAGCCAAGGAGTTGGGGGATTCACATGCTGCCTATAGTCTTAGATTCAAATACTTCAGCACTGAGCTGTTCAGAGTGCCTCTTTTCCTAAGTTAAGAGAGTAAACTCAAGGTACCCTGCACTGGCAGGTGCTGTGGGACTTGGGGATCACTGTGTGAAAAGGGAATCTACACAAACATACGTGTAATGTGAGGTTACATCTTCTTGTTCTTAGAGTAAGCGCTGCCCCAGGTGAGAGGAACTGAACCTTTTGCCTTCCAATTGCTATGATGTTTTAAGTCCAGAGAAAGAAGCAGTGATAATATTTAGGTCACCAGAAAGCTTCCTGCCACAGGCCTGGAATTTGCTTCCCAAGATGCCAGCTGCTGATCTTTGTGCCCTGAGTTACATATATTCACTACTCCCTGCCAAGATTTCTGCTGGAGTAAAATTATAATGTCCTTTTACAAATTAGGGTTTCTTATGGAAATACTGGCGCGGCTTTTAACTGACACACATTTTCCCATTATAAGACATACAAACTGCTTAGGACAGCACTATTTTTAAAAATCCATCCAAAGAACATCTGACATCAATTATACCGTAGGTTTAAATATATATGCATGGAGAAAGAAACTGTCCTTCTGCTCTTCTCTGCATGATTAAAAGAGACATTTTTTTAAGTGCTCTTTAAGAAACTTATTTCTGTCCTTTTGTTAACCCCAACCACCATTCTGTTTTTAGCTCAGATGGAGAGAGAGTTTTACAGGTGACAAAACATCTCTCTCCTACAGTTACTTACCAGTTGAGTTGAGTGCAAAAATGGGAAACCCTTCCGATCTTTTCAGATAATAGACTACTGCTCTTCATTGTGGAACATACCAAATATACACCTTGACCTTCTGTGATGATGGAATACTTTTTAAAAGTAATTTGGATCATCAAGCCATCACTTTCCTTTTCCCAATAGTTTACCGTTTGGACTAGATGACCCCCCGAGTAAACTAGTTTTTCACAAAGATGGGCAGGAGGAAAGAAGATAGATGGCTGTTTTCTCTCTGAAGCGTGTGGGTTGCCATCCTACCTGTGTGTGTGCAGTACATGCAAATCGCCTGTGGTAGCCGTAGTCACACGATGTGTCCTCAAGACAGAAACTCGCTTTATGGCCCTCAGCCACTCTCCTCTGGGTGCTGGCATCAAGCAGGTCATAGTGGCTGAATTCATCCATGCTGTGGTAATGCCTAATGTCCCACACGACACAGAGACAGCAGTCAGTAACATACAGAGACAGCAGTGAGGATTCTAGATGACCCCCCACACACATACACTGCTTCCCACGTTTGTTTTTGCATCAAAATTGGGATCAAGTTGAGCTGCTTAAAGCTAGATTCATGCTAGATTTTTTTTTTTCCAGGACAAAAATCTATCAAAATGGTAAGGCTTTAGCTTTGTATGTGGGGAAAAAAGACTTGAGTATTCTGCTTTTTTATTTCACCCTGTTTTATCTTTGAAGATTAAATAGAGATAGATGGTAAATTATCTTTGTTAAGTGAAACTCGTCATATGTTCTCTAGTATATCTCCTTTGGCTGCTACTACTCATATTTCATTCCAAAAGAGAAGAGCACTTTTCTCTTGGGAGGTTCCTATGAAATTTTTAAAAATTGTATTCTCATGCATTTTAATCTATACTAAAATGCAAAGGAGAAATAAAAGCATGTTTTATCCACCATTCTTATCTAACTAGTATAAACTTTTATTTATAAATCTACTTTATCAGCAAAGTAGTTGCTCACATTTATTTCTTTTTTCATTTAAGTGAAGGTGCTGAACTGTTCATTTTCTCATAAAAGAACAAAAAGTGATGGCTCAAACTGTAGAAATTTTAAGAACATAAAACAGGATTTCCTGGCAATGAACACCTAAGCAAGTTACCAAGTCATACTGTAGAATTGGTGGTGGTGGTGTAGTTGCTAAGACATGTCCAACTCTTTGCGGCCCCATGGACTGCAACCCGCCAGGCTCCTCTGTCCATGGGACTTCGAAAGCAACAATACTGGAGTGGGTTGCCATTTCCTTCTCCAGGGGATCTTAACAACCCAGGGATTGAGCCCAAGTCTCCTGCATTGCAGGTAGATCTTTACCAATGACCACCAGGAAGCGCTACCTGTAGTATACTGGGATAAAATTCTAGTGAAGCTAACTGATGTAATCTTATCAACAGTTTTAATAAGCTGGGCTTAAAAGAGTTTCCAGTTTAAAAGATAACAATATATAGTAACTGATGTATTATCCTAAAGATAGATTTCCTTGATTATGTCAAATTATATAGAGAAATTCTAGTGTAAATAACAGCAATTTTCTTCCTTTGTGTAAGGATTTGTCATGTCAAGAATCACCTGTAATTTAGAAAATGAACTACGGTTGCCAGGGAGGAAGGGATAGTTAGGGAGTTTGGGATGGTCATGTACACACTGCTATATTTAAAATGGATGACCAGCAAGGACCTGTTGTATAGCACATGGAACCCTGCTCAGTAGTATGTGGCAGCTTAGATAGGAGGGGTTTTGGGGGAAGAATAGATACATGTATATGTATGGCTGAGTCCCTTCGCTGTTTACCAGAAACTATCACAACACTGTTAATCGGCTATACCCTACTACAAAATAAAAAGTTCAAAACAAAAAGTTAACTCTTAAAAAACATAAAAAGAATCACCTGTAAAGTGAAAAAGCAACTCAAAAGTACCCAAGCATCCCATCCACTTACTGGTGACAACTGTGCCATTCCCAGGAATATCTTGGTCGACTTGGTAGGAAATCAGATGTCCCTTGGTTTTTCACTCTCTGGGGAAATCTTAGCAGCACCCTGTGATCATAATCTCTGACATCTCCCCTGTATGCTGAGCTGTGATTTTACAGAGAGAAACATTATGATTTTCACAGAATATGAAACTAAAGACAAAACTACAAGCAAAACCTTCCAAGAGTTCACTGCCCTCGTCTCCCAACGAGGTTATCAGTTCCAAAAGACTAGAGCATTTTGCATACATTTTTTTCCCACCCAGTTAAAGAAGATGTAAATTGGGGAAATAATCCTGATAGAGTATACCCAGATAAGATAAATAATTTAGTAACTTTAAAACAATGGCATTACTGTAAGACTACCATAGGGAATGCAATGGTGTATGATGCAAGACTCTAGTAGAATGAAAATGATGAGCTTGGATTTCTTCTCTTCTTTTAGCCTGACAGTTATAAAGGAAGTGGAAGAAATTGACTATATAAACATTTCTGTCTTGTAAAATATTTTGTGTGAATATATATTCAAATACTATCGATGACCTTATTTTACATTAAAAAAAATTGTGTGTCTTATCAAAACATCTTTTACTCCCTCTGCTGGTTTCCCAGCAGCAAACTCAGGGAATTCCATTCCCCAAACTGCTAAGATTTTATTGTAGGACTAATGCTTTTAATGCAAAAGCAAAGCTCTTGCTCCTGATCTTATCCTGGCTAAAGTAATGCCAAAACAACTAAGTTAATTGTGACTTCAAACAGAAGAAAACAGTGCCATCCATCGGAGGGGTGACACACTGGCCAAGTGGCCCCCGATGTTTTGAGGGGGTTTTAACAAGCTCTCCCATTACAGTATTTTTTCCACGGTATAGTAGTTTAATAGAACGTCATTGGAAACAGTTGGCTCCAAAGTTTAAGGATCTTGGAAAAAGAATAGGAGACCTCCAGTCTCCAGGCTAAGGGTTTGCTTAATCTCCCTGATTTATGCCACGGTTTGAAAGTCAGAACCCACAGAAATATTCCAAATTTTAATTCTCCACCCAGGTCAGCATGCCCGAGAGATCACGTTCCACTTCCCAACCCTTGTCTGCACAGAACAAGAGTGGTCAGGACCAAGCACCTGAGGAGCCCCCTGGAACCAAGACGAGGGAGCTAGGCCGAGGAGATCCCAGCTGGTACCTGGCCAAGCAGTTTTCCTCCGCAGCGCATCTAAGGTTGTACATGGCCATCTTTTGCACGTATGTGGACGCCTGGATGTAGTAGGGATCGGGCACCAGGTCCGGAAGACCTAAACGTCAGCAGGCGATGGGCAAAGCAGTGAGACAATTTAGCGGCCCCCACCCTGGCTCCGGGTCCCTCCATGTGCCTTACTCCTCACCCTTCAGTCAACTGGGCTGCGGTGTTGGGCTGCGGGTAGCAGAAGAATGGGGACGCCCGGGGCTGCAAAGTAAAGTGGAAACGAAGCAGGAGGGGCCAGGCGCGCGCGGTTTGCACCAAATTCCAGGGCTGCCTCGGCCGGCGCAGGGGGAGGGATTGGATCTGCACGGACCAAGGCCCGCCGCGCCCAGGCAGCCACGTCGGGGAGACGCGGAGCTGGGGAGACGGTGCACGGGGGTTAGTGGAGACTTGGGGTGCTTACCATACTGGAAGTAGCCGGTGCCGTATCCGGGCCGGTACCTGCTCCCAGGCCTGGGCCTTTCATACGTGTCGTAATAGTTGTAATAGGGGTTGTCGTCGGTGTACTTATAGGGGTTGTACGGGTCGTCGCCCACCATGCCGTCCACGTCCACGCGGTTGGGCGGTCGCAGGTTACTGAGCGTCGGGACCTCTCCCGGTGCCGTCTGGTTATCAGCGCGCGAGGTCCCAGCGTCGTGGGCCCCGGACGTCGAGTAGCCAGCTTGGAACCAGTGGCGGGCGGCGGGCCTGGGGCGGCCAGCTGCGGCCGCAGAGGGGCCGGCCGTCCGCACTCGCGCCGCCGCGGTGCGGTTGTTGCGGAGCAGCAGGATTGGTGTGCGCATCTGTGGGGCGGTGGCGTTGGCGGCCCCCGGGGCGGTGGCGCCGGGGTCCCGTCGCCGTTGCGGCTGGTACTGCGAGCCCAGGCTCAGCAGGCTGAACACCTGCCCGTTGTTCTCCCATTGGATCTTCTGGCGCCAGGCGCCGGGAGCCGCCGCCTGTTCGCGAGGGGGCTGCCGGTGGCTGGCGGCCGGCGGGGCGCAGCGCACGAGTGCGCAGAGCTGCAGCGACCCGAGGAGTGCGGTCCAGGCGAAGCGCATCGCTCCCTTTCCTGGACTGTCCCCACTCCGGGAAGACGTAGCTCGGAGGGAAAAAAAAAAAAAAAACGGGGCTCAAGTCACGTGAGGGAGGGAGAACTCTTCAACCGAGGAGGCGGGCTGGACGCCCGGGTATCTCAGTCCCTACCAAGCAGTGCCTAGGGTGGGCTGCAGACCCTCTCCAGTAAAGGCGGCTGGTGAGACGTGGCACTCTCCTCTCTTCTCTTTCTCAGTCCTTCTGGAAGGCGACGGGGAGCGGCGTGGCGGCCCCGGCGAACGGGCAGTGTCTGGAGTGAAGGAAGGAGGAGAGATTTTTAAACTTTCTGGCACATTTGCAAAGTTACACAAGCCGTTCTGGCCCGGCCGCCCCTCTGCTATTTGTTCACGTAATGTGATTGGAAACGTGCAAGGCGGACAGCTCCTCGCCTCTGCCCCTCCCTCCCCTCCCCTCCCCGTCTTGTCCTCCTCCCCCCAGACACGTTGCACAGGGAGCGTTAAGGGGAAAGAACAAAACGGAACACACATCCTGAGACACACTCGGCTTAATCTGGGGCGAACATGCAGGAATTTCAAAAGACTCAGACAGGCAAAGGCAGCCAGGCCGTGGGGCGACGCCAAAATATGCATGAAGAAAAATGCTATTAGGTCACCAGCCCTGGAGAGGCGGGAAGTCGGGAGGTGGAGAGGGTGCTGGGGGCGAGAGTCGGGAAAGGGGGGATGGGGTGGGCGGAGGAAAGGTTGTGACTAATTTATCCATAAGGAGTTAACCAGACACGTTTCCCAATGCACACCCCTTGCTTTTATGGGAAGCGCCCTCAGCAAATAAACCCCAAGATATCAAATTTTGTTTTTCTGTGTGTAGGTAATATGAGAAATGGATTACAAATTTATTTCCTACAGTGAATATTTTAATAACCAAAAGTAAAATTTTACAGGGAGCAAAGCCAGCTAACGCTGAAGTGATGAATAAACCTGTCGCTTTCAAAATGCCGGCCTGATTTGTACTTTGGAAGTGAAGAACCATCTTTCCTTTCCACAGTGTCTCTCAGGAAGTTTCAGCAAAGGGGACTAGAGCAAATTCTGCCTCAGAGAGCACTCAGAAGGCAATTTCAAATAAGCATTTCATCTGCTTTTATTTTTTCTCTTTGTATGTCTAATAAGGAGGTTTGACTTTGAATTAAAAAAAAAAAACTTAACCATTTGTTAAATGTTGATAAGTCAGTGAAGAATCTTGTGGTGTTTAATTGATCTTCCAAGCTAAACAAAGCGGTTGCTGAAGAAACAGTCTTGGGCTTCAGATTTGGGTGAAGACAAAGGAATGAGGGTGGCCAGGGGATAATGAGTGGGAGGATGTGGGTAGGAGGTAGGTAACTGACTGAAAAGAGATGTTTAGTGGACCAGTTGCTCATATGCCACTCAGGGTTTCAGCATTGCTGGAAGCATTTCAAAGGAAAAATTAAAATTAACAGCTTGATTTAAACTAGACTTGGACCCAGGTTTTATTCACCTATCACTCTTGGTCTCTGCCTCTGGATGTTTAACCACCACATTTTGGTTGTGTTGTGAACCTCTGCTGATTTGACTTCCCAACATCCACTTCACTATTTTCTGGTTGGAACAACTGTGTTTTCATTTTAGAAACTTCCCCTACCCAGTTGCCTTGATGATATCAGTGCAGAACTTCAAGTTCACCACATCAAGCGGTGGACATGAGATTCAAGCTTGGCTCATCAAACCGTCTCGGTAGAATTCACCTCTTGAGCAGAAGTACACAAAGGTCAGAAATGTTGGAGCCCACTCTTCCTGCTAGTAAAGAAAGTTCCTGTGAGTTCTTGCTACCGATTCCCCTTAAGCTGTTTTAGGCCAGTATCTTCAAAGAGCTGATTCTTCAGCTTTTCCTTTCATTTTTCCACTGCATTCCTTTGTGGCTGAGTGTGGTCTGCTGCTGCTAAGTCACTTCAGTCGTGTCCGACTCTGTGCGACCCCATAGACAGCAGCCCACCAGGCTCCCCCGTCCCTGGGATTCTCCAGGCAAGAACACAGGAGTGGGTTGCCATTTCCTTCTCCAATGCATGAAAGAGAAAAGTGAAAGTGAAGGCACTCAGTTGTTTCCAACTCTTAGCGACCCCATGGACTGCAGCCCACCAGGCTCCTCCATCCATGGGATTTTCCAGGCAAGAGTACTGGAGTGGGGTGCCGTTGCCTTCTCCCTATTGTTTTCTACCCAAGAGCCCTGACTGACACTAAGGCGAAGGTGGGATGGTTCTCTTAGCTAATCAGATCTAGTGATTCTGAATCCAAGGTGATTGATTTGACTGTTACTCAGTCAAGCTAGATTTGCTATGACCCTGACCACACACCATCCTTGATCACAAACAGGTGTCAGGTGAAAACTTTCTGGTATTGCCAAATGTCTTATATGATGAAGATAAAAGTTCAAGGGCAAATCCCATGAATGGCAGGTCAGCCATGCTATCCCTCTGTATGAAGTTCAGAGGCATCTCTGTCTATCATTTTATGAACTTACTGCAGGACTTAAACTACTCAATTCCCTAAACCCACTAAGAGAAGGAATAAAAAGAAGAAGCAGGTGTATATAATTTGGATGGACAGGCCAAATTATAGGAGAAGCAGGAAGGGAGAGAGTGTAATTATCTGTCATCAGAAGAATGCTCTGTATTCACCCAGGACGAGCTCATTCCCCAGGAAAGAGAAGCCCACAACCACTAGGGTTTGACCACACAGTGCTGAGGGAAGAACTCTGCCATAGAGTTCAGACTGTCAGTGTGGCAGACCAGAGTGGCCCTTAATGGAAGGGTAGGAAAGTTTTCCTGAATCTTGGATAAAATACTCTAGCTTCTAATCCTGGTGTTTACATAAAAAGCTGTGTATCTTTGGACAGCTGACTTACTTTTCCTGACTCTTAGTTATATGCAGGATTCAAGGATTAACCCAAATCCTTTCTAAAGCATTTTCCCTCTTTTAAAACCACTGACTTTTGTGAATATCCAAGTAATTCCATTTACTTTCATGTAACTGGAATTTTCTGGTCACGACAACTGTATTTTCCTTTTGGAAACTTCCCCAACCCAGTTGCACAGTGGGGCTGACTGAGCTTTGTTGAAACTTCCCCTACTTCAAGCGGTGGGGGAAGAAAACCAGCTAAACATATCATTCATCAGCTCTTTCATTCACTATAGTTTTTCTTTATGATTATTAATATTTAATTGAATAACTACTTTAGTTGGACTTTGCAACTTTAGATGTATTCAATGTATGAGAGTGTGCAGGTGGCCATTTTCCATTTTTACATATTTCCCACCAGAAATTGGAAAAGGAAATGGCAACCCACTCCAGTGTTCTTGCCTGGAGAATCCCAGGGACGGGAGAGCCTGGTGGGCTGCCGTATATGGGGTCGCACAGAGTCGGACACGACTGAAGTGACTTAGCAGCAGCAGCAACAGCACCAGAAATTGAATATACATTTGATTTACAAATTTCTTGAATCTTGTGATACTGTGAAGTGTAGTATACTATAATGGTGATTTGCACACCTGAGCACTCAATGAATGTCAGTTGATTAACTCATTATCAAAATTTATGGCTGAATGAAGTTCGTTTTTTTTTTATCAAATTTACTCCAACAGACTTTAAAAAAAAGTCAGAATAAAGCAACTAGAATAGCAATGTGTACACTTTATTTTCTTTTAAACACACACAACACTGCCTTGTTGGGGCGAGGGGAAACCTTTTGTTATACTTCCTAATAAATGCTTAGTTGATTTTCTTTCTCTTCCACTTTCTCTAAACTCTCTGCCTTACGACTCAGCCAGCTGAAAACAAACATGTGGCTTGCACATTGGGGAAGATTGAAAGTATTTGCAAATGCTACAAGACACAGTCTAGCCACACATTGTGCCTTCTGTTCAGTGACAAAACTATTACTCACAAAATTGGAGAAACAACAGTTCCTTCTACTCATCACTGAAATAATCAGTAACAACTGTAACTACATCAAGATACCTTTACTTTTAGCTTTAGTAAGATCCATAACTGATTCCACTTTGACCTTAAGACCTTCTTTTGTGGACAGTTCTGCAGTATGTAGCATAAGAGGAAGAGAGGTGGAATAATGCTATTTTTCAAGGGTCTGTCAATAGAATATCAATATCAAAAATTTAAACTGCAATGTCTGCCCCATTAAGAACTGAACATTGTTATAAGGCTGTGTTCTGATATTTGTAAACTGTATTCACATGTTTAGGATGTGCTTAGTCGTTCCATCATGTCCGACTCTTTGCCACCCCATGGACTGCACCCCACCAGGCTCCTCTGTCCATGGGGATTCTCCAGGCAAGAATACTGGAGTCAGTTGCCATGCCCTCCTACAGGGGATCTTCCCAACCCAGGGACTGAACCCAGGCCTCCTGCACCATAGGCAGATGCTTATTGTCTGAGCCACCAGGGAAGCCCTATATGTGGGATAATTCGTATAAACGGAAAGTCGAGTTACACAGAAAACCAGAATACTTAGGCCTTCGTCAAAGGACCCTGAGTAGAGCACAGAGTTGATCATTCTTTAGTCTGGGGCTCAGGAAGCTCATAAAAATGTTCATTGATAGACTAATGCTCATATATGCTTTGGTGTCATGTAGTTTGAACGTGTCATAGAGAATAAAATCAACAAAGGCAGTGGGAAGTTGGAGATGTATAAGTGAGAAATGATTGAGAAAAGAGGTCAGTATCATATCTAACACAAGGGAGATGTGTTGAGAGGGGAATGAAGACACTGAGTGCATTTTTGAAAGTAATTTAGAAGGGAATATAGCATGAACCAGAAGTATTTGAACCAGCAATCTTCTTACTTGGGGTAAAATGGAGGAGAGGAGCGAGTTGGTTTTGACATTAACAATGTGCTTGTGTTCTCTTCACCTCATTCTTTTCTTCTACCACATACCACTTCCAGGTACTTCCCCAAATATAAAAAGTAGACAGTTAGTACACACTTGTCTCTGTGTCAAGACCAAAATGAAAAAAAAAAAAAAGTCTGTAAACAGACCAGAAGAATCCCAGAAATAATGAATTTTAAGTATATCTTGTTTGGTTACTTATCCCCTCAGGCCAGCTAGGAAGTGGAGCTTAACCCCAGGGAATGGAAAAGTATTTTTCCTAGTATCTTAATGCATATTCATATGTGATTAAGTAAATATTGTTAGTCACTATAACAAAGTGGGAAAATGAGAAGGGGTAAAGTTATGACAGGAGAATGAGTCTTTGAAATTCAGTTAATCAAAGTTCAAAGTAATTTGGCTGTATCGACCACAAAAATAAGGGGTCAGCCAGTTGGCAAAACTGCCTACAAGTGAACTCCAAGTGATTCGATTGGACGTGATGGGCTGTCCAATGACAAAGAGTCAACTGTTCTTCGTGCTGTGAGATATACTAGGGTCATTCCTGCTTGTAATTGACACAGTGAAGTGTGTCCTTTGGTCCATGTCTTGCCTTATTTGCTGCTTCTCAGCTCTTCCTGGATTCAGCTTCACTGTCTCAGAACCCTAAAAGTTGTTTACTGTTACCTGGATTTGATCCTCTGAGATGGTGGGATAGAGGTCAGAAGAACATTTATGCTTAACTAAGGTGTCTCCATCTACTTGTAACATGCTATGATTGCATTCCACCATCAGCTTGTCTTCCCCTTGTTTTAACTTAGCCCAAAGAGCATTGCCTTCATTTAGTGTCCAGGAGAACTAAGACCACGGATTACTGACAACATAATGCAAATTAAATGGAGTTTTGCATTTTTTGCTCTCTCCTGTGAAACAGTAGTTAGACCATTTGAGAGTATTTTGATATTCAAAGTAGAGGCAGAGTGAAGAAAGATCTTGATGGGGTTCTAAAGGTAAAAATCTATCTACTAATACTTGCTTGAGATGAGCTTTGAGAATCATTGTTCTTTCTCTTTCTGATATCATTAGAATACCACTTATTTAGCCATCCCATTTCTTCTTGATTATATAGCACCTTAATCAAAGACTACTATATTATTATGGCCCTTAAAGTTGTGAGAATTTTTTAAAGCAGGCCCAGTCAGTTATGTAGCTATGACATTGTTGTAAACATGGGTTCTTTGACTTCTACATATTTTCTTTTCCTACTTTTCAGCTATTTCATGGATCACAGTCATCTCTTCCAGAAAGTAGGAGATAAAAAAGAGAAAAATGGAAACTCATACTGCTTGTGGGAACTCTGTCCCCTATAGGTCACATAATGGCAGTGACTAGTTTGACCACTATTCTGGGCGACTGATGGGAACAAGACAGGTTTTTCCAATGACATCTCTTATACTTCATTCTCAACAGTTTGTATAAGTTTTGGCAAATAGTTAATACAAGAGCCTATGATGCCATACATACTTGAAAATATTAAATTGATTAAATGAAGATCTTCAATTAAGTGACGCTAGTAAATGAATGTATACAACTTCAAAATAATCTGTGACAAAGGAATCTCTCATGACCAAATAATGAGTTGAGTACACAGGGCCTTTCTTTTCAAGCTTGCTAAATAGATGCTTGGTAGAGGAAGGAAGTAATTAAAAAAATGAGCAATAATAAGAAAAATAAGCAACTTAATCACTCTCTTTAAAGGACAATACCTGTCCACTCATTAATAATAAGCCGTTCTATTTCTTGTCACTTGCTTTGTTCCTGGCACAGTACAATGTGTTTAAATGTATTACCTCGTTTTATCCTCCCAACAACC
This sequence comes from Bos mutus, assembly GCF_027580195.1. Classification (NCBI taxonomy): domain Eukaryota; kingdom Metazoa; phylum Chordata; class Mammalia; order Artiodactyla; family Bovidae; genus Bos; species Bos mutus. The sequence continues at coordinate 71,620,010 of NC_091623.1, read as the reverse complement.
CTGTGAACTAGTTATTTATACTTCCATCTTATGGATAGAAAGTTGAAACTGATTAAGCAACATGCTCAGTTAAAAATGGACAGAACTAGTCCTTGAACCTTAGGTTTATCCTGTTATAAACACTATATTACTCTTGCCACATGAAGTAGAAAAAAAGGTATTAGTCTCTCTCATTTTCTTTCTTTGTTTTAATTATTGGAATATTAGGCTTAGTGACTCACTGAAGTTTATTTACATAACAAAGAGATTTTGACCAGGCCAATTAAATGGGAAGACTAGCAATGGCTGTTTAGCTGATGCCTATGAGTAAATAGCTTTGGGATGAGTGTGACATGCAAGTTAACTGGTTGATGGAGACAGACAGCTCTTAGATAACTGTTACCTCTACTATTTACTAACAGGGAGCTCTTGGATAAATTAATTCTTTTTAGACTAAGTTTCCCAAACAAATATAAGATAATAGACTTATGCAGAATTGTTATAAGTATATGGCAGAGAATCCAGCTTATTTTAGGCAGTAAGGAGATAATAACTATTGTTATTGCTTGGTACTTGGACATTGCAGTTTAAAAGTTAACAAGATTATGTATGTAAACAATCATGCAGCAAGGCATTTTCTCTAAACACGGGAAAAGGGACATTATTTAATTTTTAAAATGCTTATTTTGTTATGTTGAGGCAAGAAGATTCTTTAAAAAATAAATCAACTTTATTTAGATGTAATTTACATAAAATAAGATGTATAACTTTCAAGTACACAGTTTTAACAAATGTATATGCCTTTGTAATCAGTACAGCAATCAAGATTATTTCCATCATTCCATGAAGTCTCCGTGAACCCACTGCACCCCTGCCCCAGGAAACCACAGTTCTGATTTTTCCCCCTACATTACTTTTCCTGGTGGCTCAGATGGTAAAGCATCTGCCTGCAATGCAGAAGACCTGGGCTTGATCCCTGGGTTGAGGAGATCCCCTCCTGGAGAAGGGAATGGCAACCCATTCACTCAGTATTCTTGCCTGGAGATTCCAAGGACAGAGAAGCCTGGCAGGCTATAGTCCGTGGGATCTCAAAAGAGTCGGACACAACTGAGCGATTACCACACACACATACAGCAAATATCCTTTAGTGTCTGTTCTTCTGCTCAGCATGTCTAAGATCCATGCATGTGTTGCTCAGTCAGAGGTTCATTTGTTCAGTTCAGTTCAGTTACTCAGTTGTGTCTGACTCTTTCCAACCACATGAACTGCAACACGCCAGCTTCCCTGTCGATCACCAACTCCCAGAGCTTATTCAGACTCATGTCCATTGAGTTGGTGATGCCATCCAAACATCTCATCCTCTATTGTCCCCTTCTCTTCCCACCTTCAATTGTTCCCAGGATCAGGGTCTTTTCCAATGAGTCAGTTCTTCGCATCAGGTGGTCAAAGTATTGGAGTTTCAGCTTCAGCATCGGTACTTCCAGTGAACATTCAGGACTGATTTCCTTCAGGATTGACTGGTTGGATCTCCTTGCAGTCCAAGGGACTCTCAGGAGTCTTTTCCAACATCACAGTTCAAAAGCATCAATTCTTCAGTGCTTAGCTTTCTTTATAATCCAACTCTCACATCAAAAGCTTCAACTAGTCAGATCTTTGTTGACCAAGTGATGCCTCTGCTTTTTAATATGCTGTCTAGGTTGGTCATAACTTTTCTTCCAAGGAGTAAACGTCTTTTAATTTCATGGCTGCAGTCACCATCTGCAGTGATTTTGGAGCCCCAAAAAATAAAGTCTCTCACTGTTTCCATTGTTTCCCCATCTATTTGCCATGAAGTGATTGGACCAGATGCCATGATCTTAGTTTTCTGAATGTTGAGTTTTAAGTCAACTTTTTCACTCTCCTCTTTCACTTTCATCAAAAGGCTCTTTAGTTCTTTTTTGCTTTCTGCTATAAGTGTGGTGTCATCTGCATATCTGAGATAACTGATATTTCTCCTGGCAATCTTGATTCCAACTTGTGCTTCATCCAGTCCAGCATTTCTCTTGATGTACTCTGCATATAAGTTAAATAAGCAGGGTGACAACATACAGCCTTGACGTACACCTTTCCCTATTTGCAACCAGTCTGTTGTTCCATGTCCAGTTCTAACTGTTGCTTCCTGACCTGCATACAGATTTCTCAAGAGGCAGATCAGGTAGTCTGGTATTCCCATCTCTTGAAGAATTTTCCACAGTTTGTTGTGATCCACACAGTCAAAGGCTTCGACATAATCAATAAAGCAGGTCTGAAATTCTCTTGCTTTTTCAGTGATCCAATGGATATTAGCAATTGGATCTCTGGTTCTTCTGCCTTTTCTAAATCCAGCTTGAACATCTGGAAGTTCATGGTTCATACACTGTTGAAGCCTGGGTTGGAGAATTTTGAGCATTACTTTGCTAGCATGTGAGATGAATGCAATTGTGCAGTAGTTTGAGCATTCTTTGGCATTGCCTTTTTTGGGATTGGAATGAAAACTGACTTTTTCCAGTCCTGCTGAGTTTTTCAGATTTGCTGGCATATTGAGTGCAGCACTTTCACACCATCATCTTTTAGGATTTGAAATAACTCAACTGGAATTCCATCACCTCCACTAGCTTTGTTCGTAGTGATGCCTCCTAAGGCCCACTTGACTTCGCATTCCAGGATGTCTGGCTCTAGGTCAGTGATCACACCATCATGGTTATCTGGATCATGAAGATCTTTTTTTGTATAATTCTTCTGTGTATTCTTGCCACCTCTTCTTAATATCTTCTGCTTCTGTTAGGCCCATACCATTTCTATCCTTTATTGTGCCCTCTTTGCATGATATGTTCCCTTAGTATCCCTAATTTTCTTGAAGAGATCTCTAGCCTTTTCCATTCTATTGTTTTCCTCTTATTTCTTTGCACTGATCACTAAGGAAGGCTTTCTTATCTCTCCTTGCTATTCTTTGGAGCTCTGCATTCAAATGGGTATGTCTTTCCTTTTCTCCTTTGCCTTTCGCTTCTCTTCTTTTCAGAACTATTTGTAAGGCCTCCTCAGACAACTATTTTGCCTTTCTGCATTTCTTCTTCTTGGTCTTGATCACTGCCTCATACAATATCACAAACCTTCATCCATAGTTCTTCAGGCACCCTGTCTATCAGATCTAATCCCTTGAATCTATTTCTCACTTCCACTGTATAATCATAAGGGATTTGATTTAGGTCATACCTGAATCGTCTAGTAGTTCCCCTACTTTCTTCATTTTAAGTCTGAATTTGGCAATAAGGAATTCATGATTGGAGTCACAGTCAGCTCCCCGTCTCGTTTTTGCTGACTGTATAGAGCTTCTCCATCTTTGGCTACAGAGGATACTATTTTACATTCACAGCAGCTTCATACAGAGATTCCTTTGTTCTACATCTTTGCCAACCCCTGATATTCCAGTCTTTTTCCATTTTAGCCGTTTAGATGTAATTTTAATTTGCATCTCTTTAATGACTTACGATTTTGAGCATTACTTTCATATGCTACTTTTCTGTGTACTGCACATTTGTGAAATAAATACTCAATTTTTTGCCGTTTTTTTCTTATATTCTTATTAAGGAATATGAGTTTTTAATACATTCTGGAAACAAGACTTAAGTGAGACATATGCATTAGAAATATTTTCTTCATCCATGGGTTTACCTTTTCGTTTTCTTAATGTCTTTTGAAGAACAGGTTTTGTAATTTTGATAAAATCCAATTGATCAATTTATTTTCATTCTGCATCTTGTCTAAGAAATCTTTTTCTAATTCAAATTGATAAAATTTTGTTCCACTTTTTTTCTAGAAATTTTCTAATTTTAGCTTTATGTTTAGTCTGTGGTCCATTTAAAAATACTTTAGGTACAGCTAAGGCAGGAGTTGAGGTTTTTTTCACATGGATATCCAGTTGATTGAGCAAAATTTGTTGAAAAGACTATGTCTCCAAGACACTCCTTGGTATCTACCAAAAATCAGTTGGCGTATATATTCAGATCTATTTCTGGGCATCATATTCCTTTTTACTGACACGTTTATTCTCATGTCATTACCACACTGTCTTGATTATTACTTCATAGTGAAACTGAAAGTTTCTCATCGTAGCCATCCCTTTGTGACCCCATGGACTATGCAGTCCATGGAATTCTCCAGGCCAGAGTACTGGAACAGGTAGCCTTTCCCTTCTCCAGGGGATCTTCCCAAGCCAGGGATCAAACCCAGGTCTCCTACATTGCAGACAGATTCTTTACAAGCTGAGCCACAAGGGAAGCCCAAGAATGCTGGAGTGGATAGCCTATCCTTCTCCAGTGGATCTTCCTGACCCAGGAGTCAAACCGGGTTCTCCTGCATTGCAGGCGAATTCTTTACCAACTGAGCTATCAGGGAAGCCCTATTACTTTATAGTCAGTCTTGAAATCAGATAGTGAAAGTTCTCCAAAAATATTTTGACTGTTTTTGATTTTTTTCTTTTCCATATACATTTTAGAAACAACCTGACAATTTCTACCTAGAAACCTGTTGTAAGCTGCATTGAATCTGTATATCAGTACAGAGACAATTTATACTTTAACAGTATGAATCTTCCAATCCATGAACATGGTATACACTCCACTTATTCCAGTCTTTAATATCTTTCAGCAGTGTTTTGTAATGTTCAATGGAGAAAATTTGCATCTCATTTGTTAAATTTATTTATGAGTATTTTATGTGTTTTTGAGATTATTTATAAATGAAAATGAAGTGAAAAGTGTTACTAGCTCAGTCATGTCCAACTCTTTGTGACCCAATGGACGGTAGCCTGCCAGGCACCTCTGTCCATGGAATTCTCTAGGCAAGAATACTGGAGAGGATAGCCATTCCCTTCCCCATGGGATCTTCCCAACCCAGGGATTGAACCTGGGCCTCCTGGATTGCAGGCAGATTCTTTACCATCTGAGCCACCAGAGAAGCCCTCATAAATGAAAATATTTAAACTTAATTCTCTTGTTGTTTAGTGCTAGTTTATAGAGATCAGCCCTGGGTGTTCTTTGGAAGGAATGACGCTAAAGCTGAAACTCCAGTACTTTGGCCACCTCATGCGAAGAGTTGACTCATTGGAAAAGACTCTGATGCTGAGAGGGATTGGGGGGAGGAGGATGAGGGGACGATAGAGGATGAGATGGCTGGATGGCATCACTGACTCGATTCACGTGAGTTTGAGTGAACTCCAGGAGATGGTGTTGGACAGGGAGGCCTGGCATGCTGCAATTCATGGGGTCGCAAAGAATCAGACACGACTGAGCGACTGAACTGAACTGATAGAAACACAATTGATTTTATAAACTGACTTTATAACCTCTTAAAAACTTTTTTTTTAAATTGAGATTTAAAGAGGAAAATAAGAGACTGCAAAAGAAATCTGATGGATGCCAAGAAGGGAAGAAAAAAGAATGATTCTGTATGATTACAAGGAATGATTATATATGGACAGTTTTAGAAGGTAGGTAATGAAAAAATAGTACCGTATCTGTTAACTATTGCTATATAACAGATCATCCCAAAACCTGGCGCCTCAAATGATATACATAGTATTATTTCACAATCCACTGGGTCAGCTGAAGGCTTATTCTGTTTCCACCTGGGCTCCCTCATAGAGATACACTCAACTGTACCTTTGTCTCAGAAACATGCATGGTACATACTTTATTCTATCTGTGATTGAATCAGTTTATTGACCAATCAGACAATTTGACCATAAAAAAATGAAACGAGATGCCAGTCCAGGTTCGATGCACGATACTGGATGCTTGGGGCTAGTGCACTGGGACAACCCAGAGGGATGGTATGGGGAGGGAGGAGGGAGGAGGGTTCAGGATGGGGAACACATGTATACCTGTGGTGGATTCATTCTGATATTTGGCAAAACTAATACAATTATGTAAAGTTTAAAAATAAAATAAAAAAAATAAAGTAGGTAGTAAAAAAAAAAAAATCTATTGAAAGGAACATGAATAATTCATTTCACCTATTTATAATATTGAAGATAATCAGATACTATCAAAATTTTACTTACTAATTAATATAAAATATTAATACTTCTCAAATAATTTTGATGATTCATAAAGAATCAAAATAAAAAGCAAAATGGAAGCATGATGTATTCTATTTACTTCTGAAATAAATGTCACCCATCACAGAATCTGTAAAATATTTACATAAGAGGAATCAGGAGCAGCATTTGTATATATGAAAGTTGGTTGTTTAATCATGGATGTAAAGGAAATATTTTAAAATCAATGTTAATAATCCATATTTATACAGTACAATTCTTTTTTGTTTATCTTTTTTTAATTATGAAAATATGTAATACATTTACAGAAGTCTTATAAAATACAGTTACATATGGTTCCACTATATTTGCAATTTTTTAAGTAGATAAATTAAGATTTTTAGTTGGAATTTCAATATCAGACTCTCAAAAATTAATAGAACGGATAGAAAAGTAGAAGGAGATAGTAGACCTGAAAAGCACTATGAACCAATTCAACATAATTAAGATTTATACATTTTTCACACAACAGCAGGATACAAATTCTATTCACATTCCCATAGACTATACACCAGGAGACACTGGAACATATCCAGGGTATGGTCCAATATTTTTAATATATAGTAAATATGTCCAAAACTGATTATTTTTCTTTATTCTTTTTTATCATAGTAGCTATAACTTCAGCTGGCTAGTCCAGAAACCAGGTGATCACCCCTCAACTCACCCTATCCTTTACCCTAACATACAACCCATATTAAAATATGGTTCACTGGACCTCCTTTAATATTTCTACTTCTCCCTATCTCCATTTCAAACACCCTGACAGAGTTACCACTTATCTCTCACTTGGGCAATAACCTTCTAGCCAGTTTCCCCACATTCACCCATGCTCACCCTCATATATTCCATACTGCTACAAGGGTGATTCTTTTTACAAGCACACAGATGACCGTGTCATTCCTGTCATCAAAACAATTTAGGAGAATCACACTTCCCTTAGAATAAAGTAGAAAATCCCTACTATGGCCTAATGGACTCTGCTGTTGCCAGCTTCTACAGGTTCAATGCCACCACCACCTCCACCTCTCCACAGTTCTGCCTCCTTTGTGATTGCTACTATTCATTGCAGTTTCCAGATGTAACTGTCATATCCTCTCCCATCAGAGTCTTTTTTGCATGAATCACTATTTCCTCTATTCTTTAGCTAGCCAACTTTATCTCATTCTTCAAGCTTCAGTACAGATTTCTTTCTGGAGACTTTCCTTTAACCCCCAAGACAAGGTCAACTCCTTCTTCTTTGCACATACATAATATACTGTACTTTTTAAAAAAAACTAGCCTCATCTATAATTATGTGTTCAATGTCTGTCTTCTCAATTGAACTATAGTTTCTGTAAGGATATAAGTTTAATCCATAATATATTCATCCAATTTGTTTATTCCTATCTGTAGGAATGATGGCTTCCTTTAGGTATTATGTCTGGACAAAGTACAATATCTGTTCTCAATACAAATTATTAAGTAGTAATAATAAAAATACTTTGTCCTAACTTAGCATGGTTTCAACAAATACGTATTAGACTCCTGGAAGCAGTGTGCCAAATGAAAAGTCACTTCAGCTGTCTCAGCATGGGAACTTAAGTATTTATTCACTTGGGAGAGAAATGGGCTTAACTTAACCAGAATAGCAGAGCGTCTGCTCCAGAGAGGTCTTGGGCCTAAGCAGTTGGAACCTTAATCTCGCTAAAATGACAAGGTCTTGGCGGAGGTGAATGGGGAATCTTGCCCAATACTTGACCACACCAAACTGGCTTTAGTCAGGCCCTCACATTTCATGTACCAAAATCTACTTGTTTCTTAATTTTAAAAGGGTAAGGGTAACATAATTGTAGACAAAGTAGTTTTATAGTAGACTAAATAGTTTTAGAGTTATCCCATTTAAATTTTCATTTGTAAATTGAATAATTCATTTAACTGAGCAGTTATTCACATTTTATTAGGACTCTGGTTTTTATGAGCTGTCTTTTGTTGAGAATGGTGTTTCGGCATCTCAACAATGAATGCATAGTGAACTGTGGATGAGATTAGAAGAAATACTTTAAGGTGATCTAACACTGAATTACAAGGTTAATGTGGCAGAATGCGTGCATGAGCATTGAAATAGAGTTCTTAAAAATTCTGACTTGTTCTTAGAAATAACAGGGTTCCAGGTAAGAGGAACTCCAGCTGCAATCCAAATAGTAATATTTTTATGTGCTGCTGTAAATGATCATTTAGTGATTTTTTAAAGCAAACCACAGAGGAAATTCACAAATTACTATACCACACTTTGCTTATATTGACACTTAAGTACACAGTCAAATAGTCTTTTCTCTAAGTGTCTCCATTAAAGGCTTACTTTCACAAAAGAAAATATTCCCTGCAACTAGCTATAGGAACAAAGAACAAAGAAACAGAAGTTACTGTTTTATTTATCAATACATTTTTACTATGCTATAGCTCTATACTATTAATCAGCTGTACTAATAGTTAGCTGTCTAAGTGATTAGTGAGAAAATTAGCACAGTTTACTCATTCCCTTATGAATAAATGGATATTATCAAATTGATTATTTCTGGAAGTAAATAACATATTTTTGTGTGTGATATTAGGCAACCACTAATAAACTACTGCTAAATATACTGCATATATTTAATCATATTTCACATTGATTTCATTATATTTAATTATATTTATCTTTCACAAAAGGTACATCCTTCATGATGGTTTAGTTCAGTTCAGTCGCTCAGTTGTGTCTGACTCTTTGCAACCCCATGAACCATAGCACACCAGGCCTCCCTGTCAATCACCAACTCCCGAAGTTTACCCAAACTCATGTCCATTTAGTCGGTGATGCCATCCAACCATCTCATCCTCTGTCGTCCCCTTCTCCTCCTGCCCTCAATCTTTCCCAGCATCAGGGTCTTTTCAAATGAGTCAGCTCTTCGCATCAGGTGGCCAAAGTATTGGAGTTTCAGCTTCAACATAAGTCCATTAGGACTCATCTCCTTTAGGATGGACTGATTGGATCTCCTTGCAGTCCAAGGGACTCTCGAGAGTCTTCTCCAACACCACAGTTCAAAAGCATCAATTCTTTAGCACTCAGCTTTCTTTATAGTCCAACTCTCACATCCATACATGACTACTGGAAAAACCATAGCCTTGACTAGACAGACCTTTGTTGACAAAGTATTGTCTCTGCTTTTGAATATGCTGTCTAGGTTGGTCATAATTTTCCTTCCAAGGAGTAAGTGTCTTTTAATTTTATCTGCAATCACCATCTGCAGTGATTTTGGAGCCCAGAAAAATAAAGTCTGACACTGTTTCCACTGTTTCCCCATCTATTTGCCATGAAGTGATGGGACTGGATGCCATGATCTTAGTTTTCTGAATGTTGAGCTTTAAGCCAACTTTTTCACTCTCCACTTTCACTTTCATCAAGAGGCTCTTTAGTTCTTCTTCACTTTCTGCCATAAGGGTCGTGTCGTCTGCATATCTAAGGTTGTTGATATTTCTCACGGCAATCTTGATTCCAGCTTGTGCTTTCTCTATCCCAGCGTTTCTCATGATGTACTCTGCATATAAGTTAAATAAGCAGGGTGATAGTATACAGCCTTGACATACTCCTTTTCCTATTTGGAACCAGTCTGTTCCATGTCCAGTTCTAACTGTTGCTTCCTGACCTGCATACAGGTTTCTCAAGAGGCAGGTCAGGTGGTCTGGTATTCCTATCTCTTGAAGAATGTCCACAGTTTGTTGTGATCCACACAGTCAAAGGCTTTGCCATAGTCAATAAAGCCAATAGTGATGGTACTCCAACTTAATTTCTGCATGGCTCTACAGCACTTTGTAAGAGAATGGAGATATATCTTAAATATTCAATGTTTATTTCACACTGGCTAGATATTGAGACTAAATGTGAGGTCTGAAGACTTTTTTGTTTTGTTTTAAGAAAACTGACTGTCTTAAGTATGTGCTCTCTATTTTGGTGTTTTCCTTGGAGACTGAGTGAAGTTTCTAATTGCTTAATTACTATTAGGATGATTGACCATTGTTTATTGAATTGACATCCTGGTGGGTTGGTATGAATTACATTTGAGTTACATTGAGTTAGGGACTACTTTTTGTGATTTTGAGCCTAGAGTATAATAATTGCTAGAACTAAACACTTACCAAACTATTAACAGAATAGATATAAAGAAGAGGATGGTCTGAGAACAAGTGCCAGTGGGTTTTAGAATAATACTAAAAACCAGTGAAAGGTTGTGAAGATGCACTGAAGCAAAAACGTCAATTTTGGGAACTGGATGTTTTAAAAATAGGACTTGATTTATGCAGAATTGTACTGCGGGTATCTATGAGCTTGATTTATAATCTGTTCTCAACAGACTCTCAATTTCTTGGAATTTTTCTGGGTTTTTGGTTGTAATTCCTAAAAGGGGGGGAAAAAAGATGATAGCAAACATGTGCTTATTAGTTTAGTGTCTCCACTCCTAGTCCCAAAACCTCATGTCCTCTGAATATGGCTTCCATCGAGAGACTTGAAATCAGTTTCTGGATTTACTGATACAGGCCACTTGCTACTAGGAATTTGAGAAATTCATGGGAGGTGTCTCACCAAGAACCCAAGAAGTGGAATTTTAGGTGTGGTTAGCAAATGACTTAAATCTACTTTAGTAGACCTCCCTGGAGATAGAAAAAATATTGTCTATAGGTCTGGTGGACTCAAAGCCACACAGTTTTTTTCCTTTTTGTAGTGAACTTTCTGCTCCAGAATGAGTATATGGAAGGATGGAGTTTTATGGAATTCATGTGTCAGGTTCAGAACTATGAATGGGTAAAAAACTCTGCTTTTGCATTCCTACAGAAAACCACTAAAATGAGTCATCCTCTAGGGGGCAATAGAGTATGATACAGACTCATCATTTTCTGGATCAAGTTCCTGAGGCAATGATTGATAGTGAAGACTAATTACTCTTAGACTTGAGAAAACCTTAAATAGGCTTTCACTTTATTTTAGTGCCCCTGAATCTCCTCAGATTTTTGTGGCTAGTGAAGCTAAACAGTACTGAGGTGGACCAACTGATGAATGAAACTGCCCTGCAGGAGAATTGTAGATGAATGAACCCCAAACCTGAGATCTGCAGAATACTTGAAGAGGAAGGGAAGGAGCAAGACTGACTCAGTCTCTTGAAGTGCGATGAACTACAGTGAGGTTTCTGACCCTGAGTAGCACCTGTTTTGCCAAAGGAGTGCTGGGGTGGGAAGTGTCCCCCTTTATTTAACTCCAGTATGATTTTTTTTTCAGCTAACTCTCTACATTTTATAGTACCCAAGATAGGAGGAAATTTTTTCTGGACTGCTTCTGATTTCCCCAAACTCTGATTATTCAGCTTGGTCCCATCCTTCCTCAGTTATGTTTGTGCATGTCATCTAATAGTCAACTGCCTAGGTAATGGAAGGAATTCTGTGAAATTACCTTCATCCTCTTGTTATGAAAACAAGGATGCCAGGAGAGTAGGTAGGCATTAAAATCCTAATGCTGATCCATTTCCTTTCTAATTTTCTAGAAGAAAGTTAGATAGACACAGGTATGGTACACTTTGCAGAGTGCCTGATGGAAAGCATGTCTGACCATACTGAAGAAGGAGAAAGGCATTTTGGAATATGAGTGGTGGTGTGGTGGTGAGTTGTACAAACACACATGGCATTCTCCTTTTGGTTATGATCTTCTGAGGAAGAGTAACAGAGGAATAGAATTACTTTGCAAGTATCAATCACTTCTCTCACCCCTTTGTTTTCTCCCAAGAAGAAAAAAATGCTACTAGCTGGATCTCATTTTGTATGCAGAATTTTAGTGATGAGATAGTTCTTAGGAGAAAAGCAGGCAAAGCCTAGGTTGGGAATAAACTTGACAGAGGGCTGCATGTAATAGGGAAAGTCTCTGTAGGCAGCTGAAGCTATTGGTAATAGGGAACTGATAGGCAGATCGCTCCTCTGGAAGGAGGAGGATGAGAGAGAAAGTAGAAATGGGAGGACCATGTTAAGGGACTGAGCTGAATATTGTAAAGAGATGAGGAACAAGAAAACTATCCAAAACAAAAAAAAAAGTAAAGTCATGTGGCTTATATTAAGAACACCATCCGTTTTCAGGCATTTTTCCCCCACCAAGAGACTTAGCACAGATTCCAATTGCTTTTATTTACTACTTGAGAATAGGCCATCTGGGGACAAGGATTCAATTATATTTAGGTTACAATTAAATAGTATATAGATTTGGAATATCATTATGTATTTATTAACCTAAGTTACTTCTTTTTAGCTCTTTTTTCACTTTATATTTTGATAACACACTTTCCTAAGCAGCCATAAATCTGAAAAATATTTTAAAAATGTATTTTAAAATCAACAACACACAAAAAACGTTCTAGCTGGGTATTACCAGGCTTCCTGCCAAGTACAGTAATTGTTACTTGTGGAATTTTCTTAGAATGGCCAAGGCATTTGACTCAATAACTATAACTCTGGAATGAGTAGCTGGGTGGAGGCATTAGTCTGTTGGAAAGTTGGGGGGTTAGTTCAAGCCCATATGCTGGAAGAAGAGATTTATCGATGGATTCACACAGGAGATCCAAGAAATACATGGTGTATGTTTTCTGCAAAGCTAACACTGAATTTCGGTAACCTGGGCTATTGGTTCCTCTTTTAACAGATTGCATCCTTTTTCCTACTCTTCTTGCCTTTTTTGTTTTTTATACCACACTAATAAATCATTTATTAAATTCTACTCTTTTTGGATATATAAGTACAAAGGCCACACTTAGGTCATGTTAAGAAGGGTGGGTTCGTCTATTTCAGAGCACATATTGACTGGAAACAACCACAAAGTATGAGGAACTAGAGCAAAATAGGAACCAGAGGACAACTGCACCACTGCTCAGCCAAGCAACACAGAACGCTCAGTTCCCAGCCATGAGGTCCAGGTCTGGATTTTCACATTCTTCTTTCACTGAATTTGAGTAGAGACTGAATTTCCATGTTGTTCTATCCAAGTTGACAATGTGTGGAGCGAATATATGGAAACTTACTTAGAATATAAATATAAGCATTTTATTTCAGTTGAACATATTTGTACACAGTTCATTTTTGCTTTTAAACTTCAAACCATTAGCATAAACAGTTACATAGTATAAAATTGTTCTACTCTTTGATTTGTCCATGTGTTAAAAACACTAAATCATAAGGTGGCTGTGCAGATCTCATCTGAGACTTTGCACGTGTGTGGTTCTATTTGCCGTGGGCCTCCTGTTGTATGGGCTTCCCAGGTGGCCCTAGAGATAAAGAACCCGCCTACCAATTCAGGAGAAGTAAGAGACTCGAGTTCAATCCCTGGGTCGAGAAAATCCCCTGGAGGAGAGCATGGAAACCCACTCCAGTATTTTTGCCTGGAGGATCCCATGGACAGAGGAGCCTGGCGGGCTTCAGTCCTTGGGCCGCAAAGTGCCATACACGACTGAGTGACTAATACACACACACACACACACACACACATGCACACACACACACACACACACCTGCTGCATAGGGATGTCTGTGTGCTCAGGGTTCTCATTCATTGTTTTCACCTTGCACACAAGTCATTTTCATAGTCTTTATTTTAGAAAGTTACTGTACCTTATCAACTGGAGAAGGAAATGGCAACCCACTCCAGTGTTCTTGCCTGGAGAATCCCAGGGACAGGAAAGCCTGGTGGGCTGCTGTCTGTGGGGTCGCACAGAGTCGGACATGACTGAAGTGACTTAGCAGTACCTTATCAGGATATAATTTGCCTTCTCTGTCAGTTAATGTAAGTAAAAAGATAACTGAATTTTCTAAGGAAAAAAAAGCTACTCAAGGAGACAATATTCCTCTGTTATACCTATAGTATCTGAAATGTTTCCCTACCCCTTCCACGGATACATATGAAACTTTACCCCAGAACTTCTTTAAACAAATTTAAACATTGTTTAATAGGATATTTATAGAACCTTTCAGTTCATAAATCCCTAGAAGTTAGTTTGCATTGCTTAGAATTCAACCCCCAACCACATGAGGGAAGGAAGTTCAAGTAGTATAGTCCCAACTCATTGGAGGTTAGCTGGGAAAAACACTGTGCCTAAGTGATTTTAGGCTCAGAATGTAGCTCATTAACATTTTGTAAATATGATGCATCCAAGAACCACATTTATTACAAATCCAAGAATAAGTGAGGTCATCTGTTTCAAGCTTGTTAGAACTTTGCTTCAAGACTTTATGGGGATGTGGTCCGCCTCATGTGACTTCCTGAATGGCAGAGGTGAGAAAGCTAAAATCTGAACCTCTCAGAGTCTGTTGAAGCCAAGGTTGAAGGATTAGGTTCTGAGATCAGATGGGAGGCACAAAATAGAAACTTAAGTGAGGCGGCGGTTCTCCTTCAATTTCTGCTGCCTTTGCTGGTAAGCATGATTGCTCACCAGTTCGGATTCCCTGCTTCAAGAAAAGTTAGAGGTCTATTCAGTAGTTCTGCAGGGCCAGGGTATAGTACAGAGCCAAGCAGGTACAGGCTGGCTCTAGAGCTGACAGCTCCATCTTCCATATCCCTGGATTACAGCTAAGGTAAGTGTTCCCAGAGCAATAGTTCCAGGGACAGCTTCCAGATTTCCAGCTTCCCTAAACATGGTCAAGGTAACAGCTCCGTTAGTGAGCCAGAATAAGTCTGAAACTGTTTCTAGAATCCAGTTCCCCATTTCTTTAAATGATTTTATAAGTACCTAATTCCCAGATTTGTGACTTCCTGGTTGAAATAGACTGTTTTCTGTTATCTGTGTCTGAATTCTGACTGATGATAATGTTTGAGGCACTGGGTTAGGTTTGAAGGATGTAGGATTGACCTACCATTAAATAATGGAATAATAATAACCTATGGTGGCTGGTGGTGAAATAGTTACTTAATTTGTTACCTGTATTCACCTGGCTTGAGGTGTCTATAGGAAACTTGGCTTTGTTAACTGAGTGATAAGGTGGCACAGTATGAAGACTTGATGAGTAGGCATAAACTGGTTGCTGCATGTTGTGCTAGAGAGATTAAGAAGAAACATGAAAAACTCAGTGCTTTAAATTATCCACTCAATGTGGTTAGAAAACCAGAAGATTTTTAGCTTTAAAAGAGTCTTCTTGCTTGTGGCTGTTGGTAGCGAGAAACCAGAGTCTGACCCTATAGCTTGTTAAATTACAACATAGATGAATTCAAAGACTTGTCAGGTTTCTTATGTGAAAGTGCATGAAAATACATATCTTGGGGAAAAGTAAGATTTTGGAATTTGGAGAGGTGATCCTGCGAAGGATTTGGATAATTCTGTTTACAGCAAAACTAAACCCATTGAACTTCCGTTGAGAGCAAAGATAGCCCCTTCTATCCTGTGTTCTAGTCTTTCCTTTTCTTTAAAAAGCCATGGTGACTTTTAGTGAAGTTGTCACCTAACCTAGGGATACTAATTTGCCTCATGTTTCATCCTACTTAAAGCATTTCTTTTTGACCTATAAGTAGAATCTGATCTTCAGTTCAGTTCAGTTCAGTTCAGTCACTCAGTTGTGTCCAACTCTTTGCAACCCCATGAACTGCAGCACGCCAGGCCTCCCTGTCCATCACCAAATCCCGGAGTTCACTCAAACTCACATCCATTGAGTCGGTGATGCCTTCCAGCCATCTCATCCTCTGTCATCCCCTTTTCCTCCTGCCCCCAATCCCTCCCAGCATTGGAGTCTTTTCCAATGAGTCAACTCTTTGCATCAGGTGGCCAAAGTACTGGAGTTTCAGCTTTAGCATCATTCCTTCCAAAGAAATCCCAGGGCTGATCTCCTTTAGAATGGACTGGTTGGATCTCCTTGCAGTCCAAGGGACTCTCAAGAGTCTTCTCCAACACCACAGTTCAAAAGCATCAATTCTTTGGCACTCAGCTTTCTTCACAGTCCAACTCTCACATCCATACATGACCACTGGAAAAACCATAGCCTTGACTAGACGGACCTTTATTGGCAAAGTAATGTCTCTGCTTTTGAATATGCTATCTAGGTTGGTCATAACTTTCCTTCCAAAGAGTAAGCATCTTTTAATTTCATGGCTGCAGTCACCATCTGCAGTGATTTTGGAGCCCCAAAAAAGAATCTGATCCAAAAAAAAAAGAATCTGATCCTGCTGGGACCCAATTACGAAGACACACATGAAAGGCAAATATGTTGTACTTCAAAACATTGAAAAATATTGCAAAAAGAAGTAAAGAAAGGTGCTGATTCTCACAAGGTTTGTAGTTCTTACTGTGTACCTCATTGCACAAAAGCAGCCAGCCTCGTCAAATAATGAAATGACATATTAAAGACAGCACTTATGATGCTAGGTAGAAGTCAGCTTCTTGTAAGTTGGGGTCCACAGAGAACATGGAATCTGTTTTCAACCAGTGAGTAGTGTGTATATGGGTCTGGGCAGGAAGAGGTGCAACTAGGAATATCACTCTTCATGGTATGCTGGTATCAGTTTTGCCAAACTGTTGCTTCTGCCTTATACGTTTAGGGATACCAAGATCTCCGTGGCCAGGTCTAAGTTAAACGTCAACCCTCAGTGTCAAGTATCAGGTCCACTCAAAGCAAATGGTTTGAGAAGTGGGCAGATGGTAGTTCTCCAAAGGAATATCTGAATATGATTGCCAGAGGAAGGGAAGGGAAATCTGGGTAGCAAAAGAACTGTCATGTTCTTTTGCTGTCATCTAGGAAGCTACTGCCCCATCATAAAGCCTAAAAATCCACCACAAACAAATAATTACCATTATTTAAAATTTGCCCTTTTAAAAATGGCAAATGTTTTCTACTCAGGGAATTATCTTCATTGTAAAGATGATGAAAGATTAAGTAATCTGTCTATAGTGGTAGAAATGGGACTTCATATAGAGCTGTTTGACCATAAAGCCCCTACTCTTAAAGAAAATGAAGTAAGCAAATTATGCATATGCTATATAACATTTAAAAGGTACAGTTAAGGAATATATAGTAAAAAGTAAATTTCCCTCTCATCCCTGCCCCTCAAATACCAGTTTACTTGGGGTGTCTGTTACTGTACCAGTTTCTTATTTAATCCCTTATGTATGGATCTGTACTCAGTTGCTTCAGTCGTGTCCAACCCCATGCGACCCCGTGGACTGTAGCTCCTCGCCCCCGGCCCCCAGGCTCCTCTGTTCATGGGATTCTCCAGGCAAGAATATAGTGGGTTGCCATGCCCTCCTCCCCCTGTGTATATGTACATATATATACAAGCATACACAAATATTTATCCTAAAAACACAAAAAGATATTGTCATAAGATTATTTTATGCTTTTTAAAAAATATATCCATTTGACTGTTTTGGCAACCATTACATATTTGTAAAGTAGTGTGGTCTTGTTGATTTTGCTCTTATCTGAAAGTGAAAGTCACTCAGTCATGTCTGACTCTTTGCATCCCCCATGGACTATACAGTCCAAGGAATTCTCCATGCCAGAATACTGGAATGGGTATCCTTTCTCTAGGGGATCTTCCCAACCCAGGGATTGAACCCAGGTCTCCCACATTGCAGGCAGATTTTTACCAGCTGGGCCACAAGGGAAGCCCAAGAATAATCGAGTGGGTAGCCTGTCCCTTCTCCAGCGGATCTTCCCGACCCAGGAATTGAACCGGGGTCTCCTGCATTGCAGGTAGATTCTTTACCAACTGAGCTATCAGGAAAGCCTTGCTGTTACCTGTATAGTGTTTATTGTCATATAGAGCTTTATTTGTGTAACTAGCCTTACTTATACATCTTTAAGTTCTTTCCAACTTTAAAAATGCTGCAATGAATAAATACCCTCGTATAGAAAGCTTTTTGCTCATATTGGATTATATATGCAGGATATAGTCCTAAAAAGAGAATTTTTTGAATAAAAGGATATGCGTGCTTTTAATGTGTTAGTTACTGCCAAATTGCCTTCCAAAAGTATAATTTTGGGTTTTATTACTATCAGCCATGTATGAAAGCACTTATTTTCTTGTACTATCCTGCTCAACTCAGGGTTTTATCATTTTAATCTTTATCAACCTGATAAATGAAAATTCTTATTTTCCTTATAGGTTTCATTTGCTTTTCTTTTTTTGTTGTTAAAAAACTATCCATTTGATTTTTGGTTGCACTGAGTCTTGCTTGCTGTGTGCAGGCTTTCTCTGGTTGCAGAGTGGGGGCTACTCTTTGTTGTGGTGCAGGCTTCTCACTGCAACGGCTGCCCTTGCTGCAGAGCACAGGCTCGAGAGCCGGCAGTCTTTGGTAGCTGTGGCCAGTGGGCTTCGCTGCTGTGCAGCATGTGGGATCTTTCTGGACCAGGGATCAGACCTATGTCCCTTGCATTGGCAGGCAAATTCTTGTCCGCTGTGCACCAGGGAAGTCCTAATTTGCTTTTCTTTTATTATAGGTGATTTTGAACATCTGAAGTCTAAAAGTAATATTTCCAGTCATAAGTGTGTGCATATCCTTTATCTCCTGAGTTGTTAATCCTTTCACTTTGATTTATGCTAGTTAATTAAAGATTCATGAAATAAGCTTTATTTTGTTCTGTTACTAATACTATCCTCATTTGTTTGAAGTGAAGTTGCTCAGTCGTGTCTGACTCTTTACGACCCCATGGACATAGCCTGAAGGGCTCCTCCATCCATGGGATTTTCCACACAAGAATACTGGAGTGGGTTGCCATTTCCTTCTCCAGAGGATCTTTCTGACCCAGGGATTGAACCCAGGTCTACCGCATTGCAGGCAGACTCTTACCGTCCGAGCCACCAGGGAATCCCTCAGTATTTGTTTACAAAACTGTTATTCGAGGCAGAATCTTGTTTTCAGTTCACTTATAGTTTCTATTGCTGCATTTTAAAACATGGTGGACTTTTTGGTGTAAAGAGTGAGATTAGGACTCCCACTTTCCTTTCCTTTCTAGATTAACAAAAAAAAAAAAAAAAAACTTCCCATTTCAGCAAATATGCAGTGTTGCTTTCTTGAGAAGATAATAATTTAAGAGTTCTGTCTGCCTTGTGTCTCTCACAGTCCAGTAATTTATCAGTGCCTTTCAAGCTGCTTCCTCAGAGTCAAGCTTTATTATTCTCTTATTATTAATTAATGTATTATTTGTATTGATTTGCTTTGTTGTATAACTTAAACTTATACAATGCTACATCTCACTTCTATATTGCATAAAGTATGAAGCTCAGCCAAGAGGCAAAGTCATTTCCGCTGTCACAGAGAGTAAATACAGAAGCTGGGGTTGAAACAGCTCTACTGATTGATATTTGATGCTGATTGACAGCAGGGGTGAAGCCCGAAGGTAGTGGTTGGGGCTTCAGAAGTCATAGGTCTCAGAGGTGAGCAAGCGGGATGAGAGGACTGAGGGAGCCCTGCCACTCAGGTGACTTGGGCTGAGTCCTCGCTGGGCATATCTCCCCACAGAAAGCTCTCTCTCTTTTCCACCCCACAAGCAACCCCAGTATAGAGGACAGAGCTGGGGTGTGAGTGGCACAGAATGTGGTAGATTCCTTCCCTAAAGACACTGGGATAGTCATTGGAGAGAACACGTAGACTGCCTGGCCAGAGGGGGAATGCAAGTTCCCACCAGCTAGGCAGTGCCTGCACCATCTCCGGCTGAAATACCAGGACCTAATCCAGGGTCCACAAGGAGGCAGGGAGACATTCAGGGAAGGCTGGGTCATGCCTCTGCTTGGGCACACAAGCACTCTGACACACACAGCAGCCTTGTATGCAGGCTCTTTCAACACATGGATCAGATTACAGGTCTCTCGGCTACAATCCATGCGAAAGGGACAGAACCAGGCAGAGGGGTTAGTCTGAGATGGTTTAGGGCTCCCAGAAATCTATCCTCTGGGTATTTTCCCCAAAGCTCAGCTGGTCTTGAATACTCCTGCCAAGGAATGGCTTAGGCTACCAGTGACCACGTGGAAAACCTTGCCTGTTGTTTTGAAGCTGATGGCTCTCAGGAAGATGGCAGCTACGTTAAAGGATTGTATGCCCTTCTGAGGTTCTATGTACCTGATCTTTTAAAAAGAAGCCCTAGATTTTTTAAAGCTTGTTATATCACCTAGTTGAAACTTGGCAAAGTATGTGAAAGTGATTTTAAAAAACCATGTGGGTCTCTGAATGTGAGTGCATACAGGATATTTGAGAGAATCTGCTTCAGTTCAGTTCAGTTCAGTTCAGTCACTCAGTCGTGTCCGACTCTCTGTGACCCCGTGAATTGCAGCACACCAGGCCTCCGTGTCCATCACTAACTCCCAGAGTTCACTCAGACTCACGTCCATCGAGTCGGTGATGCCATCCAGCCATCTCATCCTCTGTTGTCCCCTTCTCCTCCTGCCCCCAATCCCTCCCAGCATCAGAGTATCCTTCTGAAATCTATACTTTTATTCAGATTACTGTATATTGTTGTTTCAAGAACTTGATTGTTAGATCATTAAGTATTATATCCAACAACAAGATTTTAACCTTGGTTTACAATGAAATAAATAAGTCGACAAAGTGCCTTAATATTGATTAATAACAAGATCTCTTAGAAAATATATGTAGCAGCATGTTCTCAGCCTAGTAATAGAGGTATACTTTTTATAGGAAGAATTCTTAGTCTTTTTGGATTCTTGCCAGATGCAATACAAAATTATTTCACTGTGTAATCCCTTTCTGCCAAAAATTGAAAAATAAAAACTCAAGAAAGTAGTTAGTGTTACTAGAAAGCGAAAATGACATTTATGTTTCAATTTGGTAAAATAATGTATGCAATTTAGAAAAATGAGGCATGGTAGAGACAGCAAGGGTTAGGAGTCAACACCATTGCACCAGTTCTGCCTCTGCCTCTAAGGCTCTATATTTAGGGACGCCTCTGAGGGGGCTTCCCAGATGGCCCAGTGGTAGAGAACCCACCTGCCAAGCGAGTTCAGTCCCTGTGTGGTGAAGAGCCCCTGGAGAAGAAAATGGCCACCCACTCCAGTATTCTTGCCTGGAGAATCCCATGAACAGAGGAGCCTCGTGGGCTTCAGTCCCTAGTTCGCAAAGAATCAGACAGCACTGAGCACCTAAACGGCAGCAACAACATCTATGAGCTCCCACTGTCTTTTCTTTTGTAAAATGGGGACGATAAATACTATCTTAGAAGGTAGCTGCAAGGATAATGGCACAAAGTATTTGCTCAGTAATGGTATCGTTTATTATTAAAGACATAGGGAGTGAATTGTCAATCAAGAGCAAAATGTACTTCCTTTGACTCAGAATTAGGTTCCCAAACTGAAATCGGTTACAGTTACTAAATGTAAATTAAACCATAATCTCTTTGGATTATAAACATTTCTTTATTTCTAGTAGGACAGGAACAGTTTGAAATTTCTAGGCAACTTTATAGTATAAAAATTAATGTCTC
The DNA here is from genome assembly GCF_027580195.1 of Bos mutus. NCBI lineage: Eukaryota > Metazoa > Chordata > Mammalia > Artiodactyla > Bovidae > Bos > Bos mutus. The sequence continues at coordinate 71,598,451 of NC_091623.1, read as the reverse complement.
GTGGGTGGAAATATTACCCCAAAGTTGGAAACACTGTATGTCCATGAGCAAATCTCTCAGCTACTCTCAGCCAGTGTTATTATTTCTAAAATACTTGTGATGAGGAGCCACTTTCAGGCTAAAATTAAAAGATATATAATGGCTTTGTTTTGGAGAAATAAATTCATCAATATTTTTCCATGGCTATAAAAAGTATTTGAAAATGAAATGAAACAAAGTATTAAAAATATCTTGGTATGTATTTTTTCCTTGGATAATGAGGTACTCATTCAAGTCCTCTTGGAAAAGATTATTTTGTGCTCTGGTCAAGGTGGCCTACTTTCTTTTTGTGTTGAAGGATTTTGAAATTAGAAGTTATTTGTATTTTCCCAGGGAGTGTCCACTTTGGGAAGAAAGAAAATTATATGCCTGAAGAGCATGGTTGGCCAATTTATTGTTGTTTGTCTGTGGTAGCCTAAAAGTAAATACATAGAATTCAAGTCTTTTTTCCCCCCTCAGGAAACAGCGTTTCATTTTGTTTTATGATAGAATAGTATTCTTTCCCTTGTTTTGGTGTCTTCAATGGTGAATTCTTTGGGCTCAAAATCTGAACCGAACCACCTATACATGTAAGAGACAGAGGAAAGAGAATATATATCAGAAGTCTTTCCTTAAAGGGTTTCAATAAGTATATGTTTTCCTTCTTCTGAAAAAAATTGCTCACATTTTGGCTCCTCTAAAGTCTTCATTTTGAGAAATTATCTACAAAAGTAAATTCCTTTCTTTGACATTTTTTCATATTCATATGAACTTGTTTCTATGTCTTCTATGGAAAAATGAGTATCTCAGCCACCTGGGGTATTATAAATTTGGGGACTCTCATCAAGAGGAAGGCAGAATTGCAATTATCCTTAGATCAAAAACAGTTTGCCATGGACACACATAAAATAAATTGACTTGTTAGGTACAGATGGTAAAGTCAGAGAGGAACTTTTAAAACCAGGTGTTGGCAGAATTATTTCATTCATTTGTGCTAAGTGCCCTCTCCTGGTCACTGTGGGTAACTTGCAGAAGCTTATTCTTTCTCTAGACCTGCTCTTCTATGAAACATGGTTTGTGCAACTGTGCTTCCCTGGTGGCTCAGTGGAAGAGAATCCGCCTGCGAAGGCAGGAGACATGGTTTGATCCCTGGGTTGGGAAGATCCCCCTGGAGAAGGGAATGGCAACCCACTCAGTATTCTTGCCTGAAAAATCTAATGGACAGAGGAGCCTGACCGTCTGCAGTTCATGGGTCGTGAAAGAGACAGATATGGCTTAGCAACTAAACAACAACATTGTGCAATTATACATGAACTCCGTGCTGGGCTTCCTATATGAGGAAAGAAATCTTAAGAAAAGTGACTCTCGACCTTACAGGAGTTAGAGTCTTCTTTCCCTCACTCACCCTAGTACCTTTGACCATCAAACAATATTTAACTAGCCTTGGATGGGAGAATAATACTTTTATTACCCGGTGTGCTCTTCTCTTTTTCTCATGACTTCACCATCAATCCCAAGGAATCCTGCATATGGCCTGATTGCACATGACAGGAATGATGTGTGAAACAGGAAGGCAGCCTCGAGCCTAAGCAGGTGAGGAAATGAACACCCTCCTCCCTCCCGTGCTCACTCCTACAACAGCAGCCTTTGTGTAAGCCCTACAAGCATCAGACCTCAGAGAAAGGGGGCAGCCCAATGTCATTGAGTGTTAAATAGCTGTGAAATCACTGAGTTTTACTTTCAGTTTTTGCCATCAGGTAGAATGCACAGGGGCTTCCCTGGTGGCTCAGACAGTAAAAAAAAAAAATCCCTGGGTAGGGAAGATCCCCTGGAGGAGGGTATGGCAACCCACTCCAGCATTCTTGCCTGGAGAATCCCCATGGACAGAGGAGCCTGGCAGGCTCGAAAAGAGTTGGGCATGACTGAGTGACTAAGCACACACACAGAGAATGTGGGGGGTGGGGGGAATCTCAGAATGAGAAATTATATGAAACATATTACTGAAAAATTTTATCTTCTACTGTTGTTGTTTAGTCACTCATTCGTGTCTGACTCTTCACATCCCCATGGACTGTAGCCTTCCAGGCTCCTCTGTCCATGGGATTTCCCAGGCAAGAATACTAGAGAGGTAGCCATTCCCTTCTCCAGGGAATCTTCCCAACCCAAGGATCAAACCCATGTCTCCTGCCTTGGCAGGCAGAGTCTTTAATATGAAGCCATCAGGAATCCTATTTATCTGTTTAAAAATTGTGATTGAAGTAGGAATTCTTTGGCCTAATGACTTTAACTTTCTTAAAGAGATGGAGGTACCAGAGCACCTGACCTGCATCCTGAGAAACCTGTATGCAGGTCAAGAAGCAACAGTTAGAACTGGACATGGAACAACAGACTGCTTCCAAATAGGGAAAGGTGTACATCAAGGCTGTATATTGTCACCCTGCTTATTTAACTTCTATGCAGATTACATCAAGAGACATGCTGGGCTGTATGAAGCACAAACTGGAATCAAGATTTCTGGGAGAAATATCAATGACCTCAGATATGCAGATGACACCATCCTTATGGCATAAAGCGAAGAAGATCTAAAGAGCCTCTTGATGAAAATGAAAGAGGAGAATGAAAAAGTCAGCTTAAAACTCAGCATTCAGAAAACTAAGATCATGGCATCTGGTCTCATCACTTCATGGCAAATAGATGGGGAAACAGTGCAAACAGTGAGAGACTTTATTTTGGGGGCTCCAAAATCACTGCAGATGGCGACTGCAGCCTTGAAATTAAAAGACACTTACTCTTTGGAAGAAAAGTTATGACCAACCTAGACAGCATATTAAAAAGCAGAGACATTACATTGCCAACAAAGGTCTGTCTAGTCAAAGCTTTGGTTTTTCCAGTAGTCATGTATGGATGTGAGATTTGGACTATAAGGAAAGCTGAGTGCCAAAGAATTGATGCTTTTAAACTGTGGTGTTAGAGAAGAATCTTGAGAGTCCCTTGGACTGTAAGGAGATCCAACCAGTCCATCCTAAAGGAAATCAGTCCTGAATGTTCACTGGAAGGACTGATGCTAAAGCTGAAACTCCAATACTTTGGCTACCTGATGCAAAGAACTGACTCATTGGAAGAGACCCTGATGCTGGGAAAGATTGAGGGTGGGAGAAGGGGATGACAGAGAATGAGATGGTTGGATGGCATCACCAACTCAGTGTACGTGACTTTGAGTAAGCTCCGGGACTTGGTAATGGACAGGGAAGCCTGGTGTGCTGCAATCCATGGAGTCGCAAAGAGTCAGACACAACTGGGTGACTGATTTTCAATCAGAGAGACAAGCATATCAGAGTTGGGTGTGACCAGAAATGTCACCTAACCTAGTTTCTAGTTTAAGATATAATTAGACTTTTGATCTCTTCTGTGAGAAGAGGTAAGTATATTTCCCCAGATAAAGAATAGGCTTGCTTATTGTTTGTTCAAAAAACAATAGATTCCTCAAGGTCAGTGTACTTTAGCTGTGATGCAAACCCACCATGTGCATCAGATCAGTCTGAGCATATTGGTTATATGTTGATTGGCTTTGGGGACAAGGGAAACCCAGGGATTGGTAAATATGCTGACACTCATACTCCTTGCTGTTCCATGAGTAATAGAGTTCTGTGTTTCTAATCAAAGAGTCTTGTGTCTTCAGCCAGAATCCATGAAACAGTAACAGGCTAATTTATTAGTTTGTAAGTAGAGCAAAATCAAATCCCAGACCTGACAGTAGCCTCCCACCCAGCTGAAAGTATTTTTTTTTTTTTTTTGGACTGTAGCATTCTATAATTAATATTTTAAACCAGTTCCAAAAACTAATTCATTTATCTTATTCATCTATCACAGTGTGATAATAAACTATTTATAGAAATCAATAAATTTTAAAAATACTCTGATCAATGAGGGGTTACTATCCAAAATATATAAAAATTTTATACAGCTCAGTATCAAAATATGAACAACTTAATTAAAAATGGGAAGTAGACCTGAATAGACATTTTTCCAAAGAAAGTATAAGATGGTTTACAGGCATATGGAAAGATGTTCAACATCACTAATCATCAGAGAAATGTAGATCAAAACCACAATGATGTATCACCTCATACCTGTCAGAATGGCTATCATCAAAAAGGCTATAAACAACTTATATGTTGGCGAGGATGTGAAGGAAAGGGAATCCTGGCACACTGTTGCTGGAATGTAAATTGGTGCAGCCACTGTGGAAAACAATCTGCAGGTTCCTCGAGAAACTAAAAATAGAACTACCATATGACTGAGTAATTTCATTTCTTGGTATATATCTGAAGAAAATGAAAACACTATTTCAAAACGGTACATATATCCTAATGATCATAGCAGCATTATTTACAATTGCCATAATATGGAAGCAACTTTAAGTGTATTTCAATAAATGAATGGATAAAGTGGTGACACATACACATATATGTATCAGTTCAGTTCAGTTCAGTCGCTCAGTCGTGTCCGACTCTTTGTAACCCCATGAATCGCAGCACGCCAGGCCTCCCTGTCCATCACCAACTCCCGGAGTTCACTCAGACTCACGTCCATCGAGTCAGTGATGCCATCCAGCCATCTCATCCTCTGTCACCCCCTTCTCCTCCTGCCCCCAATCCCTCCCAGCATCAGAGTCTTTTCCAATGAGTCAACTCTTCCCATGAGGTGGCCAAAGTACTGGAGTTTCAGCTTTAGCATCATTCCTTCCAAAGAAATCCCAGGGCTGATCTCCTTCAGAATGGACTGGTTGGATCTCCTTGCAGTCCAAGGGACTCTCAAGAGTCTTCTCCAACACCACAGTTCAAAAGCATCAATTCTTCGGTGCTCAGCTTTCTTTACATTCCAACTCTCACATCCATACATGACCACAGGAAAAACCATAGCCTTGACTAGACGGACCTTTGTTGGCAAAGTAATGTCTCTGCTTTTCAATATGCTATCTAGGTTAGTCATAACTTTTCTTCCAAGGAGTAAGCGTCTTTTAATTTCATGGCTGCAGTATACACATACATATATACAATGGAATATTGTATATATGTATGTGTAGACATACAGACACATATATACAATGGAATATTATTCAGCCATAAGAAAGAGTGAAAGTTTGCCATTTATAACAATATAGATGGACCTAGAGCATATTATGGGCTTCCCTGGTGGCTCAAATGGTAAAGAATCCACCTGCAATGTGGGAGACCTGGGTTTGATCCCTGGGATGGGAAGATTCCCTGGAGGAGGGCATGGAAACCCATTCCGGTATTCTTGCCTGGAGAATCTCCATGGACAGAGGAGCCTGGAGAGCTACAGTCCATGGATCGCAAAGAGTTGGACATAACTGAGTGACTAAACACAGCACAGAGCATATTATACTGAGGGAAATGTCAGAAACAGAAAGACAAATACTGTATGTCATCACTTATATGTGGAATCTGAAAAAAATTAATATAACAAAGCAGAAACATACTTACAGATATAAATAACAAACTAGCGGCTACTGTGAGGAGAGGAAGGGGGAGGGGCAAGGTAGGGGGAGGGGATTAAGAGATAGAAACTGCTATGTGCAAAATAAATAAGCAATGAGAATAAATTGTACAGCACAGGGACATATAGCCATTATTTTGTAATAATTTTAAATAGAGTATAATCTGTGAGAGTATTTTATCACTATGCTGTACACCTGGAACTAATATAGTATTGTAAGTCAAATATACTTCAGTATAAGAAAAAAATAATCAGAATATAAAATTATATTATTCTTACAAATAGTATTTTTTTATTAGAAAGCAAAACTTTAGCAAAATTTTAATGAGGCATGCTGTATACCTTGTTCCCCAAAACAGGAAAATATAGCTAAATCCAGCACAAAGTTGATAATTGTCTGTTTTCCTCACCAAGATTTTGACTGAATATACATTCAGTCACCACAGAAAACCCTAGAGCCCTCTGCACTGCTCATGTGTATGCAGAAGGTGCTCAATTAATATTTTTAAATGAATAAATAGCACTACTTTTTAAGACTAACAGTGATATGAAAGACTTGCATAAACTTTCTTAGGGTTTCTCTTTCATGTATCCTTTCATGTTTGAAAAATAGAACAAGTTTCTAATTCTCTTGTCCTTTCCCTTATGTGAAAGTGTGAGAAGGTGAACTAATTCAACAAAGCCTCACCATCTGTGTTTACTTGTTCCAGGAGATTCTTCTTGTGCAGAAGGCAGAGCATCATTTGCTCAGAGAAGGGAGTAAGTCTGACCCCGGGAGATTGCAGGCATCTGTATCACTCTGGAGCTCTCTCTCTGCATAATTCTGCTTTAGGAGTGACTGCTAAAACTTAGGAATGTGTAGTGCAGCGAGGGGAGTGGTTGAACTATATACACCAAGATTCAAATCTGCAACAGATTGTAATATCTTAATTTTCTAAAACAGATCTCATCCTGCCTCAGAAACCCTGTTCCTGCTGATGGCAAAAAAATAATCACTTTCTATAGCATATTGAAAAGCAGAGACATTACTTTGCCAACAAAGGTCCGTCTAGTCAAGGCTATGGTTTTTCCAGTAGTCATGTATGGATGTGAGAGTTGGAATGTGAAGAAAGCTGAGCACTGAAGAATTGATGCTTTTGAACTGTGGTGTTGGAGAAGACTCTTGAGAGTCCCTTGGACTGCAAGGAGATCCAGCCAGTCCATTCTGAAGGAGATCAGCCCTGGGATTTCTTTGGAAGGAATGATGCTAAAGCTGAAATTCCAGTACTTTGGCCACCTCATGGGAAGAGTTGACTCATTGGAAAAGACTCTGATGCTGGGAGGGATTGGGGGCAGGAGGAGAAGGGGACGACAGAGGATGAGATGGCTGGATGGCATCACTGACTCGATGGACGTGAGTCTGAGTGAACTCCGGGAGTTGGTGATGGACGGGGAGGCCTGGCGTGCTGCGATTCATGGGGTCGCAAAGAGTCAGACACGACTGAGCAACTGAACTGAACTGAATGAAAGGCAAGTTATTCTCTTAAAATTCAAATTTATTTTGAAGATTATAAATTCTGATTTATTATTTTCAAGGTTTTTACTCCCTTTCTTTCTGCTCAAATTGGTGTTCAGGTATTAGGGGAAGCTCTAGCGGCCTTAGAGCTTTGAGGGAAGCAGTCTCTTTCTCTCTAGCCTTTAATGAGATGCTCTCATTTTGCCTTGAGCCTGTGAGGGCTGTGCCTGGTGCCCGGTGAGTTGTGGCTGGTCTTACCTAGACTGATTCTGTAGTACTGTGCTGGCATTCGCAGGTCAGTGGTCATAGATTTAGCCACTGCCTTTATGTACAATGACCTATGCTCTAGGCCTCCTTGGTCTATTGGTCCTATACATGAGTGCCCCACCAGGAAGCGCCAGGACCTTTGACTGCTTCGCCATGCCTGACTGTGGGATACAGGATTCTGTGGGACAGCTCAAGACCCCTCACTTAGCCATTGCTATTCTGCCCATATGAGCCCTGTTGCTGCAACACCAAACTGGATATGGGATTTTGCTGTCTCGTTTTAGAAACATAGACCACTAGCTCCCATGCTTTTGAAGTATCCCTCAACCTGTTTGATATCTTCCCTCCTCTCACCCTGGGACTTCCCTGGTGTTTCAGATGGTAAAGAACCTGCCTGTAATCCAGGAGACCCAAGTTTGATGCCTGGATCAAGAAGATCCCCTGGAGAAGGGAATGGCAACTCACGCCAGTATTCTTCCCTGGAGAATCCCATGGACAGAGGAGCCTGGCAGGTTACAGTCCATGGGGATGCAAAGAGTCAGGACATGACTGAGTGACTAACGTTCCTCTCACCCCAGGGACATTGACCCCGGGAGAGGAGCTAGATATCCTTGCATAGGACCACTTGCCCCACACCCATCCTTCTAGGCTCCACTCCATAGAAATTAGAAAAATCTTTTCTTATTTCTGTTGGATGGAGTCTTCCTTTACAATTATCTTCATTTTTCTCTTTACTGTGGCTTACAATAAATATTCTCAGACCCTCATGTTTTGTTCTTGATATATAAAGGGAAGTTTAGAATCTGTTTTTTTAAAGACTTTGTTTCAGTGAGGTCTGGATTTCAGAAAGAAGTCAAAACAGTCAGTTTTTATACTCAAATCTGAACAATGGCATTTTTGGTCTAGGGAATATCTGTCTATTACTCCTTCCATGGGACAGTAAAACTCTGGGTCTAGTTTTAATTGCTCAAGGGCAATAGTGGAAGGTGAAAAACTGGATTACTGTGAGAAAAAAATATATTAGGTAGTATTTTTTAAATGCTTATTCTTCCCAGGTAAAATATTACCTCCTGCCTTCTTCCAGCCCTGTTGTTTCTGTCTGGGTACATACCTTCCCAAAGACATTCCATGTTCTTATCCAAGGAATAGCAATCAAAGACCTCTGGGAAGCTGGGTTCCTGGGTGAACTAAAGGTATTTAGAAAATTGAGTAATAAAAACTCCAAAAAGAAGCATATATCCAAATCTGATCCAGCCCATTGATTATGAAAGAAATAGAACTCACATAATCTTTCTAGTTAAAAGATTGGGAAAACAGGCTAACATTATTTACCCTTGATTCTCAGCATGTCCCCCTCACTCTGCCACACTAACCTCATGCATCTCTTCCAAGTGTAAAGCACAGAGTAGCTTTAATAATCTCTTCTTGGTCTCCTTTACCCATTAAAGCACAGATATAAAGGAAACATACAGATATAAACATTCATACAGATATGTAACTCACCAGGCTCCTCTGTCCCTGGGATTCTCCAGGCAATGATACTGGAGTGGATTGCCATGCCCTCCTCACCAATAGCCCTACATAATATAAAATTTTAAAGGAAGCCTCTCAGAAAGAAAATAACAGTAGTGGAAATATAGAATACACAAAAGAAGAGCACCAAAAAGATGCAAGTATATATGGACAAATATTATTATATGATTTTTCCTTATGATTTGAATTTATTTACAAGATAATTATCATTATTTTTTAAAGAATATATGTGTAATAAAAATGTATGAAAACCATAGTATAAAGTCCCTGGGGAAAAAAGAAGTATATTATTTTAGTGTTATTAAATTACATACAAAGTAGTATAATATCACTTGACAGACTGTGACAAGTAAAGGTGTTATGCTGTAAACCTGAAACCACTAAAGGATCAAAGCAAAAGATATAAGCAAAAAAAAAGATGAAATTGGAACCATAAAAATATTTAATTCTAAAGAAGGCAGAGAAATATTAAATATGACTGCAAAGCAAGCAATATATGATCAGGTCAGTTCAGTTGAATCACTCAGTCGTGTCCAGCTCTTTGCGGCCCCATGGACTGCAGCACGCCAGGCTTCCCTGTCCGTCACCAACTCCCAGGGTTTACTTAAACTCAGGTCCATCGAGTCAGTGATGCCGTCCAACCGTCTCATCCTCTGTCATCCCCTTCTCCTCCTGCCTTCAATCTTTCCCGCATCAGGGTCTTTTCCAATGAGTCAGTTCTTCGCATCAGGTGGCCAAAGTATTGGAGTTTCAGCTTCAGCATCAGGTCAGTAGACACAGAGCAATCATTTACAAAATTCAGCATCCATTCCTGGTTAAAAGCAAACAAGTCTCCAAAACTTTAGCAGGCAGGTAGAGAAGGAGACTTATTCAACCTGAGAAAGGGTATCTATTCGATGCATGATACTGGATGCTTGGGGCTAGTGCACTGGGACGACCCAGAGGGATGGTATGGGGAGGGAGGAGGGAGGAGGGTTCAGGATGGGGAACACATGTATACCTGTGGTGGATTCATTTTGATATTTGGCAAAACTAATACAATTATGTAAAGTTTAAAAATAAAATAAAATTAAAAAAAAAGAAAACAAAAACTATAGCTAATATTTTAATGGTGAAATACTGAATTTTCAAAGATCAGCAACAAAGAAGGAAGTCTGCTCTCACCATGTCTATTCACCATTATACTAGAAGATCTAGCTAATTCAATAAAGCAGGAAAAAACAAAAGCATCCAGTTTGGAAAGGAATGAAGGAAACTGCATTCACAGACAACATGATTATCTTTGTAGAAGATTTATTGGAATACACAAAAAAGTTCAAGAGCTAATAAGTGAGTTTAACCAGGCTGTAGGATTCTGAATCAGTAGACAGAAATCAGCTGTATTTCTATGCTAGCAACAATCACTAAGCAACTGAAAGTAAAAAACAATATTATTTCTAATATCCTTAGATAATATGAGATACTTAGGGGTAAATCTAACAACATATATACAAGTCCCATTCACTAGAAACTATAAAACAGTGTTGAATGAAATTAAAGAGGACCTAAATTAATGCTGAAGCCGAATGCCAATACTTTGGCCACCTGATGCAAAGAACTGATTCATTGGAAAAGACCCTGATGCTGGGAATGATGAAGGCAGGAGGAGACAGGGACGACAGAGGATGAGTTAGTTGGATGGCATCACTGACTTAATGGACATGAATTTGAGCAAATTCCGAGAGTTGGTGATGGACTGGGAAGCCTGGCGTGCTGTAGTCCACAGGGTCACAAAGAGTCAGACACTACTGAGCGACTGAACTGAACTGAAATTAATGCGGAAACATTGCTTGTTCATAGGTTAGAAGATTCTCTGCAATTGATCTATATGTTCAGCTCAATCGGGAAAAAAAAAAAAAAAAAAAACCTCAACAGGCTGTTTTGTAGAAATTGACAAGCTGATGCTAAAATTCATGCAGAAATGAAAAAAAGACAATATAGTCACAACACTTTTGAAAAAATAGAACAAGTCAAGAGATCAAACACTACCTGACTTGAAGACTTCTAAAGCTACAGAAAGCAAGGCAATATGATACTGCTTTAAAGACTGACCAGTTTACCAATGTAAGTGAGTACAGAGTCCAGAAGCAGACCCACACGTATATGGTCAATTGATTTTCAATAATATGCAAAGGCAACTGGGTGAAGAAAGGATGCCTTTTCCACAGATGGTTCTAGAACAAATGGCTATTCATATGCAGACAAATTTCAATCCATATCTCACACCACATACAAAAATGAACTCAAATAGAGAATCTAAAACTGTAAAATTTCCAGAAGAAAGCACAGGATAAAAGTGTGTGTGTGTTTTGCCTTGGTTTATGCAGAGATCATAAGTACAATAACAAAAGCAGGACCTGCACACATACACAAAAATGATAAATTGGACTCTATCAAAATTAAAACTTCTGAGAATTAAGACAAGTCAGAGATGAGGAAAACTATTTGTAAATCATATATCTGATAAAGGGCTTATATGCAAATTGTATAAGGAACTCTCAAAAATGAAAAAATGGGTGAACAGTCAAAAAATTTAACTTGGAAAATATTTTAACAGACTCTTCACTAAAAAGACCTATGAATAGCAAATGAGCACCTGAACAGATGTTAAAAATCCTTAGTCATTAGGAAATGCAAGCAACACCACAAATACAAGATACAACTCTACACTTATTAGAGTAGCTGGAATTAAGGGACTCGTCATATAATGGGTTGGCGAGGATGTAGAGGACCTTAAAGACTCATATATTGCTGTTTGCTATATAAAATGATACAACTGCTTTAGAAAGCAATTTGGAAGTCCCTTAAAAAGTTAAATACACACCAATTACAATCCAACTTCTATACTTTAGACATTTACTCAAGAGGAGTGAAAGCATATGTCCATACAAAGACAGATAAATAGATAAACATTCATAGCGGCTTTATTTGTAATGGTAAAAAAAACTGGAAACAACCCAAATATCTGTGAAACATGAGTGGATGAACAAAATTTGGTGTATCCATAGAATGGAATACTACTCAGCAATTAAAAAAAACTGAGCCATTTGTGAACACACAACATGAGTGAATCTCAAAATTGTTCTGTTGAATGAAAGAAGGTAAACACAAGAGCATATGTTCTATATGATTCCATTTACATAAAATTCCAGCAAATGAAGACCATAGTGTCAGAAGATTAGCACTAATTGTCTGGGGATAGTAATTCAGGGTGAGTGGGGGGCAGGAGGGAACCATACAAAGGGGACAAGGAAATTATTAGAAGTGATGACATGTTCACTATTGCAATTATGGCATTGATTTCATGTGTGTATATATATATTTATGTTTGATGCATCATTATGATAAAAAATCAACAAAAATGTATTAAGGCCTGTTAGGTACAATCTATCATCAGATCAGATCAGATCAGTCGCTCAGTCGTGTCTGACTCTTTGCGACCCCATGAATCACAGCATGCCAGGCCTCACTATCCATCACCAACTCCCGGAGTTCACTCAGACTCACGTCCAATCTATCATACTAAGAATTGTTTAGCAAACAAATAAATGTAAAAATCTAACTTTTCCAGTAAATATTATGAAGTTCTAAATGAGAGAAATTACAAAGAATAAAAATTTTAAATAACTTTTTATTAAAAGTGGAAGAGGTACCTCTTCTAAGGCAGTGCATAGTTAAGTGTCCAATGAACCTTCCAGACAATGGTTGCCATGGGAAATCAGAAGTTCATCAAAATCTGGGATACTTGGAGAAGCTTTTCTTGAAAGAAGTATGACTGAAGTTTGGTCTTGGAGGGTTGTATAACATGCACCAAATGTTTGGCTAGACCTAAGAAGCACACAATTGCTTTTAATAAATTGTTGGGCTGTTGTCCTCTGTTCAGAGAGTCAATATGTTCAGGGAATGCACTCTGCCAGTAAAAAGCCTGTCCCTTTAGATGCTGACGACCCTGCCAGCAGGTCACCTTTTTCCCAGGCCAAACACACAGTGTGACTGAAGTCTAAAAGGGAAGAGGGCAGTCAGAAATAGCCCTCTTGTCGGAACTGGGATGTGTTTGTGGAACTGTGTGGAAGCACCTGTACCCACCCATGTCTGGATGTAGTTATTAGTCCTTCATTTTCCCAAGTGGTAAACTTGTTCACAGATGTTACTGGAGGGAAAGAAAATGTTTAGTGTTTATGCAGCAAATCTGCTCTGAAGAAACCATTCTGTTCAACTGAGGAAATACCACAGTTATTTTGGTATTCCTTTAATTTTGGAAGTCTGCATTATTTGCAGGGCTGACCAAAAGACTTTTTAAAAAATCCACAAATAAACATCAAATTCCTGTTTAATATGGTGAATGTTATTGGTTTTTGAAAAACAAAAGAACAGTCAGTCACTCTTGCACCCAGCCCAAAAGCTAGCGGACTTTCTGGTGTTGGCAACCCAGAAACCTCATGACATAAGCCTTATTTTATTTCTGAGTTGGAACGTCACCCAGAGAGTAGGCCCTGCACGAAGGCCCTTTCTATTCTTAATGTTTCTAAAGCTGGTAGCAAAGAGTAGACAGAGACAGAATAAAGCTAAGAGGAAGTTTCCAAAGTTGACCCCTCATCAACAAGCAAGGAATTCCCACCTTGAAAAAAAAAGTATTTTTTTCTTTTTAACTTAAGCCTTTCTCAGCTGGATAAATGGATAAAAATGCATTGGGATTCTTTGTTTTATCCCTCTTATTGCCTAAGAAAAGGCTTATTGTCTCAGAAGATAAAGACAAACAATGATAGTTTATGGTTTTTTTCACACGTGTGTTATAACCTGTGTCATTTGGCAAACTGAAGTAATTCTAGGGTCAGTTGGAATTAGCTGTCCTTTGATTAGTTTCAATAAAAGTTGACAGAAGCCCCCACTCTAAGCGTTCTTGGGGATAGTTTGGAATAAGAGGAAGGGAATGTCTTTTTTTTTTTTTTTTTTGTCTTTCTTCTTAAGTTCCTACTTCTATTGAATTTCTAATCTCCACGTTTTCATTTCACCTTAACTCTGTGACACTAACTTATCTTCCCCTAAATAATACTGCTGGCGAGGTGGGTACAGGGCAGAGAATGTCCTGAAGATTTGGAACAAAGGGTAAGGGTGGGATCAAGTGGAGTACTTAATACTGAATGTTAGCTGTGTTTGTAAAAATACTCCAGACAATAGCCAACAGGACCTCTTTTCAAATAAGGACCTTGCCTCTCCCACACTGCAGCTTCCACTCCCACTCTTCAGATCTCCTTGTCCCCTCTTTAGAAATTTCCTGGTCCCTCAAATCTAATATTCCTATAGAATAGTTTCTCTCTTAAACTTCCCCTAAATCAGCACTATCCAACCCTGGTGATGGAAACGTTCTATAATCTGTGCTATACAATCTGTTAGTCACAAGTGCCTACCGAGCACTTGAAATGAATTAAGTATCACATTTAATTTTAATTAATTTATGTTAACATTCAACAGCTACATGTGTCTATTATAATGGTTATTAAATTGGATACCACAGCTCCCAATCATTCAATATTGAGCAAGAGGCCACTATTTTAGAACTGGACAGACTTATTAAAGTGTTTCTCAACACAGATATTTTAAAACAGGAATATAAAAAACAGGATTTTTTTCTTTCCACTTGCTAAGTATCTAATATGGTCTGTGTCCATGTGCATGAAACCTAGCCATAAAAATACTGGAAAAGGTGGAAAAAAACGTCAATTTAAGCCTTATGATTCTATTGCCCCAGTCTTGCTCTCTTAAATACATCCCTTTAAAAAACGCTCATGTATCCATTCAGTGCTAGTGTCCAAATATAAATTGATAAATCGTGATTCTGTGTTGAAGTTCCTAACAAATAGCTTCTTAGGGTAGCCAAACAGTGTAATATATCTAAGTCATGGCTTTAAGATGTGCAATTTGTGTTTCTAATTTTTAGAATGCACTCCAGTTACATGTTTTTGCTTTAGTCATTTGCATCTAAGGAAGTTTGGCATACTAAACAGTGGGATCATGTGTTTGATTCGCAGCTTAATAGACTTTCCTCTCAGAGAACTAAATATGCCTCTGTTAACATTGTGCATCTAATTGTTATTTCTTTTGGTATAAAGAATAAGCTCTGGAGCACCGCAGTTCTTTTGAAGGAAGTATTACTTATCCCAAGAGTGTAGATTTCATTTTCGAGTATATATGCCTTCTATAGTCTTTTCTTTAACATGTTTATTGCAAATGTTGATTTTAAACAGATGGCTTTGTTTTGTGATAGAGTGGATTGAGTATGCATTTAATAGATGCTGTGAACACTTCTCTCCACAAGAAAACCATTTACTTTTGAGCCAAAGACTGACAGGATATTTCCTCTCTGAAACACTCCCTTGCTTAGCTATTTGCTTGTTCCACCTTTCCATTTCTTCTGCTTTTGGCGCCCAATTGTTCAGGTGTTGCACGTAAAAATTTAGCATTTCTATTTACAAAGATCAGACAAGAATTATACACGAGCACTTCCTGTTATGATTAGCATTGCCTCCTTCCAGCGGTGCCTTCCTCCCTGCTTGGCAAAGCGATGCAGCTGCCTTCATTCTACTGGGTAAAAAGTTCTGCCACAGGAACATCTGTTATCAAATTTGGAATTTATTTTCTTTTAATTTGTCAAACTAAGTAAACTCTCTACATTTTCCCAGTCAGTATTAATTTCCATCATTAGCATCTTGTCTTTCAAACTTTGAATCACAATGATCAGCCAAACTGTTATTTTGTCACCCATTATGTATATTGATTTGCTTTGAAAGTCACATGTATCTTTATTACATAGTTTAGTTATAAAAGTAACATAGTCATGTGAATTAAAATATGAACTGAAGGAAAAGATAGCATTTTCCTACAATCCACCACTTTAATACAATCATTAATCTCCTTATTTCCCCATGCATGTTTTCACATAGCTATGATAATAATGTCCATAACAATTTAGTGTCTTAATTTATAATCATTTAACACTTTATCGTGAGGCTTTTCCATGTTATGACATAGTCTGCTCAAACCTTTCTTTTATAATCATCATTTCAGTGGTTGTATAATATTCCATTCAACAGCACACTATAATTTATTTGAATAATCCCCTATTGGTGACCATATGAAATAAATCTGATATTTAAGTTTGATAAACAAGGATCTTAAGAGCATCTTTGAGCTTATACTTTTTAAAATATTTTGCTTAACCTAATGGGGTATTATTTATCTATTCCTAATGGCAACCCACTCCAGTACTCTTGCATAGGTGGAGGAACCTGGTGGGCTGCAGTCCATGGGGTCGCTAAGAGTCAGACACGACCGAGCGACTTCACTCACTTTTCACTTTCATGCATTGGAGAAGGAAATGGCAACCCACTCCCGTGTTCTTGCCTGGAGAATCCCAGGGACGGGGGAGCCTGGTGGGCTGCCGTCTATGGGGTCGCACAGAGTCGGACACGACTGAAGCGACTTAGCAGCAGCAGCAGCAGACTATTAATTTGCCTAAGTCTATATCTAAAGAGTGTATCTGTCTCTATTTATTACTGATTTACTACAATAGTTAAATGTTGTAGCCCTACTATCAGGCATGGGTACAACCAATCAGTGTATTAGGAAGAGATCATTTTCTGCAATTTAAATATATTAATTTACTCAAAATATCCTTTTTGAACAGTATGTCAAGTACTATTCCTGATACATTAGAGAGACACCACCCCTGTCCTAATAAAGCTTTCTTTATTATGGATGCTGCAGACAGATCTATAGAAGAGACAGTGCTTTGACAGGGACACAGACATACTATAAAAACACATAGATGAGGTTCAGTCCTCTCATTCCAGAGCCTTATAGGGCTTCCTAGAAGAAGTAACATTTAAATAAAGAATACAGGCCTAATCAGCAAAAATGTCAGGTGGGATAGAGAAAGAGGGTGATACACTCCAAGCTCTGCTAATGGCATGTGAAAACCCGCAGAAACAAGGGAATGTACGTGGTGAACAACTCCCTGAAAGAAAGCAGCATGCCTGCAGAAGGGCTCACGTGTAGGAATATTTGAATGTTTCTTTTGCATTTTGCTTAACATTCATTAGCAATCAGATTCAAACCTTGAAATATCTGTTGAGTTGATCATCCAAGTTTCCTTTCCAGCCAAAGTCATCCTATTCTGATACAAAGCATTGTATTAGAGGGCCCAGTATACTGCACACTTGCCAGCATCAGATGGTATCATTTGGGTTATTTTAGTAGAAGGAGAATGAAAAAGATATTATGTTTTTAGTATCATTTCAAGGTCGATGGAGTGAGTTGAGGGAAACCCTCAAGGGAAGCTCTATTCAACAAGTTATGCCATAATTCTTTTCCTAAACACTGAAATTCCTAGTGCTTCTCTTTCCTTCGGCTTCAAATATTGAAAGCCCATGTTAATTTGTAAATTTTCTAATGTAAAGGGTCACATATTCTGTTCCTTTTGACCATGAACACTTTATAATACATTATTTTTTTCATATTGATTAGCAAAGATGTGTGTCATTAAAGAAATGGGTCACAGTAGAGTCAAATTTTAATTGTGAATGATTTGAACAGTTCCTAATAAGGGTTTCTCTTTAGAAAACTGAAAACTTAAGTGTGAATCATGGACTTGTAGAAGACTTGGAATATAGGAGTAGGGAGTAGAAAGAAAGTATATCCCCAAACAATAATGAAATGGCTCCAAATCATACCCCATTCACAAATTTTCCTACTCTGAACCCTGTCCACTGTAACCATTCAAGAGGAAAGTTGGAAATACTTTTAAAATGTAACGTATTTTAAACATCAGATATGAAACCTTTTTTGTTGCATGGCCAACTTTCCAATGTAATGTAGACCAAAAGAATCATGGCTTCCTAAAGGAAAATAAAGGAAATAAAAATACTGTTTGGCTGTTAGGTCATACGTTAGTAGGCACAACCTGTACTTAGGGAGTCATGCAGAGTTCTGCTAAGTGAGGAGAATAATAATGAAATTATTAGCTCCAAAATTAGGTGGAATAATTTAATTTTGATTTGCTTATAACAAGCATCACTAATTTCTCTATTATTATATGACATCTGTAATTCACTGTTTAAGTACTGTGGCAGTCAGTTGACTGTTATATTCTGATTCTCCTCCTTCTTGGAACACGGTCGTTATTTTCATTCCTTGTCCTCCTTAAAGCTGTAACTCACTTTGGGCAGTAGAATGGGAATGAAAGTGATGTGCATCTCTTTCAGATGGGAGCAGTAGCTGGTGGAAGATGGAATCAAACAGGCATGCTTTGAACCATATCCATACAATAGCCATTGGGAAATGTGGAATTGTGAGAAGTATTGAATGAAGAATTAACTTTCATAATCATAGCAAGAGGAAAACAGACAACTACAAATCAGTTTTTTCTAGCTACATGTTACCTGCTTTGTGGAAAGGCTGCTGCTGCTGCTAAGTCGCTTCAGTCGTGTCCGACTCTGTGCGACCCCATAGACGGCAGCCCACCAGGCTCCCCTGTCCCTGGGATTCTCCAGGCAAGAACACTGGAGTGGGTTGCCATTTCCTTCTCCAATGCATGAAAGTGAAAAGTGAAAGTGAAGTCACTCAGTCGTGTCCGACTCTTTGCGACCCCATGGACTGCAGCCCACCAGCCTCCTCCATCCATGGGATTTTCCAGGCAAGAGTACTGGAGTGGGGTGCCATTGCCTTCTCCATGTGGAAATGCTGCTGCTGCTGCTGCTGCCAAGTTGCTCCAGTTGTATCCGACTCTGTGCAACCCAATAGATGGCAGCCCACCAGGCTCCCCAGTCCCTGGGATTCTCCAGGCAAGAACACTGGAGTGGGTTGCCATTTCCTTCTCCATGTGGAAATGCTAGTAGCATTCAAATGCTTCCCAAGTAGTCTGCAGCCGCATCCTTTGACTGCAGTGTGCCATCTGTGATCTTCTCTTTAGCCCCAAATCACTATGGCAATGAACACAGCAGCCGCTCTTTTAACAATGCACAGCGGAGCTGTTTCTACTGTACAGCAGTTGCTGAGCCAAGATGGCAGTGTCATAAGCCAATGACAATGCCACCTAAACCAAAGCTCTGACTCTTGCAGTTAATACAAATGACCCCTCACATTGTCACGTAAACTTCTAACATCTTATAGCAATGCCACAAACTCTCAACAATACTGTTTGTGTTATTTTTTTTTCTGCATTTTTTTTCTATTACAGTCCTCTTTGTCTTGAGCTCAAGTATGAGATCATGGTGGCTAGACCACAGTTACAGACATAAATGGGGTTATGCTTAGAATCATCCTTATCCTTCTGTCCTGGCACTGAGTACCCCCAAACAAAGCAATACATCTAAAAGATTGCTTCTTCTCTTCAGAAAATTTCTTTCCTGGGAGTTTCCATAGGCCCTTTAGAACACAATGATTTATAGACTCAGCCTGCCATCCTCCACATTTATCTTAAGGTGATCATTGATTAAGCCCAAGATGTGTCAGTTCAGTTCAGTTCAGTTCAGTCGCTCAGTCGTGTCCGATTCTTTGTGACCCCAGGGATCACAGCACACTAGGCCTCCCTGTCCATCACCAACTCCCGGAGTTTACCCAAACTCATGTCCATTGAGTCGGTGATGCCATCCAGCCATCTCATCCTCTGTCATCCCCTTCTCCTCCTGCCCCCAATCCCTCCCAGCATCAGGGTCTTTTCCAGTGAGTCAACTCTTCACATGATGTAGCCAAAGTATTGGAGTTTCAGCTTCAGCATTCACCTACAAATACTTTTCAAGCTTGAGGAGTTTCTTTGATTGTATTGACAAGGATGTGGATATAAAAAGATTCTGAACTAAAATTGAGTTAGAGTTAAATGGAGACCAAGAAAATAATTAACAATACCTGGACACTTTCCATTCTTCTACTTTGCACTGCTCTGTGGAATTCCATCCTTCTTGAATACACGATAGCTCATACAGCCCCACACCTACCTCCTCCTTCAATTCTATTCAAAGCAGGAAGCTGAAGGGAAGGACAGGAAGTAGCTTTCTCTTTGCACACCTCTCTCCAAATCAAGGAGGAAAGTCCTTGCCAGATGCCCTCTAACACCTTGGTACCCAAACATTCCAGGTCCCATCCTGATTACTGATTTGGATTCTGCATTTTACCAAGATCCCCAGATAATTCTTACCCATAGTAAAGTTTTAGCAGCACTGCCCTTTATCAACTTTTTCTAATGTCATTTTAACCACAACTTAGTGATATAGCTATCCCCAGGTGCAAGGGAGGATGGGAAAGTAATCTTCCTTTTTTAAGCCTCTTTAGTGGGAAAGTGGAAATGAAGCAGGGAATAACTTTTGGTGGGATCGCTCCTAGAATCTGCCATGATATTTTTCTGGAGAAGTGGTGATACAGAATGCCACACCCTCTGTCATTCAGCGTGACCCACAGTGGCTCTCTGAGTTCACGTAACCCATGAAACCTTCCCAGAGAAGGAAGCACTGGCCTCATCAGTAGTTATTTTTAACAGCAAGTTGAGACTTTACTCATGTGATTTTGAAAAGGCTTCTTGTTTTTATTCTTGAGGTTTAAGAGTTCTGTACAACCCATGGGAATTCAAGGGAAAAATATTAAAGCTAGCATGATTGAAGGGAAGGTGAAAATTGTAAAATAGCAGGTTTCTTTTCTCTTCTGGTTGGCATGAGACATTTTCTTCACTGAGAGAAGCTAATAAAATTTATTTCATGTACTTTTTTCTTTGTTATATTAGTTTTCTGGCCTTAATGAAAATTTGTTAAGAAAGCTGTTTATAAATATGAAAAAGATGGCTTAGAGGGTTTTAGTTTAATTTTTTTAAATGAGAATTGTGCTGTTTCAGTGTTGACCCATTAATAATTTAACTCTTCTTAATTATTTCATAAAGTAAAATTCTAAGTTTTCCCATCATTCCAAGTAATAAAACACAAGGATAAAATGGCCCATAGAAAAAGTAATAAAGGAAAAATGTGAAAGACCTCTCAATCATGGGACAAGGACCTTGTAAACTCAAATTTCAGCCCATTTTGGTTTGCCTTCCTAGTGATTATGTGATGATTTATGTATGGTAGTATAGAAATGAAAGATGTCCTTTTTTGTCTCAGAATACCTCTACATACTCTTTTGAAGCCTCCTAAATCTGTGATCTTCCCCCACTGGTTATTTAAAGGACATTCTGAGAATCGGGTTGGGCTACATTCCTTTCCTTCCCAAGCACATCTTTATTTTGTTTCATTCCATGGAAAATGTATATTCCTAGTGAACCCATTCTCCTATTGCCTTACCTGTTTGATATGATAGAATAAATTGGATGTAACTCCAGAGAAACAGAAACCTTGAAGAAAAAAAAAAAAAAGAATCTTCAATATGGAGATGGCTGCTTGATTTCAGAAATGCTGCAGACACACTCGAGAGCACGTCCTTAAATGCAAAGTACAAATGAGTCAGTGGTCGTGCACCGACGAGCAAGGAGTTGGAGGGCAGGTCAGTTCTTACAACACTTGGCATGTTTTAGGTGCACATAGTTCTCATCAAATTGGCTGGGAGGCCCCAATAGAGGTCTCTTGGGAGACTGTGGTGCCCACTAAAACAACTGTGACTTTCAATAAAAATTTATGCTGTGGATGCCAAAACAAACTTGTGAAAATTGTTCACTTTCAGGCGATCTGGACAAAATCCTTAGGAGGGCTGGAGTCACCATTTGAAAGGCTCTCTATAAGAGCCAAGAGAAATGTATCCTTGATTTATTCGAATACAGGTTCTAGTAAATGGCATATCTACAGTCAGCCAAATTTGTATTTCATACCTGGAGCCTGGATTTGGCTCAGCCTCATTTTGCCAGTGAAAACAGTGAGGCTCCTTCGTCCCTCTGAGCCACTAAATAGAGATTTTAGGAATGGAGTGAAATTGAATCTTAAATTTAAAGATTTGGTGATTAATTGGAGGTTCAGGGGAAGTCTTGTTTTTGTTCCTTCAGACAGACTGTGTTCATTGAACCAAGAGGAAAATAATATTTTCAACAAAGCCAAAAAAGCAAGTTTGATTACGAAACTGGAAGCCTTAAGGAAATATATATTTTTTTTCTTTTTGGTATTTGAATTTCAGATTCTCGTCAAATGTGAGTCGTAGTCAGTCTGCTTAGTAGTAAATCAGAATGTCACCACTTGACCTTGGCAGAGTTACCTGGTAATGAGGATGAAAGGTGTATGGAACAATTTGTGTCTGAGTCACCAAGTTTTCCTTCAACAGGACAAATGTGTCATCTGTTTTGTCACAGCTGGTCTTGAGCAATAGAAGCTGCAGTGGCCGTAGAGAGGAATGGGAAGGACACCAGCCTGCAGGTCAGAAGGTGACATGCATGCATAAGTGTACTTCTGTAAATGCACAGACACTCTGAAAGAATCCACAAGAAACTGTAACAGAGGCTGCTGCTGCGGTAGGTCCTGAAGTGGAAACCTGGTGAGTCAGGGTGGGGAAAAAATATTTTGTGTGTGTATACCCTTTCTTAAATTTAAAAATTTTATATATATGCATATCTATATACCCCTTTAAGAAAATGAATAATAGTGTCCAAAGACAGAGTGAGGAAGAATACATATGAATGTGTGTGTTTGACTCTTCATTAAATTAGGTGGATCATTTTCTCCCTCCAGACCTTAGAAGCCTCTTTTCTAAACTGAAGTGGGCTAGAGGTTAGATGGTTAGATAGCATCACAGATTCAATGGACATGAACTTGGCTCTGGGAGATAGTGAGGGACAGGGAGGCCTGGCATGCTGCAGTCCATGGGGTCACAAAGAGTTGGGTTAGGGTTAGCGACACACCTTAGCAACAGAACAATAAAAAGAGTTTAGACTAGAGACATAGTTAATATTTGTTAAATCAGGGACTCCACAATTATAGAAAATAAAAATCTTCATCTGATTCTGACAGTGGAGAGAGATAACATATGTAGTTAATAATAGCAATATGAATCAAAAGCCATATCTTGCTAGCCATGAAGTTCAAAATTCAGTGGTTATATACTGAGCAGCTGCTCTGAGAAGGAGCACTCAGGAAGTAAGAGGGGAAGGGAGAAATTGCTTCTTATTGGGTGGACGCTGTGGGGGACTAGAGGGCAAAATATCTAGTAGCCCAAAGGGCAGTACAAAACAGCATGTTCATGGGCATAATGGCCTAAGACCATGGTCACCTAACTGCAATTATGACTTCACAAGAGCCTCTGTCTGTCCTTTCTTTATCTAGGAGCAAACTATGGTGTGTCTGCCTTTGACCAGCCCAGTTGATGGTGTCTTATAGGTTTCCTGTAACTAGGCTCTATACTCATCCCTCAGGGTCTTTGCTTGCCCACGCTTCAGACATCTCCTAGCTTTATTCTCGCCCACTCTAATTCCATTACAGCTTTCACCAGTGAAGACTCAGCTCACGTCTCTGGCCCTGCACTTTCTTTAGCTGGTTTTTGAATGGCAGAAGTGATTTCACCCTTAGTCATGTAAGACTGAATGTCTGCCACCTAACTTGGGCCAGAGCATGTGGAAAAGAGCCTAAGCTTCAAAGCCCGTCAGGCCAGACTTACATTCACATTTTAAAGGTGTCCTCACTTGGCCATAGAAATATGACTCAGCTGCTTAAAATCTCCATGCCTGCTGCTTCATTTGTAATGTAATCCCTTAGTTATGCACCATGAATCTGGAAAGATCCATTAACACAGGCTCTTCTGGATAAAAGCACCCTTATTTGAACACGTGGAGAATCTAGAGCACAAGCCTCAACCTTGGCACTGTCAACTTTTTGAACCAGATCATTCTTCGCTGTGGAGGGCTGGTGTATGTTGTAGGATTTTTAGCAGCATCCCTAGCCTGTACCCACTAGATGCTGGTAGCAGTGCCCCAAATCCATATGTGACAACCAGTAAGCAACTAGACATTGCCAAATGTAGTGTCTCTGGGGGTGGACATTTAGTAATCACTACAAGTTGAACACTACTGATTCAGAGGATTATCTTCCTATCAAGTTTCATTTTGGTTTGTACAGAGTCAGACTAGGGTGGGTGTCTGAACAATACTGTCTTTTTCTGACGTTCCCTTCTTTGTGTCTTCAATCCAGCTTCATTAGGCAGCTCTCTAGGGCAGTGGGGACTTGGTTGCCTCAAGAGTTCACTTAAGGCTTTCAGAATTCAGGGAGAGCCTTGACAAGGCAAACAAACTTGGTCTTGCTGATATTGACCAACTCTTAGGTAAAGCTTCCACATGTTTTTACTGTAACCAAGTTTCTATCTTGGTGAAGCTCAGCAGGAAAGCAGGGAATAAGGACAGACAGAAAATTCCAAGAGTCATCTCTCCTCTTTCTTTCATTCTTTCTTTCTAGGATTCAGAATACAGTGCTTCCTGCCAACCAGCTGCCATCTCTCTCCCCACTCAATCAGACTGGTGACCAACAGCATCCACATCAAAATCTATAGGCTGTGACTTAGGTTTTGGACTCTGCTTGGATTGATTATAGTCATCAGGTCTTGAAGTCAGTCTGAGGAATTTGTACTCTCAATGGGATGGTTGAGAGAGGAGAACATTTCTATGGTGGGAGGGTAACAGTGTTAAGTGCATCAAAGTCATTGTGGGCGATGGGAACCAAGGAACCCTTCTAGACGAGTTGATCAAGATGGCACTCATGATGTTCTAAGATGATGCTCCAGTGAGAAAAGAGGGTAGGAACCAGACGATAGGCTAGAGAAAGTGTTTAAAATGAAAGGAGATATGAGGAGAATGGGGGCAGTGGCTTAGACTCATCTTTATCAAGAAGAAGGTAGGTGCCCACAACATAGATTGGTTTCTTTTAATTAATTTATTTTAATAGGAGGATAATTACTTTACAATATTGTGATGGTTTCTTGCCATACATCAACATGAATCAGCCACAGGTATACATTTGTCCCCCCGCCGATCCTGAACCCCCCTCCCACCTCTCTTCCCATCTTACCCCTCTAGGTTGTCCCAGAGCACCAGCTTTGGGTGCCCTGCTTCATGCATCAAACTCGCACTGGTCATCTATTTTACATGTGGTAATGTATACATTTCATTGCTATTCTCTCAATGTTTTTAAGACAGAGGATACCTGAGACTCTGACAGTGGAGGGTAAGAAGCCAGAAGAACAAAAGAAATTAGATGTTGTAGAAAGGAGACACCAACCAGGGGAGCAAAATTTCAGAGAAGAAACATGCATCCCCTGGAGACCTATGGAAAGAATTAGAGGGAATCCCCTTATAATTTACTGTTTTCAATTAAGAGGCTAAAATGCCCTTCATAAAATACACATGAAAAGGTAAAGTATTAGACTGTTATCAGCTGGGAACACTCTAATTTAAACCAGCTTTAGAAATCTGTGGGTAATAACACTAATGATTAAATATTTATTAAACATTTATCATTCACATGCCCTAAGGATTTGGACTTCTGCCAGTTCTCTGGAAAGGCAAACTTATTTCAAAATGTTTACATTATATTACATAGAAAACTTTGACTATTAATCTGGACTTAACATCTTGTAACTTCTTGTCATCTTCAGCCAAACTGGTCACTGTTATCTCTCATAACAAAAAAGGTGTGTGCCCAGTTTAGTGGGCTAATGTTGACTGAGTGCCTGCAATTCACAAGTACTGTGTTTCAGACCTGGCTTGGTGGCTGTTGGGAAGAAGGTGGAGTAGCAGGGTGGGGAGCTGAGCCAGGACGCCTGGAGGGCCAGAGCTGTGATGACTCCTCCAGACTCACAGCTAGAATCTCAGGCCCTTGAAACAAGGAGGTTTTACAGCACAGTATATACAAAATATTTTATTATTGGTAGAGTACTAGATATCAGTACTGAAGAAATATCCTCTGTCCTTAGGAAAGGGGATCAAAAGAAAGAAACCCTTCTCTTTGGCCTGCCAATGTTTTCACTGTGTCAGAGATAAAGCAGGGGAGTCCTTTGACTAATTTTTTTATTGGAGTCTGAGTTTTAATCTGTGGCCCATAAACAAATAACTTAATGTCCTCAGCTTAGATGCCTCATCAGTTTAAAATAGACCAATAATATCTTCTTGCCTGCAGACAGTTGGCTGCGCTGGATGCTATTTTAAAGCCCACTTGAGCTCTAAGAGTTCTATTTCTATGACAAAGCCACTCAGATGCATAGAAAATATAGTGTGTTTATTGCCCCTTTTCAAAAAGTCCATTTTTCTCTTGAACACAGTTAGGGACAATTTACTGTGCTTTTTAGTTCTGGTAATTTAGGAAGGGTTTCCATGGTTTCTGTGGTCTCCTGGTCAGTTTTTCTGTGCATCAGCTTGACGATAGATTATCTGAGGCCAACATTGTCAGCTCTTTGGATGAATGTCTCCCAGGCATGTATTCCCCCAAGGGGCAGTAAAAATTGGCTTGGAGGGTGATGTAATCTTAGATAATATGTTGGTTTGTAGGCCACCAAAGGGCTGCAATACATAATCAGATATAAGGCATATCTATGGTATTAAAATTTGATGGTGATGAAATCCAGGAGAATTAGGAAAAAAAAATATAAAAATACTTGGAAAGTGAAAGTGTTAGTCGCTCAGTTGTGTCCGACTCTTTATAACCCCATGGACTGTAGCCCGCCAGGCTCCTCTGTTCATGGAACTCTCCAGGCAAGAATACTGGAGTGGGTAGCCATTCCCTTCTCTGGGGAATCTTTCCAACCCAGTGATCGAACCCAGGTCTCCCACATTGTGGCAGATTCTTTACCATCTGAGCCACCAGGAAAGCCAAAAATACTTGGAGGGGGAGCAATAATAATAATAAATTTTAAAAGTGTTGAGAAATACTGCCCTGGGCAAAGAGTCCTGAGGGAGGGTAGGGTTATAAGATCTGTTGGGTTAGGATCCCATCACATACAACACATTTTTTTATTTTTTTAAAAGTTTTTGAAGTCTGTATTTAAAGTCTATCTTCCCCCTTTCTTTCTAATCTCCTACAGGACAAATTTTGCAATGGTTTAAATTTAGACATTTTCAAATTTACTTTACATAAAGACTTTTCTTGTGACAAAAGCCACATCTTGAAAAACGACTGTCTCTTTTGAGGTCGGACTGTTCTGTCTGGCAGTCTAGCAGAGAGGCTGTGCAGGAGGCAGAGGAAGGAGAGTTGCTGAGTAAGAGAAAGACACATGTTTCGATCCCAGATTTGCTTTGGGTTAGCCTTGCAATTAGGGGAAAGCCCAGGAAAGCCCTGGAAGCCCAGTTTCCTCATCTGTTTAAAAAAAAAAAAAAAGGCTGCTAATGCTTCCTGCTGCAGCGTTCTTGAAGGTTTTGAGACAACTGATAGGTGGTTTGGTGCTGGCCGTTTCTGAGTTAGGCAGTAAGGCAAGGGGCAGAAGAAGACAGTAACTGGCAAGAAGAGGACATGATGCCCAGTTTACCTATTTTGTGAAACTTCACAAACATCCTGTTTGAGTTCTTTCTGCTGCTGTTATAAAAAAAAAAATTTTCTTCCACACAGCATGTGGCCCTGCCCAATTTAAATAAACTCAAAAGGACTATTAGTAACTTTCAGAGTTAAGATTTGGGCTTTGCATCAATCAAGAGACATCAGGACAGTCAGAGATACCAGCAAGGAACAGCGTTTCTCTTGGTCTATAAAATTACGGTGATTTATCCTTTTAATGAAAAAAAAAAAGGGGGGGGGCGGGGGGCTTGCTGAGGCACAACAGCTGTGGTTTTATGAGGGGAAAGTAATCCAGAATTCCTTTTGGGGGGTCTGTTGCCACAAGGGGTCAGTTCTGGATTATTGGTGTAGGCTGGCATCATCCTACAGCGACACAAACTTGACTGTACATCCAATAGCTTGAAATAACTTGCAGTTGTTTTAGGCGAGGAAAGCTCAAGCAGTACCAGACTTGACTAGCTCCGTTTAAGTAAGGGCTTCAGTATTATTGATCTGAGGTCGACTTGAATGTCTGGAGCGGGAACAGGAGAAGGCTAACACCATTATTTTTAAGCTTGCACTGGTTTCTGGTTGCCCACTTAGCACATGTGAGCAGTTTAACTGTCGCCATGAATCAAGGGCTTCCCCCACTCCCAAGGTTATAAATAGAGATGGATAAATATTTTGGATCTATCAGCCTCCAAGTATTCTTCAGATGTTTTGGGTTCAACCAAACAGAATACATTGTGCTGAGCACATTCTCCCTTGATTTTTTGAGGATTGTGTATGATTTATGGGAAATGGAATCCATATGTTTCTGCTTCATTTACACTTAAATCATCAAAAGATTGTGTTGTAAAGCTGTGTGATGTCCAAGATAGCTTTTGAGCTTGATTTTTAAAAAAATAAGCTGCTTCAGAGTTTTTGTTCCTTTAAAAGTTAGAGAGGGAGAAGAGAAAGAGAGATACCTAGGAAGGCCTATTTAGCCAAGATTAAATAAATTTGAACACCAGGAAGTTCAATTTAAGCTGAAACTACAAACCGAAGA
This sequence comes from Bos mutus, assembly GCF_027580195.1. Lineage (NCBI taxonomy): Eukaryota > Metazoa > Chordata > Mammalia > Artiodactyla > Bovidae > Bos > Bos mutus. The sequence goes on along the minus strand of NC_091623.1, from coordinate 71,570,067 downwards.
ATTTCAAGTGGGTCCAGAACTGGGGAAAATACAAAGGTTCCTCTTCTCTCACTTTCCGACGCGTCTCCAACGAATGCAGAAAAGCAGCTGGCCACTCAGCAGCTGCGCTGAGGGAAGGGAGGGCTGTGACTGCGCTGTCAGTGACCCAGCTAACTCATGTGCCCACTGCCCCGAGAGCTGTTGTTCTCGGGCCTCCTGAGAGCAGTCCCTCCCGTCCAGATAAAGAACTCTTTGCCCTATTTTAGCATGGAAATATCTGCTCTCCTGGTGTTTTCCCGGGGTTGTCCTGTCCCACGCCAGCATTTCCTGTTTGTTCTTCTGCCATCTGGCTCAAATAGCTGGCCACTGGACTGAATACTGTGTGTGCACTTGGGGTGGTGTTTACTTATTGGGCTAAATGAGAAATATCTCATTTAGCTCACAATAGGGCCAAGAAGGCATGCAGTTTGTATAAAGTACAAAATATGTTAACTAGAGACCTACAAGTTTGTAAGAAGCCAAATGTAAGACTAAGTTTTCTTTCCCCATCTCAATAGTCACTGTCATAGCAGCTGTTTAGTTATTTTAGGTATGCTTTATCATCTATGTATGGTCTCTTTTGAACGGTTTTGGTAGAAAAGCATCCAAATTAGAACTATTTTATGTGATAGTATAATTGAAATATCTTTAAATCTCTGTCGAGGACACATCTGCTCATCTCTAGAGCATTATCTAGTGTTAGAATATGGAACTTCATTATCCAGTGAGGTCTTTAGACTGTGTGGTCTGAAGTTATTTCAACAGAATTAGTAGTCCTGTGAATTACCTGTATATCCCAAAAGTTATCTGGGGGTGAAGGATAGGATTTTGGAATCTAGAAGGTTAGAATTTTCTCGCTAATTCCTAGCCCTAAGGAAGATTTAATAAAATGTTTCTTAAGGTCATTATCCAGTGATAACTGCTGTTAACATTTTTGTATATGTTCTTGAAGCACATGTATGTGGACATGTGTGCATACACACATACACAGAGTTTAATGAGATCATATTTATTCTGCTTTGTAGTTTCTCTTTTTCACTTAGAAACATATTATGGACTTCTTCCTAAGTTAGTAAACTGTTTGACCTTATGAGTTTTTAATATTTACAGAATTAGAAAATAATTTCTTAGAATTGTACCATGATTAGCCTAATATCTCAGAGTATTTTTAAATGTAGGGTTTTAAAAAATATTTTAGAGACATTTTTTAAATGTTGACCTTAGTTTTTAGCAATGGTTTCTATATCTTAAGACACATTAGAAAATAATTATCTTCTATCTCTTGCATTTTTGTTATATTTCACACCAACACATCCTTTGAGAACCATGGAGAATATCCATTTCCTTTTAGAAGAGGTCAAGGTCTCCTATTTTTAAACATTCTAGAAAAGATCAATAGAATAATCAGTATTTTTTTTTCTTCTTTAGGAAAAAAGAAGTGTTTCTCCATTCCATTGCCAAGAATGGCTTAAATCAATCTGCATCCCTTTTTGTGATGCTTAGTCCACTGGTAAAACTCCCAGAGTCAACTTCAAAGAAAGCTGAGGTCCATACCTATTTTGCCATCCGTTTCTGAGTTTCTTCTCCCCTTGTTTTGGAGTTTCCAATCTGTTACTATAGAACTCAGTCCTGTTCGTTTTGTTGACAGGTTGCCAGGATACATCCAGGCGACAAAGGCAGGGGTTCCTGCTCCTGGCAGCCAGCCTCACCTCCTAAAAGAACTCCTGCAAGAGGGGATGTGAATTCTGGAGCTCCCAGCTGTTCTACTCCTGTTTCCACCAGCTACCCCACCAAGGGATTCAGCAAGCCATGACAAAAGCCGAAATAGAAAAATAAAGAACGAGTATTACAAGGTGAGGCTCCCAGAAGGTGTGTTCTTTCTCTGTTGTCTGGTAGCTAATCAGTCTCAAGTCTTATCTTTCAACTAGCAATAATGACCTTAATCTCTTCCACTTCCTTCTCACCACTATGTAGGGATACTTGCTTGCTATAGAAAAGGAATCCAAAGAAAAGTAATCCATTCTTGAGTTAAAAAAATAACCCTCAAGTACTATTAAACAAATGAACAAATACGGTTTTACTTCACTGGATGATTTTGGCAATAATGTGAACTATGAATTAAATGTTTTAATTACTAAAAGAATCAAATTCCACTTAAGGGGTCGATATTTAAAATTTTCTTCAAAGAAAAGTTGATAAAATACATTTTTAACATTTATCAGAATTATATAGCCCAGAAAGTTTCCTCACAGGCCTTCCAGTCAATCCCCCTTCCATAGGCAACCACACTTCTCATTTCTATTACTATGAGAATAATTTGGCTGTTCATGAGTTCTATATGAGTAGAATCATTCAGTGTATATTCTTGTATCTGACTTCATTGGCTCAGAAGAATGTTTCTGAAACGGTTCCTGTTGCTATGTATATAAGCAGTTCAATTCCTTGTATAGATGAGTATTATAGCATTATAGAATTATTATATAGCTGTTTATCGATTTTCTTATTAATTGATATTTGGTTTGTTTCCAGGTTGGGGCTCCTATAACTAAAGCTGCTCTAAACATTCTCGCACAAGTCTTTTGGTGGACATGTGTTTTCATTTATCTTGGGTTCAAACCTAGGACTAAAATTGATGGATGATAGGGTAGATGTATGCTTAACTTTATAAGGAATATGAAATGATATGGCACTGTGGTTATAATTTATATTTCCTTCATGACTAAAAATTAGTTAAGCATTTTTTACACGAGCTTGTTAGAGACTTGTATCTCTCTTTTGTTAACTATCTATTCATATTTCTTGTCCCGTTTAAATGTTTCTTCTTTTTATATCATCTTCATTGATATATAATTCACATACAATAAAATACACTCATTTTAAGTACACAGTTTAATGAGTTTTGAAGAGTGATTTTATCCATTTTATCACCAATGATACAATATAAGAACATGTCCATTAACCTTTGTAGTTCATTCTCTGCCCACCCAGCCACTAAGTAATCACTGGTCTACTTTCTGTCACCTACAGATTAGCATTACCTGTTTAGAATTTTATATAAATGAAATAATTCATACATTCTCTTTTGCATATGATCTTTTATTTGGCATAATATTTTTGAAAGAGATCTATGTCATTGTATGTGATTTGTTTATTTGTATTGTGGAGTAATATTCTGTTATATGAATGCATCATAGATGATTTATCCATTCACCTGTTAACCTGTGTTTATGTCATTTGTAATTATTTAGGAACAGAATGTCCATGTTATCAGCTAGATATAGATTTGACTTTATGAGAAACTGCCCAAAGGTTCTACAGAATGGTTGTAATATTTCATACTCCTATCAGGCATATATGAGAGTTTCTGTTTTTTTCACATCCTAACACTTGGTATTGACAATTTAAAGTTTTTTAGCCATTCTAATAACAGGAAAATGCAAATTAATTTTTTTAGTTTAATTTACTATTATTTGTAGCTTCCCTGTTGGCTCAGACAGTAAAGTGTCTGCCTGCAATGTGGGAGACCCGGGTTCCATCCCTGGGTTGGGAAGATCTCCTAGAGAAGGAAATGGCAACCCACTCCAGTACACTTGCCTGGAGAATCCCACGGATGGAGGAGCCTGGTAGGCTACAGTCCATGGGGTCACAAAGAGTCGGACACGACTGAGCGACTTCACTTTCTTTCACTATTATTTCATGAGCTTATTGATATTTTATACATTTTCTTGTTGTTGTGAATAGTCTATTCAAAGCTCTTGCCTGTCTTGGGCAACCCATGTTGGGTTGCTTGCCACATATGTGTCAAATACATGCATTGCAAAAAATTCTTCCCAGTCTGTGGCTTATCTTTTAGTTTTCTTAATGATATTTTTTAAAGGATAGATGTTTCTAATTTACATGAAGTACAATTTTAAATTCTTTTATGTTTAGTGCCATTTGGTTTCTTTGTCTAAGAAATCTTTGCAAATATTGAGATCATAAAGTATTTTCCTATACTTTCTTCTAGAAGCTTTATAGTTTTAGTTTTTATATGTAGTTCTGTGATTCACCTTGAGTTAGTTTCTGCGTTTGGTGACAGTAGATAGTTGATACTAATTTTTCTGCCACATGAATCCAGTTGTTCCACCATTATTTGTTTAAAAGATTTTCCTCTCTTTATTGAATTATCTTGGCATCTTTGTCAATATGAATTGACCACATATGTGGATCGACCATTTATTTCTAGACTCTATTCCATTACATCAATCTAAACAAAACTTGATAGGATTATAGTTGCACTGATGTCTTTATTGGCATCATTAATTTTTAATAAGCCAGTTATCTTGGCTTGTGTGTATGAAAAGTGTTCATCGCTGTTGCATCCAACTTCAAAACAGATATACACGTTGAGTGCTTCCATGACTGTTTGCCAGTGGAACCATGCATAAGAGTTTAAAGCAGGTTGGGCATTCTGTCTCTTATGTTTTCCAAATCTCCTCCTAGACAGTAATCTGATCTTAAGCTTTTCTGTGGTAAGCAAAAACCAAAAATATACGGTTATAAATTTAATCAAGAATGATAATCCCAGTAAAAGGGATGCATTTTTCAAACCCATTTGTACAAAATGTGGCTTGAACTTAATTTTCATTCATTCATTCATTCAATAATTTATTGTCTACTGTTTTTCAGACACTGGTCTAAACAAGGAAAGAGGGGAGAAAAATATTTGTTCATAATTTCTACAAGGAAACAATACTTATAATCTCTACTCTCTTGCCTATTTAACAGCGTATACCTCACAATTATAGAGAAAAAAAACCTATGCCTGATAAAATAAACATTGGATAGAATGTTTTTACGCATTCCTATGAATTTACAGAAAATTATCAGCACTCAGAAGTTTACTAAAGAAAAATACTTCCTCAGGCTTTTCAAGTTTGCTATCCCTGTCATAAAACATCCATTTCTTTTAAGCCCGAGAATGTAAACTATCCCTTCTATCCATTTGAATTTTCCAACCTGTTTTGGAAGTTGAATCTTATATATTATTTCTAAGAGAAATTTGTTCAGAAACTGGACTTTAATATGACCATTTCTTCTCTGGATTTGTATAATTTAAATGAATATTATTTTATTCTAATATTATTATTTTAAAAAATTTCCCCAGACTCCCTGGTGAATGAAACATTTTTAGGCATTTTGCAGTTCAAGAGATAAGTCGTAAGTGGTGAAGAATGTGAGCAATTCCAGAGCACCCTTCCTGAGGCAGCAGAGGAGATTCCTGTGGAGTCTTAAAGCCGTAGAGAAACTTTTTCTAAATTACAGCATACAAGTACAGCAGAATGCACACACGGTGTTGGGGGCAACAGGAAGGGAAATGTAAAGGAGGCACATTGTTAGCAGGTTAAAAGTGACGACAACGCAAATAGAATGTCCAGAGTCAGTGCAGCCAAACATTTATTTCAGAGAATTCTAAAAGGAGGCCTATGGAGTTCTCGCAAACAAAACTTGTTAGGATTGTGGTTGCACCGAGTGCTATTTTGTACATTCACATTGATGAATAATTGGATGTTTCACTGTTAAAATGGAGTGTTCTCGTTTGTGTGCTCTAATTCAGAGGTTAGGAAACTTTTCCTATAAATGGCCATATAATAAATAATTTAGGCCTCGTAGTCTGTCTGCTCTGCAGTGGTTAAGACAAAAACAATCAAGACAAATACACCAATGAACAAGCATGGCTCTGTGCCAGTAAAACCTTATTTACAAGAAAAATAAAAAGATGGACAGCTGGCCAGGTTTGACCAGGGAACCCTAGACTGTCGACCCTTGTTCTAATCTTCAAGGAATTCTAATGAAATACTTTGCAAAATTGTATATTGACATATAAAGAACCATGGCCTTGAAACTATTCTTCCTCTGAGTGCCCGGTACTATAGGGCTATGTTCAAAGAAAATATGACTTCCAAGGAGAATTAAGCTTTGAAAGTCATCTGCATTCAGAATGCATGTGGTCAAAAGAAACAATATACGAATTAAATCAGTTAAGGAAAACCTAACTTTGTTTCTCCTTCAGTTTTTTTCCTAGTCCTACAGCACCTAATACATGTGTCTACCTAGTCATAAAGCCACCTCTGATGTGCTTGTCTAGCTCTGTTCTTGGGAGGAGCTTCATGCCATAGATGCAGGTAGCTCATTTCTTGTTGAATAGTCTTTACCATGGGGTATAGGGCTTGGTTCAGTACACAGTCCTTGGCTGGATTCTCATTTCTATTGGATTTGGTATATAGGTAATCCAGCCTCAAGATCCTTGGGCAGTTGGGTCCAGGACTGCCTACTGAAACCAAAATCTGTGGATCCTCAAGTCTCTTATACAAAATGGCATCACATCAGATCAGATCAGATCAGTTGCTCAGTCATGTCCGACTCTTTGCAACCCCATGAATCGCAGCACACCAGGCCTCCCTGTCCATCACCAACTCCCGGGGTTCACTCAGACTCATGTCCATCGAGTCAGTGATGCCATCCAGGCATCTCATCCTCTGTCGTCCCCTTCTCCTCTTGCCCACAATCCCTCCCAGCATCAGAGTCTTTTCCAGTGAGTCAACTCTTCGCATGAGGTGGCCAAAGTACTGGAGTTTCAGCTTTAGCATCATTCCTTCCAAAGAAATCCCAGGGCTGATCTCCTTTAGAATAGACTGGTTGGATCTCCTTGCAGTCCAAGGACTTTCAAGAGTCTTCTCCAACACCACAGTTCAAAAGCATCAATTCTTCGGTGCTCAGCTTTCTTCACAGTCCAACTCTCACATCCATACATGACCACAGGAAAACCATAGCCTTGACTAGACGAACCTTTGTTGGCAAAGTAATGTCTCTGCTTTAGAATATGCTATCTAGGTTGGTCATAACTTTCCTTCCAAGGAGTAAGCGTCTTTTAATTTCATAGCTGCAGTCACCATCTGCAGTGATTTTGGAGCCCAAAAAAATAAAGTCTGACACTGTTTCCCCATCTATTTCCCATGAAGTGGTGGGACTGGGTGCCATGATCTTCGTTTCCTGAATGTTGAGCTTTAAGCCAACTTTTTCACTCTCCACTTTCACCTTCATCAAGAGGCTTTTTAGTTCCTCTTCACTTTCTGCCATAAGGGTGGTGTCATCTGCATATCTGAGGTTATTGATATTTCTCCCAGCAATCTTGATTCCAGCTTGTGTTTCTTCCAGTCCAGCGTTTCTCATGATGTACTCTGCATATAAGTTAAATAAGCAGGATGACAATGTACAGCCTTGACGTACTCCCTTTCCTATTTGGAACCAGTCTGTTGTTTCATGTCCAGTTCTAAATGTTGCTTCCTGACCTGCATAAAAATTTCTCAAGAGGCAGATCAGGTAGTCTGGTATTCCCATGTCTTGAAGAATTTTCCACAGTTTATTGTGGTCCACACTGTCAAAGGCTTTGGCATAGTCAATAAAGCAGAAATAGATGTTTTTCTGGAACTCTCTTGCTTTTTCCATGATCCAGCGGATGTTGGCAATTTGATCTCTGGTTCCTCTGCCTTTTCTAAAACCAGCTTGAACATCAGGAAGTTCACAGTTCACATATTGCTGAAGCCTGGCTTGGAGAATTTTAAGCATTACTTTACTAGCGTGTGAGATGAGTGCAATTGTGCGGTAGTTTGAGCATTCTTTGGCATTGCCTTTCTTTGGGATTGGAATGAAAACTGACCTTCTCCAGTCCTGTGCCACTGCTGAGTTTTCCAGTTTGCTGGCATATTGAGTGCAGCACTTTCACAGCATCATCTTTCAGGACCTGGAACAGCTCAACTGGAATTCCATCACCTCCACTAGCTTTGTTCGTAGTGATGCTTTCTAAGACCCACTTCACATTCCAGGATGTCTGGCTCTAGGTCAGTGATCACACCATCGTGATTATCTGGGTCATGAAGATCTTTTTTGTACAGTTCTTCTGTGTATTCTTGCCACAAAATGGTATAGTATTTACATATGACCTACACTCATCCTCCAGTATAGTTTTAAATCCTCTCTGGATTGCTTGTAATACCTAATACAAAGTAAATGCTGTGTAAATAGTTGCCAGTGTATGGCAAATTCGAGTTATGTTTTTCTAGAACTTTCTGGACTTTTAAAAAATATTTTTGATCTGATGTTGGTTGATTCTGCAGATGCAAAACCTGAAGATACAAGTGACTGACTACAGTTACACTTGGAAGTCCAGAATGATAATTCCTTTAAAAAGCTATTGAAATATAGGTGATTTACAACACTGTGCTAGTTTCAGGTGTACAACTCAATTATACATGTATTCCTTCTTTTATTGTTCCTTTACCCTTATAGGTTATCACAGAATACTGAGTAGAGTTCCCTGTGTTATACAGGTGATCCTTGTTGGTTATATATTTTATATATAGTATATTAACCCAAAGCTCCTGATTTATTCCTCCCCCCATCCTCACATTTCCCCTATGGTAACCGTAAGTTTGTTTTCAAAATCTGTGACACTGTTTTATAAATAAGTTCATTTGTATCATTTTTAAAAATTAGATTCCACATATGAATGATATCATATGGTATTTGTCCCTTTTTGTCTGTCACTTACTATTACACTCTCTAGGTTCATTCACGTTGCTGCAAATGGCATTGTTTCATTCTTTTTTATGACTGAATAATATGCCTTTGTATATATGTATCACATCTTCTTTATCCATTTATGTATCACATCTTCGTTATCCATTCATCTGTTGATAGACATTTATTAATAGAGTGTTTGCATGTCTTGGCTATTGTTAATAGTGCTGCTGTGAACACTGGGGTGCATGTATTTTTTCGAAGCATTGCTTTCTGCAGATGTATACCCAGGAGTGGGATTGACGAATCATATGGTGGTTCTGGTTTTAGATTTTAAAAAACCTCCATACTGTTCTCCATAGTGGTTGTACCAGTTTACATTCCCATCAGCAAAGTATGTGGGTTCCCTCCACACCCTCTCCAGCATTTATTGTTTGTAGACTTTTTGATGATAGCCATTCTGATCAGTGTGAGGTGATAGCTCATTGCAGTTTTAACTTGCATTTCTCCTATAATTAGTAATGCTGAGCATCTTTTCATGTGCTTTTCTGGCCACCTGTATGTCTTCTTTAGAGAAATTTCTATTTAGATCAGCCCTTTTTTGATTAGTTTGTTTGTTTTATTAATATTGAGCTGCATAAGCTATTTGTATATTTTGGAGATTAATCCCTTGTCATTCGCTTTCTTTGCAAATATTTTCTCCCATTCTGTTTGTTGTCTTTTCATTTTGTTTATGGTTTCTTTTGCTGTACAAAAGCTTTTAAGTTTCATTAGGCCTCATTTGTTTACTTTTTTTAAAATTTTCGTTACTCTAGGAGTTAGATTCAAAAAGATTTCTGCAAAATACTAATCCCTTGAGTTAGTATTATTAGGAAGATTAAACAAGGGTTAGATGCTCAGATATCCCTAATACTTGAGAAAACACCACAAAAGTAGTTTTTAATCCTTTTTCTACAAAAGTCCTTTTCTGTTTTTATTCTTCTGTTTAATTAATGGGCTTGATTTTTGTTTTCAAAATCTGTTTAAAATCAAGCTAATCTTACTCGGCTCATTCAACATGCAGCAGTTTTTTGTTAGTGCCCGCAATGTGCTTGGCACTGGACTAGTTGCTTGGGATGTGACTATGCGGAGAGCAAATAAGACCCTAATGTTCACAGAGGTTACGTTCAAGTAAAGGAAACCAATACTGCACATGTAAACAGACAAACAATGATAATATATGCTGTAAGAGCTGGGAAAAAAATAAATAGCACTGTCATAAGTGTGCACATAACTGTGAGAGTGGTGGTGGCGTGGTACACACGTACATGAGTGTGTTCACGTGTCTGTATGGTGCACATACACAGGTATGTTCATGTGTATGTGCATGTGTGCACATGCGTCTGTGTAGGTGCATGAGTGTCTATGTGCCCTTGTGTGTTTCTCTGTGTGTGTGTGTGTGTTTTAGGAAGAGACAAAGAAGTTACCTGAGAAAGAGTAGTCAGGAAGGGTCTGTCTGTTGGAGTTGACATTTCAACAGAGATCTGGAAAATAAAATAAGAAAGCTACCCAAAGCGCTGGGGGAAGATTCTAGGCAGTAGCAAGAGCATGTGCAAAGCTCCTTTTCCATCTCTCCCCTAACCTGGACCAAGAATGAGTGGTTTATTTGAGGAACCGAGAGGTGAACAAGGATGCAGCACAGCACAGACGGGAGAGAGTTAAGGGAGCCCAGAGTAGAGGCTTAGGGAGGCACCAGTTATAGAAGTTCCAGCGTTTGGCCTTTATTTTGAGAACAGTGCCACAACCGTGGTACGTTTAGTTGGGGGAGGTTGAGGATTTGTTTTAGAACTTTAGTAGATGACTATGTCTGCTCTGAAAAAGAAGGATTAGACAGTAGGAGTAATTTTTCTCCTGCTGTGCCTGAAAGAGCATGTGGACAACAAGGCCCATCCCTTTACCTGCAAGGCAGTAAACTTAAGAGAGTGCGCAAAACATCCAAATGGGATAAACTGGCTACATTAGAGACAGATGTGAAGAATGTTTGTATGTGAATTAATATAGTATCATGAGGTTATCCAGCATCACTAGAAGAATGGAGACAGGAGTGAAAGAATAGGGAAAGAAGAGACACTAACACACACAAAAGCTGAGGACAGGAGGGGAGAAAGTGAGCAGAAAGAAAATATAAGGTGACTGGTGTAAAATGAGATGTTTACTTTCCTGTGGAATCATTCAAAGGCACTTACATGGGGATAAAAAATGCTAAATCTATTTTTAGAGTATCCGTGCCTAATTGTTCAGTCGTGTCCAACTCTTTGAGACCTTGTGGACTATAGCCCTCAAGGCTCCTCTATCCAGACAAGAATACTGGAGTAAGTTGCCATGCCCTCCTCCAGGAGATCTTCCCGACCCAGGGACTGAACCCAGGTCTCACACATTGCAGATGAATATTTAGAGTGTCTACTAGTTCCTTTTACCTTTTTTCTTGTTCTCCTCTCCCAACCCCACATCTCCCGTACAAGCCCACAAGAAGATCAAGAAGTTAGTTGTAGAGCTGGGGCAAAGGAAGGTTTCCTCATGATCATTTCCCCTGCCTTCACCACTAAGTAGGACCTCTCCCAGGTCAAAAGATGTGGTCAAAGGTTATTTCAGTAAAATTATTGTGAAATGTACAAAGTGAAAGTAGTGAGGATTGGAAATAGAAGAAATCCATGGTTGGAGAAAGACTCAGAATTCAATGTTTAGCCAACTGTTGTTCTTATTAGTATCATCTGACCTAGTTACAATCCAGCATATCATTACCAATTACATGCTACATGGACTGGAATCCTGGCATGGATTCGTTGTCAAATGAAGATTATGACAAGGGTTATCAGTCTGTTCTCTTGACCTAGAAGGGATATGGAGGAAAATGTATAGAGGGGGATGTGTGTATGTGTGTGTGACCAGTTAGAAAGAGAGTGTTCAGCGTAGTTATGATAAATAGAGCTAATAAGATTCCAGCCTCTTGCCAAGTGTATATATTCACTGAAAGGATGGAAATACATACATTTAGTTTGTGAAAAATTATTTATATTGTAGCTCTTTGCAAAATGTGTAGTAAGAAATTAGTTTTTACATTATTTGAATCACTTTGTGGCATTTCCTCTCAAAAATACCAAATGATTGTGCAATATTAAAATAATGATAAATCTTGGACTGCTCTATCTGTTCAGTTCCAAGTGAACCATAGTATATATGAAACACATGACATTTCAGTCAGCAAAAATTAAGACCACATTTTCCTCTTCAGTTAGCCTCTTTCCTATGTCGAATACTGTGTCAAGTGGAGTTTAATTATTTTAGCTGTTGGGGTGTTTATGAGTAACAAAAAGTTTCCAAATAAACTTTTCAACAGAGACTCCCAGGAAAAGCTTACTGGTAAGTAGCACAAGAACACTGTTCTAGCTGTAATTTCTGAAATGGACACTATCCGTTGTGTGTCTAAATAAAATAGGTAATGTTGTGATTCACCAACAGTTTAATAACTTTTAGTGTTAGTCTTAATTTTGTGACTGGAATTTTATAATTAATCAATAGAGAAAAATCTGTAGCCTGAAATTGTGTCATCCTTCCACATGGTATTTATGAAACAGATTTAAAATCTATACATTTTCAAATACTGATTTCATAATGTCTTGAGATATTTCAGCCTATTTAATCTTCCCATATAATTGTGGTATTATAAGATTCAAAAAATCAGAAAAGTGAAAAACTATGAACAAACAGCTACAACACTTAAGTGGAAGCTTCAGGAGGCTACAGGGAGAAAAGAACAATGAACAGAAAAAGTAAAAACCAAGAAATTTATAAAGCCCACTGAAAGCAAATGAGGACTAAGTGCATCTCATCTGTACCTTTCCACCCTAGGGTCCAGAATAATGAAATAATTCTCAAGATATGGAGGAAGGAAAAGCCTGTTTAGTCACCATAGGAGTGAATTGCCATATATGTCTTTGAGTGGAGTGGCCTTTGCTGATGAGACTTCTGGGCCTCAAAGAGCAGGAAAGGTAAAAGAGGAGAACAAAAGGAAGATGTTCATGATGACTCTTGTTAGTGTCCCATGGACCTTGGCTGATGGCAGTCTCTAATAAGTTCCCCTGGAGGTTGGGTTAACCACCAACCTTCACAGAAAAACCACATAGAAAAAAGAGTTCCGCTAGACCCTAGGAATGGTCCATCTGTCCTATACGAAGATAGTATTTAGAATCATATAATGCAAATAATTTCATCGTAATAGTGTAGTAGTTGCATCCGTGAAGGAAAGGCCAAGACTATCACTGAAGCCTTGGTATTATTGAGAATCTGATTGCTTTTTTCAAAAAATCCTTCTTACTTAGGTAAAAAGTTATGCCTCTGTTTCTTTAAGTGATTAGAATAGGAGTCTTTTTATTAAAAGTGATACACAAACCTTTTTTTCTTTTTCTTTAATTGATTTTTAATTGGAGGATAATTGCTTTACAAGGTTGTGTTGGTTTCTGCTGTACAACAATGTGAATCAGCCATAAGTATACACATATCCCCACCTACCTTGAACCTCCCTCCCACCTCCACCCCATCCCACCCCTTTAGGTTGTCACAGAGCACCAGACTGCACTTCTTGTGTTATATAGCAACTTCCCACTAGCTATCGATTTTACATGTGGTAATGTATATATTTCATTGCTGCTCTCTCAGTTCTTCCCACCTTCTTCTTCCCTCACTGTATCCACAAGTCAGTTCTCTCTGTCTGCATCTCTATTCCTGCCCTGCAAATAGGTTCATCAGTACCATCTTTCTAGTCGCTCAGTCATGTCTGACTCTTTGTGACCCCATGGACTGTAGTCTAGGAGAAGGCAATGGCACCCCACTCCAGTACTCTTGCCTGGAGAATCCCATGGATGGAGGAGCCTACAGTCCATGGGGTCTCGAAGAGTCGGACACGACTGAGCGACTTCACTTTCACTTTCCACTTTCATGCATTGGAGAAGGAAATGGCAACCCACTCCAGTGTTCTTGCCTGGAAAATTCCAGGGACGGGGGAGCCTGGTGGGCTGCCGTCTATGGGGTTGCACAGAGTCGGACATGACTGACGCGACTTAGCAGCAGCAGCAGCAGGACTGTAGTCTGCCAGGCTTCTCTGTCCATGGGGATTCTCCAAGCAAGAATACTGGAGTGGGTTGCCATGCCTTCCTCCAGGGGATCTTTACAGCCCATGGATTGAACCCAGGTCTCCCTCATTGCAGGCTGATTCTTTACCATCTGAGCCACCAGGTAAGTCCCTAGACTCTCTATATATGTGTTAATATACAATATTTGTTTATCTTTTTATGACTTATAATATTTCACTTTGTATAACAGGCTGTAGATTTGCCCACCTCAGTTCAACTGACTCAGATTCACAACACACAATCCTAACAGGTATATAGATGAAGTAAATGTATTGTAGTAGTCTGTTAGTTAACTCATAGATGGAAGGGTTGGATTATTTGGAAATATGTATAACCGTGGTTGTGGTAATGGGAACTCAAAAATTATATCACAAAATATCTGTTCTAGGCTCTTCTGCCAGAGGCAGCATTCTGGGCTGAATGAATTATTAAATAAATCCAACTCCACCCAGGCCTTCTTAGGGGACTCAAGTGTACTTAGACAGGGCATTTATTATAAGGTTCCCAGACCTCACAAAGGGCAAGAACTACCTGTTCCAGAGAAATTCCTAGCCAAAGAGTTAAGTGGATTCTGTTCTCCAGGCCAAACACCAAAATAATTAGTAAGTAATTTTTATAAAAGCTTCAGAATTATAGAGGAAAGTCAAAAGAGTTTCTCAACTAAGTTCTTTTTTATTTATGCTGATTATTCAGCATTAACAGTCAGATATTATCCCCATTGGCTTTTCAGCCCTATCAGTTCAGTTGAGTTCAGTCACTCAGTTGTGTCCGACTCTGTGACCCCATGAACCACAGCACACCAGGCCTCCCTGACCATCACCAACTGCCAGAGTCTACCCAAACCCATGTCCATTGAGTTGGTGATGCCATCCAACCATCTCATCCTCTGTTGTCCCCTTCTCCTCCTGCCCTCAATCTTTCCCAGCATCAGGGTCTTTTCAAATGAGTCAGCTCTTCGCATCAGGTGGCCAAAGTGTTGGAGTTTCAGCTTCAACATCAGTCCTTCCAATGAACACCCAGGACTGATCTCCTTTAGGATGGAGTGGTCGGATCTCCTTGCAGTCCAAGGGACTCTCAAGAGTTTTCTCCAACACCACAGTTCAGAAGCATCAATTCTTCGGCACTTAGCTTTCTTCACAGTCCAACTCTCACATCCATACATGACTACTGGAAAAACCACAGCCTTGACTAGACGGACCTTTGTTGACAAAGTAATGTCTCGGCTTTTTAATATGCTGTCATATTAAAAAGTTATTGGAAAGTTATTGGTCATAACTTTCCTTCCAAGGAGTAAGCATCTTTTAATTTCATGGCTACAATCACCTTTCAGCCCTATACTATGCCTCTATTCAGCCCTATAGTAGGCCTCTTTCTGAGTAGAACTAAAGCCCCACCCTGTTTTCCTTTTTAGGAGAGATGAAGAAAGAGCCCTATCCACAGTCAAACTCTGCAACCCTGACCTGGTCACTACTTTCCCACTTGTGAGGTGGCCTGCTTTCTCTTTATACTTTAGTCATATCTGAACATAATCTCTCATTTCTTCTTTGGGACATTGTGACAGAGGTTTCTTCCATTCTCCAATAGAATTATAAAGTTCCAGGAGTGCACATATTTTCCAGACATACTGCGAGACATAAAGACGAAAGAATATCGTGCGTCTTCTGCACCCAGGTAGCAGTGGCAGCCCTCGTGGCTGCTCACCTGAGTGCTCCATCATTAGCCAATTCCCATGCTCTACCCTGTTTCATCCACAGTCATTCCATCTCCTTCTTTTCTGTCTTTTTCTTCTTTATTTTAATCTTTAAAAATTGAAATGTAGTTGATTTACAGTTGTATTACAATAGTTGTGTTAGTTTCAGGTGTGCAGCAAGGTGATTCGTGTGTGTGTGTGTGTGTGTATTATACATACACATATTCTTTTTCAGATACTTTCCATTATAGGTTATTATAAGATATTGAATATAGTTTCCTATCCCATACAATATATCCTTATTGTTTATTTTATATAGAGTGGTATGTATCTGTTAATCCCAGATTCCTACTTTATCTGCCACTCCCCTCCCCCATTTTCCCTTTGGTAACCATAATTTTGTTTTCTATATCTGTGGATCTCTTTCTGTTTTGTAAATAGTTTCATTTGTATCATTTTTAAAGATTCCATATATAAGTTATATCATATGATATTTGTCTTTACCTGACTTACTTTGTATAATAATCTCTAGGTCCATCCATGTTGCTATAAATGACATTATTTCATTTTTTATGACTGAGTAATATTCCATTGTATATATATTCCACAGCTTCTTCATCTATTCATCTGTCCATGGACATTTAGGTTGCTTGCTATTGTAAATATTGCTTCTGTGAACATTGGGGTGCATATATCTTTTCATATTAGAGTTTTCTCTGGGTATATGCTCGGGAATGGTATTGCAGGATCATTCATGTTTGTGTGATAAGGCGCTTCAATCACATCCAACTCTTTACAACCCTCTGGACCACAGGTCATCAGGCTCCTCTGTCCATGGGATTCTCTAGGCAAGAATACTGGAGGGGGTTGCCATTGCCTTCTCCAGGGGATCTTTCTGACCCAAGGATAGAATCCATGTCTCCTGCATTGGCAGGATCTATAAAGGCAGATTCTTTACCACTGGTGCCACCTGGGAAGCCCATTGCAGGATCATATGTAACTCTATTTTTATTTGGTTAGAGATCCTCCATACTGTTCTCCACAGTGGATGTACTAGTTTACATCCCTACCAACAGTGTAGGAGGGTTCCCCTTTCTCTACACGCTCTTCAGCTTTTATTATTTATAGTCTTTTTGATGATGGCCATTCTTACTGGTGTGAGTGCTATCTCACTGTAGATTCGATTTACATTTCTCTAGTAATTAGTGACGGAGAAGACAGTGGCACCCCACTGCAGTACTCTTGCCTGGAAAACCCCATGGATGGAGGAGCCTAGAAGGCTGCAGTCCATGGGGTCACTGAGGGTCGGACACAACTGAGCGACTTCACTTTCACTTTTCACTTTCATGCATTGGAGAATGAAATGGCAACCCACTCCAGTGTTCTTGCCTGGAGAATCCCAGGGACGGGGGAGCCTGGTGGGCTGCCATCTGTGGGATCACACAGAGTCAGACACAACTGAAGCGACTTAGCAGCAGCAGAGAAATATTTAGCTCTTCTACATATTCTGTCTTCTTAAGCATAATTTACTTTCTGTGATGTTTCATGCTTCTGTTCTCCAACTTCACAACTCTTTCTTATTTTCTTTTCTGCTTTAGCAGCCATTGCTGTTATCCTTCCGAAGAGACTAAGTGTGATTAAATCAGTTCATCTGTTCATGTCCAGCCATGTCATAGACTACTGCTGATGAGCCTATGATGGATAGGTTTGTCCAGTGCCCAAGCTCTGATATAATCAGCTTGGGGATTGGGAGTTGAATAATATGCTACCAAATGTGACCACCCAGGGCCATTGGTCCAGAGGAGAAGGGGCAGGTTTCTTTAGCAGGGGCTATCAGTATGACAAGCACCATAATTGAAATATTTCATACTGCTTTGATCTGATAACTTTAGAAAATGTAGTGATGTTTCTCAAAATTTTTCAGTATTTTTTTCCTTTTCAGGACTACAGGTTGGAGTGTCTTTTAATGAAAAATGAATAAAATGTTCTTTGAATTAGCTACAGAATAAAAACTTAGGACTTCCTCAGACTATTTTTAAACAGGAAGAATAATTTTAAAAATCTATAGTCACCTAATTACATTTTTAAGCCTGCAGTGTTATTATTGAAAATATGGGAAAGAAGACCTATTAAAACCATATAGTAACAATTATGATATCATATTTATCCCCTACCAGACTCTGTGCTAAGCATTTTATCTTACTTTTAATCCTCACAATAACTCTGCAAGGTATCAATCATTCTTTCAAAATGTAAGTGAAACTGAGGCATAGAGAAGTTACATATCCCAAGATTCCATAGCTGATAGACATTTTGGAGCCAGTGTTTAAAATAGACCTGAATTTGTTGCAAAAGTACTTTAAAGTGGAAACTAAAAGAGTATTACTGAATTCTTGGCTGAGTTGCTTTTTCTGCTCTTACTTAGCAAATTAGACTGTACCAGTGTATTTCAGAATTTGCTTGAACTTTAACTTTGTTTCCCAGATGTGTAAGTGAAACCTTGATTAATATCTGAATAACCTGAGCCTATCACACACAGAAAGAGGAGTGGGAATTGATTTAGCATTTAGAGGGAAGATACTGTTGGAGATAAATTCTTTCATTCTTGAAGCTCTGTCTAAATGCAGCAAAATTTTATAGCAGAAGTTTGCTATCTAGGCCAGAAGTATTTGTCAAGATTTTCAGCAAAAATGTTTAGACGTATGTCAGCTACTAGCAACATAAGATGGGACATGGTGGCAACTGTTTGAAGCAACATTAAACAGAAATTCAGAATTGGAAGGAATAGACAAGTCTGGCAGTGTGTAGTATACATAGTCTCAAGAAGTTAGGTATAAAGTACATTTTGTAAATCAGAGGGATCTATTTTCCTACTAAAAGTGTGCTTTTAGAGTAAACTCTGTAATGGATCCTGTTAGGAAACCAAAGAACTTCCTTTCCCTAGTCTCTGAATGTTAAATGTTGATGTTCTCAACATTTCTTCACTTGTCATCTTTTTTCAATTGTATGTTATACATGTTATAAGAAAATATAAAATTTCCCCATTTTCTATAGGGAAATCAACATTCTTGTTGTTGTTCAGTCGCTAAGTCATGTCTGACTCTTTGCAACCCCATGGACTGCAGCATGCCAGGCTGCCTTGATCTTTGCTATCTCCCAGAGTTGGCTCAAATTTATGTCCATTGAGTTGTTGATACCATCCTACCACCTCATCCTCTGCTGCCTCCTTCCCCTTTTGTCTTCTAACTTTCCCAGCATCAGGGTCTTTTCCAACTCTTTGTATCAGGTGACCAAAGTATTAGAGCTTCAGCTTTAACATCAGTCCTTCCAATGAATATTTGGGGTTGATTTCCTTTAGGACTGAGGATGGTCAAAGGATAGGTGTGGGCATGTACATGAATGTGAGTGGATGGGTGTGGGGTGAGTGTATAGATAGATGTATGAATTGTTAGATGTGGTATGAGTATGGATGTAAGTGAATGGGTAGGTGTACATGGGTGTCAGTGATTGGGTGTGTATATATAGGTGTGAGTGGATGCATGTTAGTGTGAAGGTGTGTGGGTGTGAGTGAGTAGATAAATTTGAGTATGTAAATAGATGTGTATGTATGACTTTGTAGATGGATGTGAGTGGTTGTATGTGTGTGCATGTATGTGGTAAGATAGATGTGGGTGAAATGAGAAAGGAAAAATAATGGTGAATAATTGATATAGATAATTGTGAAGGTACACTGGGAACAAATCTCAACATTCTTGAGACTAGTTATAAGGCTTTTCATGATTTGAAGGGAAAGCTTATGCATGTGGCACTTTGACAAGAAATGTAGTCAATTAACCTGGAGCAGAATGTAGTAAAATCAGGTTTCTAAACACTGGGCTGGAGGAAGCACAAGCTGGAATCAAGATTCCTGGGAGAAATATCAATAACCTCAGATATGCAGATGACACCACCCTTATGGCAGAAAGTGAAGAAGAACTGAAGAGCCTCTTGATGAAAGTGAAAGGAGAGTGAAAATGTTGGCTTAAAGCTCAACATTCAGAAAACTAAGATCATGGCATCCAGTCCCATTGCTTCCTGGCAAATAGATGGGGAAACAGTGGAAACTGGCTGCCTTATTTTTTGGGGTTCCAAAATCACTGCAGATGGTGATTGCAGCCATGAAATTAAAAGATGCTTACTCCTTGGAAGGAAAGTTATGATCAACCTAGACAGCATATTAAAAAGCAGAGACATTACTTTGGCAACAAAGGTCCGTCTAGTCAAGGCTATGGTTTTTCCAGTGGTCATGTATGGATGTGAGAGTTGGACTGTGAAGAAAGCTGAGCACTGAAGAATTGATGCTCTTGAACTGTAGTGTTGGAAAAGACTCTCGAGAGTCCCTTGGACTGCAAAGAGATCCAACCACTCCATCCTAAAGGAGATCAGTCCTGGGTGTTCGTTGGAAGGACTGATGCTAAAGCTGAAATTCCAATACTTTGGCCACCTGATGCGAAGAGCTGACTCATTTGAAAAGACCCTGATGCTGGGAAAGATTGAGGGCAGGAGGAGAAGGGGACGACAGAGGATGAGATGGCTGGATGGCATCACCGACTTGATGGACATGGGTTTGGGTAGACTTGGGCTGGTGATGGACAGGGAGGCCTGGCATGCTGCGGTTCATGGGGTCACAAAGAGTTGGACATGACTGAACTGAACTGAACTACCAGTTGCAAATGTGCAGATACCAAAACAAAGAATACAGTCAAAGAGGACAGGGAAGAGCAAGCTTGACTTGTGGTCAGAAAAGCCAGACCACACTGAAGAGAATGCAAAATCTGAAGGATTATTTCTTTAGCCACACTGGTTGAGGGTTCTCATAAGAGTTAGACAGAGATCCTTGAACCCACTCTATAACGTTATGTGAATATTTATGTTTTGTTACTCTAGAATGAATTGTACTGTAATTCTCATTATAGAGAGGTAACTGGGGCTTCTCAACAAGGCCCCTGGAAAGGAGTCATTCTGGTGGTATTTCCAGTGGAGACTAAAGCTGGGTGTGACCCTGAGCTGACTATTAATTTTCTGGGTCATAGGATGGCCAAAACTTAGGTGAGCAATAGTTTTCAGAAGGCTGCATTCACAGTGCTGATATTTTTCTCTTGGGGTGTTTTAGTCTTCTATTACTGCTATAGCAAATACCATAAAATAAGCAGCTTTAAAGAAAGCCAGCTCATCTTATCATTTTATAAGTCAGAAGCCCAACATGGGTGCCCTGGGGTAAAATCAAGGTGTCAGCAGATGATGTCCGTTCGGAAACCCTGTGGGTGTTTCCTTGCCCTCCCCAGTTTCTAGAGCCACCCACATTGCTTACACATAGCCCCAGTCCTCCACTTTTGCATCAGCAATGGCTCCTTGCGTCCCTTTTTCCTTCCATTGTCCTGTCTCTGTCACCAGATGGATAGGTTCTCCACTTTTGAGAACTCGCGTGATTAGGCGGGGCCTATCACTTCTCATCCTGTTTTCTCCAGAATATAGTGGAGTTGAAATGTAAGACATGCTTGACTAGTGTTGAGTCAGTCTGTGTTGTCTTACCCGTCTAGAGCAAATTAGCAGTGGGGTCAACCACAGGATGCCACATCCTTCACTCCCTTGCAGATGGCACCTTGTCCTTAATGCCATTGGGTTGTTTTTCTAGACTTAAAGTGGAGACAGACCAACATTTGAAATAATGAAACAAAGAGAAAGCACAGGCAGTGGAAGGAGAAAAAGCCCACTAGAAACACAAGCAAGAGGAGAAAATAGCATTCAAAGAGTTGATTTTAAATTGAATTATTTTAATCAAATATTCCAATCTTTCCATCCTAGGTGTAACTTAAAATACATACAGGTCTTCTTTTTGTTTACTAAAGGAAAAGAGAACAAAGCAGTTGACACTCTCACTGACTTCCTTGCTATTTGATAGTTATTGGGCGTGGGGTGGAAGGAGGCTCTCAGTAAACTTGAAACCGCAAAATATTTAAACTACAAGCTAAGAACGTTTGCAAGTAAAGAGCTGTCAACCACATTTTATGTTTGGCCTGGGCTCTGGGGACACGGAGAAGGAACACATTTCTCGTAGACACCAGCAGCCTCTTTTTAGTGGTTTTCTCCAGCCGGGGATCGGCTCGGTAAGATTTCCTGGGCAATAAGAGGTTGGAGTGGAGGATTCTACCCATCAACAAGCTCAAACCATCTGGTCTGTGAAAGAGTTTCTTGTTCACAACACTCAGAGATGTCAAATGAATAACAATAGCTTTTTAATGACTTCTGTATACATAGGAGGATGAGCGATGCAGGGAGCAGAGCAACAAAAAGCCCCTATTCAGAAACAGTCTTCAGCTGGTGGATGTACCTAAATGACCCAGTCTCCAGAGTCACCTCCAGAGAAGACATGCTACACGTATCAGAAAATAGAAGCGCATTCATTCACACACAGCAGAAACTCAGCCCGCCTTATGGGCTCTGCCCTGTTTTTGACTTCCTTCCCAGTGACTTTCCTCAGAAACAGCTTTGGGTGGAGAGAGCATTATTAACAAAGGGTGTTGATGTCTGTAATGAACGGTAATGATGATCAATTTAAGCATTAGCCAGGCTTTGGGAGGCACCGACCTCCTGGAGGCGGGTAGAGCTAAGGCACAACTTTGAGGCTTTTGGAGGGTAAGAGGGTGATGTGGTTAAAAAAGTTTCCTCTGGAATACTGTGAGGCCCATCTGTCTCGGCCAGGAATGTCCCATCAAGGGCAGCTGTATTCTTCGTTGTGTTTGTTTCAACCTGGAGACACTAGTCTAGTGACTGTACTTCTGACACTAACACTGTGGCTTGGAAGTCTTTGCCAAAGATACTGCACTGAGTTAGCCCTCTGAGACAGTAAATCAAGAGCGTGAAGGCAGTGGGAACTGTGTGCAAGCATATCACATGACGGGAACTAGTAAACAATGAATCTATTTCTAAGTCTCTTTAAAATTTAATACTAAAACAAGAGTATCCGTAGTTCTCCCCCCCCTCCATGTTTTTATCAATAGATCAGATTTAAACACTTCATGGATATTGAATATGTCATTCTTTATTGAAAAGGAATTACTGTGCTGTTCTTAACCATTTTCAGTTTAAACTAACATAGATGGTACTTGATGAAGTGGTCAACTTGGCAGAAAGAAAAAAGTCATCAAATTCTAAAATCCCTACAAGGAAGTATAAGTCTCTTAGGAAGTATTTCCAGCCCAAATCTTGGAAAGGCAACAATAGTCTTTATTATTAGTAGCTTACTTATGGTTCTTCTTATTGACTGATTCTTTCTGTATCTAATAACTTAAGATATCCAACATTCTCCATCTGGGGAATCATTTAATGGTAAATCAGGGGCTGCTGTCTAAAGCAGAAGAGTAGCTCTTATTATATCAATGAATAACTAAACAATTATGGGAATGTTTCCAAGAAATTCCGATGGTCTCCACATACACATTTCTTGCCTGTTTGTGTTTTTCTTTTTCCTTTCTTTCTTTTTTCCCCCTTTTTTATCATCTCCCTTGTGGTTGATCCAAACACAGGCTTCTTGATTTTTTTTTTTTTTTTCCAAAACTAGGTTCATCATTTCCTGTGGCCCTTTAATAATGTATGAAAATTCCTTCTCAGGTCACTGATTCTTTCTTTTTTGCCCTGGATATTTCCCTACCTCCTTGAACCAAGTATTTCATCCTGATTCAATTTTTACTAGGAAGTTTCCCTTCTGAATTTTTACCAATAAATATGTCATGTTTTTAGTAATTATCTCCATTAGAAAAGACTTCAGCTGGGTTCTCAGTTTTCTGGGAGCAAGTGCTCCTTAAAATGATTTTCAAATATTCAATTGAGAAGAAAAATGGAGGAAAGGGACATGTTAAAGTGAGAATCACAAAAGGTCACAAACTGAAATGAGTCTGAGAATCAAGCATGAATTGTGAATTGAACAAGCGGCTGATGAGCAACTTTTCAAGAGTAAAGCTTGGCTGTCTGATCTACAGTTTCAACCTTGCTCCGTATCCCAGCAATGTTGCCACACTGGTAGATGGCCTCTGGGCCAGATCTTCCGCTTTTTCAAGAGAAACTCCCAGTAACAATTTTGTGTGACATTTGTAAATTTTAAAATAATGGCAACTAGCTCAAACATTTTAAACTCTATCCAGGCCAAAAAGAGCATATCTGTGAGCCATAGATGGCCTATGAACTATTTCTTTAAAGTCTTGAAAAAAACTATTGGAATAGTTATGTTATTGGGATAGAACTATCCTAGGTGTCAGAAAAAAATGTTATGTGGATTTGTTTGTTATTCAGTGGCCTGACTCTCCCACTGTCTAGCCTTTGAATTTCTGTACAGTATAGGCCTCTAATGCAACTGTCCTGGTGGTTTCCAGAACCAGTTCTCCACCACTCCAAATGTCAATATTGCAATTACACGGTCATACCTGTGTGGCATTTATGACTCTTGAGTACTCTGTGATTTGAATACTCAATATAGAGTGAAAATTGCAGGCTTGGTCTAACAATAGCTTTCATGGGGTGGTATTATGAGCCTTAACATAAAATGTCTTTGCAGAAGTTTCTACTTAGAGGCATAAAGAATGCATTTCTCCCATTTTTGGTTTTCATAGCTTTCCTAACACCATAGACTATGTCTACACCTGACAATTAGATGGAATAAAAGTGAAAGAACTTATATCTTGGTTTAAAGTTCTTCATAGTGAAGGAGAGACAAGGAAGGGGAAATTTTTCATTAATTATTCAAAATCAGCCTGGGAATATCAATATGGACAGCCAGATTCCATCAAAATCATGCCTCAGACTAAATGGCTTTTCTGAAAGTGTTTCCATTTTTTACCTTTCAGACACTGCTCCTGTCTTTCCCAAACCATACCACCTCCAGTTCCCAGTTGCTGTCCACGTACATCAAAATTACTGGGAACTGCAAATGCTGCTGGCCCAGGTGCTTCATCCAGAAGGGAGTGTAGGGAACCAGCCAGACTGAAAAGTTATTGATCTCCCCTCAACACTTCTCAGTCATCCTTGATCTATGACTGGGATTGATATACTCTGTAACTCCCTCTATGGCAGTGGGGGCCTCATGGCTAGGTAGTCAGTGGAGGAAAAGTATAATATAAACTTAAGAAAAACACAAATATGCTTAAAATGGCAGATTTCCCCTTATGATTTTATTCAGTTGATCACAAATGGAGGAACAACATTTTCTAGCTTTTGGAAGCTAGTGGTTATGTAAACATTATACAGGTATGTTTTCAGTGGTCTGAATGAGTTGAGAGTTGAATATTAAGCATCATGGTTTCTGAGACACTATGAAATAATTAGTTTATATTTATTGCAATAGTAAGCTAATATGAAGCTTAAACATCACAGATTTTTATTACTTATATTCTAAGAGTAGTTGTATCTGTCAGGAGACAGAAACCATACTAGTCATTTAAACAGAGAGAATTTAAAGAATTGTTGACCAGGAATGAAGTTGTTACCTAGGTAACTAGCAGAGTTAAAAAAAAACAAAAACACTGCTATAGAAGGGAAGCAGCAGCTACCTACCATTCCTAGTGCTGAAGGACAAAGGGAAGAGGTTTGAATTATTAGGACTTAGAAATTTAGAAGAAGCGCCTTAGGGAGCCAAAAATCTTATTTCCACAGAGGAAGAACAGACTGGCTGATGGTGCTGCCTGGTGGGGGAGGGGAAATTCAGTTTGATTTGCAAATATTGGAAAAACTGTAAACTGGTTTCAGGTGCTGCTTCAGGAAAGAACTGCTTTTGCTGGGATAAAGAAGTATTGCTGGGATAATACAGGAACAAAAGCAGACAGGAAACCCTTTAAAAAGATGCAAGTCTTCTCTCTCCTCTAACCTCACCTTTTTTCTCCAGTACTGGTATTAGTAAATCATAATGCAGAGCTGACTGGCTAAGCAGAAATGGGGCGTGCGGTGTCCCAGTGCCAGCATCACAAAGCTGGATATAGAAGAGAGAGTATAGAATACAGAGACAGTGCATTAACAGCTGGCACAACAATGATGCCTTCTCAGTCTTTCAAAAGCTCATGGGGAAAATAAGGTTCTATTCTCCTGAGGTAAATGTCATTAATTTTTTTCTAAAAAAATAATTCTGAAAAAGTATCGTGAATCAGTTTCTTAAGAACCATTGGCTCAGTATTTACAGTTCCAAGCTTTTTCATTTCTGATTTTTAGGGGAAAGTATATACTTAATAAGTCAATTTTGCCCTATAAACCCTTTCAACTTTTTTTCTCATCAAAAAAAAGATCTTGAAGTTTGAAATACCACTGTTTTAATTCATTTTGTGCCTAGCTCCATGTTAACTATTAAACTATAACTCAATTAGTATTAGATTTTCATATGAGTTAAAGACTCTTTTAAAAAGTGACTAAAATACAAAAAAAAAAAAACCCACCAAAAAACATTTATTTCTCTTATGTAAATAAAGCCCAAGGAAGTCACTCCAGAGTTTCTAAGATGGCTGTAGCATTTTCAAGGACCCAAATTCATCCATATCTCTACTCTGTCGTGTTAAGTGTTACATGAATATAATCTGCCCCAAGACGGCTGCTAGAGCTCCAGCCATCAGTCATCAGAACGAAGGAAAAGAAGAGGAGTAGATTGGTCCCCTACTTTTCAAGAAGAGTTTTTACAAGTGCCACACAGTACTTCCACTAGCTACAAAGAAGCCTGTAGACTTTTGACTAGGAAATCATGTGCCAGCTAGAAAGTGGGGCTCTATTAACTTGAGGGAGTTTGGGCAGAATAACTATTAATAGGAAACTAGCCATCTCTGCCAGACTCTGGGAGGGATATTACCTCATCAATTGTAAGCCTT
Source organism: Bos mutus (assembly GCF_027580195.1). Taxonomy (NCBI): domain Eukaryota; kingdom Metazoa; phylum Chordata; class Mammalia; order Artiodactyla; family Bovidae; genus Bos; species Bos mutus. Next base: position 71,543,755 of record NC_091623.1, on the reverse strand, counting down.
AGTGTATCAGCTCTGTTTTGAAAGCAAGATTTCATCAGTAAGAAGACTAGAGTGTATATGAGGGTACTGAGCAGGGGAGGCTACTGAATGGGGTCGAAGGAGGACATGGAAGACAAACTTTCTCTATTTTATCATTTTTCTCAGAGGCAGCATAAAACCCAAGTCTACCTTTCTTATTTATTCATTTTTATTCATCTGTCCGTTTAAAGGATTTGGATTCTATACTAGCGGAGAAGGGATCATGTATCACCATATAATTCAAAGAACTAAATTATTTTTTAGAAGGGGTCATGTATCACCATATAATTTAAAGAACTAAATTATTTTTTAGAAGACCACATACTTCTACTTGTGTTCTTTCCCCTCTCTTTTAGAGAAATTCCCCCTAATGCTAAGATAGTTTTTGGATTTTCATGGTTATTATATTCATCCTCGTGAGTTTGTCTCGCCCTTCCCATGAAGTCCAAAGGGCATGGAAAAATGGCATCATATTGATAAAACATGATGCCTTCCAAGACATTCTTTAAATGGCCTATGTGCAAATATGGTCAAAATGAATAATTCAGGCCAATTGGAGTGAATATTTCTTCATGGATGCTTGGGGTGAAATTGGCTGGCTTTGCAAAGTGGTTCTCTTTATAAACTAGCAACGTTGCTTTATAATGTGTCTGGGTGACAGGCCAAATTCTTAAGTGATTTAAGTATATGTAGTTAGTATTTTCTAGCACTTTCACTTTTAGAACTTATAGGATAGAGCAACTGACCATGCTGTGCCTTGTCGCATTGCCTTAGCAGAATCGTTGACAGAAATATCATAAATTTTTCTAGTAAACACCTCAGTCTCCCCAAATTTCACTTGGTCCTAGCTACCTCATTTTCCATACATTGATACCTTTAATCACAATAAGACAGTTTTCAGGAGGACATTGAAGGAGGAATGAGGATGATTAAAAAAGAAAAGATGAAGATTCAATGGAAATGTTATGATTCTTTGTCATTTTTTGCTGCAGAGAAAATGCGTGAATGCCTTCATGCATAAAGATCCATCCCTAATCAAAGTAGCGACAGGGCTGCAGACTGAATGCCAATCTGACCTCTTTGGGCAGCCTTCACTTTCACTCTGCACCCACTATTGCACCCCAATTCCCCTCACCCACCCTCTGTGGCTAGTAGTACAGATTTTTCTTAAGGATACTGATGAGATCAGGAAAGGGTATGTTTTGCACATCATACAGAGAATAACTTCTTCTAGAAAATTATTCACAGCAAAATAAAATGATCCCTGTTGCTTTAAGGAGAAACGCTGTCTTCCTTTAGTAACCCTGATTTCTCACCTGCTTTTTCCATCTCAAAGATTTCTCTTCTTCTGTGCCCTATTCCCCTCCTCTCTCTCACCCCTTCCTTCTTCTAAAGGGGAGCATAAAAGCGGGTGAGAGCTTAGTTACCTTCATAAACCCATGGGGCATATGAATTGTACATTAAAATAGGGATAAAAACTTAAGAAGCTCTGTCGGTGGAATTTTAGACAGAATGAATAATGGAAAGAGTCAAGGACTGAAGCCAAAGAGAGCTGGAATTGATTCCCAGTTCTGTCATTTAGAAACTGACTGTCTTGGGCAAGTTACTTGTCTTTTCTGAGTCATAGTTTATTCATTTGTAAAAATTAAAATAATAATACCTGTCTGATAATCATTTGAGAATTAACTATAATTATGTACATAAAAATTAGTACAATGGCTGATGCATAGTTAGCATTAAATAAATATTAGTTATCTTTAACATAAAAGAGATGGACGAATTATTGGGGCAAGTCATGGGGCTTTCTCAGAATTCTCATCTGCGGGGAGCAGCGTGGTGAAGAGGGAAGATTGTAAGCAAGTTTAGGGAAGTTTCACAAGTTTAGTTTATTTGATTGCAGTAATTTTTCCTATTGGTCTCCTTAAATACTTTTGCTATCTGCAACTTCTTGGTATCAAGGAAAATGGGAAACTAAAACAGGAAGTCCTTGATTAATAATAAATCAGAACCAACAAAGCAGAATGGTTTGGGGGATTATTTTACCCATGTGCTGTTTAAAATCTAATGAAATAATTTTACTGGATTCTTTGTGTTCTCTAGAGCCACTTTCTCTTTTGGATGGTGATGATCAAGTGATAAATTTTGTTTCTCCAAGCCTCATTTTCTGTGTTGGTCATTCTGTTTGGGGCCAGCACATTCTTATGTCACATGTGTTAATATCACTGTCTTAGGATCTGTCAAAATGAAGAATAACTTCCTTTTCTGTGCCAGAGCTGATTTGATAGCCTTAATTGCAAAGATTCACACTTCTCTTGGCACCAAAATGCAGGAACTGAGTGCAGATCTCACAGCTTTTTGTCCCTTGTCAACCGCAGTGCCTGAACAGTGTTCTGATACAACCAGCACAGCCGTCCTTGGTGCGCTTGAACTCAAGTGCCTGCCGTGGGCTGTTGGGTCTAGCTTCAGATCAGGTGCCGCTCCCTCTGTGAATGGGAGCCAATGCTAAAGAACCCCTAATCCAGAGTGAGGTCATCCTTCAGGAAATGAAGAAGGTCCTAAGACTTTTGAAGATAATCTTTCTTGAGCTGGGTTGTAGACCGGGATAAAACTGACTCATGCCTTTCCCCAAGGTAAAAACTCCTTTGGCTTCTGACTGTAATGAGATCTTATCAGCCCTTTCTTCTAGTTTAGGAAAATTGCTGGCCATGTGTTTATTTAAAAAAAAGATAGTTTGACAAGTAGATTGATGTCTATAAGAAGATATATCTGTATAAAACAAGAACATGAATACAACATCTGTTAAAGGAACATCAACTGAAGTCTGAGCATCTTCATCCTAGGGAAGGTGTACAGATAGACCACCAGGAAGAATAGAGCCCAAGGTTGCATTCTTGGCTTGACAATTACAGCCATAATTTATTAATACTCCAGTCCCATAATAAAGAAGAGTGGATACCTGGTAGGTTACAAGAAGCTTAACTCACTCTGAAGGCTTCCTGATAATCTTCCTGTTCAAGCTTTAATTACTTCTGCTGGTTCTTAATCTTAGACTCATGGACACTCAAAAAGTCTGGCCTGTGACTATAGCTCAAGTAAAAGAGAAATCACAACTAAAAATATTTGATAAATTATTTCAATAAAATTCATTTCACTTGTACTAGTAAGAATTTTATATTTTTCTTTTAAAATTATTATTCTGGGAAGAGGTCCATAGGCTTCAAAGAACTGACAAAGGGATCCATGGCACTAAAAAGAATCCCTAAGGTAATGGAACGTCTTTTGTACTTGATCCGCAGTTTCATTAATCTAGTTTTCAGAAGCCTCGGTTCTCTCCTGCATGATCTCACCACCATGCCTCTTGGTTCATACCATATGTGTCGAGATGTGCAATAATTGTCCATCTTCCTTTGCAGTATCGAACGTTTGATACGGTAACAGTGCTGTTCATAACAGAAATGTTTTTCATATTTATTCCAACATTTACTGAACAAATCCTATGTGTAGTTATTATGATAGCCAAAGAGGATGCTCAGTCAAAAAAAGCACTGCTCTTTATCAACTTAAAATATGTGTGTGTGCGCACGTGAATGTGTGTGTGTGAATGTGTGTGTATGCAATAACTTGTTGATTTATATTTCCCCTGCAGATCTTGGAGGCATCTGAGGTTTCATGGGGACTTTCCAGCATTCCAGACTGCTACCCTGCAATGAAGCTCTGAGTCACAGTCTTTGGGTCTAAGGTACTGGCTACGATGTGGAACCCCAAGACAGCCAACCTGACTAACCTTCACTCTAAGCAGAAGCCCAAAATGCGTCTGGCCTGAAATCAGAGCAAGCCTTAGAGAAAGCCTTCTTTGTTAATGGAAAGAGAAGAGGAGAAAAGGGTTTCCACATTGCAACAGTCTTTCCACCATTCCAAAGAGCCCACCTTTCTTATAAACCAAGCTGTTCTATTTGGTGAGTCCCATCCTAGCTTCTTGCCAGAAATAGAGCGTGACAATCGGGGTGAAAAAATAAAGACGAACCCTCGGAAAAACAGACCTGGAACTGTAATTCTCTCAAAGCAGTCCAGTAGGAGGATTATGTCTGGAAGTCAGCCCAGGCCCCCCGTGATCCCATCCCGCAGGCCCGGGTTCCGGGTATGCTATATCTGTGGCCGAGAATTTGGGTCCCAATCCCTTGGCATTCACGAACCCCAGTGCCTGGAGAAGTGGCGTGTTGAAAACAGCAAGTTGCCCAAGCACCTGAGGAGGCCAGAACCTTCCAAACCACCTCCTTTCAGCGGAAGTGGGTCCTACAGTCTTCAGGCAGCGAATGAGGCCGCCTTCCAGAGTTCCCAGGCTCAGCTGCTGCCCTGTGAGACCTGCGGCCGCACATTCTTGCCAGACCGGCTTCTTGTTCATCAGAGAAGCTGCAAGCAGAAGGTTGAGGGGCCCAGGGCACCAAGCCTGGACAGATCTGATGATCTTGCCGGTCTCAAGAAAGTTTCCAGTGGCATCACAACGCGACCAAGGACTGTCATCTGCTACATCTGTGGGAGGGAATTTGGTACCCTGTCCCTTCCTATCCATGAGCCCAAATGCCTGGAAAAGTGGAAAGTAGAGAATGACCGACTCCCCAGGGAGTTCCGCCAGCCACTCCCACAGAAGCCTCAGCCCGTTCTCACTGGACAGCCCAAACACGCAGGGCCACGTCAAGGCCAGCTCGTGTCCTGCCCAAACTGTAGTCAGACCTTTGCCCCCGACCGCCTTCCAGTACACCAGAGAAGTTGTAAAGCTCAACCTAGTGGGCCAAAAGTTCAGGATTTGACATTAGGGAGTAGAGGTGGCCTGAAAGAGTCCACTAATCCCAAGCCTCAGAGGAACATGGCAGCACCCCCTGTGACTGATAAGGTAATTTGTGCCACATGATATGCATTGGGTAGCCTGGGGATGCATTCTACCTCCAGGGGAATGAGAGAAAAATGCCCCCAGAATCAGCTGCCTCATCCCCTAGGATGGTGTTCTTTCAATGCCCATTTCTGCCTCAGTGAAACCTAAGTTGACCCCCTCTTGGACTCTGGGGCTATATCTCCATTGGCACAGCAGATATAAAAACATCCTTGCCCAGTGGGTCCCTGGTCCTCTTTCATTCTGCTGCCTAAAAGAGAGATGGACTTCTTTCTTCTCTGAATCCCTCATACCAATAATCCTTGGGAGAGATTGTTATTTGAAAATGAGTCAGTAATGCTGTGTCTACATTACAGAGATATAATTCCCATTCCAACAGCCAATATTTATTACTGGTTTATTTTAGTAATCTACCTTAGGAATTCACTTTTGGCAACACTGGGTTATGCTGAGTTTATCGTACTAAAATAGAATCTGTGTCAAAAACCCCAAATGACTTTAGCAGTAATTAAACACTGGAGCACTTGTAGAACTAAACACGCTCTAAAGTGCAGCATGGTTTCTTTTAATGCTTACATGGCTATAGTATATGGGGAATTAACTCCCACACAGACCAAGAGTCACCTAGGTGTGTTCATGGATCTGGGAAATACTCAGTTCCTGCTGCTGCTCTGTACCCCATGTTTGGGTCAGACACCAGGCTGTGACCCCTGATTTGGGCAGTTGTAAATAAGCATGACCCTAGGGGTCCCCAGCCTATATAGTGAAGTGTCACTGGGTCTTGACCTGAAATTTCATCATCAACCAGGATTGGGGAAGGTTGCTTATGAGGGTGGCTACCTGCAAGATAAAGTGTGGTCCATGTGCTTCATTCTGCTGTGAAGCCAGGATAGTGGTTGTCCTGCCACGTGTCACACTTTACAGAACATCAAATCATGAGAGATAGGAGGAGGTCAAGGTCTTTTCTCTATGACTTGCTGCTTGAAACACCCCACCTGTAGAGGTTCTTTAAGTGAACTATTTTCAGGAAACTAAGGTAACCCAACGGAGAAGGCAATGGCACCCCACTCCAGCACTCTTGCCTGGAAAATCCCATGGATGGAGGAGCCTGGAAGGCTGCAGTCCATGGGGTCGTGAAGAGTCGGACACGACTGAGCAACTTCACTTTCACTTTTCACTTTCGTGCATTGAGAAGGAAATGGCAACTCACTCCAGTGTTCTTGCCTGGAGAATCCCAGGGACGGGAGAGGGGGGGGGGTGGGCCTCATGGGCTGCCATCTCTGGGGTCACACAGAGTCGGACACGAATGAAGCGACTTAGCAGCAGCAGAAGCAAGGTAACCCAAGCTAATGTAAACAGTTAAACCAGACTGACTGGGGGGTGGGAAGACATCTTTTATTTTTAATCCAGTTGTTCTTCATTACTTTTTTATTTTTTTATTGCATTACTTGGGCAAAAGTCAGGTACTTTTTCCAAACTTCCATGTTTAAAATGAAATGATCTTTCACTTGCTGGCTTAGAGATTCCAAAACAATGATCCTAAAGCCGAAGAGTCAGACTAATGGGCATATTTTCCGATGAACTTGAAGAAAGAACAGCTAGTTTCTTTGCCGAATGAAAACCCAAACTCGTAAGTGTGGCATGGGCTTCAGGCTGGTCTCATAAACATGAACTGTTTTTCTCATCTTTTGGCTGTTGCTTTTCTTCCAAAACGTGTGGGGTCTGGATTCAGCGAGCAAAAGAATCCATGTCTTAGAGCCACAAATCAAGAACTCCCGTTAGTGTTCTGACATTCAGCACTGTTTCCTGATTGTATGCATTTTCTTTAAATGTTCTCAGTACAGAACTTGAGATAGGGGAGAGTGTGGTCAGAATGCTCATGCTTGTTGTTGTAACCCAGACTTTGTGCTTCCAAGAGTGGAGCCAGCAGGCTGAGCATAGCATGTTCTCAGTCACAACTGCTAAAAGAGGCTGGCCGGGGCCTCCGGCTTCACAGGAGGACACCTCCTGACTCACTGAGTCATCTGGAGAGGAGACTGTCAGGACAGGAGGCCAGTGATGGCTGTCAGTGACTTTCACGTTTAGATCAGAGGGAGTCCGTCAAAACAAAGGCATCAAGAGGACACGACAGCTATGTCAGAGCACAGCCAACTCTGCTCCTGACCTGAAAAGGCACGTGTCAGTGAGGAACTGGCACCCACCACCGTCAGATGTGCCTTGGCCTGTTTGGGGACCACACAGGCTTTAGTGGAGGGCATGGTAAGGTCATCCAACCTAGGGTCCCTTCAGCTGCCAGATCTGGAGCAAGCTAGGGTTCATTAAAATGGAGAAAACTCCTAGGCTTCCAAGAGGAATAAGACCTCTTGAACCAACAGACTTTATTCCTTCCCTTGAAAAGACATTTGCCACTGCGTTGCGCTTTCGGCAGAAAGCCTCTCCTGGGGAACGTAGTTTTCTGTTGCAGTTGTTATTAGACTCTGTCTATTGCTGTTTTTCTTTTCTTTGTATTATGTAAGATTTAGATAGTGCAGTGAATCGTTCATTTCCATAAAGAAAACGCCCTGTGCATTATTGGATTTCAGAATTTTGTCTGCCTGTGGCGGCCGACTTTTGGCTGACTGTGAGACACACGCACGGTTTTTTCAGTTCAGATGTTTGCTTCCTTTTCCCTTATGCCAGTTAGAACAATTTCCCCCTAGAATCCTTGATCTGAACTCATGTTAGAATCAGCGACCTTGCCCAGTGTTTTCAGGGGGCTCAATCTCGAAGCGAACTCAGGTGAGAAAAACATTTTCAGAATTATGACCACAGAACTTGGAAACAGTTCACTGCAGTTGGGCAACAATGACTGTGTCGCTGGCAGAGTGAGTTACCCTCCGCTCAGAGTGTTCCTCCTGCATAGACTTGGCTCCGTTCTCTGATGACAAATGCTCCTGTTACCCTTCAGTCAAATCTAAACAAAGAAACAATGCTGAGATCCCTAAGACAATCCCCCCAACCCAAGTCATCAATGGGCATTCTGCACCAGCTCTGCTTTGCCGCTCACCACAGGATGGGTTTGAACTTGTCCCATTGCTTGTCATCCAAAATCTAAGACTGAATTCACTCTCTCTGATTTCACAGTGACATTGTGAAAGACCCCAAGCAGTATGAAAGAAGAATGACATCCACAAAGCAGATTTTTATTTAAAAGGGTTTGTTCTACTGTTATGTGATTTCAGAGCAGCACCGCACTCCCCCTTTTCCCTCTAGAAGAAGGAAAGCCTGAGCAAGCAATATCCAGTTTAGCAAGATTTTAAAAGTCATGTTACTTGCAGATGAAATTTGATGCATAATGTGGGAAACTAGAGATTATCAGTTTAAAGTTTAATTTGGAGCTTAATGTGATCCTTTGATTTCTATTTTAGCAAGCAGTGTCCTAAGTGATGCTGGAAGTGCAAGAATGGAGGTCACTATTGACCCTTATTTTAATATGAGTGAACACATTTTAATATTTGCCTTTAATATTTGGGAAAAAGTTTGCCCTTTTCCATAAGCTGATAGTATTTCAGTCTTTGACTTAAGGCCTTTCTGGCTAACTGAAACACAGATTGACAGTTAATTAAGTATAACTACAACCCAGAATGAACGCTTTGTTTAACTATCTTTTATTAATTACATAATGCTTGGGGTTATTTTCTTAGTATTTTGATGATAACATGTGAAACACTATTTCTAAAAATCTGATACTATGTTATAAAATAGGCATTATTTTTCTTCAGGGAGATCTGTCTTTTTCTTTTTTTAACAAAGGTTTGTCTCTCTGAATGTAGTTTTAAGCTATACTTCACTTTCACTTTTCACTTTCATGCATTGGAGAAGGAAATGGCAACCCACTCCAGTATTCTTGCCTAGAGAATCCCAGGGATGGGGGAGCCTGGTGGGCTGCCATCTATGGAGTCGCACAGTCGGACACAACTGAAGTGACTTAGCAACAGCAGCAGCAGCAGCATCCTAGAGTTCTGAGCTACAATCCCATAAGGCACATCTCTAGCATCTGGTGCTGCCATCTGGTGTTTTCTTTTAGAGTAATGCCTTCTACACTCAAAAATATTATTTACTGCCTTTCTCTTTGTGTTACCTCCAAATATATTTGAGAATGTGCCCTTATAATACAAATTCTATTTATTTAGGACTACCATTATGTATTTGGTTTAATATCATCAGTGCTGTTCCATTGCTAAGTATCTCATTCTCCAAAAGCAAACCTCCTAGTTAGAAGGTCACAATCAGAGACTCAGAAAGACTCAGAAGGGCAGAGTGAATGGGCTCACGTCGTGAAACACTGTTAAGGTGTGTGTGTGGTAAAAAGTGCTTGTGCTCTGTGCTTAGTCGCTCAGTAGTGTCCAATTCTTGGTGACCCCGTGGACGGTAGCCCACCAGGTTCCTCTGTCCATGGAATTTTCCAGGCAAGAACACAGGAGTGGGTGCCAACTTCCCAACCCAGGTAAAAAGTGTTTGGAGCTTATTAGGAGGCATGCAATACAGGGAGATAACCTGTACTGAATGCATCTATGGCCAGTGCTTTATGTCCATGTCCTCATTTTAATCTTCATAATATTACTATAAGACAGATACTATCTCCCTACTTTCCAAGTGGAAAAACTGAGGTTAAGCACCTAACCCAGAGTCACACAGTGGGTTCAGTTGTGGGTGTCAGAGCCAGATGTGTCTAACTCCAGAGACCCACACCTTTTTATGTTGCTAAAGAGAGAAGCATATGTGTTATACAAAAAGGGTAGGGCTATGCTGCCAGGCTTATGAGTGTTAGTTAAGCAGGGTTAAGAGGACCAAAGTTTGTTCATTCAACAGATCATTCTAGTTAGGCATTCTTGAGCTTCCATAGTGGCTCAGACGGTAAAGCATCTGCCTGCAATGTGAGAGATCTGGGTTTGATCCCTGGGTCGGGAAGATCCCCTGGAGAAAGAAATGGCAACCCACTCCAGTACTCTTGCCTGGAAAATCCTGGACAGTGGAGCCTGGTGGGCTACAGTCCATTGGGTCGCAAAGAATTGGACATGACTAAACGACTTCACTTACTTTGCACTAAGTACTAAATGTAGAATCATTAAAAAGACACAGTTCTTGATCTTGTGGTTTTTAGCCATATGGAAGAAATGACATGAAGTAAATAAAAATAAATATAAAATTTCAAGTTGTAATGTGACAGTGTCTAATGGTGGGAGGTGGACATTCAGGTTCTTGGTTAGAGAAAACCTCTGGGAGGAAGTGACATTTCAGCTGAGACATGGAAGGTGTGAAAACATTAGCCAAGAGGATGTTGGGGGAAGAGAAGGGCAGAAGGAGGAGACATTCTGTGCGAAGGCCTTGAGGTAAGAAAGATCTTAAAATGGAACTAAAAAGTCCACAAGTAGTTAGAATCGAATGAAGGAAGGGGCAGGTACACATGATAAAGCTGTGGAAACAGCACAGTTGCCCAGTGGACATAGGGACACCCGTTATTTGGCTGTTGCAGGAATCCAGGTGAAAGTGGATGAAAGCCTAGCCTAGTTTGGTATCAGAGATAGAAAAAAAGGGACAGTGGGCAGAACCTGGTAATAGTTGGGATGTGGAAGGGTGTGGAAGAGTAAGGAAGAGGGTTGAGGATGACTCCCAGATTTCTAAACTGAGCAACTGTACCAGTTCTATCACTTTCTAAGATGGGAAAAACTTAAGAAGGCTGTTGTGGATGAAGACCAATTGTTCCATTCTGGACATAACTGAGTTCACAACACTTGTGAGAGACATTTTAAATAGATCTGAAAGAATGGTGAAATTTCTACAGTGGGTGGGATTGGGTAAGCACAGAACATATGTGTAACCAGTGAGCAGTAGAAGGACAGTTTTATTTGTGATGACTGTATATGTCTTAAGTTATTAAACACAACAGACATTGACAGAGGAAGATTTGAGCCAAGATAATATCTTAAGACAGTGCAAGCAGATGGAGATCTATTTATACTATATCATTCATTGAAAATCATTCTTGGTTATGGTCATTTGTAACTATAAGACTTTATTCTTTTCTTCCCAAATAGAAAATAAAATTTCTATAAGACTGGCAAAAAAATGCTTGTGAGACATCTAATTAGATAAGTCAGGCTAAATATATAAGTTTGAATCTCAAAAGAGGAATTGGGCTGGGAAATATATTTGTGCATGGTTAATATATATTTAAAGTCATCAGAATGAGTGTAGGACTCGAAAAATCAACCCAGGACTGACCATGAAGCATCACAGTATTTAGGGGTTAGAGAAGAAGAAGCTGGAGAATGACTGACTGGAAATGCTGGATAAATGACTTGAGAGTATGGTGCCCTGAGCACTGTGACAGGAGAAAATGTGGAGAATAAGGGTGTGGGGAACAGTACGCAATTCAGAGGTAGGATGAAGGATGGAACGAGGTGAATGCCAGAAAATCTATTTGATTTGGCCATGTGGATTTAGTTTGACAAACTTGGAGAGAACACATTCAGAGTCATGATGGGGGCTGCAGAGTGTATGGGTGATATTGGACATGTTTTGAGAAATTTGGCTTAGAGATCGGGAGAGAGATAATAGGTAGGCTAGAAATAGAGATTTTCGGTTAAGAGAGGCTCCCTTAAAAGATGGGAGCTTGTAGACTATATTTGATTATTTTGGATGAGGAGCCAGTAGAGAGAGGAAGGTTAAAAAAAGCAGGAGAAGTGATAAGAGCAAATGTAAAACCTGAAGGAGCAACGGGAACCAGGACTGGGGTTCCATGCTGTGAAGTGGAGGGGTTTAGTACCAGGGGATGTTTCTCTATTTCAGGAGGAGGTTGAATGCAAATGAATGCAAAGCTACAGTCTGTTAGCTTATATTTTCTCAGTGAAATACCCAGTAGGCTTATGAGGACTATCAGATGAGGAGGAGAGATGTATAAAGAGAGAGAGAAAAGTGAATCTTAAGGGTCATCTTAGTCCTTTGTCTGTTCATGCCTTCGGTTAAACTAAGTTTCTGAAATCAAGACTAAGGCTCCTAGAACCATTTGCCTCCGGTTCCTAAACACAAGAATGACTTGGAACTCTTTGGAAGTGGTAGGAAAAAGTTCAGTGTGATCCTTCTGGTGGTTCCTACTCATATATTCATCTTCAGTGACCCTAGTTCACCTACTCAGACTCATCAGTGCTGATGTCATGAAAACTAGGCTCAACCTCACAAACCACCCCTTGATGATGCTGCCAGCTGGGCCACTAATAACCAGCTCCACATGTCATTTCCTCATCTTTTCTTGGTGCCAACCATGCCTGCGTATCAGGGCAGCATTCTAGGATCCCACGGCTCTCAGGTGAACTAAGCACAACTTTAAGGTAACAAGACCATTCTCTTCTGCACTAATGGCTCTTGAAGCCAAACCAAAGGACTCTTACGTGTGTATATAGTGTGTGTGAAATATGTGTTGAGGGTGAGAGTTACACATTTTAGAGCAACAGCATCATCAATGAAAGTTGATATATAGCTTCCTGACATAGAAATTGGAAAACAATACTCACCTATACAAATTATACTCTTAACATATTCATTTTTTAAATTTAATTTTATTTTTTATTATATTTATTTTTAATTGAAGGATAATTGCTTTACAGAATTGTTTTGGTTTCTGCCAAACATATTCATTTCTAAAAGTAAGCCTCAAATTATAATTATATATCATATATCCATAGAGAGACCATAATAGCTACCTCTCTCAGAGCCCAAAGATGAACGCAACAATAGATGGTCCTGCCTTGGTGCTCCAGTAGGCACCTTTCTGCTCCAGTATGTATCTTTCTGCTTCTCTGAAAATAAAAATACCAATTGTAACCTCTGTGAAAGGAGAGGATACATATTACAAGTTCAAATATTATTTAAAGCCTAAAATGAACAGAACTACCATATGCTGTACTCTCAAGGAATTTATCTAGCTTAAACAATTTCATGTGCCTTCCTAAGCCTCCTCTCCATGTTACCCTCATCTCCCTTCTTCCAGTCCCAAACACACACATCCACATTTTCTAGTGATAGATGCTTAGGAAACCTTTACGTAATGACTGAACAGATATACATAGTTCTTAGAAATCCACATTCCAAGGTCAACAATTAAAATCTCTCCCCAAATTCTTAGAACTCCACCAAAAACAGTGTGACACAACCTTGAAAAAGTCCCATTGAAATGGAGGCAATTGTCCTATGAACAGGCCCTCAATGCTAGATGTGAGGACAAATGCAACTTTATGAAGAGCGAGATCATTGACAGAATTTGACATAAGGCTAATTCTTTTACTTTCCCTTTTTATTCTGTAACTCATCTCCTTCTTACAATCCATTGCCTTTTTCACATCTTTACCTCTCTGAGGGTCTTATAGGCAGAGAAGCTTTATTGTTTAGTCACTAAGTCATGTCTGACTCTTTTGTGACTTCATGGACTATAGCCTGCCATGCTCTTCTGTCCATGGGATTTCCCAGGCAAGAGTTACTGGAGTGGGTTGCCATCTCCTTCTCCAGAGCATCTTCCCAACATAGGTATCAAACCTGTGTCTCTTGCATTGGCAGGCAGATTCTTTACCACTAAGCTACCAGGGAAGCCCTATAGGGAAAAAGAGGTCCTGCAAATTAAAGAAGGGTCTCAACAAATTTCCAATAATCCTACTCCAAGCATCAACTCTGATGCCATGATCCTGTCATTAAAAGTCCCTAAGCAGCTTTCACATCTACCTTTGTTTAAGCAGAGAAGGTAAAAACAGAGAGATCACTTGTCCCAAACTAAAGCTTCAGGAAATTAGAGGTTGAGGGAAGAGAGAGGAAAGGGAAAAATGGGAACCAAAAACTCTGATAAGAAAGGAGAAGATGACAAACAAATAACAAAATTGTTTCTTAAGGATAGAATCCTTTCTGTCTTATATCCAAGATGAAATTTTTCTTCTTTTCATTGGAAAACTTCTTTCCTGGGCCTTTCCCAGAGCTGGGGGCCCTCTAGTATACAAGCTGTATCAAAGCAGGCCCTGCTCCCATGTTCCAGGTCACATAGTGCCCCTGCTGTCCTTTTTTTTTTCTCTCTAGAAGCTGGAAAAACTGAGTGCCTGCCACAATTATTAGGTTTTTCCTGTCTTCCCCCATTGCTTCATTTTACCCGTGACCCGGAAGCTATCTGAATATGAAGGTCAGGCCTGGAGCCAAACTGAAGAGCACAGGAACACACACCAGGGCCACACCCATTTTATTCAGGGAAAGTTGTTCTTACCAGAATTTGCCAAGAGGTTGAATCCATACCAAAAACACCTCACTTTCCAACCAATAGCTTTCCAAGGGATCAGAAAAAAAAAAAAACTTTCATCTCCAAATGTGAAAAGAAAAAAGAAAAGGAAAAACCTTAGCTAAGAAACTGTATTCCTTTCATAAACAGACACTTTCATTTGGATTTCATTCTTTGACTTCTGTTTTTCAGCCTTTGTTATCTCAGGACTAGCAAGTAAATAACTAAAATGCCAAGCATATATTCAAAATACCAATAGTTTGTTTTTAAAAATCAGGTACATGAAAATCCTCTAATGTTAACAGCATTTCCAAGTGAATGGCCAAGTCTTTCTTATTGTTAAAAGGAGCAAAACAAATCCCCAGATCACATGTAGCAGAGTCTTTAATAGTTGGCCAATAGACAGGCTGGATTGGAAAATTCCTTTACGTGGCATCCAGTGATTTCCAAAAACAATTTAATTTCAAACAACGATCCTTCCAGATGTGACATTTGGGTAGAATTGTTTGAAAACACTAGAAGTAAACGTGAAATACCAGTGGTTTTGAGACAATCAAACTGCAATTGTTGAGGTTTGAGACTGAACTACACAGTTACTCCTATATAGTAAAATGCTATTGATACTTTTTCTGCATATGTAGGACATGCCTGGGGGGAATGGAAACTTGATTATACACTTTCAAGCTCAGTCAGTTTGCTTGAAATTGTTTTAAATGGCCACAGGCAAAGTTCTGACTTTGGGAACGGCTTTGGGTCACCTGGATCTCCTTTCCCTTTCATCACTTTCAGCATCCCCTTCTCCCCGTCACAACCCCCGTCCCTTGATATTGTTGGAAGGGGGTTGGGGAAATATGATAAAATCCTTCATAGAAAACTCTCATAGGACTATTTGCATTTTGAAAGAGGATCTGGGACAAAGCAGTTTAATCCAAAGGAATGAATTTTTGAGGTAGTCCAGAGAACAGAAGTAGGAATTTTGTGGATTTCTCTCAAATCCCATACAATGGCTGACTCTGTGAACCCATAATGCAGAGCATGATAGTCAGCTGACCACAGATGACCTTCCCCTTCATGTTTCTAGAAGCTGCTGAAATCAAACAGATCTGGAATCAGATGACAAATGCACAGTGAAATCACATCTCTCTGAACAAATGATTTCTCCCTACCTCAGTTCCTCACAGCAAGAGATTCAGTTCAGTCACTCGGTCATGTCCGACTCTTTGTGACCCCATAAACCGCAGCACGCCAGGCCTCCCTGTTCATCACCAACTCCCAGACTCCACCCAAACCCATGTCCATTGAGTCAGTGATGCCATCCAACCATCTCATCCTCTGTCGTCCCCTTCTCCTCCTGCCTTCAATCTTTCCCAGCATCAGGGTTTTTTCCAACGAGTCAGCTCTTTGAATCAGGTGGCCAAAGTATTGGAATTTCAGCTTCAACATCAGTCCTTCCAATGAACACTCAGGACTCATCTCCTTTAGGATGGACTGGTTGGATCTCCTTGCAGTCCAAGGGACTCTCAAGAGTCTTTTTCAACACCACAGTTCAACACATCAATTCTTCTGTGCTCAGCTTTCTTTATAGTCCACCTCTCACATCCATACATGACTACTGGAAAAACCATAGCCTTGACTAGATGTACCTTTGTTGGCAAAGTAATGTCTCTGCTTTTTAATATGCTGTCTAGGTTGGTCATAACTTTCCTTCCAAGGAGTAAGCGTCTTTTATTTTCATGGCTGCAGTCACCATCTGCAGTGATTTTGGAGCCCAGAAAAATAAAGTCAGCCACTGTTTCCACTGTTTCCCCATCTGTTTCCCATGAAGTGATGGGACCAGATCCCATGATCTTAGTTTTCTGAACGTTGAGCTTTAAGCCAACTTTTTCACTCTCCTCTTTCACTTTCATCAAGAGGCTCTTTAGTTCCTCTTCACTTTCTGCCATAAGGGTGGTGTCATCTGCATATCTGAGGTTATTGATATTTTTCCCAGCAATCTTGATTCCAGCTTGTGCTTCTTCCAGCCCAGCGTTTCTCATGATGTACTCTGCATAGAAGTTAAATAAGCAGGGTGACAGTATACAGCCTTGGTGTACTCCTTTTCCCATTTGGAACCAGTCTGTTGTTCCATGTTCAGTTCTAACTGTTGCTTCCTGACCTGCATATAGATTTCTCAAGAGGCAGATCAGGTAGTCTGGTATTCCCATCTCTTTAAGAATTGTCCAGTTTATTGTGATCCACACAGTCAGAGTTAAACATGAGAATACCTGCAAAGAACCCGGGATCATGTCTGACAAACAACCACATGTCAGTACGTCCCTATTTGCTTCGCAGTGGCAGTGCAGGCAGCCTGAAGACCTAATGTCTGGGTGAAAAGCAACTCTACCATTTACTAACAGCTCAGTACCTCAGTCTCCTGGTTTGTAAAATGGGAATACTGCATTTTATCCAGAGGATTATTGTGAGAAGTATTAAGATAAAGCATCTTAAGTGCTTACTGCAGGGACTGGCACTTAGAAAGTGCCTCGTAATTGTTAGCTGCCTCTTGGTCGGACATTTTTGATATTGGAATATACACAAGGATTTCTTTCTATTTTATATTGGAGTATGGTTGCTTTCCCAGTGGCACTAGTGGTAAAGAATCCACCTGCCAATGCAGGAGACACGAGAGTTGCGGATTCTATCCCTGGGATGGGGCAATCCCCGGGAGGAGGGCATGGCAACACAGTCTAGTATTCTTGACTGGAGAATCCCGTGGACAGAGGAGCTTGACTGGCTACCGTGCATGGGGCCGCAGAGAGTCAGACACTACTGAGCGACTGAGCCCTCAACAAGCATAGTTGCTTTACAATATTGTGTTAATTTCTGCTATACAGCAAAGTGAATCAGCTATATGTATACATACATCCCCTCTTCCTTGGTTTTCCTTCCCCTTTAGTTCACCACAGAACATTGAGCAGAGGTCCTCGTGCTGTACAATCCGTCCTCAGTTATCTATTTTATACATAGTATGCATATATGCCAGTCTCAGTCTCCCAATCCATCCCAACCCCTCATCCATACTTCTGTTCTCCATGTCTTACACAAGAATTTCTAAGAGGTTTTGCTCTTTTTTCCTCAAGTATAGGGAAGAAAAACTTTCCCTCTTATTTCCCCATCTGACCTTACTGCATGCTATGATATGTCTTCTGCACTCACCACAAACATTTCAATTATTTGGCCTAATAGAAGGGATAAGGAGTGTGGAAAATCTAAAACAGAAGCTATGGCCCAAATTCTTTATGTTCATTTTGTCAAGCAGAAAGAGGAACACTGTGAAAAATCCTCCAGCAAGTAAATGACTTGAGGGTTGTGCACAGTTACTGGGTGCTCTTGTGCTCTTGGACTCTCCTCCCTTCACAGAGGGGCTTCTTTTGCCTATGGATAGGTTTCTAGCCTCCTGTCAAGCTCTGTTCAAATTGCCTAAGTGCTTATAATCAAAGAGAGCAGGGACATTTCAGTGTGACAATCACTAATATATTGCTGCCTACTTGTTTTCTAAAGTGCCTGCCCTACTTCTTAAATTCCAGAGCCAGAGGTTCATTCCTTTGACTCAAAGCACTGATTCCATAGGAAATCCCAGCTAAAATGCAAAGATCCCCTAGATACGGAGCAAACCATGTCTAGCCACTGGCACATTCATGCAAATTAACTAAGTTTAGCTCATTTCTTAGAAATTAAATATAAGGCAAATACCTTTTGTTGAGGAGATAAGTGGGGCACCCTGAGTATTCACTGAAAGGACTGATGCTGAAGCTGAAGTTCCAATACTTTGGCCACCTGATGCAAAGAGCCGACTTATTGGAAAAGACTCTGATGCTGGGGAAGATTGAGGGCAGGAGGAGAAGGGGGCGACAGAGGCTGAGATGGTTGGATGGCGTCACCAACTCAATGGACATGAGTTTGAGCAAACTCCGGAAATGGTAAAGGACAGGGAAGCCTGGTGTGCTGCAGTCCATGGGTTTGCAAAGAGTTGGACACGACTGAGTGACTGAACACAACAAAGTTGAAGAGAGAGTGGGAAAAATAGGCTGCTCAGTCACAAGCTCATATACTTTCAGAGTTTGGCAGCTGCATGTAGGGCCATAGGGAGTGGTGGAGAGTACAGTATCCGTAAGAGTAAGTCCCACCTAAGGATATTCACATTTGAAACTTCTAAGAGCATCATGCCAGTCAAATAAAACATGAATGTCCATTGGCTGAAATTGTGCTGAGTCCATCAGTTTGCAGTCTGAAATCCAGAATATGAAGCAGAGAGGAGGTAGTTCTATGGTGTAGCCTGGGTAAGATGCTGTAAAGAGGATAGCCTGGTCACGAAGGACCCATGATATGACCCACAGAGTTGTGTAGTAGTCGAACACAGGGACCAGGCGCACAGGCTTCATGCCAGGGCTGAGGGTAACTCATGCCAGCTGCCAAACACCATCTGGATCACCTGTGGGAGACTCCAGAACAGTGAGGCCTTTCTTGTGGGTCAGATATCTGGGAGCCAAAGCTTCTAAAATTTTTAAGGACCACAAAAAAGTCCAGGATCCTAGAACAGTTTCCCATCTGGAAAACAATCACCAGAACTAATCAGTGTGAGTTCAAACACATCAATGGGCAGAGAGGTCAAGAAGGCTTACTCCACATGGCAAGTCCCTTTCTTCCCTTGTTTCTTGACTAATTTCAAGGGGAATGGGCTCTGTACACCCCACTTAGGGGTCTGTCAACCTGACTTACTGCCTCAGGCAAAGAGCTTAGGAAAAAAATTAAAAATATTTCCCAAATAAAGGTGGTGAATTTAAGTACAATCATCCCCACCGTTAGGGCTAGTTCTGCTTCTGTCCCTAGCACGGTGCCTGGCACATGGCCTGTAATCGGAGTGTTCTTCCTGAACAGCAGCATCTGGGCTACACTTGAACCACCTCCTGAGTGGTGGAACCACTCCTGAGGAGGTGGAACCACCTCCTGAGTGGCCCTTTCCTCCCAGTGCATTTCCAGTTAGTCAGTCTCATCTGCTGACTGAGTCTCATCCGTGTTTTCAGCAGAGGTCTCTGGTTTCTTTCTGCTCACAGTGCAACTTCAATATCGATATTTAGAACAATTGCTTTATTGGCTTTCATGAAATTGAAATGTCTGTGATTCAACCCAGATGTGTGCAGAAATGACCATACTATGCTCATGACCACCAACAGACAGGGCCGATTCTAGGCCATGTCCTGACACAGGAGGGCAAGGATTGTCCTGTATGCTTTCCCATGGTCACCATTTTAAAATATTATATCTCGTGATTTGCATCATTACAGATTAATGATCACAACTAAGATGGTTTGAAAGTGTCTTCAGGTGGGGCACTTTTTCCTATTTGACTCAAAGTGGTGGTTCGGGGCACAAGGACTGTTTCCTTTTCAGGACGTTCCCACACTTCTGGTTTCCCTGATCTCTTTTTGACTCAGGTTAATCAGTGTCCACAAATGAACACGGCATGAGGCTGTGTTGTTACAGGGATGTTATCATACAACCTAAAAGGGGAAAAAAGGGCCATTCAAGTTGCAGTAGTGTTTGTTTCTAAGTAATGTATGAAACATGTTACCTGGGGGAAAGAGCCAGGCCTTTTATTTACATACATATTTGGTAATAAAGACATCTTTTACATTTCGATATGGCTGCTTTGGCCTAGCCCCACTAAAATAGCCTCTCCAAAACCAGCAAGCCAGATACTTCAGTGACAGCAAATAAATCCAGCTAACTGCAGCCTTCCCATGTGCAAACGTGGGAGGCTTACTTTGTTCCCTGGTAACAGGTAGATAATTATACCTGTGACCTTTTAGAGGCACAGGGTGGGGAAGCATTTGGGAGGCTGAATGTTAGACAATGATTTCTCAGTCCAGCCACAGTCGGCAACATAGGCCCCAAGGAATGGTTCAGTCCATGCATCCCCCAAACCAACTTTTTAGCTGTCACTTTTCAACACAAGATGCTTCATACCTTACAAGTCTCATCCAGTTATTTGTGAATTCATTTTTTGGTGACTGCAAGCAAGCCAGGGAAACAAGTCTGAATAAAATAAAACTATCAGGAAGAGCTATCTTATGTTATGGTGGAAACAGACTTGTGCTAAATCCTGTGTTCAGATTATTTTTCCAGGCCTTTGTAGCTGAATTCTAGGATTTCAGTTAAGTTGCATCAGGCAAGCATTTAGCTAATACATTCAATGATAAACAATTGACAAAATAAGATAGCATTATTGGGATAATGTAATTTAAGATAGTCAATACTTTCATTTTGTATTGTATATTGATTTTATTCTATGCAAAGCTGAATTCATTCCTAATGTTAATTTTAATGCCAATTACTAATTGGTTCTATTACTAAACTGTATTATATACAACACCTTAAATATCATCATCATCAGTCGTTTCAGAAAGTAATTTGGACTCCACTTGATTTTTCCTTTTAGAACTGATTTTATTACCTAATCTCGGCCTAAGTTTTGACTCTGAAGTTGATATTTTTTATTGCTTTATTATTCTTATAAAAATGACACAAGTTCATTATAAAAATTCAAGCTGTTATAAAAGTATAAAATTAGCATAAAAATTGTCAACCACAATTTAGGTTGACCTTAGTGAATATTGTTCCAAACATCTATGTAAATAACATATTGACATGCATATTTTCATTGAAATGAGGTCATCTTATCAAAGTTATTATTGATGAAGATAATATATTTAATTTTACTTGAATTCGACAATAGGAGCCAAATGAAACTTCATTTGGCTGAAGTTCATTGCTGAAATTCAGAAAAATATTTCTTCACTAAAAGAGTGTTAGTTTTTAAAGGACCCACCAACGTTAAAAAACAAAGATAAATTATTAAAGAATTTAAGTTTTCACTCCATATTTTAATGTTACACTGATTTAATTGACTGTTTGCCATGAAAGTTGGAGAATTTAGTATCATTAGCATCCTTTCACCCTTCCCTCCGTCATCAATTTTTGTAAGGTATTTTTGTCAAGACATGTTGCTTTTCTATTCTCTTTTCTAACCATAGTTTCTGTAGTCATTTTACCTTAGTTCTGTGTTTAAATGGATTCATTGCCAGTCTTATAAATTCATATTTCTCAATATGGTTTCACAGTTTCAATATTTCTAAGTTTATTTTTGCTGTTTTGGTTTCATCTCTTGATTGCTTATATTTTATGAATTGATGTTTTTCAAAAGTGTCTGTGTAGTTTATTGACCAAACAGGGACATTTCAGAGAGTAAAAGAGGACACTATTAATATTAGTCAAGACAACAGATACAGTAGGGACTGTTTTATACAAAGCAGAACTTAAGATCTTCCTAAAGCCAGAGGTGGTATATTTCACAAGTTCTTGAAGGCTTCCACTCAGTACTTTTTGAGGCATTTCAGATCAGATCAAATCAGTCACTCAGTCATGTCCAACTTTTTGCGACCCCATGAATTGCAGCACACCAGGCCTCCCTGTCCATCACCAACTCCCAGAGTTCAGACTCACGTCCATCGAGTCAGTGATGCCATCCAGCCATCTCATCCTCTGTCGTCCCCTTCTCCTCCTGCCCCCAATCCCTCCCAGCATCAGAGTCTTTTCCAATGAGTCAACTCTTCGCATCAGGTGGCCAAAGTACTGGAGTTTCAGCCTTAGCATCATTCCTTCCAAAGAAATCCCAGGGCTGATCTCCTTCAGAATGGACTGGTTGGATCTCCTTGCAGTCCAAGGGACTCTCAAGAGTCTTCTCCAACACCACAGTTCAAAAGCACCAATTCTTCGGTGCTCAGCTTTCTTCACAGTCCAACTCTCACATCCATACATGACCACAGGAAAAACCATAGCCTTGACTAGACGGACCTTTGTTGGCAAAGTAATGTCTCTGCTTTTGAATATACTATCTAGGTTGGTCATAACTTTCCTTCCAAGGAGTAAGCGTCTTTTAATTTCATGGCTGCAGTCACCATCTGCAGTGATTTTGGACCCCAGAAAAATAAAGTCTGATACTGTTTCCACTGTTTCCCATCTATTTCCATGAAGTGATGGGACCAGATGCCATGATCATCGTTTTCTGAATGTTGAGCTTTAAGCCAACTTTTTCACTCTCCACTTTCACTTTCATCAAGAGGCTTTTGAGTTCCTCTTCACTTTCTGCCATAAGGGTGGTGTCATCTGCATATCTGAGGTTATTGATATTTCTCCCAGCAATCTTGATTCCAGCTTGTGTTTCTTCCAGTCCAGCGTTTCTCATGATGTACTCTGCATATAAGTTAAATAAACAGGGTGACAATATACAGCCTTGACGAACTCCTTTTCCTATTTGGAACCAGTCTGTTGTTCCATGTCCAGTTGTAACTGTTGCTTCCTGACCTGCATACAAATTTCTCAATAGGCAGATCAGGTGGTCTGGTATTCCCATCTCTTTCAGAATTTTCCACAGTTTATTGTGATCCACACAGTCAAAGGCTTTGAGGCATTTAAATGGTGCCAAATGATGCCTTGCACAAAGGAGCATCTATTTGAAAGGAAAAGTTTGGCTCTGACTAAAGGCCCAACAGTTCCCTTCATGGGACTAATGCATGGGCTCTAGGGAGTCCACCAGTCATTCTAAGTCATATCCATGGTTCTCCATGCATGTACAATTTCTGGGAGATGGCCATTCCACCATTAGATTTTCAAAGGGGCTAATGCCTGGAAAATCCCATGGATGGAGGAGCCTGGTAGGCTGCAGTCTATGGGGTCGCTGAGAGTCGGACACGACTGAGCAACTTCACTTTCACTTTTCACTTCCATGCATTGGAGAAGGAAAGGCAACCCACTCCAGTGTTCTTGCCTGGAGAATCCCAGGGACGGGGGATCCTGGTGGGCTGCCATCTATGGGGTTGCACAGAGTCGGACACAACTGAAGCGACTTAGCAGCAGCAGCAGCAGCAATGGCTCCATATATGTTACTAATTGATATTTCACAACATATCTCCCCAAAGTTACATCATTGGAGAACGTTCTCCAAACTTTCCTATAAATAACACCACACAACTATAATTTCACTTATTACTACTTAGTATTTATTGTGCGATTAATATAAGAAATGACCGAGTATAGAGTGTTTCTGATCCTCTGTAAAACTGCTAGTAATAAATTTGTGTGTGTGCTGTGTGCTCAGTCGTGTCCAACTCTTTGCGACCCCGGACTGTAGCCCGCCAGGCTCCTCTGTCCATGGAATTTCCCAGGCGAGAATACTAGAGTGGGTTGCCATTTCCTACCCCAAGGGATCTTCCCAACCCAGGGATCAAACCAGCATCGCTCGCATCTCCTGCATTGGCAGGTGGACTCTTTACCACTGTGCCACCTGGAAAGCCTCAATAATAACTTCCACTTTAGTTTTTAATATCTCTTTCATTAAGGTTCATGCAATAGTATTTAATGTTAGGACTATTTTTTCCTTCTGACCAGTAATTATATGTCCTTTTATAAGCTCTATTAGCTATTTAGTTGTGTGGTTCACTGTGGTTTTCTTTCTGCCTGAACACTTAGGGAGGTCATTGAAAGCTATTTGAAATTATTTGAAATAGGTATTCTAGTCTAGGTTTTCTGAAACTATGTCCATTCCTCTTCTATCAACACCTCTCAAGGTTATCCACTAAACCACTCTCTTTTCTAGATCCTTATTCTTTCCTTTTTGACTCAATGGTGATATTGCAAACTAAAAACAAGTGGATGGATGACAGGTCATCTACACTGATTAGGAGGAAAGCTATTAAATGTCCACTTCCCTTTGCATTGCATAGTCTTGGCTTAAAAGATGGAACATGAGGCATTCCTGACAGAGAAAAGACATTAACTAAAGAGAAAAAAAATGCTGCATGGAAAATAGAATAATAATTCCAATAGTGGCCAGCAAAATGATTAAAAACATATGAAAGTTAGTTGAAAGAAATATACACATATGAAAACTTCCCCTGAAGTGTTCAATTGCTTCTGGCTACATCCAACCTAAATAGACTTTCCCAGGACACTTAAACAACAAGAACAAAATGCAATGAGCCCTAATAAACTTGCTGTGTAGGGGCATTTATCAGTAGTTGCCCCCCCTAAAACAGTTCACATCAGATTCATCAATTCAGATCGATTCAGAGATTAACTTTTTAAAGTATCTTTTTACCCTGCTGTTAAAAAAAATAGTGCCTTATCCCCAAAATACGATCTGAGATGTTGACAGGAAAACTGTTAATCTAATCCTTTGCTTTGCAGAAAATTTAGACAGCTTGGCTTCCTCTTTACCACACTCCCCCTTTCATGACACTTCGTAGAATTGGCTGGCCCTGGCAGTACCCATGTATACAAGCCCCCTGGGCACACCTTCCCACACCCTTACCTCGCTCAGCTATGCCAGTCACAGTAGCACACTAGCCAAGAAGGGGCCTTCTACTCTTTCCACCTATGATTTGGTCTTTTCTTCGTCTCTTCTTAATCCCCCACACATGGACTTCCATCTGAAAACATAAGGAGGTTGGAGAGTAAAACCTTAGCAAATAGGGCAGCGGCAGTAACCACAAGTTGATTTTTCAGCTTTCTCTGAAATTTCAGACTGACAGTTGTGAAATTAATGAACAGTAAGAGGGTCTCTTATCTCCATTCAGACCCATGGGGATGGATTTTTCTCTTCAGCTGTATGTCTGGGTCGCTTGCACTTCCCTGGAGCATTGCTTTAAGAGTAAAATTCTCGAAACTTAAGAATATGGAGTATGTTGCAAGTTCAACTGCAGTTCAACCGCAAATATAGAGCATGGGGCAGGCTTTGGAAAATACAATACAGGACATCTTAGCCTTGTTATGGTATTAATTTTCTCCCACATCCCTGTAAGTTATTTTATGCATGTCTTCTAGCCTCTGTGTCTGCCTGTTTTCTTTTAATTTTTCCTTACAGAAGAAATCTTATGACAATGTGACATGAATGTCTCATTTATGACCCATACCATTTATTTTGCTTACATGCTTGGTTAAGGTTCATACTTTACATATGTAATTTTAATAAATTCATTATTCTCAAAGTCAAAAGAATAACTCTCATTTTAAAACTTTAAAAAACTGCATTTGTCTTTCAAGTAAATATATACAAATAGTAAGGAAGTTTTGGCTGTTTTTTCTGCTTTATTCTTTCTCTTAGGTCTTGAATTCTTCAAATATTTTTAAAGTCACTTTTCAAGTGTTAGGCTTTGCTACATGGCTAATAAGAGAAGGATAAAGAACTATTTTATTATTTTGATTAACATAGTATTTTCACATAGGTCAGTATAGAAAGATAGAATAAAAATATATTTCCTCAAATAATGTGCTTTTTTAAAGACTCGGATCATCCAGGAAGTAACTCCACTTTCCATTTCGCTTGGTCTGTATTCACTACAGATTTACTCATCTCAAATCTGTTATTTCTGCTTGAGCATTCAGAAATATAAATGTGTTTCCTTCTGATGTTGATCTCGCCCTGTGCTTTTTCCACTGCAGGTGTAACCCCCAACAATCTTGTTAAAAGCAAGCTGATTGTAAAACACGCACACACTCTACCACATTTTATTTCCCCATGGAGACCACACCACCAACTTAATTTGGTTCTGCTTTCATGCTACCCAGTGCTACTTGAGAAATATTGAAAAAAGCCATTAAATTCACTGAAATTTCTTGCAGCTCAACTTATCTGGCCCTTTTCCATTATTCAGTGAGTACTCTTCCCTAACTGAGTCACTATAACATTTCCCACAGTGCTTAATCCCATAGTATTTTTCACTATCCCATTTCCCAGGATTGGAATCGCTTCATTCTCTGAAGATTGCTTTGCCTCATACTTAGAAGAGTACATTCATTTTATATTAGCTCCACTAGTGCCTCCCTTCTCTACAATAACCTTTCTCTAAATCCATCTATTTTATTTTTCTTCCTTTTTCCCTTTCCCATTTCTACACCCTTGATCCCATCTCCACACCCTTGATCCCATCTCCTCCTATCTCCTCAGAGACTTTTTCTATTGGTTATCTCTTTTCTCTTAGGACCACAGTTTCTTGCTCTCCTCTCCAAATACTCCTGTCCTAACAACAACAACAAAGCTGATCTTTAACTCTATTTCTTTTTCAAATATCCTTTCTGCAAACCTTTTGAACGTGTACTTTTCTTCTTGACCTAATCTTTAACTCCTAACAGTTTAGTTTTTATCCTTTATCACCCCATTGGAACTAAATTATCAAAAGTCACTGGCTCATAACCTACTGGCCACCACATTTAACTGCCTTCCTCAACCATCCATTACTTCTGGAGCATTTGACAGACTCAATGATACCAACTTCTGGAACCAGAAGCGTTCCAGAATTGTGAATGGAGTCTTTTGTCTCCATACCCTGCTTCTTTAACTTTGAACTTGAACCTTTATCTCTTTAGGCTTCAATTTCCCCTGCTCAATCTCCTTATTGTAGATATTCTCCCAGGAATTTTTCTCTACTTACTATCTATATATTCCTCTTCTGGAATTTTTATGGTTTTAAACCTCTTCTCTGTGCAAATAGTTCTGAATCCCACTAATGCCAAAGTATAGGCTTCTGTTTCTTATTTTGGCTGGGCTTATTCGTGTTTAAATTCCACTAATATGTCTAACTCAACAGTTCCAAGACAGCATCTCTTTTCTCTCCTTCCCCAACCTGTCTTTTCCAATTTATCCCTTTCTGTAACTGACATCACCATCTTCCCTGTCATCTAGAATAAAACATTGGTGTTTTCTTGGACCCATGATTTATTTGGGCTTCCTTGGTGACTCAGTTGGTAAAGAATCAACCTGCAATGCGGGAGACCTGGGTTCAGTCCCTAGGTTGGGAAGATCCCCTGAAGAAGGGAACAGGCTACCCACGACAGTATTCTGGCTTGGAGAATTCCATGGACTATTTCATGGGGTCACAAAGAGTCAGACATGACTGAGCAACTTTCACTTCACAGAGCAATGAATGCTCAAGCTCTCATAGATACGCTGCCCTGTTAGTTCTTTTAGATACTTTACAGACACACAAACTTTCCTGAATTGAAATTACAGGCTATTTCCCTGCCTCTCTGCTTCCTATCACTTACAAAACAAAATCCAGATCTTATCATGGCATTCAAAGTTGTTCACAGCGTGGCTGCAGCCTACTTGTTTGGTTCTAGTTCTCAGTGCTAGACTGAGCATCAGGCAAACTGAATTATTCGCTATTCTCTGTAATCACTTCCAGATTTCTGTCCATGGGGCTTTGCTCATGCTGTCTTTGCTCAGCATCCAAAAGTTTTCTCCATCCTTTCCAGTCTTTTTTCTTTTTTTAACTTTATTTATTTTTGGTTGCACTGAGTCCTTGTTGCTGCCCAGGCTTTCTCTAGTTGTGGCGAGCTGTGGCTACTCTTTGCTGCAGTGTACAGGCTTCTTGTTGCCGTCTCTTTTCTTGTTGTGGAGCATAGGCTTTAGGCACACAGGCTCCACTGTTGCAGCATTAGGGCTCAGTAGTTACAGCTCATGGGCTCTAGAGCACAGACTCAGTACTTGTGGCACATGAGCCTAGCTGCTCCACAGCATGTGGAGTCTTCCTGGACCAGAGATCAAACCTATATCCCTTGCACTGGTAGGCAGACTCCTATACACTGTACCACCAGGGAAGACCCTTCCCAGTCGTTATGATCTAAATTTTGCTCATTCTTCAAATGGTACCTCCTTAAAGCTTTTCCTGATCTTCACAACTAGAAGAAGAGTTCCAACATTTCCAAACTCGGAATTTAGTACATTTTAATAATATAATCATACTCTTTTCATTGGCTTAGTGTTTATATGAAAAAGTTTCCCTTCCTTTTACTTGTAATCTGTTTGTGTCTTTATGTTTATAAAATGTGTTTCTTATAAACAACATATAATTGAATGTTGCTTTGTTTTATCTAGTCTGTCAACTCGTGCCTTTTATACCTGTGTTCTTTGGTCCGCCTTTTTTCTTTCCTTCTTTTTTTTCTATTTTTATTTTTAGATCCTCTGTTCCTCTCTTCTTATCTTTGTTTTGGTCATGGTTAACCCATCAATCCTTAAAAAATATATTCTCTCGTCTCATTGATTTTTTTACTTATGCCTCTTAGCATGATTTTGTACTTTAGTGGTTATTATAGACACTAAAACATGCATCTTTAGCACAGCACATTCTATGATTTAAAAAATTAAGAAAAATATCTAAGAATTCTACGACAATCTATTTCCAATTTTAGTCCCTATAATTTGTGTTCTTGTTTACTCTGACTTTATACAAAAGAGAATATAAATTCCATATTCTTTTATTATTTTTCTTTAAAGAGGCCGTGGTCGAAAGCAATTTTGTCATATATATGTACAAAAATACACACACATATGTATCATATATATGTATTTTGTGATGTATATGTATAGTACACTGCTTTTATCTGGGATTAGTACATGGCCTAATTCTCTAGCTTTACCATCACAGTGAGGCAGGCCCCATTTCCTGAATTGGTGAGGGTTTCTCTCAATGCTCCTGGCTCTCTCTGGTGTTGGACTGTCACCCCATTACTAGGTGTAAGACCCAGTGGGTGGGAAAGTTTATATAGATGGTACCCGTATGCTGCACATCAGAAGAGCTCATACAGCTGTCCTGCCCTTATTTCTGTGGCAGAGGACTGTTGTTTCTAATTCCTGTCAAGTTGGAGTGTGGGAGGTTTTCTTTTCTTTCTGCTGATCCACTCTCAAACTGAGGCAGTGTTTTTTGGTTCATTAGTTTACCTTGCAACTTTGAGTATCTAATGGCTCAAAAATTTCTGATTTGTTCTCATTGTTGAAGTGGCAGAAGTGTTTCTTGTAATGTTCTATATCCTAGACAGAAGCAGAAACTCCCTATTGAGTTATATACGTATATCTTCCTTAGATTTGGTTCTTCCAGAAACAAAGGTTAAGAGAGGGCAGGTGATCCTAGGAACCTCAGTCAAGTAGTGAAAGAAGAAACAGGGAAGAGAAGGAAGTGAGTTAATGAGTAACTATGGTGCAATCCCACTGAGGACTTCTGGAGGAGACAGCCTAAGTGGGCAAGCTGGGTCTTTATCCACCAACTCCCATCTGTAATTGATTAGTTGTCCTGTCTCTAGGTGAAGTCTATGCCAGATCCAAAAAGGCAGAGAGTCACAGGTGCAGCAGAAGCATTTTACATGAAGGAACGAGAGAGAGGCTACAACAGTGTCTGTTAAAAACTCTCTCTGTGCCTGTAAGGACATTTATTACTTTATTTCTCAGGCATATTGATGTACTGAGAAGACGATTCATACCTGATTTATCTTTGTATTCTCCCAGCATGGAGAATAGTCAGAAGACAATCAATCAGTATTTATTAAATGAGAAAATACCTTTTATAAAGTACCAATATGTAAAATTCTGGCTAGTTCTTCATTTCCTATTCTCCTCCCAAAGCAACATCCTCACCCCCACCTCAATCACTCAGACAATATATTTTTATCTCAACTGCTAAAAAGGTTAATCTCACCAGAATGTTTAGATTTTTTTAAATTTATTGATTTTTCTAGTTAATTTAAATGTAGTATAATGTAAAGGTATAATTTCAAAACCTGCTAACAGGCATTTTGTATTACTTGCAGCCAACAATGATAAGACGTCCACCAACCATTGTTTGCTATATTTGTGGTCGTGAATATGGAACAAAATCGATTGCCATTCATGAGCCACAATGTCTGAAAAAATGGCACAATGAAAACAACTTGTTGCCTAAAGAGCTAAGGAGACCAGAACCAAAGAAACCAGAAGTCAGGACCATTACTGGTAAGTTTTTGGAAAACAAAAGACTTGATTGTATAAGGGAAGACTCTTCTCTCTAATGGAGAACGCAATGGCAACCCACTCCAGTACTCTTGCCCGGAAAATCCCATGGATGGAGGAGCCTGGTAGGTTGCAGTCCATGGGGTCACTAAGAGTCAGATATGACTAAATGACTTCACTTTCACTTTTCACTTTCATGCATTGGAGAAGGAAATGGCAACCCACTCCAGTGTTCTTGCCTGGAGAATCCCAGGGACGGGGGATCCTGGTGGGCTGCCGTCTATGGGGTCGCACAGAGTCGGACATGACTGAAGTGACTTAGCAGTTAGCAGTTTCTCTCTAAACTTAAAAGAGTAGAGGTATTCTTTTATTACTTGCTCAAGCAACTGACATCAGCAACATTTACTGTCTTGGCCACAAAACAGTGGCCAATAGAAAAAACAGTTCCAAAATGCCTGACCAAAGGGTTGTTTTCAGATGCTGAGACACAAAGACACTGTATCCTGGCAAACTGTGCAAGGAGAGGGACTCACTGAAAACTGCTGTATTTCCCAAAAGTTACATTCATATGTTATCAAACACAATACTGTAAAAATGTGAAGCTTAACCTTTGGGGACATCTAGAAACATGTTTTCAAATATGAATGTGTCTTAGTGTTCAAAGAGCAGGGGTTCCTAAGTGAAATGCTTACAAGGTCCACTGGTCAGATTCCACAATTGAGCACATTTGTCCACGTGTGGAAAAAGGGAAGGTGGGAACCATGGGGAACTGAGAGCACTGCCTCTCTCCAAGGATACGGCTGCTACCCAATTCCAGCTGGTGTTATCCTTAAGAAACTTAGCCTTAACTTCACTGTGATGTATCTTCCAATAATACAAAAGAAATTGGAAATCTTGACTTCTATATGAAATGTCCAGATTTTTAAAATTTTGCAGTGAATACTTTGTAAAGCACTGCACAGGCCATATGAAACCTGAACTTCATAAACTGTCGTGTGCGGCCTCATTTCAGAGCCTTATACTTACTCATTCAGGGAGAGAATGAAGTAGTTCAGAGAATTTGCCATGCCAGCTCACACTTGGTCATTGTCATTTTATCAGTTGATCCCATGATTCCTCTCAAAGGAAAACCATTCTTGGTTTTAAGAGAAGTATCATTCAGTTAATTGATTCTCTTTATGTAAGAGAATCATAGATTTACATATCCAGAAGGTATCTTGGAAGCCATTTAGTACCAATTATCTCAGAACACTCTTTTAGACATGTGACCCAAAGAGAGTTTTCTAATAGCCCACAGAGTGGAATCTAGGTTGTCATGATAAAGTTCTAGGCTACCAGAACTCAACTATTCAAAGCCCTTGCCAAATGGAGAACTCTGCATGCAGATGGGAAGAGAGCTCGAGATGAAAATACCCATCTATTGAAATTAGAGCATTTGCTCACAAAGAGATTGTTTCCCTCTTTGAGACTCTCTTCCCGTCATTTCTCAACTGATAAAAAATCTGTTTCCTTCACTCCTTATCTCCATCATTTTCCCTGCTTGAGCAGAGTTATCACAATTATAGAAGAGAAGAGAAACTACTGGTTTGAAAGCCCTGGAGGGTTCACCAGTCTTGATTGGCTACAGATGGAAAAGCCAGGTCCTGTCATTGCACTTGCTGCAGTTTTCCTCTTGGCTCCATGGTACTGTTCTTTCTGAGGGTGCCCTTCCTCTCTGGGTGAAGACACTTCCCACTTTAAAGTAAAGGCACTAAAACTTTTAGAAATGTAATGACTCATCTTCAACTCTCCATGAATACTTGGGAATTTTTGAGCCCATATTAAAACTCATGAGTAAGGTGAAAGTCAGTACCATTCTTTTTTTAACTGGTTTAAAGCACTCAAAATATACATTCATATCCTGCATATATAGTGACACTCCCTTTATCCAAGGGAGAAATACTAGATGGTCCTGTTGTGCTAGAGTTTAATTTCCCATGGAGGATAAAAAGAAAAAGAACATTAGTAGACTTGTTAAAGAATCCAACATTGGCTACGTTTGTATGAGCCACTAGATAGAAAAATCATATATGAGAACTACCTGGGCTTTAATGAAAACAATATATGCTGTGAAAATAATTTTCTAAAAACTATGTGATATATTTTTGAGTACCTGGCTATATTTGTGGGGGGTGGGGGGGTGCTTTTTTGGGGAAATTCTAAGACAGTCAATTTAGTGTACCAAAGCCATTCTATTTAAATAAGTTTTATTAAAGTTAAATCCCACACTGTTTCTCTAAAATAAACCCATATGCCCTTTTTCCTATGCTCTGTCAATGAAAATTATACATCTCTCAGCTGTCTTTGTTGCTTTCTTAAGGACACTTCTTTTTGTCAGCTTAACTATCCTGTTTGCATTCTTCACTTTAATTACTTAAAGAATCTCTGAGTTTATGGCCATAAAGAGATGATAAATTTTTAGGATATAATTTGTCTTAAATTCACTCTCAATTGTCAGTTGTGGCCTCTAAATACATTCTGAAAGATTACAGAAGAGGAAAATAGAGACATGTTCTTTTTCTTTTGAAAGCTTATAGAGTCAACTGAAAGAAAGCCAAAAGTCATATTTTCAAGATAATGTGTAAACAAAGATGTTAATAATTAGTGAAGAATGCATATCACAACACATAAAACAATGTCTTCCCCTTTTTAAAATTCAAGGACTGAAAAACCTCTGATTCAGAGCTAACGGTTCTCAGCCCTTAAAAGATTGAGCAGCACTTTTTTTTTTTTTGGCAAAAGTAATATAATTTGTTTAAAAGCCTCAGTCAACAGGTATTTCCTGAAAATACTTTCCATAAAAAGTAGAGTATGGTTCTCCAGAATGAAAACTGATCCATTTTCCCATTTTCTTTTTCTTTTCTTTCTTTGTTCTTTTTTTTCCCCTCTGTTTTTCTTTAACTTTTCAGCCAAGGGTTTCTATGATCTCGATGCCTTAAACGAAGCTGCTTGGACAAGCGCCCAGAGCCAGTTGGTTCCCTGTAATATTTGTGGGCGTACCTTCCTGCCAGACAGACTGATTGTTCACCAACGATCCTGTAAACCAAAAGTCGCCAAGTAAAGCCCTTTCTTCCTACGAAAGAGTTACTGCATTAAATCCTTGGGAAAGAGTTGGGTTATGGTGGGAAGGAGGAAAAGTGGGGGTGGAGTTGGGGAAGGAGAACTGGAATTGACCAAAGGCCATGGAGCACAGGACGCCCAGCTCAGTGCTCTGGTGGCCTGCCTTGACCGCTGTGTCACCGCTTTTAACAAGCAGCCGCGTGCGTGTGCCTAGACACGCCGCGCGCCTCTCATGAGACACGGTGATCGGACAGAATGACACGTGGCCGCGCCTCTTCAGAGCTGGCATTTTTATCTCCAGGAAATCTCTGAGCCAGCTGTTGCCATTTTTTCATCTGGTCTGTTTTCCCTGAACAGGATTCTGAACCTCACCGCTTAGGACTATTATTCAGTGAACAGAGATTTTAGTGGGGGGTGACTTCAGGCAACTCTTCGGTCCCGAGAAAAACTGGCTTCCCTCCCATCCCTGTGCTTTCTGAAGTAACGTGCCCCTCCCTGCTTTTTCTGATCCAGGGAAATGTTTTTAATCGACTCAGTGACTGGAATTCTTCTTTTCTGTACAAAATTGTTCAACAGGAGAGATATATCAAAAAAGAGCTAAGGGCTTAAAACACTAGAACCGTACAGTACTGTTACTCCCTCGGTGAGAAATGCTACAAAGAAGATTCAGGATCAACACCGGCCTCGTATGCTGCGAGACCGCTGTGTGTGATTAATCACCTGGTGGAAACCGGCTCCCTCCACCTAGCGAAAAAGTCCAGCAAGAGTTCCTTTCCTCTGCCCTCCTCGGGCCTCATAGGTGCTTTATTGTTGAGGTCTAAAAGCCTGCCAGCAAGTTCTGTGCCTCTCCACCCAGGGTCCATGCACAGAAAGTGGCTTGTGCAGCTGCTCTGGATTTGAGTCCTTGAACGTGTATTTAGAGAGGCGGAGCTCTCCTGGGAGGAGGCCAGTGCCCGGGAGGGGCTCTGCCCAGGAAATTCTGCTCCCCCGGGCAGCGCGGCTTTGCTTGGACTCCCAGCAGTTTTGCTTGATCTCTTTGTTCATTTAATGGCTGAATTTCAGGGCCATTCCGGATCCACCAGGTTCCTGCAACCCTTGCATTCATGACCTTACACAGCACAGTTAATTCCAAATTATACAGGCACGTTTATTTCACCTAATAATTTGGTCATACATCTGCCTATTGTAAAAGGCTAGGTTAGGAAAATTGTGCTAATTATTCTGTTTTTCCTGCCTGTTCTGAAGGAAGCAAGAGATAAACTTTTTTTTAAGGCATTTAGATATCCCCCAAAGATTAGCATCTTGTAAAAGAGACCCTTCAATGACTTGTAGTTGATGCTTTAGTTCATTTTGTTAACAAAAATGACAATAACATCTAATATGTAGAGCATGTACTGTGGATCAGGCAGTGTGTCTAGTGCTTTCTGTATATCACTTTATATAAATCTCACAGCAACCCTTCAGGTAGATATAATCCTTATTTTACACATGAGAAAATTGATACTTAGACTAAAAGAGCCAACTCAAGGTCACACTGAACTTGAGTTAAGGGTTGGAGTCAGGAAGCAGACTTGAGACTGCTGGACTTCCAAACCCCAAATCTTATCCATTGCCATTTGAGTGCCACGTGCCACCATTAATAAGATGAACTATTCCAACACAAATGATCTGACACATGGAGAAAGTTTGTACAATGCTTAGGAACTAAGGGAATTAGGATGTTTGCAGTTTAGCTGCTAGTCTGAATTTATCTTAAACTGAGGTGAAAACAGTTTGCAGAATTCAGAGTGCAGTTTCAATTGCATTGTATTCCAATTGCATTCTGCTAATCATGTTCAGAAGTCAGATAGCAAGGGAAATAAAGGACAAGTTTTGGCCTCAACTTTAAAATGAGTGGCCATTGGGGTCATAAAGGTTCTTGGGCCCTTTGCTTTCAAAAGCTTGAGAAAAATAAAACTACTTCATCTGTAGGAATTATTAAACTGAGTTCTTGAAGTGGTTGAAAGAAATGAGCTCTTATAGAAAGCACTGCTCCCACAAGGAAAAGCTTGAGGAACATCAAAATGCTGACCGAGGGGCTTCCACCTGCTCCACCTGAGCTGGCCTGCAAATGTTGCAGGGTATCAAATGTGGAGAAAGTTGACATCAATCCAAGGGTTCCTGTCTTTCACCAAGTCACATCATTGAAGTCTCGCCATCAACAGGAAAGAGCTCACCTACTCTTTGCCATTGGCCCTCCCCTCAACTCATTCACAGCTGTGCAGGTACTTGTACTCAAAGAGAAATGATCTCTTTAACAATGGTTGGTGCATCTGTGAGCTGTGAATTTGACCCTTGAAATGGTTCCCATAGACAGTCTCCTAGCTGATGAAAAAACATACTAGATGAAGGTCCTTGGAGCTCTTACACTGGCTCAGGCAGTTATTGGTCTGGGATGCTGGGATGTGATGGTATTCCGGGCATCAATAACAATACAGTTCCCTTTCAGCTCTGGCAACTGGTGCTGCACAATCTCTAATTGAATTCCCCTCTAGTTGAGATTATGGGAAGAATTCCAAGATTTCTTGATGCTCACTTGCACATTGAACCCACATTAGTGTTGCAGGGCATGTATTATCAGAAGGGAACCCTGGAGGTGGAACAAGCCTGTCCTAGTAAGGGGTTTGGAGGGGGCGATGCTCCTCCGGTGAGTAAACATGGAGATCTGTTAGAGCTCCATTGTGGGACCTCCTCTTCAGGCAACCTTGGAAGTATTTCCAATTGGAGTCCCAGAATCTCCAAGGAAGCTCCCAGATGACACCAGATGACATCAGCCTGGGGAATACTGGCCTGAGTCTCAGAAAAAGAAGCTGCGACCAACAGGCAGATCCATTTGTGAGCAGGGAAGAGAAAGAGGGCAAATATCCAAAGTCTTCCTTCTCCTAAAAACCTGAAAACAGCCCTTGGTTTCTCTGAACTTGTCTGCTTCTGACATTAGCGGTGTTTCTTCTTTACACCCCATCTAAACCAATTCATATGGCTTTAATCCCATACCAGGCCAGGACAGGAAGTTCAGCCCTTTCCTTCCTCAACCCTGAGGGGGCCCTTCCCTTGCTCTGGCGATGGTCCACCCTCCTTTATCATTTATTACTTCCCTCCTGACTCTCTGTCTGGCCCACATGAGAGGCCGTGCCTGTTTCTGCTGGCCCTGCCCGCTCTCTGTGAGTACTGTGGCCAGAGATGGAAATGAGGTTTTCCTGCACTTGGAAGAAACAGCACACATGAGAAGCAGTTGAGGTTCCAGCGGGGGTCAAATTGGGTAGAAAAAATTACACCAGGAAAAGCACTGCTAATTTAGCATAGGATGGTACAGTTTTATGCTTAGTTCTTTTAAATTTTTATTATGAAAATATTCAATAGATAACACTTGCAGGGAAAAGTATAATGAAGTCTTCTATCCTCCACACCCAGGTAAACTTAGTTGAAAACCTGCTAAGATTGAATCCTAATGGTCTATGTTTCAACTACTGTTCTTTTGGATATGTGATGGGGAGAGGTGCTGGGAACACAAGATTCCAGAGTACCTCTGATGCCTTTTAATTCTACTTCCGGAAATATGAGATTAAACCCACATGGCTATAAACAACTACAGTGAAAAAGTGAAAACTGGCCTAGACATCATGCAGGCTAGGTTCCATCATTGATTCACATTGATCAGCTATAGACCAATGTTTTTCAGGTGATACTTAACTGAGTGTGTGTTCAGCAAAGTAATGGCCCCAAAGATGTTGGCCCCTAGTCCTCCAAACTTATGAATATATTACATGTTACCTTTGCAGATGTAGTTAAGGTTACGCACCTCGTCATGGGGAGAGTATCTCGGATCATCCGGATGGGCCCAATATTATCATGTCATTAATAGTAGGATAAGAAAGAAAGACGATAAGAGAGATGACAGCATAAGAAGTATCCAAAACCCTGTGGCTTGTTCTGAGATGTGGCAAGCTATGTGCAGCGACCAGAGAGAAGCTTCTCCAAGTTAAGGGTAGTCCCAGCAGGCAGCCAGCAAAGAAACTGGAACCTCTGTCCTATAACCGCAGGAACTGGAGTCTGCCAACAACCTGAATCTGGAACCTTCAGCAAGAAACACAGCCCCACCAACAATGTGTTTTTATCTGGTGAGTCCAGGGTTGAACGTCTGACCTACAAAAGTGTAAGAAAATAAAGGTGTGCGGCTTAATACATTAAGCTTGTAATCTATTATGGCAGCAACAGACAACTAATAGAAACATCTACAGGGAGATCTCAGAGATATTGTGCATTTTGGTTCCAGACCACCACAATAAAGTGACTATCACAATAAAGCAAATTACAGAAGTTTTTTGGTTTTTTCATGCATAGAAAAATTTGTTTACATTGTAGTCTATAAGTGTACAGTAGTATATCTAAAAAAGCAATGTACATATTCGATATTTTTAAAATACCCAAATGCCAAAACAATCACAATAAAAACATCAAAGGTCATTGGCCACAGATCACTAGAACAATAATTTTTTAAAGTAATAATTTTTAAAAGTTTGAAATATTGCAAAAATTACCAGAACACGACACAGAGACACAAAGTGAGCAAACGCTGTTGGAAAAATGGCAGCAATAGACTCACTTGACACAGGGTTGACACAAGCTCT
Organism: Bos mutus; assembly: GCF_027580195.1. Taxonomy (NCBI): domain Eukaryota; kingdom Metazoa; phylum Chordata; class Mammalia; order Artiodactyla; family Bovidae; genus Bos; species Bos mutus. Next base: position 71,505,935 of record NC_091623.1, on the reverse strand, counting down.
TAACTTGTAAAACAAAACAAAAATGCAATATCTGAGAAGTAAAATATGCGAAGCACACTAAAATGAGGTGTTCCTGTATGTGACATAGGGTAGGACTCCCAAACCTCCTATTGAGAAGTAGAGTCCGTAAATTCATGCAGGACACTGGCCATCTCCACTACGTGCATTCGTGAGAGGGCACCGTAACCAAAGCCAGTAGGGTCAGAGCCCAGTGAAAACTGGCTCCAAGATTTGTCACTCCTGAAATACACAGCTATTTCACAACATGCTCAAAAACTGGATGCCAATTTTTAATGTTCTGTCAATATTTTAAATCATAAAAGTGACTCTGGTATATGTACACACTTGTTCAAAAAATAATAAATGGACAAATGCAGTTGAATTATTTGACAATTGACTTTTCACGCCAATAACCCTATGACCTTGTCCTTTCCATGAACATGAAAAGAAAATACTTGTATAATCTGAAATGATAGAAGTTTATAGTTATGGGAATCTCTAAATAAGGCACTAACTGAAGAACAGTCAAAATGTTCAAATGCTAAAAGTGCATGTATGGCTTAAATCTCAACGTTCTCTTATGATCTTTACCGGGACTTTTCTGAGGGGCCATGGGCAGATCTTAAGAGCAGGCTGAACTGTCAAAGGAGTGTGCTCCAAGTACCCGATTCGAGGACCGGCATTCAGCCAAATCGTCAAGCAAGAGGTTTGCCTTAAGTGCCTTCATGTCCTGTCTTGGAACATCTTGAACTCTTTCCTCCTAATCCTTTCACGTTTTCTCCTGGATCTTGCTGTCTAATCTCCCACCCGTGACTGCTGGGACTTCTGTTTCTGTTAGAGGAAAAAAAACCCAGGTGCTCCACCCTCCAGATATCCCTCCATTTCTCCCGGTCTACCTTTCCACATTCCTCTCCCGTATCCCCTTCTCGACTTTTCACCAGCTATTTCACTGGAAAGAAACTTGAGAAAGTCGTCCATACTAAGGGATTCACGGAGGCTGATGGTTTAATGTGCTATCTCCTTCAGATGACGTGGTTATTTTAAAAGACGTTTCCTAGAAGTATGTCTTTATCCAAAGTAATGAAATCCATGTGGTGAAATTTTAGACAAAATGTTGGAATGGAAGTCAAAAGGGCATGGGGGTTGGGCGGGCTGCTCCTTGACCCATAATGACCCTTCCCAACCACACAGACCTCTGTTAACTCCACACCTGGGTAGAGGCACCTCTAATTAGATTTCTGCTTAGAGCTGGTATTAAGGTAGGCTAAGTGCTGTAACAAACAGACCAAAATATTCTAATAGCTAGAATAAGATAAGTTTATTTTGTGCTTTAAAAAGAGCCCTGGGCAAGTGAGCAGTTTAGTGGGGTGTCCCTCCTTCATGACATCATTCAGGATCCCAGGCTGATGAAATCTCTGCCACTTTCAACATGTGACATACAAGTTGCCGTGGGAGGTCCTCTCTTTTCAGCTCAGCCATGGCGAGAAAGGGGCTTCCCAGGTGCTGCAGAACCTGCCTACCAATGCAGGAGACGTAAGAGACCCTAGTTCGATCCCTGGGTAGGGAAGATCCCCTAGAGGAGGGCATGGCAATCCACTCCATTATTCTTGCCCAGAGAATTCCAGGGACAGAGGAGCCTGGCAGGTCCATAGGCTTGCAAAGAGTTGGCACGAGTGAAGCGACTTAACCTGCAAGCACGCACATGAGGAGAAAAAGCGAGGAGTTACCCAATCAGCCTGGAAGAAGTCCTCAGCGTCTGACTCTCGGCCACATGGCTGCAGCTAAGTGCAAGGAGGTCTGGACACTGTGTTCTCACTGCACAGCAGGAGGAAGAGTGACCAGGGACTGGAGGGGAGTAATTAGGAGTTTCTGTCATGAGCTCAAGCATAAATCCCTTCCTGGCTTCTTGTTAGGGAACCACATTCCCTCTTGTGGGAAACTGACAGTATTTGGGCTGAAATTGTGGGACAAGAAGTTGTTCTTACCATCAAGGCAGACAAGGTTGGTAAATAAGGCCAAAAAAAAAAAAAGAACTTAAAAAATTATAGCCTTTTTCACAGACCAGAAATAGCAGCATCATTTAATATTTGAAGAAAACATTGCTCTTTTTTTAATATTTGAGGAAACAATTTAAAAGGCATTCTTGATATGAAAATATTATTCTCATATGGGTAGTTGGGGCAAAGAAAATTTTGCTAAAGAATATCAATGGCCATTTTTACAGTGGACAGAGCTCAAACTTTGAGGAAGTATTATTGAGTACACTGATTTTTCATTCTCCTTGACCAAAAAAAAAAAAAAAAAAATTGGAATTTTGGGCTCAGAACCAAGTTGAGAGGAACTCCCACCTGTTGGGAGTTCTGAACCACAGCAACACCTCTGCCAGACAGCAGGTAGGGGTCACCCTACATGGAGACAAGGCTGGTGGACGGAGGTGCAGTGATCACTGCTACTGAATTTGAAATGTCCCTTTCCTGCACTCTAATTCTGTATGTTATCTTGAAGCCTTCACTTTGTCTCACCTCAGCTGTGCTGGGGTGCTGGGTGGAGTTGTGAAATGAAAGGGGAGCCAGTGTCTACACACGGACAACCATGGAGCTTCAAGGAGCACCCAGGGAGCAGTAAGGAGCCACAGATGGCAAGCAACAGCCAAGACAGGTGTGTAGTCTTCTTTAATCCTAAAATCACCAGAGGAGAGGACCAGGATGCCTGACAACATTTAATAGTGACTTTCAATTCAGTTCAGTTGCTCAGTCATATCCGACTCTTTGCAATCCCATGAATCGCAGCACGCCAGGCCTCCCTGTCCATCACCAACTCCCGGAGTTTACCCAAACTCATGTCCATCGAGTCAGTGATGCCATCCAGCCATCTCATCCTCTGTTGTCCCCTTCTCCTCCTGCCCCCAATCCCTCCCAGCATCAGTCTTTTCCAATGAGTCAACTCTTTGCATGAGGTGGCCAAAGTACTGGAGTTTCAGCCTTAGCATCATTCCTTCCAAAGAAATCCCAGGGCTGAACTTCAGAATGGACTGGTTGGATCTCCTTGCAGTCCAAGGGACTCTCAAGAGTCTTCTCCAACACCACAGTTCAAAAGCATCAATTCTTCGGCGCTCAGCCTTCTTCACAGTCCAAATCTCACATCCATACATGACCACAGGAAAAACCATAGCCTTGACTAGACTAACCTTTGTTGGCAAAGTAATGTCTCTGCTTTTGAATATGCCATCTAGGTTGGTCATAACTTTCCTTCCAAGGAGTAAGCGTCTTTTAATTTCACGGCTGCAGTCACCATCTGCAGTGATTTGGGACCCCAAAAAATAAAGTCTGACACTGTTTCCACTGTTTCCCCATCTATTTCCCATGAAGTGGTGGGACAGGATGCCATGATCGTCGTTTTCTGAATGTTGAGCTTTAAGCCAACTTTTTCACTCTCCACTTTCACCTTCATCAAGAGGCTTTTTAGTTCCTCTTCACTTTCTGCCATAAGGGTGGTGTCATCTGCATATCTGAGGTTATTGATATTTCTCCCAGAAATCTTGATTTCAGCTTGTGCTTCTTCCAGTCCAGCTTTTCTCATGATGTACTCTGCATATAAGTTAAATAAACAGGGTGACAATATACAGCCTTGACGAACTCCTTTTCCTATTTGGAACCAGTCTGTTGTTCCATGTCCAGTTGTAACTGTTGCTTCCTGACCTGCATACAAATTTCTCAATAGGCAGATCAGGTGGTCTGGTATTCCCATCTCTTTCAGAATTTTCCACAGTTTATTGTGATCCACACAGTCAAAGACTTTGGCATAGTCAATAAAGCAGAAATAGATGTTTTTCTGGAACTCTCTTGCTTTTTCCATGATCCAGTGGATGTTGGCAATTTGATCTCTGGTTCCTCTGCCTTTTCTAAAACCAGCTTGAACATCAGCAAGTTCATGGTTCACATATTGCTGAAGCCTGGCTTGGAGAATTTTGAGCATTACTTTACTAGCATGTGAGATGAGTGCAATTGTGCGGTAGTTTGAGCATTCTTTGGCATTGCCTTTCTTTGGGATTGGAATGAAAAGTGACCTTTTCCAGTCCTGTGGCCACTGCTGAGTTTTCCAAATTTGCTGGCATATTGAGTGCAGCACTTTCACAGCATCATCTTTCAGGATTTGAAATAGCTCAACTGGAATTCCATCACCTCCACTAGCTTTGTTCGTAGTGATGCTTTCTAAGGCCCACTTGACTTCACATTCCAGGATGTCTGGCTCTAGGTCAGTGATCACACCATCATGATTATTTGGGTTGTGAAGATCTTTTTTGTACAGTTCTCTGTGTATTCTTGCCATCTCTTCTTAATATCTTCTGCTTCTGTTAGGTCCATACCATTTCTGTCCTTTATTGTGCCCATCTTTGCATGAAATGTTCCCTTGGTATCTCTAATTTTCTTGAAGAGATCTCTAGTCTTTCCCATTCTGTTGTTTTCCTCTATTTCTTTGCACTGATTGCTGAGGAAGGCTTTCTTATCTCTTCTTGCTATTCTTTGGAACTCTGCATTCAGATGCTTATATCTTTCCTTTGCTCCTTTGCTTTTTGCTTCTCTTTTTTTTTACAGCTATTTGTAAGGCTTCCCCAGACAGCCATTTTGCTGTTTTGCATTTCTTTTCCATGGGGATGGTCTTGATCCCTGTCTCCTGTACAATGTCATGAACCTCAGTCCATAGTTCATCAGGCACTCTGTCTATCAGATCTGGGTCCTTAAATCTATTTCTCACTTCCACTGTATAATCATAAGGGATTTGATTTAGGTCATACCTGTATGGTCTAGTGGTTTTCCCTACTTTCTTCAATTTAAGTCTGAATTTGGCAATAAGGAGTTCATGATCTGAGCCACAGTCAGCTCCTGGTCTTGTTTTTGCTGACTGTATAGAGCTTCTCCATCTTTGGCTGCAAAGAATATAATCAATCTGATTTCGGTGTTGACCATCTGGTGATGTCCATGTGTAGAGTCTTCTCTTGTGTTTTTGGAAGAGGGTGTTTGTTATGATCAGTGCATTTTCTTTCAAAACTCTATTAGTCTTTGCCCTGCTTCATTCCGTATTCCAAGGCCAAATTTGCCTGTTACTCCAGGTGTTTCTTGACTTCCTACTTTTGCATTCCAGTCCCCTAGAGTGAAAAGGACATCTTTTTTGGGTGTTAGTTCTAAAAGGTCTTGTAGGTCTTCATAGAACCATTCAACTTCAGCTTCTTCAGCATTACTGGTTGGGGCATAGACTTGGATTACTGTGATATTGAATGGTTTGCCTTGGAAACGAACAGAGATCATTCTGTTGTTTTTGAGATTGCATCCAAGTACTGCATTTTGGACTCTTTTGTTGACCATGATGGCTACTCCATTTCTTCTGAGGGATTCCTGCCCGCAGTAGTAGATATACTGGTCATCTGAGTTAAATTCACCCATTCCAGTCCATTTTAGTTCGCTGATTCCTAGAATGTCGACATTCACTCTTGCCATCTCTTGTTTGACCACTTCCAATTTGCCTTGATTCATGGACCTGACATTCCAGGTTCCTATGCAATATTGCTCTTTACAGCATCAGACCTTGCTTCTATCACCAGTCACATCCACAGCTGGGTATTGTTTTTGCTTTGGCTCCATCCCTTCATTCTTTTTTTTTTTTTTTTAATTTTTTGGCCCGACTGGCCGGGGCTGCTTTTGCGCCGGGGGTGCGGGCCGCGGAACTCCCTCAGGCCGCGGAGTCTCCCTTGGCAGAAGTGGGGAGAGCGCGGAGCTGGGGTGCTCGTCAGGGATCCGGTTCGGGCTCTCTCCCTCAGCGGCGCCGTCGGAACCCCAGGCTCCCCCTCCCCGTCTACGCCCCATCCCTTCATTCTTTCTGGAGTTATTTCTCCACTGATCTCCAGTAGCATATTGGGCACCTACTGACCTGGGGGCATCAGAGGGCAGACACACTGAAACCATAATCGCGGAAAACTAGTCAATCTGATCACACTAGGACCACAGCCTTGTCTAACTCAATGAAACTAAGCCATGCCCATGGGGCAACCCAAAATGGGCGGGTCATGGTGGAGAGATCTGACAGAATGTGGTCCACTGGAGAAGGGAATGGCAAACCACTTCAGTATTCTTGCCTTGAGAACCCATGAACAGTATGAATAGTGACTTTAGAGCCTGGTTATTCAGGTAGCAAAGGGGCAAGCAACCTTAAAAGGCCAGGGAACGTGGGTATATGGTTAAATATGCTTCAATATAGCATCAGCAAGGGCTTCCTGGATAGCTTAGCTGGTAAAGAATCTGCCTGCAATGCAGGAGAAAATGAAAAAGTGTAAGTGAAATCGCTCAGTCGTGTCCGACTCTTTGCGACCCCATGGACTGTAGCCTACCAGGCTCCTCTGTCCATGGGATTTTCCAGGCAATAGTACTGGAGTGGATTGCCATTTCCTTCTCCAGGGGATCTTCCTGTCCCAGGGATCAAACCCAGGTCTCCCGCATTGTAGACAGACGCTTTACTGTCTGAGCCACCAGAGAAGTCATGCAATGCAGGAGACCCTGGTTCAATTCCTGGGTCGAGAAGTTCCCCTGGAGAAGGGATAGGCTACCCAGGCCAGTATTCTTGGGCTTCCTTGGTGGCTCAGATGGTAAACAATCCTCTTGCAGTGCGGGAGACCTGGGTTTGATCCCTGGGTTGGGAAGATCCGCTGGAGGAAGGCATGGCAACCCATTCCAGTATTCTTGCTTGGAGAATCCCCACGGACAGAAGAGCCTGATGGGCTACAGTCCATGGGGTTGCAAAGAGTCGGACATGACTGAGTGACTAAGCACAGCGCATAGCATCAGCAAACAACGTGAAAGACTGCATGGTACGGTGACGGGAGGTACACAGGCTCTGACCCCTGCAGCCAAAGCAGATGGGAGGACAGGCATCATTATGAAGACCTCACAGCAGAGAGAATTCAGAGCTGGAAGGATGAACAAGTGGAGGCAGCTGGGGGCACTAAAGGATGCCCCAGGGAAGAAGCTCACAAACTGTGGTCTACTCCGGGAATGGTAGAGTTGGATATGTTTGTTTGTTTTCTACCCTAATTAGTTTTCTTTGTCACTGCCTGCGGTGTGTCCACAGGATTTTCCTGATAACTTCATAAGGCATGTTACTTTGCCTTAATCTGTTGTATTTTCCAGACACTGGTATGCCCTCTGTTGATTCCTGTGGGTGAGGAGTCTGGCAGGCTTTAATCCATGCGGTCACAAAGAGCTGGACACAACTGAGTAACTAAGCACAGCACAGACGTGCTAACGCTTGCGTCCCGTTGGCTGTAGCCCTTTGGCTGTCGGCCTGGGCCTGTGGTGGTCACCTCCAGGTGTGAGTGGCCTCAGTGATACACACTCTGTGTAATACTAATATCAGCGTTTTCCAAGTGAAACATGGGCGGAAGTTCTAAATCTTTTATGTTTTTCACATTTATTTTTTATTTTATATTGGAGTATAGTTGATTTACAATGTCCTTATACCCTTTATGTTGATAGGGATTGTGACCATGGGGAAGACAAGAGCCTTTAGACTGTGGGACTGATCATAAAAGAAGTTATTAAGGTTCATGGCTGAGTAATGTGTTCTGGATAAAGCTGCTATTTCTCTTTCTCTTTCTTTCTTTCTTTCTTTTTTTTTTTTTAACATGCTTCCTGCCCAGCTTCTGTCACCAACGGGGTATTTTCCAAAAATGAAGAACCCAGATCCAGGAGGTGGTGAAACATTTGCACAGAGGGTTAGAAGAGACCTTATTTATAGATGGGCAAACGTGGCAGGCCCGTGTGGTGGGGTGGGTTCAAGAGCAGGCCTATTGTGCCTGGGGGTTCTCTAGAAGACCAACAGTGGACAGCAAGTCAGAGGAAGAGGTGAGTGCGGACGAGGGGCAGGTAGAGGAATTTTGTGCAAGAAATGTGAGGGGCGATGACAAGGCAGAGACCAGGATGGTCATGGATTCATTCTTCCAAACCCGCAACTTGAGGTTGTTGTTGCTGTTCAGTCACCAAGTTGTGTCTGGCTCTTTGTGAGCCCGTGAACTGCAGTATGCCTGGCTTCCCTGTCAAAGCAAACCAGAAGGAATGTACCATCGTCTGTTTTTGTTCGGGAGGGCACTGGACAAGATGATATACAGAGGAAAAAGGAGGTGAGTGAACACAAAGGCGAGGAGGGGTATAAATCTGCCTTTCCTGTTTTGTTTCCACCTTACCGTTTTTCCCCTTTGTTTCTCTCACAGTATCAGTGTCTCTGGCTCCCAATTCCTTCTCCCTTCCTGAGGGGGCTCATTTCGCACAGCTCTAGCAGTAAGCACGCTCTGCCAGGAGAGGGCAGCATTGGGAAGCCATGAGCAGAAGCGCCCTCACTGCACAGACCCAAGTACCACGTGGCAGAGACAGGGTCTGGTTTTCTGTTTATTCTAGCAGCAATCTCTGACAAGAAACATGAATTTATCCCTGAAGTCCCATCACATGACTCCTTCGTCTCCTCTCCCTCCCAGCTTCTTAAAGGAATAATCATAGATATTTAGGCTATAGATACCTAACAGGCTATGTTTGGGTCCATTTTCTGACAAAATTTAGAATACAGAATGCAAATACCTACATACTGTGAGTAATTCGGGCCAAAGAGGCACTTTGCTTAAAGTATATAGACTCTTACTATGCAACTAGCAAGTTGAATTTGTATTCTACCCAGTTTATTTTTTTCAAATGATTGTACAAGACATGCATGAACTTTCTCAACACATATTTCTTGAGCATCTGTCTGGACAAAGGGGAGTTCCATAGATACCCAGGTGGTGTAGATGGATGATGTGGGATTGAAAGAAACTGGATTTTTGAAGAAGGAAGGGGAAGTTCTAAAAAGCAAAAGCAGTAGTGAGTACAGATGACAGGTGCCCCATCCCCAGCACTGATATGCGGGACATGAGGGCCTGACAGTGTCCTCGGGGGACAGCCTAGATTTAGTTAGAATAAGCAGAATTCTTTTGAATATTTAAAGAGGAGATTGGGGCTACAGGTAAATACAGATAAATTGCTGATAACAGTATTAGGCAATACAGAAGGTGTTTGGAATAAGAAACACAGGCTATATAACCTGTGTATCACGTGGAGCCCAACACTTAGAAGGCCCCCATGCTTCCCTCAGAGAAGGCAATGGCACCCCACTCCAGTACTCTTACCTGGAAAATCCCATGGACGGAGGAGCCTGGTGGGCTGCAGTCCGGGGGTCGCTAAGAGTTGGACACGACTGAGCGACTTCACTTTCACTTTTCACTTTCATGCATTGGAGAAGGAAATGGCAACCCACTCCAGTGTTCTTGCCCGGAGAATCCCAGGGACAGGAGGAGCCTGGTGGGCTGCCATCTGTGGGGTTGCACAGAGTCGGACACGACTGAAGCGACTTAGCAGCAGCAGCATGCTTCCTTAGTGGCTCAGATGTTAAAGATGTAGTGCAGGAGACCCAGGTTCGATCCCTGGGGTCAAGAGGATCTTCTGGAGGAGGAAATGGCTACCCAACCGAGTATTTTTGCCTGGAGAATTTCATTAACAGAGGAGCCTGGCAGGCTACAGTCCACGGAGTCTCAAAGAGTTAAACACAACTGAGTGACTAACACTTAGGCTTGATTTAATGCCTTGTTACCAATAGGAAATTGTTACTAATTTTTGAACAGGAATCGCCATTTTCTTTTCACATTAGGCTCTGTAACTTGTATAGCTTGGAGGTGCGGGGGAGTATGTGGAAATTTGGATTAAGTACGACTAGGGAATTTACAGATCTGCCTGTGACTAAGAGTTTTCCCTGATGCCCTGGGAAGCTTGAATTTCTAGTGGTGTTGAAAGTAAACAGGGGTGTAATTCCCAATGAGATTAGTGCTAATGATCTTTTGGGGAGAGATGGGTCACAGTTGTAATGAAGTTGGGATGTCTGAAGTTACTGATTTGAGAGGCCTTCTTGTTCTGTGGGTCTGGAAAGTGGGTCTACTTAGAGCACGCGGGGCCTTACTTAGGTTTGCGGGTGCCTGGCACATAGTCATTTCCTTGCTAGGCTGTAGCGTAAGGTGTGGGATACGTGAGATTTGTGGCCCTTCCTTAAATCCCACTGTAGGCAATGCTGTATCTGGAAGAAAGACATCTTTTTAGGAGCCTGAGAGCCAGTTAAACATCTGAGTGTGGTGAAGTAGGTTAGGCTTTTCCTGTGTGCCTATATTATTAAATACCAAACCAAAACCTTGTCCATTTGCACAAGTACGGTAAGGCCAATCTACTGACCCTGGGCTGTAGTGAAGAAAAGTGCAGAGTTTATTGGAGGGTATCGAACAAGGAGTCCAGTGCAACTAGTGTTTAAAAGACCTGAACTCACTAAAGTCTTTCAGGGAGAGGTTTTTAAAGACAGGGTGAGGGAGGGTATTGTGGGGTGTGTGATCAGCTCACGGACGTTCTTTTGATTGGTTGGTAGTGAGGCAATTGAGAGTCAACATCATCAAGCTTCTGGTTCTAACTGGTCTGGGGTCCATCTGCTTGTGGGCAGCATAAAGTTAACTTCTTCCACTTGGTGAAGGTTTCAGGATCTGCAAAACAGCTCGAAGGACACCTGGGTCAGGATGTTATCTGTAGATCTTGAGAAGGAACTAAAGGTCCTTGACTTTTTTAATGGCTCAACTTTTATTAAGGGTCTGGTTTGACTGTTTTACTTTCTGCATGTTCTTGCTTCTATGATTAATTTTATCCTTTGACTAAAATTTTTCTGCAGACAAAAAAGGCAGGCAGAGGGCATGGAACAGAGGTGGTAGGGGGGCTTTTTGTTCTGGGAAGGCCCCACAGGGTCCTGCTCACTTACATTTTCTGAGTATGATGTGTAATTTCAAGAGCCTTTTCCCTTGCCAAGACTCTATAGTTTCTTATATTTCTTCTAACAATTTCCAGTTTCTACATTTAGCCTTTAATTCCTCTGAAATTTTGTAGCTGTATGTTGCATCGGTTCAGTTCAGTCTCTCAGTCATGTCCAACTCCTTGCAACCCAATGGACTACAGTATGCCAGGCTTACTTGTCCATCACCAACTCCCAGAGCTTGCTCAAACCCATGTCCATTGAATCAGTGATGCTATCCAACCATCTCATCCTCTGTTGTCCCCTTCTCCTCCTGCTTTCAATATTTCCCAGCATCAGGGTCTTTTCCAATGAGTCAGTTCTTCACATCAGGTGGCCAAAGTATTAGAGCTTCAGCTTCAGCATCAGTCCTTCCAATGAATATTCAGGACTGATTTCTTTTAGGATGGACTGGTTGGATCTCCTTTCAGTCCAAGGGACTCTCAAGAGTCTTCTCCAACACCACAGTTCAGAAGCATCAATTCTTCAGTGCTCAGTTTTCTTTATGGTCCACCTCTCACATCCATACATGACTACTGGAAAGAACCATAGCTTTGACTAGACAGACTTTTGTCGGCAAAGTAATGTCTCTGCTTTTTAACATGCTGCCTAGATTGGTCATAGCTTTTCTTCCAAGGAGCAAGCACTTTTAATTTCATGGCTGCAGTAACAAACTGCAGTGATTGTGGAGCTCAAGAAAATAAAGTCTCTCACTGTTTCCATTATTTTCCCATCTATTTGCCATGAAGTGATGGGACCGGATGCCATGATCTTAGTTTTTTGAATGTTGAGTTTTAAGCCAACTTTTTCACTCTCCTCTTTCACTTTCATCAAAAGGCTCTTCAGTTCCTCACACTTTCTGCCATAAGGGTGGTGTCATCTGTGTATCTGATGTTATCCCTGCAATCTTGATTCCAGCTTATGCTTCATCCAGTCCAGCATTTCACATGATGTACTCTGCATATAAGTTAAATTAGCAAGGTGACAATATATACCCCTGATGTACTCCTTTCCCAATTTGGAACCAGTCCATTCTTCCATGTCTGGTTGTAACTATTGCTTCTTGACCTGCATACAGGTCTCTCAGAAGGCAGCTAAGGTGGTCTTGGTATTCCCATCTCTTTCAGAATTTTCCACAGTTTATTGTGATCCACACAGTCAAAGGTTTTAGCATAGTCAATGAAGCAGACATAGATGTTTTTCTGGAATTCTCCTGCCTTTTCTATGATCCAATCGATGTTGGCAATTTGATCTCTGGTTCCTCTGCCTTTCCTAAATCCAGCTTGTACATCTGGAAGTTTTTGGTTCATGTACTGTTGAAGCCTGGCTTGGAGAATTTTGAACATTACTTTACTAGTGTGTGAGATGAGTGCAATTGTGCGGTAGTTTGAGCATTCTTTGGCATTGCCTTTTTGGGGATTGGAATGAAAACTGACCTTTTCCAGTCCTGTGACCACTGCTAAGTTTTCCAAATTTGCTGGCACATTGAGTGTGCACTTTAACAACATCATCTTTTATGATTTGAAACAGCTCAGCTGGAATTCCATCACCTTCACTAGCTTTGTTTGTAACAATGCTTCCTAAGGCCCACTTGACTTCACATTCCAAGATGTCTGGCTCTAGGTGAGTGATCACACCATCGTGGTTGTCTGGGTCATTAAGATCTTTTCTGTATCATTCTTTTGTGTTTTCTTGCTACCTCTTTATAATATCTTCTGCTTCTGTTAGGTCCATACCGTTTCTGTACTTTATTGTGCCCATCTTTGCATGAAATGTTCCCTTGGTATCTCTAATTTTCTTGAAGAGATGAGTCTTTCCCATTTTATTATTTTCCTCTATTTCTTTGCATTGATCACTTAGGAAGGCTTTCTTACCTCTCCTTTCTATCTTTGGAACTCTGCATTCAGATGGATATATCTTTCCTTTTCTCCTTTGCCTTTAGCTTCTTTTCTTTTCTCAGCTACTTGTAAGGCCTCCTCAGACCTCCATTTTACCTTTTTGTATTTCTTCTTCTTGGGGATGGTTTTGATCACCACCTCCTGTATAATATTGCAAACCTCTATCCATTGTTCTTCAGGCACTCTGTCTGTCAGATCTAGTCCCTTGAATCTATTTGTCACTTCCACTGTATAATCATAAGGGATTTGATTTAGGCCATACCTGAATGGTCTAGTGGTTTTCCCTACTTTCTTCAATATGAGTTTGCATTTTGCAATAAAGAGTTCATGGTCTGAGCCATAGTCAGCTCCTTGTCTTGTTTTTGCTGACTACATAGAGTTTCTCCATCTTTGACTGCAAAGAATATAATCAATCTGATTTCAGTATTGACCATCTGGTGATGTCTATGTGTAGAGTTGGCTCTTGTGTTGTTGAAAGAGGGTGTTTGCTATGACTAGTGGGCTCTCTTGGCAAAACTCTGTTAGCCTTTGCCCTGCTTCATTTTGTACTTCAAGGCCAAACTTGCCTGTTACTCCAGGTATCTCTTGACTTTCTACTTTTGCATTCCCATCCCCTATGATGAAAAGGACATCTTTTTTTTTTTTTTTTTGGTGTTAGTTCTAGAAGATTTTGTAGGTCTTTATAGAACTGTTCAACTTCAGCTTCTTCAGCATTTCTGGTCAGGGCATAGACTTGGATCACTGTGATATTGAATAGTTTGCCTCCGAAACAAACAGAGCATTCTGTCATTTTTGAGACTGCACCCACGTGCTGGATTTTGAACTCTTTTGTAGACTGTGAGGGCTACTCCATTTCTTCTAAGGGATTCTTGCCTATAGTAGTGTTAAATTCACCCGTTCCAGTCCATTTTAGTTCACTGATTCCTAAAATGTTGATGTTCAATCTTGCCGTATCCTGTATGACCACTTCCAATTTAGCTTGATTCATGGACTTAACATTCCAGGTTCCTATACAACGCTGGTTTTTATAGCATCAGACTTTACTTGCTTCACCAGTCACATATGCACATATGGTGCATAGTCAGGATCTAACTTTTTTTTTCTTCCCTGAAGTTTCCCCATATCAAACAGATTAGTGTTCTGTTGATCTGTTTTCCTATCTCTGAAACATTATCACATGTTTTACATGCTGTATCTTTAGAGTACACATTTATATGATATGGAAAAGGTATTTTTTTAATTGACTTTTCTTACCTATTTTTTAGATGAATTCTACAATCAAGCATGTCAAATAAATAATGCTGCTAGGATTTTGATCTGTATTGAATCAAATTGATAAAAATTTTTAGGAAGAATTAGAGTTTTTACAAAATGGACTCTTTCCATTCAGGAACACTATGTAGTTTGTGTTTAAAAATTATAAATCTTCAGTCCTGAATTCCATTCACCCACTCTTGCTAATTTGTTTCAGCAGTAACAATCATTTTGCATCTTTTCTACTAATTTGTGAACCCCTTGGCATCTCCATTTTCCCAGCCATGTATTTACAAATAACTCTGAGTGACAGTGAATATATAAGGAATGGAGAATTTGGGGACAGCAAAAGATCACACTCAGAAAATTTCTAAATACTGGGAACTTTTGTTCATTTCTTAAATCTATCTGATTAAATTGAAACATTTATTCTCTTAAACACTCCAGAAAAGACTTAGAAAATTTAGCTTTAGACCCTGAAGATGTCCATATCAATAGTTTCTCTATAATCAGATAGCTAAAATACAAAGCTGTATGAAATTAAATGCCAAAAATCATTACAAATCAATATACAACTGGAAAAGCACTCTAACAGCTCACTATATTTTTCAGGAAACCAAAACCTTCAGCAATACCCACCTTGTAAAATGAGGATATTCACAAAGAAGAAAGTTATTTTTATTCAGCCAATTTATTTATTCTACCAACCAAGGCTAATCAAGGCATGTAGTTAATAATCCCTTTAAATTGCATCCTGGGAAGTGTTTTCAGTTAGATTTAATGAAAAGGTCTTGGAAGCAACTGAATGCTGTGGAGACATGGTTAGTTATTATCCTTGCATCACCGATTCAATGGACGTGAGTCTGGGTGAACTCCGGGAGTTGGTGATGGACAGGGAGGTCTGGCGTGCTGCGATTCATGGGGTCGCAAAGAGTCGGACACGACTAGGCGACTGAACTGAACTGAAAGAGTAGTTGATGCTTAAAGCTAAAGTTTGTATTTATTTTTCGTAACAATGTTCCATCCAAACTGAAACAGAGAGATTGACAAACGTCAGAGGGCATTTAGTTTGCAAAAGAAGCCAGAAGCTAGAGATTTGGTATCAGGGACTGATAGTGGTGGGACTGGGTAGTCGGATACAAACCGTGGAGCCCAGCAGGTGGCGATAGAGGCTCTTCTCTCACCTAGTGTGGGCATCTCAAGCTGTTTCAGCTTGTTAACCCATCGTTCAGTTCAGTTCAGTTCAGTCGCTCAGTCGTGTCCGACTCTTTGCGATCCCATGAACCGCAGCAGGCCAGGCCTCCCTGTCCATCACCAACTCCCGGAGTTTACCCAAACTCATGTCCATCAAGTCATTAAGGCAGACCTAATTTCAATTATCTATGGTCTCTTGGTTCTCATGCAAACAAGAATAAGAGGAGTCAGGGTAGTATAGGAGGAACGAGAAAACTTGTATATAAACCTAAGCCCTGGCGAAGGACTTTGCTTTCCTGTCACTTGAAGTGCATGCTCACTTGCTTCAGTCATGTCCAACTCTGCAAACCTATGGATTGTAGCCTGCCAGGCTCCTCTGTTCAAGGGATTCTCCAGGCAAGAATACTGGAGTGGGTTGCCATGCCCGCCTCCAGGGTATCTTTCCCACCCAGGGATCGAACCCGCGTCTCTTACATCTCCTGCATTGGCAGGTGAGTTCTTTACCACTAGCACCACCTGGGAAGCTCTGTCACTGAAGACTCCTATTCATAAAACATGTCTGTTTCTATAGTCTGTTACCATCGTAAGGATTTTGGGAGGAACAGACAATAAAATTTTAATCATCAATGGTTTCAGCTTAATAGTAAGGTTCTTGACAGACTTTGGTATGACTTTTTAGTTCAAAGGGAGCTTTTTGAAAGGGTTGAACTACTAATGATGGTTATAAACAGCAACAATTTAAAAAGTGTTTTCAAGCACAGCACATAGAGGACTAGGCTTCCCTGGTGGCTCAGACAATAAAAAGTCTGCCTGCAATGCAGGAGACCTGAGTTCAATCCCTGGGTCAAGAAGATCCCCTGGAGAAGGGAATGGCAACCCACTCCGGTAGCCTGGTGGGCTACAGTCCATGGGGTCGCAAAGACTCGGACACTGCTGACAGACTAACACTTGCTTATAGAGGAGTGAGATGTCACAAGCGGAGCTGGAAGGTCAAAGGAGCCTTTTGTCATGTTAGTGAGATGACCTTTGGAAAGCGTCCAAGGATGCTAACTGGTAACCAGAAGAACCAAACTGTGATTAGAGGGCTGGAACTTTCCCCAGTGGCTCAGGGGGTAAAGAACCCGCCTGCAATGCAGAAGACACAGGAGACCCAGGTTCAATCCCTGATTCCCTGGAGAAGGAAATGGCAACCCACTTCAGTATGCTTGCCTGAAAAATCCCATGGATGGAGGAGCCTGGGGGGCTACAGACCATGGAGTTGAAAAGAGTAGGACACCACTGAGCGATTAAGCACACACTTTCAGCCCCAATCCCTGACCTCAGGGGAGGGGAGAGACCTTGGAGACTTAAAGGATTTTATCAATCATGTCTGTGTAATGGAGCCTCCCAGAAAAACCCCAAGATGGCATTCAGGGAGCTATCAGGTTGGTGAATGCATGAAGAAATGGGGAGAATGGTTTTAGCCTCTGCCTTGGTGGGGGGAGGGTTCCTTTACCATTAGAGTTGGTTTGAGCCCCCAAATAAGGAAATCAAAGCTAATTTGGACACAGCACAAGCTTTACTCAGTGGCCAAAGAATGGAAGAGGGGAACTAAGTTCTTATATCAACTTCTTGTCCACGTGGTGAGAAGAATTTAATTTTGAAGAGTAAAGACAAAGCCGGGGGGGTTGCTAATGATGGGGTGGCATATGCACTAGTTAGCTAGGGAAGGAGTAGCTTTTTCCCAGGGAGTAGGGTGCCACCCTCTATTTACTGGTTTTTGGCCCTTAAAATGAAAGTGAAAGTCACTCAGTCGTGTCTGACTCTTTGTGACCCCATGGACAGTCCATGGGATTCTCCAGGCCAGAATACTGGAGTGAGTTGCCACTCCCTTCTCCAGGGGATATTCCTGGCCCAGGGATGGAACCTGGCTCTCCCACATTGCATTCTTTACCATCTGAGCCACCAGGGCTTGTCATCACACACTAGCCATTAAACTAGGAAGCACAAAGAATGCGAATTCATTATATATCTTTATTTTCAAGTAACTGCTCATCAACATTGAAGGCAGATTCTTTACCAAATGAGCCACAAGGGAAGACCTTTGGCCTTTAATGTCTGGTTGTGGTTGATGGTGTGTCATTTAATATGCTAATATAGTGAAATCAGTGTATAATGAGACTGTTGGAGGTCAAATCTGTCACCCTCTAGGTCCCAGCTGGTTCCATCTGTTGTTTTTTTTTGTTTGTTTGTTTGTAGCTTCCTTTATTATCTCTACACCCTTTAACTTAAAAGGAAAGGGAAAGGGAAAGTGTTAGTTTCTGAGACGTGTTGAACTCAACCCCACAGACTGTAGTCCGCCAGGCTCCTCCATCCATGAGATTTTCCAGGCAAGAATACTGGAGTGGGTTGCCATTTTCTTCTCCAGCTTTAACTCAAGAGATTTCTGTTAACTCCTGCTAAGTGGCCTAGGTGAGGAGTAGGGGGATGTTGGACAATTGGAGCAGAGACCTAGGGCAGCTAGGCAACAGCTCCACGGCCTCCTTGCCCTATGCATCTCTTCTATCTGGCTGTTCCTGAGTTTTGTATACATTCTGATGTAAAAACAAACAAACAAACAAAAAACCTAGTAATCTAGTAAGTAAAATGTTTCTCTGAGTTCCCTGAGCTGCTCCAGCGAATTAACTGACCCAGGGAAGGGGTTATTGGAAACTCCAATCTGTAACAGGAGCACAGGTGATTATCTGGCTTTGCAATTGGCCTCTGAGTTGGAGGGGGGGCGGAGGGGGGAGCAGTCTTGTAGGACTGAGCCCTTAACCTGGGAAATCGGATGCTTTGTTCAGGTAGACAGTGTCAGAATGTGGTTGAATTGCAGGACACCCAGCTGGGGTCTGAGAACAATTCTTGATGTGGACCCTCCTCCACAGTGGAATAATTGGATAAAACTCTCTCAGCACTTAGAACAGCACTGTCGCAAAGAAGTTCTCAACAGACCCTGGCTATTATGACAGAGACGGTGCTTGGTGCTTATTTATTCCTTCCATTACACTCCTCGGTCTCCCTTGCAGTTAGTTAAAGGCCAGGTGCCTAATTATACTTCATGAACTAGAGCAGAAGGGATGAGGCAGTAAAGAACCAGTGCCTTGAGAGGTCTCTTTCCTGTTGAAGAGGACTGGGAGGCCGTGAGTTCAAGCTGGCAGAGCTTCATGATGGGGTGCCACCCCATCCTCATCAGAGTGCAGTAAGAGTACAAATTTATGCTATATCACTGACATTTCCAGGTTAATTCATTGCCTCAAGATGTCTTCACTAGGTAAGGAAGACATATGACTTTAATGTTAGAGTTTTTTTACAAGTATTAATTCTAGATAATGATTGATAAAATGTTAAAATAAGTAACTGACTTCCAGTTCTTAATCAGTGTCAGGTCAGCATGCATGCTCAGTCATGTCTGACTCCTTGTGACTCCATGGACTGTAGCCCGCCCGGCTCCTCTGTTCATGGGATTCTCCAGCCAAGACTACTGGAGTGGGTTGTTGCCATTTCCTCCTCAGGAGATCTTTCCGACCCAGGGGTCAAACCCGAGTCTCCTGCACGGACAGGCGAATTCTTTGCCACTGAGTCACTTGGAAAGCCCCTCCAGTTCTTAACAAGCAGAATGCAATCTCCTTGAGATTACCTTTATCTTATCTACAATCGAAACCCCAGTGCATAGAGTGCTGCTTGCTTGGCACATAATTAGGTGCTAAATATATACTTTTTGTGGAGGTACTGTGAATTTTCAATATGCACAGCACTCTTCATATGTTGTATAGTACACAAGAAGTTAAACTGTGGTATTTACCCTCAAGGAGTACATCATCCAAGTGAGGAGAAAATATACATTTTCTTCCCTTGCTTCCTGCCCCCTCACCCCCAGGCACATGAACCAATGACATTGGTGCTTCAACTAAAAGACACTGTATATATTTTGAAATTTATGTTTAATTGGAGGATGATTGCTTTGCAATATTGTGTTGGATTCTGCCGTACATCAACATGAATCAGCCATAGGTATACGTATGTCCCCTCCCTCTTGAACCTCCTTCCCACCCCATCCCACCGCTCTAGGCTGTCACAGAGCTCCCAGCATCATACAGCAAATTCCCACTGGCTATCTAATTTTATATATGATAAAGTCTATGTTTCAGTGCTACTCTCTCAGTTTGTCCCACCCTCTCCTTTCCCCCTCCCCGCCACTCCGTCCACACATCTTCTCTATGTCCGTGTCTCCATTGCTGCCCTGCAAACAGGTTCAGCAGTACTGTCTTTCTAGATTCCATACATATGCATTAATATACAATATTTGTCTTTCTCTTTCTGACTTACTTCACTCTTTATAATAGGCTCTAGGTTCATCCACCTCGTTAGAACTGGTCAAATGTGTTCCTTTTCATGGCTGAGTAATGTTCCACTGAAGACACTATTTAAGTGCTAATTTATGCCACAGGTGGAAGGAGTTCAGCAGAGTGCTCAGCAAGAGCAGCAAACAACTGGGACCTGAAGAAGAGATAATATCTCAGGAGAGAAAGAGAGACTCAGATGCGTGAAACAGAGGTTAGTGGCTTATTGGGAGGAAAAGCCCAGGGTTCTGGATATGAGACTACAGATGTTGATGAGACAGAGCTGATCTGGGAGAAAAATGGGCATGGAGAGGAGAAAGAAAAACCATGGATGGTAGATGCCATAATAGGCCCTCAGACCCCCGCTCCGGACTTGCCACTCATTCCTCTCGCTGCTGGGACTGTTGATGGATGATGTCTCTCAGCTGAGAGCCCTCAGAGGAGAGCTGAGGGACAAGATCCCATTCTCTTTCCCAGCACAATGTGTGTCCAGTCATTTATTGATGCAAAGGCTGGGCCTTATGGCCGCAGTGAAGGTTTCTGCAGGGCGTCCTGGCTCCAGGCCTCCAGTGGGATACAAAGGCCTCTCTTGTGATTGTATCATAGCCTGGCATCTCTCTCTCTGCCCAATCTTGCATTCCCTCCTTCCCCATGGGTATCACTTACCAAAGTAGGCCCTATATTTCCTGCCTGCAGATCTCCACCTCAAAAATCTGCTCAGGGACAGTTTATAAGGGTAGCACAAAGTGATGGAGTGTCCCACAAGCCAGGAAGAGCTTAGACTTGTTGGAGTTGATGAAGAGTCTCTAATGACGTCTGAAGAGGGGGATAAACGTCTAGGAAGGATTTGGCTGGTGATGAGATGGAGGGTTGGTGGAGGAGAAGATCCTGTGTTTGCAAAGGCAGAATTCACTTGGACAGATTCTGCTCCATGGTCTATGCAACCCTTCAGTGAAATTCCATTGTCTAGACCCCAGAATATTTCCTTGGTATTTGTCTAGAATTTTGAAGTTCATTTAGGACTCTGAGCTCCAAGACTGAATAAAAGGGAGTGGAATTCCTTCCTTAGGTCCACTTGAAGTAGGATTACGTGACTAGAGTGAGTGTGAGAAAGAGCCAAAGTTAAAGGTGAATTCTCAGTTTCTTGAAGAAAATGTCAGCATATTGTGACCTTTCTCAATATAGAATTGGGATTGTGAGGGAGTGAGCAACTGAAAGGTAGACAGCATCCTTATGTGAGAAAGCTGACCCCAGCTGCCTCATTCTTACTGCTCAGACCTTAGCGTTCTGCAGTAGGACTGGCAATAGGACTGAAAAAAAAAAGAGCTCATAGGAGTATTCTGTCAGGACAGAGAGAGAAGCCAGGGCAGACAGCCAAGAGGAGCTAAGTCCACTTAAAAAGCTATGGAAAATAGTGATAAATGAATATCGTTAATTGTTTGATGTGGTAACATTTTCAGACACAAGTTATGTAACATTTAGTGATTGTGTACATTTTTCTCTATTCTGATCGCTACTAGGATGATGCTCATTTCACAGAAACCATGTGCAGCTCTAATATGTGGTATCAATGGAGTCTTAGAAAACTATTATTTTGATTGGAGAAGTTCTAGAAGTGTTGATGGAATATTTAAATAAGAACTTGGGGGTAAAAAAAAAAAAACTTGTAAAATGTTTGTATAATGGGGCCATTAGTTCAAGTGAGTTTGGCATCCTGTCCTGGTCATCCTAGATGGATGGAGCAGTTGTTGGAAGGTAAAAATGTGAGGATTTATGGATTCAGATGACAGAACAAAGATGGGACATCCTGAGGCAGGACATGTGCAATGAGTGGTTTTGATGCTAATGAGCCCAGTAGAATGGGAATTACCTGCTTTCTAATTTTCCTCAACAAATATTTCTCGAGCCTCTACCTGGGCCAAGCACTTCATGGGAATGTATTTGGCAAACTGATGAAAAATCAGAACCGTTAAGGCCTTCTGAAGTCAGAAAGAGGAGGGAAAAGGTAAAAGAGACAAAGGGTTGAGGAAAGGACTGGAGCTTGGAATTAGGTAAATGAGGAGAGCTAAGTCTGGACTGAGTGGCCACTGTGAGAAACGACTGCTCAGTCAGATTCCCACGTGTGTCCATGGAATCACCAGCTGGATCTGTGATCCTGTGACTTCTGGAAGCAGAGGTGTCTGTGGCGTTAGGGAGAGGACAAGTCTGTTCCGGAGGCAGGCTACCTGAGGTGCCATCTCAGATCTAGCACCACAGCTATGGGATTTGGCTAATTCTTTAATCTCTCCATCCTCAATCCTCTATCCTCCCCCTCCTCTAGCCTCCATCCCTCCATCTGTACAATGAAGTTAATAACAGGACCTCGTGGGATTGTTGCTAGAAGTTGATAATCCGTGGAGGGCACTCTGCACAGGGCCTTGCACTCTGTCATGATGCTTGAATAGGTTTGCTCCTGCTCTGCGACAGCGTACATACTGTGTGTGGGCAGAGAGGCAACTTGAGAAATGGAAAGGGCACCTGCCCTTGGGATGTGGTCCTTGCAAACACCCTCCCTCTCTGAGCTCCCTGGGGGATGAGGATGGACAAATCAGCCAACGCAGCAAGCAGCTTGAGGAATAAAGCTGGGATACATTCTCTGTGGAGTCATTCATCTCACCACAGACATCCACAGAGACACGCAATTTCTCTTCTCTTAAGTTTATAGCTTATGGAGTGTCTTAGCTTCTGATGGACTACAGGTACCTTCTGGTGAGACTTAAGCAATTTTCTCAATTTTTGTTTAATAAGAGTAATTCACTCTACGTGCCAAGGTCTGCATAAATAGTTTCTGACAGATGAAACAGTTTATAAATCCTCAAGAGCTTTTTATTATCCTTGAAAAAACCTTTACACTTACTATCTGCGTGCCCTGAGGGCTTGAAGGACTTTCTAAAGAACAAAAGCAGGCATTTATTTATTTATTTATTTTTTACAGAACAAACATATTGTCCTGCACAGCTAAGGCTTCCTCCAATTCCAAACCTTGGAAATCCTGTTTGTTTTTAACCTAAATGCTCCAGTAGGAGCAGGACTAGGCTAGATTCTCAGGATTTCTATGTCAGCAGTGTTGGGTCCTTGTGTGACAGGTGACAAATGGCTTTTCTTCTTTTTCTTTCACCCTGGCAACTCCTGGAATATCTGAACTCTCATCCTTGGGTCTCTTCTGGCCTTTGAGGATAACAAAGCCGCTGTGTGTTAAGTGGAGCTAAAACAGCCTTTAAAGGGCTAGTCTGGCTTTCATAAACTCTACGTCATAATAAAATAAGGAGAAATGATGTAACTTGCACCCAAGACAATAGGTTCTGACAGGAGAGCAGAATAGCTTATTGGAGTTTTTCCTCATCTCTGTTCTCTGCATCAACTCGTGACTCGCGTCTGATACCCTAAAGCCAGTTGATAGATTGGGTGCTCGTCTCCTGCCCTCTTTCTTAGTTGACCATGTGGTTTTGTAGACCTTCACTCGTTTTTGTTCCACCTTCTGACAGTAGTGTGTGTGTGTGTGTGTGTGTGTGTGTGTGTGTGTATGAGAGAGAGAGAGAGCCATATAGAGTGCTGGAGGATATTTTTGTGTGTATCTTTGTGCCCACCCCTGTATATTTATTAATATACTGAAGGCCCAGGGGTGGGGGGAAATCTTTCAGAGGCATGGTGTTAGTTGACAATTGTCCATGAGTCTCACATGCACATCTTAAAATGGACATACTGACTGTTCTTTCTTCTTGACTGTTTTCTGAGGATGTGTACCAGTGGACAGCCTTGGGAAACAGCATCTCCCTGCTCCCTGCCCGTCATAAAAGATTCAGGTTCCCTAAGCTTGGGGCTCCCCTCCTGGGGTGCAACTATTTCCTGCATGGGTTTAGTATGGTTTTCCTCCCAGTGCCCTAGGGTTCAGTGACTAGCATAGAAATGTTACTGCTCTTGCTGTGTATAACAAACTGTTCTGTGTCTCTGATCCAGAGGTCCTCTATGAAACTGGGCTTCCCTAGTAGCGCAGATGGTTAAAAATCCGCTTCGAATGTGGGAGACCTGGGTTTGATCCCTGGGTTGGGAAGATCCCCTTGAGGAGGGCATGGCAACCCACTCCAGTATTCTTGCCTGGAGAATCCCCATAGACAGAGAAGCCTGGTGGGCTGCAGTCTGTGGGGTCGCTAAGAGTCAGTCAGACATAACTGAGCGACTAAGCACATGAAACTGCAAACTAATTCATCTGTATATAAGTTAAAATCTCAGTCCTTTTCTCAGTTCTTGATACATAGTTCGAAATTTAAAATGGTTCTGAGAGATTTACTGATGTACAAAACTTCTGATAAGGATTCTTTAAAAAATTTTTTTAATTATTTATTTATTTTTGTACAATTTTAAAGGTTACTTTCCCTCTATAGTGCTTCCGCAATGTTGGCTATATTCCCTGTGTTGTAAACACATCCTTGAGCTTATCTTACACCCCGTAGTTTATGCTTCCCTTTACCCATATGTTGCCCCTCCCCCCCACTGGTACCCACTGCTTTGTTCTCTGTATCTGTGCGTCTGCTACTTGCTAGTTTGCTTTGCGTTTTAGATTCCACATGTAAGTGATGGCATACAGTATTCTGACAAGGATTCCAGTGTGTTAACCACTATGACACTACACGAAACTGCTCAGTGTCTCGCTGCTTCCTCAAATTCTCAGAGACTCATGCTTTGTACGTG
This sequence comes from Bos mutus, assembly GCF_027580195.1. Taxonomy (NCBI): domain Eukaryota; kingdom Metazoa; phylum Chordata; class Mammalia; order Artiodactyla; family Bovidae; genus Bos; species Bos mutus. The sequence continues at coordinate 71,481,610 of NC_091623.1, read as the reverse complement.
CGACATAGCTTCACTCAATCACTGTTCTCCTTCATTATTTTGGCAGCATTTTACGAAGTGACAAAACAGCATTTAGCTCTCAGACCATTTTCTAAATATTATCAGATCTTTGATCTATGCACTAAGGATTGACTTCCTGTAAATGGCCTGGACAGTTTGTGATTAGCTAAAATGCAAACACTGTCTCTGTCCCTACTGTATAGATGGCTCAGTTTTTCAGACACATTCATTTTTCCAATTAAATTTATGCATTAACTTACATTTCACAGAGGCAAGTAAGACAGGCAAATTCTCCTGCCTTCTTGGAACTTGTAGGTTAATGAGAAATAACGTATTACAAATATTTACATAAAATTATTTGATAAATAATAAGTAACATAAATGAAATAAACACTGAAGAACTATAAAGTACAATAAAGGATTTAATAAAGATCTTTTTTGTTCTCTCAAATTTTAAATGTAGTATAGATTAGCAAATAACTGCTACAAAAGTACAAATTTTTTTAAACGATTGAGATCTTTTTTCCTTTTTTTGTGTGCTGGAACTTACAGATAAGTAAGAAATAAGAACTAAAATGTATATATTCTTTAAAATTTTACACAAATAAAGTAACATTTCCCCCTGGATAAAGTGAATTTGGGATAGGTTCCATGATTTATTTTAAGAAAGATGTTGCTCTATTGACAATCTTGGAGGATAACTCAAAATTTGCTGACAATTATGTGGAAATTAGAAGCTGAAGGGAGCGTGAGACTAAAAAGGCACATTTCACGTCTCAAACCGACAGGCAGACCAAAGACCTGAAAGAACATTTTCACTTTACCCAGAAATGTTTTCTTCCCGGGTGGCTCAGTGGTAAAGAACCCACCTACTAATGCAGGAGATGCAAGTTTGGTCCCTGGGCTGGGAAGTTGCCCTGAAGTAGGAAATGGCAACCCCCTCCAGTATTCTTACCTGGAAAATCCCAAGGACAGAGGAGCCGGGTTGGCTATAGTCCACAGGGTCAGAAAGAGACACGACTAAGCGACTGAGCATGCCTCCATGCATAGGTGACTACAGCCTGTGATGATAAGCACCTAATCTGTTAAATTTTAAAATAAGTTTTTTGAAATTATGAGGAGAAGGGAGACACATACAAAAGAATTCTTAGTTAAAAACATTTTCAATTAAAATTTTGGAAAAGCAGAAACTTTCACAAGGTTCTAGGCGATGCTCACCTTCATTCAATTCACAGGTTGATTTGAGCAGAAAAATTGCACAATGGCAGGATCACCCAGCACTCTGGAGCTATATGGAATAGTGTGTGTTTCATATCTGTCTGTCTCTGTCTCTTTCTCTTTGCATGCATGTGATTTATATTTATCTCCCCAGTTTTCAGAATAATTCAAACATTGTGTTTTAATTTGTAACTTATGCCAAATAATGCAGATAATTGACCAAAGTCTGTACTTTTGCCTAGTCTTGGCAAGGTGAAATCATAAAATCCAAGATATAAAAGCTATTTTTAAGTGGGAATGAAGAAAGCATGTGATAGGGATTTGACTGAGGAATGGTTAAAAAAAGAAGGTATTATTATGTTCATATAGATTAAAGGAATGTAATCCCATTGAAATTTTTCTTTTAAGGTGGTGCCAGAAAGGAATTTATTTTTCTTTGTAGTAATACTAGGACTTGAAATAACTTACCTACTAATGAGTTACTTCGTGGGAAAGAAAAAGCTCATTTGTGTTTGCATTGCTAAACATGAAGGCAAAGAAGCCAAGATGTGGTAGACCAGTTCTCTTCGTCTATCAGCAATGGCAGTTGTTTATTTCTGTTTTCACTGAATGATGCATGGATACCTGGATGAGGCTGAGTTTCTGCCATACCAGGCAGAGATGATCCTTGAATCCAGCAAACCACATGGCTCCCAGATATTGCTTCTGGCTTAGTGACCTTCACTACACTACCAGCTCATTTTGCACAGGGATTGTTTAGTGCGATTGCCCCTTGCTCCTAAAAGCAAATACATTACAAACTGGTGTCAGACGCCTTGTTTCGTTTCAGGGCATTGGAGAGTGAGTGTGTTTTCTCCAACTCTGTTGGTAGCACAAATGCCCACTCCTTCAATGTTTTAATTTTATGACAACTTCAACCCTGTGGCACTAGTGGTAAAGAACCTTCCTGCCAATGCAGTGAGATGTAAGAGACGTGGGTTTGATCCCTGAGTCAGGAAGATCTCCTGGAGAGGGGAATGGCAACCCACTCCAGCATTTTGCCTAGAGAATCCCCATGGACAGAGGAGCCTGGTGGGCTACAGTCCAGGGGATCACAGAGTCGGACACGACTGAATTGACTTAGCACAACCCTGCCATCAAACAAAAGTTCAAAAGCTGCAACCCTTTCTTTCATTTCTTCATCCCTGTGAGGAGGAGGGACTCCTGGGATGAGGTATGGATGGGGGTAAAAAGCCGTTTTGTGTAAGATTCAAGATCTTATTATATTGCCTGTATTTGGAAATACCAACATGGAAATATCCACATGGAGTTCAATTTATTTCTTCACATCTGACTCTGGCAGTTTCTGGCATCTAACAGTAACATTTTGGTGTTTCCTGAAAGACTCCTGGTAACTGGTTCTATTTTATCTGAATTATAGCTTATAAAATAATAGAAGAAACAAACTCATATTGTATTCATAAAGGAAATTCTCCTGCTAGATCCAAGTCAATCTTACAATATCTAAATAGAAAACAACTGTAGTGAGTTTATAAATGGAATTCTTAGTTCTGTCTACTTCTATGAGACAATCCAAGTGACGCTGTCTTGAAAATTTTGCTCAGTGTAAGCCATTTCCATTTAATGACCACTGAAGCTAAAACAAATATTTTCCTTTTTAGAAAGTTATCTTCCAGAAATTCCCACTGACAATTTGAAGCATAGCAATTCAATGAGGGATTATAGAAGCCATATCTTGGGATGTTTGTGTGTGTGTGTGTGTATTTAAGCTTTTAATTTTATATTGGAGTGTAGCCAATTAACAAACAATATTGTGACAGTTTCAGGTGAACAGGGAAGGGACTCAGCAACACATATACATGTATCCATTCTCCCCCAAACTCCCCTCGCATCCAGGCTGCCACATACCATTGAGCAGAGTTCCCTGTGCTATACAGTAGGTCCTTGTTGGTTATCCATTTTAAATATAGCAGAGTGTACATGTCCATCCCAAACTTCCTATCTCTTTCCCTCATCCTTCTCCCGCTATATCTATAAGTTCATTCTCTAAGTCTTTCCTGTTTTGTAAATAAGTTCATTTGTATCAATTCTTTTTAGATTCAGCATATAAGGGATGTCATTTGATATTTCTCCTTTTCTGTTTGGCTTACACTCAGCATAACAATCTCTAAGTCCATCCATGTGCTACAAATGGCATTATTTCATTCTTTTTAATGGCTTAGTAATATTTCCTTGTATATAATGTACCGATCTTCTTTATCCATTCATCTGCAAGATGCTGGATTTTTTCCTTTTTCTAAACGTTAAAAATTTGTTATAGAAATTTCAAACATGAGAAAGTTCAGAGAATAGTATAGTGAATTCCTTTGAACCCCTATTCAGATCCAACAGTTATCAATTTATGGTCAGTCTTTTCTTCACCTCCACTTGTGTTCTCTTGCTTGGTTCTTTTAAAACAAATTCAAATGTCATATAGTTTCAAGTGTGTTAGTCGCTCAGTCATGTCCGACTCTTTGTGACCCCACGGACTGTATAGACTGTAGCCCGCCAGGCTTCTCTGTCCATGAAATTCTCCAGGCAAGAATGCTGGAGTGGGTTGTCATCTCCTTCTCCATGGTTGTATTTTTAAGTTGGATAGACTAGGGACTCTTGCTGATCTGTACATTTCCCTGTATGTCCTAGGGTTGTAAGTATAGAGACATTTACCCTGAGAACTGGTTTTTGGACTAGCTACATCATCATCAGTTAGATAACTTTAAAAATAATGCAGATTTGAAGACACCAGTCCCAGGGATTCTTATTCAATTGGCCTGAAGCAAAGCTTTAGAATCAGTTTTATTTATAAGTTTCTTATTCAATTTTAAGTTATGCCATGTGTGGGAAACAGTTTTTAAATCCATAAGCTACTTCGCTTTTTCCTGTAATGCTTTTTCATGAAAGCGTGAAGAAAGAAAATAACTTCTGATGATGCCAAACTAAATGTCCCAGTGCTTTTCTTTGTTTGACTCTCTCTTTTTAAAGAAAATGTTGTGATGGCAAAACACTAGGTTGTTCAGGAAGAGCCAACTCGGGCAAGCTTACACAATGTGTCAAACATGTTTTAAATCCTCTTGGGCCCTATGGTTGCATAGGTGTCTGTACCAGTCAGGATAAATTAGGTTATACTGTAGAAACGAACAGCCCCCAAATCTCAGTGGCTTAATATAGCAAAGTTTATTTACTATACATGCCACAGATCCACATGATCGATGGTGGCTTTGCTCCACAGCATTTTCTCTGGGGCTCAGGCTGACAGAGCCGCCTCTGTCTAGAACATCACTGGTGATTGTGGTGGAGCAGCAAACAAGGCATGCTGAGCTGTGTGCCGGCTCTTAAAGCTTCTGTCCAGGGAGGGTGCCTCAGCCATGTCTGAATCCCGCAGGGAAGATGGAGAAGTAGGAGGGGATAGCAAACATTTGAGAATTAGAGTGAACCACACAATTCTCGTTAGAAAACAACTAGTGCTGAAATAAATAAACGAGCAGAGAGCAAGTGTTTATTGAGTACCTACCATGTTCCAGGCACTGAGACCATAACAGTAAATGGGAAACATAAAATCCTGGAACTCCTGGGTCTTTCATTGACAGAGTGGAAGGGGGAATAAAATAAACATTTTTCTTTGAAGAAGAACAAGACAGAATAGGAGACTAAGAATGATGAGCATGTTGGGAGTTCTATTTAGACAAGGTCATCAGGGAAGTGTCTTGTGAGATATTTGAGCATAAAATTGAGAAGTGACTGCGGTCCTTTCCAAGGCCTGGGGATGGAGACTACTGACACAGTAGGGGCAGCGATTGCGAAGGGCCAATGGTAGGAACATGTGTGGCCTGACAGGCACCACAAGAAGGTCAGAGTAAACAGATGCTTCCATCTCAAAGGGGAGAAATAGGAAAGACAAAAAGGGATAAAAGGCCCCAAATAAGTCCAAACTCTAAGACATGTTCCATGAGATCTAAGGCTTGAGTACAATCCTCTTTGGCTTGATGCTCTGCCCTCCAGGTCTAGGTGGAACAAAGGTCTCACCTTCCAGACACTAGGGCAGAAGTTCCATCTCGTAGCCCCACTTTGGGGGTGGGGGGGGATGGTCTTGCCCCTGAAGCTTTGCCAGGGCTGGGTGGGACCCCCAGGTTGCTCTGGGAAACCCCACCCCCAGGGCTTTGAGCAGAGGCTATCTGTCCTTTCAAAAGTGAGGTGATTGTCTCCTTTTGAAACCAAGAGGGTGACCCTGTTGATCTCTGAATTGTCTTCAGGGTTATTATTCCCTTGTCTCAAAGAACAATGCACGTTCATGATCAAATATTTCTAGTGTTTCATCCTGTAAAATTCCAGAAGTCCGGCCATCTGATCTTCCTTCATCCTTCCTCTCCTTCCTCCTCAGCTCAAACTGGTAGCTTTCCTGCCAAGGTTGCTGATGAAATCCATGGTGCAAATACACACCAATCTCCTTATCAAAGAGATGCTTGACCACATCCTTAGTGCTCTCTCCCGAACACACTTTTTCAATTTTTGCAATATGGGTAGGCTGAGAATGTGTCCATTCTCTAAGTTCTGCTTCCTTTTGGCAGGACAATTCCATCTTCAAGTCATTTCTCTCTTCTCACATTGTCCTATGGGCATTCAGAAGGATCCAAGCGTCATCTTCAGTGCTCTGCTTAGAAATTGCTTCAGCTAAATATTCTATTTCATGGTTTGCAAATTCTACCTTCCACGAAACACCAGAACAGGAGCACAGTTCAGTTAAGGTATTAGACACTTTATTACAAGGATTATCTTTTCTCCAGTTTTTAGTAGCAAGCTCTTCATTTCTGTCTGAGACCTCATCAGAATGACCTTTATGGTTCACATTTCTACCAGTGTCCTGGTCAGGATTACTCAGGTATTCTCTAAGAAAAATGAGGCTCTCCTCTCCTGAATCACCCTTCCCAGAACAGCTCTTACCAGAATCACCCTTAATGGTCTGTTCATAGCAATGTAAGACTTTTCTAGCATGTAAGACTTTTCTAGCATGCACCTCAAAACTCTTCCAACCTTCACTCATTACCAAGTTCTAAAACTACTTCTATACTTTTAAGTTTAGTCAGTCAGTTGTGTCTGACTCTTTGCGACCCCATGGACTTTAGCACGCCAGGCTGCCCTGTCCATCACCAACTCTTAGAGCTTGCTCAGACTCATGTATATCAAGTTGGTGATGCCATCCAACCATCGCATCCTCTGTTGCCCACTTCTCCTCCCATCTTCAGTCTTTCCCAGCATCAGGGTCTTTTCCAATGAGTTTTGGGCCTTTGTTATAGCAACACCTAACTTTTGCTACCAATTTCTCTCTTAGTCCATTCAAGCTAAGACAGAATACCATATAATGAGTGCCTTATAAACAACATATATAAGATGTTTATATTTCACCAGAGAATTTGGAAAGCAGATATAGACTCTTTTAAGTGGTTTCACTGTGAATGAGAACAGGTGGCTAGGGATCACTGCTTTGTGGTTTTTTTTTCTCCCTGTAATTACACCATTTTTGTTCTTGGCAGCAGTACTATAAGAGTTCTAGTTTTGCCACATTTTTACTAACTCTTGGTATGGCCAGTTTTTTAAAAAATTTTAGTCATTCTAATGAATATATAGTTATATCTCATTGTAATATTTGCTTGATGATTAATGATGTTATTGATCATCATTTCATGCCCTTATTAGATGTTTGTATAGCCTCTTTTGTAAAGTAGCTCTTCAAATTTTCCATTTTCTTTTTAGGTTTTAGTCTTTATGGTTGAGTTACAAGTGATTTATGTCTTCTGGATACATGTCCTTTGTCTGATATCTAGTTTGCCAATAGTTTCTTTCATCATCCATGACTTGCCTTTTTGTTGTCTCATTGGCATCTGTCAATAAGAAAAGGTTTTCAATTTTTGAAGACTTTTGACTAATCAATTTTTCCCTCACATATCATGCTTTCAATATTCTATCTAGGATAGAAAACTACCCTAATATTGCAAAGATATTTTCTTCTAGTTTGTCCTTTTGTATATTGTATTTGTATCTGTGGCCCTTTTGGAGTTACATGTTGGGTGTCATATGATGTGAGGACTGATGCTTGTTTTTCCCCCTGTGGATATCCATTTGATTCAGCACTGTTAGTTTAAAAAAAAATTCTTTTTCCCATTGAATTGCATTGGCAATGTTGCCAAAGAGCAATTGAACATACAAACTCTCTTTACTAAACTGTTGGGAAGTGATTCCTCCTCCTCTAATTTTCACTATATTTGAATAAGATTGGCATGTTATTTCTTTCTTCAGTGTTTTATAGAATTCACCAGTAAATTTATCTAGACCTGAACTTGTTCTTCTTAAGAAGGTTTTGATAACAAAGTTAATTGCTTTAATAAATATAGAGCTATTTATATCATTTTTTTTCTTAAGTCAATTTTGATATGTTGTATTTTTTAGGAAATGTATTCATTTCAATATTCCTATTTTGGCATAAAGTTATTCCTAGCATTATTATTGTTCTTTAATATCTGCAGTGTTGATAACACCTTTTCATTGCTCATATGGATGACATTATTTCTCTTCCTCTTTTTTTCTTTATGATCAGTCTAGCTAGAGCTTTGTCCATTTTGTTGATTTTTTCATAGAACCAGTTTTTGCTTTGCTAAGCAGTTTCTCTATTGTTCATTTTCCTTTCATTGATTTCTGTTCATTATTATTTCTTTCCTTCTCCCTACTTTGGGTTTATTTTGCTCTTCATTTTCTTGAAGTGAGACTCTGGTCTTTGCTATTAGATCTTCCTTCTTTCTAATATAACTGTTTAAAGCAATGTTTTCCTCTCACCACTGCTCTAGCAGCATCCCACAGATTTTGATATGTTGTATTTTCATTGTCATTCGATTCAAAATATTTTCTAACTATCCTTCTGATTTCATCTTTAACCTGTGACTATTACTTAATTTCCAAATATTTAGTGTTTTCCTAAGATACATTATTAATCTTGATTTCTAATTTCCACTGTGGTCAGCAAATTCACTTTGTATAATGTTCATCCTTTAAATTTGATAAAAACATGTTATATATGGCCCTGAAGGAAATGGCAACCCACTCCAGTGTTCTTGCCTAGAGAATCCCAGGGACCGGGAGCCTGGTGGGCTGCCGTCTATAGGGTCGCACAGAGTCCGACACGACTGAAGCGGCTTAGCAGCAGCAGCACCATACAGTCTATCATCGTCAGTGTTCTATGAACACTTGGGGGGAAAATGTGTAGAATTCTCTAGTTTTTGAATGCAGTGTTCTATAAATTAGATCAAGATGGCTGAGAGTGTTGTTCAGACTGTCTGCATCTGTACAGGGGTTTTCTCTCCTTGTCCTATCATGTGGTGAGAGACGGGTATTAACATCTTCCATCCGTCAGGGCTGAACCTGACGTTGTACAGTGCCGGTTCGCACTGAGAATCCGGGCACGTTCCTCTCTAGGTCGTCCCTCTGGGATTCTCCTTTCACTCTCCAGTCCCTGGACACTCATTTTCCTCATTCCTCTGGCCAGAAATACAGGATGTTCCTTGGAGTTTTAGCCACTTACAGTATTGCCGCTCCTGCAGCACTCTAAGACTTTGCGGAGGGGGCAAAGCCACAAGAGAAAAGAGGGACAAAAGCAAAACAATGAGAATCTTATCCCTGTGCAGTCACTTCTCCAAGTTATGACTCCTTTCTACAATCTGCCTATTTTTGTCTACTTTTCAGTCTTCAAGTTGTTTTGTATTTTGCCCAGAATTTTCAGTCAGTGAGAGAAATGGGGTATATGTGGATGGAGCTTTTGTGTCATGCCAATAACAAAACATCCAAAAAGGTTCATAAGTTTTATATAGAAAAACTTTTGTCTTTTCATCAGGAATTCTGATTTTTTGTGTGTTTTTTTTTTTAAAGAAGTATTCTTTATCGAAAGATTATATACATATAAAATGGCTCAGAAGGTAAAGAATCTGCCTATAATGCAGGAGACTTGGGTTTGATCCCTGGGTCAGGAAGATCCCCTGGAGAAGGAAATGGCAACCTGCTCCAGTATTCTTGGCTGGAGAATCCCATGGACAGAGGAGCCTGGCAAGCTACAGTCCATGGGGTTGAAAAGAGTTGGACTTTCAAAGTTCTTTTGTTTGTCTTTTTGTTTTGTTTTAACCTTACTTATTAAGCAAACTAAAATTCATTTTTTATTTTTTTTTAGCATTGGATAAAATAGAGATCTAACTTTACTTTTTTTTCTACTTTAAATATTGTTGTTCAGTCGCTCAGTCATGTCTGACTCTTTCGACCCCATGGACTGCAGCATTGCCAGGCTTCCCTGTCCTTCACTATCTTCTAGAGTTTGCTCAAGCTCATTTCCATTGAGTCGATGATGCCATCCAACCATCTCAACCTCTGTCATCCCCTTCTCCTCCTGCCTTCAGTCTTTCCCAGCATCAGGGTCTTTTCCAATGAGTCAGTTCTTCACACTAGGTAGCCTAAGTATTGGAGCTTCAACTTCAGCATCAGTCCTCCCAATGAATATTTAAGGTTGATTTCCTTTAGGATTGACTGGTTTGATCTACTTGCTGTCCAAGGAACTCTCAAGAGTCTTCTCCAGCACAAGAATTTGAAAGCATCAGTTCTTCGGTGCTCAGTCTTCTTATGGTCCAGCTCTCACATCCTTACATGACTACTGGAAAAATCATAGCTTTGACTATATGAACCTTTGTCAACAGGGCTTCCCTGGTGGCTCAGATGTTAAAGAATGTGCCAGCAATGTGGGAAACCTGGGTTCGATCTCTTTGTCAGGAAGATCCCCAGGAAGAGGGCATGGCAACCCACTTCAGTATTCTTGCCTGGAGAATCCCCATGGACAGAGGCACCTGATGGGCTGCAGTCCACAGGGTTGCAAAGAGTTGGACACAACTGAGCGATTAAGCACAGCATAGTACCATTGTCGGCAAAGTGATGTCTTTTCTTTTTAATATGCTGTCTAGGTTTGTCATAGCTTTTTTCCCAAAGAGCAAGCGTCTTTTAATTACATGGCTGTAGTCACCATCCATAGTGATTTTGGAGCCCAAGAAAATAGTCTGTCACTTTTTCCATTTTTCTCCTATTTGCATGAAGTGATGGGACCAGATGCCATGATCTTAGTTTTTTGAATGTTGAGCTTTAAGCCAACTTTTTCACTCTCCTCTTTCACTTTCATCAAGAGGCTCTAGTTCCTCATCACTTTCCACCGTAAGGGTGGTGTCATCTGAATATCTGAGGCTGTTGATATTTCTCCCGACAATCTTGATGCCAGCTTGTGCTTCATCCAGCCTGGCATTTCTCATGATGTCCTCTGTATATAAGTCAAGAAAACAGGTAACAATATACAGCTTTGATGAACTCCTTTCCCAGTTCGGAACCAGTCCATTGTTCCATGTCTAGTTGTAACTGTTGCTTCTTGCCCTGCATACACATTTCCTCAGGAGGCAGGCAAGGTGATCTGGTATTCCCATCTCTTGAAGAATTTTCCAGTTTGTTGAAATCCACAGTCAAAGGCTTTAGTGTAGTCAATGAAGCAGAAGTAGATGTTTTTCTGGAATTCTCTTGCTTTGTCTATGATCCAACAGATGTTGGCAATTTGATCTCTGGTTCCTCTGCCTTTTTTAAATCCAGTTTGTACATCTGGAAGTTCTCAGGTCAGGTACTGTTAAAGCCTAGCTTGGAAGATTTTGAGTATGACCTTGCTGGCATGTGAAATGAGAACAGTTGTGTGGTAGTTTGCATATTCTTTGTCATTGCCCATTTTTGAGATTGGAATGAAAATAGACCTTTTCCAGTCCTGTGGCCACTGCTGAGTTTTTCAAATTTGTTGGCATATTGAGTGCAGCACTTTCACAGCATCACCTTTTGGGATTTGAAATAGGTCAGTGGAAACTTCATCACCTCCACTAGCTTTGTTCATAGTAATGCTTCCTAAGGTCCACTTGACTTCACACTCCAGGATGTTTAATTATTTAAGCACCATTTATTAGATAGTACATATTTGATATATATATACATATTTGATGTATATTACATCATGATGTATATAGTACATCATTTTTCATAAGAATTTGTTTCTGAATTGCCCATTTTTTTCTATCAATCAATTTGATTATTAATTTTCCAATATCTGGCATTATTACTTTAATATTTTTTGGTCATAATATATATTATTCTTGTTTTATACTTGTTATTCAAATTGAATTTTCAAAAATTGTCTGAAGTATGAATCTAACCTTTTTTTAAGGACAGTCAGTTGTCCCAACACCACTTTTTGCCTACTCCATTGTAGGCATACACAAATAAATGCATTTCTGGATTCTGGATTCCTTATACTGTTCCATTGATGCGTTTATCTATCACTTTTCCAATATTTAGCAATACTGTGTTAAACCCTTTTTGATCATGATATATATTATTATTTTAATGAAATTCTTTACTAAGAGTGCTGATTCCTTTTACAATTGTAGGTGGTGACAGATGGGCTTCCCGGGTGGTGCTAGTGGTAAAGAATCCGCCTGCCAATGCAAGAGACATAAGAGATGTGGTTTCGATCCCTGGGTCAGGAAGATCCCCTGGAGGAGGGCATGGCAACCCACTCCAGTATTCTTGCCTGGAGAATCCCCATGGACAGAGGAGCCTGGAGGTCTACAGTCCATAGGATTGCAAAGAGCCGAATGCAACTGAAGCGACTAAGCATGCATGCACGTAGGGTGACAAACGTCACTTATTGTGGTGACCATTTTGCAATATATACAAATATTAAATCATGTTGTACATCTGAAACTAAACAATATTCTATGTGAATTGTACCTCAAAAAAATGCTGATATTATATTGAAGGATTTTTTCATCTAGCTTTATAAGAGTTCCACTTTGGCAGTCTCTCAATAGTCTGGTCTGATTTTGTAGAATCTATCTATAAAATGTTTTGGTCCTGGATTTTGTCTATATTTTACATTTGTCTATTGCTGCTGGTCAGAGAAGGCAATGGCACCCCACTCCAGTACTCTTGCCTGGAAAATCCCACAGACGGAGGAGCCTGGTGGGCTGCAGTCCACGGGGTCGCGAAGAGTCGGAGACGACTGAGCGACTTCACTTTCACTTTTCACTTACATACATTGAAGGAGGAAATGGCAACCCACTCCAGTGTTCTTGCCTGGAGAATCCCAGGGACGGGGAGCCTGGTGGGCTGCCGTCTATGGGGTCGCACAGAGTCGGACACGACTGAAGCGACTTAGCAGCATTGCTGCTGGTCTATTCTGTTTTTAACTTCACTGAAATTTTATTTTTTTTATGGAAAAGCCATTCATTCCAATTTTAAAAGCTACTTTGTAAAAATGTTCTCTTATTAAAAAAAAATCTGTAATTACAGTTTCCTATTTTTTTAATTCTTGATCTGGTTACAAAAGGGTTGTTTATTGGTATTTTCAGAGAGTTGACATTTGACATTAAATATATATTCTATTGTGCTTTTAATTGTTTCTTTTGACTCCTCTTATACTTTCTTTGGGTGTGTATTTTGTTCTTTTTCTGGTTTGTATTTACTAGTTCATTTATATTTAATTTTACCTTATTAAATACTTTTAAGCCTATATTTATTATTACTATTGCTTTTGTATGTGTTTTTAAATTTCAAAGTAGTTAGTTTTTTGTTTTTTTTGTCTTGGTTTCTTTCCTTTTTCTATCCCATATAAGAATTTTTTGTTTGCTTTGCTTTATTTTATCTACTTATATTTCTGAAGTTTGTTAAAGTCTTCCAAAATTCAGATACTCTTTTGTTGCTAAACTAGTCACAGAATATACCTCCCCAAATACCTGTGGACTGCACTTTCCATAACATCTGGAACCAGTTCAGGGTTTCAGAGGGAGAGAGATAGGAAGACAATACCTGAAAGTCCTTAATGCAATGGCTGTTGCATCATCTCTTCACTTCCCTAGTGAGAGCCAAATCAGCAGTACTCTTGACAAGCCAAATCTTCTTTCTGGAGGTAACCGTATGTAATTAATGAGCAAAGCACTCTATATATATATGACATTATTTATAAGATTTCCTTGATGTGATGAAGGAAATTGGGAATTCTCTGGGGAAAGTCTGTGTATACACTCTGAGTTGTCATTCAGCTCCATGAGGTATAAATGTCTAAACTGTTAAACAACCAACCAATCTGGACAAGAGTACCTCCTTTGGAAAGGAGGGAAGTTTGATTTGTAAAGAGACTGGAAATGTCATGGCTTCAGAGAAATGTTTCTAAAGTAAATTAAAATTAAAGTTTATTATAGTATATAGAGTATTTTCTTATCCACTAGATAACTTTATACTAGCAATGATCCTGTGACACAAGTAAAAAAGATGTGACTATCATCACCATCCTGATAGACACCACTGAATACAAAGAATGGGAAGTGACTCACCCAAAGTTATACAACTAGAACATGATGACATCAGTATTGGAATACACATCTTAAGACAACACACATCTATTTACTTATACTTTACTGTAATAATCCCCTACACCTAAAGATTCAATTTTCATGGGAAATTCTTGGATTCCAATTCATGTAAATGATGAAATCTTGGAAATGAGGAATTCCTCACATGTAGTCATTGAATAGATATTGGTTGATTTTAATAGCATTGTGCTAAATGTCTTGCAGTTGCCCTTTACCCTTTCTGTCATGCTCTACACACCAGGGGCTGACTTAAACCTCAGCATTACAGGCTCTCTTGCCCTCTGAGATCTGGTAGTGTTGACCAGTGGGAGCACCATCAGGAGACTGGAGGGAAAGAAGAGAATGAGGTTCAGGCATTTACTTCCATTTCCTCCCTGCAGGCTGATTTGGGCTGGCCATGTTACTTAACTGAAAATCTCAGCGCTTGTAAGAGGCCTTCTTTACCCCTTCATTTTTCCCCTGTTCCAGTAGCAATGTCCCCCTTGCCTTCTCAGGCCTGGGGTACCACGCCATTCCTTCTGGTTTCTCTGTACCTCTGCTTATACCTTTGTAAAGGTCTCTTTTTAAGTGATCCTCAAGTTATCTGACTTGAATGTGCCAGCTATTTCTTTCAAGGACCCTGATAAAGGAGACAAATTACTCTGAAAGTTTATAGCTTAAGTAAAAAAAGATGGGATAAAGAGACATGTTTTCTAGCCAAGCCAAAAGCTATTCATATACTAACATCTGATTATACAGTTTTGGAAAAGAGTTGACTCTTTTAATATATTCTTCATTGGGGATTATACATTTTCTGGACCAAAATCATAATCAGATCCAAAAGGTTTCTAATACTTTATATATAGTTAATAAAATTTAACAGTAACAGGAAAAAAGATAAAAGGGAACAACCCTTTCAGTTTCCAAAGCAGAGAGAAAAAACAGGGCATTGCTCCTAAATCACTCTGTTGCCGTGCAAACTTCTTAGCCATACCACGCTGAAACATCCCTTAGAAGAGTCAGTCTCCCAATTCTGATTCTTTGGCTAATTAAAGCAGACGTGGGGCACTACAATGGCTCACTTTCCAAAATTCAGTGTGAGAAGAGTGGGAATGTTGATTACATGTGAACAGAGGGATTGAAACAATACATTTCCTGTAGGCATCTATGTACACATAAGGATTCTTTCTCTCTCTCTCTCTCACTCTCTCTCTCTCACCCACACACACACAGCCAGAAAGGTAAACCCACAGAGAAAAAGGTGTGATTGTCAGAATTCATTCTGCTGCTTGGAGACTAGACAGGACCAAAGGCTATTACTTTCGTTCTGAGTCAAAGCAGGGTGACATGCTGACATGTTCAATATTTTCTGCCAGTTGGTCACAATTTGGGTAGGTGGGAAAATATACTTCATTCCTATTCTCTCCCTTATCCCCTGCCATGAGTTAATTTTTAATATAATGCCATAAGAAATATTACAATTCAAAAAATAAGAAAGGAACCAAGCTACATCATTGCTTAATCAACATAGGATAGGTTTCCACTGTCAAAGTCGAATGGAGCATTATCCTCCAGTGGTTTTGTTTTGTTGTTTGTACAGGAATAAGGCTGATTACATTTTCCTCTTTTGAATTTTAATGAGAAGGGGGACTGTGAACTAAAATATATTGGCTACAGCCACTGAAAGCTACAAGGTGGCACAAAATAAGAGTGGGTCATTCATACTAACAATTTTTTCAGTTTTGAAACAGTGCCTTTTGTCAGGCAAGGTAATGAGGCAAAGTGACCAATCAGAAATATGTTATAAAATTTGTGTATTTGAACGATGGTTGCAGTTGCTAGTCCCTTGTCTCTGTTTTCAGCAGCATAATAGGTATTTCTTCAGACCACCAACTTGGAGGTAAAATTACTGCACAAGTTAATAATAAAACAATTTGTGTATCAGCCATTCTAAGTTTAGAGCAAGAGAAATGAGAGTAAGGACTTAGAAACAAAAATGATGATTGTCAAAATTAACATTTATTTCTTAATTGCTCAAAGTGAGGATAAATAATTGTACTGTAAATGAAAGTTGATATATTGAGAACTGTAGATTTAAGCAAATTATTTAAAACTAACCACAACTGCTTTTTGAATTTAAAATTGTCCGTATATTTTTTCAAACATCAAAGAAGAAGGTAGCAAATAAAGGAGATGCAAGACATTAAAAGCAGAAAAGACCATTGGTATGAAAAAACTCTAATATGTTAGCTTGATGATAAAAGTAAACAGCATAATACTCTACTAAATAAACAAAATGCTGACAGGAAACTTTATACTAATATCAAGCAGAAGTGAATGCAAACTAAAAGACTCATGTTACTTGATGTAGGTTAAAATACAAAGAGAAATTATAATTATTCCTTATGAGCAAAAATATGAATAAAATATAAAATTACTGAAGATAAATGATATATTTCTAAGAACACAACAATAATAAAAGGCAACACTTCACTTTCTGTACTTTATGGATAATAAAGAAAAAAGAAAATATAGCAGATTGAATAGCAATATGTATAATAGTATTTAATAAATATGTAGATATCTAATATCAAACCCTAGAAACAAAGAAAAGCATCATTTTTTCAAGGACCCATGCTGCTGCTGCTAAGTTACTTCAGTCGTGTCAAACTCTGTGCAACCCCATAGACAGCAGCCCACCAGGCTCCCCCATCCCTGGGATTCTCCAGGCAAGAACATTAGAGTGGGTTGCCATTTCCTTCTCCAGTGCAGGAAAATGAAAAGTGAAAGTGAAGTCACTCAGTCGTGTCCGACTCTTCGAAGGACCCATAGATATTCACAAATATTTATCAAACCTTTAAAAAAAAAAAATACTAAGTTCCCCAAAGTAGAAATACTATAAGCAAAATTCTCCAACAAAAAATACATTCAGTGCTAGAATCAAATAAGAAAATTAGGAACAAAACAAATTTTTTTATATAAAATTGTCCTCACATAAAGTAAATAATAACATCACAATTACAGGGTGTCTGAAAAATAAGTGAGAAAAAGATTTAACTATATATATTACTAAAAAGAATGGAAATAAGCAAATAATGTGCCACTTGTTATGTTAGAAAAATAAATCCAAAATAAACTTTAGAAATACACACAAAAAAAAATTTTTTTAATGAGAAGCAAAAATCTATGAGAAAAATGATAGAAATCATAAATTAATTCAAGACTTGGTTCTAAGTGGATGGGAGAATCAAACACAATAAAATAAATAATTTACCACTACAAAATATGAGCAAGAACACAAGAGAATGAATTCATAAAATAAATAAATGAAAAGGAGAAATGACTATAATAAAGAGAAAATCATCGTAAGAAAATATTTTGCACAACTTTATATTAGTAAATTTTAAAACTTCAATTTTAGAGGAAATAGACTATAAATTGTGCAAGAAATTGTGAATGTTGTTAAAGTTCTCCAAAAAGCTTCTGACACAGAAGGTATTTTTGGAAATTATTTTCATTCTTCCAAGGGACAGATTACTCCAACATGATTTGAATTTGTTCCAGAGCAACACAAAATAAGGAATTCTCTTCAAATTCTTTTATGACCCTAGCATATGTGTGATAGTTACATCAAACAAATTCTTTCCCCTCTCTCTTCCCCTCTCTCTTTCCTCACCAAAACTGTGAATGATATTTCAGTTCAGTTCAGTTCAGTTCACTCGCTCAGTCATATCTGACTCTTTGCAACCCCATGGACTGCAGCACGCCAGGCCTCCCTGTCCCTCACCAACTCCCGGAGTTTACCCAAACTCATGTCCATTGTGTCGGTGATGCCATCCAACCATCTCATCCTCTGTTGTCCCCTTCTCCTCCTGCCCCCAATCCTTCCCAGCATCAGGGTCTTTTCAAATGAGTCAGCTCTTCACATCAGGTGGCCAAGTATTGGAGTTTCAGCTTCAACATCAGTCCTGCCAATGAACACCCAGGACTGATCTCCTTTAGGATGGACTGGTTGGATCTCCTTGCAGTCCAAGGGACTCTCAAGAGTTTTCTCCAACACCACAGTTGAAAAGCATCAATTCTTCGGCGCTCAGCCTTCTTCACAGTCCAACTCTCACATCCATACATGACCACTGGAAAAACCATAGCCTTGACTAGACTAACCTTTGTTGGCAAAGTAATGTCTCTGCTTTTGAATATGCTATCTAGGTTGGTCAGAACTTTCCTTCCAAGGAGTAAGCGTCTTTTAATTTCATGGCTGCAGTTACCATCTGCAGTGATTTTGGAGCCCAGAAAAATAAAGTCTGACACTGTTCCCACTGTTTCCCCATCTATTTCCCATGACGTGATGGGACCGGATGCCATGATCTTCGTTTTCTGAATGTTGAGCTTTAAGCCAACTTTTTCACTCTTCACTTTCACTTTCATCAAGAGGCTTTTGAGTTCCTCTTCACTTTCTGCCATAAGGGTGGTGTCATCTGCATATCTGAGGTTATTGATATTTCTCCCAGTAATCTTGATTCCAGCTTGTGCTTCATCCAGCCCAGCATTTCTGATGATGTACTCTGCATATAAGTTAAATAAGCAGGGTGACAATATACAGCCTGGATGTACTCCTTTCCCAATTTACAACCAGTCTGTTGTTCCATGTCCAGTTCTAACTGTTGCTTCCTGACCTGCATACAGATTTCTCAAGAGGCAGGTCAGGTGGTCTGGTATTCCCATCTCTTTCAGAATTTTCCACAGTTTATTGTGATCCACACAGTCAAAGACTTTGGTATTATATATATATATATATATATATATATATATATATATTGGCATGATAATGATATATTAGCAGAGAGAATAAGCAGTACATCAAAAGATTAATACAATATAACCAAGTGAGATGAACTCCAAGAACATATTCAATTCAGTATTGGCAAATACATTGATTTCTTTCAATGAGTCAAGTCCCAATAGATGTTAAAACATATTTGATTAAATTTAAGACCTATACCTGACTTTAAAATATTGTTTTAAATCTCCCAGAAACTGTAAATAAGAAGATATTCTTCATATAATAATTATCCAAATTTGTCAAAAAAGTTAAGTATTAAAAATAGTAGTAAAAACATAAAAATAAAATATGTAGGAATAAACTGGTTAAGAAATATCCTTAATCAGGTATATAAAAGAAAACTAAAATATTCTTAAGAACATTAAATATAATTTAAATAAATGCAAATGCATGCCATGTTTTGGTTACCAATACTTAATATTTTACTATCATTCACTTTCTTCAAAATAATCTATAATATCCATGTATTTTTATTCAATATTGAAGTACTGTTTCTTTAGAAACTTTTCAGCTATTCTGAAGTTAATTTTAAAAAGAGATAAATGAAAATGCTAAGAAAATTTGGAAGGATTTAAAAATGTAAGAATACTTATCCTGCTGCTACTGCTGAGTCGCTTCAGTCATGTCTGACTCTGTGCAACCCCACAGACGGCAGCCCACCAGGCTCCCCTATCCCTGGGATTCTCCAGGCAAGAGTACTGGAGTGGGTTGCCATTTCCTTCTCCAATGCATGAAAGTGAAAAGTGAAAGTGAAGTCACTCAGTCATGTCCGACTCTTAGTGACCCCATGGACTGCAGCCCACCAGGCTCCTCCACCCATGGGATTTTCCAGGCAAGAGTACTGGAGTGGGGTGCCATTGCCTTCTCCAATACTTATCCTAGTAGATATTAAATTTATAAATTATAATGTCTGACACAAAACTGCCTCAGGAGGCAGAAACAGTCTGAACTGAAACATAATAAAGCAGCCAGAAGTAGACCCAAGGATATATGGTAGTCAGTTATATGAGAAAGATGGCAGGCATTTCAACTGGTGAGATGATGAATAGAATTTCTGGTAAATAGCATTGGGATTACCAGCTAGACATTTGGGGAAAAGAAAGCTGAATTCCTATGGTAAAATAACCTCTAGATGGATCAAAGAGTTAAATGTACACAAAAAGATAAGAAAAACAAAGAGAGAAACCAGAAACTACTAGAATAAAATAGGGGACAATATTTCTAATCAGTATAAGTAATACAAGTTCCACAATTAAATTTTGATAAATTTGGTTACATAGTAATGTAACATTTCTCTGCCATGAAATAAGCTTTTAAGTTAAATCAAAATACAAGCTGGTATATATATGAAAAAGATTAATACGCTTAATATATAAAGAGTTCCAGCATACCAATAAGGCAGTCAAACACCCCAACAGAAACATGGGTAAAAAAATAATAGGTAGTTCACAAGTGGAGAAATGCAAGGATTAACAAACATGTGGAACATAGTCACTCTCAGTAGTAGAGCAGTGGAAAAGAAATTACATATATTATTTTTCACTCATGAAATTAGCAGATGTTTATGTGACTGTAGGGAACACTGAATTGTCCAAGTCATATTGATGTAAATGTAATTCTACAGATTTTTGTAAAGCAGTGTGGGAGTGTGTATAAAGTCTTAAATTAGATACCTTTGGCCTAATAGCTCCACTCCAGAAATTTATCCCAAAGAGATCTTGTGTAGGCTAAACTAATATATTTGAGGTTCTTTTTCATGTATATAAATAATCTGTAAATATCCTTCAGTATGAAACTGATGATTAATTATAATATAAATTATAAGATATCCCGTATCCAATAAAACAGCAATATAGATCTGAATTTCTTTGCTCAGAAAGATGTTCATGATTTTTTGGGGGGTTAAGAAAAGCAGGTTAAAATAGTAGGTAAGGAATGAATTGAACATGCAGTTGTAAATAATAAGGTCCATCTATGTAGCTGTGCACGTAGAAATATACAGACATGTATTAGTTATATTTCCCTGGAATACAAGTGACAGAATCTCAATCTAATTTAAGCAAAAGAGGAATCTGGGGGCTTAGATAGTTGAAAAGTGCAGAGTTTTGGTCTGCTTTTAGACACATCTTTTCCAGGGCTTCAAACAAGGTCATCATGAACAGCCAGTTTTCCCCTGTTTCCAAGTTTCTGCCCTACTTTCTCTGTGGCTTTGTCTTCAGAACAGTATCTCCCCTCATGGTGACAAGGAGGCTGCCACAGCTTTTGCCTCTTCTCCTGTCCGTATCAGCCCTGGCAAGGAAGAGAGAAAGTCTTTTCCTAATTACTCAGTTGAAAGCTCTGGGTTCACCAGACTTGGCTGGTTAATTTGGGATTTGTGCTTTGTTATTGTTCAGCTGGACACGATTGAAGCAACTTAGCAGCAGCAGCAGCATTGTTCAGTCACTAAGTCGTTTGTGTCTGACTCTTTGTGACCCCATGGACTGCAGCATGCGAGGCTCCTCTGTCCTTCACTGTCTCCCGGAGGTCACTCAAACTCGTGTTCATTGAGTTGGTGATACTGTCCAACCATCCTCTGCTGCCTCCTTTCCTTTTGCCTTCAATCTTTCCCAGCATCAGAATCTTTTTGCATCAGGTAGCCGAAGTATTGGAACTTCAGGTTCAGTACCTGTCCTTTCAATGAGTGTTAAGGACTGATTTCCTTTAAGATTTCCTGGTTTGATCTTGCAGTCCAAGGGACTCTCAAAAGTCTTCTCCAGAACCACAGTTTAAAAGCATCAATTCTTCAGTGCTCAGGCTTCTTTATGGTCCAGTTTTCACATCCATACCTGACTACTGGAAAAACCATAGCTTTGACTGTACGGATCTTTGTCGGCAAAGTGATGTCTCTGCTTTTTAATATGCTGTCTAGATTTGTCGTAACTTTCCTTCCAAGGAGCAAACGTCTTTTAGTTTCATGGCTGCAGTCACTATCCACAGTGAGTTTGGAGCCCAAGAAAATAAAATCTGTGCTTATACCCAAACCAACACTCTGATCTAGAGAACAGCAGTTCTGACTGGCTTAGGCCTGTATGCTGTGTCAGACTTTCCACTGTATCTCCACCATATCCAAAGGTAATCTAGGATAATACCTATAGTGTGTGGCCTGAGAATCAGCTGAGGCAGGGGGAGAGAGGAGGGATCTCAGTTTAGGAAAATTGATGGGGTAATTATCTGACAATGGGTAAGTGGATGCTGGGCCACTGAAAGAACAAAAGACATTTCTCCCTTCATGATGATGTTTTTGGACACCACTGTTTTATGTATTATTTGAGAATTTGCAATCTTTTAATTAGCAAAACTTATTCGAGACTATTAGTATGCCTTCTTTTAGATAATCTATTTGCAATATAAATAAAATACATAGATATTTGTTTCTCTCACTCATGATATTTTTGCTTGTATTTTGTATTTATGCCATGTCTTTAACTTATTTTTCTTTCCTATAAATCTCTCAGTATTGCTTCTTTCTGTTGTCATACCATAGCTGTTATTCAAGCTTCCAAAGTCACAGGTGAAACAATCCATGCAAAAAGGGAAGGTATTTACCCTAGGAAGTATTTCAGAGAAAGAAGAAAAGTAAAGAAATAGGTGGTGGCTCCTGAATGTTTGAAGAGGGTTCTAGGGGACTGACTCGTTTTGAAGTTTTGTTTGCAGAACAAACTTGATTTTTACTTTGTTTGCAAGTTTATATACGGTGCTGGAGGAAAAGGTGACTTTCTAAAGCCTCCCTGAAAAGCCTTTCAATTTGAATGTGCTCAGTTGCTAAGTTGTGTCTGACTCTTTGGGACCCCTTGTAGCCTGCCAGGTTCCTCTGTCCATGGAATTTCCTAGGCAAGAGTACTCAAGCGGGTTGCCATTTCCTCCTCCAGGGAATCTTCCCAGCGCAGGGATAGAACCCAAATTTCCTGTGCCCCCTACACTGGCAAGAGTATTCTTTTACCACTGAGCCACCTGGGAAGCCTTTGGTGAATGGTTAATTCAGATCAGTGCTTCAAAAAGTTTGTGTACACATAAGTCACCTCAGAT
The DNA here is from genome assembly GCF_027580195.1 of Bos mutus. Taxonomy (NCBI): domain Eukaryota; kingdom Metazoa; phylum Chordata; class Mammalia; order Artiodactyla; family Bovidae; genus Bos; species Bos mutus. Next base: position 71,458,993 of record NC_091623.1, on the reverse strand, counting down.
CAGAACAGATCAGTCGCTCAGTCGTGTCCGACTGTTTGCGACTCTGAATCGCAGCACACCAGGCTTCCCTGTCCATCACCAACTCCCAGAGTTCACTCAGACTCACGTCCATCGAGTCAGTGATGCCATCCAGCCATCTCATCCGCTGTCATCCCCTTCTCCTCCTGCCCCCAATCCCTCCCAGCATCAGAGTCTTTTCCAATAAGTCAACTCTTCGCATGAAGTGGCCAAAGTACTGGAGTTTCAGCTTCAGCATCATTCCTTCCAAAGAAATCCCAGGGCTGATCTCCTTCAAAATGGACCTAGTGATCTGTTAAAATGTAGATTGTAATACAGTGTGACCATATCGGGGCCCACAGTTCTCCATTTCTCAAAGCTCCCAAGTGATATTCATCCTGCAAGTCTGTGGGCCATTCTTTGAGAAGGAAAGATTTGGATAATATTTTCTACCTATTAAGCAAAACTTAAGCCAGTCATAATCTGCATACTTTTTCTTAAAATTGGAAGTATATTAAAATAGACTTGTGACTATTCTGGGTTTTTTGTATATGCTACTATATTTCTATTGAAGGCTACATTTTTAAAAATCAACAGAACTTTATCTTGTGGTCATTCATCCTAAAAGAAGGTAAATACTTTCATTCTCTCTCCTGCTTTCTAATATAAAATCCCATATCTGTTTTTACATTAATTCCATAAGAAAGAATGCTTTCTTGTGCCATCTTAAATGCTATTTTTCTCGTGAAACCACCAAAGAGTACTCAATTTAACTTTGAATCAAACTGTGATTGTGAAAAATCCTTTCCTGTTTGAGCATTTGATGATGTGCTCTGTCAAGGGCAAACTCAGAAGCCATGGGTTTTTACTTTATTGCTGCCAGCTAGTGTGATTTGCAAGGCAGAAGGAGCACAGGGCAAAAAACTTCTCTTGGAGAAAAAGCGTTGAAACCTTAGATGCCCACCCATGCAGAATGGTGGCTGCTCCTCTTCTCTGTGGGTCCATGTGAAATGGGGCAGCAGACATAGCCCAGCTCTGGTTTCAATACTGGTCAGGATGGACAGCCCAAGCCATTTAACCTGTTAGAGTCTGTGTATGAACGTGTGGCTGAATTCACTTTGGGTTACCAACACTTTTAATAATTTTGAATAATGTATATGCTTTTAAACTCACATACCCTCTCCAGCTCCAGGCCCTTTGCCAGTTCCTCTTGGCTGTGCTCAGATGGGTGGAATCTGGGAACCAGCATCAAAAGCAGACGTCTGCTCTACCCAAGAGCGATGTGCGCGTGTAAAGCAGAAACACCCCTCCCCGCACCTCCGCTGGCTTGAGTGCCTTTCTTTAGCTTACCCCAGGAGCCACACTTGCTCTGGGGACTCTAATAAGCAATTCCAAATGGTAGCTCTGCTGTAAATTTTACTTCTGTGCCAGCATCTCACTCACCTTTTGGGTTCCTGGCCCTGTTTTTGAACATGGCGTCCCTGCTGGGTGAGCCCTGATGCAGTCTCCTCTGAGCGCCCTTGTTGCTGTCCTGACTGCCTGCACAGGTTACCTTGTCTTGTGGGAATTTATTTGGACTTTCAGACTGAACTCAGCACCTACAACTATCTATGTTCTCTGACTCATATTGAGGCCCACTGGTTAGGTGTTTGTTACATTCCCACTTCTTTGGCTATGATTCTGTGAAAGTTACTGGTATTTGCTAAGAAGAGAGTGATCATAGTAACATAAGCATTTATAATAACATTAAAGCCTGCTGATGAAACGTTATCACAACCTACATGTACTTTTTTCCAGAGACAGAGGCCTTTAGAAACCAAAGAAATATGTTTTATAAAGGCATCTACACAGTAAACAACTTCTTTTTACTGTAAAATCATGACACATTGGATAATGAATGTTGGGTTGACCATTGGTGCAAGTTTGGCCTTTAGCTATGCCATTGTGGTTGTAAGGAAAGAGACCTCACAGTGCACTTCTGTGGCTTGGCCATCCCCCTCACACTTGCTTCTCTGAGCCTCAAGGGACCCTATAGGACTTGTGGAGTTCATGTCTCTAGCATTTTGCATAGACAAGAAAAAAAGAGTCTTACATATGCATGTGACTCAGTTTTAAATGTATAAGGAGAAAATTATGTTTTAAGTTCATTAGTCTTTCAGTGCCAAACTTAAGCTATGGATGAAAACAAAAAGGATTCAAATATGTTTTGAATAATCATTTACTCTAGAGCATCTGGCAAACATAAACTTGGATATATGGAAGAACCTCCATATTAACAATGGCCACTTTCCAAAGAACAGTAAAGAGACATATATTAAAACAACAACAACAACAAAAAAGCCCAAACCACAGTCATCTGCCGCAGAAGTAATGATTGCAGGAATTATAAAGGATGGTGATAATAAGCGGAAGGTTATGCCTTTAAGTCCTGCCAATGAAATCCAGTTTGATGAAATGAGGGTTTAATTATAAAAACAAGGATGACTTTCACTTCTATTTTTAATTTTATGGATGAAAAGTAAGCCTCAGAAATATGAAAGAACCAAATAAAGGCATCAAATAAGAATAACTTAAACTCCTTTTCTTATCCTGGTTTGTGGGGGGTTGGGGCATTTGAGAGCAAAGGATTGTTTGGCAGGCAATAGATAAATATAAACAAACTGAAAGTCCTTGACTTTGCCTTAAGTGGTGAAATGCATGATGAAGACAAGACTGAAAGGGTCTGAGTTGATAAACATGAAGGCAAGTTTTGTTCTTGTTTATTGGCTTATGAAGCACATCTTGCTTAATACAAGGTGCTGGGCTAGCAATCAGAAAGGCTGTTGAAACCCCAAAGTAGATCTATTCTGAGAGTTTAATTCCTGCAGAGATATTTTCATTTACTTCAGAAAATAAAGTATCTTACATATAGCTGGAGCTGTGTGTACCAAAGAGTTTCTCTGAATAAGGATTATAGTTCCTAAGTGAATGCTGTACTATATGCCAGGATGGCAAAATAGTATGTTGAACCCAAATGAAGAACTTAGGCTAAAGCATTAAAACAGATTGGCATTTTAAATCAAATTATTCTTATTATTTTAAAACTTTTTTTCTGGATGAGGGGTGGTGAGGAGAGGCCCAGAAAGAGTTACATAAGGACAAATGCCACGTTTAAGTAAAAGTTGGTTTTAATTCAGAGCTACTCAGTGGGAGGTCTATATCATATTTTTTACATTTTGTAATAAGCCCAAAATTGTATGGGTCTTTTCTCCCCCTAAACTGGCAACTTTATGTGGCTATGTTCATCTATACCCAGTCTAAGTGGGCATACACACAAACCAAAAAGTTTTAAAAATATATTGCCTGTCTCCAGGACATTTAAAAACTATTTTACTTTACATCATCATTAAGGAAGATGATTTAAACAGAGACACAGTCTACTTTTTCAATATCCTAACCCTGGGACTAAAATTAGCAACTAAACCTTTGAATTCAAACCATTCCAAGTTGTGGAATCAATTGCATTAACCTTTCTACCAGTTTTCCTGCTCAGTTTAATCCGATAGCCCCAAGAGATGGGTTCTGAAGGAGTGCCTGAGCTCTTGGGGGAGGAAGTGGTTAAGAAGGAAGAAGTACATTTCTGGGCAGGGTGTCTGAGCATGCAATGACTTTACTCACGGCTGGAGTAGACAGTGTCTAAATATCAAGTGTCATTTAGAGATGTCAAAAGGCTTACTGGCTCTAAAATACCTGATGATCCCACCATAAATTCACTCAATAAGGATGCATTCATTAATTAAACATTTGGGGATAGAAGGCACCTATCGTGCACCATCTTGTGTTTGGCATTTATGCGTGATTAACAGAGGGGAATAGGACGTGTCTTTGATTCTGAGACCCACCTCATATTTTCCAGGCCCTGTCAAGAGTGCAAATGGAAGCCCACATGCCATGTGTCTGAATATTTTAAGGCCATTAATTAAAATGTTATACAAGTTTAAGTGTTAGTCACTCAGTCATGTCCAATTCTCTGCGACCCCATGGATTGTAGCCCATCAGCCTCCTCTGTCCATGGAATTCTCCAGGCAAGAATACTGGAATGGGTTGTCATTCCCTTCTCCAGGGGATCTTCCTGACCCAGGGATTGAACCTGGGTCTCCTGCACTGCAGGCAGATGGTTTACCAACTGAGCCACCAGGGAAGCAGCATTTACATATATCTTTGACATATAAAAATTGTGTGTGTTTAAAGGCTACAACATGATGTTGTGATAATGTGTACACTGTAAAGGGTTTCCCTGGTAGTTCAGCTGGTAAAGAGTCCACCTGCAATGCCGTAGGCCCTGGTTTGAATCCTGGGTTCAGAAGATTCCCTGGAGAAGGAATAGGCTACCCACTCCAGTATTCATGGGCTTCCATTGTAGCTCAGACAGTAAATAATCCACCTGCAATGCAGGAGAACTGGCTTTGATCCCTGGGTTGGGAAGATCCCCTGGAGGGCGACATGGCAACCTACTCCAGTATTCTTGCCTGCATAATCCCCATGGACAGAGGAACCTGGCGGGTGACAGTCCATGGGGTTGCAAAGAGTCAGACACAACTGAGCAAGTAAGCACAGCACGGCATATGTTGTAAAAAGACCACCGTAATCAAGCTAAATAACTTATGCCTTCAATTTTATATTATGTGTATGTGTGTGTGTGTGTGTTGAGAAGGTTTAAGATCCATCCTCTTAGCAAGTTTCAGGAATACAGTACAGTATTGTTAATTCTGGTTACCATGCTGTACATTATACCTCCAGAACCCATTTATCTTGCAAAGTGAAACTTTGCACCCTTGCCCAACATCTCCTTATTTTCTCCTTTCTATTCTGATCTTTGGAAACCACCAAAGATCTGCTTCTATGAGTTGACTATTTTACATTCATTCCAAGTATGAAGAAGACTTGTCTTTCTGTGTCTGGTTTATTTCACTTAGCGTAATGTCCTCCAGGTGTTCTCTTTTTTAAGATTGAATAATATTTCATGGGGGGAGGGAGCGAGAGAAAGGAAAGAGGATGAAGTTTAGAGAGAGAAATATCACATTTTCTTCATTTATCTGTTAAAAGACTTTTCATTTGTTTCTGTATCTTGGCTACTGTGAATAATGCTACAATAAACATGGGAATGAAGATCTCTTAAAGATCCAGATTTCAATTCCTTTGGGTAGATACCCAGAAATGAGCTTGCTGGATCATATGTTAGTTCTATTTTTAATTTTTTGAAGAACCTCTATACTGTTTTCCGTGATAGCTACACCAGTTTACATTCCCACGGAGTGTATAAGGGTTCCTTTTTTTCCACATCCCTGGCAACCCTTACCTTTCATCTTTTTAATGACAGCCATTCCAACAGGTGTGAGGTGGTATCTTATTATGGTTTTGATATGAATTTCTGTGATAATTAATAATGTTGAGCACTTTTTAATATATTTGTTTACCATTTGTATGTCTTCTTTTGAGAAATGTCTATTCACATCTTTGCCCATTTAAAATCAGATTTTTAATTTGCTTTGTTATGGAGGCTGTATGGGTCCTTTATATGTTTTGGATATTAACTATTTATCAAATATATAGTTTATAAATATATTTTCCCAATCCATAGGTTGTCTCTTCATTTTGATGATTGTTTCCTTGGCTGAGCAGAAACTTCTTAGTTCGATATAATCTCATTTGTCTGTTTTTGCTTGTGTTACCTTTGCTTTTGATGTCATAAGAAAAAACATTATTGCCTTGACCAATGTCAGTAAGCTTTTTCTCTGTGTTTTCTGCCCATGTGCTTACCACTTCAGATCTCAGTTGATGTTTGCATATGGTGGGATAAAGACCCAATTTCATATGAATATCCAGTTTTCCTAACACCAATTATTGAAGAGCCTATCCTTTCCCAGTCTGTGTTCTTAGCCCACTTTCAAGGGTTAGCTGACTGTACATGCATGGATTGATTTCTGGGCCCTCTATTCTATTTCATTAGTTTATATGACAGTTTGTATGCCAGTACCACGCTGCTTCTGACATGCACAGTGGAACAGCCAGCTAACCTTTAGAACATTCAAATGCAGTCACCTTTGTTTTGAGCACATAAAACAAATAAGGACAACAACATTCGCTGAATCTGAACAGTTTAGTCAGAAGAGCTGTTGTTTTCGGGTGACACACACTACATTGTGCCATTCTTCGTGGTGGAATCTGAAGTGACCCATGAATCCTTTAATAAATTTAGGATCGGGATGTTTGTGACACACAGGGCTTGCTAAAGAATAGATCCTGGAGCACAGGCTCTTGTCTGGGCCAAGGATGGTTCTACCATGGAGCCTATAATTTAGTAAGAGAAAGAGACAAGAAATCCTGAATTATAGTAGGAGACTAAATGAAAGAGTGCTGTGATAAAAGAATAACAATAACTGGCTTTTACTGGCTCCCTGTGTCCCACTCTTAGATGTGCTTTATATATATTATTTCATTTGAACCTTAGGAGTAGTAAGTGAAGATTGCAAAATACAGAACTGAGACACAGAAATATTAGGTAACCTGTCCACATATGTGAATGTCAGTCAGAGGCCACATTTTAAGTAGGATTTGCCAGATATAGTAGTTTGCCAAATTTTATTTTAACTTTTAAAATAGGTGTCCATGAAAGGCATTTTTTTTTCATTATCATTATGCTCTTGTCTGGTTTTCCATTCTCAAGAAAAATAGTTCAGCTCTGTGTGAGTGTATGTGTGTATTTTTCTAGAACTAGGGTCTTTGGTTTTGATCAGCTAACTCTAAAACATATATGGAAATGGCAAAGGCCAAAAATAGCCATGAAACTCTTGTGGAAGAACAAGGTTGGAAGATTTACAATAGGGGATATTAAGACATATCATAAATCTACAGTTATTAAAACAATACAGTATTCAGAAAAGGAGAAACAAATCAAGGGGATGTTGCAGAGAATTTAGAAACAGGCCTATACCCAAAAGGAATTGTGATTTATGATACAAATGATTCTGTTTAGGGTGGAGGGAGGGCAGCCTTTTCAGTAATGATGATGGGTCACTGGATATTCGTATATAAAAATAAATGAAATGTTATTCTCATCGCATATCACATCCAAACATCAATTCCAGGTGGGTTGTAGTTCTAAATGTGAAAGTGCTTTTAGAAGATAGTATGTGAAAATATCTTTCTGACCTTAAGTGATGAAAAGGTATTTTTAAAACAAAAGTAAAAGCAATAATCATAAAGAAAAACATTTACAAATTAGACTACATCAAAATTAAGAAGTTTTGTTTATCAAAAGACATCATTAATGGAGTGAAAAGTCAAGCCAGAATGTGGCAGAAGACATTTCAATACATATGTCTATGTATGTCTGGATGCATATCCAGAATATATAAAGAACTCTTACAAATCAGTAAAAAAAAAAAAAAAAAAAGACAAGATTACACAATAGGAAAAAATGGGCAAGGAATTTGAGAAGGCACTTCATAAAAGAGACTTATCCAAATGACCAACAAACATGAGCATGTGTTAAACTTTATTAATCATGAGGGAAATGCAAGTGAAAACCTTAATGAGATATAACAGCATGTTCACCAAAGTGGCTGAATTTTTATAAATGATCACCAATACCAAATGTCGATATGTTTTTTGGCATCTTGTACTTTGGTGATACAAGTGTCAATTGATCCAGTCACTCTGGAGAATTTACTTGCAATATATGTTAAACCTGAAAAATCGTTCAGTGATCTAGTAATTGAACTTCTATACCCAGGAGAAGTGCACCAAAACAATGGACCTCATGGTCATAGCTGTATTGTTTGTAGTAGGCCTAAATTGTCCATCAGTGGTGACATAGATAAATATATCATGGTATACTTATACAATGAATGATGTTCAGCAATGAAATGAATGAATGAACTATTATAAGCAACATCTGGGTGAGTTTCATCAGTATTATATTGTATGGCACCCCACTCCAGTACTCTTGCCTGGAAAATCCCATGGATGGAGGAGCCTGGTGGGCTGCAGTCCATGGGGTCGCTAAGAGTCGGACACGACCGAGCGACTTCACTTTCACTTTTCACTTTCATGCATTGGAGAAGGAAATGGCAACCCACTCCAGTGTTCTTGCCTGGAGAATCCCAGGGACGGCGGAGCCTGGTGGGCTGCCGTCTATGGGGTTGCACAGAGTTGGACACGACTGAAGTGACTTAGCAGTGAAAGAGCATACTCTATAATGTTGAAAAACATGCAAACTAGTCTGTAGGGCAGATTTTAGGATGGTGGCTATCTTTGGGATGAAAGAGGAATAATGATCCAAGGCGGGCACGAGGTGGGTCCCTCGGAAGAGGGCAGGTTACACTTCTAAGTCCAAGAAGGCCACCGTGTAGAAATCTATCAAGTTGTGCAGTTATGATTTATATACTTTCCAGTGAACTTTAATACTGTGAATACACATGTGTTAACACTGTGAAGGAACTAAACAATGATGGACTAGAGAATAGAGGAGGGAGGTCAGGGAAGGGCTTCTGAGGAGGTTATGTGTCTTAAGTTCTAGAAGACAATCAATATGCATATGGCTGGGGAAAACCCTACTTTTGCCCTATGCAAAAGTGAGTACATTACCTCACTCTCACATGGATGGGGTGGTTGTACACTGAATTCAATAGTACTTTCACCATCTATGAAAGAGAAAGACCCTATGGCAGAAAATAGATGCGTTTTGATGGACTGCAGAACTAGGGAAGATTCAGAAATAGGAGATGCTTCCCAAAGGATGTACATGTGTAGGGAAAACATAGATGAGAAGAGAGACCCCTGAGGTATCAGCCCTGAAGGGACTGATCCAACGAGAGGAAGGAAAGACTGGAGAAATGACAAGGAAAGAAGGGAGCATACTGAACCCAATCAGCTTCCTTCCTTCAGTACTTCACCTGTCCTGATCTCAGACATCAAGTAGTAGAATCAGGGCTGAAAAATTAAGGAAAAAAAAAAAAAAAGAGTGTGTGTGTAGACTTGTTTGAGCGAACATCAGCAAACCTACATGAGGGAACTGAGCAAATAGGACATGCCCAAGTAGGGGGGTCAGGAAGGTGAGAGGGAAAAGAGAGGCTCCACTGATAAAGATAATGTGAAAGTTACATACAGAGGTTTGCTTGACATCTTTGGGGGAAAAATCAACTGTTTTATAGGCAACTTCTCACCTTTTAACAAAATTATTTCATGAACAAAACTTAAGAACTGATGGGCCAGAAGAGAAATGCAAAGGGAAAAAAAAGCCCTCTGAATGCCTGCCTATGTACCATATTTGACATTATGAAGGATTGAATGAGAATCACATTCAGAAACCATGACAATGCTCAAAGAAGAAGAAAAAAAAATTTCTGGCCTTCACCAACATTTTTACATTATGTGGAAAGTAAATATTGATGTTACTCCTCTGTATAAATAGATTTTACATACAAATCTTGAAGATGGGCATGTTCATGGCTTAGGCTAAAACGTATAGACTAAAGAAAGTAGAGTCCAAACTTCTGAGCATCATAGTAACGCAAAGATTTACACGTTCACACACAGCTAAGTCTGGCTCGTATTTGAGAGAACGCCACTGTAATTAATCAGTTCTCTCCAACGTTTACTTCAACAATTTGTTGTGCACAAAATGGCTTAAATTAGTTTTGGTAGTAGAAATAGTCTGAAATAAAATATAATATCCAAAGACAGCTCATATTACAGTTCTAAAATTATCACAGTGCAACAGTGTAAAGTTTACTTGTCCAGGTGTGAGCCATATGCTATAAGATTATTGCAAGGTACCTTCTCTTTTGCAAGATTTTCTTTTCAACACACTCTCAAAGATTACATAGTGATGATTCACACTTGTGTTGAACACATTCCAAATTGCCTATGTAGGAGTTATTTCTAACAAAACCAAGCAAAGACTTTTGAAGATTTCAAGCGGTGTTTTATTGGGAATCATTTATTTTCTAGCATTTCAGGAGAACAATCTGAAAACAAAACATAGCAGGATATTAAAATTATTAAAAAGTAGTCAGAGATGTTAACTTAGAGTTTGTAAAGAGTGGGAAAAAAAAGGAATAAGGCATATTTTTATTTATAGAACCCTTATTACATGAAGTAATATCCAGCTCATTACAATATGAAACTTTCTCTTGGGATAAACAGGTATGAAATAGTTGGGAAAAGAAATCTGACATCATAAAATATACAAATGACAAACCCCAGTGTCTTTAGTAAACTTACATATAGTCCAAACATAACAAAGAGATTAATAAATACATAATATGCATTTCATGGTCCAGATGAACAGAAATAAATTTAATTTTATTACACAATAGGTAAAACTAAGGAAATATTTGGACTTCTTTCCCAAAATTTCCCACTAGGGCTATGTTCTAAAAATAAATATTAGAAAAATACAGTGTACATTTATCATACAGAAAACACAGAGTTGTGAGTGAGGCTGTGACCAATATTGTCATGTCACAGCAGGGGTTCTGGTGTAAATCCTGAATGAGAGAAAGCCCTTGAGGTACATTAGTATGTCCTGCAGTGGCTGAAATTCCACTATGGGAGAAGTAATGGGGAGTTTTCAAGGCTACTCAAGATGTGACAATACTGTAGGAGAAGTCTCCCTCTGACTGTATGTACTAGTCTCCAATGACTACAGCAGAGAAATTTCACCTTGTGGCTTTTCCTACTCTACGAAAGCAACATATCTCAGGAGCACAGCCCTGGCTCTAAGCTAATTTCATCCATGCCAGTGATGCATTTGCCAGACATGCTGGGGAGAAGCTCCTGTAGGCCATCTACCATGCAGTTATCGTGACCTCATTAGACAAAACCTCCAGGTCCACAGCCGTGATGACCCCCGCAGTATAAACACCACCAACCTCACCCCTCTGGCTTTTACCGTTCCCCCTTCTCTGCTTCCTCCCCACCTGGGCTCTTCCTCACACCCCCATTTCCACATCTTACTAGGTTATTCTTTTCTCAGCTCTCCTTTTCCTCCCCATCTTGCTTTCTCCCTCTTTTCCTCTATTTTCTCCATTGTCCCCATTTCTTCCCGCCCCGCTTCTTTTCCATTCCCTCTCCCCTGATCCCTCTTTTATCCTGCCTTCCCTTCTCTCTAGTTCCCTCATCTCTCTCAGCTACTTGGGGCTATCCTTTTGGGATCTGGAGGGGTGGATTCTTCAGGGACTGATGCCTCTCTGAGCATATCCTCTATGGAGCCTATTTCAGCAGCTGTCCTCTGCGTCACATCCTTCACTCCACTACACATCTCATGCTTGACCCAATCTGGCCCTTTGTGACCCAAACACGTTATTCCTTTGGGGAGGTAGAGTGATGACAGAGGCAAACGCCTTATAGGAAATCAAAATCCTACTGGTTTATTGCTGTCAGCAACATGTTTAGGCCAGATTGTCAAGGGCCCACTCTTTTCTGGGTACCCTATTTTTCAGGCTTTTGACCGATTTATGCTTAAAATTCATAAATTGTTTTCTGCAATATAAGAGGTAAAAAGGCAATTTTGTGTTGCTAAAATGGAAACTATTCCTTTGAAAATCTGACCAGAAATGTTGGTGGAATTGTTCTATTTAGCAAGACTCAAAAGACCGAGAACAGTTATCCTTAGGAGAAAAAAACAAAAAACAAACAAATAAAAAATCCACAAGTTCTGTGGCTACAATCTAATGGTTTAGATCAGGAGTCCCTGACCCCAACCCCCAATCTCAGATCTAATGCCCAATGATCTGAGGTGGAGCTGATGTAACAATAATAGAAATAAAGTGCACAATAAATGTAATGTTCTTGAATCATCCTGAAACCATTTCCCAGGTCCATGGAAAAACTGTCTTACACAAAATTGGTCCCTGGGGCCAGAAAGGTTGGGGAACCCTGGATTGGACAGAAGATGTCAGAGTCAGCAACTGAGGTCCCTATGATGGGTTGCCAGGGCTTGCATATGGAAAATTCAACGGTTCAGGTAAACTAAGCCTATAATCACACAAATATATCATCTTAGTACTATTTTAACATATGTAGGAAACAGTTCACAGTCAGACTCAGGAAAGAAAGCCCCTTGGAGCTCTGTTGGGTGCTCTGCTCATGAAGCGAATGCCAACATGGGCCCAGGCATCAACAATCTCGGGATGTAGATTCCCTCATCCACAACAATATTAGTAACTGTCTGATAATAAAAACTGAGCTAATGGTTTATGTACCTACTCTTCCTTCTTTCAAAATAACTAACTGTTTGATGCTGACACTATGAATTCTTTAGGATAAAAGTAGAAGTTAAAAATAGTGCTTGTCTGTGTTGTTTTTGACAAAATTTTAGATGAAGTCAGATTCTCTCGTCTTGCTGGAATCAGACAAGAAGTTAGCACCCGTATGTTTCCTTACTGAATCCCATTAGCTGTTTCATGATTCAGTATTTAATGCGTGATCAGGGACTTCTTTTCTGTGATTAACCAAAATTAAAGTTTACATTATCTGCTCTTTTTCAGATTTTCTTACTGGATGAAAGAAAACATACTTAGCATTCAGTGGGAATTATGATAATGAAAATGATTGTAGCCAGTCATCCTGGCGTTAAAAATATGTGGTTTTGCTAATTACGAAGGGGAAAAAAGCCTTTATGTCATATTAAAATCTTTGTCTCTTAATGGGTAGCAAGCTCAGAGTTTCTTTGTCTGAAGGACATTTTCAAATCAAATTTCAAATCAAATCAAATTTTCTCTTTGTATCCAGGTACAAGTACTGTACTTTTGTTACAGAAAAAAATTCAATGGAAATTTTAGCAATATAAGAAATATTTTTAAATGGAAAATAAAAAGAATGCTAGTTAATTGTTTAAAGTGCATAAGGATTTAGTTTCAAGTTATACACACACACACACACATATATATATATATATATATAAAATCTCATGACACTTAAAATTTTCTCAGGTGATCATAAAATGTTCACACTGAGCAGGACTTTGGAGATCATCCAGTGGTTCTCAAGTTTAGGTCACATCAGAAACACCTGGAAGGCTTGTTACAAAACAGATGGTAGGCTCACCCCCCATAGTTCCTAATTTAGCAGAATTTGCATTTGCAACAAGTACAGATTATACTGTTGCTGCTGGTCCAGGGACCACAATGTGAGACTCTTTGAGCCAGGCCAACTCTCTTGATTTGTAGACTGACGCAACTTAGCAGCAGCAGCAGCAGCAGCAACCTGCAGTTTCAATACGTTGTCCAATGCTAACCAACATGAGTGGATGTGAACTGGATGAGACCTGGCTCTTCTTGCTCCTACTTTCATTCTTAATCTTCTATGTGAGTGTTTCTCTAACTCTAACGTTCACACAAATGACCTGGGGAACATGTTAAAACACAGACTGTGGTTCAGTGGGTCTGGGGACATACTTGGGCTTCTGCATTTCTAACAAGCTCTCAGGCACTGTCCCGGCAGCTGGTTCACAGATATATTTTAAGTAGCTACATCTTGCACTGTTATACAATACTGCTGTCATCTTTATGTTAATTACTTACACACAAAAAAATATAGAAGACATATTCTTTTTCCCTAATAAATTTTAGAGTAGTTTTAGGGTCATAGCAAAATTGAGCATAGAATACAAAGAATTCTCCTATACAATGGCGCTCGTAGTAAAGAACCCACCTGCCAATGCAGGAGACATAAGAGACGTGGGTTCCATCCCTGGGTTGGGAAGATCCCCTAGAGAAAGGCATGGCAACCCACTCCAGTATTCTTGCCTAGAGAATCCCATGGACAGAGGAGCATGGTGGCTTATAGTCCATAAGGCGCAGAGAGTCAGATACGCCTGAAACAGCTGAGCATACATGCATGCACATACTCCCCTCTCCCCTTCTTCCCCACTGCCCCTTACACAACCTTGCCCACTGTCAACATCTTGCACCAGAGCTGTTGCAATTGATGAACCTACATTAATGCAACATCATCACTGCAAGTCCAAAATTTACATTAAGGTTCACAATTTAAGTTCTGTGAGTTTTTGACAAATGTATAATAGCATTTATCCACTATTACAGTATCATACAGAACTGTTTCACTGCCCTAAAATATCCTCTGTGTTCTGTCTACTCATCTACCTCTCCCTTTGGCAAGTGCTAAACTTTTCACCATTGCCACTGTTTTGCCTGTTTTAGACTGTCATGTAGCTGGGATCATGTAGTATGTAGACTTTTCAGATTGACTTCTTTCATTTCAGTTCCTCCACGTCTTTTTGTGGCTTGATGGCTTATTTCTATATAATACTGAATAATGATGAAATATTTCATTCTCTGGATATAGCACTTTGGAGAGCATGAATTTATTTGCTTAATGGCTGTCTTGAAAAGTAGGTGCTTAGACTTAAAGGAGCCATGATCTTCTAATACTTCGGACTTTAAACAAATGCTAGGATGTGTCTGTAGATTTTAGATTTTATTGTTATGGCTACATCTGACATCCACCCAAACATTCTACTTTTAGTTTGTCCAAATTTAGATTTGATCAGTTTTCTAGTGTGATAAACGTATATTTCCAAATGTCTATTTATCCTTTAGTATATGCTACTCCAATAGTTTTCTTTAAATCAGTATTATCTTTTTCAAATATTATCTACACAGTTTATTTCAATGTTTTCTTTTTCAAATATAGATAAATACCTCTCTGTTATAATTAAACATTGCCTCATTTCCCATTGCCTGTACAATAAACTATTAATGCTATATACTGGCCCTGTTTTAAAAATGGATATACCCATTCAAATACTGAAGGACTTCTTAGATGCTTCCAAGTTTTGGAAACTATGAATAAAACTTCTAATAAATATCCATGTCTAGGTTTTTGTGTGGATATAAGTCTTCAAGTTCTTGGGGTAAATACCAAGAAATACAATTGCTGGATCACATGGGAAATTATGCTTACTCTAGTGAGAAAACACCCAACTGTCTTCCAATGTAGCTGTACCATTTTTCATTGCTGCCAGCAACAAACAGGAGTTCTGTTGCTCTGCGTCTTCACTGACATTCTGTGTTGTCAGTGGTCTAGACTTTGACATTCTAATAGGTATGTAGTGAAGTGAAGTCGCTTCGTCGTGTCCAACTCTTTGCGACCCTATGGACTGTACCCCACCAGGCTCCTCCGTCCACAGGATTTTCCAGGCAAGAATATTGGAATAGATTGCCATTTCCTTCTCCAAATAGGTACGTATTCAGTTCAGTTCAGTCGCTCAGTCGTGTCTGACTCTTTGCGACCCCATGAATTGCAGCACGCCAGGCCTCCCTGTCCTTCACCAACTCCTGGAGTTCACCCAGACTCATGTCCATCGAGTCAGTGATGCCATCCAGCCATCTCGTCCTCTGTCGTCCCCTTCTCCTCCCACCCCCAATCCCTCCCAGCGTCAGAGTCTTTTCCAATGAGTCAACTCTTCGCCTCAGGTGGCCAAAGTACTGGAGTTTCAGCTTTAGCATCATTCCTTCCAAAGAAATCCCAGGGCTGATCTCCTTTAGGATGGACTGGTTGGATCTCCTTGCAGTCCAAGGGACTCTCAAGAGTCTTTTCCAACACCACAGTTCAAAAGCACCAATTCTTCGGCGCTCAGCCTTCTTCACAGTCCAACTCTCACATCCATACATGACCACTGGAAAAACCATAGCCTTGACTAGAGGAATCTTTGTTGGCAAAGTAATGTCTCTGCTTTTCAATATGCTACCTAGGTTAGTCATAACTTTCCTTCCAAGGAGTAAGCGTCTTTTAATTTCAGCCATTCCTTCTCCAAGGGATCTTCCTAGCCTAGGGATCCAACCTGGGTCTCCTGCATTGCAGGCAGATTCTTTACTATCTGAGCCACCAGGAAAGCCCTATCAGCTCTATAGTCTACAGGAAACCCAACACACTGTTAGCTCAAAGGACTCATTGCTAAGGCAGACACACACTGGCTAAACTTCAGGGATTCGTAGAAGTTTAAAAGTTGTAATAATTAAAACACTACCTCTCTTAAGCAATTAAAAATGTAAACTAATACATGAACATCTATTTTAAATGTGATATACTTTAAAGCAATCCAATATAACAGAATCTATTGGTTAGACTGCAAGCTTTAGGAGGGCAGGGACTATGAATTAATTTCATAAGCTCCTAAAGTTTATTTAACTAGTATTTTTACTTCTAATCTTGCCCTTTACTTCTTTTTAAAATGTATATATAGATTTTTTTTTTTTTAAGAAAAATCTTTCTTTTCTCTTTACATTTATTCTCAACTTAGCTCAGTTGCAAACCCTGTACTTTTGGCAGCTCACTTCTCTTTAGGGAGCGATCTTTCTCTGACTCAGACATTTCTGCCTTTTCCCTACTCTCATGTAAGACCTCTACCTACATTTTCCAGCTATATTTCAGCTAAAATATCCCTTCTTTCCTGTGTGGATAATTCATTTCTCTTCAGTTTATTTTCTACCCTATAGTTTCCCCATCTTTCCTTGGAAGAAAGACATTTTATAGAACTTTCTTACCTCTCAACATATCTTGTACAGTGATTTAGAGTTATATTGCAAATTTTCCTCCAATAGGATATTTTTTAGATTGAGATGGAATACTTGTAAGTATCCAGAATCTCTGCAAATGAAAACTTAAGACTTGAATTTATTATGTGCCAATTAATGAATCTTCCTGTTTTCTCTCTAAACTTTTGTCACTATAAACAGTTCAATACTAAACATTGTTACCAATTTAAAGCTTATTCTGTATTTAACAGCTAAAATCATGGTTATGGACTGGCTATTATGTCAATTCAAAAATCACTAGCTATAAAAGATAATAGATATAAAAATAAACTTTTGACACCATCCAGCAGAAGAAAAGAAATAATGATGATAAGCATATTAATTAATGGAATTGAAAATAGAAAAAGTAGAGAACAATGGGACAAAAAGCTGGTTCTTTGAAAAATTCAATAAAATTGATAAATCTCTAGAAAGACTAACAAAGATAAAAAGAGAAAGAAGGTACAAATCACCAATAGTAGAAATAAAACAGAGGTTATTGATACAGATACTGCAGACATCAAAATGATAAAGGAATAATGCAAGCAACTTTACACTCATAATTTGGCAACTTTGAAGAAATGGACTTGAAAATCACAAGCTCCAAAACTTAATTCAGGCAAAATAGGCAACCTAGGATAGTCCTACAAGCACTAAATTGAATTAGAAATTTAAAGCCTCCTAAAAAAGAGAAATATCAATAACCTCAGATATGCAGATGACACCACCCTTATGGCAGAAAGTGAAGAGGAACTCAAAAGTCTCTTGATGAAAGTGAAAGTGGAGAGTGAAAAAGTTGGCTTAAAGCTCAACATTCAGAAAACGAAGATCATGGCATCCGGTCCCATCATTTCATGGGAAATAGATGGGGAAACAATGGAAACAGTGTCAGATTTTTATCTTTTTGGGCTCCAAAATCACTACAGATGGTGACTGCAGCCATGAAATTAAAAGACGCTTACTTCTTGGAAGAAAAGTTATGACCAAACTAGATAGCATATTGAAAAGCTGAGACATTACTTTGCCAACAAAGGTCCGTCTAGTCAAGGCTATGGTTTTTCCAGTGGTCATGTATGGATGTGAGAGTTGGATTGTGAAGAAAGCTGAGCACCAAAGAATTGATGCTTTTGAACTGTGGTGTTGGAGAAGACTCTTGAGAGTCCCTTGGACTGCAAGGAGATCCAACCAGTCCATTCTGAAGGAGATCAGCCCTGGGATTTCTTTGGAAGGAATGATGCTAAAGCTGAAACTCCAGTACTTTGGCCACCTGATGCGAAGAGTTGACTCATTGGAAAAGACTCTGATGCTGGGAGGGATTGGGGGCAGGAGGAGAAGGGGACGACAGGGGATGAGATGACTGGATTGCATCATTGACTCGATGAATGTGAGTCTGGGTGAACTCTGGGAGTTGGTGATGGACAGGGAGGCCTGGCGTGCTGCAATTCATGGGGTCGCAAAGAGTCGGACACGACTGAGCGACTGAACTGAACTGAACTGAAAAAAGAGATCTCTAAGCACAGACAATTTCACTGAAGAATTCTACCAAACATTTAAGTAATTACCACCAATTTCACACAATCTCTTCCAGAAAATAGAAGAGAAGGGAAGACTTTTCAGCTCATTTTATGAGGCTAATACTACCCTGATACCAAAATCACACGAAGAGAATACAGAAAGAGAAGACTAAAGGCCAATATCTCTCATGACGTTAAATGCAAAAATCCTCAACAAAATATTAGCAAATGAAATGCAGCAATGAATAAAAATATTTATATACTAGGACCAAGTGGGATTTATTCCAGGCATGCAAAACTGATTTAGCATTTGAAAATCAGTATAATCCACCATATCAACAGGATGAAGAAGAAACTCACATGATCATAAAGCATTTGACAAAATCCAACACTCAGGGATAATTTTAAAAAACCTCAGCAAACTAGGAATAGAGGGGGAAACTTCAACTGGTTAAAATGTATCTACAAAACACCTTTAAATAATATACTTAATGGTGAAAGACTCAAGGCAAAGATGTTTCACCATTCTCATTCAACATAGTACTGGAAAGTTCTAGCTGCTGCAATGAGACAAAAGAAAGGAAAGAAAGAAGGAAGGGAAGAAAGAAGACAAAGAAAAACATTATACACATTAAAAAAATAAAACTGTCTCTGTTTCAAAATAGCATGGTTATGTAGAAAATCCTAAGGAATCTACACACGAAAAAATCCCTAAAACTGGTAAGTTGAGCAATGTTTTGGGAAAAAGATCAACACACAAAAATAAATCACATTTCAATAAATAAACAAGGAATATGCTGAAACCAAAATTAAAATCACAATATCATTAATAATCTTTCCAAAGAAAATAAAATACTTAGGTAAAACCGAAAAATCATACACAGCATCTGTATGCTGAAAGTTATAAATTACCAATGAAAGAAATTAAAGACTAAATAGGCAGACATTCCTATTCATGCTTTCATGTTTTGGAAGTCTCAGTCTAATAGAGATATCAGTTATCCTCCAATAAATCTGTAGGTTCAAAATAATTCCTACCAAAATTCCAGCAAGGATTTTTGTAAGCACAGATAAGACAAGCCTATCCTAATATTTACATGAAAAGACAAAGCACATAGAAAAGCTAAAATAATCTTGAAAAAGGAATAAAGTAGAAGGAATAAGTCTACCCAAAACTAAGGGCCACTGTGTAGACATAGTATCAAGCCACTGTGATAATGGTGCAAAAGTAGACATAAGGGTCAATGGCACAATATAGAGAACCCAGAAACAGATCCCCACAAAACATGCTCAACTAATACTTAACAGAAGTCCAAAAGGAATTCAATGGAGAAATGTCAGCTTTCTTAATACATGATTCTGGAGTACTCTACAGGAAAAAAATGTTATACAAATGAAGAACAGATTACTGGTTGCCAGTGTGCAGTGTGCAGAGGTGGGGGTAGGTGATTGTGGCTATAAAAAGCAACAAGAGGGAACTTTGCCTGTAGTAATATCAATATGCTGAGGAAGGCTTTCTTATCTCTCCTTGTTATTCTTTGGAACTCTGCATTCAAATGGGTGTATCTTTCCTTTTCTTCTTTGCTTTTCTCTTCTCTTCTTTTCACAGCCATTTATAAGGCCTCCTCAGACAGCCATTTTGCTCTTTTGCATTTCTTTTTCTTGGGGATGGTCTTGTTCCCTGTCTCCTGTACAGTGTCACGAACCTCCATCCGTAGTTCATCAGGCACTCTGTCTATCAGATATAGTCCCTTAAATCTATTTCTCACTTCCACTCTATAATCATAAGGGATTTGATTTAGATCATACCTGAATGGTCTAGTGGTTTTCCCCAGTTTCTTCAATTCTTTATTCCTCAGCAATCAATGCAAAGAAGTAGAAGAAAACAATAGAATGGGAAGGACTAGAGAGCTCTTAAAGAAAATGAGAGATACCAAAGGAACATTTCATGCAAAGATGGGCTTGATAAAGGACAGAAATGGTATGGACCTAACAGAAGCAGAAGATATTAATAGAAGAGGTGGCAAGAATACACAGAAAAACTGTACAAAAAAGAGCTTCATGACCCAGATGATCATGATGGTGTGATCACTGACCTAGAGCCAGACATCCTGGAATGTGAAGTCAAGTGGGCCTTAGGAAGCATCACTATGAATAAAGCTAGTGGAGGTGATGGAATTCCAGTTGAGCTATTTCAAATCCTGAAAGATGATGCTGTGAAAGTGCTGCATTCAATATGCCAGCAAATTTGGAAAACTCAGCAGTGGCCACAGGCCTGGAAAAGGTCAGTTTTCATTCTGATCCAAAAGAAAGGCAATGCCAAAGAATGCTCAAACTACCACACAATTGCACTCATCTCACACGCTAGTAAAGTAATGCTCAAAATTCTCCAAGCCAGGCTTTAGCAATATATGAACCATGAACTTCCTGATGTTCAAGCTGGTTTTAGAAAAGGCAGAGGAACCAGAGATCAAATTGCCAACATCTGCTGGATCATGGAAAAAGCAAGCGAGTTCCAGAAAAACATCTATTTCTGCTTTATTGACTATGCCAAAGCCTTTGACTGTGTGGATCACAATAAACTTCAATGATGGGAATACCAGACCACCTGACCTGCCTCTTGGGAAACCTGTATGCAGATCAGGAAGCAACACTTAGAACTGGACATGGAATAACAGACTGGTTCCAAATAAGACAAGGAGTATGTCAAGGCTGTATATTGTCACCCTGCTTATTTGACTTATGTGCAGAGTACATCATGAGAAACACTGGGCAGGAAGAAGCACAAGTTGGAATCAAGATTTCTGGGAGAAATATCAGTAACCTCAGATATACAGATGACACACCCTTATGGCAGAAAGTGAAGAAGAACTAAAGAGCCTCTTGATGAAAGTCAAAGAGAAGAGTGAAAAAGTTGGCTTAAAGCTCAACATTCAGAAAACGAAGATCATGGCATCTGGTCCCATCACTTCATGGGAAATAGATGGGGAAACAGTGGAAACAGTGGCAGACTTTGTTTTTTTGAGCTCCAAAATCACTGCAGATGGTGATTGCAGCCATGAAATTAAAAGACGCTTCCTCCTTGGAAGGAAAGTTATGACCAACCTAGACACTATATCAAAAAGCAGAGATGTTGCTTTGTCAGCAAAGGTCATCTAGTCAAGGCTATGTTTTTTCCAGTAGTCATGTATGGATGTGAGAGTTGGACTTTAAAGAAAGCTGAGCACCGAAGAATTGATGCTTTTGAACTGTGGTGTTGAGAAGACTCTTGAGAGTCCCTTGGACTGCAAGGAGATCCAACCAGTCCATCCTAAAGGAGATCAGTCCTG
Source organism: Bos mutus (assembly GCF_027580195.1). Classification (NCBI taxonomy): domain Eukaryota; kingdom Metazoa; phylum Chordata; class Mammalia; order Artiodactyla; family Bovidae; genus Bos; species Bos mutus. The sequence continues at coordinate 71,437,570 of NC_091623.1, read as the reverse complement.
GGTATTCATTGGCAGGACTGATGTTGAAGCTGAAGCTCCAATACTTGGCCACCTGATGCGAAGAGCTGACTCATTTGAAAAGACCCTGATGCTGGGAAAGATTGAGGGCAGGAGGAGAAGGGGACTACAGAGAATGAGATGGTTGGATGGCATCACCAACTCAATGGACATGGGTTTGGGTAAACTCCAGCAGTTGGTGATGGACAGGGAGGCCTGGCGTGCTGCAGTTCATGGGGTCGCAAAGAGTCAGACATGACTGAGCGACTGAACTGAATATCAATTTTGCTAGTTGACATATTGGCATGTAGTTTTGTAAGATGTTACCACTGAGGGAAACTGGGTAACAAGTACACAGATCTCTGAATTATTTCTTCAAACTGCATGTGAACCTCTAATTATCTCAAAAGTTGAATTTAAAAAATAAGTTTAAGTCTTTTCCTATCTTCTAATTATTTAATAATTTATTATCAATGTTATAGTAATAAAGACATAAAGATATAGAAATGAAGACAAAAAAAGACATAGGAATCAAATTACAATCTTATGGAGAGAAAAAGGAATAATTAATTATGGGATATTAACTAATACTTCATAATAATAATTATCTTTGTTGTGAACCTAAATCCTCATATGGGATATTGCAAGAGAAAAAGAATATGGCATTGTTTCCTCAGATCTTACTTGGAACAAGGTGGTGGATTAAAAGCCAAAAATATTTTGGATGTGAATACAAGCTAAGATTTTACAATTAACAAAATAGCATTTCTCAATCTGCATATTATAGCTTTAAGTATTGTTTCTTCTGCCATTAATGTGCAGACTTATTGATGAGTTTTATTCTCTGATGATGGCATATTTATTAACATCAAGGTAGTGAATGTGAATTTTTTGCTTATTGGATGAGTCTATAATGCAAAATAAACATCTCTTAATTTCCCTGCAAGGAAAAATAAGTGTAAAATACAGTCTAGAAATTGAAGCGTAGGATTGGATGCTGAGGCCATGAGATTTTCTTTACTCTTTGCACCATCGTATAGGGATCTTGACTGTGTAGATAGCATGCCATTTGTGTATTGTTATTCATTAATTGATTTAATTTTATATTCATTTATTCAACTAACGTTTACTGAGAACATAGCACGTGCATAAAATTATGCTCAGCACTGAAATAGAGCAGGCAGGTAAACACCATGGGCCCTGCGGGTAGACTTGAAATTAACACACATCCGGAGTGACAGCATACATCAGAAAGTCTTAAACGCCCTAAGATACAGGCCATGTAAGCAAAGAACAGTCAGTGTTCAGGGAAAGTGAGTCTTTCCAACCCAGGGAAACTGGTGAAGGCTTTATGGAGAAAATGCTGCCTGATGGAATCTTAAAGGAGGCTAGGTTCCAAAAGCCTGAGAAAGTGAAGGTTTAGACAGAGGAGTCAAGGCCCTCTGGAATTGCTGGAGCAGTCTGAGGCCATCTACACTGATAAAAGGATGGCCTGGATTTTAACTCTGACAGCTGTCAGTCAAGCATGCTTGGATTTCCAGGGACAGGCCAGTTATTACTTTACAAGGACATTTTCTTCAGCCATTCAGTATGTTTCTGACTGGTAGCTATTTCCTTATCTATGAAATGAACTTTACAGAAATTAGGAACATACAAATATCTAAAGTACCTAAATAAATATATTTTAAAATATTTTTATTGACAGTGAAGATAGAATAAAATAAAGTTGTCACAAGGGTAGAAGTCAGATAGGAAATCATTTACAAGCATGACTTCTGTGGGAGATTGGGGTTTAAGGATGGCAGCACTGAAGTTGTGTATTTCCTGGTGGGATCTAAAGAAAAAGAGAGAAATAACTGCTCATCATCCTAGGTCTGTCTATAAGGAAGAGATCTTTACCCAAGTCAGTGAGGATACATCAGATGTAAATTTCTTTCAATTTGTGGCTGTTTGTACCTGGTGAATCTCAGGCAGGTAAATTATTTGAGTGCATATATTGTTGTTCAGTTGCTAAGTCATGTCCAAATCTTTGCGACCCCATAGTCTGCAGCAAACCAGGCTTCCCTGTCCTTCACTATCTCCCTGAATTTACTCACACTCATGTCCATTGAGTCAGTTATGCCATCCAACCATCTCATCGTCTGGCTCCCCTTCTCCTCCAGAAGAGATGTATTGTCTACCATCCATTCTCCAAGGAGTTTAAGAGAGGTGCTGGAATTTTTTCATGTGCATATTGGTTAATTTGGGATATCCTTTTTGATGCTTATGCCTGTGTGCTCAGTCACTAAGTTGTGTCAGACTCTTTGTGACCCCATAGATGGCAACCTGCCAGGCTCCTCTGTCCATGGGATTGTCCAGGCAAGCGTAGTGGAGTGGCTTGCCATGCCCTCCTCCAAGGGGTCTTCCCTACCCAGGGATCAAACCCGAGTGTCTTGTGTCTCCTGTATTGGCAGGCGGATTCTTTACCACTGTACCACCTGGGAAGCATCTATACACTTTCATATTAGATGGTTAGTAAAGTCTTAATGTCAGGCAGTATCTGCCCTCACATTTTTCTCTTTCTCTATTCCCTAGAATCTGGACACCCTGACACCCCGGGGTGTGTATGTATGTGTGTTATGGTCAGGAGAAAAGAATGTATAAATCAAGGAAGGTGACCATGTCACATATGAGCTATTGGAAAACTGATCTGAAGTTTCTTTTAACCCCCAAGAACCACTTTAACCAGGAAATTTTTTCATTTTAGTAAAAAGTAGCTAAGTCAAATTTAACAAGCCTTGTGATTTTAAAAGTGTGTCCAATGTGACTTGTTGATTAAATCCCAAATAAAATTATCAATTTCTTCAAATAATTTTTAAAAACTCATGTTTTGACTTGGAAATGAAAATAGTTGGCCTTTGTGCCCCACCTCTAATTTGACTGATCGCTAACATAATAAGAACAACACATATGTACGGTCCTTAAACATTAGTACAAAGGCCTTTCCTGTTCCTCCTACTTTCTAATTCCATAGAGATATTGTGAATTAATACAACAGACTGGTTTGAATCAGCACTTTTCCAAAAAAGAAACATTTTCTGAGCAACAAAGAGTGTTTTTAATTTAGCCTGATGAGCTGTATTTCAAACATCCATGTAGATAGGAGGTTTAAGAGTAATTTGCTTACACACACACACACACACACACACAAACCTACCCCTTTGATGATCACAAAGCAAACTCTCATAATCACCAGATTGCAGTACTGAACTTCTTGGGAGACACGACATCTAAGAACCCACAACTTCACAGAGTTTAATTACTGCATTGCCCCATGGAGCTTACCCTCAACTCTGATGAGCAGATTTCATGTTAGCCTTATAAACAAAGTGTCTAAACTATTACCGCTCAGAATTTTAAAATTGCAGTATGTTTTCTTATGGAATCAGCCCCAAAATGAAGAACTCCTCCCCTCAAAAACAAAAAACAAAAAAAAAAGTTTATGAACTGATGTGGTAATGTCAAATGCCAAATACCATGAAAAATATCCAGTATGAATTTTCTTTCCCATGTGAAGGTCTAGTTCGCTCACCTGAATAAACTGGCTTCCGATATACATTACTTCATCAGTATGAGATCAGAATTTTCTTCCTTAGATATACTTAATGTAGAAACACGTGAAGCCTGTGTTTCTTTAAATAACTGTAGTTACAATGATTTTAAAGTATGTATGGCCATTTGAGTATTATTGAGTAGAAAAGTCTTAAAGCATTGGTTCTAAACTGTGAATTGTTCCACATCAGAAAAATCACTCCACACCAAGATGCCTTGTAATTACTCTCGGAAACCAAACTGGTAACTCTTCATCCAGATACTTAGGCTTTCTCTTGAAATCTGTGATTACCTTGGGGTCCAAAGAGGAATTGAAAGGTAGTTAAAAACAATACTAAAGGCAACATAGGAGACCTAAGAATCCAAGGAAACTGATTGTTCTCTATCTGTATCTTTTACAAGTGTTAACAGATTGGAATTGTGGGTTTGTAGTTTTTGGCAAGCAAGCTTATTTTGTACTGACAGAAATATTTGGCTTTGCAAAATGTGTTTGGGTCAGGTAGACGCATAACCCAGGCCATCCATCATCGGGGCAGTGTCGGGACTAGGGGTTTGGTAGGTCAAAGAGAACAGGAATTCCCCCAGGATTTGTAGTGAAGAGCAGTCCATGGATGAGCAGGTTTCTGGGGTGGTGCCCAAAGCAACTGCAGGCCATTATCTCCTTACCTAGTTCCAGACATATATTTGCAAATTGCAGAGTGACTCAGACCTTCTCAAATGAGTTCCGTTCCATAATCACCTTGAAAAGTGGGAAGAGATCTGCTGCAGGTTTGGGCTGGCCTTGAACATTAAGATACACCCTGAGCAGGTGGGCAATTCTAACCTGTGCTGTGCTGGGCAGTCCCACAAGATGGGAGAGTATGTGCCTCCCACAGTGGTCAGGCCACACCAGCTTGGCCATTCTATTCTGATGTACAGGACAGTGCAGGGCAACAGGTCTGGCCCTGTGGTGGTTGTGAGTCGGCAGGTGAACAGAAATGACAGAACATCATTATTCCTGTCATGAACAAGCACACATTTCCCACTGTGGATTGACTGTACTCAGTGTAAACATCCAAGTCCCCAAGCTGTTCTTTCAGTCTGCCGCCAATCACTCATTAGATTAAGACTGTCTACGTACATATGCAAAAATCCTCCTTTGGAGAAGGTGGTCAGGCCAGATACCTAGTTTTAGGAAGACTAAACAACTTGTGTCAAGTGATACTGCAGTGTCACTAGGACTGAACAAGGGCAAACAGATAAAAATGCGATCCTTGTATGAACTCGACCTAGAGCACTTGATTCTAAGTCCTCTGTCCCTGCACTGACTTTCATTCAAATGACACAGCCTGGAAGGTTGGCAAGCAGCTGACACATCTGTGCCATAAAAGACAATAGTGAGGGTCGAATGCAGTATTATCTAAAATATCTCCTTCTTCTGGACCTTCACACTTTCCTTACGCTTAAAGCATGCTCAGCCTTTCATGTATATCCTGGTACTTTGGGGGACAAACTCCTGATGTCATTTTCCAGACATTTTGGATCGTGGTAAAATCCTTTCACCAGGTCCTTTAACTGTTTCAAAGGCATTTGTTTTTGAACTACCTAGTTTCTTATGTAGTGTGGAAGCTTTGTATAATATTTTCACAGTTTATGAATTTAAACACTTCTTCATGGTGACCTATGCCCACCCTGGCACCTAGTCCTTCAAGCACAGGAGAATAAGGATTCTCCACTATTTCTCTGAGAGTCAGACCCTTTTTTGTGTGTTTTTAGGCTGGATGTTGAAGGGAGGGGGGGCGTTCCTATTAATAGATGAAAGATGAATTTAATAGAGCAACTATTTAAAGATAAGCCCTTGCAGCACACACATTAAGCTGGCGCTTGAGTTCCTGGTTTTGGAGCGTCTGGGATCAGGAGGAATGCTAGAGCCCCAGCTGCTTCTTATTTGGCTCTCCATGAAAACCTCCCCCCACTGAAATGCCTGCTTTTTAGGTGTCACATGGTTCTTACAGCTGAACCAGCCTTTCTCTAACTTGACTGTTTTACATGCAAAATATTTTAAGTCAGATACACGTTAAGTTAGAGTACCTTAATTTCAATCTTTTAAGCTAAAACATTAAAAGACTTGTTTTCTTTTATTGAAATAGGGAGAGGCTCCCTGTAGGGACAATGGGGTCAGAAGATTTCCTTTCCTCCATTGTTCAGTGATTTTTCTTTCTGATTATCTTATGTTTTCAGGGTCTTGTTGTTCAGTCACTAAGTTGTGTCCGACTCTTTGTGACCCCATGAACTGCAGCACTCCAGGCTTCTCTGTAGATCACTATCTCCCTGAGTTCACTCAAACTCATGTCCATTGAATCAGTGATGCCATCTAACCATCTCATCTTCTGCCACCCCTTTCTCATCTTACCCTCATTTTTCCCAGCATCAGGGTCTTCTCCAATGAGTCAGTTCTTCACATCAGGTAGCCAACATATTGGTGCTTCAGCTTCAGCATCAGTCCTTCCAATGAATATTTAGGACTGATTAGATCAGCCCTGGGATTTCTTTGGAAGGAATGATGCTAAAGCTGAAACTCCAGTACTTTGGCCACCTCATGGGAAGAGTTGACTCATTAGAAAAGACTCTGATGCTGGGAGGGATTGGGGGCAGGAGGAGAAGGGGACGACAGAGGATGAGATGGCTGGATGGCATCAGTGACTCGATGGACCTGAGTCTGAGTGAACTCTGGGAGTTGGTGATGGACAGGGAGGCCTGGTGTGCTGTGATTCATGGAGTCGCAAAGAGTCGGACACGACTGAGCGACTGATCTGATCTGATCCCTTAGGATTGACAGGTTTGATCTCCTTGCTATCCAAGGGATTCTCAAGAGTCTTCTCCAGCATGACAGTTTGAAAGCATCAGTTCTTCGGGGCTCAGATGTCCTTATGGTCCAACTCTCACATCCATACATGACTACTGGAAAAACCACAGCTTTGACTATACAGACCTTTGTTGGCAAAGTGATGTCTCTGCTTTTTAATACACTGCCTACATTTGTCATAGGTATTTTTCCAAGGAGCAAGCATCTTTTAATTTTGTGGCTGCAGTCACCTTCTGCATTGATTTTGGAGCCCAAGAAAATGAAATCTGACACTGTTCCCACATTGTCCCCATCTATTTGCCACGAAGTGATAGGACCAGATGCCATGATCTTAGTTTTTTGAATGTTGAGTTTTAAGCCAGCTTTTTTACTCTCCTCTTTCATCTTTATCAAGTGGCTCTTTACTTCCTCTTTGCTTTCTGCCTTTAAAGTGGTATCATCTGCATATCTGAGGTTGTTGCTATTTCTCCCAGCAGTCTTGATTCCAGCTTGTGATACATCCAGCTCAGCATTTCACATGATGCATTCTGCATATTAGTTAAGTAAGCAGGGTGAAAATATACAGCCTTGATGTACTCCTTTCCCAATTTGGAACCAGTCTGTTGTTCCATATCTAGTTCTAACTCTTGCTTTCTGACCTGCATACAGGTTTCTCTGAGGCAGGTCAGGTGGTCTGGTATTCCCAACACTTTAAGAATATTCCACAGTTTGTTGTGATCCACAGTCAAAGACTTTAGCATAGTCAGTGAAACAGAAGTAGATTTTTCCCCCCTGCTTTTTCTATGATCCAGCGTATGTTGGCAATTTGATCTTTGCTTGCTCTGCCTTTTCTAAATCCAGCTTGTACATTGGTCCATGTACTGCTGAAGCCTAGCTTGAAAGATATTGAGCATAATCTTGCTGGCATGTGAAATGAGTACAATTGTATGATTTAAAAATTCTTTGACATTGCCTTTCTTTGGAACTAGAATGAAAACTGATCTTTTCCAGTCCTGTGGCTATTGCTGAGTTTTCCAAATTTGCTGGCAAAATGAGTATAGCATTTTAATAGCATCATCTCTTAAGATTTGAAATAGCTCAGCTGGAATTCCTCCATCACCTCCACTAGCTTTGTTTGTAGCAATGCTTCCTAAGGCCCACTTCACTTCACACTCCAGGATGTCTGGCTCTAGGTGAGTTACCACATCATCATGATTATCTGGGTCATTAAGAGGTGTTTTGTACAGTTCTGTGTTTTCTTGCCACCTTTTCTTAGCTTCTTCTGCTTCTGTTAAGTTCTTACCATCTCTGTCCTTTATTGTGCCTGTCTTTGTATGAAATTCTCCCTTGCTATCTCCAATTTTCTTAAAGAGATCTCTAGTCTTTCCCACTCTATTGTTTTCCTCTTTTTCTTTCCATTGGTCACCTAAGAAGGCTTTCTTACCTCTCCTTGTTATTCTCTGGAGCTCTGCATTCATTTGGTATATCTTTCCCTTTCTCCTTTGCCTTTCATTTCTCTTCCTATCTCAGCTATTTGTACGGCCTCCTCAGACAACCACTTTGCTTTCTTGCATTTCTTTTTCTTGAAGATGGTTTTGATTATCACCTCCTGTACAATATTATGAACCTCCATCTGTAGTTCTTCAAGCCCTCTGTTTACCAGATCTATTCCCTTGAATCTCTTCATCGCCTCCACTGTATAATCATAAGGGATTTGATCTAGGCCATACCTGAATGGCCTAGTGGTTTTCCCTATTTTCTTCCATTTGAGACTGAATTTTGCAGTAAGGAGCTGATGATCTAGCTAAGGGTCTAGGCAGTTTAATACATAAGAAACAAAAACTAAACTTTGGGAAAAATTATGTTAGAAAGAAAAAAGCAAACATTACATACCTTTCAACCCTTTCCTGAGTATAAATATTTAACTCAAATTTATTACATACATATTTTAATGAACTCTACACAGTGTCAATTTTCAGATTTCTGCTCTTAGACAGGAGAACCAACTCTTTGGCTTTAGAAATATGCTGAGATAAACAGCAGGGGAGGACATGGCTTCCCAGGTGATGCTATGGTAAAGAACCCACCTGCCAATGCAGGTGACATAAGAGACATAGGTTCGATCCCTGGACTGGGAAGATCCCCCGGAGAAGGAAATGGCAACCCACTCCAGTAGTCTTGCTTGGAGAATCTCATGGACAGAGGAGCCATGGTGTTGCAAAGACTGAAGTGACTTAGCGTGCACACAATCACATCACAGGTGGGGAATCCTTTTAGATGAGACTGGGGAGTGGAGAGGCTCAACTTTCATAGCCAAACAGGCTCAGGTCATTAAGGTATTTTCTAGAAGAAAAAAAAAAATTCTTGAAAAGAATTCTGCCTTCTTTGTAAGCCTTTGCCTTCAGATGCTAAAATAACTGATATTTTTATTGTCTTTACAGATGGTTTGAGGAGAAAGGAGGGAAGGATGAGTTGAGACCTTACGGATGATTTAGGACTGTGGCAAAGCCCCAAACTGAAAGCCTGAAATCCCCAAATTCATCTCCTATTTGCTACTTCACTATATATTCACCCTTTCCCAGACTAGAACAAGAGGGAGATGCTTTTAGATGGTTGTATAGAAATAAATTTTTCTTATCTACCCGATGTCAGCCAGTTGTTTACCTTATTGATTTGAAAATCTCCCTCCTGCCCTAGGTCTTCCTTACATTGCCAATTAGCTTCTTTCTAATGTCCTGTCACCATTAAGATCCCCTGATTAGGGATTTACAACTGCAATCTCATTTTATTATATACATATATAAAGTTTTCCCCTACCATGTAATTCTTCTCTCTTGAGCATGAACATATTTAACTGAGTGAACAGTAAATAAATATTCCTTTTATAATTGATTTATGAACACTTAATGCAATTCAAATCAAAGCCTTCAATTTTCCTTTATCCTTCACATAGCTTCTTCATTGAATATGAAATTAACTAAGGTGATATTTATAAATTTTCTTCATGTTGTGCTAAAGTTCAAGTAAATTGAACAAAGGGCAACACCTATGGAAAAATTAGAAAGCACTGTATTTAGATATAACTATATCCAAAATGCTTAAGTGGTCAAGAAGACTTACTCCTGGTAAAACAATATTGTTGTCTATTCCAAACTGCCTCATTAAAGAACACAGTGAAACTAGAAGGGTTAACCAAAGACTAATAACTGAATTTAGGGAAATACTCAGAGGAAACATTACAGTCTGTGAAATAAACTTTTACTTAAAGAAATACGGAAAAATAGTCTACTTTCTTGATAAGAACCTTAGATTAATTTCTCTTCCCTATGATCTTAATAAAAAGCCAGTTATATTACACACTGCATTTTCATTTGCTTCTTAGAAAATGAGATTGAAATACTATATATAATCTATACTCTTCAAAGAAAAAGCAATTATATGAAATAGAAATTTGAAGGTATCAGAGAAGATGGGACCAAACTGAAAAGATGAGAGACAGAAGTAATAATTGAATGTTTTGTTCAGTTGGAACAGTGATGTCTTCTTTATCCCAGTTTGACCCCATGTGTGTTTCGAGTTCCCTCATTGAACATAACATGGTAGGCATTTCAGTGTGGTTCTGTAGAAGCAGTGAGCACATTTAGTCATGCAGGTGTCCTCTAAAAGCCTGGGCAGATGAGCCAGAGAGGAGGAGAGAGATAAGTGTGAGAAAAGAGAGCAGTGAAATCCATGTGTTTCAAACAAGATCTTTAACTGCCTCTCTTATAGAATGTCAGAAAGCTGCCTTATGTCAGAGAATGTTCCCTGGCAGAGCTCTCTTCCCCTGCTGTGGGGAGGAGACCGAAGGATTGCTAAGTTATAATTGCTGCTGTGTTAGGACAGCCCATCAAGTTTCCTGTCAAAATGGCAGAAGGCAGGAGGCCAGGCTAAGTTTTTGTGGTAGGGGGCTGCCTATTCTTGTGCTTTGAGGAGTTTCTAAATCACCTCTGTCTGAAAATCTCCCCTAAGAAAATGCCTTAAAGCCCCACCATTATATTCATTCCTTTTGCATAAAGATTCCCAACCAGATTCAGGGGGAACCCCTTGGCTGCACATACTTCCCAAGAGATGCATCCACAAGTGACCTTCAGTTATATGGATTTATTGGCTTCACTCCCTTGCATTAGGAAATGGCAACCCACTCCAGTGTTCTTGCCTGGAAAATCCCAGGGACAGAGGAGCCTGGTGGGCTACAGTTCATTGGGTCACAAAAAGTTGGACACAACTGAGTGCATGGCACATGGCACATAGGCTTCACTACAGATCCTATTAGGATCCAGAGGGAGTGGGATACAAGGCAAGTGTATTTTGGTGGCAAGTGTGGAGTGGAGACAGAAAAGTCTGAGATGTGATACACAGCCCAGATCTAAGAATCAAGTCTGGTCCCAGGAAGTCCAGCCCCTAAAGATAGTAGATTTCTATTTTGAAAAATGGAGAGGAGTTGAAAAGTGAGGTGGTTGGTACCCAACATAAACTTGACCTACCCAAATCTGCAGGCAAGTCCTGGCCTTGAGTAAGGAAAGGACCCTGTTAGGATGTCAACCAGTTATGACTCATTGGTAATTGCCAAACGGTAAAGTAAAAGCCCTTCCAGGAGTTGGGTTGCCTTGGGCCTCATTTCATTTCACTTCCCTGCATTTCATTGTTGAACCAGGAATCTGCCGTCAGGAGCTTCTCTTCCTTGTCAGTAGAGAGGCAGGGCTTGCTGTTTTAACTGGCCATTGTTCTTTGACATGTAATCTGCTGCAATCAGAGATTTCCTTAAAAATCGCCTCATGTTATTGGGTTGGCCATAATATTCATTCAGGATTTTCCATAATGTGTTATGAAAAACCCAAGTGAACTTTTTGTCCACCCCAATATTTTCTTACTTTCAACAACAGTAGTGAAGAGACAATGAAACAGAAGTGAGAGTGGGGTCACAGGCAAGGCACCTGCGCTTCCTGTTCTGCTCAGGTTATCTGAGAACCAGTGCTACACATGAGCCAGGACATTTCACTCCCCTGCTTTCAGACACAAAAAGGTCAGTGTAAAGAAAAGTAAGCCAGGTGATAAACCACCACAAGAAGGGGTCATTTTTTCATGTTTCCTAGCCTGGAGAAGGTAGAGGAAAATATTACAAGTAATTGGGTCAGGCTTCAGTAACCTAAAGTGCCATAAACAACACCCCTTCTCACTGCCAAAAAAAGCAGGGGTGGGGGCTAATACTGTCTGAATGTTTGGTAATGATACACAAGCTAAAAGAAAAGACTGAACTATTTTTTAAAAACTCTCGAACTATTTTTAAAAACTCTCGAAGTTTCCTTGGAAAAAAATTCAAAGCAGAAGGTAAAATAAGTGAGTCCTGTCCACTGGGCTGATTAAAGAGTAGCAATTATATTGTCAATCCTGCCAGGAATAAATACACCCACAGAATTCAGAATTCAGTTCAGTTCACTTCAGTCACTCAGTCGTGTCCGACTCTTTGCGACCCCATGAACTGCAGCACGCCAGGCCTCCCTGTCCATCACCAACTCCCGGAGTTCACCCAGACTCATGTCCATCGAGGCAGTGATGCCATCCAGCCATCTCATCCTCTGTCATCTCCTTCTCCTCCTGCCCCTAATCCCTCCCAGCATCAGAGTCTTTTCCAATGAGTCAACTCTTCGCATGAAGTGGCCAAAGTTCTGGAGTTTCAGCTTCAGCATCATTCCCTCCAAAGAAATCCCAGGCTGATCTCCTTCAGAATGGACTGGTTGGATCTCCTTGCAGTCCAAGGGACTCTCAAGAGTCTTCTCCTACACCACAGTTCAAAAGTATCAATTCTTCAGCGTTCAGCCTTCTTCACAGTCCACCTCTCACATCCATACATGACCACAGGAAAAAACCATAGCCTTGACTAGATGGACCTTTGTTGGCAAAGTAATGTCTCTGCTTTTCAATATGCTATCTAGGTTGGCCATAACTTTTCTTCCAAGGAGTAAGCGTCTTTTAATTTCATGGCTGCAATCACCATCTGCAGTGATTTCGGAGCCCCCAAAAATAAAGTCTGACACTGTTTCCACTGTTTCCCCATCTATTTCCCATGAAGTGATGGGACCAGATGCCATGATCTTCGTTTTCTGAATGTGGAGCTTTAAGCCAACTTTTTCACTCTCCTCTTTCACTTTCATCAATTAGAGGTGCTTATAAGGCTCTTGATCTAGACAAATGGACCACAGATATCTGCCTAAAGGTAAAGAGCTGTTTTACTAACTGTCTTGTGTGATAACGGACAGAAGCTGACAGTGAAAATGGCAGAGATGGTAGATGAAGAGGTCAGTCATCTGCCAAGACCTGTAGGCCTGGAGTGTGATTTGAAGGTTACAACAAGAGGAAAGTCAACTTGCGCATGTGTGATTGTGGGTGTAGACTTCACCGGTCCTGGGTCACCTCGTGTATGTTGGTGTTTCTTCTGATGTCACACTTTAAATTGTGCCTCTCTGCTGCCTATTTCATCACATCCAGTGTGTGTGCTTGCACACAGTTGTGTGCAAGACGGAGACTTTAATCGGCTCTTGTTCTGATCATTAGTTCACAGTTTGTGATTAGGAAACAGTTACAACAATAATACAAATGAGAACAATTTTGAAAAATAGAAGAGTATAAAACTATATTGAGGGCATTTGTCATAGCACTAGATCTAGCAGCAAAAGCAATGGAAAACAAAGAAAGTAGAGACAGACTAAATATTTGTCAATAATTAAAATATTGCGTGTGTTATCACTCAGTCGTGTCTGACTCTTAGTGACCCCATGGACTGTAGCCGACCAGGCTCCTCTGTCTATGGAATTCTCCAGGCAAGAATACTAGAATGGGTTGCCATTTCCTTCTTCAGGGGATCTTCCCGACCCAGGGATTGAACCCTGGTCTCCTGCCTTGCAGGCAGACTCTTTACCAACTGAGCCACCAGGGAAGCCCTTTAATTGAAATATTAGTCATCAGCTAAATAAAATTATGTGGACCTTATGTTTTTGCATGAAAAGATGTGCAAAGAATGTTTTTGTTTAAAAAGGAATTAATTTGGGAACCAGATGCATTACTTTGATTCCATTTTTGTTAAAAGCCAAAAAAATATTTTTTGAAGGTTGGGAAGAGTTTCTGGGAAAGTACATTTAAAGACACACTTGAAGGATAGGTTTGAAATGTAAGATTTGGATTTTTATTTTTAATGACTTCTTTACTAATGATTTTTAAAATGAGTATATATATTGTTTTATTAATTTTAAAAGCCATCATTTTTTTTTGTTTAAAAAAATAGGGAAATGGTGAAATACAAAAAAAAAAAAAACAATAAAGCTGCGAGGTATGATTTAAAAAACTGCACTTTTGCATTCAGACTACCTCCTATGCCAGAAATGGTTAATTTTATTGCAGTTATTTAGTTTGTGTTCAATTCTAGAGGGTGAGTTAAGATTGACAGAATTTCCATGTGTATAATTATGTGTGTGTAATTTCTGCTAATACATTTGAGAAAAAAGAGAAATTACCTAATCATTTCCATTTTTCTTTCTTTTTTTCATTTTTGGAGGCCATTATTATGCTTTCTATTTTCTTTCCTTTCTCTTTTTTTTGACACAGTTTTTATTTGCACTCAAACATACTGTACTGGAATCTTTTGATTGTAACAGACAGAAACCCAGCTCAAACTGGATGATGCTGAAAAGAAAAGCTTAATGGGAATTTTGTGATCATATAAGTAAGAAATCTGGGGGCTTACATTTTTTCATCAAGATTTCTTTCCTTTTACATCTCTTAGTACTACTTTTCTCAATACTGTCTTCATTCTCAGTCAGGTCTCTTCAGAGTAGCAAAGATGGCAGCCACAACTGCCCAAGTCTTACATCACTCTCAGCACTAACAGCCCCAAGAGAACAAGAAGGAATGCTTCTTTTTCAATAGCCGCAACCAGTCCTCCCAAACCTATGGCCAAGAGGACGAGACATTCTGATTGGCTTGTCTTGGTCACGTGCCCATCACTATGGCCAGGGAGGCAGGTCAAGTGATAAACACATCTATCAGCTGAGGAAGGGAGTGTTCCCAGAAGAAAAGATAATAGTTGTTACAAGAAGGGAGCAAGTCTGCCAAGTAGGCTAAAACAACAGATATACACTAAACGTGGGATTTAAACTGTGTCTTTCTCCATAAGAAAAAGTAAAAGAGCCACCCTCATCTTTTTGGTCTTCCTAAATTCTTGAAAATTTTTCCTCCTTAAGTTTCTACAAGTTCTGTGAAAAATCTCTCTCTGAATTGGGAGACAAGATTGCCTGTGTTTTTCTTCCCGTGTGTATCCTGTTATGATCGAAAGGTTCATGATTTGGTTTACCCAACTGTCCTGCCACTTGCCTTCCAATGGTTTATCTCAAAAGGAAGCTGGTAAAATGAAAGATTTTTATTTTTAAAATACTTTATTTGAGTAGGGGTAGGGGGAGAAAACACTGTTTCAAATGAGGTTTTTAAAAGCCTTGAGTTGGCGAGTTGTTGCATAAAAATAACTTATGTTCTTTTCCCTGAGCCAGCAGTCCTTTAAAAAAAGCAGGTGTTCCGGATACTGGAGATGACAAACAGCTTTATAACTAACACAAGGAAGAGCAGAGAACAGGGAACTTTTCTGCCAAGTGTTAAAGCCAAGGGCAAAATATTCCAAAATGGACTTTTCTGTAACCATTTCAAAACAGAGGAAGCCAGAGGATTAGTAAAACAGTAAGTGTACAGTCTGGTCACTTTGAAGCCTGACATATTAGTCAGTTTGCTAAGGGAGTACATTTATGCAGATCTTTTCAAGGGAAAAGATTTTTCCTTCAGCCAAGTATGAAGACACAATAGTTTTTTTTCTGTATCCTCAGTCATGCTAAGCATCATCAACATCTGTTGCATAATCTACATGGAGTGTGGCTATTGTCAAGAAGTTTACAGAATACTCATTAGCTTAGAATACCTTAGATTATTGATTGTAAAAGGCTTCTTTCTGCTTGTTTAGTTGCTGTATTAGAAGAAAGATAGGAAGGTTCAATATAATTTTGGAGAATTATTCATGCTCCCTTTTTAAAAAAAAATCTAAAGCAATCTGAAGGACAGAATATTCTGCAGCCCCTCGTTCACTTGGCACAAGGATAAAACAGTGTTTTGTTTTATTTTTTATGCTCCTGGTTTCCTTCTTTGGGAACATCTACAGCACATCAATAAATATTGTCTAACACTTATAGATGAGTTTTTCTACCAAGCATTAATTTTTCCAATACTGTGTAACTGTCACATCCATCTCTCACCTCCCATCCAAACCTGAAACTGGCTACCCACCCTCTGACAACACTGCCATCCATTTTGATGGAATGGTTTAGGATGGATGCTGGGGAGCAGGTATGATGGGGTGATTTTTCACATTCCCTAGAACCGAGCTGTCCAATAGAAATATAATGTGAGAGAAATATTCATTTTTAAGTTTTGAAGTAGCTGGATTAAAAAAAAGATTACAGGTGAAATTCATTTTCAACATATTATTTAACCCATATATTCCAACAGTACACAATTATTAACGGATATTCTACGTTCTTTTCTCTACACTAAGACTTTGAGATCCAGGTGCCTATTACACTCAACAGCACATGTCAGTTGGGACTAGCCATGGTTCAAGAGCTCAAGAGCAACCTCTGACTAGTTGCTGCTGTATGGAGCCGTGTAGCCCTGGAAGGACCCTGTAGGTTACACTTAGAGCATCTGCTGTGGACCTGTTATGCTTTCAAATAATGTTATATAGTTCTGAGTATCAGGATACTGTGAGCAGTAGAATTTCTTGCCCCCACCCAAATCCTCATTTCCTCAATTCTGTACCAAGATTCCATGTTCTTTCCCCCTGGTCAGTGTAGCTTCTAAAAGCCATTGCCAAGGTCATGATGGTTCTAGAAAATGTGGAAAGTTAGAGTCCAGGAGAAGCGTTCCAAATTTATAGGTCACAATTCTTGTTAAATTCCATATAAGAAAACACAGTGTTTAAAATGCATCTACCTGATTATTTATGATTCTCATAGATTTTTTTTTCACCACCCTCATGATTTTCTGCTGACTTGCTCTTAAATGTGTTTTATGTTCCAGTCTCAATTCTCCAGTGTTTTGAAACAATTGACCTCCTTTCTGTTATACCTGGCCACACATTTCCACTAGCACTGCTTGATCCCCACACTAGGGAGTATGCTGTAGGAGGTTTGACTTTCTTTGAAGACTTGCTGTCTAGGAATTAGCACAATGCAGTTATATTGTTCTCACAGATGTTTTATAAGCACTTTAATAAGTCAACATATCCACTTGTGTTTCCCAAATACATGGTTAATGGTGGTATTGATGATAGATTTTGCTTTTGTATCTGTGTGTACCAGGCCAAGTGGTAGATGACGTGTGTGTGTGTGTTTGTGTGTGCATGCGCTCAGTCATGTCCAACTCTTTGCAACTCCAGGAACTGTAGCCTGCCAGGCTCCTCTGTCCATAGAATTTTCTAGACAAGAATACTGAAGTAGGTTGCCATTTTCTCCTCCAGGAGATCTTCCCAACCCAAGGATCTAATCCATGTCTCTTGCATCTTCTGCAGTGGCAGGCAGGTTCTTTACCACTGAGCCATCTGGGAAGCCCCAGTAGCCCTCCTTAAATCACTTAGTTATTTGAGAATAACTCTTAACACTTGGTTTCTGCATGGTCAATGGATTGATACTGAGCAGTCTGGGCTGGTTCTTCTACCTGGAACTCTTCTCTCACTGTTGGCATAGTTGTCCTTTTTTCTTTCTTCAAATTTCAGACGCCTTCCCTGACCACCCAATATTATAGTATATCCTCTTTGTTTTTCTTTTTTCCCCACAGTATTCTGTTTTTGCCTTCATAGGTCTTGGCAACACTGAAACATGCTTGTTTATTGACTACCTATAAGATCAGTCTAGTGTGTCTATTCTCTCCAAGATCCTCAACAATTAACACAGTGCCTGCTGCTGCTGCTAAGTCGCTTCAGTCATGTCCGACTCTGTGCGACCCCATAGACGGCAGCCCACCAGGCTCCCCCATCCCTGGGATTCTCCAGGAAAGAATACTGGAGTGGGTTGCCATTTCCTCCTGCAATGCATGAAAGTGAAAAGTGAAAGTGAAGGCGCTCAGTCTTGTCCAACTTTTAGCGACCCCATGGACTGCAGCCTAACACGCTCCTCCACCCATGGGATTTTCCAGGCAAGAGTACTGGAGTGGGTAACACAGTGCCTAGTGCACAGCAAATGCTCAAATATTTGCATAAATATGTAACCAAGTACCTTGCATTTTTCCAAGGACTGTATTTTTCCATTTATATCGCTATAGTGATAATATCTCAAAATCATATTGACAGCCCTAGAGTTAAATGTGGAAGATACTCCTCTCACTAAAAATGTTTCATTGTTAAAAGTATTTCCTCTTCGTCTATTTCTAAATTATTAGTCAAATCACCATTGGAGGTCTCAGTTGAATGTTAAATGCTATTTACAAACCAAAGTTAAATGTGAAATTGGAGGCTAAAAGTTTTTTTAAACTTTAAATTGTCAGAGAACCAATGGCAATACTAAAACATGAAATGAAAGATTTTCTCAATGTCACATGATCTAAATGATTATAATAAAAGTAAGTTTGTGGACAACTATACACATGCCATATAGCAATCTAGGATGTACTATTATTGTAGTTTAAGAAAAAAAGAATTCTAGTGCTGTTTAATGCCATGACACAAGTAGAGAAATAGGGATATTTCCATCCAACAAAGCAGCAGTGAGCTCTACGGTCCATTTTTTCCCAGTGAATTCACCCAGGTGCCATAGGTTTTCTAGAGTTCATTTATTTAACAAATACTTATTTAAACTTTTAATTGTTTACTTTTAATTCTTCTTAGAATATTAGCTTATTTAATGCTGATAACAATCTTTTGAGTAGGTACTATAACCTCTCATTTCATAGCTGTGAAAAGTAAGGCCTGGACACATGAAGTGACTTTGAAGGTGGTAAGAAGGGAAGCTGGGATTTAATCCCAGGAGGTCTGACTCCCAGATCAGGGTGCTTAACCTTTATACTGAGGGTTACTTTGGACTTTGAGTTTAAAAGCATTCAGTCTATCAACAATTACATCTTTCTGTATTCTTCCCACAAACCGCCTTTAAAACATTTCCCATGCTTTACAAGGACCGTTTTTCATCAGCCATCAGCTTTTCTCATCCTGTCCAATATGTATTTAGCTTTTCTTTCCTTGATTTCTTCTAAAGAGGACCATATGTTCCCAGGACGAGGAATTGGAAACTGGAAGCTATAAATTTATAGAAGAAAGTAAAACTCGTAAGATAGTCATATCTAGGAAGACTGAATATCTTCCTTCATTTTCAGAACTGGACTTTCTGCACCAAAACTGTTTGGAAATAGGATTTATTCTGGTTTGGAACAGTGGGGATTATAATTACTTATGCATTTCATTCACTGACAGCTTTCTTCTGTACTTAGAGGTAACAAATTCTAATGTCTTTGCATGACTTATCCAAGCGGGAAAACTTTTTGTTCTATTAATCCCTAGAAGCTGATTAAAGATCAAGTCAGAGACCAGTCTATTATACTTTTAATCCTCATAAACTCTAAATCACTTTACTCCATCTCATAGCCATGGAAATCTGTAGAGCCATCCAGTTATCTCCAAATGCATGTTTCCGGTGCTGAGGTAGAACAGAGGAGAAAAAAAGGTGTATTACTCATAAAGACAATAAAAACTCTGAATCCAAGCACATACATATCATAGCAATATTCAAAATACAGATTATGTGCATGCTAAGTTGCATCAGTCATGTCCGACTTTTTGTAACCCTATGAATTGTACTCCCCCTACTCCACGCTCTTCTGTCCATGGGATTCTCTAGGCCAGAATACTGGTGAGGATTGCCATGTCCTCCTCCAAGGGTATCTGTCCAACCCAGAGTCTCTTGGTCTCCTGCATTGGCACGCAGGTCCTTTACCACTAGCGCCACCTGGGAAGCACACAGATTATATACTGTAGTAAAATCTTGAAAACGTAAAAGAGATACATTAGAATAGATTCAATGTCAGTTTACATCAGTGACTGGAGAGCTATTAATGAAGATGGGAGAGACTCTAGAATTTAAAAGGGGGAAAGGATGATTTTAAAGACAAAAAACAGCCAAGTAAGAATGATTTTATTCAGGCTCTTGAAATAAGAACACCCCAGCCCTGAGTACCAGAGTGTTTCTGATGGGTGATGTTGCATTAGAACTTTGTAGGGAAGGACAGACATGTTACAAGTGAGATGATTTACATTTGGGATGGTTGTAATCAGAGGAAGTCTAGGTCAGTTAGCTGAACAGGAAACGTTTTTCTCTGTGTCTAGGAAGTTTCAGAGGGACCCACAGTTGTAATCTCAGCTATTCATTCATGAGACAAAGAATGGGAAGTTGGAGGGTCTGGGTCTGGTCTTGTCAGCACATTCAGGCAGAAAGAGGAAAATCTGTGTTTAGGCTTGTCCTGGGTAAACAAAAGAGTCATGTGCAAATCTTATGAAGTCATTAGAAAGAGTGGACCGTGGGTTTTATCAAAGTCACGGGGAGGAGGCTTTTTGTGGTAAGCCATTGCCCAGAACACAATAAGGTGGGTACACTTCCCAATGATTGTTAATATGTGGGAGCACAGGGCTTAGGCAGTTTCACCATTGTCAATAGCAAACAGATTCAGAGCAGAGGCTCAATGGACACATAGTGAGATGTGTGTGTGCATTAGTAGCTTGGTTGTGTCCAACTCTTTGCAACCTCAAGGACTATAGTCCTTTGGATTCTTCTCTCCATGGAATTCTCCAGGCAAGAATATTGGAGTGGGTTGTCATTTCCTTCTCCAAAGGATCTTCCCAACCCAGGGATCAAACCTGGGTCTCCTGCATTGTAGGCAGATGCTTTACCATCTGAGCCATCAGGGAAACCCCATAGTGAGATGTGCTGTGACTCAAAGGAAGATCAATTCAAGTAGATCTGAAGGCAACAAGCCACTCTTGGAGGGAAGAGGTTTTCCATTAAAAAGTATCCAGGAAAAAGGGACCTACTGAAGATGATGTAAGTGGAGTCCCTAGAAAAAGACCAGTCCACTGAACCCAGGTTGCTGCAGAAACAACACTTTGAAATCACAACTGCAGGTTTGCAGATGAAGCTTAAGAATGGGCAGTGTCTCTCAAGGCCAACATGAATAGTGTGTCCAAATAAACTTTAGGTAGAATAAAGCACAAACATGCACAAATCTGACTACTGGGTTAAAGTAATTATAGTTAAATCTAGCCATGAATACTTGTATAGAGTTTGAATCCAGAGCTCCTCTAGGTATCTTTACACCAACTTTTGTACCCTGCTGGTAGCTTGTTATGAAAGCGGAACACAGGGGAAAGATCACAGTCCCAAATCAGTTGATTTACTGAAAACCCCTTAATGCCTAATGGATAGTTGTTTGTTTGTTTGTTTGTTTTTGGTATGTTTTTGCCCCAGGGTGTCTCAGAACAAATGGCAAGACATTCATCTCATTGTAACTTTGTGCATGGTCTAATTTTTCCCATTTAAAAATCCCAACAATAAAATTGCCAATGATCTGTAAGGATGAGTAAAGTACAGTAACAGGATTAAATGGAATTTCACGATAATCTCAGCAAATCAGATTAACAATGCATAAAATTACTCCTATACCTAATCTTCTACTGACATTGCAATATCATAAGCAGCTAAGCTGCTGGGCTTGAATTTCATCCCCCTCCCCAATTTTAACTTTATTAGAAGTGCTAAAATGAAGCAAAAGGCTAAAACTTGCTCCAAGAAGAGAAAAAAGAAGAAATATTGCAGGGAAAAAAATCACTAGAAAGTGAAGATGTGATCATAGAAACAGGTCAGGTGAGAATGCTAAATTCCTAATCAGACTCAGCTCAGGCATACAAATACCCGTAAGTATAGACCTCCCACTTGATGCTAGTGGTAAAGAACCCGTCTGCCAATGCAGGACACGTAAGACATAGGTTTAGTACCTGGGTCAAGAAGATCCCCTGGAATAGGAAACGGCAAGCCACACCAGTATTCTTGCCTGGAGAATTCCCATGGACAGAGGAGCCTGGCGGACTACAGTTGATGAGGTTGCAAAGAGTCGGACATGACAGAGCAACTAACACTTTCACTTTCATAGCAAAGATAAGCTGTATGTAAAGAAGTTTAAAGTTTGTCTGAAGATATTCAAAAATGTTCAAAAGTTCGATTCCTAATCATTCTTTGTCAGTCACATTTATTTGCTCTTGATTTTGTGGTTATTTCAGAAGTTAGAGCTGCTATAGAGTTTATACTTCTGTTCATCATCTATTTCTATACTTCAGCTCTATGGCTTTTTGTAAAATGCATGAAGACTTTTCTCCTGTTTTATGAGATCTACAGTCAAGTGTAGTACGCTCATACCGCCTCATCTTATTATTTACCAAATGTCTGGTCATATTGTAGGATGCACTTCCTTGTCGTCTTGTGAGAAGTGGAGCCACATGACTAGTTGTGGCCAATGAATTGTAAGCAGGAATAACCTGTATAATTTCTGAGCTGGAGTATTTAATTTCCCATATAAGACCTTCAAGTTCGTTTTCCCTCACTAGAGTGACCAGCAATATTGCTGTTAGTGGCTGTTTCATTAGGCTGGTCTTAAAGTGAAAAAGATGTGAAGCAGAGATGCTGCTGATCTGGAATTACCATATAGCGAGAACAAGAAATGCATTTTTAATGAGCTGTGGAAGTTTTGGCTTCTTGTTGCCTGAATGTTTGTTACTATAGTATAACCTAACCTATCATGACTGATACACTTATATTTGCATGTGAAGTATGATCTGATTCTTGATACACTGTTGTTTAGGTGCTAAGTCTTGTCAGACTCTTTGCAACCCCAGGAGAACTATACCCCTCCAGTTCCTCTGTCCATGAGATTTCCCAGGCAAGAGTACTGGAATGGGTTACTGTTTCCTTCTCCAGGCGATCTTCCCAACCCAGAGATAGAACTTATGTCTCCTGCGTCTCTTGCATTGCAGGTGGACTCTTTACCCACTAAGCCACCTGGGAAGCCCAAAAGCATGGGCCCAACTGAATTATAGGTTCCAACCAGAAGTCAGAAAGGACCCCAAACAGGGCTTTCTTCAGTGATTCACACTCTGCAATGAGAAATAAAAATCAGAGCTTGTCATGCAGAGTTGGATGTCTTATTAAGCAAACCAACACTTAAAGAATGGGAAAAAGAAAAGAAAAAAGAATAGTTTCTATTTGATCGTTGGCAGTGTTGTAGCAGGTTTATTCAATTTTTGTAGCACAATAAAGATATATTATGGAAACTGGGTAAAAAGAAAGAGGCAGCTGTTTAATTGTAATAATTGAATGAATAATTACATGGCAGCTCTTTGGCAGATGATTTACAGTGAAATGAATTTCTGTACTAATTATTTTCAGTAGCTAACTCTTGAATATAAAAATCTGCTTAGTGATGAAGATCCAAATATGAGTAATATGAACTCCCTGGCATGAATGGAAACTGACAACTGAATAGTAGGGAAGAAGAAAAGGACATGAAGCAGAAATAAGTGCTCTAAGAGTTGCACACTCCAAGCTGTGACAGGCTTGGGAGTTCTAAAAAGGGGTAAATGATCTAGTAGCTATGGCTGCTAAGCCATTCCATAGTTAGTACTAGCCTGTAGAGGCAGCTGCTTGAATAGAAAACTGAGTATCAGAGAGTAGTTGGTAGTAATAAGCCACTGAAGGAGTGGGCAGAGCAACTTATAACTTGATAAAAAGTCAACGTTATTTTGAGAAAGCCGGATTTCTTGCCATCCAATCTAAAATCTAGCAGCTCTGTTTCAACTCCAGTTACTTCACTACTTCCACACTTTGGTGTATCAGTTTGTGGTTTAGGATTTGGCAAGACTGTGCACAGGAGAAGCAAACCAACAAATGGTCCAAGTGAAAGCAAACTGATTGCCTGTGTGTATAAGCATAGGTTTAAGGCACAGTGTAAAAATAATCACAGGGAAACAATGGTAAATATGTAATCAAAAACATGTTAGAATGAACCATAACAAAAAAAGAAAATAAAAAAAAAAAACAGGGGAAATTTTCTGAAACAATGTCTCAAAGACTGCTTTTTTAGAGTATAGCATGCTCTTCCTTCGCTACACAAAACCAATATTTTCTCTCCTCAGCAATGTCTTCTGTCCATGTAACAGGATCATACCCATTCTTTGTTGAACCGTTTACACTGAGGTAACACTGGCTTACTTACTGTTAGATGTTTAAGGCAGTTGGAAGGAGATAGCCTTCAAAAAATTACTCCTTCAGTGTTAAAATTTGATTTTTCAAAAGCAGGCTGTCAAAATATTTAAGAGGATGGCAATAAAAGTGTGTTGTGTATAGAACATATCAAGGGTGACACCAACTCCATCCATATCTACTGGATGGAAGCAAGATGTGCTTTTCTGAGAGTTTATAGTAGGCAAAAAAAAAAAAAAAAAAAGAGAGGCATTTTTATTTTAACCAGATGTGAAAGAATTAAACCCAATATTTTCAAGTATTTTTTAGTGCCATATGATGTCATCTGATTTTATATTTTCTGAGGGATAGTGGGTATTTTCAAATTGTTAAGCCACTTTCCATGTATGTACTTAAAGTCTTATATATGATAAATTACAGTAAACAAATTACCACACCGGCAGAACATACTTTTGGCTGTTTATGTAAGACAGCAGAGAGAGAAATTTAGTTTCTCAATCGGAAATGGGATCAAAATCATGTGAAATGTCTTCTTCTGGTCTTCAAGACAGTCCTTATTTCAGAGACTATGTACTTCCTCATCCAAAGAGGTCCAGGGCAGGGAGGGCTGGGTGTGTCCTCCGAATAGTACAAGGGCCTCTTCCCTGCAGCGCCAACACAGCAGCCCCCGGACCTCGTAGGCACTACACTAGTCATCCAGGCAACCACAGTTTTTAAACAACCATGCCCTTCCTTTTTTACTGGTAATATGTTTTCAGTGACAGCCTTACACAGGCTATATCTCACCGCCACTAACCCAGATGGGGTCAAATTTCCCAGGATTGCTGCGCCACTCTTGTCCTCCGGAGTTGGCAAGGGAACCAGGCGGCCCCTAAGCAGACAGGCGAGAGAACTTGCTTCCTCACACTTTTCTCTGGAGCAGCATCAGACAAGCGGCCACACCCAGGAGCAGGAGAGTGGCCCTCAAAGGCTTTGCTGAGTGAGCTTCTCTGAGCCATCTCTCCCGGGGTGGGGAAAGAGACTTCTTAAAAACCATTAAAAGCTTTCCAAAGGGCAAGAGCGAGACGATCGCGAGCCAAGGTTAGCATCAGTGGTTCCACTCCTCCAGACTTCACTTCGGAAATAAGGAAGGAGTCAGTCACCAGTGCTGACTGACGGATGCCTCATCCAGCAGCTCTCCGCCCTCTCCCAATTAAGACAGAGCTGCTGAGAGTAAAGTTAATATTACTAAAGGGCCGTCGTTGTATTAAACGTTGTTGAATTAGAAACACCATCAGTTCAGACCAGTCTCCTCCATCCACCACCCATACTCAAGCACGGAACATTCCGGGCAAAGACCCCTCAGCCTTCCTTCCTTGGCGAAGTCCTCGAGGGTGGGCGAGACCGGGTTGGGGGCGGGCGGGGAGGATTGGGGTTTAGGACTGTGCCAACGCAAAATCCTCTGCCAAGGGGCTCCCGAAGCAGGGCAGTTTCCCAGGACCGTGCCCACGTTCCGTCGCCCCCTCCCCGAGTGTCTCTGCCCGGCCGAGGCTGGAACCCTGGATGGGTTGGGGACCAATGAGATGGCAGCGGTTGACGCAGGGATCACGGTGAGGGGCGATTTCATCTCCCGGGGGTGGGGGGTAGAGGCCGCCCAGCGCGGGTGGGGGGCGGAGGAGAAAGCGGGTAAAAAGTGGGAGGGGAGGAGATCGGAGACAGCCAGTTGAGCAGCAAAGACACAGAGGTGTGAGAGCCAAAGGTAAAGAAGAAAAGAGCAGGTTCGCGGACGAGGAGGCGGCGCGGCCGGGGCTGGGGGCCGCCGCGCGTAGGGCGCCGCGGGGAGGGCGGGGGAGGGTCGCCGTCAGTCAGGCCGAGCCGGGCTCGCGGGCCGGGGGGCGGGCGCCGGGCGCGCGGCGGCGGCGGGAGGGCGCGGCGGCCCGGGCCGTGGAGACCGCGCCCCCGCCCGGCGGTGCGCCGCGCTCGGCGCTCCGCGTCCCTCAGCGCCAGCTCCGAGCCCGCCGCCCCGGAGCTGCCCTCCTCCCGCTGCCGCGCGCCCGTTGAGGGGCCCGGGGGGGAGAGGCGCCGGAGGCCCGGCCGCATTGTGACGTAGCGGGGCCGCTGCAGCGCCTCCGCCGCCCGCCGGCTCCCGCGGTTCCTGCTCCCGCCGCCGCCGTCCATCTGTCCGTCCGTCCGTCCGCATTTTTGAGCAGCCCCAGCGCCGGGCGCCCGGGGTGAGTCCAGGTCCCGGGGTGGACGCCGCGGGGAGACGGGGGTGGGGCGCGACGGCGCGAGCGACTGAGCCTTTTCCAAGTTTGCACCGGGCGACCCGGGCGGGGGTCACCCCCGCCCCGCCGCGAGCCCCGGGGGGGCCCCCTTTGTGCAGCGAGTCCCGGCGGCTCGAGTGGCGGCGGTGCCTCTGCAGAAAGGGTTTCGGGGGAGGTCTCTATAGTAACGTTGGCGGCGCCTGCCAAGCGGCTTCTCTTCTTCTTGAGGGAGGGGGGAGGAGCCCCCACCTCAGGTTCCAAAGGATTGCTCTTTTCCTTTGCCGGTTTCGTGTGGTTCTTATTCTTCCTGCCACCTGGGATGGTGTGGGAGGCAGGGATGGGCAGTGCCGGGGCTCCTAAGAACTGAGGTAACCAGGGACGAAGTAATAGTAATAGAAACGGTACCAACAATAATAATAGTAATCGCAAAAGAGGGACGCCTGGGGTTGCCGCGCGGCCCAAGGGGAGCCCCTCGCTCTTGGGCACCGCGGCCCCCTGGCTGCCCGGTCCTCTAGGGCTCCGACCACCACCTCGGGCGCTGTCCTGTGTCCGCCGCTCGTCCGGGTCAATTGTAGCCAGGAGTGTTTCTCCCCTGGCCTCCTTTCGCGATGATGTCTCTCATCTGCAGGTGGTAAGCGAGGTGACTGGTAATTTGGCTATTGTCAAATGCCACGTTTTGTTTATTTCATTTTTACGAAAGGAAAAGAGGGAAAATTATGAGCCATTACTGGCAGCCATACAGTTTCCACAGGAAATACTAGCATTCTTTGAGGAACACGCTACTGCTTGCGGGGAAGAAAGTCTTTAGGAAACAAAAAGGCAACAGCATTGTTGCTCATTTTCAATGGACCGCTAGGAGAGGGGAAACGTGGTGTTTTTTCCTGTGGGAACAGGCTTGCCTTGGGAAAGTTAATTAAGGAAGCTTACTGTCGGGGCCCGTTTTTCACTTGCTGGTGCCTGGACCCCACTCCTCCTGGCTATTACTGACAAGTGTCCATCAAAGAGCTGCGAGGAAGGGAGAACCATTGCAGGACAGTCTCACCACACACCATGTGCTGTGGAGCCCAGCCAGGGTGCAGTGTGCAAAATGAAATAAGGGCTGTCTGGGGAGGTTTATGAGGATTGCATGTGTGCAGAGTATGTCAGTTCTCCAAGGTGTCACTCTAAACACATCATTTTCAAGCATGGCTTTCCCTGCTGAATCTGCAGAAAGGCAAAAAACCTATTTCTCTTATTATGGAGCGGACGTCCCAGCTGGAAATGGGTTGAAATATGTATTTCATTTGTATATATTGAAATTTTCAAAGGCAGAGAGGATAAGGTTTAGGAAAGCAGTATGCTAATGGGTTCACATCTAGAGAATGTCTGTTGGGTATTTCTGATGCATCTCAACGTTAAATTACGTTCAGCCTGGCTGGAATGAAGGGAGACACCCTTCAGGTGCCCTTTATTTGAAAAAGTGTGACATTTTGTCCCCATTGCAGAAGTCTCTCTGGAAGGCAGTATTAACTGAAGATTACCCAAATATGTAGGAGTTTTAGGTCTAGACACAGAAAGAAGATGGTGCTTCTCTTAAGGATCTTTGGACATCTCAGTTAGAAATAAAATATAAAAAAATAAATAATACAGCTTTGAACATAAACTTCATTTTATTTAGAGCAAGCATTTCATGAGGAAAGGTTACAATATGGTATATCTGAAATGATGCTGCAGTTATTGATTTGACATTTACTACTGTGTATGGCGTGCTGCGATTCATGGGGTCGCAAAGAGTCGGACATGACTGAGCGACTGAACTGAACAGAACTGTGTATGGATATCCAAAAGGAAGGGACTAAGGCAAATGAATTTCTCTGTCTACTGTGTCATAGCTCCGCTACTTTCAACTAGCTGTTCTTGTGCAGGTGTACAGTGGAAATTCAGAACAGAGGCCAAGAAACTTTCTGTGCCCTGTTGTCTTGGAGGGAATTGCAGCAGTATTTTACTGCTCTTAAGAGGAGGAAAACCCACATAAACATCTAATACAAACAAATGATCTTTGATATTATCAGAGAAAGCCTAGAGTCATTTTTCTTGCCAGATTGAAGGCATTTCTTGTCAAAAGAGGAAATCTCCCAAGGAGCAGGTGCATCATTATAAGAAACACAAGAGAATTTTTCTTTTAAATGCAAAAATCTAATTGAATTGAATAGCAACAAGAGAATCAAGCGACACTCTTAGAATAGAAAGTTTGTTTTTGGCAGTCTGTCAGATTAGGGTTGCAAACCACATAGGAGAAATAGGTGTCCTGGGAGAAAAATAATTTCCTGATGAAAATCAAACATTTGCTTCTGTGAAACTGTTACCTTTACGTGCTTGTTTCCTTGTGCCCCTTAGATTGGTGTGCAGATTCTACTTGCAAGAATTAATTTTCTGGAAATGATTCAATGAGTGGTTACTAATATATATACTATGCGTGATTTATGCCTGTAGATAACCGGATTTTATATTTTATAATTTTTATATCTTATCACTCCTTTTTTAAGCTTTTAAAATTATTGATCAAAATATGTGTTGACATGATTAATTTTTTTTATTTTTAATTGATATGATTGACAGCTGGGTCCTGGGAAAGTGCTGATTGATTACTAAATAGTCATCCCATATACACTTTGTACATACATGGGGTATAAAAATATAAAATGCAGAGTCTCTTCGCAAAGAACTTACAAGGGGAAAAATAGGATACATGAAATATTAAGTAATGATACAAAGCATGAAAGAAGATATTTTATGATTAATTGCCCAAGACAGTGAGCAGTAATTGAAAAGGAATTCCCGTGAGAAAGTAACCAAGTCAGCTTAGATGTTTTTTCAGTTATCCATTGCTGTGTAACAAACCATCCCCAAATCATTGCTTAAAATGACTATTGCTTGCAGTTGTGTGGTTGGTAGTTCGAGTTGGGTTCAGCGAGGTGGTTCTGCTGCTGCTCTTGGCTGAGTTCCTCTGTTATCTTCAGTCACCTGGTAGTTTGGATGATCTAGGATGGTCTCATTTACGTCTGATAGTTATTAGGTCGGGTTAACAGGTAACTGTGGCATGGGCCTCCCATTCTCCAGCTGACTAGCCTGGGCCTGCTTGTCTATGTGACAGACAAGCAGTATTCCAAGAGCAGCAAAAGAACAAACCCCAGTTTAGGGTGATTTTTAAGCCTCTGCTTGCATTATATTTGCTATACCTTCCCCTCAGCCAAATCAAATCACAGGGTCTCCCCAGATTCAAGAGGGTATTGAAAGACTCCAGTTGCTGTCAGTGGGAGCTGCAAAAATTTGTGGCAATTTTTTTTCAACCTAGTATGTGTATGAAAATAATTGTTCCAGCCAATGTTTTTGTGCTGAGGGATAGTGTACTGTAAGCTAGTATACTTGGAGACAGCCCAGAATTGAGGTTAGGGAATTGCCCTATAAATCATTGTCCTGTAATCTTTGTTCTGTAAACCACAGAAAGAAAAGGAATGACAACGATAATAAAATTTTAGCTATATCCTATGCTAGTGGTGTGAGGATGGTTTGGAGACAGTAGGCTGGTAGCAGAGTCAGCAATCCATTGTTGAAGGGTGAGGAAGGCTCTGACAAAGGTGGAGGCAGAGAGGAAGGAAAGGAAGGGATTGATCTGTGCATTTGGGCTAAGTCGTTCTGTCGTGTCCTGTCCAACCCTTTGTGATCCTATGGACTGTAGCCGGCCAGGCTCCTCTCTTCATGGGACTCTCCAGGCAAGAATACTGGAGTGGATTGCCATGCCCTCCTCCAGGGGATCTTCCCAACCCAGGGATCGAATCCATATCTCTTTCATCTCCTGCATTGGCAGGTGGGTTCTTTACCACTAGTGCCACATAGGAAGCAGGGATCGATCTGGGACATCCCATATTTTGAATTAGGTGACTGATTATACAAGGTTAGCGAAAGCCTAGAGTCAGAATCATTATGAGATTTAAAAAAGCTTAAGTGACTGAAAGAATGATTGTGCTGTTGTGAGAAATAGAGAAATCAATAAGTGATTTATTTGGGGGGAGGTGAAAAATTCAGTGCCAGGAAGATTGATTAAAAGAGATAAATGAACGTGAGACTGCTTTATAAGCTGCAGAGTATATTATGAATGTTACAATTGCTTAGTGTTTAAATCACAGTGGATTGTGTACAGTTGTTTCTCTAGTTGTAAAGCAACAGAAAACAAATGCAATCTGGAGGATATCCTGAGAGTCAAAGGGAAGTCAGAACCATTCTCAGGATAGAAACGGAACTCCTCTTGGGCACTGGGGAGTAGAAACTGAAGGTCTTGTTCCTGAGGCACACAGCTGGCTGTCGGCCCTTGGAAGGCTCTGCCCTTGCACTTAGCAAAGCAGGAAGAACTCCTTTGGCCTAGTTTGAGTGGCAGGCACACTGCTGAGCCAGAAGCGTTCATTGACAGCCCTGCTCAGATAGCACACAATGGGGGAGTAGGTGGGTGCTTCCTCAAAGGACCTGGGAGCACTGCTGTCAGAATTGAGAATGGACACAGGGTAGCAGAACCAACAAATCCCTGCCAGAGATGAACACTTGATGATTTCTTTGGGCCTGGCTACTGGGAGGAGAAGGAAATGGCAACCCATTCCAGTATTCTTGCCTAAGAATCCCGTGGACAGAGGAGCCTGGTGGGCTGCTGTCCATAGGGTCGCACAGAGTCGGACACGACTGAAGCAACTTAGCATGCATGCATGCATTGGAGAAGGAAATGGCAGCCCGCTCCAGTGTTCTTGCGTGGAGAATCCCAGGGACAGAGGAGCCTGGTGGCCTGCCGTCTATGGGGTTGCACAGAGTCAGACACGACTGAAGCGACTTAGCAGCAGTAGCAGCTACTGGGAGGTGGGCAGGGTAGGAGGTGACACTTTCGGCACATTTACATAGAGATACCAGTGCATTCGTGACAGTTAACACCCATGCTAGTGGCAGGAGAGAGCCAGCACAGTGTAGGCTCCTCTGTAAACGTCAGTGGATGTTTTATTAGTGGGGAGAGGAATGCAAAACACGTTCTTTTCTGTCTTTCACCTGAGGGTTCAGTGGAGGTGCTGCTTCGCCAGCCTTGTTTTATAGGTGGCCTGTCTGAAATTCAGGTGGCCTCCCTACCATAGAGTGCAGCTGTCAGGCTGGCCTGAAACATCTGGCCTCACTCATATCCCACAATTCGACTCAGCAGCACACACAGCTGTGCTTTATGGAAGGGCCTGGGATGGACCAGCTCAAACCCGAGCCCACACTTTTTTATATCCCGGAAGATATTCCATAAACATTAGTGAGTGAATGTGCCATTATCTGCCACAGTAACATTTTCTAAAGCAGTCTGGTCTGGATTTTCATTATTCACAGAAGAATTGGCTATAAAGTCCCTAAATACCTTTTGTAGATTGAAATGTTTTAAGGTACTGGTGGTGGTGGTTTAGTTGCTCAGTCATGCCTGACTCTTTGCCACTCCATGGACTGTGGCCCGCCAGGCTCCTCTGTCCATGGGATTTCCCAGGCAAGAATACTGGAATGGGTTGCCATTTCCTTCTCTGGGATTTTCATTATTCATAGAAGAATTGGCTATCAAGTCCCCTAAATGCCTTTTGTATACTGAAATGTTTTAAGGTACTAGTGTCACAGAAATACAGGTTTTTATAATGCCAGTTACAAAAATAGACCCTGGGGTTTTTTTGAAACACAATTGTCTTTACTTTTTGTATCTGTCAGGACTCTTGGCAGCAAGTCACAGAAACCCAGTGTTCAAGTAGGAAGGAAGGGACATATCCTGGCTCCTATGTTGGAAAAGTTCAGGGAGGACCAAGTTCTGATTTTCTCTCTTCTTCATGGTGGTAAAATGTTTATCAGCAGCTTTAGACTTAATCCCTGTGGGAAAAGAGAATAATTCAGAATTAACTCTAATTAGACCACTTTGATCATATGCTCATGCCCAAACCAGTTTTTTTGGCCAGAGATGGAATATGCTCCTTGGCTCGGCCTTGATGATGGGCGCAGTCCTGTCCTGGAGCCTTCAGGAGCAGGAGGGAGTCAATGTGAGGGGTGGCTGGGTGCCAGGGAAGGTGCATGGGAGGGTGGGCAGGTTTATGGGGGGAGGGTGGTCAGTAAAGCCCTCCTAAACCCCGTGACCTGAGAGCAGGAAACGGGTGGGTTTTAAAGAGAAAATACTGAAAAGAAGAGAGTGGAGGCTGTGCAAGCAGAAGCAGCAGATACCTATTGTTCCATCTGTTTTCCCTAGAGTACATAGTATATCTTGCTAAGCCACCAAGCCGTAAACCTGAGGATGGCCCTGGTCTGACCATCTTCCTTTCCACTTCCACCTAATCATTCACCAGGGCCTCCGAATCCATCTCTCAGTCTTACTCTTTTTCCCTACGTCGGCATAGATCAGCGATCCCCTACTTTTTTGGCACCAGGGACCAGTTTTGTGGAAGACAGTTTTTCCAAGGACTAGGGTCAGGGTGGGGGGTGGTTGGTTTCAGGATGATTCAAGCACATAGCAATTATTGTGTGCTTTCTTTCTATTATTGTTACATCAGCTCCACCTCTGATCATCAGGCATTAAATCCTGGAGGCTGAGAACCCCTGGTTTAGGTCATCACTGTTTTTAACTCCTTCACTCCTCACAAGTCACCTCTGAAATGCTGCTCCCAGTCTCTCCCTGCCGAGCCGTTCTCCTCGCCACTACCTGAGAGTCCCTTCTAAAGAGCAAAGAGTTAAAATTGAACCACGTGTCCATGGCCAAATAGTACAAACTTCCAGCGGTAAAATGAAAGCCATGGGGCTATAATATACAGCCTGGTGACTATAGTTAATAATGCTATAGTGCATAGTTGAAAGTTGCTAAGAAAGTAGGTTTTAAAAACTCACCACGAGGAAAAATGTTGTAAGTTTGTGTGACAGATTTTAACTAGACTTCTTATGATTATCATTTCATAATATATACAAATATCAAATCATTATATGGTGCACCTGGAACTATTGTAATGTTATATGTCAGCTGTTTCTCAATAAAAAAAAAAAAAAAGAACCATTCAAAATTTCATAGCTCTGGGAAAGAAGCCCAAGCTCTTGACCATGAAGTCTGGGGTTCCCCATGATGTGTGCCCTGCCTCCTATTGAACACCGGATGGATGGGAGGAGGGTGCGCAGTGACTTCTAGCTGCCCACGAATTCCCCATGCTGTGATGACCTCTCTAGCACTCAAGGTCACCAAGTGTCCATTTTCTCTCTCATTTTCATGCTTTTGCATCTGTTGTGGTCTCTGTGGAGTATTGTTTCTCCTTTCTTGACCTAGTGAAAAGCTGCTCCTCCTTCCTGACACAACTCAAGTGTTACTCTTTCGAGAAACCTTTGCTGGTCCAAGGCCCTGCCTTGGACTTGACCCTGTGGGACAGCACTGGGTATACTTTCTGTCTGTGCCGTTGCTCTGAACGTCTGGAGCAAGGCATTGCCTTTCCTCGTCTTTGTATATTTCTGTGCTTAGTAACAGTGCCTCTCATAGGGATGTTTTTTTAATTGAATGAATGAGATATGTGTACTGAGTTGTTAACCTTCAGGTTTTTAAGGTGATTTTTTTTTAGATCACCTTAACTTGATTCTGTTTCCTTTAACTTGATTCTCACATTTGCTTCTCGGAACATTGGACATGAAGACAGGTTACTTTTGAAAATGCTGCTCAGACACTTTTCCGTCAGTTCTCCCAACTGCTTGTTTCCTACTTGGTCACTAAAAGCTACCTTAGAAAAGAGCTGGAAAAATGCAAGTGGCCCAAAGTGAATATCAAGGCTGGAATCTATGGCTCAGAGATCAGATGAGGAATATTTTTTCTTCCTACTGTAAAGAGGCTATCTATTAATTAATATCTGAGGTGCTTACTCTGTGTTGGGTACTTGCCAGCTCAGAGGCATTCCAGTTATTCTTAGTGAATCCTCACAGAGGCTCTAGGAAGGAGGTACTAAGTTATCATCCTCTCTCTCCATCTGAGAGAACTAACATGTAAAGAGTTGAAGCAGCTTGCTTGCCACTAAGCTCTCCCTTCCTGGGGACTGAAAAGCTGCCAGACCCTCAGCTGGGCCATTGAGGAGTAGACCCCATCTCTGATTGGGCTCTTCTGAGTCATCTGTTATGATGCTTTCGTTGTTTCTCTAAAATGAAGTGACCACTTCCTAAGAGTAAAACATTCCAGCTGCCTCCCTTGGCCATCCGTTATGTCAGAAACACTATGGGAAAAGATGTGTTTAAAGAAGTAAGGACACCAGTTCTATAGGTAGTTGAAATCAAGATGAATTTCTACCTTAGGCATTCCCATCATGTTCTTCTGCTTCTGCTATGGCCAGACAATAGAGACCTCTTACAGAGGTTGTCCTCTTGTGTGTAATGCGTAGGTCTCTTGAACAGACATTGAAGAGGCTTCATTCTGAGAACCACTCTGAAACATATACTAAGAATACACAAAATGAGCTAAAGATTTTGGAAGCCATAGAATGTTTCTTAACCTGTTTTGAGTCTGAGAGCCTTTTGAGGCTATGATGAAAGCGATAGATTCTTTCCTTAGAGAAAAAAGATGTACACACACACACACACACACACACACACACACACACTGTGTATCTGATTTCAAGAGTTTCCATCTGTGGATTTCCCCCGGCTCCATACACTCCAGGTTAAAAACCTGCTTAAAAGCTGTAATCTGGAAGAACGGTAATAGCCATTGTTGAGTGTTTACCATGTATCACATGCAACCATTTATTGTGCTCACCATGTGCCAGTCCTTTCTGAAAAGCACATCATAGCCAACCAGCCCCAGAGACATGCATGATGAGCCCTGTTTTAAGCTGTCCTGAGTGAAGTTCAGAGAAGGAACTTATTCTTCACCCAGCTGCCAAGTGGTGAGGGTGGAATTAAAGGCTGAACCCTGATCTGCATCACTGCCCCTTCCTGCAGCCTCCACGCCCGTTCCTCTTACTGTGTGAGACATGAAACCTGGCTAGGGAGACTCCCAGCCTCTGTCAGTCCTGACGGCCCTCAGCCTCTCTGTTGACAAAGTTGGTCTAGTGGCTGCTTCTGCCACGGGAGCCTCCTGTAATGCTGGAGCAGATGAAGGCTGAAAAGGGGGACAGAGTAAGCAGAGTAAGCAGAGTGGTTTCCTTTCAGGCCCCCTCTGCAGGTGAGAAGGCAAAGGGACCAGATGACAAGCCACAGATGGAATGAAGACAGGCTGACTGGTCGGTCTGGTCCCAGTAGAGCATGGCTCCCTGGAAACCAGAGCCTGCTTCTCATTTATTGATGATGTGACTGTTGTCCTTGTTTTGGCCTTCATGTAGTGGTGTGTCTGCTGCAGATGAATCCAATGATAAGTGCTCTTCAGGGAGCACACACACCATCAACCTCTTCTCTTTGCAGCCCCTCGTGAGGTCCCCTGTGTTTTCCCTTCTCTCATTCTATGGCTCCTTCTCCCCTCTCATCCGCAACACCCCAAGACAGCCTACTGGATTTTCTCAAGCGTCCGCTGGTGACCAGAACTTCCTGCTACAAGTAATAGAATCCATGGTTCATTTCAGATTTTCCAGTAGACATGGTGAGAAAAGTAAAAGGAAACAGGAAATTAATATTAATGTTTTACTTGGGCTTCCCTGGTGGCTCAGTGGTAAAGAATCCACCTGCCAGTGCAGGAGATGCAGGAGACTCAGGTTCAATCCTTGGGTCAGAAAGATCCCTTGGAGGAGGAAATGGCAACCCACTCAGGTACTCTTGCCTGGAAACTCCCATGGACAGAGGAGCACGGAGGGCTACACAGTCCATGCGGTTGCAAAGAGTTGGACATGACTGAAGCTATTGAGAACGTACGCAGAGCACACGTGCAATGTTTTACTTAACTCAGTATATCCAAAATATTAGCATTTCCCCATGTAACTGATATTTTTAAATATCATTAATCAGATTCTTTGCATTCCCAATCTCTTTGAAATTTGGATGTATTTTAAAAATGTTAATTCTTATTGAAATATAGTTGATTTACAGTGCTATGTTATTTTCAGGCATATCATGAAGTAATTCAGTTATACATATATATATATTTATATATATATATATATTTACATTGTCTTCTATTATAGGTTATTACAAGATATTGAGTATAGTTGGGTGCACTTTATTCTTAACTCAGACCAGCCACATTTGCCATGCTCACTTGCCACGTGTGGCTTGTGGCTCCCATTGCAGCCTGCAGGCTTGGGCTCTGAAGAGGCCTTGGGAGCCCCGAGGGCAGACTCAGTCCCCACCACCAGCTCTGTCTCCCCAACACTTAGCTTCATCTCCTCTGTCACCCCATAAGAGGTGTTGTACTCAATTGCCTGCGCTCTTGAACCTGGGCCCTTGAGAGTAGGCAATGTGTTGGTCGTCTCTCTGTCCTTGGTGTAGAGTGCAGTGTCTCAGAGTCCACAGTTGGCATTTGTGACCTTGAATGCATTAAAGGAGGGGGAGGTTGTATGTAATCTCAGGAACTGAAGAGACTGGTATATGAGGCTCACCTCCCAGCCCTGGCTCCTGCCTTTCAATCCCTGGTGCTTTCTGGTGCCACAGAACCACACTGGAGTCAGACCAAATGGACAGTCAGAAGGAACACTATAGCCTAGAATTGTGCTGTAAGCTACACCTCCTCTAGTATTGAATCCTAGGGGAACTTATTGCAGTCTAGCATGTTAAATCATAATGGTCTTATTTAACAGAAGGGGAAAGAAGTAAGACAGACCAAATACCAAAACAAACCTCATCCACTGGACAAGCCTCCTACTGACATTGCAAAGAAGGCCAACTGACATCTAGAATATTAAATCCACAGAGAGGGGATAGGCTGCATCAGGGAGCTGTTGCAGTCGTGATGATGAGCTTTCTCTATGCTTCCAGTGGTTTGAGAGTCACGACCACGCCCCCTGAGAGAATGGGAGATTTATAGCCCAAGTTAGTTTGCCTTTGCACAAACAGTAGTTAAATTTTGCAAGGCTCCTAACCAACTAACATTCATACGCTTGTCTGTCTACTTTACCCTAATGATAAATGCTGTGTAAAATAATTCATTCAACCAAGTCTCAAAGGTTGGTGCTGCCACAATACCATACAAACCACATACTCACATAAAGTCAAAAGTTTGAAAATGGGAGAAAATATTTGTGTTTGATCTATTAAGTCATATAATCATTTTAAGGACCTCTTGTCTCAGAAAAGAGTATGTTGCCTCAGAGCCACTCAAAGGGTGCATTGAAATAGAAAGTGGAATCAGGCCTAACCTCTGTCTTCTAGTTGATTCCCATTTTCAACCTGGAAAGCTCATTGACCTGCTGGCGGTTTTTGTTTCTCAGAGTACATACAGGGAAAAGTAAATCCTGCTGTCACAGACTATGTAGGAGGAGGATGAATGAAGTCTAGAGAATGTTTTGAACAATTTCTCAAAAAAATTTTTTATTTGGAACAGTTGGAGGGCAAAGTAGCTGCCAATATTTTTGCAGAGTAAATTCTAAAGAACTAGAAACATCATAGCATACATCCTATTGTAGATAACCAAACACTAACCATGTTTAAGTAATTTGATGATCTCTTTTTAATAAGTCAAGGATGGTTCAGGACAGACAAAGCTTTTCATCTATTGGCTAGAGTTTTGGGAAGGCTGCTTTCATTTGCATGTCTTAAAAAGAACCCGTGGCTCTCCTTATCTGCAGTGTCCTTCATCCTACATGCAGCTCTGGTGTTGCTGTGTTGGTGTAATTGAAAACCTATAAAAGGCCGAGAGCTACTTTTGAATTGGCTCAGTGAACTTGGACTGGATTTGTCAAAGTGGTGAAAGGTTTAAAGGAATTTTCATAAATGAGGTCTCCAAGCTGTGTTTTAGCCATACAGTTCCAATGAACTCCAAGGCTCGTGAACTCGGAGAAAAGCGCCTCTGAGAAGGGCAGTCATATCAAGATGGAAATAAATGATTCATTTTTACTCCCCGAGTTCTGCAGACATAAGCACACTTAGCCGCTGATCATCATAATTTAACGGTACTGTTGTGCACTAAAAATACAATTTAAAAGTCTAATCTTTAATTAAGTTGAGTACTTGCAGATTAACGTGGTTACAAATCTTGGGCCCTGAATGTAGCACAGTGTTCACTCTTGTTGCTAAGAAATAATAGCTCTTCACAAGCTACAGATTGACTTGGTAAGAAGAGGGACATAAGCTTTTCCTACTAGGGGACTTGATCAGTTCTTCTTTGTTTCTGTCTCATAATGTATGTGAATGCATTTCATGCAGCAGAGGTCTTGCTGCTTTTGTTGGCCACAGAAAGCCCAGGTATGCGCACTAAAGCAA
Source organism: Bos mutus (assembly GCF_027580195.1). Taxonomy (NCBI): domain Eukaryota; kingdom Metazoa; phylum Chordata; class Mammalia; order Artiodactyla; family Bovidae; genus Bos; species Bos mutus. The sequence continues at coordinate 71,399,171 of NC_091623.1, read as the reverse complement.
ACATTTCGAGGATGTTTGAAAGATCTTACCTAGAGCTCTTGGACAAAATAAGCTTCATCAAGTTTTTGAGTTTTTAATGAAATGAATTTGTCCATTCATTAGAATTACCAAGGAAATAGATTGTTCTTTAATGTAGAATTATCACACAGCTAATTGATGGCTTTGCATTCTCACCATTAGTGGGAAGCTGTCAAATTAGAATCAGCATTTAATCCAAGTTGATGGTTTTCCAAAATCATTAAAACTTGCATGTAGGAAATCAACTCTGCTATTCCTTTTTCCCTTTCCCTCTCTTTGGCAAACCTCACCGCGTGACACATTGTACAATAGTTTTTAAAAATGCAAAGCTAATGCTTGCACAGCATGAAAGGGGGTAGCGATGCCAGTTCATTTGCCTTGTTCCTGAAAAAGACGAAAGATTTCTATGTGCTATTTCAGTCAAGATTAGGCATGAAAGAATGGCCTCCCCAAGCTCAAAAGCAGAACTAAGAAAAAACCCACAGGGACGAATTTCTGTTTGATCTGTTGGAGGCAGGCCCTTGTACACAGGGCTGATGTTTCAAAGCAGAGGCCCTTCCTAAAAGATGGAAAATAGCAGAACACTTGTTTGTGTTGAGGAACAGCTTTTGATTGGCTTGTGCTCATTACAGGATTTTGTCCTAAATCCAGACTCAGAAGAATCTGGGGAGATTATATCTTTTGAGAAGGGTACTGCTGAGGGACAGGATCCTGACTGCACCCAGCGTATATGCTCATGACCTCTCTTGGTGAGTGAGTGCATGCGTACATAGTCGCTTCAGTTGTGTCCGACTCTTTGTGACCCCATGGACTGTAGCCTTCCAGGCTCCTCTGTCCATGGAATTCTCCAGGCAAGAATACTGGAGTGGTTGCCATTTCCTCCTCCAGGGGACCTTCCCGATCCAGGGATCAAACTCGTCTCCTGCATTGCAGGTGGATTCTTTACCACCAGAGAAGCCCTGCTCTTGGGGATTCAGTTCAGTTCAGTCACTCAGTCGTGTCCGACGCTTTGCGACCCCATGAATTGCAGCACGTCAAGCCTCCCTGTCCAGCACCAACTCCCAGAGTTCACTCAAACTCACGTCCATCGAGTCAGTGATGCCATCCAGCCATCTCATCCTCTCTTGTCCCCTTCTCCTCCTGCCCCCAATCCCTCCCAGCATCAGAGTCTTTTCCAATGAGTCAATTCTTCACATGAGGTGGCCAAAGTACTGGAGTTTCAGCTTTAGCATCATTCCTTCCAAAGAACACCCAGGTCTTATCTCCTTTAGAATGGACTGGTTGGATCTCCTTGCAGTCCAAGGGACCACACTTTAAATTTCCCTCTGGATAATTAAGGGCTCATTTCTGTTAGAAAACCTCTTGTTGATTTTGGTAAAAATGTTTTCTCAGTCTGTGCAAGTACCTGGCACAGTTTTAGGTTCATACTTATGATTAATACATGCTGGCTGGATAAATGAGTCCTTCAGCATGTCTTGCAAGTAAATGTATCAATTATAAGACTGAAGGTTTACTTCAGTGCAGTAAATAGAGGTTATAAACGCTTGTCCTCTCAAAAGATATCATTGTGTAACCTGTGTAATTTATATTCAGAGTATCCCTCCAAAGCAGGATACTGTCAAACACTTGGGCAAAATACTATGTGATGGAAGGTCTCACTGCCCGGCCACTAGTTGGAATAGGGAAGGAATTGTAAGAGTCTTAAGACCTGCTTTTATGGAACTTTTGATGCTAGAAGGGAATTTGGAAATTTGATAGTAGTAAGATGGAGAGATAACAAAACTGGCACACAGGTTACAAGCTTCTAGAGGGTGTTGATTATTTTTTGTTATTCTCATTGTCACCTGAAACACCCAACAGCATGCTTATAAACGATGTGGGTCAGAGATGGTGCATGAAGGCAGACTGCTACACTGGTCATGAGTCTCAGAGCACAGGCTGGCTTAGTCTCTTACTGTGTGTGTGTGATCTGGGGCAGCTTACTGAACCTCTGGATATTTTGATATGATTTTATCTTTCACTAACAGATATCTGCTGATTATTTCACTTACTCTAAGTTTGGGATGATGGTATCAAATGGATTCTAATCCACTCTATTCCTTTCTCAGCCTACTCTGTGTGCTGAGATATTTGGACTGAATCAGCAGGCTTGTTTCCTGGTTTCTGATTGGGTTTGGTCAGTGAGAGGCATCAGCAGGAGATGAGCTCCTGGCACTTGAGCATCTCCCTAAGGCTACTTTCTGAATTCTGGTAACTATGCCCTCCTGCGGCTACTTCATACTGATAACTGCTCCCCTTTGGTCTTACTAGCTTAGGGTACTACACCATCTCTTGTAGTTTCTTCAAACCCAGCCCACACCTTTGCAAATGGTCTCTTTATTAAAATACCCACAAATTTGCATTTGATTGTGCCACTCGTTTCCTCGTGGGAACCTGGCACAAGTGGTTACCTGTTTCAGAGGTCATTGTAAGAATGACATGTTTTAGGTAGGATTTAAAACAATGACCAACTCATAATAAGTATTCAACAAGGTTAAATATGATTATCATCAGCAGTTGTTGTCTGCTACAAAATATTGGGTTTGTCATATTCATTGTGATTATGATGTTTTCAAGTTTTTAAAAGACAAGAAGTAAATAACTACCACGTTGCAGATGTTAAAAGTGGAAAAAGTGAAACAGAGAAGTCAAGAGCTAAGGCACTCAGTACTTCCATTCTAGAACTGAAGAAGTGAATTGAAGATTTTTGTCCTTGTTTCTCTGTACAGGGTACAGAGTCGCAATAATGTCTGGAAAAGAAAGTTACAACTTCAAAGTATTTACTAACTTGAAACATAACCTACTTGGAGTAAATGGATATGCCAAATATAATACAGTCTATTTGTGACCGCTAAATAATAATTGGGTTGAGTCATGGACACCTCAGCATCTTCACCTTAATTACTGTAAGAGCTGGGGCTCAGCATTTTCACATTTATGCTCTCTTGGTGGTGTGAAGATATATGATCCTTAGCACTGAATTTCTTACAGACTCTTGAGGGTAGATCTATTTGTTTATACTCATAGCTGAATAAAAGACCAGCATTATGATGCTTATATAGTACACATTTTTCTTACTACCATTGAAGTGTTCTCATTCTTAAGTCATATAAAATAGCCCACTCTGTGATAATTGGAGCCATCTCATCTTAACTTATAGTACACTCATTACACTGTTTGGCAAGAATGAAAACTAATGCTTTCCCTGAAGGAGCAGTGATCAGTTTGAAAAACTAAACATCCTACAATGTCTTTCCATTTGTCATAGTTGTTGAAATTTCAGAACATGTGGATACATCTTTAAATATCCTGGAAAAATTGTATACATATTCACTAAGAAATTAGAAAGAAAGTGAGTTTCAGAAATGTCTCTCTCTCTCTTTTTTTTTTTTACAGTTAAGTGGAGTCAAGGGGGAGAAGGCGATGGCACCCCACTCCAGTACTCTTGCCTGGAAAATCCCATGGACAGAGGAGCCTGGAAGGCTGCAGTCCATGGGGTCGCTAAGAGTCAGACACGACTGAGCGACTTCACTTTCACTTTTCACGTTCATGCATTGGAGAAGGAAATGGCAACCCACTCCAGTGTTCTTGCCTGGAGAATCCCAGGGACAGGGGAGCCTGGTGGGCTGCTGTCTATGGGGTCGCACAGAGTCGGACATGACTGAAGCGACTTAGCAGCAACAGAGTCAAGGGAGGGATAGCAATCTGAAAGGCCTTTTGATGTCAGTCCATATGAGGATTTATAGATTCTCCCTTCCATTCAAGGAGCTAAGTGGCAAAAACAGATATCTCGTTTCCAGAGAGGCTAATGCTTCTAGAAGAAAGGATTATTGTTTGAACATTTGGATCTCTTTTTATTCTTTAACGTTTTCTTCAAAAGCGCATCCAGGTAAGATTGATGTTGTCTTTCTTTATAAAGAATATGCCTTTTATATATTGGGCACTTAACAAATGGAAACTTTCTCAACTACATGTTTATTTATTGTCTTAAGTTGTCCTTTATGGAGGAGACATCATATCCAAGTGCCATAGCAATCTCCCACTTGACCCTCATGAAGCCTCCCATTGCTTCCTTCCACCCATCTACTTCTGTTTAGATTTTCTCTCTTCCTATTTTTTTTTTCATATTGAGTGAAATACAGTGGCATAGTCACCAAGAGGAACTAGTAATATATTCATTGTAGTTATTATTCCAAATGATAACAACTGTTTTCAGCACATCAGTTGTGTTGACATGCATACCAGCAGTGTGGGAATAAAATAAAGTTCTTAGTAGATCATACTAAGTGATCCTAAAAATATCACACTGTACCCAAGAACCTTCCATGGCTGCTTGCCAAACAGATATAGCCATAGGTTTTTTAAATTGAGTAATAGATGGTGTTTGCAGATGAAGGACATGTTGCTTTACATAGTCATTTGGTAAACATGCTTTAATACTCTTTGCTGTATAGAGGCAGTCATTTCCTTCTCTGAACTTTCTGTCTAGTGCAGGACATAATTGGCTATCAATAGTAGAGGCATAGGCCAAGTGCTGTAGTAGGAAGGGGTTGGGAGTAATGAAGTCCACCTAGAATCTGGAGGAAGGTGGTCAGATTATCAAGGTTTCTCAGGAAAATTGACATTTGGTTTAAGAGTTTAAGGCCAAGTGGGAGATCACCAAGCAGAAAACTTCAGGAAGAGTGTTAGGGTCTAACAGACTTGAGAAATTGTAAGTATTTTGATGTGACTTCACAGTAAGATATATGGTGTGGAGTGGCAGGTGATAATGTTAGCTGGAGCCAAATCTTTAGCTGTTTCGCAGTATGGAAGAAAGGAGCCTATCTATTTCAGTGAGTGATACTAACAAATGACCCTACACAGACTCTTGTGTCATCTATGCTTGAGGTTCATACTATCATCTGTGTTGGTGACTTTCAAATTTTTATCTCTGGCCCTGGGCTACAGATCCCCTTTGTCCTCTGCTTACCTACATTTTGATGTTTTCATCGGCTGTCACAAAATCTCCACTCCCACAGTAAACCCATCACCCTTCCCTCAAGACCTTGACTCTGTTCTGATTCTTAGTTTAGACAATGGCCCCAGTTTTCAAGGTAGTCATCCATGACACTCTCTTCTCTGGAACCCCCAGTATCTCCTGATATCATCTCAATAAGTTTACTTATTTATTCAGTTACTCTCAACATTATTGTCTCTTTTCCATGCCTAGTTCCAGTATCTTTATTTAGGTTGCTGTCATCTTTCTCTTTGGTTACCCCTGCAGCCTCTTAACTCAGCTCCATCTCCCTTTCTGTTCAGTTATCTCATGGTTACCAGGTTGATCTTTCTAATTATTGCATAAGTGACAGCTAGTAAAATTTTTAGCAGGTTCTCATTGCCTGTGGATAGAATCCAAAACATCAGCATGACATACAAATCCATAGGATTTTGGCTCTGCCTGCTTGTCCAGCCTCCTGGGGCCCATGATCAATCCCCTACCCTTCTCCAGACGTTTTCAGTGACATGGAGCGCCTGTAATTTCCCGTCTGTTAGTCACCTGGGCATTTTCCTGTTCCTGTTCCCAGCCTTCTTACCCTGTCTGCTCACTCCTTTGCACCACTGCCTCCATCCAGGTCAGGGTGAGGTGTTTCTACAAGTATGTGGTGATAGGTTTGTTTGTTTTCCTCCACTAGATTTCAGGCTCCTCAGCATCAGGCACCATGTCTCATTCATGTCTGCCATCTTCCCAGCACTCGTGTCTAGCTCAGAGTTACAGCAAAATAATAGTGTTGACAAAGCACTCTTTGTAGGCCAAGCAGGGTGCTAATTTATTTACATATATTCTCTTTTAAGGGAAAAAACAAAATCAAGCTATGATTTAGAAAAGGAATGTGGAAGAAAAGTAAAGATTGGGCAAGAGATTTGTTACAGGGAGTTCAGTAAAGACAGTATTTTATCAAAACAAGTAAGAATTGAAAAGATATCTACACTAGGGTAGGGCCTTCCCAGGTGGCGCTTGTGGTCAAGAACCCACTTGCCAGTGCAGGAGATGTAAGAGGTGAGGGTTCAATCCCTAGGTCGGGAAGATTCCCTGGAGGAGGGCCTGGCAACCCACTCCAATATTCTTGCCTGGAGAATCCCCGTGGACAGAGGGGGTCGCGCAGAGTTGGACATGACTGAAATGACTTAGCATACATGTACACGTGCACATACAAGGGTAGAGGCAGTAGAAACCCAGTGGAAAGAATTCTTCATAAGATGGTATGAAAAACCCAAACAAAACTTTCTGGCCAACCCAATGTTACAGTGATTCCTAGAGGTACTGAACGGATGGCTAGCTAGGTGACTGAATGGAAGAATAGAGAACCCAGCATGTGCTCCTTACATAGAACCTGCTGTGAAACTTACTTTGTTTAACTTACAAGTCTGATAACTTTGGTGCAACAACTTCATTAGGATGAGAGGAAAAAATGTCTAGGTGCAGAAGTAAGCTATGAGGCAACAGCCTGAGAGGAAACAAAGGTACAAGCAGACATATCCTGAGAGAGTAATTGTGATGGCTCTTAAAAGAGATATTTAAAATTAAATGTACACATACGATTATTAAATTAAGTCCAAAATTGCTCAGGTGTGGAAGTATGTAATGTAATTCAGAATTCTTTCAGGGTCAAAAAGTGAAGATTCCAGTGGTCATTGTAAGCTGAAGGATTGTCAGTTGGGGTGTTGTTGTTCAGTCACCCAGTTGTGCCCAACTCTTTGTGACTCCGTAGACTGCGGCACACCAGGCTTCCCCATCCTTCACCATCTTCCAGAGTTTGCTCTGACTCATGGAAGTAATGGTTAAAAGTGAGGACCCTGGAATCAGAGTGCCAGGCTTGAGTTCTGGCTCAGTCATTTACCAGCTATAGGACCTGGAAGAAATGACTTTACCTCCAAAGTAGAGGTACTTTCTTTGTTGGGGTGTTTTAATGATTCAGTGAATAAAAGAAAGCATGTGCTTCTGGAGCGGGCTGGGCTGTAGCAAGCAATCAGTGAAGTGTGGTCTCAGCTCCGTGTAAACCCGCACGACTTAGTAAAGGTGGGAAAGGGAGCAGTGACTGTATTCGCACTTACACTCATGGATTTCGATGGGCTTTCATCATGTTTGGTAGATGTGTTAATATGGGTGAAGTGTTGCCTTGTTTCATATTTAAAATGACAATTTTGTTTCGTAAGATACACTTCAAGGGACTTTGTTTTTGCTACGCTTCAGCCTAAGTGCACTTAGTTTTCCCACATACTTCCTGAAAATAGTTGGTCAGGTGAACAATGAAAGTGATCAGTAATCATTTAAGACACAGTGTATTAAAATATGATACCTAGTTAAGTCCTTATGGTGGGAATTTTCGAGTTCATTGGTGTTGAATGTTCATTAAATAGTCCCTTTTACTATTCATTATTTTAGCTAATTAAACATCTTAATAGAAAAAATCCTTGAAATATGCCACTTTCCAAATGTTTCCTAAGATATAATTCATATATATTTCAAGATAAAAATATTGTGTCCTTAAGGAGAATTGCCCAGAAATAAATATATATTGATTTAATGACTAACTGATAATGAACACAGAATTAACCTGTAGGATTGACTTAACAAGTCTTTTCTAAATGTCTGCTTTTTATCTTCATCTTCCTCAGTTTCTTTGATTGATGCAGACACAAAGCGTTTGGTGCGTGTGCATGTAAGCTAAGTTGCTTCAGTCATATCCAACTCTTTGTGACCCTATGGACTCTAGCCTACCAGGTTTCTCTGTCCATATGATTCTCCAGGCAAGAATATTGGAGTGGGTTGTCATGCCCTTCTCCAGGGGATCTTCCCTACCCAAGGATCAGACCCACATCTTATGAGACCTGCACTGGCAGGCGGGTTCTTTACCACCAGAGCCACCTGGGAAGAACATAACATTTGGTGGCGCTTCTCAATCCACTGTCATTCTCTGTACCTTTACCTTATGTTATTTTTTGTGTTGTAGCACTTATCCCAATTTAACATAAACTAGCATTATTTGCTTATTTATCATCCATCTCCCCAACCTGAATAGAAGTTGCTATGTGCAAGACTTTCATTTGTTCACTGCTACATTCCCCAAACCTACCATAATGCCTGGCAGAAATTCAGTAAATATTTGTTGAAAGAAGAAATGTACATATGTAAGTTTGTGCTTAGTCAAGACTCCTAGACAAGATTGTGCTGCTACATGGATGTATTTTTGTAAACATTGTTTACTGAATATAATGTAATGCTTATTCACTAAAAACTCAAAACAAAATTTGGGAAATACAAGGAAATATCAATTAAAAAAATGTTAAATCATTCTCCAACCCTGAGAAAATGATGACATTTTGTTGTGTTATCCCCTTCATGTATTTGATGTCACATCATAATTATGTGCCATCCTGGATATATTATTTTATATGCTGGATTTCTTTCACTTGTATTATATCATCAGCATCTTTCTATACTTTTACAAATATTTTCTAAAGACTTCTATTTTAAATAGTAGAGTTGAAATCCTTTTCTTCTACCTCCAAACAACATAAGTAATGAAAAAACAGAGAAGAAAATCCATCTGTGATGAAACAAGTCATTAGCAGCAACCCCAGAGCACAAACTTTGAAGTACACCTGCCAAGTCTATAACATATGGATACAGGTGAAGGAAGACTTAAGAAACTACCATTATTCCATCATCTTGGACCTTGAACAAGGTGCAGATTTCCTTCAAATCAAGTACACTTCCATCCAAGACATCTCCAGTGTTTCCTTAATTAACCTAGAGCCGTAGATAGACTCTGGGAGAAGTTGGAGTGACTCTGTAAATATCCAGACATCACCACTGAAAGGCGGACAAGATGGAACTGGAGGAGAAGTGATTCTGAGGTGCCATGTTCATTTTCCTCTCCCAACCTGCTAGCTGGGGGTGTCCAGTGGAAGTGAAGTGTGAGGAGGGCGGGGAGGCAGCCGTTGCCTGTAGGGGGCCCACTGGGGCAAGCAGAGGGAGGAGCAGGGGGCAGCAGAAAGGAAAGGCTTTCTGCAAGAGCTTGCCAAGGCTTTTAGGGAAATGCGTTACTTATTTCAGACTGAGAATGTACTAAGACACTGAATAATATTTGGTGAACTTAAAGAGTGAATACTTTCTCCTTATCCTGTTTGATAGAGAGACATGGCCACTAGGGAGAAACTAACCCATTAAGATTAGAAATGAGAATGAAATAGCTGAGCTTGTGCAAACTTCATGTAGTTTACAGAAAGAGGTTAGCACAAAGATAAGGGCCATAAATCAAAGATTAAGCAACATGGCACAAAAGGGCATGTTTCTGCAGTTGTAAAAAGAGCTTTGCAGCAAAAGGTGAAGCTGAGCTTTTCAGATTGCTAGAATGTCACTGTTTATTTATGAGGCAAGATAAAACTCATTTTTAGATAAATGACTAAATTGAAATACCATAATACATACCATTCAGGTGCTGTTATAGTTTTAAAATGTGACTATAAAAATGTCACATTATTACGGATCCTATTTGTTGGTTGGGTATTTTCCGAGTCCCGTCTACTCAGTGTATTGACTCCCACTAGGTTTTACTGCTGCCCGCCTTGTGTAACCAGTACACAGTAGCTATTATAAAAGCAAGATAGAGTTCTTTTCTACCTTGCAGAGCTCTGAAGAGTTTCAGGAATGTGGGCCAGAGCTCGTGTTGTTGTTTATGGTATTAGATGGAGTAGAAATAAAGGCCCTTTGCTGACAGAGACCATACCTCATTTACAAAAAAGCAGTGGGTTCTTCAAAATTCAAATTTATATTTCATTTGAAACTTGAAAATCTTACATTCTAGTTGTTTCCCATTTCCCTTGAGCAGCTCTGCCGGATTTAGGCAAGGCTGAGTTTACTATGTGAGTGTGCAAGTGCTTAGTCGTGTCTGACTCTTTGCAACCCCATGGACTGTAGCCCACCAGGCTCCTCTGTCCATGAGATTTCCCAGGCAAGAGTACTGGAGTGGGTTGCCATTTCCTTCTCCAGGAGATCTTCCCAACCTAGGGATCAAACCTGAGTTTCTTGCATCTCCTGTATTGGCAGGCAGTTCTTGACCTGCCTGAGCTGGTAACTCACTAAAAAAAACCGTTGCGTGACTGCGTGACAGTAGCAGTCCTGTATTTTGTGTGCCTCGCTGGTTAGTCATGTTCACAAATTGCACTTTACATTTCATCATGCTACCAGTAAGGTTTTTGGAGATAGTTGGGAATAAGTCAGAAACAATGGGCAAATGGAAGCTGTGTTTGGGTATGGAGGCCACTAGGAAGAGCAGGTTGATATGGAAAACTGAGCTTTGGGAAGCACAGAGCAGTGGATTAAGAGGGTAAGTCAGGTGACAGTATGAGAGGAGGCTGTAACAGGCTTGCAACTTCTGAAGAGGTGATAAGAAGAAGAACTCAGGGAAATGAAAACAGAGTGGCAAACCAGTGATAGGAAAGATGTTCAAACCATATGCAGGCACTGTCCTAGATGCTTTACAAATGTTAACTCAGCTTCACCATAGCCCAGTGAGCTAGGAATAACTAGCATCTCCACTGTATAGGTGGAGAAAAAAATTGAAGTGAAGGAAGTTTTAAAGCGGGAGAAGGCAATGGCACCCCACTCCAGTACTCTTGCCTGGAAAATCCCATGGATGGAGGAGCCTGGAAGGCTGCAGTCCATGGGGTCGCTGAGGGTCAGACACAACTGAGCAACTTCACTTTCACTTTTCACCTTCATGTATTGGAGAAGGAAATGGCAACCCACTCCAGTGTTATTGCCTGGAGAATCCTAGGGACGGGAGAGCCTACCGTCTATGGGGTCGCACAGAGTCGGACACAATTGAAGCGAGTTAGCAGCAGTAGCAGCAGCAAGTTTTAAAGCACTTTGCTCAAGTTACACAGCTAACAAGAGGCCCAGCTGGGATTTGAACCTGGTACCTCAGATCCAAGCCCATGCTCTTGGTCCTTATATTGCTTTGTCTCTCAGACATCTGTGACAAATTAAGATGCTTTGTAAAAGTTTAAGTGTTCACTGTACAAACGAATGAGTTGGCAGTTAGGTCTTTGTTCGAGGTAAACACTTGATTCATACTTGAGACACTTTCAGGGTAGAAGTAATGAGTAAGAGTGGGCACACAGGGTCGTATCAATGGACAGAAGTTAGTGAAATTTAAAGAGGAAAATATAGGGTGGATTAGAGAAATTATTGTAATAATGAAGCCTCATCTTCAAACTGGGTTCATATTAGACAAATTGTTACTTTTAGAACCCACTTCAGTATTCTTGCCTGGAAAATCCCATGGACAGAGGAGCCTGGTGGGCTACAGTCCATGGGGTCGCAAAGAGTCGGACACGACTGAGTGACTTCATACACAGTCTGTAATTGAAAAATTTCTTTATAGAAAATGTGCGAATATTGTGCAGTTTTACAGTTCTGTTGTTCAGTCTCTAAACTGTGTTTGGCTGTTTGCAACCCCATGAACTGCAGGCTTCCCTGACCTTAACTGTCTCCTGGAGTTTGCTCAAACTCACATAGTGTGCTTAAACTCATGTACTTTACGGTAGTCCTAGAATAAACAGCATGTGAACTATTTCGTTGTCCCCTATGCAAATGAATTAGCCACAGAATTTAGGTAAGTGTCCAGTAATTAGTGGATTTTTCTTTTCAATTTAGGACACTTAGGCAAAAATTATGTTGATCCTCTTGGTGTGGATTTAGTTCAGTGTTTAGGAAGTATTATTAAATTGCCAGAGATATTATTAAATCACTATAGGTTTGGCCAGAATGTACTTTTAAATGTATTTGACAATGTGCCTTCACTTTTAACAACTAACACAATTAAAAGTGTAGGAGGAAGACTTTTAGGCAATTTAAATACACGTTTTCAATAACCGGTGTACGAGACAGCAAAAGAGACACTAATGTATAGAACAGTCTTATGGACTCTGTGGGAGAGGGAGAGGGTGGGAAGATTTGGGAGAATGGCACTGAAACATGTAAAATATCATGTGAGAAACGAGTTGCCAGTCCAGGTTCGATGCACGATACTGGATGCTTGGGGCTAGTGCACTGGGATGACCCAGAGGGATGGTATGGGGAGGGAGGAGGGTTCAGGATGGGAACACATGTATACCTGTGGTGGATTCATTTTGATATTTGGCAAAACTAATACAATTATGTAAAGTTTAAAAATAAAATAAAATTAAAAAAAAATAAATACACATTTTCAAGCATGTTTTTCCTGTTTCTTTTTTCTTGACAACCAAGATATTGTATAATTGTTTTTAAAATAAAAATAAAACCTAATGTTTTAGATTCATTTTTAGTGAAATGTATTTGTTAGGGAGAGCAGTTTTATAGACAAGTTTCAGTTGAACAATTGTCAAAGACCCAAAGGATAGGCTTCTTTATATGCCGTATGTAGGGCTGTGTCTTGACAATGTCAAAGCAACTGCTTAGTTCAATTAACGATTTGATTCTGGAATCAAATAAGAAAAACTAATTATTTGGTAAAAATAATCTGTTTTTGTTATTTTCTCTCATCTTCTTCAGTCAAAAGTACCCACTTGTAGTTGTAGAGAAGCTGATGCACCAGCTCTTACAAAAAATAAAAGGTGCTTCATTTATGATGTTGCAGGAAGCCTGACTCCAGTAACCTTTAATACTGGCTAGTTTTGGCAGATGGAGAAGGAAATGGCAACCCACTCCAGTACTCCTGCCTGGAAAATCCCAGGGACGCGGGAGCCTGGTGGGCTGCCGTCTATGGGGTCGCACAGAGTCGGACACGACTGAAGTGACTTAGCAGCAGCAGCAGTTTTGGCAAATGGTTACTCTGGACTCTAACTGTTATACTTTGGGACTCCTGGGAAGTAGACTATATGCCGGAAGTTTATCAGAGAGTGCTCTTGGGATCAACACCTGTGGAAGGGAGTGGGCAGGAGAAGCTGGGCTCTGATGCTATCTCACCAAAGGCCTCAGCTGATCAGCAGAGAGTGGAGGATCTCTGTTTAGCCAGGGGCGATTCCCAGAGAAGAGGACAGCTGAGGGCTGTCGGGCAACATCATTCCCAGCAACTGGGGATGATGTCCTTCCATCCTAAACTGGAAGCAGCAGTGCCCTCTAGAATAAATGACTAAAATATTTTGAAATTTTAAGAAGGAAAAAAAAAATCTGCATCTTATCATTTACTTTCAAGTTATATATAGTGTTATCACAGAAGCCTCATTTTACAAGGAAATGAAACCAAGAAAAATTTTATTTGAATAAGTCTTTTGCGTAGAAAAGGGAAGTGGTCATATTTTTAGTTACTGGTCATCGGGAGAATGTACTTGTGTGTGCAAGAGTGTGGAATAGATAAATAGGATGAGCCACTTTTAGTCTTGTGCGCTGTATTAGGAGCTTGAAAGTGAAAGTGGTTCAGTCATGTCCGACTCTTTGTGACCCCATGGACTCTACAGTCCATGGAATTCTCCAGGCCAGGATACTGGAGTGGGTAGCCTTTCCCTTCTCCAAGGGATCTTCCCAACCCAGGGATCAAACCCAGGTCTCCCACTTTGCAGGTGGATTCTTTACCCGCTGAGCCACAAGGAAGGCCCTGTTAGGAGCTTAACCTATCATTTAATCTGTGGAACTCCTCTGTGAGGGAGGTACTGTTCTCTTGATGGTATTGGTAAATAAACAGACTCAGACAGGTTAAGTGATGCCTGAGATCACACAGCTAGTTTGTGATATAGTCATGACTCGAAGCCAAGTTCATCCAAATCAAAGCCCTTTTTCAGATCCCATGCTATACTGTTCTAATCCTTTAACTCTAGCCAGAGATTTTCTGCTTCAGTGGTTAACTTTCTTCCCTTGTTTTAACCATGTCTCCTTATCCGGGTATAGGTCCTCACAAATCCCAGAAATTTGCTTTTGACCCTTGAGACAACTTCTATTGGTAAAAGGCAAATATTTTTATCCTCCCTTATCAGGGCTGTAGTGCGGGTGACAGTGGACCAGCGTCCTATGAGAACGGGTGCCTTCTGGGATGATTTCTGCCCCGTACTTCTGTCCCCATTTAGTAGGTGTGTTAGTGGGTAAAGGAAATTCACCATGCTAAAATATTCTTAGGAGTCAGAGGTGAAGCTGGGTGTACTGATTCCAAATCCCGTGCTTGATCCCCGCTTCAGTGAGATTAATATGGGGAAGGAGGTGTGTGTGTGTGTATACAGTAAGTATAGAAACACTCCAAACTTTGAATGACCCCACATTATAAGCATTTCATTTATGATGAGGGGTTCTTGGAACCAGTAGAAAGAAATCGCTTGGGGTACTGCTAGGAAAAATATAAATATATACACTTGAAGTATATGCTTTTTGAAATGAATTTAAACCATTTAAATTAGAATAACTTCCTTTGGGCTTCTCATTTGATTAGAATGCCTGGACAGTGTTCTTTTACACTGTGTTCTGTGTTTTGAGGAGCTATGGTTGACTGGTCCCCACAGTTGAATCAGGTTACAAATGACACAAAACTTTCACTGCTCCATGACAGTCGGCGTCCTCTGATTTGTTTTCGACAGCACAACTGAAGTAGGCAAGGTTCTCTTGTTACTTTGCTTATTTGAATAGGATACTGCTTGTGTCAGATAGTCCATGAGGACTTTAAGACATTTGTCAGATTTTCATATAATATTTCATCTTCTATAGTAAAAAAAGGAATAAGGCAAGTCATTGTAATATTTTCAGTCACATATATTCTTTGATAAAAGTAAATGACAATCTCTATCTGAAGTATTTTATGTCTTTTCTCAAGCAGTGATTACTTTATTTGTATGACTTTGGTTTCTACGCAAATCTTAATTTAATGGAGGATTTCAGGAACAGTTGAATGAAACAGATATTTCGACATGATTGATGCAGTGTCCCATATATATTGTATAACTGCATTATAAATTACTTGGGGCTTTAATATTGAAAACAGATGAAAGTATGTTTGCTTTTTGAAATGAGAAAAGAAGGATATTCGTATACAAACTTGTAGAGGTTTGACTATATCATGAATGCATATCTTCATTAACAACCATAACTCAGCTTCCCAATTTATCAGTATTAATCTAAATGGCTGTAAACTTAATTATCAGTACTAGTGCTGCAGTCAAGACCAACTAAGAATTTATTATTTTTTTATTGTTCTGGGTATTAAAATGGTCACAGAACTATAGTAATACTGTTTCATATCTATCCCTACATATATTAAATTATGCTGATACTGATAATTTATAAAGTTTATGAATGAGAACCAAATTAAAGATGCCCTTTGAGTTCTCTTTTTTTCCCCCATAGTGAAGTTAGGAATCAAGTAGTAATATAATATCTTGAGAATTCATATATAATGGACAAGGATTTAATGAAGACTTTCAGGTTTCACTGTTATTTTAGATCCCCATAGTATTTGAATGTGGTTTTATATGTCATTTGAATCTCTTGGCCTAAGTCTTCAAGGGAATGTTCATTTCCTAAAACCTCTTTATGGGATAAACATAAGCTTTTATAAAAGGATTCATGCACACCTCTGCTTCTAGGGTAGCCTAAAGGCGTGTGCATATACAGGCAGGAAGGAATCAGATACCAGGAGGGGGACTTGGGTCTTACACAGGGGGGAAGGCCGTGGCAGCTTGCGTACTGGTGTCCTGATCTGAAGGAAGCAACTGGGTTTGTGATC
This sequence comes from Bos mutus, assembly GCF_027580195.1. NCBI lineage: Eukaryota > Metazoa > Chordata > Mammalia > Artiodactyla > Bovidae > Bos > Bos mutus. Next base: position 71,383,383 of record NC_091623.1, on the reverse strand, counting down.
ATTTTGAAAAGTAGTACCAATTTCTCTACATCTAATGTTCAAGAGAAGATAAAAATATGGATGTTTTTGTAAAATTCCTTCATTTTAGAACACTGAGAAGACCAAATCAATCCCTGATGTGGGCTGCATATGGCCCGAAGGCATCCAGTGTTCTCATTCCCATCTAAGTCATGGGAAACTGGAATTCTGATTGTCTTCCATTGGACATACATGGAATGGAAGTTTGAGTAGGAAACTAATTATCTTAATAGAATCTTCAAAATGAAATCAGAGCCAGCTTTGGATAGATTTAAATTTTTTTCTTCAAGTGTGAAAACTCCTCCAGTTTTCTAGGTTAAGCCACATATATTTTAGTCCAAAAAGGAGGTGGGGTATAGGAAGTTGGAATCCTGTTTCATTTGGGATACTGTCTTTTTATTGATTGGTCCAAAATTGAATACCCAATTTCCTCTTTCGCATTTATATCTCAGCATGAGATTTCCTTTCCTGATTTAAGCCTTTGTGGCCAGTTTTTATCTGATCATTTGTCTGTCTGATATCCTTGATATGTTTTTGTAACATTTTTAACAGAAAATGTAAGTGCTATTTATGGAAAGCAAGCTGGTCGGCTGTGAGGGGTCTCTTGTGATTTCTCAGGTTGTTTTCACATTCGACTGATGCTGGCTTCTAGAACAGAAGTCTGGGAACTAACAATGAATGTTAGACCACTGAACATAGGTTTCTTTCCTTTCCAAGTCTGTCTGCAGGGGCAGAGAGAAAAGATGAATGAGAATGGAAAATATATGCATGTAGCTGAGCAGGAGGTTAATTATATTAATTTCAGACTCAACCCAGCCTGAAGACAATATAATAATCTTATAAAAAATGGAATGCCAGCAAGGAGCCAAACTTCTATTACCTTTTTCCTTTTAAGAGCACAATATGTTATAGCAATCAGGAACTCATAAATTGCCCTTACAAGCAGTTCAGAAAAAGTTACTGTGTGAAGCCTACTTAGAGTTGGAAACTGTGGAGAGATTCTTTTCCCCCATTGCACCTGAGGTGTTTTTTTCCATGTGTTGAGTTTTGTTTCAGTTGTTCAGTAGAGAACATGGGAATTCTGCTATGTTTCTCAAACATGTGATGGATGTGGAGGGGTCAAGCTGAAACTGAGTTACTTTGAATACTGAGGAGACAAATATAAATAGTACTCAGAAGTATGATTCCCTGAATATATATGTGAATACAGAGAACCATCCCATTTTCCTCTCCTTTGGACTAGGATCCCTGGTAAGAATGAAGTAGGGGATGAAGATGGGAATTAATGTAGGGAGAGATGAAATATTCTAGTGCCTTCCAACACAGACCTCTTCCTTACCTCACCAGGAAAGCTTCCGTTCCTTTCCTTCATCAATAAATACTAAGAATCACTGAGTAAAAGACCAGTGATTCAAAGTGTTGACACCTTGAAGTAGGGGAATGTTTTTCAAATAATTTACAGCAGCTATGAAAGTAATTTAAAAAGTTAATCTGCCCTTAAAGTATTCAGCTTTGTCAATTGTGCATAATATCCTCAATATTTACTATTACTTTATGCTACAAACATAAACAATCATTTCAATGACCCTTTTTTATTAAAATATGTGAACATTTATATTTCATTATTTCAGAGAACCACATGAATCCCACAAGTCCGTGGAAATTTTAGAGTGAATTTTACTGCCTCGTCACCTGTGTCTAGACAAATTTATTAGGCACTTGCTGATGGTGAGTAATACCTGTTTATTAAGCTGGTTTTCAGGCTGCTTACATGAGAACTTCCATAAATTAGCTCTAGTAACCTTAGGATTTAAACTTAAATAGAGATTAGGTATTTATAAATTGATTCTAGCGATCATGAAGTAAGAGGGAAGATATATATTTTTAAATGCATTTTTTGGCTTGAAACCCCTCCCTTACTTTCAACCCCAGGGGCCTGCTCTACCATAAAAAGGACATATTTAAACATTAGAATCTCTAGTGCCAGAAATTTCCACTTTATGTCTTGGCTAACCAGTGAGGATAGTCAGCACCTTGTCTCTCTTAAAACTGACAGGGTACATTTTTAAAGTGTTGAAAGAGAAGTATACAGACTTTACAGGTTGAGCAGTCTCAGTTTCCTGGCCTCGATGAAGATTTTGAAAATTAAGTTACTTTCAGTTGTCAGGATAACGCACTGTGGTCAGTAAATGAACTGGCTATTTAGTCATTGGCATTTTCTAGTTAACACATACAAATTGGTAGGGCATACTCTGAAATAACTTCCCCGGTAGCTCAAATGGTAAAGAATCTGCTTGCAATGCAGGAGACCCCGGTTTGGTCCTTGGGTCGGGAGGATCCCCTCGAGAAGGGAATGACAACCCACTTTAGTATTCTTGCCTGGAGAATTCCGTAGACAGAGGAGCCTGGCAGGCTACAGTCTGTGGTGTCACAAAGAGTCAGACATGACTAAGTGACTGACACTCCTCCAAGACTCTGAAATACAAAATCAACATTACTTATGGTTTTATGGTACCTTAATCCAAGGAACCATCTACTTCCCAGTACGCAATTTAGTGTATTAAGAAGGCAAACCATTTAAAGACTCAGATTTATTAATCTTTTGGATATTAGCCCAGCCCCAAGTTTTAAATGAAATCTGCCTAAGTGTGGGCAAATGCAAAGAACCTCCAGGTTTGTTTTGTTTTTTTTTAGCACTTTAATTTGCAAAACTGTAGGACTGTCTATTCCTCTTGTCACTGTTTAGAACTTTGGTCTGTCTCGTACCTCCTCAGAAAAGCAATAAAACCCTTTGTCTCTTGGGGTTCTTTAGGAAACTGCATTGTTTGGGGAAAGGCTCTACCATTTTAAACCCACCTTTGGTATCTTGGTGTCATGACTTCCCTGGGGGCTCAGATGGTAAAGTGTCTGCCTACAATGTGGGAGGCCTGGGTTCGATCCCTGGGAAGTGGCAACCCACTCCAGTACTCTAGCATGGAAAATCCCGTGGACAGAGGAGCCTGGTAGGCTATGATCCATGAAGTTGCAAAGAGTCGGACACGACTGAATGACTAAATTTTGACTTTTCACTTTGGTATCTTGGAGATGCTGGATAGGAGTTACATGGTGTGTCATGGGAATAGCCAGCATACAAAAATGAACAATACCCCATCCAAAATTTAGTTGTTTCTAAAATCCTTTGTCTCTCATAAATTCACTTCTTGATTATGTTGCAGAATCAAAAGTTAAAGAAGTATTAAATAAACTGTGAGAAAGTTTAGCAAATTTCAGTAAAATATGCTGTCTTCTAGCCACCTCTTTCTCTAGGAGAGTAGAACTTCTGTGGGTGGTGCTTCATGAGATATTTTGTATTTTAGCTACATTTGCCCATCAGCTGCATGTTCTCACAGCAGTCAGGATATTGATTGCTAGCCATCGATATTAATACACCCAGAGTGATAATTTTGTGGTTTCTCCTTTTCTCCTACCTCTCCTCTCCTGCTATCTTATTATCCAAGTCACTCAGTCTAAGGGTAGAGAAAACTGAGATGGGTGGGTTGGGGATGGAAGAATGGAACCAGAACTGCTCTGTGTCCCATCTTCCCAATGGGAGTTACTACTCATTGCTCAGGTAGTGTCCATAGGAAGGACAACTACATGTGTCCAGTGACCTCTGGCAAGCAACAAGCTGGCATCTCTCACAGTGACTCACATCACTGGACATGGATTTGGGTGCTAAAGAGAAGGCAGGACCATTTCAGTCCATACGCAGCTAGTTGTATCCATAATGCTGTCAGTAATTACCAAAGCTTTATGGAGTGCCCAGTCAAGCGCAGGTACTCTAGTATCTGTCTAGTTACTTAATCCTCATGACAGGGGGACTTTGATGACCATTTTTCCCGATTGACAAATAAAAAAAAAACTGGAGCTTATAGAGAGGCTAAGGAGCTTGCCATGGCCATTCTCCAGGTCAGTGGTGGTGAAAGGACTCAATCCTGGTCCCAAACCCATAGCTTTAAAAACAGCCTGTGTGCTCCCAACTGTGTTCTTCACTCAGCAATATGTATAACGCATCCCACAGTGTGAGATTCTTCATTTGTCCCTTTTTTTTCATGGTAACACTGTGATAAGCAGGCTGTGTTCTTTTTCCAGTGGCAGAATGTTTAAGATATATTGTTCTTATCTTAGAGATGTATAGGGGATTTTTTCAGTTGATATGTGAAGATCTATCTCTATATTTTCCTTAAGTAAGAAACTAAATAGAATGTCTTTTTTCTTCCTTTCCTCCTAACCTTGTGATTACACTTGCATTGGAAGAGATCCCATGGCAGATGGCATCTGAGAGTAGTTTTAACAAATATGTTCATTATAAACATTGTATGGCCTTCGTATCAACCAAGTTTTCTAATGACACAATAAAAACAGAACATTTTAATGTTGAAACCTACTTATGTACTTAGCTGTCAAACTAAATGGACTGTAGCCCATGAGTCTCCTCTGTCCATGGGATTTCCCAGGCAAGAATGCTAGAGTGGGTTGCCATGCCCTCCTCTAGGGAATCTTCCCGACCAAGGGATCAAACCCACATCTCTTAGCTTTCCTGCATTGGCAGGTGAGTTCTTTACCACTCGCACTGCCTGGGAAGCCCTGCCAAACTAAATCAGCCAAGTATTATTTTCTGCTAGCCTCTTATGTGGATAGCTCAGTGTCCACTTCTGGAGTTTAACCCTTGCCAGTCAAGTAGTTTTTTCATGTTCCCCCTTCATCTCACTATCCTCCTAGCAATCACTACAGTCTAGTCTTTTTACTCAAGCTGAAACTTACCATTATATTAGGTACATTTCTTTAGTTCAATAATTTTCACTGGAGACTGTTGAAATTAGTGCAAGTTTTTAATTACTTTTTGAAAGAATAGATAGCTTTTATATGTAAGCAGTTACTTAAACTGAAATAATGAAACATTAGTAATTATATCTTTATTTTTGCTTTAATGAATCACTGAAACTGTTTTGTAAGTAAACTCTGCAGAGATACTCTTTAAAATGATATTGTTTGAAAATGTTTTTGGTTTTCTCTTAGGTGTAGGTATTGAGTATTTTGGAGAGGCCAAGCATGCTTCATCATATATGGCAAAGCCTTTCCTCCTTGGTTCTCCTGACATTTGGGGTCAGATCGCTCATTGTTGTGGGGGCTGTCTGTGTGCATTGGGGGATATCGAGCTGTATCTTTGGCCTTTACCAATCACATGTGAATATGTAACCTCCTCCTAGATGTGACAGTTAGAAATGTCCAGACATTGTCCCATGTCCTTTGGGGCAAAATCACCCCAGACCGAGCGCTGTTGCTCTGTGGTTCTCCTGCTGAGAAGTCTTAGTTAGAGAGGGATCAAAATATCAGCTCTGGTGATGACCAAGCTACAGAAGATAAGGTGGCTAAGGTCTAAGACCAGGATAGGTTTCTTTTTCTTTTCTTTTCAGACACCTTTACCCAAGTGTCATCTTACCAGGCCTTCTCTAGCCACTCTGTTAAAAACTAGCACAACCCTATGACTCTCAGCCTCACTTGCTCTATTTATCTTCCTTGCACCTATAAGCCTGTAGTTATATATTGCTTGTTGTTTTTTTTCCCCTGTCAAAATGTAAGCTATAATTACCTTCAAGGCTCATTTCAGAAAATTTTAAATTGCTTTTTAAAAAAAAAAATTTTTTTTAATGTATGTTACATGAATGCAGGAAATTTGTGTTTTATTTAGTCCTATAAGTGCAGCACACAGACCCATATCTGACACATAATTTGTAACCCATGAGAAATTGTTGACTGAATGAGTCAATTATTTAGAGACACTTTCTATAAAAAAATAGAGTGAGGATATTAAAGATCACTAATATAGCTGAAAATAAATTGAGAGAGTTGTTAATGGAAAAGAAGCACAACTTCAAGTATAATAAAATCTACCTAATGATTTTATAATTAATTGTTTCATAATTGAGATTTAGGTTTTTCCTTCATTTGATGGAATTAGTTGTACTAGAGTCCATTTTTCATGTCAACCAACAATGGCTTCAGATGAGAGAAAGCCTTGAGCTGTAAGGAAATGAGGAGAGAAAGTCCAGATGATGCATGAAGTCAGAAAACAGTTGGAAAATACCAACATTTCGTATACAAGCAACCATTGAAAAATGTGTCAATAAGCAAAAGCCTGTCATTAGATGGTTTCATTGGAAGTTACGGAAGAACGAATACAGCATTCCTTAAAATGCTTGTTTTGTAGTTTGAGAAGTAACAATTGAAGTTTGGAATTTAAAGGAAATAATTTATTTATTGAGTTTAAAATTCTTATTCTGTATTTTAAAATCTTTTCTTGCTTTATGCTTACTTTTTCAGTTCCCTATTTTTAACCAATTGCAAATGTTTTTAAGTACCACTGCACTCAGTCTTTTGAATTGAAGTAGTTGCCTTTAGTAGAAAATCTGAATTTCATCATAAGGATGGAACACAAAATCCTTGGCTTAAATATAAGGCTCAGAAATGAATGGGATAAAATGATGTCAGCTTAGCAAATGGTAAATATACACAGTCCACCAAATGTGCTTTTGTCTTGAAGAATTATGGACATGTGTACCAGGCACTGTGAAGACTGCAGCCCCTTCAGGCTGTATACTGAATGCCACTTGAAATTTTATATGACAGGAATAGCCAACCTGGTCATAGGCAGACACCAGAATTCACTAGCATTATCAACAAAAGGTCTGTGACAATTGATCTTTCAAAAGAAATGTTATTCTCAGATTTATTGCTGTTGGTTGATTAGGGTGCCCTCATGTGTTTCCTAATTATAGTACCTATTTAATTCTTTCAAAGTACCTATCATTTCTTCCTTTTAAACATAGAGTCAATATAATTAATGAAAATACTGGAATTTTTTTTCTCATACATGCTTCTTGAGATATATGTAAAGTCCTGAAGAGTCCAAGGCAGCTCTGGGTAGTGGATTGGGCCCTGTTCATCATGAATTAGTTACAGAAGTAGAAGAACCAAAGAAACAGTCGGTCCTATTCCTCTTGTTTGTTGCGGTTTGGAGGGGTGTTGGCTCACCTGGTCTTACGTAGTATGTGGGTGGTATGTCCTGGCCTGAGACCTTTCTCCAAGGCTCTCTGTCCAGTGTTATTCCCAACCTCCATTTGTGGTATAACATGGTCATATCTTATCCCTCATGGATTATAGCATAGCTCAACATCTGGAGCCAGAGGTTTTGGTTTTATAATGGAAATAGGATGAGTGGAGGTGACAGGAAACAAAGAGATTATAGAGTAGCCTTTCATTCCCTGAAATTCTGTCTGATAGTAGAACATTTTGGGAATGTGCTTGTGTGCGTGCTCAGTCGCTTCAGTCATGTCTGGCTCTGGGAACCCATGAACTATAGCCCCTCTGGCGGCTCTGTCCATGGGATTTTCCAGGTAAGAGTGCTGGAGTGGGTTGCCATGCCCTCCTCCAGGGGATCTTCCTGACCCAGGGATTGAACCCACGTTTCCTGTAGCTCCTGCATTGCAGGTGGACTCTTTACCAGCAAACCACTGGGAAAGCCCCATTTTAGGAATTTACTCAATCAATGGACATATTAAGTTTCCCTTACATGCAAAACATCCTGATGTGTGATGTGGGGGATACAGAGATGAATATGAATTGCTTTTTTTCCTGCCCTCCAGGAAAGCATGTCCTCTAATGATTTCCTTCCTTGAGGTGGTCTACTACAACCCATAGCTACAGGTCTTTCTGGAAGTGTTAGAGATTCAGGAAAATCATGCTCTTGTGACTTTTGCACATCCTACAGGATGGCTTACACATATCATTTGGTAGCATTTTTGTACTTCTTTAGAATTCATCCTTGCAAGGACTTTTTTAAAACTTAAAAATGTATTTCATTTATCCCATGATTTGCTCTGTGTGGTTTTATATTTTCTAGGTACATTAGCATCACTAGAACATGTTAAAAGTAGAATTCCAGTGTTAAAGATGAGGGGATAGAGTTTGTCTCAAATAGCTGATGATGTTTCCAGAGTCAAAATAAAACTTCCTCTTTTCTCTTCATTCAAGTAGAAGGCAGTTTGACCAATGAACTCAACGTCTCTCTCCTGCAAAACATGGATTCACGGACTAATAGAGTTTTAAAGCTCTAAAATTATTAGAGGTAATTTCAGAGACTGCAAAATTAGTAGACACTGAAATACACATCTTCCTGCTAGTCACTGAGTAATAGGAATTTCACATTCTTATCTGCTTATCTGATAATTTCCTGGGGTTTAGGTGAATGAAAGTAGAGTTGATAAATGAGCTATTTGATCTATTTTTGGCATGTCCAGTGCCTAAGCATAAAGCTGAGAAGTCAATTCTAAAATCTTTTAGTAGTCACAAAAAAGCAATAATGTTGACTGCTGAGATATATTATGAACTGTGGGGTTGTTAAGAGACACTAATGACATGGATATAATTATGGATACAATGAAAGCAGTTGTCAGTGGATTTTGTAGGGTTTCTTTTAAAATCACATTAACAAGATTACTGAATAATTAGAACACAGTTTGAGGCAAGCTTTGCAGGAATGATTCCCAGATGTGAGTGAGCTAATTTTTATCATTAGATTAAACTCAGTGTTTTAATGCAGCTGGAGCGAAAAACATATACTTCAGTAGGACTTACAAGAAGCCAGAGTTGTTTGACTTTCTTCATTTTACTCACAAATTATTTGAAAAGATAGACTGAGTTCTTTGTTATCCATAATATATTACAGCTTTCTGGAAGGTCTGTGTGAGTAGTGCTTTTCAAAGCTTGCTGGGATAAAGTGGTCATCACAGCATCTTTACCGCAAAGAACATCTGCTCACCAGCTCTGCTTTCTTTGGTTGTAGGAGTACTTTAGGGGATGTTTTCTTTTTTGTCTCTTGACAGACTTCTGTGCTCGAGGCCCGACTGCAGAGATAACAATAGTGTGTGTGTGTGTTTGTGTGTGTGCACACAAGTGTAGAGTATGTTAAAATCATAAGCCTGACCATATAAGAATTTGTTGTTTCTCTGTGTATCCTGAAAGGTCTTGGTTCTTTCACATATGTGTAGATATTCTCAATTTGAAAAAAAATACTGATTTTCATTTGTCTCCCTTCAGATTATGCTCTCAATTTCTAGAGATGTTTTACATTTTTAACTAAAATAACACATTCATCCTGGTACCTTGGAATGATGAGCATCGTATTCAAGCAGTTCTGTTTGTGTCTTACTTGTAGAATATTGTGAAAATAAATATCTAATGGTTTTTCATCTAAAATAGAACTGTGAAGTAAGTTTTTGTGGGAGAAAAAAGTTGAATTTGGCAAACGTTTATCCTGAATTTTCCTCTCATGCCATTGCTTATTAAAAACATAAAAATAAGTGCTTCCCTCCCTATTTCTCTTTTTCTCAGCCTTTGAATATTGAACATAATCAAACATATTATGAGCAAAGCGAACTACTTGTATTTTGTTTTTACCTCTTAAATTAATTTTCAATATGTAAAAAATACCACAAATATTGATTATATTTATATTTTTCTCAAATTTCTGGGATCCTCCCATTATTTCAGATTCGGAGGGACTTATATCTTTCATTCAAAATATATTAACAGTTGATATACAAATGGGAAAATCTTAATTTTCCAAGCATTTTATATGTTCCTTAAATAAATGTGGTACATAGAAACAATATAAAGTTCATTATCTCATATTTGTTAAGACATCTTTGTTCCTTAAAGGGAAAAAAGATATATGAACCTGGCTTTCAGTTTCTGGAACATTAAGGTCTAGAGTATTACTGTTGTTCATTACCTTGATGTTCTTAAATAATGTTCTGATAATAAGAGCCTTCATTGTCTAAGCCCTCACAGTTTGGTTACAAGGTGAACCATCATAAGAAGAAAATATTTACTGATGAAGTGACTGGTTATAAAAGTAGCTTTCTAAAATCTCACTAAGCTGATGTTTTTATTAATCAGTTTTGGGCTGATTATAAAATGCTTACAACAATGTAACACACACAAAAAATGCAATGCTAAAAATATGGTACACATGCAATCCATATAACAAATTGATTGCAAGAATTCATTAATTCTCGGACTTCCCTGGTAGCTCAGTGGTAGAGAATCCACCTGCCAGTGCAGAAGACACGGGTTTGATCCCTTAACTGGTAAGATCCCGCATGCCTTGGAGCAACTAAGCCTGTGCACCACAACTACCGAGCCTATACTCTGGAGCTGGGAAGCCGCACCAACTGAGCCCACGTGCCCTAACTACTGAAGCCCCACTGCCCTGGAGCCCGTGCTCTGCAACAAGAGAAGCCACTGCAATGAGAAGCGCAAGCACCACAGCTGGAGGGTAGCCCCTGCTCGCCACAACTAGAGAAAAGCCCGTGCAGCAGCAAAGATCCAGTACGGTCAAAAATAAATAAATAAATAAAATTATATATATAAAAAAAGAATTCATTAATTCAAAACAATTGATGTTGGAAAACTGCCTGAATCATATATAAATCCACTGATAAATGAGGATCCAGCAGAGTGAGACCAATGAACAATTAAAAATGAGAGAACAAAAATGGATGAGGATATAAGTAGATGCTTCATATGAAAATTATTTTAGAATCAAAGGGCAAGAGGAACCCCTGGGAAAATTGATGACATCTTTGAGTATTCTTTGAAATAATAGCTCTGGTTTAGGCTGAACTGTAGTGTAATTTTGTCAGGAAAGAAAAATTATGTCTACTTGCTTCAATCTTTACTCCAGTTCATTGCTGCAGTTATAGCTTAAAATTTTCCTTATGATATAATTTTAATGAATTTATTTAAGATAATAACCCAGCATTATGTTTTTCACTATTTCAATGAAAAGGTGGCTTTGCCTTTTCCTGTTACCAATTTTTCTCTGATAATGAAAGCCTCGTGATAAAGCCACCTGGACTATTTATCACCAGATGGACTCTGAATTATCCATCACCAATAATTATGAATAGAATGTGCCTCAGTTGTTTGCTTCATTGAAAGCCTAAAGTATTTATTTGTTTCATCTCAAAATAGTTATTTAGCACAGTAATTCTCAACTCTTGTCAGGCTTTAAAATGACTTGCTCCCAGGCTGCACTCCAAGAACAGCTAAATCAGAATCTGAGGGTTGGAGCTTGAGAAAAACTTTTTTTGTTTGTTTTTAAGACTTCCTATGAGATTCTAGTGAGTACCACTGATAGTACATCAAAAGGTATTAACTTCCAATGATTCACTTTGCAGAATCAAAAAAATGAATATGGCTGTTTTCTTTCTACTAGCACTGTTTTAATGTATTAAAAAAGTTCTTAAGTTTTCCCTTACATAAGTCAAATTTGAAAAAGTAATGGTAACCTGTTAGGTCTTTATTGACAAGAAACAGAGGATTCTTAACCATAATAACTCATTTCTGCATTTTGAACTATATATTTCTTTAATTTTTTTTTCTGCTGTTAATTACTCCAAACACTCTCTTCCAACAACACAAAAGAAGACTCTACACATGGACATCACCAGATGGTCAACACCAAAATCAGATTGATTATATTCTTTGCAGCCAAAGATGGAGAAGCTCTATACAGTCAGCAAAAACAAGACTGGGAGCTGACTGTGGCTTAGATCATGAACTCCTTATTACCAAATTCAGACTGAAATTGAAGAAAGTAGGGAAAACCACTAGACCATTCAGGTATGACCTAAATCAAATCCCTTATGATTATACAGTGGAAGTGAGAAATAGATTTAATGGACTAGATCTGATAGAGTGCCTGATGAACTATGGACAGAGATTCATGACATTGTACAGAAGACAGGGATCAGGATGATCCCCATGGAAAAGAAATGCAAAAAAGCAAAATGGCTGTCTGAGGAGGCCTTACAAATAGCTGTGAAAAGAAGAGAAGCAAAAAGCAAAGGAGAAAAGGAAAGATATAAGCATCTGAATGCAGAGTTCCAAAGAATAGCAAGAAGAGATAAGAAAGCCTTCTTCAGCTATCAATGCAAAGAAATAGAGGAAAACAACAGAATGGGAAAGACTAGAGATCTCTTCAAGAAAATTAGAGATACCAAGGGAACATTTCATGCAAAGATGGGCTTGATAAAGGACAGAAATGGTGTGGACCTAACAGAAGCAGAAGATATTAAGAAGAGGTGGCAAGAATACACAGAAGAACTGTACAAAAAAGATCCTCACGATCCAGATAATCACTGTGGTGTGATCACTGACCTAGAGCCAGACATCCTGGAATGTGAAGTCAAGTGGGCCTTAGAAAGCATCACCTCGAACAAAGCTAGTGGAGGTGATGGAATTCCAGTTGAGCTATTCCAAATCCTGAAAGATGATGCTGTGAAAGTGCTGCACTCAATATGCCAGCAAATTTGGAAAACTCAGCAGTGGCCATGGGACTGGAAAAGGTCAGTTTTCATTCCAATCCCAAAGAAAGACAATGCCAAAGAATGCTCGAACTACTGCACAATTGCACTCATCTCACACGCTAGTAAAGTAATGCTCAAAATTCTCCAAGCCAGGCTTTAGCAATACATGAACCATGAACTTCCTGATGTTCAAGCTGGTTTTAGAAAAGGCAGAGGAACCAGAGATCAAATTGCCAACATCTGCTGGATCATGGAAAAATCAAGAGAGTTCCAGAAAAGCATCTATTTCTGCTTTATTGACTGTGCCAAAGCCTTTGACTGTGTGGATCACAATAAACTGTGGAAAATTCTGAAAGAGATGGGAATACCCGGCCTCTTGAGAAACCTATATGCAGGTCAGGAAGTAACAGTTAGAACTGGACATGGAACAACAGACTGGTTCCAAATAGGAAAAGGAGTACGTCAAGGCTGTATATTGTCACCCTGCTTATTTAACTTATATGCAGAGTACATCATGAGAAACGCTGGACTAGAAGAGACACAAGCTGGAATCAAGATTGCCGGGAGAAATATCAATAACCTCAGATACGCAGATGACACCACCCTTATGGCAGAAAGTGAAGAGGAACTCAAAAGCCTCTTGATGAAAGTGAAAGAGGAGAGTGGAAAAGTTGGGTTAAAGCTCAACATTCAGAAAACGAAGATCATGGCATCTGGTCCCATCACTTCATGGGAAATAGATGGGGAAACAGTGGAAACAGTGTCAGACTTTATTTTTCTGGGCTCCAAAATGACTACAGATGGTGACTGCAGCCATGAAATTAAAAGACGCTTACTCCTTGGAAGAAAAGTTATGACCAAACTAGACAGCATATTGAAAAGCAGAGACATTACTTTGCCAACAAAGGACCGTCTACTCAAGGCTATGGTTTTTCCAGTGGTCATGTATGGATGTGAGAGTTGGACTGTGAAGAAAGCTGAGTGGTGAAGAATTGATGCTTTTGAACTGTGGTGTTGGAGAAGACTCTTGAAAGTCCTTGGACTGGAAGGAGATCCAACCAGTCCATCCTAAAGGAGATCAGTCCTGGGTGTTCAATGGAAGGACTGATGCTAAAGCTGAAACTCCAGTACTTTGGCTACCTGATGTGAAGAGCTGACTCATTGGAAAAGACCCTGATGCTGGGAGGGATTGGGGGCAGGAGGAGAAGGGGACGACAGAGGATGAGATGGCTGGATAGCATCACCGACTTGATGGGCATGAGTTTGAGTGAACTCCAGGAGTTGGTGATGGACAGGGAGGCCTGGCGTGCTGTGATTCAAGGGGTCACAAAGAGTCGGACATGTCTGAGTGACTGAACTGACTGAATTACTCTCTAAAGAAAACATCACAGTGCTACTTGTGTTCCTGAGAGGTTGAGGATCTGGGAGGCAGGACCTCTTCAGACTTGTCACACTTCACTTTCTCTATTCTTTTCTGCATCCTACTGTAGACACATAAGTGTACCCTTCAGGAGACCCTGGTTCAATTCCTGGGTTGGGAAGATCTGCTAGAGAAGGGATAGGCTACCAATTCCAATATTCTTGGGCTTCCCTGTGGCTCAGCTGGTAAAGAATTTGCCTGCAATGCGGGAGACCTGGGTTCGATCCCTGGGTTGGGAAGATCCCCTGGAGAAGGTAAAGGCTACCCACTCTAGTATTCTGGCCTGGAGAATTCTGTGGACTGTAGAGTCCATGGGGTTGCAAAGAGTTGAATACAACTGAGCGACTATCACTTTCACATATTCCCTAAATCTGTGGTGGTGCCTCATTGAGCTGAAATACTTCTGATGGACCTGCCTTGCCTGTGACCATCCTGTTTGTCTGTCTACCTGTCTTGCCGCCTCCCATCCTCGCCAGCCTGTAGACCGCCTCTGAACTTCCACACCCTTCTGCTCCCCCATCAGCTGAATGGTCTTTAGAAAGAGCCACTATACTGTATTTCTCCCCACGTGAATAGTACAGTTTTCTCATATTAGATACACACTCAGTAAGTTCTTAAGTTAGGAAGTTATGGAAAAGGATCTAATGGCAGGGAGAATCTCAGTATTTCATTCAGCTGTAATAAAAGTTTATTCTGTACAGATTTATTTCAAGAATTGCATCTTCTTGATCATGGCACATTTCTACATTTGGAATAAGTTAAGCACAGCAGTATCTGAATTCAGGAGTCCATCTCACCTGTAAGACTTGTAAATGCATAAATGGGTTTGCTGATTTTTATGTTTTAGTAGAAAGAAATATGACAAATAATTTTGTAAGTTCCCATTAAAAATAGAAGATTTCTTCTTTTATTATAATTCAGTTTCTCAGAATTAGTTTCAGCTTATATAATTTTTAATTGGGATGACATGATTTTTAACATTAGTGTTTTATTTCAGTATACTCTAAATAGATATTACAGTTGAGATTTCTGCATTTCTTTTGTCCACAAAGAATAATGCCTCACAAGATGTTTACAGTTAAAAGAGTTTTGCTTGAATCATTGTTCATTACTAGAAAAGTCTCAGAAATCACCTTTCTATACTTTAGCTCAGACTGACTCACAGCTCATCCCTGACCAACTTTAATTGCAAATGTTTGGGGGCTAAAACTGTGTTATTTTAGTTTTTTTGTGCTTATGTATACAACAAAGCCCAGGGATCATGGAAAGTGTATGATGGGGTGGTCACGAGATGGATGTCCAAACCAGAGTCAGGGTGCTTCCTGGCAAAGCCAAACAAAAAGGTGGGTCCCAGATAAGAAGGTGAGATGAAAAGAAGGAAGATGAGATAACAGTGTTCACAAGAGATTGGGGTGGCACTGAGGGATTTCTTGAGGCTTAACTGAAGCCAGAACACCAAAGACCATGTAATAACATTTAGTATTTATTCTTGCTAGTAGTGTTGAGTGCTGTTTACTTTCTTTGATCCTGAAGATCTTTGCTAGAAACATTAACTCTGTATCTAGGGCATCAGTTACTATAACCCAGATCTTATTTTACCTCTAACATTTTCTATTGATTCAGCATATACACTTCGGTGTTCTTTTGGATATGAAAGTGTTATCCTTTTTCATGCTTTTTTTTTTTTTACCGTAAGTTTTGTGGTGTCTTCTCTTCTCATTTTACGTCTTTCCCCCCATTAATAGATGTGCTTTTTGACTCCAGAGGAAAATTAAAAATGTGGACTGATTAAAGACATTATTTCATCTGTAGTGGTTGTGTACTTGGCATGGTCAGTAAATAGTTTTTTTTTTGTTTTGTGTTTGATGTCATTAGGACCTAAACAGGCCTGGACAGAGGGTACTAATCAGCAGCATGCAGCACCTCTGTGTTTGGACCCAGCCCTCTAACTGGGATGTTTGTATTGACCTCATTGAGGAAGGCTGGCTGCTTAGCAAATTTGGCCAAGCCTGTCCCAAACTAGAAGAGTTTGTATGCAATACGTGGGCTTTAAAGCAGAAAAGAAAGGATTTGTCAGTAACGATGACCTGTTGTTTCCCCAAAAGCAAGATACTGTGATCTCACCCACTGTTATCCTCTAGGAGGCAGGCATGTCTGATTCATCTAATGGCTGTGTTGGAAGCAACCAGGCTTGTGACAGATGGGCAAAGTGCAGTCTTGAAAATCTTGGATGTTGAGCGTTTCTTTATGATGTTTTCACAAATGTATTAAGTTGGTACATGTAGTAATTTCTGTGAAAGTCATTAATTACTTTTATGCCTTTGCACCTCTTACTGGATTTTATCCATTGCCTCCCAGAAAAATGAGTTCCTTGTGTAACCAATTCTACCTTGTCATCAAAGATTACACCACTGCTTGCATTAAAGGCTCAGGGGTCTTTGCAAAATTTCCAGGAATGTTTTTAAACTATTTTTTTTTTTTTTACTAAGATGTCTCTTTAAAAAATCCATAGATAAAATTGCTTTCTTTTAAATTATTGGAGTTTCCATTGGACCCTCATTAATAGGATTAAAGTCCAAGTTTCTGTTAAGTTATCTTCTCTGATTACTGAGCTTTCTTCTTCTCTTACTGAAGGACAGTTGTAAATATGGCATTATAGTGGGTTTTTTTTCTGATTTTCCAGATTTTGTGGTATCATAAACATTAGAAACCTTTCTTCATGGTTCTATATAAGGATTAGAAAATAGTTCCTCACTACAGAAAAGGTTCTTGGAGGTTTTTAAAAAATGTTTTTTAACCTTTTTAAAACTTCATATACTTTTGTATTTATTGATTTGATATTAATGCATTGCATATTAATATAAAGGCCATATACTTTAATTTTGGGATAAGATTTGACCTCACAGGCCTCCTGAGTCCTATTCTAATGAAGGACCAAACTTGGAAAGTAAATATTATTTGCCTTGGCTTATATTACCTGAGTCTGAGAACAGGGAATGAGAATTGTTAACATTTTAAAAAGTGTGCTCAATTTAATGGCCTGTTTCTTTGGTTTATTAATTAGCACTCTTATGTACAAAATCAAAGATTTTTATTTACTTTATTTTTGTTTTCTTAGATAGCAAATCTTTTTAAGGAAGTGCTTTATTTTGACCTTACTGTATCTTTGATTATTTAAGAAAATAAGGCAAAAATTTCTCACTTATGAAAGAACTTAAGTTTCTTTTTAGTTTTTTTGTGTCATTTCTGCTTATTTTTCAATGTTTTCTTGTTACCAAATATTGCTTGAAATTCATCTCTGATCCTAGCTCAATGAAGTGTCTACATTTTCTCTGAAAACTTTGGAATTTTGCTTTCCCAAATTCAGAACCTAAATGCAGAAAAGTGAAATAACGAATCACCAGGATATCTTTTACACCTAAAACAGTTTTTGAGATTTCACAGATACTGGAAATATCACAGAGATTTATACTTTCATCTTATAAAAAGAGAAGTGCTAGAAACAGTTTTGCTTGAAATGTTACTATTGTGAAAGTTTATAGGACGAGTAATGGCACCCCACTCCAGTACTCTTGCCTGGAAAATCCCATGAACGGAGGAGCCTGGTAGGCTGCAGTTCACGGGGTCGCTAAGAGTGGGACATGACTGAGTGACTTCACTTTCACTTTTCACTTTCATGCATTGGAGAAGGCAATGGCACCCCACTCCAGTACTCTTGCCTGGAAAATCCCATGGATGGAGGAGCCTGGTGGGCTGCAGTCCATGGGGTCGCTAAGAGTGGGACACGACTGAGTGACTTCACTTTCACTTTTCACTTTCATGCATTGGAGAAGGAAATGGCAACCCACTCCAGTGTTCTTGCCTAGAGAATCCCAGGGACGGCGGAGCCTGGTGGGCTGCCGTCTATGGGGTCGCACAGAGTTGGACACGACTGAAGCGACTTAGCCGCAGCAGCAGCATAGGAAGAGTTGTCTAATAAAAATAGACTCTCAGCCTTCCCTATGATACAACTGTATAAATTGTTATTAATATAAATATTAGTATAAAATTTCAGAAATTGCTTTATGGGAAGTTCCTGGATACTTGTCAGTTCTCCCACTTTCATAATATTTTCAACAGCCTTTATTTGTGGAGCAATTTTTAATTCACAGCAAAATTGAGAAGAAGATAGATTTCCTGTGGACCTCCTGCCCCTGTACCTACTTGCACAGCCTCCCCCATTATCAACATTCCTCACCAGAGTGGTACATTTGTTAAAACTGATGACCCTATATTTGCATAGTATTATCACCCAGAATTCGTAGTGTACCTTGGTTTGTTCTCAGTGTTCTACAGGTGACGGATTTGTACAAGTGTATAAGGGCCTGTATCTGCCTTTCCAGTATCATAGAGAGTAGTTTCACTGCCCTTTAAATCCTCTATGTTCTGCCTGTTCCTCCAGGCCTCCAGAACTTTTTCTCGCTCACCGTGAACCTTGTAAAGAGAATCAGTCTTTTTATTCCTCACAGTTACAAGCCAAGAAAAAAATCATTGTGAACAAATGACAACATAAAACAACTTTGGGTTCCTTGAAAAGAAGATATGAGTCGATTTTTAAACAAATATTTATTTTTATTGTCTTCATGCATTTGAGTTGCAGGCTACTCACTTTATACCTTGCTTTACAGATAAATATATAGTTAACCAGAGTTGATACACCATGGCTCTAAATGAACAGTTAATATATCTGTGGACTCTGGAAAGTTTGTCTAGAACAGGTCTGGAATCACCACCAGTTTCCAGTTACTTATCGCCAGTGGATGCAGAACCCCATCAACATGGGAAATCCTTTAATACACATTTAGACTAAGATGATATTGCCTAGGCTGTATCTGCTATGCTTCTGTTTATTACTGAGATCAATTATATTGCCTTGGCTGTTTTCAAAAGTATGTTTCTTGTGTATTGCTTTAGTAGTTAGCATCATTAGAATTAGAGCTGGAAGGAATGAACAATTATACACACTATTATGGATGAATATTCCAAACAACAATGTGTTGAGCAGAAGACAGCAGGTACAAGAGTATATACTTTGTGATTCCATTTATGTAGAGTTAGCAAGGCCAACCAGTCTGTTGTGCTAGAACTCAGGATAGTTGTCAGTTAGGATAGGGGAGGGACTGTGACTGAGATGGGACAAGAGGGAGATGGACTCAGTTCGTGAAAATTCGTTAAGCTGTACAATTATGATTTGTGTGTTTTTTAACCAAAAGCTTGAAATAATGATAGCAGTTATAAGATAATTGAGGGGAAGAAACAGCTGCTGAGTTAAAGCAGGAATAGGAGGAGGGCCCAAGATGGGGATGGGGAGAGGCTGAGCCAGTGTGAAAACCACTGGTATAACCCAAGCACCATGTTTTGGAGCAAAGAAAAGAAGGGTTCCCCTAGAGACAAATTACACAGCTACTTGATGACAGCATTTATTAACGTATTTAATAACACATGCATATTGAGCATGTACTGTGTCCTAGCTATGGGGCAGGATGCCTGTATATAGTTGAAAACCAGAGTGACCATGCCAGATCCTGCCCTTTTGGAGTTGCTTTATTTTTTTATTTTTTCAAAACAACTGATGATTGTCTTTATTCATTTATTTTACATTTTTATTGGAGTACAGTTGCTTTACAACATTGTTTTAGTTTCTGTTGTACAGAAAAGTAAATCAGCTATAGGTATGTATACATATATCTCCCCTCTTTTTTGGATTTCCTTCCCATTTAGGTCACCACAAAGCATTGAGTAGAGTTCCCTGTTCTGCATAGTATGTTCTCATTAGTTATCTTTTTTATACATATTTTATACATAATGGGCTTCCCTTGTGGCTCAGCTGGTAAAGAATCTGCCTGCAATGCAGGAGACCTGGGTTCGATCCCTGGGTTGCAAAGATCCCCTGGAGAAGGGAAAGGCTACCCACTCCAGTATTCTGGCCTGGAGAATTCCATGCACTGTATAGTTCATGGGGTTGCAAAGAGTCAGACACAACTGAGAGACTTTCTCACTCACTTTTATACATCATAATGTATATATGTCAACCCCAATCTCCCAGTTCATCCCCTCCACCCTCCTTTCCCCCTTGGTATTCATAGGTTTGTTTTCTATGTCTGTGTCTCTATTTCTGCTTTGTAAATAAGATCATCTATACCATTTTTTTTTTCCGGATTCCACATGTAGACGTTAATATACAATATTTGTTTCTCTCTTTCTGACTTAGAAGTCAGGTTTTCTAGCTGACTCATTTACATGACCCACCCTGCCTAGTAGACATTTGAGTTTGCCTTCCTTGGTTCACATTCACCTTTCTCTTTCAGAAAGCTGGGCATTTCATTTTGTTAAGGCACAGGCTAGAATTGCCTTTTTTTTCCTACTTGTTGCATGTTTCATTGTGTTCAAGGAAGAATGTTCTGAGAATTGTGTTTAATATTTTTTGCAAGAGACCCTGGTCTTCCAGAGAGGCTGTGATAGGGAGCAGAGAGAATTCTTGCTGCATCCTCCTCTTGGCCCATAGACTTGAGTCCCCATCATGTCTGTGTGGGTAAACTCATTCACAGCACTTGGCTCCCAGGCTTGTCATTTGATCAGGCTCTCATCTGCATGTCAATGAGGCTTAAAGCCCATGGAAAGAATTAACTGGTCTTGGATGTTTATGCAGCTTTTCAGCAAAGGCAATTGAAAGCAAAGTTGCCCTGACTGAGTTGATTGTCTTGGAGCAAATATATAGTGAAGTAATCATGTTAATATTATGTGACTAGGGTTATATGATATTTTCAATGATCAGCCTAGTAGGAGTTTAAACATGAGCAAAAACACAAACTAATCAAAAACGGTAAATGAAACATCCCTTTTAAAGCAGATCAACTGGCCTTTTATTTATTTTTATACTCTTTTTTCAGAGTAAAGCATAGGACAAACTCAGGTTTCTTTGGAGTTTATGAACCATGTTTTCTATTTTCTATTGCATTTTAAAACCAACAATATTAATTTCCAGTTGTATTTCTTTTCTGTTAAGGCTAATTAAAGAAAACATGTTTGTTTTTCTAGGCACATTCCCAAATTTGCAAGTGCCAGGATACAAATTCTGGTTTTATGTTCCAAAGGAATGTTTAGGCTTTGAGATCATACTACTCTTTAGTAGAATAAAAGTTAGTGTGTGAGGAAGGTACATGCATTCTTTGTTCAAGAGTTTAACCTCATACCATAGACATTTCTAGAGTGGTAAGCAAATTCCATGCAAAGACTTTTCTGTTCCTTCTCCACAGGTTATATAAACACACAACAGATTCAACTCAGATTTAAAATTGTGTTTCAGAGGCCATAAATTTATTAGGTAAGACCCCTCAAAATTTGTACATTCTCTTTTGTTTGTGTTAATGTTTCTCATCTGTAGGATGGCCTCCCCTAAAAAAAAAATCTCAAGAAAGCTTGATTTTCAAGTCCTTTCAAACTGAGAGATAGCCGTGTAAGATCCTTCATGATTTTCCTTCTGAGTAAAGTTGAAGCAACTTTGTGCCAATACGTAATGGTATAGAGCAGTGGTCCCCAACCTTTTTGGCAACAGGGACCAGTTTTGTGGAAGACAGTTTTCCCATGGCTCGAGGGCCAGGGGTGGGGTGAGGGGAGGTGGTTCAAATGCATTACATTTATTATGCACTTTATTTCTATTATAATTACATCAGCTTCACCTCAGATCATCAAGCATTAGATCCTGGACACTGGAGACCCCCTGGTATAGAGTGAAGTCCTATTCTATAAAGTGATTAGGTTATAAACTTGGTGCGTGAGGCAGAAAATATGTCTAGTCACAATAACCCCTGAATGCCTGTTAAATTGCCCTTAAAATCCACCTTCCCATAAGCCCAGTGCTGTCAGTTTTTCCTCCAACATTGGAAACAGTGGTTTGTCTTTACACATCAGATGATGTAGGGCCACATTATAGGGAAAAGTAACACTAGATCCTGCCTGACATGGTGGGATTCCCACAGCATGAAATGGAACCAAACCAATGGTTGGAACAGCCAATTTCCTATCTTGAGTCTCATGTTCATTTTCAGGCCCAGACTCGTTGAGGAGAATGGTGAGTAGAATTTCTCATGGTATGCCAATTGCCTTCCTTTCTTCCTCCCTCTCACTATAGAGCTGAATTTAAGTTAATGCCTATATACAATGATACCACTGTATCTGTGAGGCCCCTCTAGGGCTTTTTCTGTGCGTAACACACCAACAGACATGTCAGGGAAAATATGTTATCAATTCCAGGGTTAAACACTTGAAAACAATACAGTAATGAGAGGTTGAAGTGGTCTGAACCCCAACTCTCCTACTGGATAGCATATCATTATGGTTTAGAATAACTGGTTCTGAAGGTGGGTGGCATTTACACATGTATAAATATATGTAGATTGTGTTTAATACTGTGCCAAAATGTATTTTGGCAACAATAGATGTTGTAAGAGTTGGCTTTTTTTTAAAAGGTCATTACACAGTTTATATGCCTAAAGTTCTTTCTGACTGGATTGAAATAATTGGGCACATTTTACTTACAATTTTATACACACACACACACACACACACACACACAGGCTTCCCGACATGTTGATAAGGGCTTTTATGGTTTGACTGCTTCTGGAAGTTTGAGCACCATTTTTTTCTCACACTGTTCGACAGTTCAAATGGCACTCCATCCCTAGTGGCTGGTGATACGGGGATTAGCTCTACAGTTCCCTTTCAAATCAACCTCCTTGATTTCTTGCTTTCCTTTCTCTCACACACATGCACTCTCACCACCAATCGTGCATCACCAAGGCCGGCTGGCCCCACCCCCTGAGTACGCTGGAGTCTGGCCCTGGTGTGGTCCTAGCCAAGCCACTGCAGCGTCAGGCCTGACCGGGTTCCCTCCTGAGAGCTGTTTCTACTCTTCCATTCTTGCAGTTTGGCCTCTAACCAGCTGCTTGTCTGACCTCATTAAATGTAAATCAGCTCATGATACTCTCTCTGGTCGGAACCATTCACTGGCTTCCCTCTACCATCAGAGTAAACTTCAAACTCCTTTCCATGGCCATAAAGCCATGAAACCCCCACCCCTCCACCTGCTTCTCAAACTTGGTCTCCATAAACTTGCTTGCACCTATTCTCCTCCACATTAGCCTTCCCGCTCTTTCCTTCTGTTGCATTCCCTCTCACTGGAGATCTTTTGCACTTGCCGTTCCCTCTACTTAGAATCCTCTTCCCCTACTGTTGTGTGCCTTGATGTCTTTTGTTAAGAAAAGGCCCTTTCTTGATCCACCATAATTTAAAAAGTCCAACCTCTCCCCCAGTCATCCTCAGCCTGCTTTTTTTCTTTGTTACTCTTACCCAAACCTGAAAATACTTCATATACTTGTTTGTTTATTGTCTGATTAATCCATTGGAATCGTGCTGTCCAGTTTGGTAGCCATTAGTCACATGTGGTTATTTAAATTTAAACATAACAGATTAAAATGAAATAAAGTCTAAAACTGAGTTCTTCAGTTGCCATGGCCATCTTACAGGTGCTCAGTGGATACTAGCTGCTCGTGGCTACCTCATCAGACAATGTACCTTTAGAGCATTCCCATTATCTATATGTATACACAATGAAATACTACTCAACCATAAAAAAGGAATAAAATAATACCATTTGCAGCAACATGGATGGACCTAGAGTTATCATTACTGAGTGAAGTCAGACAGAGGAAAACAAGTATCATATGATATCACCTGTATGTGATATCTAAAAAAATGATACAAAAGAACTTATTTATGAAAGAGACTCAGACATAGGAAACAAACTTTTGGTTTCCAAAGGAAGTGGACAGAGGAGGGATAAATTAGGAGTTTGAGATTAACAGATATATAGTACTATATATAAAATAGATAAACAAAAGAACCTACTGTATAACACAGAGAACTATATTTTAACAAATGAGTTTTCTTAGGACAGTGAGCCTGTCTTGCTTATTCACTGCTGAATGCTCAGTGGCTGTGTCTGACACATGATGCTCGATAAATGTGTGGCAGGAAGGAAGAAGAGAAGAAGGGAGAGAGAAGGAGGAAGGGAGGTAGGGAGGGAGAGAGGGAGGGAAGAAGGAGGGAAAAAAGAGCCTTGTATCTTTCAGGAAGGGATATCTTTATCACTTTAGTATTTGTCTCCAGGCCTTCTGTATCCCAAAACAGGCTTAAATTTCAGGCTTACAAAATTTCTTTTTTATATATAAGGGAAGCCTTATATGCAATGGAGTCCCTTCAAATTCCCCTGTGTTTGCCACCTTTTGTCTCTTCTTAGAGTCTCACTTTGGGGACTCCAGCCTACAAAGAGAGACATTATCAGACTTCCAGGAGAAAAGCACATTTTTCCTGGTCTCTGTCTAGTATAATAAACCATTTTCCTTCCTTTATCTCTAGGATGTATGCACAATGTTTTTTTCTCTCAGGCTACAGTTCTCAAAAGTTAGAAATATGGAATGCGTGTACCTGCAGGTTATTTGTGTAACTTTTCTGAACTTACCTTGTGGAAACCATACTTCTGAGAGGTGTCTTGGCAATGTAAGAACTCTGCATCACACCAATTGGTGAGATGTTTAGCGTAAGGATTGTAGCTGAGTGTTGATTAAAAGCAGCACTTTCCTCCTGGCTTGCTTCAGAGCTAAGACCCTTATAAATTGTTGCTATGAACTTTTGAACTCAGAGAAACTTCTGGATGTATGTAATAAGACGTAAGGTGATCCAGAGCTAAGAATTTGTGTCTTCCTTGTAACAAATCACATCTATTAAAAATAAGTCTGATTCTTTGCTTTTTAAGATTTTCTTCTAACTTAATGTTTTAAAAATTATCTGAAACCTTTAAATACACTTTCTAAAGTGTTTTTTTAAAGTTTTTAATATACAATTGTCTAGATAGGAAATGATGCCATATAGTTGATATAAAAATAAGAATGGTTTCAAAAACAGTACTTTGTCATTTTTGTTTTAAGACAGAGAAATCTATCATTTAAGCCCAGAATAATTTACTAAACTATGCTCTGAAGCCTAGACTCTAGTTAGATTTGAATTATCAAAATAATGTCATAGCATTTAAATTTCTGAGTAGTTTCACATTGAATATTCTTTTGCCCTGAGTGACAACATGAGATGTTTAAATCTTAAACAGAACAAATACACTTTGCAGATTCTCTATGCCTTTCTTCACAAAGCTTACTGAATCAGTGAATACCTTTATTTAATAAAATCTTATAAGAGAAGTACAATAGCTATTAGAGGAAAGCCATATTAATTTAATTTTTTTTTTTTGGAAAAAGGTAGAGCAGAATATGTCTTTAAAAGCCAAGTGCTCATCAGCCCATGAATCTGTAGTTTTAGAGATAAAGAGCTGCGTCTCTAGCATGTGTTGCTGTTATTTGTAGCCACACATAATGGTGCCTTCAGCTTCTTAAGTGGAGGATCTGTGCTCATGGGATTCTTGGGTAAGGACATGCTGCAACTTGGAGAACCTGCTGGATTTTAAGCACCTCTTTATGTAGTCAGAGTTGATTTTTTTGTACTTGTGGCTGGGCTCTTTCATGCAGAAGTGGGAAAACATTGTTCCAGGGAGCACCTGTAAACACTTTCCCACCATGCTTTTTGAATTTTAACATTTGATGTCAAATTGCTTTTGGCTGCTTGAGACCTAAATATTTAGTAACATAGCCAGCCTTCCCCTTCAAAAGAGTATCCCACAACAAGCAAATGCCTGAAAGTGCTTCAGCTGTCTATAGCAGCACCAGTTGAACAGAATTCCTGGAGCCTCTTGGAGCTCTGGACCTTCTGTCTTCTCATCAGGCTAGTTGTTCAGCCAGTCCCAGAAATTAACATTGCAAGTGTCTTTCTCATGAAGATTGGTAATGAATAGGGTTATATTAGAGAGTGAGCTGAAAACTACTGGTTCCCACCACCTCCAGCATTCCGGCCTCAAGGCCGGAACACAATCTCCTCAGGGCCTTAGGAATATTATTCACTGTAGATTGTAATCCTTTCACCAACAAGGACCTGCTTTGTAAACTAATAATTGGCACTTAACCCCATGTCTCAGTTTTCCTGTCTCTGAAACGGGGATGGTTATAACTACTTTGCAGGGTGGTTGTAAGTTTTACAAGTTAGGCATGTGAACTGCCTGGCATGTGGAAGCTGCTCAAAAACAGTACTGTCTCTTTAGCTTCATGAAATTCGTTAGCTGGAACTCTACTTGAAGAAGAGAAATGGCTTTTTGGATCCCTTTCACTTAGCACTTAAGTTTTATTTTGTAATGTCTCCAAGTATTCTCATGAAAAAAAAAGTATGATTATGTGTACCAGAGGCCCTTATTATCTGAGAATAATCAGGAGAGGAATAAAAGCCCGCTTAAAAAGTGAAGTCACTAAAAACTTGAACATGTTTTCATAGAAAATAGTAAAACACACAAACAAAATTCACATCATTGGAATCTCTCTTGAAAAATTAAATAGAAATTATGGAAATAAGTCCATCTATGCCTCAGTCTGTATTTAATGAGACCTAGGTTAGATCTTTAGAATGAATTGCCTGTTAATTCTTTCAACAAAATTATACATTTATGTTACATGACATCCTTTATTTTGTGTTCGTCTTTGTAGTACATAATGATGGTCATTTTTACAAACAAAAAAAAAGAAGTCCTTGTGCTTCATCAAGTTATCCAAAGCCTTATCTTTACCTTTTACTCATCAAATCATTCTCTTGTGAAACATCTGTTACACCATCATCCTTATTGATGTGTTTCTGGAATTATTAACCCCTCTAACGTTTTCCAGTGACCTGATGTGTATTTTAAGCAGTTACTCAACACAATTTCAGACTTCATGGATCCTGATCTTTTGCAAGCTTTGCAATTTTGCTTCCAGTCCACTTGCATTGTATTCATGTTGCATTGAAGGAGGGTTGGAAACATCCCACAGCCCGTGTGGGACTGGTTTCCACAGATGTTGATTAATGGATATAGAGAGATGCTGCTTGTAAGCAGAGTGGGATGTTGAGGGCAGAGTGGCTAAAGCAGCCCATTCATGAATATTTTCATATTATGATGACTTTTCTATCCCTCTGTAACCTGGAAACTGTGGGAAGTTGGATAAGCAGGCCTCCTTGAGTGGAGTTATTGTCATCCCTTGATGAAGAGCTCTCTCACTGACCTTAAGGCCTCCACATGATCTTGTTCAGCATGTTTGCTCATGCAGTCCCCTGGGTTTTCCAGATCAGCTTTTCCATCAGTATCATTTGATCTTCTACTTCCGCATAATCAGTTTCAAATGACAGACCAGACATAGAAGAGAGAAAGATCTTTCATGTTTCCTCAGCCCTATGTCAGCACAGTCAACTTCTAATCTTCTATAAAACTGGCTGGTAATGATTTTGAAAGGGTGACCCTTGTAATTTTCCAGCACTGAAGGATGGATACAGTTTGGGAACAATGGAAAATGGAGGGTAACATGTGTGAATGTTTTCAATTCCAGCTGCAGAATCCTGATTTCTTAATCATCACTGACCTTGATACATTGAGTAATTTTTTTTATTATCACTGGGGATATTGTAGTAGATCTGTAGTAAAAATAATAATAAAAGCAATAACAACTAATTTCTGTTGAGCACTGTTCTGAGGACCTTGCCTCTGTGATCTCATTAACTCTTTACAAAACCCTCAGAGTTACCATATGATCCAGCAATCTCACTCCTGGGAATATATCCGGATAAACCTCTAATGTGAAAGATACATGCACCCTAGTGTTCAGAGCAGCATTGTTTACAATAGCCAAGACATGTAAGTCACCTAAATGTCCATGAATAGATGAGTGGATAAAGAAGATGTGGTACATAGGACTATTACTCAGCCATAAAAAGAATGAAATAGTGCGATTTGCAGCAACATGGATAGACCTAGAGGTTATCATACTAAGATGAGTAAGTCAGGCAGAGAAAGACAGATAGCATATGATATCATTTATATGTGGAATATGTTTAAAATGATACAGACGAACTTATTTATAAACCAGAAATAGACTCACAGATTTCAAAAGCAAACTTACAGATACCAAAGGGGAAAGGGCAAAGGATAAATGAGGAATTTAGGATTAACATATATACACTACTATCTACAGGTTCCCTGGTGGCTCAGACGGTAAAGCGTCTGCCTACAATGCAGGAGACCTAGGTTTGATCCCTGGGTCGGGAAGATCCTCTGGAGAAGGAAACGGCAACCCACTCCAGTACTCTCGCCTGGAAAATCCCATGGACAGAGGAGCGTGGTAGGCTACAGTCCATGGGGTCACAAAGAGTTGAACTACTATATACAAAACAGATAAACAATAAGGACTTACTGTATAGCATAGGGAACTATATTCAATATCTTGTAATAACCTATAATGGAAAAGAATCTGAAAAAGATATATATATTCAGATACTTGTATATATATCTAACTGAATCACTTTGCTGTATATGGGCTAGGTGTGTGTTAGTCACTCAGTCGTGTCTGATTCTTTGCAACCCCATGGACTAGGCCCTTCTGTCCTTGGGATTCTCAAGGCCAGAATACTGGGGTGGGTTGCCATTTCCTTCTCCAGGGGATCTTCCCAACCCAGGGATCGAACCTGGGTGTCCTGCATTGCAGGCAGATTCTTTACCATCTGAGCCACCAGGGAGGCCCTGTATATCTGAAACTGACACAACATTGTATGTCAACAATACCTCAATTAAAAAATTTTTTTTAAACCCTCAGAGGTCAAATTCCTATTTACAGATGAGGATTCGAGTCTCCATCACTTACATGCCTGTGATCGTTGGATGATGGAGTAGAGATCTGTCAAGAGTGTGAGGTGAATATAAATGTCATTGTCCTCTGAGGTACAAGGATTACCACTATAAATCACCACAGGGGATATTTTGGAAATTCAGAAATCGGGGTATTTTTTGACCCCAGGAATGGAGCAGATGGTGGAGAGCCAGGTTTGTCCTCTGTGAAGCTCAAAGATGTGCAGGGAACTGCTGACTGAAGAGAACTGAAGTGAGTTCGAGCAGGGAAATTTTAAGGCTTATCAGTAGAAATGGAATGTGTGAAGTCAGAGAACTCATAGGAACGTGTACTGGTTACCAAGTGCAGAATCAGCTTAAATGGGAGAGGAGGAAACTGGAGAATGTCGACATGTGACTAGGTAATAAGGGGAGCGAGCCAAGGACTCAATTGGAGCTTGACGAGTGAAGCAGCAGTCCAACTGAGGCTGAACTGAGCAAGAACCATGCTCAGAAGCCTTGGAAGTGCTCCCACCCACCCCACCCCACCCCCGCCATAGTGATATAATGATAACAAAGGCATGCACATGAGTTGAATAATGTAGCAACTTGTGCTCCAACTATCTTCACCTTGGAGGATGGAGTTTGGCAAGTTTGATATTTGAGTCACAGATGAACTATATGGTTGAGAGGAAAAGAAGCTATGTTTGAAACATTGAATTTCTAGGTACCATGGCTTCTCTTGTTTGTCTCCCTAACTTTGTTGCACTTACTGCCAACAGTTCAGGAAGTCACATATCCATGCTATGTAGCCTGTTCTACCCACTGTCATTGCTTCCCAGAAAGGACGTGGTGTGCAAGTGACAGAGTTCCTTCCCTGGGAGACTCTGTGGGAGGAGGCTGAGACTGACCAGGGCCCGATGGTTGAAATTTGCTCCCTTTACCTCACCTGGAAGAGTCAGGCCCAGGGAAAGGGAAAAAAATGTGGAACTAGAAGTAAGCCTGAGTGTTTAAACTGAGGATCCAACATGACTTAAGTACAAAGGGGAAAAGGAAGAAAGAAAACATAATCCCTATTTGCCATAGCTCCTAGGATGGTGCAAGAAACTGGTGACGACTTGTAGTGCATCTCTTGATTGATTTTAAATGATTTGAAGCTGAAAAATGTCCTAGAGCAACCCACCACTTTTAATTCATCTAAAAAAATAAGCATCTGTGTTCAACTTCTTCTTGTTCAGATATTTGACATAGTTGTGAGACTTTTTTTTTTTAATTGAAGTATAGTTGATTCACAATGTTGTATTAGTTTTTTGTGTATAGCAATAGCGGACCAAGACCTTTGACCTAATTTTTTATTAGACCCTTAAAGGAAAAGGAGGAAGAATATCAGACAAGTCCAGGTGTTACTGAATTTAGTAGTAGAAGCTGACCTTAGAAGAAGTAGAAAGTTGTGGTGAGTTAAGAAGTAAAGAGAGACATGAATGCAGATGCCCCTCTTGAGATGTTCAGATGAAAGGAGAGAAGAGATGGGATGGAATCCAAAGCTGGGATGGGGTTTTTTGATTATTATTTATTTGGCTGCGCTGGGTCTTAGTTGCGGCATGGGGCATCTTCCATCTTAGTTGCAGTTGTGAACTCTTAGTTGCAGTATATGGGATCTAGTTCCCTGACCAGGGATTGAACCTGGGTCCCTTGCATTGGGACCACAGCGTCTTAGCCACTGGACCACCAGGAAAGTCCCTGGGATGGGTTATATTTGTCGGGTTGGTGAGACTTGAGGATGTGTGTGGCCAGGTGCAAAAAGACAAGACTGATGGGTTAATCCTTAGACAATAGAGTAGAGATATAGACCAAGGGACTTAGGGCTGGAGTCAAGCTGGGAGAGGGTGGGGGGAGTTTTCCACAACTGCCTGCCAAGGAACTGAGCTTAGGCTGCAGAGACAGTGCATTTGGAATTCCAGCCTTTGGCAAAGAGCCATGTAGCACCTTCCACTTACAAGCAGAAAGCACCTCTATGACTGTCTTACGATTTTAGGAAATAAGTACTCACAAAAGCTGGCAGTTATACAAGACTTTGTAGCCTTCAGACTGGGTTCATGATTTCATTTGACCTATGCTAACCTTATTACACACACCATACACACACCTCATATGCATACAAACATATGGGTATGCTTGTTTATACACACACTTATATACATACACATAGAACTATATATATTTCATTGTCTCTAAAAGAAAGTGAAAGTCGCTCAGTCATGTACGACTCTTTGCAACCCCATGGACTGTAGAGTCCATGGAATTCTCCAGGCAGGAATACTGGAGTGGGTAGCCATTCCCAACCCAGAGATTGAACCCAAGTCTCCTGCATTGAAAACAAATTCTTTGCCAGCTGAGCCACCAGAGAACGCCAATATGTAAGTGTTAGTGAAAGTCATTCACTAACTAAGTGAATTCATTAACTAACTAAGTCAATTCACTGGCTCTTTGCAACCCCATGGACTGTATGTAGCCTGCCAGGCTCCTCTATCCATGGGATTCTCCAGGCTACCCACTCCAGTATTCTGGCCTGGAGAATTCCATGGACTGTATAGTCCATGGAGTCGCAAAGAGTCGGACATGACTGAGCGACTTTCATTGTCTCTGGGAAACCTTTATTAGGAATCTGAGGCTAAGAGCAGATATGACCTGACAAACCTTTCACAGTCTGTTCATGATTTAACCCAGGTCTTATAGCTTCGGATTCCTAGAGACAGACTTTGCCATTCTCAGAGGCTGGCCTAGGGAGTGTCGTGTGTAGGTTCCTAGGGACATGTTCGGACTCCCGCAGACAGACTTGGCCATTCTCACAGGCTGCCCCAGAGAGTAAAGTCCTGTGCAGGTACTGCCCGCTCCACTTTACTTCCTGCTTCTGCAGGCCTTTCAGCCTCAGACATGGGGGCCACTCTTCTCGGCAATGGCAGCTCCTCCCCTCCGATGTTCTGATGGGGAGGCTCCCCCAGATTCTGCCCACAAATCTTCCCCATCTTGGGCCCTTTCTTTCTACATGCAGCAGGAAAGACCCCCACCATGGTCCTTATTCCAGCAGACTGTTTCTTCACGGCCTGGTTCTCCAATTCTCTCAGCTTTCTCTGCTACCACATTTCTTTCAGCTTTGAATCCAGTATTTGTCCCCATTCCCGCTCAAGGCCCTGCCCAACCCCTGCTCTGTGGAGCCCCGTAACCCTGGTGGGACTCATGATTCAGTCAGGCACGACTGAAACCAAGCAGGCAAGTTCCTCAGCTCTACTGAAGCTAGCAATTCCTTTTCAGTTACTGAGAGGATTTGAGGAGAGAACATATGCAGAGGGTCCAGCTCAGTGCCAGGCTTAATCAATCCGAGCTCCCTTTCCCCACCAGAGTGGCCTGGAGCTCTTACTCACATTTCCCAGCACTTAGCACACTAATATAATTAGCAACATTAGTATATCTAAAAGGCAATTACCATTTAATTGCTCTGGCCCCAGCCAGCCTGAAGTTGCTCTCCAGTCACTTCCAATTTGGAGCTAGGGTGTTTTCAGTCTTACCCAGGCCAGTCACAAAATCACTGCCTTGGAGAGAATTAAAACAACCTACAGGCAGCCATTGATTACGAGATAAAGGATTTGGTAATTTCCTCCATTTCGTTCTATATAAAAATGCACATATCAATTTGTTCCTGGCCACAGACAGCTTCAAGCAGCATCTCTCTGTGACTTAGTGGATTATCCTGCTTGGCAAGAGCAGCGCCACGCAGAAGGTGTGCCCTTCCCCCATACATGCTATACTGATCATCACAATAAATCGGTGCCCTCCTGTAGATCCAGACTTAGAATCAAGTTTCAGGCATCTCTTCTTAAAAGACATTGATTTGTATTACATACTCAATTTAAAGGAGTAAATGCCCTTCCCTCAGCCTGCAAGATTTGTTTATCTTAGCGCTACTGTGAGAACTTAATGCCCAAATGAAGGCAGCGTGTTTTATTTCTTCTACTCCCACCCGACATTGCATAAAGTTAACAGCAGCCTCTAATCATGAGGAACCCAAAGTAAATACTCTGAGATTTCGAATCCAGATCTTTACCATTAGAATCGCACATGTGCATTTGAGGAAACCTAGATTGCCTTAAGCCACACGGAAAGCATTTACATCTGAGCCACTTTACATGTGATTGCAAGTTAAAGTAAATTCTAAATAACTTTAGCAGTTTGCGATTTGGAAAACAGCCTGGGCCATATAAATTCTCCTTTAGTTCTTTTTCTGTTAAATCTTATGCCAAAGTAAATCGAGGCTGTAGAGAACCTTTGAACTCCTCAGTTCTCAAATGACCTCAGTGAAGTTGGATTGGCAGAGCCAGTGTTTAGTTTCCAAAGGAAACAGTTTTTTTTTTTTTTTTCCTCCTTGAAATGTACACAGGACGGTTACCTTCCTTAAGGGAGGATGCAGTCCTTGGAGGAGGAGGATAATAGGTGGGCTTCCTGGGCCCCCCTGCTTTGGGCCCTATTCCTGCCTCTCAGAAAGGGGCTTTCTGCCGTCAGCAGCTCATCACCGCAGTTCCGGGGGAGCCTTGGGGTTGGCACCCAGGTTTCTTAAGACCTCTGCTTCACAAGTCAGTCAGCTTTGCTTTCCCCCTTCCCTTTCTCTTTCAAAAAGATCTGTTGAAAGCAAAAGGTCTGAGGTTCTGTGCCACCTCTTCCTGCTGGGTCTCCACGCTTCAGTTTCCTTTCCTGTGAACTGGAGATTAAAAATGGATCTGGCCACAGGGGGTCTTCCCTTCTCTTGAGTGTTTTATTCTTGTACTCATGACCACACAGTTTATCACATTGTATTATTCATGATTTATTAGTTATTAGTAAATAATTTATTTAAATTTATTTTAAACGATATATACGTGTGTGTGTATGTGTATATATAGTAGGTTTGCATGTGTGTGTGCTAATTCCCTTCAGTCGTGTCCAATTCTTTGCGACCCCACAGACTGTAGCCCACCAGGTTCCTCTGTCCATGGGATTCTCCAGGCAATAATACTGGAGTGGGTTGCCATGCCTTTTTCCAGGGAATCTTCCCGACTGCAGAATCAAACCCACGTCTCTAATGTCTTCTGCACTGGCAGGCAAGCAGGTTCTTTATCGCTAGCACCACCTGGGAAGCCCCGTTCATGTAATATAAATAATATATATTAACATAGCCTTAAACTTCAGTGTGTGCTTACGACTAGACCGCACACCTCTTGAAGCCAGGGACAGCGGCCTCCATTTCTGTGCATCACCCTTGGAGTCCATTGCTGAGCTGGACACACAGTAGTTCTCGGTAGACAACCAAGTGAGGCAGTCTTACAGAGGTGCCTCCTTAGCCATACTGTGCCATGGTTAACAAAAGCGTTATCCATCAGTCAAGACAACGTTCACAAAGATCAGTTTTACTCCCCTTATATTTTAATGTGTGCTGTTTTTAATAGACACCCATCAAGATATATAAATAACCTTGAAGGGAAAAAATGACATTTATATTTTACACTTTTGCTGTGCTGCCAAGGAACATATTACATGTTTGCTAATCCTTTCAAAAACAAATGTTTATGTAAGCCTTTAGAGAAGGGGGTTTAAAAAACATTTTTACCCTTAGACCTCAGCTCTGAGAGTATTTGCCATAAATTGTTACTATGTCAGCATATTTGAAAAATTGCATCACATAGACAATTTCTTAATTCCCTACTGCAAAATTAAATCTTAAGGTGGCTGTATGTTGTCTGCTATTTAGGGTTGTTTTTCAAGAATCTACAGACTCACTCCAGGTGGTCATTGTGCCTCTGCTTAAATATGGTCAGGAATGGGGGCCTCTCTTCTGCTGGTATCAACCCTTTTCTCTTTCATGTAAGGCATCTTGAACTGGTGTACAGAATGTTTAAAGATCTTTATGATATTCAAGAGTGTAAATGCCCTTAATGTATGTTATTATTATTGAAGGAGAAGGGAGGGACTGCTATCCAAAAAATCTACATGACTTGTGTATTATAAACCCAAGAAAACTCTTATCAAGAGGTGCATATTATGGGCTCTATAGGTTGGGTGTACCAATTGTAAATGATTAGGAAACTGTCAAGAACCATCAGCAGAAAACCCACAGTCTGACAGCACTGTGGAGAGGTGGTGGTTAAGAACCAGTGGTTTCAGAATCAGTCATACCTGACTTTGATTCCTGTAGCAGCTTTGACCAATTTGCTTTCCTCTCTGGTCTTTTACTGTCTCATTAGTGAAATAAGAATGATATTAAGGATTAAACGAGATCACATTTATAAAGCAGAACACCAAAACAGTGTTTGGCCAAATTTATATTAAATAAATGGTAACCAATATGAGCAATATTATTGTGTTATTACTGTATTATTGTTATTATTATAAATTCAGAGGTGCCTGCTTGACTGCAGTTGACACTGAGGTAATGGATGTTTCTTAGGGAAGAAAAATGTGGTGTGGGGACTGAGTTGGCTACCTGTCTTAACTGCCAACTGGGGAAAAGGAGTTTAATAGGAAGTGTCAGCCCCCAAGCTTACCTCCCTTGGGTGGAATTGTAAGGTCCAACTTTCCTTCTTGTTAACACTGCTATAAACCGCTTACACATACCCTTATTGAAAGGGTTCAGTTCAGTTCAGTCCCTCAGTTGTGTTTGACTCTTTGCAACCCCATGGACTGCAGCATGCCAGGCTTCCCTGTCCCTCACCAACTCCCGGAGCTTGCTCAAACTCAGGTCCATCGAATCGGTGATGCCATCCAACCATCTCATCCTCTGTCAAGCCGTTCTCCTCCTGCCTTCAATCTTTCCCAGCATCAAGGTCTTTTCTAATGAGTCAGTTCTTCGCATCGGGTGGCCAAAGTATTAGAGTTTCAGCTTCAGCATCAGTCCTTCCAATGAACACCCATGACTGATCTCCTTTAGGATGGATTCATTGGATCTCCTTGCAGTCCAAGGGACTCTCATGGGTCTTCTCCAACACCACAGTTCAAAAGCATCAATTCTTTGGTGCTCAGCTTTCTTTATGGTACAACTCTCACATCCATACATGACCACTGGAAAAACCATAGCTAATACTGATCTTATCATTATGTAGGTAAAATACCAGCTCATATCTTATCACTCTATTCTGTATTTTTTGGTCAGGCCAGTATTGTCCTAGTGAAACAATTCCTCCCCCACCAAAAGCCCTGAGTTGCAGCATTTGCTGATTTCCATGGTGTAAATCAGATTGATTATATTCTTTGCAGCCAAAGATGGAGAAGCTCTATACAGTCAGCAAAAACAAGACCAGGAGCTGACTGTGGCTCAGACCATGAACTCCTTATTGCCAAATTCAGACTTAAATTGAAGAAAGTAGAGAAAACCACTAGACCATTCAGGTATGACCTAAATCAAATCCCTTATGATTATACAGTGGAAGTGAGAAATAGATTTAAGGGACTAGATCTGATAGACAGAGTGCCTGATGAACTATGGAATGAGGTTCATGACATTGTACAGGAGACAGGGATCAAGACCATCCCCACAGAAAAGAAATGCAAAAAAGCAAAATGGCTGTCTGAGGAGGCCTTACAAAAAGCTATGAAAAGAAGAGAAGCAAAAAGCAAAGGAGAAAAGGAAAGATATAAACATCTGAATGCAGAGTTCCAAAGAATAGCAAGAAGAGATAAGAAAGCCTTCTTCAGTGATCAATGCAAAGAAATAGAGGAAAACAACAGAATGGGAAAGACTAGAGATCTCTTCAAGAAAATCAGAGATACCAAAGGAACATTTCATGCAAAGATGGGCTCGATAAAGGACAGAAATGGTATGGACCTAACAGAAGCAGAAGATATTAAGAAGAGATGGCAAGAATACACAGAACTGTACAAAAGAGATCTTCACAACCAAGATAATCATGATGGTGTGTCACTGACCTAGAGCCAGACATCCTGGAATGTGAAGTCAAGTGGGCCTTAGAAAGCATCACCTCGAACAAAGCTAGTGGAGGTGATGGAATTCCAGTTGAGCTATTCCAAATCCTGAAAGATGATGCTGTGAAAGTGCTGCACTCAATATGCCAGCAAATTTGGAAAACTCAGCAGTGGCCACAGGACTGGAAAAGGTCAGTTTTCATTCCAGTCCCAAAGAAAGACAATGCCAAAGAGTGCTCAAACTACCACACAATTGCACTTATCTCACATGCTAGTAAAGGAATGCTCAAAATTCTCCAAGCCAGGCTTCAGCAATACTCCTGATGTTCAAGCTGGTTTTAGAAAAGGCAGAGGAACCAGAGATCAAATTGCCAACATCCGCTGGATCATGGAAAAAGCAAGAGAGTTCCAGAAAAACATCTATTTCTGCTTTATTGACTATGCCAAAGCCTTTGACTGTGTGGATCACAATAAACTGTGGAAAATTCTGAAAGAGATGGGAATACCAGACCACCTGACCGGCCTCTTGAGAAATTTGTATGCAGGTCAGGAAGCAACAGTTACAACTGGACATGGAACAACAGACTGGTTCCAAATAGGAAAAGGAGTACGTCAAGGCTGTATATTGTCACCCTGTTTATTTAACTTATATTCAGAGTACATCATGAGAAACGCTGGACTGGAAGAAACACAAGCTGGAATCAAGATTTCCGGGAGAAATATCAATAACCTCAGATATGCAGATGACACCACCCTTATGGCAGAAAGTGAAGAGGAACTAAAAAGCCTCTTGATCAAAGTGAAAGAGGAGAGTGAAAAAGTTGGCTTAAAGCTCAACATTCAGAAAATGAAAATCATGGCATCCGGTCCCATCACTTCATGGGAAATAGATGGGGAAACAGAGGAAACAGTGTCAGACTTTATTTTTCTGGGCTCCAAAATCACTACAGATGGTGACTGCAGCCATGAAATTAAAAGACGCTTACTCCTTGGAAGGAAAGTTACGACCAACCTAGATAGCATATTCAAAAGCAGAGACATTACTTTGCCAACAAAGGTTCGTCTATTCAAGGCTATGGTTTTATCCTGTGGTCATGTATGGATGTGAGTTGGACTGTGAAGAAGGCTGAGTGCCAAAGAATTGATGCTTTTGAACTGTGGTGTTGGAGAAGACTCTTGAGAATCCCTTGGATTTCAAGGAGATCCAACCAGTCCATTCTGAAGGAGATCAGCCCTGGGATTTCTTTGGAAGGAATGATGCTAAAGCTGAAACTCCAGTACTTTGGCCACCTCATGCGAAGAGTTGACTCATTGGAAAGGACTCTGATGCTGGGAGGGATTGGGGGCAAGAGGAGAAGGGGACGACAGAGGATGAGATGGCTGGATGGCATCACTGACTCGATGGACGTGAGTCTCAGTGAACTCCGGGAGTTGGTGATGGACAGGGAGGCCTGGCGTGCTGCAATTCATGGGGTCGCAAAGAGTCAGACACGACTGAGCAACTGATCTGATCTGATCGTGTAAATACTTTCGGGATACCCAGTTTCAAGCTTCCAAGCAACTGCTCCATAGTCGCTGATCACAGAGTTGGGAAGAGATGCGCACAGTTGCTCAAGTCAGTGTAAGCTGGCTCCAGAGCACCACTGGGTCAGAGGGAAGCATGTGATGTGACAGTACAAGATAGGATGATTGAAAATGAAATTTACAAGCATATAGAATAGAGGGAAAATAGTTTGTCCTGGGAATGACCAACAGAATTCATCCAGAAAGTGATTACTTGAGCAGCATGTTTCACTGCTGTTTTTCTGTCCTTGCTCTGTACTCTGTAGTCATACTGAGGGCAGAAATCTTTTCCTAGCTGCCTGTGCTCAATTGGCAGTGGGGTGCAGAGGTGGAGGGTTGAGTGGTGGGTCTCCCTAATGACTTCTGAACATCAGATTGTTTCTTTAACCAGTAGTTTAAAGATTTGGTCTTGGACATAGTGCCCACGTTTGTAAAAATGTCTCCCTCCCTTCCCTTCTCCCTTCTCTTCCCTTCTCCCTCTCTCCCTGTCTTCTTTATTCCCTTCCCTATGACCTCACAAGTATTTTCTATTATCTCTTTTGTAATCCTAACAACCCCCAAGAGATCATCAGAACAGGTAATACTACTCCTGTTCTGCAAAAATGGTAGAAACATTAGAAAACTGCTATACTTCATAAATTTCTATCATGTTATTAATGTCATTGGTAATACATAATTTTGTTATTTGGAAACCTTCATTGTTACTCAAACACCCCCACTTCTGTAATATTTTTTGAGTCGAGAGGGTCATTTCAACCTCTGGCCACCTTTCCTTTGTTGTCACACAGTTAATTTTCTTCTCTCCCTCATGGTTGTTGGAAATTGTATCACACTGTATCTAGGAAATTGCATTACAGTGCTATAAATACATTTCTGAGAACTTTTAATTAAGTGATGATACCTAGAACTTTCTCATTATAGTTAAATCCCGAGAGATGATAAAACAGAATCCTCTTGAGAAGCTGTTTTGTTTCCAGTGGCCCAGCACTGAACAAACATAATTCTGTTACAAACCATCTCTGAACTATTAGAGTGACACCAGTGGAGGAGTGTGTCAATGTAGTGGCTTCGAAAAACCCAGGTCTTCTTACTAAAGACTTCTTAAAAGCTTTCCAAGTGCCTTATGACTCAAACTGAAGAAGAAGCCATCTGAGCTCACTGACTCGCCATTTACCATGAAGTCCTCTGTGGATGTGCTTGAAATCATCACTTGCATCCTGCTAATCCTTGTGAGCTTTATCGGAAACCTGTGTTTATTTTATTCTACAAGGAAGTGTATGACTGGGCGTCTAGAGACATCCTTTCTTCTGATTTTCAGTCTTATATTTGTCCACCTCATTAAGAACCTGGTGGTGAATGTCATGAAAATTGTTTATTCTTCTGGTTGCATGTTGGATTCAGCTGGCTGCAAAGTTCTGCGCTTCACGGCAGCTCTGACGACATCCCTGGCCATCTGGTTCATGTTACACTTTGCATTGCTCTACCACCAGAAGCTGTACCAGACTGTCCGCCCCTTGAGTGAGCCTCCAAACCCGGACCATCAGAAGCATTCCTTAAAGGTGGTTTCTGCACTTTGGATGACAGGCGTGGCAGTATACCTCCCAGTTTTACTCTATACTAGGAAATCAGAATACCTGAATGCAGGAAATGATACAGACCCCTTGTCAACAAACAGGATTCACAGGGATTGCCTAACTGACTTTGGAAACAAGCAAGTAGAGTTTTACTATGAGGAAGTGTTTTTGGTTCTGATTGATATTCTTCCTTTAGCCACCTTAGTCTTTGTCTGTTTCTGGATGTCTTTTCTGCTTTCAGAGAGAAAGAAGATGACATATGGTGACATCTGGATTGGAGACGATGATTCAGAAATTGAAATCCTTAGAGGGGCCAAGTTTAGTATTTTATTAATGTGGCTGATCACTCCACTTTGGATTTCTCATTTTATCTTAGTCTATTTCTTGAAAGGCTTGGCAGCCTGTGTCTTTTTTCCAGCTGTTCTCACAGCCCTCTCTTCAGGCTTCTCTGCACTCAGTCCTTTCCTGCTTATGCTGGTGAAT
This sequence comes from Bos mutus, assembly GCF_027580195.1. Lineage (NCBI taxonomy): Eukaryota > Metazoa > Chordata > Mammalia > Artiodactyla > Bovidae > Bos > Bos mutus. Next base: position 71,343,144 of record NC_091623.1, on the reverse strand, counting down.
TACAGAATGAAGTTGGTGTCCTTCTGTGATGCCAAAGAGAAAAAACGCACACCACCTCCTGCAAATGTTATTCTCTCTCCATATGCTTAATGGCAAAAAAATCTCTGCTTTAACTTTGGGGAGTCAGACCAAACTTCCACAACCCTCATCAACAGATAATTTCTGAAAGAAGGACTAAAGACTGACTTTTCCTCAAAAAAAAGACTTCTGAGGGAAACAGTGCAAGAAGAAGATATTTGAACCTGAAGTTATTATAAGTTGAAGAAAAATAGTCATCTCAACATTTGTGATTTCAGACAATACCACAGTTTTTAGTGTAGAACCCAACAATGATCATAGTCTGGAAGTGAACTCAACAGTGTATTAAGTATTTACTGTGTGTAAGATACTATGTTAAAAAGCAGCATATTGTAAAAACTGAGGATTACACTGCCTAGCTGAATTCCTTTAAAGGTACTTAACAGTAATCTTGTGTTTTCATCTTGTGTTTTTTCTTGACATACTATGACATATATTGGAAGTGCATTAGTATAGTATACAATGTTCATTTTTGCACTTTTAATCACGATACCTCACCTAAACTAGAAGCAGATTCTGTTCATTTGCCTTCCTCTAATTATCTTTAGTAAATTTGGCTAGAGAAAACCATTGGATGAAACAATCAGTGCTTGCTAAATCATATTCTTTCTGTATGTACAGATGTGTAAATATTTGGTTACTACAGACATTTAACCCACTCTTCCTTCTTAATCACCTTAACATGCAACTTTACTCCTCTTCAGAAAAAAAAGAGATATTTATTTTAAGAGACTTTATTTCCTCTTTTGGTTATTAAGTTGGTACATTTTAATTGGAAGAATTGACAAGTATCCATAATAATCTATTTTTCTGAACTTGGATTTAATAAAAATAAGCACATTATAATTTAAAATACATGACCAGGATTTTATTTTTTACAGTTAGCCAGTGTAATCATTTGGACTGCTTCAGATTCAATAAATAATAATTTTATATATCTTATGATGCATATATGTTGTATAAGCATTGAATTTTAAGTTAATTTTTACTTGATTCTTGCATTTCATTTTCCTTCTTTATGAATAGACTTAACTTTATGAATAAACATAACTGCATTATGGTTCTAGTGACTGGATGCCCCTAAGTTGGGGTTCTTGCTCTGAAAAGGTTCCTTCTGAAATTTTAAACCTGGATCTCATTAACAGGAGAAACGTAGAACATCTTTGTTGCTGTGAAGTGCTATGGAGAAAGGAATTTTTAAAGTAACCAAAGCCCAAATTTTGTAGGGTTCGGTAGGCCGATGTCTTGTCCCTTGCATAGCACTGAGAATTAAAATACACACACACACAGACTGAAGACCTTCTGAGGTTTCTGGGTGGTCTTCATGGGAAATGCTTAGTTGAGTCCACTGAGGAAGTTTAATCAGAAGGGCACTATGCATGGATCCTATATAATGAAGTTAACATCTGTGGAGATGGGGGATGTGGGGAAGAGGTCACCATCTTTTAATTAAGTGCAGATGTAGCTGGGGCTGGGACCAGCCATTGATCTTAGGTAGTAGCTCTCAAATGTGGTTCTGGGACCAACAGGATCGGTATCATCTGGGAACTTGTTAGACGTGTAAATTCTCAGGCCCCAGCCCAGAGCTACAGTTTGGGCAATTGGACCCAGCAACTTGTTTTTAATAAGCCTTCTGGTTGATTCTCATGCAGGCTGAACTTTGAGAACCACTGGCCTAGAGTTACTCAGAAGTTTAATCCTCACAATGAGAAGTGTGAGAAGGAAGCCAAGATGATGGACACCTGATGTAGTCTTTAGTGCTCCTGTACACATTGCTGTTATGTCTATTGCTCTCTAAAACGGAAATCAGGATTGTCATCTGTGTTGCATACATTCTCAATAACAATTGCCAAACAAATCCACTGTAAAAATCAAGCAATCTTTGCAGAATCAAGAGGAAAGCATGACCACTTCAGGTGTGCCAAAAATCTGGAACTTGGATTTGGAGAGTTTCCGGTGCATAACTGAGTAATGGATCTAGTTCCATAGTTTCTTTCCAGGAGTCAGTGTAAGACATGGCTGGCGGACACCCAGGCTGAACTTCCCAGTGCTGGAAATGTTTCCTTTTCCTCCTCAGACATTTTCTTTTGGTTTGGGCCTCATTAGGTCATAGTTTTGTCCTTGTGGAATTGATGTTTTCATGTACAACAGAGAGTAAATCATATTCTCACTGAATGAACCACATTCCAGTTCACTTTTAAAAATTATGTTCACTCTAACTCTCTGACTCTCTTTCGCTCTCCTCCTCTCCCTTAACCTCCACATTTCATCTACATTCCTGGTAGGATCAGGATGATAGATGAAATAGGGTAGAAGTTCAACAAAGGTTGTCATGGTGGCAACCTTGCAGAGGGCTCAGAGTTGGTCAGGACCATCCTGAGGTCTTGGTTTGGGCCTCACAGAATCTCTGACTTAGAAGGTCATCTGTCCCTTCTTTCAATGCAAGATTCTTATCTTTCTCCCTCAGAGAATCCCTCCAAACCTCTGAATGAATAGTTTCTTGCTAGGGTGGTTGTGATCTTATCAAGGAGCCCGTTCCATTCATGCCCTTTCCAAACACCATTAGTAAGAAGTATTTACTGAGACTGGAATCCCTGAAACTTCTTAAAGAAGTTTCTTACCCTTGAAGGCAAGTCCTCCACTTACCTGATGGCTTTCTAGGCTCTTAGAGAGAGAGGAGTGCTTTTCTCTTCTCCCCGTTAGACATTTCTTTAGCCATGCCATGTGAGGTAGAGCTTGCCAGCCACTGGCTGTCATGACTTCCTCACTCTGTCTTGGTATATTCCAGTTTGCCTGTGGCCTTCTTAAGTAGTGGCAGCCAGCACTGAACACAATATATATTCTCTTGTATTTACATATGTTTATATTTTTTCTACATTCTTTTATCTTCTCTTGTGTAGGTACTGTGAGCATGGATTCTTCTCTTCCTCTTCCAAAAAGAATTTTAAATATTAAATTCACTTTAAATCTGCCCCCCGCCACACACACACACACGCACACACACAAATACAAATTTAAAAGCACCATTGTGTTAGGGCTTAAAAATGAAGGTCCTTTCAGGCTCTAAAATTCTGCTATAAGTTAGTTCATTCTCAGTGTCAGATTTTAAAAATAATGAAACACCCCCAAATCATTTGTAAGAATTTTAAACTATAGGCTAGGGCTCAAAACTACAATAAGACCATATTTTAAATCAAATAGACTTCATTTTCTTTTTAAAAAACTACAAAGAAACACAGCCTATACAGTGGTGTTTTGCTTGCCTTTCCAATAAGACATAAGGAAAGATGGTCATAATCAAATTTTCTTTGAAGATGAACTGGAGGTATTAAACCAACTGGCTATGGAATATAATGCTTTATAGGCCAGTTCAGGGATACCTGTGGATAGGTATGTTAGGTACACAAAGGTCTATATACTTTCCTTTAAAGATGATCATGCCTACCATTCTCTTTAGACTCTACTGGAGAGAGGAAAGAGCCAGTTCTTGCATACCCAAAGCAGTACAGCTCAGGACTGAGGATGCCTGTGGAATTCTGGCCTACATGGTTCAGAGACACAGTCATGTTTTAGGACAGTCTAAGATGCAAATCACTGCCAGTGGTGACTGCAGCCATGAAATTAAAAGATGCTTACTCCTTGGAAGGAAAGTTATGACCAACCTAGACAGCATATTAAAAAGCAGAGACATTAGTTGCCAACAAAGGTCCATCTAGTCAAGGCTACGGTTTTTCCAGTAGTCATGTATGGATGTGAGAGTTGGACTATAAAGAAGGCTGAGCGCTGAAGAATTGATGCTTTTAAACTGTGGTGTTGGAGAAGACTCTTTGAGAGTCCCTTGGACTGCAAGGAGATCCAACCAGTCCATCGTAAAGGAAATCAGTCCTGAATATTCACTGGAAGGACTGATGTTGAAGCTGAAAGTCCAGTACTTTGGCCTCCTAATGCAAAGAACTGATTCATTTGAAAAGACCCTGATGCTGGGAAAGATTGAAGGCGGGAGGAGAAGGGGACGACAGAGGATAAGATGGTTGGATGGCATCACCGATTCAATGGACATGAGTTTGAGTAAACTCTGGCAGTTGGTGATGGACAGGGAGGCCTGGTATGCTGCAGTCCATGGGGTCTCAAAGAGTCAGACACGACTGAGCAACTGAACTGAACTGAACTGAAGATGCAAATCGGAAGAGCTGTGAGCTTGATCCCAGGAAATGGTTTGTCTGAGCTTGCTTGGTCCCTATCTATGTAGGAGTACATCACCTCGGCTGAAAGATTCCTGAGTTTTACCATCTTTAAAATTGGAAGGATATGATTGCAAATTGTGATATACACCCTCTCTATCCCTCATGGACTTGTAATAAAGTCAGATAAAATATATTGAAGATTAAGAAAAAAAAGATATTGAAGGTGTTTTGAAAAAGTAAAATGTCTGATGCAAGTGAAGTGTTATTGGGTTGGCCAAAAAGTTTGTTCCAGTTTTTCTGTACAGTCTTGCAGCTAACCCCATACTTTACCCCTGCAGTTTGGGTAAGCTGAAATAAGGGAGAAAAAGCGAACTTACCACCAGAAGCCCTGGCTGCATGTGAGGCAGCCACAGCACCTCTCTGAGCCTTGGTTTCCTCTGTTCCATGAAGGAGATTGTGAAGATATTTGTCTCCTATGACTTTGGTGAACTGTGAGTGAGAGAGTATATGTAAGAGCACCCAGACCTACTCCTGGTACAAAGTTTGGCTTCATAAATCCTTGTGGTTGTTCAAACTGGAAATGCAGCTCCCCTTTCCTGGAGCTGGAGCGGGCTCAATACATTACATTAAAACCTCCTGTTTGATAGCAAATACTTGCTTGTACTTTCTCCAGACATGCCAGAGAATTTGTTACTCCAGCACATGCTCTGTTTATACTCTGACTTTGGAAATATTCTCCTGCCCACTTATCGACCCACCCCAGCTATCACCCTTCAAGACCCATTTTTTGAAGCAAAAACAGCAGCAAGTGTTAAATCTGTGTTACTCACCTTTCTGGAAATCCTGCTTCAGGACTCTTCTCACCTCCAGCCTCCACCCGTACAGCAGCTCTACCCAGAATGCTTCCTCCTGGCCCACCGACTCACTCACCATTTGTGCCCTCACTTTCTTCAGCTGTCAGCTTAGACCTCAGCTCTACTGCACACACTTCCCTCATCTACAAGATCTCAGTTAGGTGACTCAGGCTCCTGAGTATTTTTTAAACACCAAAAACATTTTGTATTGGGGTGTAGCCAATTAACAATGTTGTGGTAGTTTCAGGTGAACAGTGAAGGGACTCAGCCATACGTATACATGTGTCCATTCTCTCCCAAAACCCCTTTCGCATCCAGGCCGGCACGTAACATTGAGCAGAGTTCCCTGTGCTATGCAGTAGGTCCTTGTTGGTTATCCATTTTAAATATAGCAGTGTGTACACGACCTTCACAAAGTCCTTATCGATCCCTTCCCCGCACCCTTCCGGTAACCGTGAGTTTGTTTTCTAAGTCTGTGAGTCTTTCTGTTTCGTTTAAGTATGTTCATTTGTATCATTTCTGTTTAGATTCCAGATATAAGGGGTGCCATGTGATATTTCTCCTTCTCTGTCTGACTTATTTCACTCAGTATGACTCTCTAGTTCTACCTATGTTGCTGCAAATGACCACAGTATATGGTAATGGCCCTTTTTTCTGCACTGTTCCCCCCCATACTGGCCTGGAGAGTAGTGTTGGTCTAACCTAACGTGTTCTCTTAGGAACATGCCGTAAATGAAGACAAGGATGAGATCTACACAGCTTGTGCTTCCCTCCCCTTTCTCCCCATGTGTACTTCTTGGCTCTCCTTCAGTTACCTCTTTCCAGTAGAAATTTCTTGCCTCTATCATCTTTCTGCTTCAATACTAGGCATTCAGTGACTGCCATGCCTCTGGCCACTGTTGAATCAAAGGGTGAGAGAAACTGAATCCAACATTTGGAATGAGTTGCCTCCTTGCCAGCCAATCTACTGAGCCAACTGGGGACGACATTTCATATATTCTACTTTTTTCCACCCAAGCCTTCCAGTATGCAGTTTGTGATTTTTTTTGAACTCTTGTTATATGAAGGAAAGAAAGTTCAATATCTATGCCTAGGCTTTTAAAGTGAAAATGTATCCCAGTACAAATTTGGCTGTGTGTGTCAGGGTGTAGGCAAGTGCGGTGTTTTCCCAAGTTATTGGTGAATTAAAGACTAAAGAAAGAAGCTGTAATGCAAATCAACCAAGGTTACCTCATCACCAAATGTACCCTGCTCATTTATTTTGACAAGCCCAACTTAACTTTTAATTACCAGGCCTCCTAGTACACTGGTAAAATGTAGCAATAGTGACTTTGGCATAAGAGGAGAAATCTGTGTAACATGAGCCTTCAGAATGAGTCCATGCTGACTCCTTGTAAAATGGAGTGAGGCAATTCATTTTAAGAAGAATTTCAGTAGAGCAGTTTATGTGATCTGTGACTATAGTCGCAAATCAGCGAGCCTTTTATGAGCCAAGCACACCAGAATGTGTACATTAAATTAGGGTAGTTCCTCAAAGAAATTTTGTCGGCCACTCTAAGCCATTCATTACCCAACAGATTTTGTAAGTCTTCATTTGGAACTATTTTCAGAGTCAGTTTTCAAGTCACTATAAAAAAAAAAAAATTGAAAATGTCACTCGAAAGTCCTAATACTGGAGAGGGTAGGCTATTTTTTAAATTGATGCCTACTTTTTATTATTCCGTTGGACTCTTAGTTACTTGGAGCTCTTTCCTAAATTGAGTCTTCCCTTGAAGGAAGCAGTCGGGCCGTCACTGAGGTCACCCATGAGAAGGTGACATGGCGTTGATAGACCTATTAGGGCCAGAGCCCCTGCTGTACATTTTAATAGGCACTGGAGGGACTTCTGTTCTTGGCAGTTTATCAAAACTCTGTGCAAGTAGGGAAAATCCTACAGATGTGCACAGTTGATGCTCATTACTGTGCTTCTTTAGTCTCTTCCCCTCTAACTGGCATCAGTTTGGAGTTTGGGTAAAGTTTCTCTGGTGCCTTGGACACATCAAGAGAAAGGGTGCATTATGTCACCAGTAGCTTCTACCTGGCACGTGGGTCCCAGCCACCCGGTCCTGTGTCCTCACATCCTAATATTGGTTTTCCTTCCCTCTCTGTAATTTTTCCCACCCAGAGCAGTAGACTTAAGCCATTGGAAAATGTTTCCTTTCCCTTTCTCTACTTTCCCACTCCTGCCCACTCTCCACCTTCACCTCTCCACCCTGCCCTAAAAAGAAAGCTGAAACACACGACATGCGTGCCTCAGTGCATAACAGATTAAAACTCGCCCATGTCAGTGAAGAGAGAAGCCCAACCGACCTTGAAATGGAAGGATTTCAACCAGTCTGCAGTATCTGAGAGTAGACAGGTCTTGTAAGAGATGTGCTTGAGGGGAAGGAAGTGGGCAAAAGAGGAGAGAAGGAACCTGGGATTGCAGCTTGTAGACTCAGGGCTGATGGGGTAAGGGTGCCGTGCAAATTTATAAATGACTGGGCTCTGAGATCCCAGAGGGGTCCAGGGCCAACTATGATGTATAGCAATAAAAATCTCATGTAAAGGCCTTTCAGCTGGACTGCCCTTTCTGGGGAAGCTGAAAAATATTTTCCACTGAGGTGTCTGTCGACCCACTCTCGTCAGCCTGGAGCCGCTTGGCCCTCTTGGGTCCAAGCTGCCAGGCTGGCCACGCAGAGGATGGTCTTGGTCTCTTTTCTGGACTTGCCCTTGGCATAACTTCTGCCCTTCACCCCAGTCACAGTAGTGAAGTGGCATCGTGTAACTGCACAACGCCAGTGACCACAAGGCAAAGACGTCTTCTTCCTCTGGTTGTAAAATGAAGGAAATGTAATCCCCACCTCCTAACATTTTATTGTGTTGGTGAAGCTTTCCTTTCTTTAATACTAAGAGATGACATGGAGGCTGTGGAAAAGCACATATTGTAACATGCTGGTAGTTTATTTGTGAGAAATTGTGTTTTACTGCTGTTGTGGTATGAGAATTCAAAACAATCGTAGAGTACAGTTTCAACCTTAGAATACAAATGAAGGAAATATCGTTTGTTGGGAGGCACCAATAAGAAAAGCAGGGAGGATGGCACTTAAGGTTTAATCCTGGATTCCTCTGAAGGGTCAAAGGCTGAAATGCCGCCAAGGCCAGGCAGGATGTGTGGATGAGCAGAACTGATGGGGGTTGAGGGGGGAAGCTGAGGAACACGTGTCCCCTAGACAGGGCAGCGGCAGCTCAGCTCCAGCCGATTATTTATTGTGGGGAACACAGACCTGTGCTGCCAGAGCTTCAGATATTTTTTAAGTGAAGCCAGAAATCTAGAGTTTTATGTGAAATCACCAAAGGTCTATAAGCTGGCAACAGAGTCTATTTTTTAGAAACACTGCTGGGGCCAAGCACATCACATCTGTGGGCCAGACTTGGCTCATGGGCCTTGGGTGTACCCTCTGTGGCTGTTCATCCCATCAGAGCCTGTGGGGCTGTCAGAACAAGGGGGCTCGCTGGCTTCCGCTGTGGCTGGTGGGATGGTGCCCAAAGAGCACAAGGAGGAAAGCACATCCCCAGCCCAGCTCAGTTTCCTTATTGTGTTGGATTAGTTGCAACGGCTGCTCTAAACCTGACTCTGTTCCCATCACATCCCTAATTCCTCAGAAGGGAGTGCTTGAGGGGCCTGTGTGCTCCATGGAAGGGCAGATGGGGAAGGAAGAGACGATGTAATGACCACTGGGGCAACTGTGGGCTCACCCTCAGCTGAAAGATGGACTTGATGCTGGGAATGTGACCCAGATTTGGTGAACCACAGGGATTTCTCTACCTTATAAATGAGGATGTATTAATTCCAGAGTGGCCCCTTGAAAGAAAGAAGCATTGACACTAGACAGAAGGAATTGTGTTGTAGATGGCATTAGGTGTGTTAAAGGAGATGGCTACATGTGTAGGTCCATTGGGAAGCAAAGAAGAATACTGTATGCCTTGGACCACTTAATCTGAGGTGGGACCATTCAACCTACTGAGATAAATATGGCCTTCATGTAATGGGCTGGAACTGTTGTAACACTTATGTTCTGGTCTGTTAGAATAAAGAATCTCACTGTCAACCTCCAAGGCCAAATATAAAGATTTTCCCATTGTCATGATTTATATTATCCACTAGATATGTTCCGTTAGAATGTTTATGCTCAAATGCAAATTCTTCTTCACAATGTCAATAACACCTCAAAGATTCAATGACTGTTAACTTTAGTTAAGATGTGATCATTTGCATTTTGCATTTAGTTTTGTGTATCCATGTTTTGAAAGATCCACTTGTTCCCCAGCTTTGACGCACGCTTTTCCACTTCATCTCATGTTTCCATGCCTCTGGTGATACTGTTTGTCTGTACCCCATCCTAACACCCAGAATCATCTTTGTGTTCACCAAAGCCTTGGGAATAGAGTCTATAAATCAACAGTTCATTGTGGAGTACAGATTTAGTGAAAAGAAATTGAATTGAAAGAAGATCTGTTAGTTGACAAGCTGGAATCCCAAGTCTGGATTGTCTCAGAATCCACCAGAATGGAAGGGAAAGTTATTTTGAGTAATTTGCAAGTATGAGTATGCATGTTTTTCTCTGAAAAGCTTTTTGAGGCTTAAAGGAAAAGTGATACATTTTTGTACCAAGCAATTTGCTTACAAACCAATTTTTAGATTTCTATAAATAATAAAATTGAATTTAGGCATCAAATACACATTGATTTTCTTTTTATTTTATACCTTCTGTGATTTCAAAAGAATTTTTAATATATATTCTAAATGGATAATTACATTTGTACATGGTAATAGCATCCTAATCCTTTCTTAGATCAACTCTGTGTCCACTATAAATTAAATATATATAAAAATGGTGTATTCATGTGGGAAGGGAAGAAAAGGAAAATTGAGTCCAGTGATGGATTTGAGGTATGGAACGAAGAGTGATTTTCTCTCTTTTGCTGCAACTATGCTATTTTTGTAGATTTTTTTTTTTAAACCTCAAAATGAGAAATCAGTGCCTTCAGAGTCAGAGTTTTCCTTTAAAAACTAGGTATGTTTACAATCTCAATCTTTTACTGATAAGTTCATTCTAATCAGCCTAGATTTATTTTCACTTTCCAATAATGTATTCCTTACTGTTTGGCAAGTTACCCCTTCATTGGAGATCTGAAAGAGGAGAAAATAAATTATTTAAGACTCTCAAGTCTGAGTGCATAAGACAGTTTTTGTAATAAGCAAAACAACTTCCAGGAAATGGAATCTTTTTCAGCATCTCAGAGTTTCCTCTGCAGAAGAGAACTGCCCAGCAAGGCACCGGCAGGAGATTTTTATTTCTATTCCTGACATCTGTGGGTGCCACTGCCACCGCTGATGGTGGTGATGATGAGTAATGGGGAAATGAACTGGGAGGTGCTGTGTCTTCCTTGACAGATTTAAAGAGCTGCCGCGGGCTACCCAGAGGCAAGTCCTGCCCGAGGACGCTCTGGCGTCTGTGTCAGGTCCGTCTGGCTCTGGCAGGCAGAGCTGTTAGAGGCAGGGGGTGATGCAGTAACTCTGTGGTTTAAATCTGTGTTTAGATCCTTTTTTTTTTGAGGGGTGAACTGGAGGTTGCCCTACAAATTCTGAAATATTCATTACTGTTGGTTAGTTAGTGTCTGCCTTGAGTTCAGTTCAGTTCAGTCGCTCAGTCGTGTCCAGCTCTTTGCGGCCCCAAGAATCGCAGCACCCCAGGCCTCCCTGTCCATCACCAACTCCCGGAGATCACTGAGACTCAGATCCATCGAGTCAGTGATGCCATCCAGCCATCTCATCCTCTGTCATCCCCTTCTCCTCCTGCCCCCAATCCCTCCCAGCATCAGAGTCTTTTCCAATGAGTCAACTCTTCACATGAGGTGGCCAAAGTACTGGAGTTTCAGCTTCAGCGTCATTCCTTCCAAAGAAATCCCAGGGCTGATCTCCTTCAGAATGGACTGGTTGGATCTCCTTGCAGTCCAAGGGACTCTCAAGAGTCTTCTCCAACACCACAGTTCAAAAGCACCAATTCTTCGGCGCTCAACATTCTTCACAGTCCAACTCTCACATCCGTACATGACCACAGGAAAAACCATAGCCTTGACTAGATGGACCTTTGTTGGCAAAGTAATGTCTCTGCTTTTGAATATGCTATCTAGGTTGGTCATAACTTTCCTTCCAAGGAGTAAGCATCTTTTAATCTCATGGCTGCAGTCACCATCTGCAGTGATTTTGGAGCCCCCAAAAATAAAGTCTGACACTGTTTCCCCACCCATTTCCCATGAAGTGATGGGACCAGATGCCATGATCTTCGTTTTCTGAATGTTGAGCTTTAAGCCAACTTTTTCACTCTCCTCTTTCACTGTGATCAAGAGGCTTTTTAGTTCCTCTTCACTTTCTGCCATAAGGGTGGTGTCATTTGCGTATCTGAGGTTATTGATACTTCTCCCGGCAATCTTGATTCCAGCTTGTGTTTCTCATGATGTACTCTGCATAGAAGTTAAATAAACAGGGTGACAATATACAGCCTTGACGTACTCCCTTTCCTATTTGGAACCAGTCTGTTGTTCCATGTCCAGTTCTAACTGTTGCTTCCTGACCTGCATACAGATTTCTCAAGAGGTAGGTCAGGTGGTCTGGTATTTCCCATCTCTTTCAGAATTTTCCACAGTTTATTGTGATCCACACAGTCAAAGGCTTTGGCATAGTCAATAAAGCAGAAATAGATGCTTTTCTGGAACTCTCTTGCTTTTTCCATGATCCAGCGGATGTTGGCAATTTGATCTCTGGTTCCTCTGCCATTTCTAAAACCAGCTTGAACATCTGGAAGTTCACGGGTCATGTATTGCTCAAGCCTGGCTTGGAGAATTTTGAGCATTACTTTACTAGCGTGTGAGATGAGTGCAATTCTGCAGTTTCAGCATTCTTTGACATTGCCTTTCTTTGGGATTGGAATGAAAACTGACCTTTTCCAGTCCTGTGGCCACTGCTGAGTTTCCCAAATTTGCTGGCATATTGAGTGCGGCACTTTCACAGCATCATCTTTCAGGATTTGGAATAGCTCAACTGGAATTCCATCACCTCCACTAGCTTTGTTTGTAGTGATGCTTTCTAAGGCCCACTTGCCTTCACATTCCAGGATGTCTGGCTCTAGGTCAGTGACACACCATCATGATTATCTTGGTCGTGAAGATCTTTTTTGTACAGTTCTTCTGTGTATTCTTGCCACCTCTTCTTAATATCTTCTGCTTCTGTTAGGTCCATACCATTTCTGTCCTTTATCGAGCCCATCTTTGCATGAAATGTTCCCTTGGTATCTCTAATTTTCTTGAAGAGATCTCTAGTCTTTCCCATTCTGTTGTTTTCCTCTATTTCTTTGCATTGATAGCTGAAGAAGGCTTTCTTATCTCTTCTTGCTATTCTTTGGAACTCTGCATTCAGATGCTTATATCTTTCCTTTTCTCCTTTGCTTTTCGCTTCTCTTCTTTTCAAAGCTATTTGTAAGGCCTCCCCAGACAGCCATTTTGCTTTTTTGCATTTCTTTTCCATGGGGAAAGAAGATCAAGACATGGTCTTGATCCCTGTCTCCTGTACAATGTCACGAACCTCAGTCCATAGTTCATCAGGCACTCTATCTATTAGATCTAGTCCCTTAAATCTATTTGTCACTTCCACTGTATAATCATAAGGGATTTGATTTAGGTCATACCTAAATGGTCTAGTGGTTTTCCCTACTTTCTTCAATTTAAGTCTGAATTTGGTAATAAGGAGTTCATGATCTGAGCCACAGTCAGCTCCTGGTCTTGCTTTTGTTGACTGTATAGAGCTTCTCCATCTTTGGCTGCAAAGAATATAATCAATCTGATTTCGGTGTTGACCATCTGGTGATGTCCATGTGTAGAGTCTTCTCTTGTGTTGTTGGAAGAGGGTGTTTGCTATGACCAGTGCATTTTCTTGGCAAAACTCTATTAGTCTTTGCCCTGCTTCATTCCGTATTCCAAGGCCAAATTTGCCTGTTACTCCAGGTGTTTCTTGACTTCCTACTTCTGCATTCCAGTCCCCTATAATGAAAAGGACATCTTTTTTGGGTGTTAGTTCTAAAAGGTCTTGTAGGTCTTCATAGAACCGTTCAACTTCAGCTCCTTCAGCATTACTGGTTGGGGCATAGACTTGGATTACTGTGATATTGAATGGTTTGCCTTGGAAACGAACAGAGATCATTCTGTCGTTTTTGAGATTGCATCCAAGTACTGCATTTCGGACTCTTTTGTTGACCATGATGGCTACTCCATTTCTTCTGAGGGGTTCCTACCTGCAGTAGTAGATAGAATGGTCATCTGAGTTAAATTCACCCATTCCAGTCTATTTTAGTTCGCTGATTCCTAGAATGTCGACATTCACTCTTGCCATCTCTTGCTTGACCACTTCCAATTTGCCTTGATTCATGGACCTGACATTCCAGTATCTCTGCCTTGTCCTCGTGTTATTACCATGGAGAGGCTGAATTCATTACTCCATGCCCAGGATCCAAGGATACGCCCACATAAACATTTGAATAGGGTTGTCCTCAGATTTTGAGCTTTGCTCCCCATCCTCAAAGTCCATACATTCCCCCATGGTGTAGTATTGGAAGTGGGCTGGATCTGCCTTAATCACAGGGGAAGAGTCTGACCTGAGTTACTATTCTGGCAAAGGCAAACAGGCACAAATGAAATACAGTGAAGGACCCATGGCTACCTGCTAGGGACCCTCCTGGGGAGCCTGGAGGAGCTGTGCTTATAGAGAGCCAGGCTGGGGACATTGGAAGCAAGCAGGAAAGTGTGCTCAAAGGCAGCCCTCGTACCAGTTAACTTTTCTCATTTTGTTTGTCTAAATAAAATGATTTCTGGTTATAAAGCAGCTAACCTTTTTGCTTTTCTCTTGTGCTTCGTTATTGTCCAGGACTTTATAAGTAGCTGACGTTACTCAAAATGTGCAAAGAAGAATAATGGAAGCCCCTGAATACCTTGATTTGGATGAAATTGACTTCAGTGATGACATCTCTGTAAGTATTGCTCCTTGCAGGCAGTGCTTTCAAGAAATTCTGCCTTAATCTATATGGGTTCCTTTCTCTGTTGTAGTCTGTACATTCTAAGCTCTTCCTACCACATTTAGAAATTGACAACAGAAATCCTGCTGTGGCAGACAAAGTGTGGTTTGGGGGCCTTCCTGAGCAGGAAGTAAATGAATCCCATTTCGTTTTGTGTGAGCTTGGATGAGAAAGCATGTAACCTCGCTGGACTTCCCCTTCCTAATCTGTTTCTTTCTTGTCACAATTATTCATTAGGTAAATGTAATTAACCCGATTGGTGTAGATGCCCATAATGTACATAATTAGTCCCTTTCATATACCTGGCTGTGCCACAGCCTGCATGGACTAACATTCACAAGGACACAGACTGAAGGATGGCCAAGTTATTAGTCTTTGAACAATATCTTTCAGTCACTGGAGCTTTCAAAACATGGGTTGGACACTTGTTGGGAATATCGAGGAAGAGTCATGTATTGCTAAGGACAGGACAGGCTGACCTCTGAGGCCCTGATTCATCCTGTACTCCTGTGGACTGATGAACTTCTTAGTGTCCTCTGCACTCACGAACTCCCTGCTGCTTCCAGTCTGACTCTTGGCTGCTGTGAGTGGATGGTCTGCCTGCTTGCTCAGAGCTTCCTGTGACTCACCCTGGGCCACATGGTCTATTCTGCCAGTGGCCGGACAGCAATGTTAGACTCTCACACCCTCACCCGGTTGGGCTGACTCTCAGAGTATGTGACGAGAAGGTGGCTTTTCTGAACAAGTTAAGTGCCTTTTCGTCTCAGGGCCAACACGGACCTACTTTCTGACCTTACTTTCCATTGATGTCTTGGTTTTTGGTCACCAGTGGCAACTGTCTCAAAAACATAGGCTTTCACATGCCTCTGGCAGCAGCGTTATTCTTCTACTTTACTCCTTCCCTTAAGTGAAATATGCATACTCTATGTAAGAATTGGATTCCTGGGGTGCGTTTGATGAATCACCCATTTTATTCAGCCGTGGGTGAATCTGCCTACCTTTTCCTATATGTGAATTCAGCCTTTCCCTCTTTGAGCTTTCGGAAAATTATTAGTCCTCATTAAGATGGATGTGAAGTGAGTGGTATCCCTCTCCCTTTTTAAATCACTATGCATACATGCTCAATCACTTAGTTGTGCCCAACTCTTTGCAACCCCATCGACTATGGCCTACCAGGCTTCTCTGACCATGGGATTTCCCAGGCAAGAATACTGGAGTGGGCTGCTATTTCCTCCTCCAGGGGATCTTCCTGCCTCAGGGATGGAACCCACGTCTCCTGTGGAGTCTTTACCACTGAGCCACCTGGGAAGCCCCATAATTAATGTGGATCACAGCCTGGTTCTTTTAAAACCACTCCCCTCCAGGTATCTTGAGTTGAGTGGAGAAAAGCAAGGAAAGTGAACGATGATGTGGGTGGTGGGAGTAACGTAGAAAGTGTTTCAGAAAGGGACACATGTTACGATTCTCAGTTCAGGGTGGCGCGTAGGCTTTGAAGGCACCAGCGTGGGCTGCAGCCTCGTCCTGACCTTTGCTGGCTGTAGCACTGTAACTTTGCCTTGCTGAGATACCCACCTCATTTTTAAGATTGTTTCGAGGATTCAGTGAAATAGTAATATACGGAAAGCACTTATCTTGGCACACAGTAAGTTGCTCTTAAAAATGGTAGCTTTTGTTATTATTTCAATGAATGCTGCAATAATATTTATATGACCAATGGTGAAGAAAGAACTCCAGGGAAAAGACCAGGCATCATGTCAAGACTTTTAAAAAAAATACAATAGAGCAGTTGTGTTTATAGAAGAGTCATCTGGCAGCAGCCCATAATTTTGATGAATTAGGAATCTCCACTTGAAAGATAATAAAATATGTTAAGCAATAACTGAAGCTGTTTAGCAAATTAGGATTCAGAATTATGCAATAGTTGAGCTTCTATAGCCTGACCACTCTGAAACATAAGTAAAGATCTCCATCTGTGACTGTGTAACTGCACTCAAACTCACCCCCTTTAGATATATTCCTATTGTTTGGATCTTTAACCTGCATTTAAACTGAAACCAGAAGGGAAAAAATGAAATTGCATAGACTTGATAAACTAATGATAATGGTTAACATTGAGCACTTCCCAGGGGATATGCATTATCTTGTTTAATACTCACAATAATTCTCTGAAGAAGGGAAAATTATTATTTTTTTTATAGATGAGGAAACTGAGGTGTGAGTTGTTTAACTTGCCCAACGTCATCCACTGAATTAGGAGCACTGTCTTTGGAATATCTGCCTTTAGCCCCAGTACTTGGGGCAACTTTACCCTTCCCCCAGCGGACGTTTAACAATACCTGGAGATGTTTTTGATTGTCATAACAGGAGGTATAACCAGCATTTGGTGGGCAGAGACTAGGGATGGATTTAAACATCCTGCAATGCCTAGGAAAATACCCTACCGGAAAGAGTTATCTAGCCTAAGATGCTGGCAGTGCTGAGGATGAACAGTCCTGGTCTATTTCAGTCCACTTAAAACTAAAGAAACTCTAACTGGCATCCTCTGAGATGGTAGATTATTTTATAGTTGTTCCATCTCATCCAGGTTTAAGACCTTAAACATGTCAGAATGTATTAGCCTATATAATGTCTTCATGGGAAAAGAAATGGACATAGCCTCTAAAATATTGAAATGATTGTTCTCAGTCTATTTAGGTAACCTAGGGGCAATAAATTTACATCTGCTTTAAGGGCTAAGTGGATATAATTCAAATGCTAACATTAGGGGAAAAAATCCCCACAAAGATGTGTTCAACTTGCTAATTCACTGGTATAACAAAAAAATGTGTGTGCATGCATACTCTCTCAGTCATGTCCAACTCTGCGACCCCATAGGCTGTAGCCCACCAGACCCCTCTGTCCATGGAATTTTCCAAGCAAGAATAATGGAGTGGGTTGCCATTTCCTCTTCCAGAGAATCTTCACAACCCAGGGATCAAACCTACATCTCTTGTGCCTCTTGCATTGACAGGCGAATTCTTTATCATTGCACCGGGAAGCCCAACAAGAAATGTTGTCTCCCATAAACCTGCCTGTGTTGTTGAAATTCTGTAAACAACCTTTTCTGACAGCCTTTATGCTTCTTTCCTGGTTTAGTGGCAGGAAGGGGGAAGGGAAATGCATAATACATTTGAAAAAGATGTTTACAGAAGAGATGCCCAAGTTTAAAACTCCTCTTCTTACTCTCCAACCGTAGCCCTTTTACGTATTATAGGGTTTCTGTTTCATGATTTTCCCCCCTGGTCATGAGCCTAGTTCTTGTTTTAATTAAAACACAAGCTGTATATTGGTACAGAAAAGCAAAGCTTTTTTGCCTTTGCCTAATGAGACAAAACACAGAAGGCAATCAAATTATTTTGAAGTTTCCCAGACTCAAAAATAATGCTCATCTTTTGCAAAATGCAGAGTTTAAACTATACATTCTTGTAACTCTGCCATCTGAAAGGGCAGAACATTGTGCAGTGACTGAGGGTCTATGAGGGCGAGATGACGACACACACAGACACAGGGGTTCAAAGCTGGACTTTTCTGTTGCTGCAGATGGTTTACAGAGTTCCTTCTGTATTCCTATGGAAGCCAGCTCTCTCTGTCTTACAAAGGGAAAATGCCCTGGAATATTATTTTACTATAGAGTTCTTAGTAGCCGTGATGTATATTTTATGAAGAGAGGCCAATTTGCTGTCCTCAAAAATAAGATTATACACAGGACTGAACAAAGTAGAGGCCAAACCATGGATCCACTGCAGTGCTCCACTCGTGAGCCATCAAATGTTGGCTGCGCCACGCACCGCAACTCTTTAAATCATTGGTCCTGGTTAATCCTCATATCAGCTCTGCAAGGCAGGCCCTATTTTTAATCCCCTGTTTGGCAGATGAAATAATGAGGCTTAGAGAGATAGTCTGACTTTCACAGGGTTACAGATAGATAAGTAGGAGGGTCAGGATTTCAAAACAGAACTGTTTGTGTTACTTTTTCTCTTTTGAGCAATTTGGTTTAATAAAATCTCCTCTGGACCAGTCATCTTACCCATCACTATCCCTAGCTGTCACTGAAGTGATTGTAGAGTGCTTATCAAAAGTAAAGGAGTTGATATACAGTATAAATAAATATTAATAAAATAAAAGAAGCTAGGAGAACTTAAGCAACCCTCCTAATTTAATTGTTCCTCAGTTTTTCCATCTGTTAAGTCATAATAATCCATCTCTACCTATTGTCCTGTATTTTATGGAGAAGATATGAAATGTATATTTATGTCCATACATAAACTCACACTTCTATTCATATGCAGACACAAGTGCATATATATGTATATGCATATATTTATACAAATACCTACATGTACATACAAACATGTATGCTGCTGCTGCCAAGTCGCTTCAGTCGTGTTCGACTCTGTGTGACCCCATGGACTGCAGCCTACCAGGCTTCTCCGTCCATGGGATTCTCCAGGCAAGAACACTGGAGTTGCCATTTCCTTCTCCAACATGTATACAAACATGTAAATAGACACACACAGGCATGTGTGCACACGCACATAAATAGAACTAAGTACAATGCTTTATTCCTCAGCACAGGAATTTTTATTGCTTTTCTGTATCACCATGACTGCAGCTTTGGTGAAAGTTGACATTTTTGGCAATCACATAGCATACGTTTTGTGCAAATCAGATGAGATCAAGGTTAATAAGTGTCCTTTCACTTTATTATCCCTTTTGACCCAAGCCCTTGCCGCCCAGGGTAATAGTACAGACTTAGGTGGATTCATTTTCCTAAAGTGCTTAAGGGGCTTCCCCAGTGGCTCAGGGGTAAAGAATCCATCTGCAGTGCAGGAACCACAGAAGATATGGGTTTGGGTCAGGAAGATCCCCTGGAGGAGGGCATGGCAACTGACTCCAGTAGTATTGTCTGAAGAATCCCATGGACAGAGGAGCCTGGTGAGCTATTAAGAGTTGGTCGCAAAGAGTAGGACACGACTGAAGCGACTGAGCAAGCTAGCAAAGTGCTTAAACCACTGGTAGAAAAATAAATTCTTATGGCAAATAAATCTCACTCTGAGTGAGTTTTCACATTTCCGTCCCACAGACTGGGCATCACTTACACTAAAATACCAGCCCCCCTTCCCCCTTCATGCGTACATCACCTTTTGCTCAACTCATCCCACTGACACTTTCCAGATTTCTTTACATTCTGACCAAGAAGTGCTTCAGGGTAGTGGGAGACCTTGAGAAAGGGCCCGAAGGGCTTATCACATGGACCCAGGCACTGAGTCGGGGTGGATAAAGAGTACAGCTTTTGTTCCAGTTTTAGGTGTGAAAAAAATCTTAGAAAGATACTCAAGGTACAGAGAACCTTGCTTGTCCCTCCTCTCTCGCACGGCTCTAAAACCCTGTTATCTTTCTTTGGTGCTTCCTAGAAGGTTACTAAGACGTTTAGGGGCCTCAGATCGCCTCCATCTCTTCGCTGTCCCTGCCCTTTCGAGCCATCACCCTGCTCTTATTTCCGTTCAAACTTCTCTAAAGTGCTTCTCAGTAGGATTTGTTTCATCAGCTCTTCGGAATGCCCCAACTTTGGCAGTGTTCTTTTTGTAGTGTCCTGTATCCAAGTCTCAATTACCTCTCATTGGTCCCTTCTCCAGCTCACCATATTATATATGTCTTACCATTTTCTTAATACCTGCCAGGAAAGGAATTAAAAATAATCTAATCCAGGCAAAATTTAATTTCAAATTTATGTCCCATAACTAGTGTTAGAGTGCAGGCCTAGAACCCAAGTCCCCAGACGCCAAACTTGGACCTGACTGACATCCCTACCCGAGAAGGTAGAGAGCAATCTTATAGATATGGAGTGATTTCCTAGCAGAATGAATAATTGGTTGATTTACTGTTTTGCCCTTCTCTTACTCTGGAAATAGTTTTCATCTTGCCCAAGTCATGACACTTATTAAGTTGACTATGCGGATTATTTATACAAACCGTTTACCATTTATGAACAAGTACATGTTATACAAGTCTACTCAACAGGCATATATTAAACATTTACAGTGCACCAGGTATGGTTCTAGACTTGAGGTGAATGACACAGATGTATCCTATGTTCTCACAGAGTTTACCATACCCTGTGATAACAGTTGAGCATATTATGAAATGTCAGGTTAACTTAAATATTAGGTCACAATTAATTATAGTATCAAACGCCATTCTTGAAGTCAGTCTTTATATTTTGGTAGTGATTGATTATTGACTCACAATTAAAAGTACACAATCATTGAAGTCAAATAAGGCTTGTAGTTGGTCATCTGCTCTACTGTAAGATAACTTGCTTTCTAAATCTTTCATAGTTTGTAATTTTTGCCTCAATAGTTACCATTATTTTAGCTTCATTTCTAAGTGCTCATTTTTTATACTTTTTAATTAAATAATAATGATAACTAACAATTTTTGAACACATGCTATGCATCAGACACCATTCCTGATATTTTTCATTATTACCTCATAATCTTCACAGCCACATTCTGATGTAGATACCATTAGTACCTATTTTACAGAAACTTGTAATATACAGAGATTGAGTAACTAAGATTAATTAGCTGGAAAACGGTGAAGTCAGGCTATAACATGTGCAGTCTAGCTATAGAATCCAAGTATGTAACTACTGAATTGAAAAATGAAAAAAAACCTCAGCCCCTTGGTCGCCTATAGCCACACTCATTCACCCACGTCCTTTCCCATCCACAACCACTCCCTGCAGTAGAAGAGGATCATTCAATTCTGTGGTCTCATCGTCCCTTCACCAATGTGGATTTTCATCTTTTGTCTGACTGCACATATTAACGTTACAATAGAGTCATTCCTGGTGTACTTCTAATATGGTCAGAGAGAATTACTGAGTTTTCCCAAATACCAACAGCAAGCAGTGTTTTAGCATGGAAGAATTTGACACATCAATTTTTTAAATACCTCTTGGAACATAGGATAAAAACAAGGAGTAAGAGCAAAAATCAAATGCATTTAAAATAGGATAATTTATAATAATTTTCTTTAATAGAGTCTGAATGGTGGAAAGAATTATATATTTAAAACAGACTGAGATATATATGACTTCCCAGGTGGCTCAATGGTAAAGAATCCTCCTGCAATGCAGAACATGCAGGAAATGCAGGTTCAATCCCTGGATCAGGAAGATCCCCTGGAGAAGGCAGTGGCGACCCACTCCAGTATTCTTGCCTGGGAAATCCCATGGACAGAGGAGCCTGGTGGGCTACATCCATGGGATCACAAAGAGTCAGGACGTGACTGAGCATGCACACACGGGATTTGTTTAGTCACCGAATCATGTCCAACCCTATGTCTTTGTGACCCTATGGACTGTGGCACACCAGGCTTCTCTGTCCTACACTATCTCCCAGAGTTTGTTCAAACTCATGTCCATTGAGTCAGTGATGACATCTAACCATCTTATCCTCTGTTGCCCCCTTCTCTTCCTGCCTTCAATCTTTCCCAGCATTAGGGTCTTTCCCAGTGAGTCAGCGCTTCACATCAGGTGGCCAAAGTTTGGGCGCTTCAGCTTCAGCATCTGTCCTTCCAATGAATATTCAGGGATTATTTCCTTTAGGATTACCTGGTTTGATCTCCTTGCTGTCCATGGGACTCTGAAGAGTCTTCTCCAGCACTACAGTTCAAAAGCATCAGTTCTTTGGCACCCAGTCTTCTTTATGGTCTAACTTTTATATCCGTACATGACTACTGGAAAAACCATAGGTTTGACTATACGGAACTTTGTCAGCAAAGTGATGTCTCTGCTTTCTAATAGGCTATTTAGGTTTGTCATAGCTTTTCTTCTAAGGAGGAAGCATCTTTTAATTTCATGGTACAGTCACTGTCCATAGTGATTTTAGAGCCCAAGAAAAGAAAATCTGTCACCATATCCACTTTTTCCCCATCTATTTATCATAAAGTAATGGGACCAGATGCCATGATCTTAGTTTTTGAATGCTGTGTTTTAAACCAACTTTTTCACTCTCCTCTTTCACCCTCATCAAGAAAGTCTATAGTTCCTCTTGACTTTCTGCCATTAGAGTGGTATCATCTGCCTATCTGAGGTTTTTGAAATTTTTCCCCGCAATCTCGATTCCAGCTTCTGATTCATCCAGCCCAGCATCTCGCATGATGTACTCTGCTTAGGTTGGTTCAATCAATCTGTTGTGCCCGACTCTTTGTGACCCCATGGACTGTACATGCATGGTGACAATATTCAGCTTTGATGTACTCCGTTCCCAATTTTAAACCAAACCGTTCCATGTCTAGTTCTAACTGTTACTTCTTGACCTGCATACAGGCTTCTTTGGAGGCAGGTAAGGTGATCTGGTATTCCCATCTCTTTAGGAATTTCCATGCATGGGATATATATATGAATATGTAGATGACCAGTGTCTATACTATGTAGAGCTAATGGTTGAAACTGTGGGAATCAGTAAGGTCACCTGAGAAGCATAGAATATGAAAAGGGAAGAATGTCCCAAGAAAGGAACTGTGCAGAAGTGTGTCCTGTGAGGAAGGAGGAAAAAGAAGCTTCTCCAAAGAAGACAGGAAAGAAGTTTTCAAAGATATTCCTTCAAAGAGGAAACTTAGGGAGATAGAAAGAGGGGGAGTGATGATTTAAAGAATGTAAAGGACCACTTACAATGGTCAAGCGTGGGAAATAGGTGATTAGAAAGAGCAATGTCTGAAAAGTGCCCCTGGATTTTCCAGTTAAAACTCACTGGTGGCCACAATAAGAGCAATGCCTGTGGGTGAGGGCACAAATACCACAGTGCTGTGGCTGGAGGAGTGAATGCAGAACTGAGGAAGTGGAGACAGGAACCAAGGCAATTCTTTAAAAAACGATGGCTGTGAACACCTGAGCAGGAAACTCCACCCATGACCAGCTGAGGAGGCAGTGTGTCTTGAGGCGGTGGGGGTGCTTGTTTAATTCTGTAGGATCAGAGGAGAGAGCTGATGTTGAGAGTGTGGCTGAGAGAAGGAGAGAGCATGAGTCCAAGGAGATGGGAGAGAATGAGTTCTGAGCCGTAACAGCAGGCTAGTGTGATGAAGGTGTGGATTGTGAGCACCACATCCCCAGAGAAGGGAAAACAGAGCACGATCTGTTAGGGAGGGCGTGAAGTCAGGATGCTGCTGCCTTGAGTTGGGCCATTGGAGAGGAGGTCACAGTTTTAGGAAAATATTGCACTTCTGAAAGTCTCTGTTCAGCTGTGTGCCTTTGCTTTCCCTACCAGCTTTGTACACATTTTTGTCATTTTTAGTGTGTGACTGTGTAGATGCCTGCTTGCATTTTGGAAAGCTACGTGAGAAACCACGAATTTCAGGATAGTTGTTTGGATGACTGGCCTAATTATTTCTTTTGGAAACTCAATGTGGCCTTAGTTGCTTAAAAGTCTCTAGCTTGAAAAAGTGTTAGGATTTTAGTTCTTTCATTTTCTGTGGCTCATGACCATTTGAGTAATGTCTGCTCATTCACCCAACTGGCTCCAGTTCTCAGGAGCAAGGGCCAAAGCTTTCAGCCCTGAATAGTATGTAGGGTGGTCAGAGGTCCCCAAAGCCCAGTGTAGAAGTCACAGCCTGTAATTATGAATCCCATGCACGTTCAAACTGTTTTGCATGGCAGAGTGACAACGTTGGGATGTGTAGGATCATCTTAACATCATAGCAACTCTGTGTAGTTTGTGAAGCTGAGTTTCAGTGTCTGTTCTTGGGCATGGGTTCTCTTGGAAGGAAAGACCAAAGAAGTGAAATAAAGTGCTGAGACAGGCTGGGCTGTCCTTCCTTTCCTTTCCAGTCCCAGCCTGGCCACCCCTCTTCCTGGCTCATCAGTTCTCAAGTCTTGATCTCCTGAACTGCGAATTATGAGAGGCACAAAGATGAGGAGGGAAGAGCTGTGGTACACACAAGGAAGATGAATTAGAGAGAAGAGACCAGAACATTTCACATCATTTTATAGCTTGCAGATTCACTTACATAATCTCATCTGATTATCTGTGTTTTCTGAATAAAGAAACTGAGCTTCAGAGATTAGAAATGATTTCTCTGCCCAGAACTACAGAGTTAATAAATGTCAGAAGTAGGACTTGAATCCAGAGCTTCTGGCTCCAAATCCATTGTCTCTGTACAAAAGGCTAAGGCATCAGCTGCCATTCATGCTGTGAATATATTAGAAGTGTTTATTCTTTTAAATATGTCCTGATTACATTGCTAGACTGGTAGGTATGGCATTTTCTAACATGATTAGTGCTATATAAATATTACTGAATACTACCAGTGGCTCAGAGGATAAAGAATCTGCCTGCAATGCAGAGACCTGGATTCCATCCCTGGGTCGGGAAGATTTGATCCCTGGTCCTTCTCCAGGGAAGATGCCCTGGAGAAGGAAATGGCAGCCCACTCCAGTATTCTTGCCTGGAAAATCCAATGGACAGAAGAGCCTGATGGGTTTGAGTCCATGGGGTTGCAAAGAGTTAGACACAACTGAGCGACTAACGTGCACATGGTTTCTTAAGATTAGTGCTATATAAATTAGCACTACCATTATTAGCATTAGTATTGCCACCAGTATCATGAGCTTCCTAGGAAAATTTCATTTTACTCAGTTCAGTAAGTACCTAGTATCTGGTAAATAAAATATTGTCCATACCCTCAGGAAGCAGAGAAAGACATTATGTAAAGGTATAGATGAAATGTCACATGATGGATTCTGTACTGAACATATGGCCAAGATAAAGAAAGAAAGAACAGTGGTTCTTGAGCTTTACTAGGCATCAGAATCACCTGAATGGTTTGTAAAAACACAGATTGCTGCTGTTGTTCAGCAGCTCGGTTGTGTCCCACTCTTTACGACTCTATGGGCTGCAGCATGCCAGGCTTCCCTGTTCTCTGCTACCTTCTGGAGTTTGCTCAATCTCATGTTCATTGAGTTGATGATGCCACCCAGCCATCTTATCCTCTGTCGCCCCCTTGTCTTCCTGCTGTCAGTCTTTCCTGGATTGCTGGGCCCTGCCTTAAAGTTTCTGGGGTGGGGCCCAGGAATGTGAATTCCTAACAAGTTCGTAAATGGTGTTAATGCCATTGGTCTGGCCACCACACTTTGAAAGGTGAGGTAAGTTCCACTTGGGAGGATCAGAGAAGATATTATGAGGGATCCACAAGAAACTTAGTATTATTGCAACCAGAAGAGGACAATGGTGAGAGATGAGTCCAAGCTCATGGAAGGCTGCCCATGCCATGCTAAGGCCTGTTGATCATTCTTCTAGGGGCAGGGCAGAGCCACTGAAGATTTGAAACTGAGAAGCACCCTAGTCAAACTTACATTTTAGAAAGCTAAGTAATTTTAGAGCAAGTACAGAAGCATGGAAGGAATTCCCACTCACAACCTAAATATGAAAGGACTTGCTTGACCGTCTATAATATTATGTCCCAGGATTAATCATATGTGTGTATAGCTTAGCATTTCAGACCATGAATAAGTTGTTGTGTGCCATCCATATATACTAAAGACATCATCCTTTCCCTCAGGCACATGTGGGAGCCAACACAGCACAGGGGAATGACAGAGCACACGACAAGGTTTTCTTTTCAAGGGCAGAAAAGCGTCCCTTTCTGACTTACTTCACTTAGCCTGGTAGTCCCTGAAAAGTGAAGTGAAATCAAGTGGAAGTTGTTCAGTCATGTCCAACTCTTTGTGACCCCATGGGCTATAAAGTCTATGGAATTCTCCAGGCCAGAATACTGGAGTGAGTTGCCATTCCCTTCTCCAGGGGATCTTTCCAACCCAGGGATCAAACCCAGATCTCCTGCATTTCAGGCAGATTCTTTACCAGCTGAGCCACCAGGGAAGCCCATGATAGTCCCTAGTTGCATCCATCTAAAACATGGCAGAAATGAACCTATCTATGAAACAGAAATAGAATCACAGACACAGAAAATAGACTGGTGGTTGCCAAGAGGGAGGGGGTTGGAAGAGGCTGAATTGGGAGTTTGGGATTAGCAGATGCAAACTGGTATATGTAGAATGGATAAACTACAAAGTCCTTGGCGGGAACTGTATTCAGTATCCTATGATAAACCACAATGGAAAAGAATATGAGAAAGAATGTGTGTATATATGTATATGTATAAAACTGAGTCACTTTGTTATACACAGCAGTAGTGAACACAACATTGTAAGTCAACTATACTTCAATTTTAAATAATTAACTAATTTTTCAGGAAGAGTATGTTCAGTCAGGGCTGAAGCAATCAGGCAGGGTTTCACAGAGAATGTAGAACTCTGTGAAACCCTGGCCTTGAGGAGCTGGCCTTGAGGAGCAGTAGCATTTGCCCGGCCAGAAGAAAGTGTTGCAGGCAAGGAGGCCCCGGAGTAAAGGAACTGAAGGGAAACTAAACTTTGAATGCACAGGGACATGGAAGAAGTGGAGGCAACTGTTCAGTCTTTGGCGGGGGCTTTCCTTGGAGCATGCTGGAGGGGTGGAAAAGAAGTTTGAATCAAAAATATTGCTTCCTCTAAAGATGCTTAGAAAAATAAAAAATTAGAATGCAACACAGAGATAGGAAATATAGTACTTTTTGGCCATCTCCAAGGCCCCTCTCCTCTCTTGTCACTCAAGGATAATAGGAATCAAGGGAACACAATATAAAGGCTTGGGTTGAGGTCAAGACACAGGACAGAAACGGGGCTTTCGTTCTCTTAGGGCCAAAATAACAGTCATGGCTACCCTGGGAGCTGGCCATTGTCCTGAGAATAGGTGGGCTGGTGACCTAACAGCTCCTTATAAAAAGCCATCTGTCCTGTGAACCCGGGTGACGTCCTGGGAAAGCTTTCCTCTCAGCTCCCAGATGGTATCACGGTGCATTTGTGAAAGGAGATTTCCTGGGTTGTTTGCTTATTCCCAGATATGAAAATTATTTTTTTGTGTCAGTTTTGTGAATTTTGATTTCTGCTGTATCTCTTCATATCACAACTTAACCATCTGTATGGCACTCTCTTAAGTTTTATCTTGTATCCAAAGAGCAGTGTACTTGCTGAAACAAATCCACAAATTGATTTTTTTTTCCCTCGTGTGTTCTTATAGATTTGTTTGCAGTGTAGGTTAGAGTCATTGCTGAATTTGACATTCCATATATTCTTATAATTATCCAAACTTTGATTTTTCTGGCCAACACATCATCTTTGTCTTCAATTACTATTTATTTCCATGACCAGGAGCAAGCACATGACTTTTTCTACAATGCCATATTCCCAAAGAATTAAGATAGATACCTTCCCAAAAGTGACTTCCTGTGTGCCTGTGGGTGAGAGGCAGAGCCACCAGAAGTGAAACAGATCGAGACAGTGGATGGGGCTCAGCCAGGCTCATCTCCGGAGCTCAGTCCCTGTACCAACCAGGCATCCTGTGGGCTGTTGAAGTGGAAACCTCATCAAATTAAAAGTGATTGCATACTGTGGACCTTTGCAATCACTCTGGAGGAGCTGAAGGTGCAGCTAATAAATCATAGGTTCTGACATTTCTGACAGATGGGAGGTGGCAGTTAGGATGCATGTGGCTGGAAATGCAGATAGCAGCACACCCAGTTAAATCAAATACTTACCATTAGGCCCACTGAGCAACTTATTGAATTTACCATTGACTATATTTAAACATGATCAATCTGAAATTTCCTGTCTGAGATTTTGCCTCGGAAGAACAGGGAAAAAAGAGAGAGAGGGTAAGACTTTGCCAAAGGGTGCTTTCATGGAGTTGATGGCAGCTGAAACAAAAGGCCCAGTTTTAATTGAATCACAGACTGTGTAATTATTTAACCTGTACCAGCTGGCCTCAGGAAGCTACCAGATTTCCTTAGAGAGCTTGTACTTGGCCAGAAACAGAAGGTAACTTACTAGTAACAAGAAAAATGCTTCTGTACCTGTGTTACCTCCCACACCCAGAGAACTTAACGTAGAAGGGGAAAAACTTCCATGGAGTTCATTTTTGGCTTAAGAGGCCGTCCTCCTTCCCTGGAGGATGTGAACGGGTTTGCTAAAACACCTGTAGTCTCTGAGGAATAGCCAACATAAACAGGATGTTATTGCATCAGGCAGGTAAGAGTCATTTCTCTAATTAGTCATCTGGGATTTCATTCTTCACGTGGAAGTACTGGAAATTTAATTTGTTTGTGATGTGCAATTGGCTAACTGACAATAGCTCCAACTGCCCCTCCCTCTGTCTTGCTGTCCTGATGCTGCATGGAAAGTGCAGGGGTGGGACGTGGGGGAGCTCAGTGTAGACACTGCTTCATCCATCAACGTCAAGCTAACTGAAGCACCTTCCTATAGACAAATGTGTCCCAAATACACATCCCTCACTTGTAATGCTGGAATAATCCTAATGAGCTTCTCGTGATCATTTTTCTTTTAGATTAAATGTTTTTGTTTTTCTCAATCCCCCTCCCAGTTTTGCAACGTGAAGTCATTCAGAATCCATGCTCATTTACATAAGAGCATCGTTCTTAAAGGTGCGGAGTAAACTTTTTAGGAAGCTATATATTATGAATTAAAGTATGATTGAAGACCGTCCCTGACTTGGCCTTTGATTAAAGAAAGAGTTCATCCTATTTACATTGTTTTAAAACACCCTTCTCCAAAGAAAGATTAATTGGCATCAAATGTCATTCCTATACATTATAACTATTGATTTTACATTTGTTGTAGCTCCTCTGATTTTATGCCCTTTATGTCATAATCTATCATCCTGATAGCAGCCCCTGAGTTGGTGCTGGGACAGAGCCTGAAGGGTGGTTTCTTTCAATTTAGACTAATCTATCTGTGAAACAGATGAGCTT
This sequence comes from Bos mutus, assembly GCF_027580195.1. NCBI lineage: Eukaryota > Metazoa > Chordata > Mammalia > Artiodactyla > Bovidae > Bos > Bos mutus. The sequence goes on along the minus strand of NC_091623.1, from coordinate 71,313,978 downwards.
TCAAACAGAACCGTGCTCTTCTCGCTTTTCATAGCATTATCCTGATATTTCCCATGGAGATCATAGTATGATTTGTGGCAGCATTAGGGACATTTCTGTAGTTCAGGAGAGATGGATCCTGGCTACCCTGGCTGCTGTAGGAAGCCGGGTGCTCCTCTTCTTGACTTTTTTTTTCCATACATAGATTCACTCTTAGGATTCAGAGTGCAAATATTATGGCCATCTTCTGGAAACTGTCAAGGTTCAGAAAAATCCATCTTCCACAAGTAGCAGAAGAAATAGAATATCTGCTGGCTATACCCCACCTCATTTGTTAAAGGACTGTCCAGACCTCTTTTTAATCTGCATCTACTTACATGTTTATAGGTAGAGTCTGGGCTACAGCCAGATCACCAAGCAGTCCATTTAGTGTAAACTTAGACTTTCTGGACATACATGTTGTACTCAAGTATCACTTCTTGTGTTTTGGTTTTCTGGCCAGTTGAGTGAATATAATGCTCTTGTTTTAAACTGTTACTTTACACTCTTTTTCCTCTGGCTTCCTGTTCAGTATTCAGTCACATCACTCAAGACCATCCCGGAACTGTGCCGAAGATGTGATTCGCAAAATGAAGACAGATCAGGTAAGTTTCACTCATCTCTTTTTAACCTGCATTTTAGAGTGTGGGGGACTCCTCCTGGAATCTCTTCCCCCATCAAATTGGTTGCTCCTGCTTTCTGTTTTCTTCTTCTTTTATGGCTTCTCCATTCACCACCCACCCCCAACAAACAGATGTTAGGTCATCCTCCAGAGACTAACTGGACAGGGAGGCCCTGATGAGGACCCAGTTGTATACAAATAAATGTAGGCGATCATCGTGGTGGCTCCAAACCACAGTATACGCAGCAATTTACTGCAAACCCGAGAAACCATTGGTGACAAAACATAATGATGCAGGCGCCAATGAAAAAATGTTGGATACGTTTACTACCCAGATGGCAAGGACCAACTTGGGGGATGGTGCTTTGCCAAAGTCTGAAATCCTATCAGGGATGCGACATGATAGAATCTGCAGTAAGGCATACTGTAACAGTTAAGATTAAAGCAAAGCTTTGGAGTTTAATAGTGTAAACTAAACAGAGAATTATGGCATATAGATGAAAACCAGCTGGCTGACCTTTTCTCCTTGCACCGCCCCCCACCCTCGACCAAAATAAAAGTACATTCAGGATTGTTTTTCCTTCTGAAAATCAAATTAAGCCTCTCTGCTTTTCTCTCTGTGATGGGCAAAAAATGAAAATAAAAAAGGATATTGATGGGAATGATACCATAGCATTAAACTATGAAATGATGTTTGTTATTTTTCCAACTAATTACTCTAAGGCATCACCATTAACCTTGCCAAAGCGGGACCTCTGATAGTAACTAGAATCCTAAGAACTGCAGATGATGGGAGACTTAAGATAATCCTTGAATTAGGTGCATCGTGTTTGAAAATAAATAGATCTTCCTACCTATACAGCTATGAGAATTCTAGGCCTTTTGAACTGAAACAACTGTACAAAACTTATTTACTTTTCTTCTGGATCGTTTGTTTACTATCGACAGTTTGTTTAGATGAGGTGGGGAAAATAATTCGTCTATCTAGGTTTGTTTATCTCTTTGTTTTTCTGTGTGAGTGAAAGTAATGTTTCATTGTCTGGGTCAGAATCTTCATGGAAGATAGTTTGAAGTGCAAATGAAAGTTTTCACTTACCTCCATTAATTTTTTTTTTTTTTTCAAGCACACTCAAGTTTCTATGGGGTTAACAGAGGCTTTGATCACAAGACTTATCAGAATGTGCCTCCTTAAAAGCCATCCCCAGATTTAGAGTTGAACCCTGTGATCAGTGACAAAGGCAGCAGATTCAGTGGACAGGCCCCCAGCCTCAGAGTCCAAGACCTCCATCTGAGTTAGCATGCAGTCCTTTACCCTCTATCCCACCTTGAGCCTGTGACTCATTATCTATAAAATAAAAAAGAAAATTTTTCTGCCAGTGTTGCTAGGCTACTGTTAGTATCAAAATTAGGTGATGTATCTGAAGGTACTTTGGAGATACAAGATTTTCTTTTTTTTTTTTTAAGTTGAAGATGTAGAGTAAGAAAGAAGACTTAATAGCAAACACTTCAGTAGTGCTTAATGTGCCAGGTACAGCTGTAAGCCCTTTACTTGTGTTAACTCAATCCTAAAATCCTTGTGAACTAAGTACCATTAGGATGTTTGTATTATATGGATGGGCGAACTGAGGCACGGAGCAGAGAAGTTAATTATCTTACCCAGAGTCACACAGCAATTACATTACGGAGTTGGGATTCAAACTCCAGGAAGTCTGTCTCTGGAGTCTGTTCTCTTATACATTCCTTATACTATCAGATAGCTAGACTTAGGGATAGTAATTTAATTTCAGGATATTTTAAAACTTTAAAAGCTAGCATTTTCCCTCACCAGTGAAGTGGAAAATTTGTTCTCTGTTAAATAGTTTTTCTTGCTTACCAAGTTAAGTGAATTAACCGAAACTTTTAAAAATAATTTTCCTAGGGGTGGTTTATTCCATTTTTCTCCAGGTCATGTGACTTGTAGCCACTTCCACAATAGGCGCTGTTACAGATTTCTTCTGTGGTTGAGAAGGAGGCCAATTTCAAGTTCAGATGCCTTCAGACTCACCCAGAGCAAACATCCAATGCTCAAGGTAATCACCAATGATTAGACCTGACAAGAAACGAATGTTTGAGGGAAAAACTCAGGCCTCTTTAATGGGATCACATGTACACCTCCAATTTGATGGACCATTTGGAGGCTGGTAAAACACTTCCTAATAGAGCAAGAGCGATCTTAGAAAAAGAAACACACGAAAAATCAATCTCTCCAAAGCACCACTGTAGAATTATCTGTGAACTCCTTTGAAAGAAATCTCAATATAGTAAAGTTTTCACCTTCCCTTTCTGAAAGAACTGAGCCAGTCTCAATGAGTTCCATGGGCATTCAGATATAGAAATAGTCCCCAGATGTAGAAATAGTCCCCAGCTCCCCGCACTGGCCCCCCATCCCAGCCCCAGGTCTTTCTTGTTTCAACAACCTAGGAGGAGTTGGCTCCAGGAGCCCTTGCAGATATCCGTTGTTATGATAATCTTTTCGAACCCATGGCAGCAGAAGACACATTGGCTCCTGAGAAAAGTCCACGTCTTCTGGATGGGGGAACTTTCCCCTAAACTTCTAGTGACTGTGAACATACCCCACCCAACAGAGACGTGTCTCTTTACCTTTAAGTCTGTTAGGCACTTTCTGTGTAAGCCATCAAATAGTAATGTCCATCCTGGTATTAACAAGTCTTTGATGAGATAGCTATTCTTGGAGCCACTCATTCTTTTATTTATTCATTCCTCAAGTAACTTGTTTGTTTTCTGTCCTGTGCACTGAAGACAGGGTAATAAACAAGGTATAGACAGGCCCTGTTCTCAAAGTACTTACATCCTGGGGGGTGACAGACAAAGGCAAGCAAATGAATACATAAACCAGATCATTCCCAATAGTGATGAGGTGATGTGAGGCTTGTGACAAATTAACTTATAGTAGGGAAGAGAGAAGAGTTTGGGGATCAGGGAGTGTTCCTAGGGCCCAGCCATGGGAAAGCCAGTGGAGAGCATTCAAGGCAGAGGAACTAGCAAGTGCAGCGCCTCTGAGTCAGAAATCAGCTTAGTGGATGCAGAAGAAAAAGAAAACCAGTATGGCTGTGGAGGGGTGGGGGGTGGGGTGATCAAAATGAGGATGAGGCCAGGGAGCCATTCAGGGAGGGTCAAACTCTACAGGGCCCTGTGAGTCAAGGAACGTGGAGTTCAGGTTTTATGCTAAGACCTCTTAAGAGCACTGCCAACAGAATCCCAATTTTTCTGAATTCCTATTACCTGGAAGGAAGCCTAGAGTCATAACTCTCGAAGAAGGATCCCTAAAAATCATGTCGTTTAAAAAGGAGAGAAAGTGAGAAAGAGCAGATAATAAAAGCAGTTGGGTACAATGTTGACAGTCGATGGATGTGGGTAAAGAGTATACATGTGTTCTTTGTACTTTTTTTATTCTTTCAACTTTTCTTTAAATTTAAATGAAAAATGTTTTGATTATTTATAAGTGAGTTTTTAAAAGGCTAAAAGTAATACTACTGTAGTCCCAAACCCATCAGATCTTAGAAAGTGATGGTTACTATGCTGATGGGATCATCCAAGCCTATACCCCATCATGTTAGTGACGGGGAGCTCACAGTCTCACAAAGCCACCTATTCACAGAGATTAGTTTTTGTTCAGCCAAAATCAGTGGTTAATTTTTGTTCAGCCAGAATCAGCGGCCCTCAGATGTCCATCCTGATACCTGATTTTCCCTTTGGAACCGTAGAGAAGGACCGTTCCTCCTGGGCAAGGGTGCTGCCACTAAGTGTCTGGAGATGGCATTCACCCTTGGTTTTGTCTTCTCCAAACTAAAATTTCCCTCCCCAGTTTTGAGTGCGTCCTGCTCAGGCTTCTTGCTTTCTTGTGGACGTTTCATTTATCAGCATCCCTCTTAAAAGTGGTGCACCCAGAACTGCACCCGAGGCCTCCCCATGTGTGATCTGATCAGAACCTGTCAGCCCCACTGATCAGCCTCAGAACTTAGCACACACCTTTCCTGCCACCCCTAGTGGGCTGCAGAGGCACAAGCAGTGCCTGTCCTTTCTGCCTGTTTTTCCAAGTGTTCCGAGAAGAGCAGGAGTTCAGATGAAGGCCCTTGGAAGCTTCTCCATGAGACATACAGCCCAGGGTTACCCGCTTTGCATCCCTGGGCCCTGTGCCAGCTCCACATGGACTCTGAAAATGCGAATGGCCGAGTGCTGCCAGAGGTCTGGGGCAGGCCCCCTGTGCCTTCCATTTGCTCACCGACACCACGAGTCTGCTCTGAGTGCCCTTCCCATAGCCAAAGGCATGGATTCCTATTAAAATCTGTATTTTCCCTGACAGGGTAATACTGTCAACTGTGCTCCTCCTGGGGATCTTCCCAACCCAGAGATCGAACCCAGATCTCCCACGTTGTAGGCAGATTCTTTACAGTCTGAGCCACTGTATGACTAAACAGAATTTTTGTCAGCAAAAAAGGTTTTGAAAAGAAATGTGAAGAAATTGCAGATACCAGAGGAAGGCAGGAGGAAGAAGAACAACTAGGACTTAGGCGCCTGAGAACAAACTTTGGTGTTTTTGGAGTTGTCCAGGTATTACTGAGCTCTCCCAGTATGTCTGAGGTGCTCAGTGTACCAGGTATTAGGCAAGGTCTTCTGAACACAGCTTATTTGTCCTCAGAATAATTCCCTGGTGGCTCAGACAGTGAAGAATCTGCCTGAGATGAGGAGACCCAGGTTTGATCCCGGGGTCAGAAAGATCCCCCTGGAGAAAGGAATGGCAACCCACTCCAGTATTCTTACATGGAGAATTCCATGGACAGAGGAGCCTGATAGACTACAGCCCATAGGGTTGCAAAGATTTGCACATAACTGGTCAACAAACACTTTACACTTTTACTTTCAAAATAATTCTCACAGGAAAGACTATACTAATGGTCTTTTTATTGATAAGGAAAATAAATGCCCATTTTATTGACTAGGCAACTGAGACTCACAGAGAACAAATACTTTTCCCAGAGTTCCGCATTTGAAGGCAAGTCTACTGACTGCAGAGCCCCTATGAAGTTTAACAGCTGAAGAATAGTCGCGATCTCAGGAACCGTGCGTGGCTAGTGGTGTGAGGCAAGGATTAGCACCAAGGATGTTATGTCTGAAAATTTTGCACCTGTAAGAGAGAGTTATTTGTAAAACATTTGCATGTTTTCTCTGCTTAATCCCTGTTCCTCGTGTAGAGAAAGACGACAGAATAAGGCAGGGAGTGTTAACTCTGTTCTCCATTTCCTCCATATGAGGATTAAATGCGTTAAATCGACATATGGTATTCAAATCAAATGTATTCAATTTCATTGACTTCGAGTTTCTTTTAATTAATTGGACACTCAAATACACATTTGTTTCAATTCATGGTTTAAGTGTCTCGTGATTCTTACAAGTATGTATCTGCTCAGCTCATATAATTTTCTTATGAAAGAAGGCAGATAAATATTAATGCAGTTTTGCATCGGAGAACTTAGTTGTGCTAAGGTTGGGAAACTTGGTTATGTAACAGTAATAAATGGCCTTGGGGTGTGTTTGAGAAGAGACACTGAAAGGATTTCAGTACCTAAATAGTAGAGAAGATCACTGGTATGACCATTTGAGTAAAGAAAAATCATACTTTTTAAAGTTCAGTTCAGTTCAGTTCAGTCGCTCAGTTGTGTCCCACTCTTTGCAACCCCATGAATCGCAGCACGCCAGGCCTCCCTATCCATCACCAACTCCTGGAGTTCACTCAGACTCACATCCATCGAGGCAGTGATGCCATCCAGCCATCTCATCCTCTGTTGTCCCCTTCTCCTCCTGACCCCAATCCCTCCCAGCATCAGAGTCTTTTCCAATGACTCAACTCTTCGCATGAGGTGGCCAAAGTACTGGAGTTTCAGCTTCAGCATCATTCCTTCCAAAGAAATCCCAGGGCTGATCTCCTTCAGAATGGACTGGTTGGATTTCCTTGCAGTCCAAGGGACTCTCAAGAGTCTTCTCCAACACCACAGTTCAAAAGCATCAGTTCTTCGGCGCTCAGCCTTCTTCACAGTCCAACTCTCACATCCATACATGACCACTGGAAAAACCATAGCCTTGACTAGATGGACCTTTGTTGGCAAAGTAATGTCTCTGCTTTTGAATATGCTATCTAGGTTGGTCATAACTTTCCTTCCAAGGAGTAAGCGTCTTTTAATTTCATGGCTGCAGTCACCATCCACAGTGATTTGGAGCCCAACAGTCTATCACTGGTTCCAATGTTTCCCCATCTATTTGCCATGAAGTAATGACTGGATGCCATGATCTTCGATTTTTGAATGTTGAGCTTTAAGCCAGCTTTTTCACTCTCCTCTTTCACCTTCATCAAGAGGCACTTTAGTTCCTCTTTGCTTTCTGCCATAAGGGTGGTGTCATCTACATATCTAAGGTTACTGATATTTCTCCCGGCAATCTTGATTCCAGCTTGTGCTTCTTCCAGCCCAGTGTTTCTCATGATGTACTCTGCATAGAAGTTAAATAAGCAGGGTGACAATATACAGCCTTGACGTATTCCTTTTCCTATTTGGAACCAGTTAGTATCTGGTAAAAGTCATTTTGGATGTTTATTTAGAAACCTTATGAATTTGCTATATTTTTAGCCTTTGTGCATGCAAATTTTGTGGAAAAAAAAAAAAACCCTGAACATTTGAAAATCCATGGTTTTCTAAGACTTTTCAAGGATTTGGCTAGCACCAAAAATAATATATTGACATGAAATTTATCCTTTCAGTGCTGCTGTGGTATAGCTAATGATGCTAAATATATAAACCTTCTGTTTATATATTATTAAGGTTTCCCTAAAAGCATGAAAACGAAAGTTGGTATAGAAGTTTAAATTGAAAGCCTACTAACTAATCCATTTCACATGATCTAATATAAAATGAACTCAAAGAATTGCGAAACAGATTTGTTAAGATCTCAGGCAAGAAAATGAACACTTCAACCTGATATGGCAAAGAATCTGACATTTATGACAAATGTCTTGTTTAACCACAGTAAAAATTTACATACAGTAAAGCATATAGGTGAGCATGTTAGTCATTTTTTTTTTTTTAACAAAATTATAATTATAACGGTGACATAATTCATTTTTTAAATGGTAGGTAAAAGCTACAATTAACCATGCCACCAAAACAAAATCACTATATTTCTTTCTAGCATTTTTTCATGAGGCGTATTTTTTGTATGGTTGTCACCATGATGTAAGGGCCATTTTATCCACTGCTTTTTTCTGCTGTTACAAAATGTGTATGGCCATCACTTTGAATGAACCACAGATCTTAGGAAAACAGAGCTGCCCCCTCTGTCTGCTTTTAATCCATTAACACTTACGGATTAACACATAACCCCATATTTAGCTTATGTTTCTGAAAGAAAGAATATGAAGTCAGTACAGGGAAAGATAGGAACCAGGGGGTGATAGAGAAGTTAAAAATAAAACTCTTGTCAAAAATAATGTAAAGGGCTGGCAGTGGCAGAGATTAAATACATTGCATCTTTTCCCCTTCTTTACTTGAATATTTCTTCCCTTTGCTTAGCCATGGATATAAGCCCTGCACCTCCCTGATTGTCTAGAAGGTTGTGCAGTTAAGAAAGTCAGGAATGAGGCATTGTCAGAGAGGGAGAAAAATTCAGGGCAGAGACCCAGTCTCATCCCCCCATTTTGGTTTTACTGAACTCAAAACTGGTGGAGAAATCTCCTCTTGGTAGAAATGAGTTCAAGGGAATCCCAGTAAGGAAGGGTGAGAACTCAGGGAGATAAGCATCATGGAGGGAGGTAGGGGGAAAAATGAAGCCCAGGGTCATGGGAAAACTGGTACAGAACCTGAGTGCTTTTGACCTTGTGCAGCCCCCAGGTGACTTCCTCCTCAGAAGTCACTCCGTCATAAGGGAGGAGGGATTTTCCCTGCCCCGCCTTCACAGTCACAGCAATGGTATGACTGGGGAGGGGAGCATCATTACTGATTTTGGAGTTTCTCAGCATCTCAGAGAGCACCCCACTTCTGGCTGAGAGCTTATCCTTTTTCTTTAGTCTCCCAGTGGGCTCTTTCTTCCTATTTAAAATGAACGGACGCGCTTTGTCCACTTAGCTCCTTTGCCCTGACTCTTCCCCTAAGAAAAAAATTTTAAAGTCATGTAATAGAAACAGGATACTAGAATCTCATAGTTGAAGGATTCTCAGAGGCAGTAAAGAATCATCTACAAAAATCCAGACCCTTCCACGGCACTGATTGCTCAGGCCCTCACGTCTCACGGTGCGATCTGGAGCCAGAACCAAGCACGGTCAGCACCACCCGTAAGCCTGTTAGAAATGCAGACTCGGCCCTGCTCCAGACTCCCACATCAGAATCTGCATCCTGCCAAGCTCTCCAGGCCAATCCTTTGTGCAGATGCAAGTTTGAGAAGGTGAAAGTGAAAGTCACTCAGTCATGTCCGACTCTTTGTGACCAGACCCCATGGACTGATTATACAATGCATAGAATTCTCAAGCCAGAATACTGGAGTGGGTAGCCATTCCCACCAGGGGATCTTCCCAACCCAGTGATTGAACCCAGGTCTCCCGCATTGCGGATGGATTCTTTACCAGCTGAGCCACAAGGGAAGCCCTCAAGTTTGAGAAGCCCTGACTTAAGCCACTCTTACATTTCATCTGAGTTAACAACCATGAACTAGTCTCACTTCTTTCTTCACCATCAATTCTACCACCCCATGTTTCCACCAAGTAGGCACAAAGATGTATTTTTAAATATAAAGTTGGACTTCCCTGGTAGATAGTGGATAAGAATCTGCCGGCCAATGCAGGGGACAAGGATTCAAATCTGGTCCAAGAAGATCCCAAATGCCACAGAGCAACTAAACCAGTGAACTCCAACTACCAAGCCTGTATGCCGCTGCTGCTGCTGCTGCTAAGTCGCTTCAGTTGTGTCCGATTCTGTGTGACCCCATAGACGGCAGCCCACCAGGCTCCTCCGTCCATGGGGTTTTCCAGGCAAGAGTGCTGGAGTAGGGTGCCATTGCCTTCTCCGAAGCTTGTGTGCTACAGCTCCTGAAGCCTGTGTGCCTGGAGCCCTTGCTCCACAAGGGAAGCCACCACAATGAGAAGTCTGAGGACCGTGACGACAAAGAATAGCACCTGTTCTAGCAAAGCAGTGAAGACAATATATAAATATATATATTTATAAATAAATAAATAAATAAAATTATTTAAATTTGATAAATATATAAATATTAAATAGCCAATATATAAATAAATAATAAATAAAATTATAAAAATGTAAAACAGACCCTTTTATTCTCTGTGGAACGCCCCTAAGAATACCCCATTTCACTTAAAATATAAACCAAACTCCTTTTTGTGGTCAATAAAACCCTCAGATGAATCGGCCCCTGACAACCTTGCCTAGCTTCATCTTTGCTCTCCTTCACCCTCGCTCACTCTGCTCTAGGTATGAGAACTATGAAACCTGCCAGATTCTGTCTGGCATCAAACATTTGAGGATGGGCTTCCTTCTACCCAGATCTCCACAAAATCATCTCTTATCCTATATTTTCCCCGCAGGAGAAAGATGAGAATTGTAATTCTCATCTTACCCTCAAGTAATTGTGTTCTCATCCTCAGATCTTGGCTTAGGACCTATCATTGCCATGATGAGGCTTCTCATCTGTTCTCTGTTCCATCAGAGCAATTCGCATTTTGTAATTTCTCATTCATCTGTATACTTGCCTGCCTGTTGGCTTGCCCTCTACGGACAATGATTATGTCCGTTTCATTCCCCTCTAAACCCCTAGAACCGTGTGCACAGAGAACATTCAACAGATGTTTGTAGAATGAATGGACCCTGTAAGAGCCTTTTAACATTCTACCAGTTACTTTAGCACTTCTGAATAAGTGTTATCCTATTCTTGTATCTCTTGCTTATACTGCAAAGAAATTGCCACCTTTAACCAGTTGAAGGAATTGGCAGCTGAATTCAGAACTAATTCTCAGTGATAAGATGACTCTAAATTTAGGCTGATGCCATTAAAGATAAACAAAGTAGGGAAATTCTTCTACTCAACTGTTTCTAAGAAAACTTGTTATTAAAAGCCATTTTACTAATGTTACTTCATAGTCAGTGGTTACCAAAATCTATAGATAGAGTATACAGTTAGGGATTTAGACTAAAGTGAATCTGAAATGAGTACAACCAGGTTTTATTACTGGTGTCTAGGATTCCATTGCCCACATGTGACCCAAATAGAAAAAAAAAATGTGGGTCACATGTTTAGGGGATGCTTTTCATTTTGATAAGGCAGTTCTGTGGTATTACGGAAAGAAAGTTGAAGTCCAGGAATCTCAGTCCTGGTTGAGCAGTCAGCATAGTGTGTAACTTTCCATATAACGCTTAAAATTCTCTTAGTTCACATTTATATTCAAGTGAGAAGAACAGAGGCACCACTCACCCTCTGCAGTTGCTATGAAAACATCTAGTGAAATCATACACTTGCCTTGTAGTCAGAAACATAGGAGGTTTTACACCAACATACTGTGTTAGCAATTTAAAGATGGAGGACATTTTAGGAAAGTTCTAATTAAGAAACTGGAGAGGTTTTTTATTTTCTGATAGTTTATAACAGTGCCTGAGAAGTGTGTGCTGAGCCGCAGTGGACAGAGAGGAACGCGGCTCTGCTCGGCTTTCTCCCGGACAAGCCTCTGTCTGCTCTTTGCTGCATTCCCTGTACCTGCCCTGTTCTCTCCACAGCCTTGTAATGGAGAGCTTTGCCGGGCCCCACCAGCTCAGGTGGGCAGACCCTAGTGAAAACGGGGGCTGCAGGCCAGGCTACTTCTTCCTCCCATTTCTCCACCCTTCCAGACCTTTAAGTGCTTCCCCCTCAAAATGGGACCAGAGTTCATACACTGAACACTTTTTCTGGAAAATAGAGTTCATTTAACGTTTAGTTTTTAAAAAGTGGGAGAACACTCTTGCATCCTAAAGATGTGTACACCCTTTTCTCTTCTTGTATCTAAAGCTGTATTCCTAATGTGGATACGTGACTTCATACAGAGAAAACTTTACTGATGGCATTCTGGGAGCCAGCCATCTGTTGGAGCTGTCGAGTAGAGGGTAGAGGATGGGGATCTTTTTCAACCCCCATCCCCTGCCCTGCCCACCCCCTCTGCCTCTTGTTCTCTTAGCAAGGAGCAGTCTCTTGATGTTTCCTGGCCTTGACAGATCAGCACTGTAAAACATCGCCACCTTCAGTTAAAACTGGTAAGCGTGGTTCTGCACTTTCCAGAAACCATGCTGAGCAAGCTCTCCCCTGTCTCCACACTTCTCTGCTTGCTGAGCCTTTGTACCCTGCGTGGATGTGTATCTCTCTCTACAACTTAGCACTGAGAGAGGGGAAAAAAAGGAAACCTGGTAATGGGCTTAGAGTGGATACAAGAGTTAATCCACTCAAAAGGTTTTGCTGATGTCAGAGTGAAGGTCAACATGCTTTCCTATCAGACTCTTTGAGACCTCATGGAGCCCACCAGGCTCCTCTGTCCGTGGGATTTCCCAGGCAAGAATACTGGAGCGAGTTGCCATTCCCTTCTCCAGGGAATTTTCCAGACCCAGGGATCTTCCAGACCTGGGGATCAAACCTGAGTCTGCTGCACTGGCAGGAGGTTCTTTATCACTGAACCACCTGGGAAGCCATTTTAGGTAACAGAATAACTAAAACCATGTACTTTCTTGAGAATCACCCACTGCTCTTTTATAGGAACCATACCTTTAAAAGGTCCAAACATTTTAAGTAGTAAAAATATTATGTCACATTTCATGATAGAACATACATCTTTGGTGAAGAAGTATCTTTTCTATCCAGGTAGTAAGGGATTTTGAGTATTCCTATGAGTTTTCACCCAACAAATAGATGTCTGCAGATGGGGCACAAAGTGATGTGAGCAGGTCTTGACAGTTCAGGGCAGGGCTGGGAATTACAAAACTGGAATCTGACACTTTCTACAGCTGCTTGGTATCAGCAGCCACTTAAATTCAGGAAGTTGAGAACCAAATCAATGAATCTTTTCCATTAATATTTTAACTCTCAATGTGAATAAATTTTCAGTTGGTATTTTTATAAGAAAATCCTCTATACTTTCCCCTCAGCCTCACAGCATGCTCAATAAAGGGTCTGTGGCACCAGTGAAAGGGATGAGAAGACAACTCCATGGGGACGTTCCAGAAACATGTGTTCCTCACTTCCACAAGCTCTTCCCAACATCGTGGCCTGACACAATGCTCCAGATTCAAAGTTAACCCTTTCTTAGTTCAGGTTCCAATCTAGTCCCCATGGATGGTACAGAGAGTACTCAGCAAGTAATCTTCAGTCAGGCTATGTATCCTTCTTCATTTGTCATGAGATGATGTAAGTCACCTGTCACCACTCTTTGGAACTTGAAGTGTTTTTGATAAGTGGGCCCACGATGGATTTCATTTACATTGGATTCAGGAAACTTGACCCTAGCATTGATCCTCCTGATCTTTCATTGATATCCCTCTCTTAGGTATAGAAGTGGAGGGAAATGGCCTCTTGGAGAACTTTGAAGTCATGTCCTTGAAGATGCCTGGGTTTCCAGTAGCTGTAGATGTGAAGGGCATTGTTGTGTACATGTTAAGGCAATTACAGCTAAAGCTGATTGTTTTGTTTCTCAAGGAAAATAGTATTCCTTTACCTTTTAACAATAAATAGCAATAAAACAGTATTTTATCATAAAGATATCCCCTTTTTCTTCTTGATGTCTAAAGCTAATTTTCTAGTATGGACACATAACTCCATATTTAGAAGTAAAATAGACATTTTGGGAGCCAGCACTGACGTTCAGTCTCAAAAATTGGATCCACCGTTGCAATTGCAAACTGTACATTATCTTCCTAAGAAAATACTAATTTATCAGTCCCAAGAGCCAAAGAGTTGTTCTGTGTCAGCAATCAGCTTAGCCTCATAATTATAAATTTGTGAGGATCTGTTGAAAGACATGGATCCAGAAGAATTATAGTGTTTCATAGTGAGTCACTCAGAATAAAGAGCCCTGTTATTTGTAGACTTTCCATACAGTCATAGAAATTTAGAGGTGGGTCAGGTCTTAGCCATCATGTGTCTAACCCCTTTATTTTACAGATGAAGCAATTTTGGCTTAGAACTTAGGAAATACTTGAAAATAATACATAGCACATCTTCAGTAGCTTTACCAAGACTGTCTTTGAAATATTCAACACATTCAATGTGTCTAAAATGTGGGCAGGAGTGACTCACTGTGACAAGACTCATATGTATGTAGTATACTTTGCATCTTTGGTCTAGCATGTTCTTTTGTACCTTTGTTTCCCCTGTGCAATGCCCTCTCTCCTCCCTTCATTCATTTATTCGTTTTTTAAAAGGTTTAGTCCTTGGTCCCTGTATCTGTGACATGCTGTGCTTGAGAGAGGGCTGTTATAAACAGATTGGTTCATAAGCAGTCTTTAAGAGACTCTCAGTAGAGAAGGTGAGACAGATGCTCAAGTGAATTGTTGAAACAGAGCTTTATAAATGCCTGACTCTCAGTATGGGCAAGTCTATCTCAGGGCACTGAGAAGCAAGGGACAACAGTTATCTGGGAAAGTCAGAGGAAGTGAACCAAGGAGGTAACACATGAGGGGAATCTTAGCAGATGAGCTTCCATCTCAGGCAGCTGCTGCTGCTGCTGCTAAGTCGCTTCAGTCGTGTCCGACTCCGTGCGACCCCATAGATGGCAGCCCACCAGGCTCCCCCGTCCCTGGGATTCTCCAGGCAAGAACAGGCAGAGAAGGCAGCAAAGGCCTCATGGGGCAGGGGTACTCTCCACAAGGAGGGAGAATGAAAGAAGGATATGGGGCATCCAGAAAGGGTGAGTTTAGCGATGGAAAGGCAGAGGAAAGTGAGTGATGTGGGAATAATGGTGCTGAGATGAGAAGATAACTTAGAAAATAAAGAATGCTCAAGAATTTAGCTACTATCCTGAAAGTAGAAGGTTCGTCAAAACTTAGTTGTTCAAGTATCGTTTCTGCAACATGGGTACATGTAAAGTTTTCTCTGCCATTTTTGTTTTACCTGTAAACCACTTGTATTATTATTTTAAACCTGTTTTTCTAAGACCACTTATTTTTAGCATATTTGTTTTTAAGAGAAACTTTAGGTCAGTGTTGTAAGTGGAAAATCGGTGTCATAGTAAATTCAAGGACATCGTTAAAATGGGATAGAAATAAAGTGTTTCTGTGAACTCTTTGCTAATGAAAGTCTCTGAGGTGAAGGCCCACAGTCTTATTATTCTGAAAGGAGTTTGTAAGTTTGGGGGAGGAGTTAAAGTCATTGTAGCACCTAACAGAGTTCTTAAATTAAGAAGAAGAAAGAGTTGAAAAGTGAGAAGCTTGCTTATTCTTTAAATCAGGGGTATTTAGCATGGTTTCTGTGCACTGGGATATGCCTCCCCCATAGTGGGGGAATATTGTTTTAGGCAGTACAAAGCCACCTCAAAGTTTCTAAATTAAGAAGTGACAAAATCAGACTTATCTGAATAGGAGATCAAAAAGGAAAACCTAAGAAGTAGACAGAACCCTGCACAGACTATGGGAAGGTCTCAGTGTGGTCTAGTCAGTGTGGTAAGATGAAGCAAGGGACCAAATTAGAGAAGGATTGAGGATCAGTAAGACTTGCTGCCTAAGGGCTGAGGGGCAGGGATCATAAAAGAGAAGGGTCCTCATATAAGCGATATCATATGATATTTGTCTTTTACTTACTCTACTCAGTATGACAGGCTCTAGGCCCATCCATGTCACTGCAGATGGAGTTATTTCATTATTTTTTATGGTCATGTAATATTCCATTGCATGTATGTACCACATCTTCTTTATCCATTCATCCATCTGTGGACATTTAGGTTGCTTTCATGTCCTGGCTATTGTAAATAGTTCGGCAGTGAACATTGGGGTACGTGTATCTTTTTGAATTATGGTTTTCTTCAGATATATGCACAGGAGTGGGATTGCTGGATCATGAAATCTAAAATAAAAATGGTACAAATGAACTTATTTACAAAACAGAAATAGAGTCACGGATGTAGAAAACAAACTGGTTACCAAGAGGGAAAGGGAGGGAAGGATAGATTGGGAAGTTGGGATTTGACATATACACATGTTTATGTGAAATAGATAGCTACTAAGAACCTACTGTATAGCACAGGGACCTCTACTTACTACTCTGCAATGACCTATATGGGAAAAGAATCTAAAAAAGAGTGGATATCGTATATGCACAACTGATTCATTTTGCTGTACAGCAGAAACTAACACAGCATTGTAAGCCAACTATACTCCAACAGAAGTTAATTTAAAAAAAGAAATAGATCAGTGATGCCTTGGAGGTAGTTTGCTTGGGAGCCAGCATACATGGTCATATGATTCCGGAATACATTTAGAGAAGATGGAATAGAGAGAGAGAGGGTGTGTGTTGGATAAGGAAGTGGAAAGGAGAAAGCAGGCCAGTGTGGAAGGCGATACAACCCCTCGATCAGAACATTCTACCTGTTAAACATACCTGCATGACGTGGGCTCACGTTAGATGCTTGTTGAAGACATGGTGACCTGTAGATGGTCAGCAGGCAGTTGGAAACACCCTGCTGGAGATCGGAGACATTCCAAGTGCCAATTAGATTAGGAGAGGGAATTATGGCCTATAAGTCAGCCTCAAATGCACTTCCATTCACCTACTGACCATTTAGAAAATGTGTGCCATAATCAGGACTGGTTTAAGGTGTATTTTATATGTTTCCTTTCATAAGATGTTGAAAATAAATCCACTGTACCAAAAAGTCACTGAGAACCTACTCGTATAAAGGAATTTCCTGGGTGCTTTGACGGATAGAGAGAAATTAGACACAGACTGTGTTCTTACAGAGCTTGTAAAGATCTCATAAGATAATAGATCAGATTTTCAGAGATTTAAAGTTTAACATGTGAATTGTTTATTCATGATTTCCAGGAAACAAATTTAGCCTAAAAGTCTTCCTAGTAACCATAGTTAGTCTGATCTTTGTTTCCATGCATTGTAAGAAATTTATTATGGTGTTGGCATAGAACAACAGTATAAGTGGAATTTTTGGTAGACTTGTCGAATTGGAAGTGAAAATCTTGTCAGTCATTAAGGGCAATGATGTTATGCTTAAAATGCCCATTTTCCCAGCTTAGGAGAAAGAAACTAATTGAGTTTTATCTTTTGTATATAAACAAAATTTTACTTCTCAGACAAGTATATGGTAATAAATGAGAGCATTCTCATGAAAACTTGTCATCTAATCCATTTTTTTCTAACTGGGCTTTTTTTCCCAGGAAGTCAAGACAGAGACTAAAAAGCACAGATTTCACACTCAACCTAAAAAAAAAAAAAACCATAGGTTTGAATAAGGAGGACAACAAGCCTAATGTTGATGCCCAGTCTTCAGTTTCTAGGCTCTTCTGTGGAAAGAAGTGTTTTCTTAAGATTCAGACAGAATTCATTTCCATAGAGCATTCTTAATGGCCCCTGTCAGAAGAAAACAGCTGGGAAACATATGGTATCCATTTCCCTGTATCACTTGGAAAAAATTTCACATGTAAATAAAGCCAACATAAAAGAGTAGCCCTTTGAACCCACGACCTTATATGATACATAAATACATTGGTACAATGCTCTCGTTGTACTGGCCCACTAAGTTATGTGGCTTGAAAATTTTTTTATTACATCCTGAGATTCACATTATCAAGAAGTTCCAAAAACATGAAGGTAGTTGGCAATATATGAGCAAATGCTGTCCCTAATAATAAGTGTATATCTCAGAAATGTTAAGGAATATATATATATTCTACTATAAGCTTTTCAGATAATTGATGGATAAAATTAAAGGCATATTTACATATTATAAACTCTG
The DNA here is from genome assembly GCF_027580195.1 of Bos mutus. NCBI lineage: Eukaryota > Metazoa > Chordata > Mammalia > Artiodactyla > Bovidae > Bos > Bos mutus. The sequence goes on along the minus strand of NC_091623.1, from coordinate 71,296,312 downwards.
TGTCCACTGTTTCTCTGCTCTTTTAAAAAAGTAAGTAACCATGTGTTCTTGAAAGGAAGAGTTAAAGGCTTGGCAAGAATTTCTGGCAGGCATTAATTTTTTTAGCTTTACATTTTATAGGGCAAAAGGACATATAAAGGATAGAAAGACTTTGAAATTTATAATGGACCAGTTGGAATTAGTCTTTGCCTTTGCATATTTACATTTCATAAATAACTAGAAAATCCAGCTCTCGGTGATTATCGCTCCTCTGAGTTTATTAAAAGGACTTTCGTTCCCTGTGAAATTAAGCTGTGAATCCCTCAGAAGGATGCACTTTGGGCATTTTTAAAGAAATTTACTGTGTTGTACAGAGTGAGATTCAAACTCAGATACTAGCATTTGTTAATTGTCTGCTCTGTGTCAAGAACTGTATACATGTAAGAACCAGAGTTAGCTAAAGGCAGAGGAGCAGCAGCTTAAGAGCATCTAGATACCTCCCTTCCCTTCTGGAATATTCTCAATTAACACCCGTTTCATCTGTCTATGATGTGGGAGACCTGGGTTCGATCCCTGGGTTGGGAAGATCCCTTGGAGAAGGAAATGGCAATCCACTCCAGTACTATTGCCTGGAAAATCCCATGGACAGAGGAGCCTGGTAGGCTACAGTCCATGGGGTCGCAAAGAGTCGGACACGACTGAGTGACTTCACGTTCTTATTAGACAGAATCCTGGCCTCACTCCACAGCTGACAGTGTTCTCGTAGGTTCCTGAAAGTCCTCAGAGAAGGATTGCTTTGTGCAGACCCTCTGAGACACAAGCAAAGTTGTGGTCCACTTAGGGGGAAAACTCACCCACCAATAGGTATCTAGCATTCAGGCTTAGAACTCTCACTCTCATTTTGTTTTGACTCTGGAACTTACCGGAATCCTTTGAGAACACACTGTAGTAGGAAGAAGAATGGCCAGGTCTAAATTTGGGGAACTTTAAATCATCTGTATGCTACTTTCACCCCAAGAATCAGTGATAGCAGGGGCTATTGCAGAAGTTACAGTCCCGAATATACGTTCCTCTCAGGTTCCTTTAGTTTTTGGTTGTGCTGTGTGTGTGTGTGTGTTTGTGTGTGTGTGTGTACTCAGTCACTCCATCGTGTCCAACTCTTTGAGACCCCATGGACTGTAGCCTACCAGGCTCCTCTGTCCATGGGATTCTCCAGGCAAGAATACTGGACTGGGTTGCCATTTCTCCCCCCAGGGGATCTTCTCAACCCAGGAATCGAACCCCCGTCTCTTGCATCTCCTCTGTTGGCAGGTGGAATTCTTTACCACCGCACCACCTGGGAAGCCCATTTTTGGGTTGTGCTCACCGGCAAAGAACAGACACACACAGGTACTTTGGTTTAAACCCTTCCCACCCGCTGCTGTTCTAGAGGAGACAGAGATGGGAGATGCCAAGTGGGAAGGCGTATCCTGAAACCTCACCCCTTTGGTGGAGGATGGTATAAACTAAGTGGGAAAGGAGTAAGAGTCCATAAATCAGTGGCCTGCAAGTTACCAGGGTGCAGGGTCATCTGTCTAGTCAGAGGACTGTCCCAGACAGGAAGCTGTATCATCGAGGCTGAGGGAGGAGGCCATTGCTCGGTCAGCCTCTGAGGGGAGGCAGGGGCAGCTGGTCATATGAGGCTCCCTGTGGAAGGAGGTGGTGCTTGTCTTTCACCTCTCATGTGTTGCTGTTTCACTTGACACATCATCCCAACCAGACACTCAAACACAGACTATACAATCTTTATCTAAACTTTGCACAGAAATGAGAAGGGGGAAAAAAAATACTAGCCTGCCTGCTTCACCCTCCCTTTGCAACTTCCTCCTGTTATTTCCAGCTTTCCAAACGACGGAGGGCAGCAGTGACTCTAAAAGAGCATGTTCCCTTGTGGCGTGGCAGTGTGTTATGTTGCTGGTCATATGCCACAAAGCACTGTCAAATGCCCATGAGCTATGGTTGACTTGGATACTAATCAGTCTAGGGTGGGATGAACTCCACTGTGCCTTATCTCCCATGGTCCAGCCAGTCCTGACCATTCCATGCCTTCCTGTTCTTTCCCTGATCCATCTAACAGATCACCTAGGGAATCACTCAGTAGTTCTCAGTTTAAGTTTGCCCAGTATTAAATCATTTACCCCTTCTTTCTCCAAGACTTCATGAGCTCTAAGGGTATACCTATGTGTGTGTGCACAAATGCAGGTACATACCTTCTCTCCCTGAATTAGTTTGGAAGTTTATTAAATGCAAAGGATCCTATCCTCCAATTCTGTTTTTCAGAGTGGTGACAAGTATCAACATACTGTCAGGGAGGTGCAACCACTCAGGGAATAAAACAGAGTGTCTGTCTGGGTTTGTTTTCTTTTGCTATTTGCTTCTACTATTATTACTACATGAATTAATTCTAAGCCAATACGTGGTAACTTTCTTTTAGCATTCACTGTTTTTCAAGGGTAAGTACAAACTGTTTTATGGTCTACATTCTCTCTTAAATTGTTCCTTAATACCCAGACTTCCTTTGAGCACAACTTGAGAGGATCGTGTCTGCCTACATGGCCATGCTATTTTCAGTGTTTCAATTTAATAGTCCCCTCTCTTAATTTATTTTAAAACAGTGTCTAGCTCTGGCTGGAATTGTGGTGTCTCAACTCTTATTACAAACACGCAGAAGCCCACAGGAATCGCCGATGTGTATAGTAAGTTCCGCCCAGTGAAAAGAGTGTCCCCATTGAAACACCAGCCAGAGACTCTGGAGAACAATGAAAGTGATGACCAAAAGAACCAAAAGGCAGAGTACCAGAAAGGGAATGATCCTGACCCAGGCCCCCAACCCGAGGAGCTTGGCCCCAGAGCTGTCGAGGGCAGCCCCCAGAGGAAGAGCACCGAACCCAGCACCCTGCTGGGGGAGCTGGAACATTATGACCTCGACATGGATGAGATTCTTGACGTGCCTTACATCAAATCCAGTCAGCAGCTGGCCTCTTTCACCAAGGCGACTTCGGAAAAAAGAATTTTGGGTTTATGCACAAGCATTAATGGCCTTTCCGGCAAAGCTTGCCCTACCGGAAGTGCTGAGAGCTCCCCGTCTAACATGACACCATTTTGTGTCCTTTCTCCTGTGAAAAGCCCTCACTTGAGAAAAGCATCCTCTGTTGTCCAGGACCAACAGAAGCTCTCCCCTGAAGAATCAGAGAGTTCTCCTCCTCTCGTTAAAAGTGGCTCTGCTTATGAGCCTGAAAACCAGGGTAAGGACTTTCTACACAAGACCTTCAGTGATCCTCACAGTCGGAAAGTTGACAAGGCAGTGGCACCAGATTGCCAGCTCAGGGCCTTCCATCTGCAGTCCTCGGCAACAGACCCCAAACTAGAGGAGCAGATTGGTGGCATGAACTGGACCAGCTCCCAGGGACCTGAAGAAAGGAACGAGTACCTGAAAAAAGTAAAAAGCATCTTGAACATTGTTAAAGAAGGGCAAATATCTCTCCTGGTGAGTATGAACTAATTCAAAATACACGCTAACCATCTAGAACTCCAGTTCTATCAACTCCATTCACCAGTAACAGAATGATGATGCTTTTGTTCCAATTTTTGTTTAATCTCTGCTCATGGCTTTAGTTGGGCGATGTGACTTTGGAATTTTAAAATTAAAAGGTGTTTAATATGAGGAAAAACAAATGGCTATAGAGGGAGTATTATTTCACTTGAACTGTGCATGAATTCAACTGTAATAAGGACATGTACTCTAAAGTAAAAGCAAAACCCAAAAAAGCCCAGCACTTTAAAAAATATGAATGTTAATGTCTTTCCTTTTGCTTTTCAAATGGTTCCCAATGCTCTCACTGAGTTATTTGTGGGGATGTCAGTTCCTTGCTGATGGGGAATTGCCAGATATATGAACAGAGGGTCTTCTGTTTTATCCTGATCATTATTCAGAAGACTTGGACCAGGATGTTTGAAAGCTTTTGCAGATAGAGACTTACCCTAGAGCTTGATTGCCCTCTGACCCACATGGAGTTTTTATTTAGTTCCAGGTCTGCATGTCTAGGGAGCATGAAGAAGCTTTTCCAGAGACTCTAGACACAGAGTAACATGATGTAAGAAAAGTCTGTTCTGCTTAGGCTCAGAGAAAATTAAACTGAAATCACATTCCATCTGCCTACATTGTTCTTTCCTGGCTTCCAGACATGGATCAAACAGTAGTAAACCTGAGCTGACACTGTGGTGTTAATTAAAGTCTCATTCAAGGAAAATCATCACATCTTGGCCATGTGATTCTACTCATGGTAAAGCTATGCATAGATAAATGTAATGCACTTGGTCTAATACCACAAATTTTAGTGTTATAATAGGATGATATCATTGAACAATTTTACTAAGTAAAGTAATTTTTTTTTTTTTTTTGGTCTCTTGAAAATGTCTTTTCCATTTCTCCTGGCTCTTCCTCTCTGGTTCATCCCTTTCTTTTATCTTTCCCATGTTTTTATGTTTCCCAAATGATAACACCTCTCAATTTACCCAACAGTCTTTATCAATGAGTCACGCTCAGGGCACTGAACTTCACTCAAGGTGAAGAAACCAGAGTCCAAGTATAGCTTCCAGATGCCCAGGAGTTTGTTTAGGGGTGAAAGTGTTTGGAGGTACCCGGGGGAGCACAGACTACAGCACCCATCATGAGGCTTGCCGTCAGAGCCAGCTCTCCAAAGCTCAAGTCAAAGCAGATGGTTAAGACAGGTAGTTCATTCATTCAGCAAACCTACCACAGGGAATAAAGCAGAGTCTGGCCCTCAGAACATAGCAGGAATGGAGGAGACAGACAAGAAACCTGCTGGTTGCCATGAGTTGTTAGAAAGCTGGCTTGGAGCCTCTACAGACTCGTTGACTCATCTCTGTTGCCTGTCTCCCATGAACGTAAGTCACTTGAGCATTCCTGTGCTTTCATAGCAAGGAATTCTGACTTATTACAACCCCGTGACTGTCACCAGGGCTTCTGGAAGTTCATCTCTTCTTCCCAAGGCCCAGAGCAAAATCCCCACAGCTTCTCATTCTGTTTTATTGACTTAAGTTTTCCTCATCTTACTATGTGTACAGCCACACCTAGCTGCCGACAATCTAGACAAAATTCATGATGAAAGTGGAAACAATCTCTTACACGTTGCCGCATCGCAGGGACACGCAGAGTGCCTGCAGCACCTCACTTCTTTGATGGGAGAAGACTGCCTCAATGAGCGAAATGTGGAGAAGTTGACTCCCGCAGGCCTGGCCATCAAGGTACTGGTGGTTGGGGCTGGGCCCTCCACATGTTCCTGTCTTGTCAGATTTCTAGTAAACTGTTAGAGTGGAAAGAGAAAAGTGATGTTCCAAGCAAACAGCAAGTGAACCTATTGCATTTAAAAGGTTAACCGTCTCAGTTGCTAACTGCTTTGAGATTTTGAGACTATATTCCAATTTAGGGTAAGCATCAAAAGAGAAAGGAAAGCTAATAAAGAGAAAGGAAAATGATCTGTTGCCATTTTAAGAACTTTTGTTATTCATGGTGACTGCAGTTTGGATTCTTAACCACCCCTGGATCTTTGTGAGGCTGTTTCATTTTTTTCCCTAATGTGAGTATAAATGAGCAAGATGAATGGGGAAAAGGTGTATGGTAAGGCATGCTAGCCTAGTACTCAGGAGGATTTCAGAGAATAAAGTGGACTTCTGATGGATTACATCTGAAGTTGAAGTGTCTGCAATATCAGGAGTTCTTTAGAATATCGGTGCCGAGTTTGAGTTTGGCTCTCACAGAGCACAGTATGTTATCTGTCAAAAACTAGGCAAATTAATGCCGACTGGGATAGAGTTAAAACCCAGAAACACTGATACAGGAAAATGTTGTCTTTTATAGCACTGTAGTGAGTGCCTCTGTAAAATGTAACACATCACTAAAAGGTTAGCTATTAAACTAAAATTACTTTTAAGATCTTTGGCAAATAAATGTGGAATTCAATCACATTTATTAAGAAGCCAGAAGTGAAGTTTAGGGAAATATAATACATCTTGTGCTTCTGCATTTGTACTTTGCTTTGCTTAATAGTTATGGCTTCTAAAAGCTGAATAATCATAATTTTTACAAATAGAATTATATTGAAATATACTAGGGGAACTTGCTAGTTTAAAGTCTGTTTGTGAATTCACTAAGGAACATGTTATATTTGAAAAGCAATTTCCTTCCCCTGTATACCTCTTATGCAAATCTAAATTTTTGTATCTTCAATTTATTTATCATTCAGCAAAGTTTTACATTGTTAAAAAGTTGCTTTCTATTGTGTTTAATGTTACTCAGTCATTAGGTTTCTTGATCATATAAGAAATCCATGACCCCAGTGGATAGATATCATTTTTCCTTAGTTGTCAGTGATGCTATGTCAAATAAGAGCTGAACTGCCATCAAGAAAAAAGAAAAAAACAAGTGTGAGTGAAAATTCAGTATAGTGAAGTTAAACAGTGTTTTTGAGTCCACCAGACATTGTTTTAAGGCACTGGCAAAACAAATGTGAATGAGACATAGTCTCTTTTCTTAAGGAATTGATAGCCTGGTGGATAAGGCAGGTAAGTTACCAGTGCAGGATGGTGAATTCAGGATCTAGTCCCATGTCAGAATGGTGTGGGAAGGCAAGAATTGGGTTTGGTAATCAGTGGGAATGTCAGTCATGACTAAAATATTCTTTCAGTGCCAGTGATTGCTGACATCTACCTTGTCATTTTAGTATTTATAAAATACAGTGCTCATTAGTTTTACTCACTAGTGGTGGGTTTTGAATATATCTTAACTACATAATTGTAGTTAAGTCTTCTCTAGTGGCTCAGACAGTAAAGAGTGCCTGCAGTGTGGCAGACCCGGATTCAATCCCTGGGTCAGGAAGATCCCCTGGAGAAAGGAATGGCAACCCACTCCAGTATTCTTGCCTGGAAAAATCCCATGGACAGAGGAGCCTGGTGGGCTATAGTCCATAGAGTTGCAAAGAGTCAGACACGACTGAGAGACTAACACACACACATAATCATATAAAATTTGTTAATTTGTGTGCCCAAATGCTTGTTTTCATAGAGTAAGAATCTTCAAAGTAGAAAGGTACCTAAGAAATTTAATGGTCATTAAGCCAACCCTGGGCAAACTCCTTTATGTTATTCATATTAAGTGTTTGTTTATTCTTAAACTCCTCCAGTCAATATAGCTTCTCTCTGATACAATCAGCATGCAAACTTAGTAATTTTTTTTCCTGCTTTAATGAATAACATGCAATCAAACCCATAGGACTCAAAAGCTCTTATAGTTTCGCAGTCTCAGGCTTTTCATACTTTATTTCTGGAAAATGATCTGAGAAATGGAAGTGTTCTTTTATTCCTTCATTTAATCTAGAATTTACAAAAGCGGTAAATACAAATATTTTATAACACGTGCCTTGCCTTCTGGTGATCCTGTCCTGATACATGTCCTGCCTCAGTCCATTAGTGTTTTGTGATGGACATTGATGAAATTGAGGGAGTCCCAAAAAGTCATCATTCTTCCATTTTAAGACCTTGTTTTGAACACTGGTAACTAACTGGTGGCGTTTCACCTCGTTAAGCACATTTTGGAGAGCCCTGCTGTCATTAAAGACAAACAGACTTGGTACAAATGGGCAGAAGTTGCTCAGATGATACGACTTGGCTGACAGGAAGCAGAGTCAGAGACAGGATATCAAATAAGAAGATTACATTAGAAAAGGGGCTCTGAAGTCATACCAAAGCTTAAGAACATCTCTCCCCACACTTAAACTCCTTAAATGGAACATCATAAATTCTTGCCAGCTCCATGCAAAATTTATTGAGTGCTTTCTCGGGGACCCAACACTAGATACTGTGGGAGTTCAAGGTATTATTAAGTGCCCTTTGGGAACAGTTAAACAAAATGATTGTAAAGAAAGTTTCAAAAAGGTGAAAACAATCTGTTTTCTAACATGGAGCCAGCACAAAAATTTAGAATCTAAACAGATTTGTAATGAAATAACCTTAATTCTCTTTTAATTTCTGAGTAAGTCCAAAGACAAAATGCTGGTCTGGTGAGAAAATACATAACCTACTGATTGTCCTTTTTAACATACAATGAGTGACCCAAAGCTCAGAGATGTTAGCAAGTAAAAATTTCCAGCTAGAACTTAATAAGATTTTTGTTTTGTTGGTAGTTCTATTAATGACAAGTGATATGGCTTTCAAACTCATGGTAATGATATAGTATTTCCTTTTGCCTCTCTGGCAACTTTTTATTTGTTTAAATGTTTCTTCTTCGATGAACTAAGCCTAACACATCGAACAGAACATTCTACCCAATAGCAGCAGAAACATGCATTTTTTTCCAGTGCACATGAAATATTCTCTCTTATAGACCATATGTTGGGTCATAAAACAGATCTCAATAAATTTAAAGTAATTAAAATCATGCAAAATGTTTGTCTTTAACTATAATGAAATGCAATCAGCTTTAATAACAGAAGGAGATTTAAGATATTCACAAGTATATAGAATTAACACAGTCCAAAATAATCATTATATCAAAAGAGAAATTATAAGGAAAATTGTAAGCTGTTTGGAGATTAATGAAAATGCAACATACCTACATTTAAATATGCACCTAAAGCTTACTTAAAGGGAAATATATGTTTTGGTAAATGCCTGTGTTTAAAAAAGAAGGAGAAGGAGGAAGATCTCAAATTAATAGCCTAATCTACCTCATAAAACTAGAAAAATACTAAATTCAAAGCAAGCAGAAAGAAGGAAATCTAAAACTTTTCAAGCAAAAATAAATGAAATAGACAATAGAAAAGCAATAGAAAAAATCAGCAAAACCAAATTTGTCTCATAAAAAGCTGCTTAAAAATTAGCAAACCTTTAGTTAGACTAACCAAAGACAGAGAAAAGACTCTAACTGCTATTACTAAAATCAGGACTATTATCTCATATTTCTGCATTCTGTGTTAAAATACATTGATGTAGACTGTCTTGCTTATAGATGCTCACCATGGTTCCTTTTTCTTTCTTCATTCAGAGGGAATGAAGCACATTGTATCCTTGGGTTGTTTTATTTTGTTTTTTAAGTTCTCCTAAGAAACACTGCATGCTCAAATTGTGTAATTTAAGGAGAGGCCATAATGAATGATTTATAAGCAAAAGGAGGGTGAATGGATGGGGTGTAGTGTAGGGAGCATGTGAAGGACAGTACAATATATTGGGGTCAGTAACAACCAGAGCGCATTTACCACCCCAGAGCCTAAAAGGGCAGGGGAAGGACTTGAGATAGAGAGGATTGAGTAGAACTGCTGACTTTTGACCTTTGACTGGTTGGTAGGACTCAGCAGACCAGTGGCATCTCCATTAAGGGGGAGTTGGGAACAAAGGGAACCTTAAACACACTCTCTTTTCCTGGTTTCCTGCTACTGCTTTCCATCAGCCAAACCCAGTCAAAAGCCGGGGGCCAAGGGAATCAACCCATAGAGATCAGCCTCCCTGGGCAGCAAGGAGGAAAGAAATGGGAGGAGATAGAGCTGAGTAGGGCACCGGGAAACTATTCAACAGGTACTAATCATGCTAGATGACTGTTCTACATGAGATTAGCTACAAGTTAACTACTTGAAATTCCAGAGTAAGTGAAGAATGAGCAGATTACTTCCCCTGTCTTATTTTCAGTATAGGCCTCCCTGACTTCACACCCACCGTAGTTCTTTTCTCTTGGGCTAAGATCCCACACTGTGTAAACCAGGAAAGCAGCTGAATGTCTCATTTGTCTTCTGGAGTTATTATGAGGATCTAAGATAGCATTTTAATATAGTATAAGATAACAGGTATTGTGTGCTTAGGAAGCTGACATGCTTCGCCTCATTTAATCTTTACGGTAACTCCATAAGGTAGCTGCTACTAACCCCTGCTATTTCATAGATGAGAAAATTGAGTATCAGAGAGATGAAGACGCTTATTCAAGGTCTTGTAACTAAGTGGTGGATTAAGGATTTAAATCCAGTCCAAAGTCTGGGTCTTAATGGCTAGGTTGTGTATATCACAGCAGTCTTCCTGGTTTGCACAGTGTGGGTTTGAGCACAGGAGAAAAGGACTGTGAGCATCAGGGAAGAGAAGGCTCCTTCAGTGAATGTAGCATTGGGATTATTTCCCTTTTCTTTATTTTGGACTCCTCACATTCTAACTTATCAAGAGAAAAAGCCAGTTCTAAGAGTTAATGGATAAACAAATTGTAGTATATTCATACAGTGGAATACTTCTCAGCAATAAAAAGAAATAAGCTATCTCCAAGCAGTAGCTTATGTAGATAGAAGCATTATGCAGCCTACCAGGCTTCTCTGTCCATGAGATTTTCCAGGCAAGGATACTGGAGTGGGTTGCCATTTCCTTCTCCAGGGGATCTTCCCAACTCAGGGATCGAACCCAGGTCTCCTGCACTGCGGGCAGCTTCTTTACTGACTGAGCTACAAGGGAAGCCCAGGTAGAAAGAAACTTGATGTTAAAGAGTGCATATTCTCTTCTGCTGTGATAGGAATCAGAGTGGTCATGTGGGCAAAGGTGAGCAGTAGGAGAACAAAGGAGAGCTAGAAATGAGGGGGCAAGGGTGGAGATGTTCTATGTCTTCACTGGAGTTGGAGTTACCAGAGAATATACTTGTCAAAAATTCAAATTGTACTTTTAAAAGAGTACATTTTATAGTTAGCAAATTATACTTTAATAAATTGATTTTTAAATAATGAAATTATGAGAACATATTTAAGTAAAAACTATGCAGTTGATTTAGAGTAGAAATTACTGGTCACAAGTATGGTATACATTTATTGTAAATGAGTTAAGCCAGAAATAAAAGCTAAAATTCATGTGATTTTTTTTCTTGGTAAAAATGCCACCTGTGAGATAACTTTTAAACTTGAATTACCTTCATTTTTTTTTCTTTTTAATCTAGAATGGTCAGTTGGAGTGTGTACGCTGGATGGTGAGTGAAACAGAAGCCATTGCTGAATTGAGTTGTTCTAAGGATTTTCCAAGCCTTATTCATTATGCAGGTTGTTTTGGTCAGGTATGAAGAAAATTTTAATTATTTTCTCTTTGCATACTGTGTAATCTACTGCTTTTTAAAATTTTAATATATCAAAATCCAAACCTAAAAAATCATCAAAGATATATTCAAAGATTTATAGGCAATGATATTCATTGTAGCATTTTTTTGTAGGAAAAAAATGTGTTAAACCTAGATATTTCATGATAGAATATTGGATAAATAATGAGACATTCATATGACAGAATTTTTCAGAAAAATATTCATTATATAATATTCAGTTAAAATATATGATACAAAACTGTTCCTGTAATTTGGCACCAACTTTGAATTTTGAAGATAAAGAGAAATGAATAATAAGACTAGAAAAAAAAAACTGTCTCCACATGTTTATAGTAATTATCACTCAGACTTATAAGTGACTTTTATTTTCTTTTTTTATGTTTTTCACTTCTTTCCAAATTTCCTACAATAAACAAATTTAACTTTTATGGAAAGGAAAAATAATATATTTTCTTGAACCCAAAATTAAAAAGCAAATCTTTAGTAAGACATTAATTGAGGAAGTCTTGCTCCATTAAAGATAAGCAAAGCAATCACTTACCTAAAATTTTCTTAAATATTCGTACATGTTTTCTTTTCCAAAACAGGCTGTTCATATTCAGTTAAACCATCTTTATTGGGATTTTAATTGTCATTGCTAAATTTTACTTTCAGATTAATTTGGTAATAATTACAACATTGAGTTTTTCTATTTATGTTTGTTTATGTATTCAAAGCTTGTTTTATCATCTTCAACAAAGAATTAGAGAATTAAAAAAAAATAGATGAGCAATCATGCAAACGAAGTGAGTCTCAGTTACAGTCAGTTTCTACATTAGGAAATCCCAGTGTGAGTAATTGATGTACACAGATTACAATCCAGTGTATACAGTAAAAAATCATCACTAACTCCCTTTGGGAAGGATGAGTATAAATAATCTTTAAAAAAACTGGAACCACAAAATGCCAATCTCAGCCTTAAGAAAATATAAATAAAGTCAGCAGTGCATTAAAATAGATTTAATCACATTTGTTTGTGGCAAAGAAAATTGCTTCTCATTCTTATAACCGTATCCCTTTGGCTTCGTAAACTTTCCCAGTGGCAGTAAATTGTGGTGTTGTCAACAAGAGATTATACTTTTTCGAGCATGAAAATCTCAAATTTATAAATAGACTCAGAATATTGCCACAGCCTTTCTTTAGTGGGGTTCATGTTAGGTGATACCTTATAATATGCCATGGTAACTTCAATTAATATATATATGTACTGTTTCCTATACATACCAAGCACCATGCCATTGGACTTTTGTGTACATTATCTGACTTAGTCTTTAAAACAACGTTATTGGATTCTGTTGTTTTTATCCCTAGTCTATAGATGAGGAGACTGAAGACAGAAAGTCGTTTAAGTGGTTGACATATGGTCTAGTGGCCAGTAAGAGCAAAGGCTGGATCTCAACTCAGGTCCTTTGACTTTGAGGCCAGATTCTGTTTTTTTTCTCCATCCGTGTAAATTTGTGTAGCTTGTTTGCAATGGAACCGATATAGCTGCAGAAGTCCTTTTTTTTTTAAATAATTCTATCTAACAATATGTTGTGATATTTGGAGTATCTTAAACACAGCTCATGGTACTAAATTTATGGAATGAAGAAAGAAGCAAGAACATTTAAAATTTGTAAAAGCCACTGTCTTTGAAGTAATTGCTTCATTTTCTTTGTGTATTGCACTTATGAGCCCCAGCCATGGTGTTCTATGAACTACCATAAGAATTAATAAGTATTTGCTAAAGATGCTCTTTTTTGGCTTAGGCCAGCAGAGGGGAGAATAGTATTTTCAAATGACCACAAGAATTATGAAGACAAATAGTCCTCATAAATCATTCTCAGTATAAGATGAAATTTTATTTATTCTCAAATTGTCTGAATAATTGTTTCACACCCCTGATTTCATTTGCTTATGTAAAGAGGAGTTTCAGATATCAGTGGAAAAGCTGACTGCAGTTTTGGAAGAGCTTGCCAAAGAAAAGGAGGGAAGGATTGCCTTGCTGTTCTGAGACTTTAAGTCAATAATAGGGCATCTGGTATTCTTTGTCCTGGGAAATGTTGCTTATAGGTGCCAGTTTCTCTCTTCAACTCTCACAGCAGGCGTCTCATAACTTTGAAGCCATTGGGATAAAACAAAAGAAAGTGCCATTTCTGGGATTTGGTCAGGTGACAGTGTGGTTTATTTGGCTGGAGAAGAGGAAAATACAGAAATTAGTGACCTTTGCGAAGAGCCATGTCAAACATTTGCTTCATGTTAGTATCAGTCTTCAGATTGTTATTTCAAGTTGATAAGCATTTTTAATGACCTCAAGTACAGCTCTGAGCAGAGTACCCAGCAGTGCTTTCAGGAGAGCATTCCTACCCAAGTGGAAAATGTAGACACCCATTAGGACTGCAAGCTCAGCGCAGCCATCCTATGTCTGCTGCAGCCACTTATGTAACAGATAACCCGTGGAGATGCTGAGCTTGGAACCATCGCAAGCCTAATATTTTCACAAGGAAGACTGTTACTGAACAGTTTTCTAATGGCTTCAGCACATGCAGGTTTTTCTACATGGAGCAGGCACTTGAGTGTGTTCTGCTTTTGTTTCTTCAGTAAATACCTTTTGGAAAGGATAGTACAGAGGAAAATTTCTCTCCTGGTTTATTTGGGTTACCCTCTGCCCCTCCTATAGATTCTTAAAAGAATGGGCTTCATTTGACTCACAGTTGGCATCCTTTTTCTGGTAAAAAATTAACTGTAAGGACTCCAGAACCACGAGGTAGCCAGCAGTTTTTAGTGGTCTCCTGGAGTGATAGATCTTTGGGTAACAGGAATTGATTTTCCTCCTCTTGACACACAAAGTCTCAGAGGGGGCAATTACTTCATTGTCTGATAGTACCTAGCAGAACCAGCCATGGGGAGCATGAAGGTGAATGTGTGAGGGACACTCAGGGAAAGAGAGGGGCGCATGTTCAGATGGGCCTGCTTTGCTGTCCCGAGGGAGAGATGCTGCTGGTGAAACAATCAAGACAGAATGATCTCAAGTCAAAGCTACCACCTGTGTAACTTGGACTGTTTTATTCAAATATGAAAGCTCAGATGGTCTCCTTCAGGGTCCCAGTGAAGCTCTCGCCCTCACATGCTTGGGGGCTCCGGCCTGTTTGGCGTGTTGGTCACTGTTTCAACATCAAACTTCTCATTTTGTTTCTAAACCTTTAATGTGACTTTTGGTCAAGAAGTTCTGCTATGGAAACAGCAGGCATCATAGCATTAAGCATTTACTGAGAAAGAGCACACTTGCCTATGTGATGTTCATTCTCCATTTTAAATGTTTGACCTGATCAGATTAAAAAAATAAAAGTCACTTTTTCACAAAAGGCTCAGAATTCCTCCAAATGGTCATGAATGATGACGGGCCTGCTGGTGAGGGGGTTGCTTCCACAGGCTGTGTTATAGTTTTTCCACAGTTTACTTTTAAAAGGAGAAATATTCTGTTGACTTTATTATTTTGTTGTCATGGGGCAGAAATAAGTAAACAACACTGAAAGTTCTACAATTGCAGATGAAAGTGCACAGAAGAACCTTTGATCGGCACAAGCAAGAATCTGCTCTCCAAGGCCTTTGAAAAAGCATAACTAGCACAGAGCTCCACAACCCACAGACTGACAGGCAGTTAATGTGATTTCTGTGACCCAAGGGGTGCCAAAGGAGCACGTCCTTTATGGAGTCAGGGGTCATGGGTCATGAGCCGTGGTGGATATTCATACACAGAAGACACAGGACGTTAGCTCCTCAGTCTGAGTTTAAATCCTAGCCCTACCCTTACTAGCCCAGGAGCCTTGTATATATTTCTTTATTTTAAAAGAAAAGATAAGAAAATGTGTCCTGGACCTCAGTTTCCTCATCTTTAGAATGGAGATAATAGAACTTTCTTAACAGGGTTGCTCTGAGATCCAAATGAGAAAAGTCACAGGAAGCCTATAGTAGACACTAGGTAAATGTCAGCTATAATGGTTATTGGATACCCTCCAACTTATGATTTTTATTGCTATAAATATTGTTTATTTACCTATAAGTAAAGTATAAGTTTGGCAAAAAAAATTTTCGGCCTAAAAACATCTTTGTGTGTGTGTTAATCACTCAGTCATGTCTGACTCTGTGACCCCATGGACTGTAGCCCACCAGGCTCCTCTGTCCATGGAATTCTTAGGCAAGAATACTGGAGTGGATTGCCATTCCCTTCTCCAGGGTGTCTTCCCAACCCAGGGATAGAACCTGGGTATAGAACCTGGGTCTCCTGCATTGGCAGGCAGATTCTTTACCGTCTGAGCCACCAGGGAAGTCCTAAACCTGTTCAATCTATTCTTAGATGTATTATTTTTTCATGTTTTACTCTCTCTAGATTCTACATTTATTTTACAATAAGTGACAATATGAAACTATTGCTGGCCTTTTTTTTTTTTTCACATTTGAGCATCTCAAAAACTGGAATGAATCTTACAATTGATGGCTTGTTAGATTTGATGACATAATCACAGACAAAATTTCCTCCTTTAGAACTTACAGTTGTAACAAAACTATAGAGATTTTATTGATATCAGTAATGTACCTGTGGCATCCTTTTCAATTACATTTTTAACTAGACTGTCCAGCAAAGTTCATAAATTACATGTATTAATTGCCTCTATAAAGAAGTTCCATTGCCTTTAAGAATGCACAAAAAACATTAAAGCAGGTTATCAAAAGAGCAGAAAATCCCCAGAAGAGGAAACTAGTACATAAAGTAAGTTTTCATTCATTAGATGAACATTGAATGGGTAGATATAATAGATATAGGTGATTGGATGGCATGTCAGTTGGAGAGGCAATCTGTAAAACAGAAATAATACAGAACTGCGTCATCCATGTGATTACATTGGATGTTCTCTAAAAGCAATACCTATGGGAACATGAAGGTCTGAAGTTATATTCTTTAATATCCCCCACCCGTGCTCTCTCTCTCTCTCTCACACACACACACACACACACACGGCAGGGGTGGGGTCACTGGGGAGGTGGGGAGAACACACTAAAGGTCTAAAAGAAGAGCTAGGCATCATGGATATATATTTATATGTGATATACATTCACAGGGTCATCTTAGTTGGAGAAAGTAGCTGTATCTCTTTACTGGATATTTGTCAAATAAGTCACTGTTTAAACTGTAGGACTGTGGGTCTCTGCATGTTTTCCAGAATCAGAGCAGAAAGCATTTCTAGGAGAGTGGATGCTAAACATTGTGCTTAGTCACTCAGCCCATTGTGGCCAACATTGTGTCCGACTCTTTGTTATCCCATGAACGGTAGCCCACCAGGCCCCTCTGTCCATGGGATTCTCCAAGCAAGAACACTGGAGCGGGTTGCTGTTTTTTTCTCCAGGATGCTAAATATGCTTTACCCAAATCAAGGGATTCTAACCATCTCCATGCCATCTCAGAAATCCTAAACTCTGGTTGTGAAACCAAGTGGATAATCAGCCCATCCCTTTGAGCAGTGCCTCTCTGCACAGTATCATAGGGAGATGGTCGTTTCCATATAACTTCTCAGTAAACAGGCCAGTTGCATAAAGTGAAAGTGAAGTTGTTCAGTCATATCTGACTCTTGGTAACCCCATGGGTTGTAGTTCACCAGGCTCCTCCATCCATGGGATTTTCCAGACAAGAATACTGGAGTGGGTTGCCATTTCCTTCTCTAAGGGATCTTCCCAACCCAGGGATCAAACCCAGGTCTCCCACACTTCAGGCAGACTCTTTACCATCTGAGCCACCAGGGACGGTGCGGCCAGTTGCATAGCTTATTAAAGTGTCCACTGCAGCATAGGAAACTGAATTTGACCTGCTGGGCAAAGACCTACATTGTTTTAAACAATAGGATAATGTTGTTGCTGCTGTTGTTCAGTCATTTAGATGTGTCCAGCTCTTTATGACCCCATGGCCTGCAGCATGCCAGGCTTCCCTGTCCTTCACTATCTCCCAGAGTTTGAGTTTCTTGAACAGAGGAGCCTGGTGGGCTACAATCCATGGGGTCACAAAGAGCCAGACACCACGGAGCAGCTAACCTGAATTAAGATAATGGGTCTTCCTTGATTAAAGTCTTGCATATTGAATTTGGTAAGAATAATTATAAGGAAGAAATATCCAGGTCATCCTAAGAAAAGCAGCAGGTTATCATAACAGTATGGACTACACTTGACAGGGAGAGCCCCAGGAGCCAAGGCACCTCCTGCCTTACAGAGACCTTGTCCTGTTCTTCCAAGGCATCAAGCCCCTGTAAAGTCCAGGTCTCTATAGGTTCTTCCCCAGATTTCTATAAAGGGAAAATTCCTGCTCTTATGGAATGTAGTATTATATTTCCTCTAACTGTATTACTAAAATTATCAAACCTTGGATATGCAGATGACACCACTCTAATGGCAGAAAGAAAAGAGAAACTAAAGAGCTTCTTGATGAAGGTGAAAGAGGAGAGGGAAAAAGCTGGCCTAATACTAAGATCCTGGCATCTGGTCCCATCATTTAATGGCAAACAGATGGATAAAAAGTGGAAACAGTGACAGATTTTATTTTCTTGGGCTCCAAAATCACTACAGACAGTGATTGCACCCACAAAATTAAAAGACACTTAGTCCTTGGAAGAAAAGCTATGGCAGACATAGACAGCGTATTGAAAAGCAGAGACATCACTTTGCCAGCAAAGGTCCATATAGTCAAAGCTATGGTTTTTCCAGTAGTTATATCTGAACATGAGAGTTGAACCATAAAGAAGACTGACTGCCAAAGAATTGATGCTTTTGAATTGTGGTGCTAGAGAAGACTCTTGAGAGTCCCTTGGACTGCAAGGAGATCAACCCAGTCAATCCTAAAGGAAACCAGCCCTGAATTTTCATTGGAAGGACTGATGCTGAAGGTCTAATACTTTGGCCACCTGATGGGAAGAGCCAACTCACTGCAAAAGACTCTGGTGCTGGAAAAGGTTGAAGGCAGGAGAAGGGGATGACAGCGCATGAGATGGTTCGATGGCATCACTGATTCCATGGACATGAATTTGAGCAAACTCTGGGAGACAGCGAAAGACAAAGAAGCCTGGTGTGCTGCAGTCCATGGAATCACAAGGAGTCAGAGATGATTTGGTGTCTGAGCAACAACAGAAGTAAAAACACTGTGAATTATAGTAAAGGGCATTTTCTGTGCATGTGGAGCACACACACATCCATTATGATATTTAATTGAGTCTGGAAAACATGAAAGTGTGCCTGACAAGAACATACATATAAAGTATTTCTGATTATCTTGAACCCCTATGAACTTTACTTGCTAAAGAAGCTGCTGGAATATCCGAGAATATCCAGTTGTTTTTTTCAGTTGTCTGATTTGTAAAATAAGAGTTTGAATTGGATGATTCACTAAAATCTCTCCCACTTAACAATCTTAGTGTTTAATATCATGGAGCAAACCAAGTCACCACAAGCTTGCCATTGAAGATAGCAGGGCTGTCCTTTTCACCAGCAAAGGCACAGCAAATTGCCCTCTTGATATTTCTTAGACATTGACTTCTAACCAGTTGGTCATGTCATTGATCTTGAGATATACCCACTCATCCAGATCTTTTTAGGAGTTAAGATCACATGATTCAGATGCTGGAAAGATATGGAGGAGAAGAGAACCCTCCCACACTGTTGATGGGAATATAAGTTGATGCAGCCACTGTGGAGAATAGTATCGAGATTCTGAAGAAAACTAAAAATACAACTACCATATGATCCAGCAATCCCACTCTTGGGATATACTCAGATAAAACCATAATTTAAAAAGATACATGCACCCCCGTGTTCACAGCAGCACCTATTTACATCAGCTAGGACATGGAAACAACCTAAATGTCTATCAACAGATGAATGGATAAAGAAGATGTGATACATATATACAATGAAATATGACTCAGCCACGAAAAGGAATGAAGTACTGCCATTTGCAGAGACATGGATAAACCTAGAGACAGTCATACAGAGTGAAGTAAGTCAGAATGAGAAAAACAAGTATCATATAATATCATTTATATGTGGAATCTAGAAAAATGGTACAGATAACCTTATTTGCAAAACAAATAGAGACACAGATATAGAGAACAAACTTATGGATACTAGGAGGGAGAGAGGATGAATGGGGGTTTGGGGTTGACATATACATACACTGCTGCTGCTGCTGCTAAGTTGCTTCAGTCATGTCTGACTCTGTGCAACCCCATAGACGGCAGCCCACCAGGCTCCCCCGTCCCTGGGATTCTCCAGGCAAGAACACTGGAGTGGGTTGCCATTTCCTTCTCCAATGCATGAAAGTGAAAAGTCAAAGTGAAGTCGCTCAGTCGTGTCCAACTCTTAGCGACCCCATGGACTGCAGCCTACCAGGCTCCCCTGTCCATGGGATTCTCCAGGCAAGAACATACACTACTATGTATAAAATAGATAATTAACGAGAACCTACTGTATAGCATGGGACCTCTACTCAAGGCTCTGTGGTGACCTAAATAGGAAGGAAATCTTAGAAAGGGAATATACATATATATGTATAACTGATTCATTCTGCTGAACAGTAGAAACTAACAACATTGTATAGCAACTGTACTTCAATAAAAATGAATTAGTCATCTGTCTCCAAATTAAGATAATTCAATTTTTTTTTTCCCCTAAAATAGGAAAAGTAACAGAAGTTGTTCTACCTTATACATTTGAAACATCACTTGCTCTGGTATCAGTTTCAACTTTCTTTCTTTGTTTGCCTCTGAAGAAGAGAGCACTTAGGCCTCTTTTTTATCCACCTCCAGCCACCCAGCCGTGGCCTCGGGTTTCTGCCCCACCTCATTCTCTCAGGACATGGAGGATTTCCCCTTCCTACAAGGTCTGTCTGTTTTTGCAGCTAACGCTCACCCTGCTTTGCCAGGATACATTCTTGGTTGCAGCTATTAACTACATTTTCTGTTCTTTTTCTTTGGAGGGCTTACTTTCAGCTTGCTCCTGTGAAAAAAAGTGTGGTGCAAATATTCGGTCTCTCCCTGATATCACAGTTGCTTTCATAAACAGTGCCCCGTTCCCCACATGAGGGGAGAAACATGAAAGGAGTTGGCTGTTTTGATCCAACATTCCTTTAGCAGATTAGTTGGCATGTTCAGAAGGTGCAGGCAAATTTAATCCAGAAAAGTATAAAAGTTCATGAACAGTCCGAGCAAATAACTGGGAAAAAATCCTATAAAAGGCTAAGGAGAGGTTCAAGGCTCTTTGAAAGGCATGATCATCTTTTTAAATGTCAAATTCCACCCACTAAATTTTATGCTGTTATTTTTACCACTCTCGTATTTTTTTAGCATTATATTTAATTTTTCTATTTTAAAACCCTGAAATCCCATCCCCCTGCTTTCTCCTGAGACTAAACATAACATGAAAATACCACAAAAGACTCAGTGGGTAAAATGCAAACAGGTTATGACAACACGCACTGACTCTTCTGTGTCTTTGCTTTGGAAAGGTTGTGTTCAGAGGTTTGGTGCTCTTTAACATAGAAGAGAAAGCTTTACCTTTCAAATACCGCCACCATTTGATCAGAAAAATCAAGAGGGTCCCAGTTTCATTTCAGTGTGGTTATCTTATGCCTAACAACTTTATATGTTTCCCCTTTTTGGAAGCCTGTTGATTGAAAGGTGTGAGATTACAAAGTCATAGTTGAAGTGTGATTAACTTAAAGTAGAAACTAGTTATCTCAATAGTTCAAGGTTTTATAATATTCTTAAAGCTACCAGATAATTTAACAGACTAGCAGAAATATTGCCTTGAAATCAAAAGACTTGGATTCTGGTTCCAGCATTGACTCCGTCTCACTGTGTAACTTTGAGGAGATGCTCAAACTTTCTCTGAATCCGTTTTTCCACCTGAAGAATATGGAAGCAAAACAAGAGCATTTCTGAGATAACTTTCTGCTCTTTGAATTCTCAGCACAATTCTCTTTCATTGACTTTAGTCAGAGATGCATCAATTTTCAGTTCATACAGAATGGAAATGTTCTCTTCATAGGGTAAGCTTGGCTATATCTAAGCTTCACATGTTAGATTTTTATTTTCCTCTTTTTATTAGGCTTCTTTACATGTTGTTCAGCTGCTCAGTCATGTCTGACTCTTTGCAACCCCATGGACTGCAGCACACCAGGCTTCCCTGTCGTTCATCATCTCCTGGAGTTTCCTCAAACCATGTCCATTGAATTGGTGATGCCATCCAACCATTGCATCCTCTGTCACCTACTTCTCCTCCTACCTTTGATCTTTCCCAGCATCAGGGTCTTTTCCAATCATTTGGCTCTAAATGACAGCCTATTAATTCCAACTTGTCCTTGTGTCTATAGGAGAAGATTCTGCTCTGGCTTCTTCAGTTCATGCAAGAGCAGGGCATCTCGCTGGATGAAGTGGACCAAGATGGCAACAGTGCTGTTCATGTGGCCTCACAGCATGGCTACCTCGGGTGCATACAGGTACACGGGCCCTGCTTCTCTGGAGAAAAGAGTGCAACAAGTAGTAAAGCAGAAAATGGGAATTTAGTTCCCTCGGAGAATGTCTAGATTAAATCAACTTTGTCTCTTTAGTGGATAATAGAAGAATCAAATTGATATATTTGTATTTCCAGAAGTGCACACGAGCATGGGCACGAATAGCTGTCTGGGTCTCTCCTTGCATGTCACAGGGTGCTGACAGGGTCTCTTCTTGCCCTTTCAGCCTTGCCTGAAAACCCCAGTGCTGAGGACAGTAGATGTTAAGCACCCTGTGTTCTCAAGATAGCAGAAAACCCCTGTCAGACGGACATCGCTCAGACTGTCACATGGCAGGTGGCCATGCCTGCTGCTGTTAGCACACTTTGCCTTCCCAAGTGTCTAAAAAACAGAACTGAATTTTCAGGAAACAATTAGAAAAATTCCTTAGAGTATCAAGCAGTATGACACAGTGGAGACACAAGAGACGCAAGTTGTGTCCCTCAGTGGGGAAGATCCCCTGGAGGAGAGCATGACAACCCACTCCAGCATTCTTGCTGGGATAACCCCATAGATAAGGGAATCACAGAGTCTGGCTATAGTCCATGGGGTCGCAGAGTCAAACACGACTGAGCGACTAAACACACACACAGCAGGTAGTAGGCTGGGGAGAGAGGGTCCTGTGGTTTTCTCCCTTTCTTTGTAGTAGGACTGAGCTTCTTGAATACATTCAAAAAGCCCAGAACTGATTCTAGGAAGCCCTTGACATAGACCCCCTCAGCCCGAGGGCAGGCTCGGCAGGGCCCTGATTGGCTAGCCAGTCCACCCAACAGCCTCAGGTGGCCTCACCCTTCTAGCCAAACATACCTGGAGAATTTTACTGTGTCTTATGTGTGTAGTGATGGAAAGAGATTGGGGAGTGGAGCCACGGGAGGTGGCATCTCCCTGCCCCAGCCACCTGAGGAGACCTCCAAGAGGGCTGCTTAGAGAGTACAGGCTTCCTACGAGAAGAAGCGTTGGCATCTCATCCCGCAGCTGAACGCAGAGCTGCCCAGAGCTGAGCCACACCAGGGCTGCTGCCCTCACAGCGCATGGCGGGGGGTCCTGAGAGGAGCACGTGAATGTGAAAACTGGGCAGGCCTCCTATATGTAATAGTTTAACATCTGCTAATCCCAAACTCCCAGGCCTTCCCTCTCCCACCTGCCTGTACAGCATGGGGAACTATTTTTAGTATCTTGTGATAAACCATAATGGAAAAGAACATATAAAAAAGAATATCTATATGTGTATAACTGAGTCACTTTGCTATATAGCAAAAACCGACACAACATTGCAAATCAACTATACTTCAATTTAAAAAAATTTTTTTAAATAACTGGATAGGCCTTTTCAGCTAGAAGGTATAAGGCCCTGACTGACAAAACAATGAGAGAGGGGGCTGAAGGGGAGGAGGGACAGTGATGGTGTAAGGAGAGGAAAAGCTTTGAATTGAAACAAAGTTTAGAACTGGCCTGGAATTTACTTTAGGAAAATAAATCATCATTACCAGAGTCTGACCAGTCACACCATTCTTTTCATTGAAAGTGACCCAACATCTATGGATTTGTTCCCACATCTGCCTGAAATGTAGGAAAAGAACAATTGACAATGTATGGGTGAAGGCCACGATTAAAGAAAATACTTTTACCTCACCAGATTCATACAGTTCAAAATATCTTATGTGTACTTGAGAACTCTAAGAAAACAGTGCTCTTTTGCACCATATTTGGTAATATTTCTTTTATTCCAAACTTAACAGGCACTTACCAAGGTTTTCCTGTGTGCGGTAGACTGTATCTGAAAGAAAAAACTGGACAGTGAGAACCAGTTGCTCAGAAAAGTAGAGAGGATTAGGAAATGACAGGAGAAGATATGCAAAAGCTGTAAATATGAGACAAGAGCTGAATAAAACCAGAATGCAGAGGCAATAGCAAAAAGATCTCTACACAGTCTCCTCACATGCAACTGCTCTGTGGAAAGCCACATTAACAGGAAATATTCCAAGTGTCTGAGAAGTTTCCCCACTATTGTTGGCAAAGCATGCATCTTCTAATTTAAGACACCCAGTTGTGAAAGGAGTGATGAGAAATCAAAATGTATAGAAAAGAGAGAAATTTTAATTACTACCAGGGTCTGCAGAAAGATGAAAGGAGTAGCATTGCTTTTTGTGGAGGGAAAATAATTGAACGAAGACTGAAAACTTCATTTTTCTGTTTAACAAAACACTATCATATTTAATAGTCTCAAAGTAAAAAAGAGTAAACTTTTATCAGCTAATAAATGACTACAAGCCAAAGAAAACTGGCTGATATCACTAATTCTGTTTGAGATTTCAATTTTTTTTTTTTAATATGTGAGGAGAGGCAGTCTGTCCTTTCAGCGTGTTCATCTCCACTTAACACAAATGATATTTTTGGCACTAGGCACCATGGATGTGGAAACTTGGATACTCTTGGAAGTAAGTCTCTCCACTGGGTGTGAGAAAAAGTAGGTACAAAGAGATTGGAAGTGGAAAAGGGAGTGAGCAAGTGTCATTATGATGTGAGGAGGGAGCTGAGTATGGGAAACACTGGAAAGAAAACTGCAGAGGCCGGAGCCAAGGGGAGCGCTAAGAGTGTGTGTTTATGCTGTGTCTCTGGGAGCTCAGTGTGGGGTGGGGACGCTTTGTGAGCTGAGTGGCAGTAACTGTAGGGCACAGTGACTTTTCATGGCGAGTAATCCTAAATTGAGTGGAAAATGAAGCTCCTTCATGACCTCTGAGTCTGAGTAGTCTAGGAATTTTAAAATAACAATTATTTCTTGTGGAGAAAACATTATCTATTACTAAAATAAATTCGGAGGTCTACAAACTCATCTTGATAGTGTCAAAAAATATATCAGACTATGCCAGTTGATTAATATTGATGTGACAGCTTTTTGTGGAGTCTATTGTCACCACAGCATAAAAACTAAAGTTTTAATTTTTAAAAATTAACGATGTCAGGGAATTCCCTGGTATACCGGTGGTTAGGACTCTTTGCTTTCATTGCTGAGGGCACAGGTTCAATCCGTGATCAGAGATCTAAGATCACACAAGCCAAAGTACAGTAAAAAGAAAAAAAAATTAACAGTCTCAACCATGCTCCTTCAAATCTTTCTCCCCTATATTAATGATACCTTGACAAGATTCCTTAACTTTTTGCCTTTGTTTGACTATTAACATATACTTCAAACCAATTGAACAATCTCAGTCTTATCTCTAATTCAAAGTATTCTCCTCCCCAAGCCAGCTCAGCTCAGGGTAGAAGGAACAAGGTTGGGACAGAAGCTTGACTGTGGCTTGTTACACACCACCTTAGCTCCTATTCACCTCTCTCTCCTGGGATCCACTGTTGAGGACAAATAGGGAGTATGGAGAGAGAAAGTCAGCTGTCTCTTTGCTTAACTGGCAGGGGCCATGGCATCTCCCTGAAAGTTGTCTTGCTTCTTTAGCTCACTAAGGTTTGCCACTGATATCCTCGGGAGCAGCCTTCAGGGGCTGTGTCTCTGGTGGATGTGGTGGGTGGGGTCTTTGGAGGGTCCTTTAGAGCCTCCCCACTGCTACCTGACAGGGAGATGCGGCCCCGACCTTGCACTCTCCCCCCCATACAAGACCCTCCACGGTGTTGCTTCCCACTGCCTCCTGCTGCTAAAGCACCTTCTCCATTTTCATCGGGTGATAATAAGCTCACAGCATGCTCCCTTCTACAACATCTGCTCAATCTATGGAGACACATCCTCGCCAAGGCACATGGTGAGAATATGGGCCCCTGCCATGACAGTTCTCTCCTGTTCTTTTTATCTCTGATTGGGTAGGTTCAGCACCAGATCAAGTGTGCTGCCCAAAAAGGAACAGGTAAAAAAAGTTCCTTCTTTTTCTTAGGGGCATCCCTAAATTCATGAGCCCACCCACTGAAAGGGACAGAGCCTCTCACTGCAGACACGGCCCTGCTCATCTCACGAAGGAAAGGACT
Source organism: Bos mutus (assembly GCF_027580195.1). Lineage (NCBI taxonomy): Eukaryota > Metazoa > Chordata > Mammalia > Artiodactyla > Bovidae > Bos > Bos mutus. The sequence continues at coordinate 71,270,588 of NC_091623.1, read as the reverse complement.
CCTAAGGACAACACATCCTCCTCTCCTTCCCAGTGTCCTTCTGAGGCTGGGTGGGGTTGATAGTAGGAGGTTGGTCGGTTGCGTTGTTGTAGGTTCTGAAGGGAGGCATCTGATACTGACTGCTAAAGTCTCACTAGAAGTCGTCTTTGTATAGGAGGCTCCTTGCCCCCACCCTGTCCTGCTGTGGACTCTGGTGACTGGTTTTGGAACAACAAGAGAAGTTCCATTCAACCTTCTGTTACAGTCATTAAAAAGTAATGTTTATGAACACACCTAAAGAATATCATACTAAGTAAGTCAGAGAAAAGCAGTTATATGATATCAGTTATGTGTGAAATCTAAAAAATAATACAAATTATTCTGTATACAGAAAGGAAACAGACTCACAAACATAGGAAACAAATTTATGGTTACCAAAGGGAAGAAGGAGGTGGGGGAGGGATACATTTGGGAGTATGAAAGTAACAGATGCTAACTACTGTACATAAAATAATAAGCAACAAGAGTTCACTGTGTAGCATGGGGAACTATATTCTATATTCAATATCTTGTAACAACCCATAATGGAAGCAACATGGAAAAAAGAAATATAAATATATATATATATATGTATATATATATATATATACATAAAATTGAATCACTTTGCTGCATACCTGAAACTAACAAAATTGTAAATCAACTATACTCCAAAAATTTTTTTTTAAATAACATTTAGAGGGAAGTCCTGACGGATCACATGTCTCTGCCTCCTCTAACAGACCCTGGTTGAGTACGGAGCCAATGTCACTATGCAGAACCACGCCGGGGAGAAGCCCTCCCAGAGCGCCGAGCGCCACGGACACAGCCTGTGCTCCCGGTACCTGGTGGTGGTGGAGACCTGCATGTCACTAGCCTCCCAGGTGGTGAAGCTCACCAAGCAGCTGAAGGAGTGAGTGACCTGCTTGTTCCATGAGAACCCAGTCTGGCTGGTCAGGTCGTGCTTAGGTGTCAGCCCAGTCCTCAGAAGGCTCCCTCGCGTGGGTGGTACCGGGAATGCCTAGTGTCCTCCTCATCTTCTTTTCTTCCCTCGTTCCCAGTCCTCACAGCCGGTGTTCATGCTGAAGATGCCATCTCTGTGGAGGCAAAATGATATTTAAGCAAAAAAAGAAAGCAGAGCAAGCTTCCTCAGCAGGAAACTTAAGCCACAGTGGACTAGGGGAGAGAGCCTCTCTCTGTCTTCACATCTTAGGGCCCCAGATGATGTAGCAGGCGCAGAAAGCACATGTGGGCATCATTCCGAACTTCTGTCCTTAATAGTTCAACAAATTATAAAGAATGTGAGAGAGAGAAAGGTTCAAGATGAGCCAGTTTCTCAGTTTTCTCAAAAAAGAAAAATGTATATTTGGGAAAGTATATGTACCCTGGTAACCATTGCCGCAAATTTATTATAAAAATTAAGCAGACAATTCACAAATCCTCAGAATGAAAAATCCTCAGAATGTGAACTCAGTATGACGTTACTTAAAACACTCTTTGTCTAGTTAAGCCCAGTTCTTTTTTTGATGAAATAATAAAGCTGGTACACATTGCATAACTAGATGTCAGGGGAGCATGGCTGGGAAGTTGCTATGATGTGTTTGAAAAAAGGAGGGCCCAAGGAGAGGTTATCTGGGAGGGGTGGGGGTCAAGCAGGTTGAAGGACTAAGAGCTGAGGCCCCTCTAAAGGGACAGAGGTCAGCCCTTGGAGAACACATTGGCCAAATGACCGTTGCCATACTGATAAGGGACTCATCGAAAATCAAGAATAGCACTCAAAGTAATGGTAACAGATTAGGAGAATAGACCTTAAAAATTAAGTTTTAGGGGAGAAAAGTGAAGTTATAAAAAATATTTTTTTCTTCTTTCCTTGTGAAAAAAGATCTGTAGTTGGTGGGAGGCCTTAACTGGTTAGAATTTAATTCATGCAACAGTGACAAGTCCTTAGATCCTCTGGCTCCTCACTAGACTTGGGAAACATTTCTCTCTCTGCTTCTGCTCTCGTGCCTTAGAGGTTAAGAGTTTCTGCACTCCTCCACCCTTCCCCTGTCAGTACCTAGAATACTGTCTCTAATGAGTTTAGGCTTTCACTAGAAAAAAATTTAAACTTAAAAATTAGAGGGGTTCCTTTCTCTCCAACAATCCTTTGCCCAGTTACACAAGACTCCACTGGGGCAGGTGAGCTAAGCAAGCTTTGAAGGTCTGGATGTAACTGAAGGGGAAATGCACCCAAATTCCTAATTCCCTTCAGGAAGTTATCTTGTCAAGGCAAACATACTTGTACACATGCCTTTATGTACATGTATAGGTCTTTCTGAAAAGAAGTTCCTAGAAAAGGAATTACCAGAACAAAGGTGCATACATGTGGATTTTTGTTGTTGTTCAGCCACTAAGTCACGTCTGACTCTGTGACCCCATGGACTGCAGCACACCAAGCGTCTCTGTCCCCTCACTGTCTCCCAGAGTTTGCCCGAGTCATGTGTGTAGAATCAGTGATGCTATCCAACCATCTCATCCTCTGCCACCTTCTTCTTCTTTGCCTTCAGTCTTTCCCAGCATCAGGGTCTTTTCCAGTGAGTCAGTTCTTCATATCAGGTGGCCAAAATACTGGAGCTTCAGCTTCAGCATCAGGCCTTCCAATGAGTATTCAGGGTTGATTTCCATTAGGATTGACTGGTTTGATCTCCTTGCTGTCATGATACTTGTATACAGATGCTGCCTAATATCCTTCCAGAAATGTTGTACCAGTGGATACTCCCCCCAGTAGTATATGCACATATCCATCGAGAGGAACCTTAAAATAGTCCAATGGAATGTTTTTTTCTAAAGGTTTGTACTCAGAGAAAAGACTGAAAAACCTTCCCCTCAGGCTCTCAGCACAGAGTTGGAGAGGCTTTCCTAAGCTGTAGTAGTTGCTTTATTGGTAGAACTCTTCAAGGTCAGGGTCTTGGCTGCTCTCTGTGCTGATGATCCTAGGATAAAACACACATGTACGCTAATAGGCAGCAGTTATTCCACTGTCTCCAAGCTGAAGGCTGTAGACAGTTGTAGTCAAGCCAATGAGAATATGAAATAAGAGAGGTTATGCTGGAGACCCTAGTTTTGTACTTACTGTGTGTCTCAGTGAGACTGGCAAAACTAAAACAGAAATTCACTTACTCTATTTAGTCCACTCTGCCCTTCAGACTCTAGGGCACCAATAACATCAAAAGGTGCATGAGGAAGGATGGGAAACATTAGTTTTTCAGTCCAAAATTGTGAGTGGGAGACAGTCTTGAGCGCCTTTTCCTCCTAGGATATTTTTACCAGTCCTTCATCAACATAGGTATTATTTAGAAATGGTACCCTTCAGCTCTCTCAGACATCCTGATCTATAAGTGTAGGTGTCAATGGGTTGAATTGTGGCCTCATAAAATGATGTGTTGGAGTCCTAACCCCTAGGACTTTGGAATGTGAACTTATCTGGAGATGGGTCTTTACAAAAGTAATCAAGTGAAAATTAAGTCATAGGATTGGGCCCAATCCAAGATGATTGGTGTCCTTGCAAAAGGGGAAAATCTGGACACAGAGACAGACACACACAGGGAGAAGATAATGTGCACAGGAAGGCAAAGATCAGGGTGATTGATTCAGAAGTCAGAGAATGCCAGAGATTGCTAGTGAACCACCAAACACTAGGAGAGAGGCAGAGGGCCAATTCTCCCTCACAGCCCTCCAAGGAACCAGCCTTGTCAACACCTCAGTTACAGACTGCTAGCCTCCAGAACTATGAGAAAATAAACTTCTGTTGTTTAAGGAAGGCAACTTGTGGTATTTGTTAGAGCAGCCTAGCAGACATACTGGACAAATGCTCACATATTTTCACATATTCATATTTCACATGCTCATATATTATAAAGTTGATTAGTCCTTTCTGAGGGCTTTTTTAGAATCTAGATAATAGAGTCCTTTTTTTCTCCATCCATACCTGGGATTCCTCTCATCAGTCAACCTAATTGCCTCCAAATAGTTTTCTTGACTGTGTCATAATTCACATTGACACCTAAAAACCCTTTAAAAGGAGACTGTAATCTTGCTTCATCTATTTTAATCCCTCACCTAATGTTTTTCTAAAATACTTGACAGGCAATACCAAATTTCAAAGTAGGAAAAGTAGAAAGCTCCTGTATATTTTTTGTTTATTCTTTAGATTAGGGTCAGCAAACTATAGACTATACACTGAGGCCCAATTCACCCCACCACCTGTTGCTTTTTTTTTTCCACCACCTGTTTTTGTAAATAAAGTTTTATTGAAACAGAGCCATACACATTTTCTTACATATTACTGAGTGTTGATTTCACAACTACATAAGCTGAGTTGAGTAATTATGACACAGAATTTGTGGTGTACAAGCCTAAAATATTTAATATTTGACTATTTAGGAAAAAGTTTGCTGGCTTCTGCTTTATTTCAGTGTGTGAGTCACAGAATGAGCAAGATAAAATAAGATCACAGACTTCTAGGGATGGAATGGAATAGGAGGGATGGAATAGGAGAAGGCAATGGCACCCCACTCGAGTACTCTTGCCTAGAAAATCCCATGGACAGAGGAGCCTGGTAGGCTGCAGTCCATGGGGTTGCTAAGAGTCGGACACGACTGAGTGACTTCACTTTCACTTTTCACTTTCATGCATTGGAGAAGGAAATGGCAACCCACTCCAGTATTCTTGCTTGGAGAATCCCAGGGACGGGGGAGCCTGGTGGGCTGCCGTCTATGGGGTCGCACAGAGTCAGACACGACTGAAGCGACTTAGCAGCAGCAGCAGCAGGGATGGAATGTTAGTACTAAGACTGACCACTTCTGAGAAAAGGAGAATATCTGGGGCTGGTGGAAGAGTATTATGCAAATCTGATCTCTCAGAATTAAATTTAGGTAGCCGACAGCTGTTGAGGATGTGCAGTGACATTTGGCAAGGAGAAGACTGAACTTCCTCAAGCCAGCATCGAAGATTCAGCAGCTCTTTTAAGAACACTTATAACTCATTGGTTTAGTTCTTCCTTCTGACTCATGGGAGTTGCTACCAGTTTTGATGCTTAGATTTCTACTCCTGTAACAAATTACCACATACTTAGTGGTTTAAAACAATGGACATTTATCTTACAGTTCTGTAGGTCAGGATACCAGAATGAATTTCTCTAGATTAAAATCAGTGTGTTCACAGTCTGCTTTCCTTTCTGGAGACTCTCAGATGAAAGTCTGTTTCCTGCTCATTCAGGTCATGTAGCAGAATCAGTTTCTTGCTGAAGTCTCTGTTTTCTTGCTGTCAGCTGAGAGTCATTGCCAGCTCCTCGAGGCTACTGCATTGCTTGGCTCACAGCCGCTTCCTTCATCATCAAAGTCCCCAACCACAGGTAGAGTCCTTACCACACTTTAAGTCCCTCTGATCTCCTTTTCTGCCTTCTCTTCACTGTTACTCATGTGGTGAGATTGGACCCACCCCATAATCCAACCTTAATTCCCTTTTTATCACATAAGGTAACACAATCACATCTTTCAGGGATTAGGATGTGATAGACATCTTTGGGGGGCAATGGGGAGTACCACAGGAATACTACAGAGATCAGTAAATACTGCTTACTTCTCTAAAATCAGAATCAGTGTAATTTACTTTTTCAAGTTCTATAATAATATGTGTTTTCTAAACAGATTTTACCTTCTTGAACCTATGGCTTTCAACCTATTTTCTTAACTTTAAATAAAGCACATTCTGATGCATATGCTTCTCTGTCCGGAGTAAATCAGCTGTTGCCATACACAGTTTTCTCTTTATACAAAAAATACCAAGTTATTTACCTGGTAGCTCAGCTGGTAAAGAATCTGCCTGCAATGTAGGAAACCCTGGTTCGATTCCTGGGTCAGGAAGTTCCCCTGGAGAAGGGAAAGGCTATGCATTCCAAAATTCTGGGGCTTCCCTGGTGGCCTAGGTGGTAAAGAATTCTCGCAGTTCGGGTGACCTGAGTTCAATTCCTTGTTGGGACGATACCCTGGAGGACAGCATGGCAACCCACTCAAGTATTTTTACCTGGAGAATCCCCCTGGACAGAGGAAACTGGTGGACTACAGTCCATGGGGTTGCGAAGAGTTGGACACGACTGAGTGACTAAGTACAGCGCAGCATACCCAACTTGGAAGCAGTTCGCTTGCTTTGTTTTATTTAGCTTTTTTCTGATGGCTAAATTAACTCAATTACTTTATAAATTCAGACAATTTAGGGACAGTGAGTAACATTTTGGAGTATATCCTTCTAGCTTGGGGTGTGGCTGGGGTTTGGGGAGAAAGAGAGATTTCTTAAAAATGAGATAATGAGATTATATTACACATAGCATTTTGTAACTTTTTTTTTCAACTTAAGGAAAGTAAATTACACTCTGTGTGTGTGTGTCTGTGTCTGTTTATATAAATACACTTCATACTGTATACTTTATATATATATACACACACGCATATATTAGGGAAGCTTTTTCTATGTTACAAAAATTCAGATATATTATCATTCTTAATAGCTGCCTTCCTAGAAATAATTATAAATTGATTTACTCAGTCTTAGTGATGAGCATTTATGTTACAGTTTTTTTACTAATGGGCTTCCCAGGTGGTGCTAGTGGTAAAGAACCTGCCTGCCATGTGAATAATAAATATCTTGTTGAGTACTTTTGATTGTATCCTTAGGAAAATTTCTGAATTATAAGGGTGAAGATTATGCACATTTGCAAGGCTTTTAGATTTATTGCAACTTATTGCAAATTATCATGAGAAAATGTATATCTATTAATTTATGGTAGTAGCCATGTGTCAGAGAACTTATTTGTTTTGATTTGTTTTTCCCAGACAGACAACGCAACGTGTCACACTGCAGAACCAGCTCCAACAACTTCTAGAAGCCCAGAAATCAGAGGGCAAGTCACTCCTTTCTTCACCCAGGTAATACCAGAAGTGGTGGTGGTTAGGATTGTTAAGTATTTTTAATCTCTGAGCCATTTTCTTGGACTTTCTTTTATTATCTTTTTAGAATATAACAACAGAAGACATTTTATTTTTATAAAGAGGAATAAAAATGAGCTATCATAGGGAAGAAGGCACTGGATCTAGGGTCAGAAGACGTGAGTTTATCTCTGGCTCTGCCATTTCTTCTTTCCATGACTATAAACAAGTCACTTACTCTTTTAGAGTCTTTTTTCCTTCATCTATGAAATGGAAATAAGGATACGTAGGCTCATAAGGTTATTGACAATGGGATTGGGAAAATTTGTGCAAAATTGATGTGTAAAAAAACAAAACAATAGATACATTTGGTAGTCACAGCATAAGGTATGAGGCATCCCATTCTGGTTATGGTTGCCACCATGGAATGTTTATAGTTTGATTGAAACAGACATTATTCTTATTTCAGTCTTAGTGATGTGGAAGTTATTCACAGCAGTAAAGCCACGCAGTGGTTCATTATTTTAACCCAATAGGAGATCATCTCATATATTTTCCATCCTCTTTCAGTTCACCATCCTCTCCAGCTTGCAGAAAGTCCCAGTGGAAGTCCCCAGATGCAGAAGATGAGTCTGTAGCCAAAAGCAAATCAGGAGTCCAGGAAGGGATTCAGGTTCTTGGAAGCCTGTCAGCATCCAGCCGGGCTAGGGCCAAAGTAAAAGATGAAGATTCTGATAAAATCCTACGTCAGTTATTAGGAAAAGATATTTCAGAGAATGTCTGCACCCAGGAAAAGCTGTCGTTGGAATTCCAGGATGCTCAGACTTCCTCGAGACATTCCAAAAGATCCCCTGGAGAAGAGGGAACTGAAGTTAGCGCGGCTGAAGCAGCTGATGCAGCGGCCACTGAGCGAGGCTGACACGGACTCCAACAACTCTGAGGACCCCAAGGGCACCCCTGTGAGGAAGGTTGACAGGCCCAGACCGCAGCCCATTGTGGAGAGTGTGGAGGGCGTGGACAGCGCAGAGAGCCTCCACTTGATGATCAAGAAACACACCTTGGCATCAGGACGCAGGTTTCCTTTTAGTATCAAGGCCTCCAAATCCCTGGAGGGCCACAGCCCATCCCCCACCTCAGAAAGCAGCGAGCCGGACTTGGAATCCCAGTGCCCAGGCTCAGGAAACACCCCCTCAAGCCAACCCTCTGGAGAAGCCCCTCAGCCCAGCCCTGACAGCACAGCCGCCCAGAAAGTGGCCACGAGTCCCAAGAGTGCCCTCAAGTCCCCGTCGTCCAAGCGCCGGACATCTCAGAACTCAAAACTTAGAGTGACCTTTGAGGAGCCAGTGGTGCAGATGGAGCAAACTAGCCTTGAACTAAATGGAGAAAAGGAGCGAGAAAAAGGCAGGACCCTCCAGCGGACGTCTGCTGCTAGCGAATCAGGGGATCAGCTCAAAAGGCCTTTTGGAACCTTCCGATCCATTATGGAGACACTCAGTGGCAACCAGAACAATAATAATAACTATCAGGCATCCAACCAGTTGAAGACCTCCACCCTCCCCTTAACCTCCCTTGGGAGGAAGGTGACAGACGGTAAGGGAAACACCGGGAGCTCTGCTAGCAAAGGAAAAAATAAGGCGGTGAGTGCTGTTTGGAGAATGTCCCTTTTATTCCTTTAAATTAATTACACCACAGATTACAGCCCTTGGCCACCTTGAGGGAATCCCGCAAGAATTCTAAATGATGCATGGAAAATCAGACTCAAGCGTTTCTAATGAGATATGTTGTGTTGAGTACCTTTTACTCTTCCTTCGGAAATTGAGAGAGGATGATTAAAGAGGTCACAGGAGATTATATCCTGGTCCTTCGATTTCCCCAAGTAGTTTGATCATTGAGAATTAGGGGTTGTAGACGGGGAGGCATTTCTATAGGATTAGATTACAAAATCGATATGAAATCAGGCCCCTCTTCATCCCTGATTCTGCCTCAGGAAGAGTTAGTTCTCCTCATGTGACTGGACAGTTTATTCTTGAGCCCAATTAAACAGCATACAAATAGAAATTCTATTTCTAAAGACTTAACTACTCAGCTTTAGAAAGACCTTTGAAATGAATATGCCGCACTGACCTCCACATTGGCATTTTATGACACAAGCCCCTAAGGAAGCCCTAGTGGTCTACAGTGCTTGCCAGCACGCAGGGGATGGCAGAGTATGTGCCATGAACTACACTGTACAATTGCATTTATTGTAAAACCACATGTTATAATCTGGATTTAAATCCTGTGAATAAGAGATACGAACATCTTTTTAAGTAATGTTTCCTGCATGCTTTGTGCCTGCTATGCCCTTAAAAACATGGTATAGCAGCCAAACTGTGAAACCCTCTGTGAAATAGAAGGACCCAGAATATCCTTCATGGTAACTAGAGAGTCAACACCTGCATAATTTATTATTTGTTATAAGGTACAACCCCATTCCGGTGAGGTCTAAGAACTTTCCAGACTCTTTTTGCAGTACCAAAATCAAATTTTACTTAATATCACTCCAGTTAACAGCACACAAATTTTAATTGCACATTGATTTCCACCGAGTTGTCTTTGTTATAAAAGACTAGCTTTGTATTTGCTTCAGCTTAGAAAAGCCATGCTTGTGCCCCCGAGCACCAGGCTCTATGGATTAAATATGTCCAAACTTACATTGCTGGAATAAAACTCTTCCAGGTAACTTAATGGGTCCTCTCACTGAGGAGTCAAAGATCTCAGCAATTCCGCATGCACCGTAAAGTGTGTCCGAAGCTTCTATCCTTTAACCTGTCTCCTGCATGCCTCCTGTTTATTGAGACATGTGCATGTGCTGAGCTTGTTGCATGTGTTCAGATGATTTTTAATTGCACCTCTCTAGGAGATGTACGGCAGCTGCATCAATCTTTCCTCTAACACGCTGATTGAAGAGCATCTGCATAACTATGCACGGTACGTGGTGCTAGGGGTGTATCCACAGCAGTACCAGGCCTTCGCTTTAAATTGCATGACCTTTTAAATGGTGGTCCTAGGGCACCTTTTGCAGGCGCTGACACCTAGGAAGTATAAAATTCCGACTCTTCCCCCAAATAGAAGCTGGCAGATTTGTAACTGGTCCTTAGAAAGGGAGCAGGTACCCACCCTAATGGAGAGGCTTCATTCCAGTAGCAGAGGGCAGAGGAATCTGCTCAGATCACAAACAATCTGTGCTTCCCAGCTGACCTTGACTTTCAGTCTTTGTTTTAATGGTGGGCTTCCCCAGTAGCTCAGATGGTAAAGAACCCGCCTGCCAATGCAGAAGAGCCAGGTTTGATCCCTGGATTGGGAAGATCATCTGGAGAAGGGAATGGCAACCCACTCCAGTATTCTTGCCTGGAGAATTCCATGGACAGAGGCGCCTGGTGGGCTGCAGTCCATTGGGTTGCAAAGAGTCAGAGAAGACTGAGCAACTAACACTTTCACTTTCTTTCACATGAGTAAGTATAGAAATGACACTTCCTGCCATGGGTGGAGTGAGTCAGCCTCCTATCATAATCAGAACTTTGAAACTGAGCTGAGGTTCTTCATTGCTGGTTGTAGACTGAAAGCTCCCTTAGTCAGCAATCTGCTGCCCTCAGGAGAGCTGAGGTCCTGCCATGCTGCAGTTAGTTCAGCGTTCAGGACTGCAGTGCTGGTCTATAAGCCAGGCTGTGAGAACCCACCACCATCAACAACCAAAAAAGGCCTTTCTTCAACACAATATTTGTGATTCAAAAGGCATGGACTGTGTATATAGAAGGATCATCTCCAAGGTCCCCAGTGACTCAGGCTGCTCCTTGAGCAAAGTCCTTCTTCGGCATAGCTTTCCTTCATCCCCGGGATACACACAACTCCCTAACAGAGCAGGAGACAGGAGGGTGCTTAGAAGAGAGCAACTGACAGGGAGGTACTACAGTCAAGTGCCTCTTGACAGGTTATTCCAGGAGAGATAAACCCCTAACCCCCTTTCAAAAGGACTAATCATCTAAATTAAGACTATGGCATGCCTTTTAGCACCCTTCCAAAATCCTCCAAAATGTTTGTGTGGAGATGTGTTTATATATGATAATTACAGATACACAAATGCAAGCGAATGTGTTGTGGATATAAATGTTAGTTCAGAATTATAAGGTGTAAGAAATGTCACTCTGTTTTTCTTTCCCTCTAAATCAAATTTAATCCACTTCACGTCTCTGTTCAGGCTAGAGGAAAAGTAAATCTGTCATTTTACAGGGTCCCCCTAGGGATCTCATTAATTCCATACATAAGTTGAAGGAAGCCCCTTGAAGCTCTGGTATTTACGGGTCACCCTCATTCTGCTCAGGTCAGGCTCGCATGTTGCCTAAGTCTGGGCTGCTTCCCACCACATTGGGGCAGGGCGTCTTGGCCAGTGCTAACAGCCCAGTGCCTGAGTTGGGAAGGAAATAGAAAAAAAATACCCATCCCCTTCCCAGATGTTGGTATCAGCCCACTTCTGTTTCTCCCAGCCTATCTTGACCCTCCTTGTACCCTTCTGTGTCCACATCTTAGGTTCTGTCTTCTAGTATCTGAAAAATTCTGACTTTGTCCTTAAAGGGAAATCACCAATAATACTCTAAGGCAAGGAAGCACACAGGCTTGGGGAACTCCTTTGAAGCAGGAGGGAAAATACCTCTCATTTCTTCCAGGCTCCCACAGCACCTGAAAACAAGATAATTAGTATCACAGTAGATTCTCCTGCTAGATATATTTCATCCTGTCTTCTTACAAGCAGGGAAACAAAGCTAACAATCTACTATAATAGGATTACAGAAATCAGAGCACAAAAGGAGGTTATGAGGCTACTCAGATATCTGACAACTGGGTTAACACTTTCCTTCTCAGTTAAAGGAACAGTCCTTCTGAAGACTCAGTTTTGAACCTATCAGATTCACTGGCTTTATGTATTAAGAGAGTTTTCTTTCAGTAATAAAGAGAAACCCCAAAATTATAATTCAGTGTATTTAGATAAACATCCAGACCCCCTCCCCCTCCCTATCATATAAAATCAATGTGTATTTTATCATGGTTTTAGTTTGACATGTGTTCCATGAAAAGTGAAAATGCACTAGTTTGTCCACTGTAGAGTGAAAAGTTTTCTCCTATTCACTCACCACACACAGAGGCAGGGAGGACCAGCCCAGTTCACTCCTTAGATAAAGTAAGGATGGCTATATCTAGTTGAAATAAAGATCCCTCAAATTAGCATGGAAATGTGAACATGCGAAATACCTATTTATTCTTGTCTTGCCTTTGGGATCCATAGCACGGGCATCCCACAGAAAGGGGGAAAAAAGGAAAAAGCTCAAGTGCCTATCTACCAGTGATGCCTTCAAATCTTGACCCAAGAATTTTCTTGAAGGCCACATTGTTCCTCTGGGGAGCAGGGACTGCCTGGGATCATGTAACTTTGGAAAGCAGTAGCAGTCATTGGGTTGAAGTTGGCTCTCAGCATTATGCCACTGGTGACCCTATCAGAATGTCCCTGGGAGAAAGAGAAGGGCAATGGACCCTCCTTACAGCCCTATCCTTGGTCACATTTTACTTCCTAAGATTTTTTTTTTCAGTAAAGGAAAAATAGAGAATGAATACAGCATTCTAATGTCAGCTCTGTGAGGGGGTTTCTGTTTGCTATTTATTTTTCCAAAGTGGTCACAGTTTGATAGCAAAGAATCTAAATGTCTTTTCAATGCCCTTTAAAATTAGATTCAACTCTGTTACTTGGAATAGTTTTCCCAGTGTGTTTCAACTGCAGAGGATGACTTTGTTTATAATAAGCAGATTTATCTTTACTTTTTTTTTTATAAAGGACAAGTTGGTTTTAAATTATTACAACTCCAAGGGAATGTTGGCAGTTACTTATCTTAAAATGCCAATAAGACATTCATTTCCCAGAGTTTAAGTCTATGTGAGATCTGTAACACATAAAATGAGCATCGATTCCAGTCCCTGATAGGCAGATGGCATTAACCCCTGGCCACCACTAGTCATATCCTCTCTGACCACAGTGGCACCATGGCCTGAGGGGTTAGCATCAGGAAGCCCCTAATCCTATCACCAACATGAGAGCAGACTCCTTAAAAAGACATTAAGCAATAAACACCATTAGTGTGGGTTTTACTGCCAAGGAATTAGCCACGCTGGGACTTATACATCCGGAGCCAAGAGCTAGTAGCACATATTTCATATAGATGTCAAGACTGTTCAACAGCCACTTCAGAAAGAGTGGTAAATTTGAACTGAAATGATGTGAAATGATGTAAGGATATGACAGTGGTCATCTGCTGTGCCCAGTTTGAGGTTAGAGTTCAGGGTACCCCTGCTATGCATGTGCATACACACACACACACACACACACACACACACACACAGACACACACACACATCTGTCCTTATTGCCAGGAAATATTACTAAACAGAAAAGTGAGCCAAAGACAGGGAAGACATTGGGAAGGTAGAGGTGAGGCCCTGGCGAAACCTGTCCCAGGCAGTGTATACCCTCGGCCCCACTGAACAGCATTCCAGAATCATGATAGAAGATGCAGGGAGAACAAAAAGGAATCTCTGATCCTGGTACTAAAGCATTTTGCCATCATTTCTCTGGGTATAAATCAAATAACCACACCTTAATCTTAAAACTTCTGACCTGAAAGTATTTTCAACTTTTAGAGATTCTTGAAGGGATAATTACCTAGTCATAGGGGTATGACCAAACTAGCTGAGATTATGTTGATTGCATAGTTCTAGACTGAATCCCTGAGAGCAGACTGAATCTTACCAATTTAACAGTTCAGAAAAGCTTGTTAGAGTGCCAGTACTAAAAGGGGGTTTGGTAACCCTGTAGACAGAGTTTCTGCCCCCACACTACAATTTTATGTTCTAATCTCTGATATGAAGTATATTTCTCTGTGTTTTTGCATCTGATACAGTAGTTCTGGGGTCCAGAGCCAGGAGAAGTTGGTGTACCTGTGGTAACCACCTCTGCCTCAGAAATCCCTAGAACTCCTCTGTCTCCTTTCCCTATAGCCTTCCCCACATTTGCCCAGTTTTCTCCTGCTCAGCTCTTGTCCCGCCCACCCCCACCTCTGCCTCCCTAGGATTCACATTCATTTCAGAGAGAAAATTTCATACAGGTCCCTATGATGTGTCCCAATCTGAAACCATTTCTCCAGATTACATCCATTAAGTGACAGCCTCTCCTTTGAAATGGGTCACAGTTTTGCATTGTTCTTGGCTGTTGCCTAGTAGAATCCTGTGTGTGGAGAAAAATGCCCATGTGATGGGGAATTGTTCACATGATCAGCTCTTTCCAGTGTCTGGGCACAACTTAGCAAACCCTTTATAAAATCTGCCAGAGTTTGCAAGATTCATGAGAGTGTGATTCACACACGGAGTTTTTATTCATAAGTTCCTTATACCCTCTGGGAAAAGGAGAAAGCATATTCTATCATAGGAAGACAGTAGAACAAGGTTTAGTATCAAAATGTGATGAGTTGAGATATAGAAGAAGCTATTGCAAATAAGAATCCATGTTCTATCTCAAAGCACTGCACTTGGAAAGCAAGAAACCAACATGTGGAACACCTATGAGCTGCAGGTAGGAGGGGACAGAGGGGAGATCTACCTTGGAAACCAAAATCCTCCCATCAGAAATACACTCTTTTAGCATACTCATCTGGTTTAAGTGTACTCCCAACAGTTATGAACAAACAGTTCCCTTCTCCCTCCTCCACCTTCCTCTCCTCTCCCTTTCCCTCCCCCACGGTCCGGTTTGGAATCATATAACCTCCAAAGGGGACGAATGTAGAACCAGTGTCATATTTGCACCACACATCTGCCACTGCTATACTGTCTTTGCACATTAAACGGTCTATAAACTCTCCTAAGCCTCGAGTTTTAAAGAAGCCGTAAGTCACTTGAGTTTTTAAAGTATCAGGTAGAGAATTTACCCAAACATCTTCTGGTATCTTCACTGAGAATCCCTGCTCCAACCACAGCCATCCGAGCTATCCCTTCCCACCTGGAGGACAGTGCAGCTGTACAACTCTCCTGCATGTCAGATCCCTGGATTGCCAGTGTCCTTTGTTTCAATACTGTCGTTAGCAATTTTGCCGTGCCAGAATAAGGCATGTTCCTTCATTTAGCAAGAGAATAATCGAGAAAATTGAGAGGATGTAGTTAAAACATGGTCAACTCCATGAAAGGTGTAAGAACTTCCTGGGAGTGGTAACCCTAAGTAGCACCATCATACCCCAGTCTGTACCCCGGTGTCTAGTTTGGTGCCTGGCACAGGGTAGGGACTTTAGGATATATGAAGGAGAGGAAGCTAGAGAGAGGGATAGGAGGAAGGATAGGGAAAAGAAAAGACCAAGCAAGCCTGTCATCCTGAAGAAAGAATGGTATGCTCTGTAGAAGCCTGCTGCTGCTAAGTCGCTTCAGTCGTGTCTGACTCTGTGTGACCCCATAGACAGCAGCCCACCAGGCTCCCCCATCCCTGGGATTCTCCAGGCAAGAATACTGGAATGGGTTGCCATGTCCTTCTCCAATGCATGAAAGTGAAGACTGAAAGTGAAGTTGCTCAGTCGTATCCGACTCGTAGCAACCCCATGGACGGCAGCCCACCAGGCTCCTCCGCCCCTGGGATCTTCCAGGCAAGAGTACTGGAGTGGGTCGCCCTAGGCCTTTTGATTACAAGTCTGCTCCCCTACAGTAAGTTTAATATTGAGTATTTCAAGTATATATTTTTATTCTTTGAGCCAGAATCTCATTTTTTAGAAGATGCGCATTTATAGATGTGCTCTCAGTGAAGGTCTGAAGGTGTGAAGGAAATCACAGAAATAGCTAAGTCAGTCTACCTATTTTGGCCATCAGTAGGAATATGTAGTGCATACTCATGGGCCATTTTAGACAGAGTCTCTAAAATAACTTGCCGTCTAGTCACCCTGGGCTGTAGAAATATGGAATCCAGGCACAGATGAGTCAGCAGGTTAGATTGCTTGAAAAACTGTTACTTAAATTTAAGCCTTCTTTCCAATTTTGGTCACAGAGAATGTGATTTTATATCCAAAAATGAAATCAAGAGCAGCAAATTATCTGAATAATTCATGCCAGAATTACCCAAACACTTTTGCTTTTTTAAAAAAATTTGAATACTGGTTATTCAGGACTAAGTAATTGAAGGGTTCAGGGAGTCTTGAATCATCCTGATATTATTCAGATAAAAGCCTCAAATTAACATTTTACTTGGTATTGACTCAACTCTAATCATGCTGGGTTTTGTTCTGCACAAACTGCTTTTAGTGTCTTTAAACACAACACCCCTTATATTAAAGTAGAAATACTCCCTCAGTGTCTAAATTATGATGATATCCTTAGACTTTTTTTTTAAGTTTTATTGATTTTTATATTTTTTTGTCCAAGTGCTATAGGTACATATGATAGTAACGCCTTATAACAAAAACTGGCTGTCCATGTGTCCAACCTCCCCTGTTCTCATTCCTACTCCCCTGAATCAGACATTTGCTTTGCTTTTAGGTGTTTTAACTAGTATTCTATATTTCTCAATAATGCGCTTATATGGACTTTCAATTTTAGATATTATGCTGTCTATCGGCATCTTACTATAGAAAATAAAAATGATAGCTGCTGCTTATAAAGCACTTACAATGTACCAAAGAATATTCCAGGTACTTCATGCATATTGACTTTTAATCTTCACAATGAATGACACAATATGGTAGATATTATTATTTATCTAGATTTTCCAGATTGGAAACCAAGACACAGAGAAATTATACATCTTGCCCAAGATTACACAGTACCAGTGGTAATAAATTATGTATCCAGGGTTTCAGCTCAGTTTGGTTCCAAAATCCATGTTCTCAACAATGAACCAAATTTGGCCAGCTCTATTTGGACAAATTTGGCAACCAGCACTGCCCCCCATTTCAACACACACACACATATACACACCTGCTTCCTCTTCCCACCGTCAATATAGTTGTATCACTCTTGGGAGTTAAATCAGTATTTGGCATTTATTATTATTCAGTTCAGTTCAGTCACTCAGTCATGTCCGACTCTTTGCGACCCCATGAATCGCAGCACGCCAGGCCTCCCTGTCTATCACCAATTCCTGGAGTTCACTCAGACTCACGTCCATCGAGTCAGTGATGCCATCCAGCCATCTCATCCTCTGTCGTCCCCTTCTCCTCCTGCCCCCAATCCCTCCCAGCATCAGAGTCTTTTCCAATGAGTCAACTCTTCGCGTGAGGTGGCCAAAGTACTGGAGTTTCAGCTTTAGCATCAGTCCCTCCAATGAACACCCAGGACTGATCTCATTTAGAATGGATTGGTTGGATCTCCTTGCAGTCCAAGGGACTCTCAAGAGTCTTCTCCAACACCACAGTTCAAAAACATCAATTCTTCGGCACTCAGCTTTCTTCACAGTCCAAATCTCACATCCATATATGACCACAGAAAAAACCATAGCTTTGACTAGATGGACCTTTGTTGGCAAAGTAATGTCTCTTCTTTTGAATATGCTGTCTAGGTTGGTCATAACTTTCCTTCCAAGGAGTAAGCGTCTTTTAATTTCATGGCTACAATCACCATCTCCAGTGATTTTAGAGCACAAAAAAATAAAGTCTGACACTGTTTCCACTGTTTCCCCATCTATTTCCCATGAAGTGATGGGACCAGATGTCATGATCTTCATTTTCTGAATGTTGAGCTTTAAGCCAACTTTTTCACTCTCCTCTTTCACTTTCATCAAGAGGCTTTGTAGTTCTTCTTCACTTTCTGCCATAAGGATAGTGTCATCTGCTTATCTGAGGTTATTGATATTTCTCCCAGAAATCTTGATTCCAGCTTGTGCTTCTTCCAGCCCAGCGTTTCTCATGATGTACTCTGCATATAAGTTAAATAAGCAGGGTGACAATATATAGCCTTGACATACTCCTTTTCCTATTTGGAACCAGTCTGTTGTTCCATGTCCAGTTCTAACTGTTGCTTCCTGACCTGCATATAGGTTTCTCAAAAGGCAGGTCAGGTGGTCTGGTATTCCCATCTCTTGAAGAATTTTCCAGTTTATTGTGATCCACACAGTCAAAGGCTTTGGCATAGTCAATAAAGCAGAAATAGATGATTTTCTGGAACTCTCTTGCTTTTTCCATGGTCCAACAGATGTTGGCAATTTGATCTCTGGTTCCTCTGCCTTTTCTGAAACCATCTTGAACATTTGGAAGTTCATGGTTCACATATTGCTGAAGCCTGGCTTGGAGAATTTTGAGCATTACTTTACTAGTGTGTGAGATGAGTGCAATTGTGTGGTAGTTTGAACATTCTTTGGCATTGCCTTTCTTTGGGATTGGAATGAAAACTGACCTTTTATTATTATTATGGCTGTCTAAATAGTTATCACAGTGGATATGTGCAATGTACTATTGTTACATTTATTTATGTAACTTTGTTTTCCTTGAATATAATAATTTTGATTTTTAAGTATGTAATTTCTGAACACTCTGCTAGAGACAAAAACCCTTCTTTCAGTGCATTCAGACAAATCAGGTACCTCTCTGTTTCAGTCTATTCATGGAGACACCATCTTTCCTTTGCCCCAGTCTAGATTGCTGCTATCTGGCAGTGCTACACAGCTGTAACCCTGCAGTTTGTTATATACATTATCCTGGGAATTGCCTTTGGCTTTTCCCCTGTGATTTCCTGAATCTGTCTTTTCCCTTTTTGTCAGTCTGTATGTTTTTTTTGGTAAAGACAATTTGCATCCTGTGGAGGTGAAGGGATGCTAAAGGTTTTGAGGCCTTGCCTGCCTGAAAATATCTTCATTTTGCCCTCATATGGATTAGCACTATTTGGCTGGGTATAGAACTCTTGACAGGAAACTATTTTCCCTTAGAATCTTGAATAGATTATTTCATTTTCCTCTTGCTTCTAATGTGTCTGTCAAGAAGCTCAGCTTCTCCCTAATTTCTAATCTGTTGGAAGCTTTTATGATTTTTCTCTTTATCTCCAGTATTTTGATTTCATGGTACTTTGCCATGATTCTATTCTATCTATGTGCTTTGGTACTGGGAAGTGTTTTTGGACAATTTCTTTGAAAATTTTATCCCCTACTGCTTTTCTGTTCATTTTTCTGGAAATACTGTTAATCTGATGTTCAACACACTGAACTGATCCTTTTCTAACTATTTTTTCTATTTTTCTAAGTATTGTCTAACTATATTTCTCCTATTTTTATCCATACTTTTGCTTTTTCTAAAAATTATTTCTAGGATATTTACTCAACTTTACTTTTCAATTTCTAACTTTTTATTTCTTTGATGATTGTGTTAATATTCAGTAGCATTTTATTGGTTTTCTCTTTTTTTTTCATAGCACTAAGTATGCAAGACTTATTTAAATTTTATACTCAAATACAAATACAAATGTATATGTTTATCTTTCCTTCCTTTTTACAATAAAGATGGCATCCTTTACACATAGTCTTGCTTCTTGCTTTTTTTTTTATCTATCATTTTAGAGGTCTTTATGTATTCATTAAAGAGAGCTTCTTCATTCTTTTACATAGATATGTATTCTTTATTTGTATAAATGTATTATTTTTAATTCTACATTTTTGTTGAGATTCTGGTTTTTCTTGTTGATTTGTAGCAGCTCTTTATGTATTATAAATTATAAAAATTAGCTCTTTGTGATACAAATAGCAAACATTTTCCTCAGTTTTTCTTGTTACAATTTTTTGAAGTTCTTATCACCCCTTATATCATCTCTACTCACTTTGACTGCTGTTTCTCTATTTATCCTGGTCTCTGTCCGTCATAGTAGCACTCTTCTCAAACATCTGGTGATCCCTAACTCATTCGTATTTAAGAATAAGACACTAAAACTGAACAGAAGCTCTGGCTTGTTGACTGGTAGATATTGCATCACACAGACTGGTTAAGTACTAGGCTCTTGGGCTGGGAAACTCACTGTCAGTATTTGTAGGACTTTTCTTTTGGCAGTTGACTTCTCAAGATAAGGAAACTCCAGTCTCCTCCTGGGATCTATTAACCTACCTTCCAGGAATCTTTGGGTTAAAGTAACAGGGGATAGGTTGACAATTGAGTTTTATAACTTTCACCTAATCCTATGGTTTTCACCCCTTCAGCTGAATTTAGAATCTCCCTGGTCCATGCCTTGCAAATTGTAACCTGCAGTCTCTCTTCACATTGGGAAAGGGACAGTCACCTGGCTGCATTAGGTCAGGAAGGTAATCTAGGTATGAACTGGTACTTCCAAAAAGTTTTAAAATAGTCTTCCTATTTTCAGCACTCACACAGCACCCACTGTGACTTTCAGAAGTACATAGGGTTTCTAGTTCCTATATCATGAACATCAGTTTGTTGGGTTCCCTGACTGTAGGCTTAGATTTCTGCTTTTCCTGCCTGCTCTGCTAAATCAATTCCACATGTTCATCCATTTTCCTGTTTCTGAAATGTTATTGGCAGTTTGTGTGTGTTATCATCTCCTCTTCCATTTCCCTTATTCATTTAGGTTGGTGCCTTTTTTATTCATTTGCATGTTCTTTTGTAAGAAAGGGATGATTAATACTATATATTCAGTCTATCATGCTTAATTGGAAGTTCCTAGAACATCTTTTAACCAACCAGGTTTTTCCTTCACACTCTTCCCTTTCTTTCCCGTGAATATCTCTCTAAAGTTCTGTTCAGATGAACTTTAAATAAAAATAAAAATTACAACTTTCAGACAGTGATGATGATTGTTATTAACCAGTCTAAGAATAAACTACATAATCTTTGTAAGCAAGTGTGATTTTGAGGGCCATAAAGCCATGCTTGGAGTTCTCCAGTCAAATGTGGCCTCATGTGAGCAAGTACCATTCCCAGAAACAGTTTGTTTTTGTCTGTCGTAGCAACAAGAAGGAATTTAGTAGGATGCACACTTGCTCACACTCAGAAGATAACTCCTGTCTGGGAGATTTTACACCCAGAATGGGACTAATATTTCAATGAAAATGAGTGCTTCTTCCCAGGGGAAATTCACATAAAAAGCAAAACTGTTTCCAGACTTGAGCTGGTACTTCTTTCCATAGATTTACAAGGTGTTGCGTATTGAAGGGAAAACAGCACTGTTGTTCCCTAGGCTCTTCTTTTTCCTATAGATATACCTACTTGTGGTTTTCCACCGTGCTACTACTCAGTAATCACACACCCAGAGCAAAAGCATTTCCTTTAAACTATTAATACTCAAGCTTACTGGAGAATAAAAAGTGTCACCAGTGAACCCCATGAATAAAATATAAATATCTCTTGTTTCAATTTAACAAGCAGTACTACTCTTCCTGTTTTGTTTGACTGATAAAATTCATTTGACTGTAGAATTTTACTTGGATTCCAATCGGCATGATTGAGTAATTACTTCCGGGGCCAAATTTTAAAGTATCCATATAGTATGTTATTACATGACTATTCCTTTTATTTAAAGAGTGGTTTATATGAAAAAAAAAAATAATTTTCATTCTGGAATGAAGTGTTCTTCAGTGTGGTTTGTGTGAGGATAATTTCCATTTTGGGTGAGCTGTTTAGTGGCATTGTATTGTAACCTGACCATAGTTTTATCTAATTTTGGCCTTGTGGTTTGTCTTCCACTTAGGCATGATGACATCAGTAGAAAAATGAAGAAATCCTACAGTATAAAGCATGTTGCTGAGCCAGAATCAAAAGAACTCTTCTTATAAATCACTTTTTTATTATCTCTCATTGCTGCCCTTTGGACACCATTGGAAATTTCTGGACTGTCCTCTGTGGAAATAGAATCATGAGAACAATGCCTCACCAGCAGAAGACCAGACGATTAGGATGCCTTAAATTTATAGCACTAGCGTATATAAGACACATTTTTGGGTGATATTTGTATATATAACTTGTTTTTAAAGAGATGCAGTTTGAAAGCATGATTGGGCAAATGTATGTTTTTTAAGATTGATTCAACCTCCCCACAGGACATCCACCAGCCACTGACACCACTTTGTCTCATCAGTTGCATGGGTGTTTGCTGATGCTGGTTGAACCTCCCTTTCCCCATAATATGGGCAATTTGGGCTCAGCTTCTCCGGGAGACCAGGTCAGTGCTGTTGTTTTCTGTCGAGTGTTTTTTTCTGTCATTTCTACTTTTTGTATAAAGGAAATAAAACAATGTTAACAACCACCTGTAAGCTTGGGGCACTTACTTTCTAATAAGTCTGTGATGTTCTGATTTCTAAGGGGCTTTAAGCATATTTTGACTGCTGGTATTTTATTTCAGGAACAAACTGCCCAATTGAGCTGCTTTCCCATAGGGGTAAAATAAAACATTCTACTTTTCACTAAAGTACTAAAGGATCAAACGGGTATATAAAGTAAGTCAATTCCTTCTGTCTTTTCAAATCTCAGTGTTGACAAGAGAAAATACTAATGACAGCTAAGGATTTAGCCCCTTCTTGGGTCTCTTTTTTTCTGCCTCTAACACATGATGAGGCCTGTCTAATCCCTTTAGGAGACAGTGTGGAGCCTGAGTTCATAACAGCCCTATTGTTGATGCAGCTCTTTGAATCCATGTAAGAGTAAGTTCCAGATGGTTTTGTCCTATCGTGTGAAAATGTATTTCTGTTGCAACTTCAAGAGTTTTATTTTCAAAGCGTTGGCATGGTCTGTAAGAGGCCTGTCAAGTTTTAGTTTGAAAGTAGTATGTATTCTTATCAGAAGGAAGGAGCAGTGTATGCTATTAGCAATTACTAGCAATGTTTCTGCCATCAACTGTGGACCATTCTGTGTCCTGGTGGGCAAAATAGGTCAAGGTACTGAATTAACAGGCAATTTTGAAAAGGTGGGTCATTCAACAGACTTGGGCTTGATGACATGCAATGAAGTTTAGGAGAAGGAGGTAATGGTTAAGTGCCTTTATGTACCAGCCATGCTTATGTGAAGGTATTATGACTTTCCTTTTATAGATTAGAAAATTAAACTTCAGAAAGTATAAATTCCGTGTCCAAGGCACCACCACTAGCAATAGCAGACTTGGCTTTGGTACACGTTTGTTCATTGTCCTCACTTCACTGTCCATCTGTCCTGCACAACACTGTCTTCTTAGTGCATGGACCACTGGACTAGCACACAGGAAGCTTATGGTGCTGTGGTGTTGGCTCTGGTCCTGGACACCCCGTTAGTCTTGGGCAAGGGACACTGCCTCCTTAATAAATCTGGAGAAAGGAGGAGACTGGCATACCCATCTAGGAGGTAGGTTCCTTCCAACTTATAGAGCAGTGTGTCTGTGAATGTCAGCTAGTCTACACTGTCATTCGTGTCCTGTGAGAGCCTGGTGCTGCTTGTGGTTCTACGTTTCCCCACATTGTCTTCTCCTCCAATGAAATGCCCTGTTCTGACTGTGGCCCTTGACCTCACGTGCCCTGTTCGTTTGCTTCCTCACATTTCACTGCTCTGTCCTAGTGTGTAAGATTCTAACCGAGAATATATGGCAGGCGTACGTGAGAAGTGGATTCCTGTGCTTTCTGTTCAGTGCAGAGGAGGTGATCCTGGAGTCATAAGTGAGCCAACCTTCAGGACTTATCCCTCGAAAGGGGTCTACAAAGGAAGGAGATCCAGAGAGTGCTCTCTCTGCCCGCCCTCCCCTGCACTTGCAGAGGCCCCCATTTTGTTCTTAGGCTGTGTTTTTAAACTCAAAAGTTGAAGGGGGCTGGACATTCTGCAGAGATTTTATGAGCCAGACACAGAGTTTCCAATTAAACATAGCAAAGGAAATGTGAGGAGTTTGAAAGAAAGAGATGCTACCTTGACCTAGAACATTCTGGCAATCTGATTGTTTGTTGAAACTATCATTTTAGATACCACAGTACTAACTACAGAAGAACAAAGAATTTTTTTTAAAAAGGTAAAATAGGCAAGTCGAACGGATTCAGATGAGCCAGATCGTGAGACAATGCATGCTATGTTTAACGATGTTTCTAGGACACTAAAAATGCTGGTCTTAAATCACACGTGTACAATATCTTTACTGTCCAAGTTCCTTATGACATGGGTGAGTTATGTGTGCTTGAAATTAGTAGACATGATGTTTTCCTTACCACAAACTTAGTTTTGTGCAGAATTTTAAAACTGAAGACACAAACTCTTTATATCCTTATAGAAATCAAGACACACTTCCATGTTGAAGAGTGTTTGATTTTAGTAAGCACAGCTTTGGGGCCCCAGCCCCCACTCCCTCCCTCCCATCGGACTAGTAAAACGAATGAAGCTCTATCTGCATGCCTAATTACATGCAGGGAACTCAGCTCTGCTGTAAAAAAAACTATCACAACATCTGTCAGCATCTTTTAAAGTCTGGCTGCTTTTATGTCACTAAAGGGACTTGTACTGCCAAAGTTCAACACATCAAATTAAGAACGTTTGTTAGAAAAGATAACAAGATACCAAACCTTCACCACTATGAATGGATTGAATTCCCATTATTTAGTCTCACAAAAACTTGTGTCAAGACCTCCACCCTAATAAGAAAGTTCTAGATGTATATCATGGCGTTGGGAGTGTGGGGAGACTCTGGAAAGGGTATCTTAAAGAAGTGTATTCTTAGAAGTTTGTTTTCTCAAAGTGAATATTCATAAACCACATCCTGGTTGGTACAGGCTGGAGGAAATGAATATAAAGTAGATATTTAAATAATTTCCCTGAAAGACTCGCTGATGAAAGATGGGTTAAATATTATTTCTTCAGTAGCCTCCTATAAGCTTAATGTTAACTTGATAAAGCAAAGTAAGAATAAGGAATTTATTACAACAGGATTGATACAGATCCCCCACATAAAATGGAGTTTGTGCTCTCCGTTGCCCGTAACTCTCATTTGTTGATCTATCTATGTGTTATCTTCTGGTCACACATTATTCTTTAACAATTGCATAGCTTTCTGTAACTTTTCAAGCATTTCATTTGTGTCTCCTAATGAGACCATAAATTTGTTGATCTCAGTCGTCTTTGTTGTTGATCTCAGTAGAACCACCTCTCATAGACGGTGGCTAGTGACTATCTACTAGCAACTTTTCAATACTGTTCTCTTCTTCTCACTTCTCCCACATTCATCATATTCTGCCCATTTCTTATCCTCTTTTTCTCTCCAGTTCCTCCCTTGCTGTCTCTCCTTCCTCTTTACTGTCATCTTCTCACCCTTTTCTTCTCTCTTCTCTACCCTCAATTCTCAAGATCTCAAAGCCCTTTATGTATGACCTTCCTTGGAAGAAACCTGGCAAAGAAACTGCAGTAAGTAGAAATGTGTTGGACCCGTGTTTTCAATGAAAAGTAATCACCTCTCCCTTCACCTAAGCATATCAGTAGAACACTCATCCTTCTATATGCTGAGTAGTCAACAATCGATGACTGATCCATGCCAAGAATCAAGCCCTGTGCTAGGCACTCTCCTTGAGTTAAAAGAGACCCAGAAGTCTGTATCAACTGTAGCGGGCCATACAAGGAGACAGAAGTCTACCAAACTGTATTTAGAGGGACCTACAGAAAAGAGTCTTCTCATTCATTTATTGCAGTAGTTTTTGCTGCACTTTAGAATCACGTGGGGAAGCTTTTCGAAATCTGATGCCCAAACCAAACCTCATAACAAATCCAACTTCTTGGATAGAACCAAGCATCAGCATTTATAAAATCTCCCCCTGGACTCCAAAAGTCCAAAAGTGCAGTCAAGTTTTGAAACCAGTGCCTTACTACCAAAGTGTCATTGGGCACCGTCAGTATTGGCCTCAACTACGAGCATACTCGAAATGCAAAATCTTCCTTCTGGCATTTACGATGGCCTCCATTTTTAATTTTGTTATGGATGCTCTGTACTATCTATTGAGACAATATTTGAGAAGATAAGTTGACAGAAAAAGACCCTTCCTCAAGGAGAGGGAAAGAATGACATACCCCTACACCTGGGATAGGTATGGAGAAAAGATTATTAGGTCTAGGGAAGTATCACCGGGGTCCTTGCACTCTTAGGTTTAATATGCCTGTAAACTGAAAATCAGATTCAATACTATAGTTGCCTATGTAGGAAATTTATAAATCATATAATTATAGAAAGCAAGGCTTCTTTTCTGATTCACATAGAAGACAGAACAATAACTTTTCCATAAAGGATGGGGTCTTTGCCCTGTGTGCTTAATCATAATGTGGCTAGCTTTTCAATTGTTATTTCCCCTAATTTCCTAAAATCCTTGTTTATAGAAATCAAATCATCAGAAAGCTACCCATCTGGCAGTGGCAATCACCAAGATAAAACACATTGAAGCAAAGACTGAAACCCAGTCCCCCAACCACCACTGCAGGGCCTCCCCATAACATGCCAGCAAGATGCGTGTGTTTTATGAGCTCACTCCCCAGTACAGTGCTGTATCGTGTGCAAGATATGTTCCTTTGTTTACACAACACACACTGATACCTATCACATGTACAGCTCTGTCCCTAACAGTGGAACTACAACCATAAATCTATGGTAATATATGCATAGTTGCTTTTGATGTAATGTGCAAAATGTGAGTTAAACTTAAATTTGAAAAGTATAGCAATCTGTTGTGTTGTCGTCTTACTTGTATTTTATAAATTTTTTTTTTGTTCTTTCTGTGGAATGAGTTCCTGGAGTCGTTCAGCCAACGACAGGAACAAGGAATGAAGAAGTTAAACTATTTTTTTGTGGCAAGACTATTCCCGTCTCAGTATCCTTTCTCCCTTTTTCCTAATTAAGAGAAGTCAAACGTGCTGCAGTAAAATTACTTTCCCTGATGCCTGTGAAGTTAGGAATGACCATGTGACTCTGTTCTAGCCAATGAAGCGTCAGTAGAAATCAAGCGTGCATGCGTGGGTGCGTAGTCGTGTCCGACCCTTTGCTACCCAGTGGCCTGTAGCCCACCAGGCTCCTCTGTCCGTGGGATTTCCCATGCAGGAATCCTGGAGTGCGTTGCCATTTCCTCCTCCAGGGGACCTTCCCCACCCGATAGAAACCGCATCTGTTGTGTCTGCTGCATTGGCATATGGATTCTTTACCATTGGCACCTCCTGAGAAGTTCCAAAATGGTGAAGTGGAGCTTTAGAGAATTGTGTGAAGGAAGACATTTGTCTGGCACTTGTCTTTGCCTCAGTACTTTTCCCTCTGTGGTACAGCAGTGCCTCACAGCCCTGAGAACAGAGTTAACGTGCCAAGGATGAAAGAGAAGGAAAGAGACACAGCCACCATGTAAGCCCTGGACTGTCCTGCATATTACCTAGGTGAGCAAAATAAGTTCTTTTCATTGACTAAATCACTGATGCCTGGCTTCTGGTAGTACTAGCCAAAAAGAAAACCTGGCTTCTGGTAGTACTAGCCAAAAAGAAAAACTAATTGATGTACTCATCATGTGAAATAAGGAGTATACATCCAGTTCATTGGGATAAAGGAACATTTCACAAATTGTATTCTCTGCACCACTAGGCCTAGATGTTTGGCTGTGCTTCAGGATTAAAGTAGGTTTTGCTAGTTTGGTAAACTGTGCATACAAAATCTCATAACATGTTGTAATGCACCGCCTTCAGAAACAGAGGATTTATTCTCCCAGCTGCTGGCAGTATTCCTGGGCCAGACACCTCAGGTATGAGCCCTCTCTGGAGATTGCCCTCAGCTGAAGAGAGACACGTTGACCAAGAGCATGCCCCTTTCCAGAGCACCTGTATCTAAGGACTGTTCAGTGTTGGGATAGATAAACTCAACCCTGCACCCAACTTGAAACAACTCCAAAAAGCCATTCTAGCACCAGAGCTCCCCATGGGCTTGGCCCAGCTTCTTCCCCTGCCTTATTCTGTACCCCCAACTCCCCTTCCCTGTTAATCCCAAGAACCATTTATAAGAGACTTCCTGCCCACTAATCTCCAGGTCAAACCCCACGTACCAGGGAACTCGGACTATGACAGGATATTATTAGTCTGCTCAAACTTTGAAGAATCTCAGAGTACAAAGGAAACATGTTTAAATATGTTATGTGTCTAAATTGATTGGTAAACCAGGGGACTGTTAGAACACTTTTCACATCCTCTGGAGCAATTTCTCTTAATATGAATTTGGGACTTTCTGGAATCAATTCTAAATCATTGTGTGTACATAGAATTTAGACTATTATGACAAAATTGTTTAGTCGCCAAATTATGTCCAACTGTTTTGTGACCCCATGGACTGTAGCCTGCCAGGCCCCTCTGACCTTGTGATTTCCCAGGCAAGAATACTGGAGTGGGTTGCCATTTCCATCTCCAGGGTATCTTCCCAGACCAGGGATCGAACCAGCACCTCCTGCATTGGCATGTGGATTCTTTACCACTGAGCCAGCAGGGAAGCCCATATTATGACCCAATGTCAAATCAAAATGCTTATGCCATGGTAGAACTATTTAGCCAAATTTCAAAGAAGTGCAACCAAAGTTATACTCTAGTTGAATACAACTTTGTTTACCAATCATATCAAGTTGATACTTAATATAGTAGCCTGTGGTCATTATTATGTA
This sequence comes from Bos mutus, assembly GCF_027580195.1. NCBI lineage: Eukaryota > Metazoa > Chordata > Mammalia > Artiodactyla > Bovidae > Bos > Bos mutus. The sequence continues at coordinate 71,241,968 of NC_091623.1, read as the reverse complement.
AAGTACCTTTCTTAGGGTCCTTCTGTAGGCTATGGCCCCAGATGAAATCCATCAACCTTATTTCACTGCTGATGGCTGAACTACATCTTAAGTCCCCAAAGAAATGTCATCTCTGAACTATGGCATTTCTCAAAAACCAATATAAGAAATCGCCATAAAGAAAAAAAGTTTCTATGTTTTTTTTTTTTTATAAAATTCTTATTGAAACCATCATACGTTTAAAAAGTCAATGGCTCTGTTAGGGGCCATAAAATAAATTCTTCTTAGAGTTAGTGTTAGGAAAAAATCTACTTCTATAGAAAAACTGGCATGCTTCTTTTTATTAGCTAATAAGAACCTTATATAACTTGTGTTTTCCTTTTTGTCTTGCCTGCCAGGAAAAGGTCAAAAGTAAAGTTAGCCTTCCACCTCAGTAGCAGTCCTTAGCTTATTTTTTTCTAGTAGATTCTTGCCTAGATGTCCACTTAGGATTGGTTACTGGACCCGCCATAGATACCAAAGCCCACAGATGCTAACGTTCCATAGTTGGCTCTCTATGTTCTTGGGTTCTGCATTCTCAGATTCATTTGACTGTGGCTGGTAACTCAGTACACGATCTGCAGTTGGTGAAACCCATGACCATGGAGGGCCAGCTGTATATAGTATTTCTCACCTCTACCTTCATTCTTTGGTCTTACATCTTTATCCTTTTTTAATAGTTGTGCCATATCACTACTATAAGCCACCCTAGATCTTCTGAAAATAAGTAGGCTGAAATAAATGTAAATGTGCCTATTGTTCTTTCCACAACTTACCTACCCCTGGTCTCCCCAATCCTGTCCATTCATTTTCTCTAACTGCGGTTGAAACTTACACCAACTGTGTGCAAGGCAATGCTGATTCAAAGAATAAGAGAAACTGTCACCTCGAGTTGCTCATTGTTGATCTAGGACAAGAGAGACCACACACACACACAAAACACACACACGTATGTAAAGTGCAAGACAAAACAATGTGTGTGTGTTGGGGGTTGGGGGGAGGTGGTGCTCCACGACCACTGTCGTTGAAAGCAGGGAGAACTCACTCTTGGTTTGGCTGAGGCCAGGCTTGTGCCCTGTGAGTTCCCCTTCAGTAGAAGCAGTCAGATATCCTCAGGTACAGTGATTGGCTACCCAGTCCCCATGCTGTGTATCAAGGGTCAAAATGTGAATCACATATTTGAACACAGCAGCGCGTGTCCACAGCCAAATGGTCTTACTGGTAGTTTATCTGACTCAGAATCTTGGCAAACGTTCAGTCAGCCCTTAACTTGGTCAAGCAATGTATGTTTTCTAACACAGAGACAGGTAGGCAGAGCTTCGGAAATGGAGCTCTATTTTCTTCACCTGCTTGGGACCTGAATCCTAGCTGCTCAGAGCCTTCACTGCAGGCACTCCTGGGTCAGCACCATGGACGCCCCCTGGTGTTGGCCATGCAGTTAACCCTGCCGGGCTCCATTCAAGATGCCCTGCTGTGCAGAGCTCCTTCAGCTCTGCTGCGGCCCCACTTCCCTGTGCTTTCTTAGCTGGAGACTGAGCACAGCAGAGGCATCAGAGTCAGAGCATCTCTTTCTGCCCGGGAGCCCCTCTTAGGGCAGGCTGTGGCCCAGGACTCCCCTCACCTGGCCAGATCTTCCTCCAGAATGTTCTGCAGTCTGAGGCTTTCCTCGCCTCTCTCCCTGCATAGGTGTCAGCCCTGTGTGCCAGTCTGAAGGCTCTCCCTGCCTGCTCCTGCTCCAACCCCCTTCATCCTTCCCAGGCCTGCCCCTCAATGACTCCTTGCCCATCTAATCCCATTTTGATGGCTGCCTGAGATACTCCTTGACCTTCATCCCTAGAGCTGCCCCTTTTACTCTTTCACGCTCTTCAAGGTTCAGCCTCCTCTTGGGGTAAGCATTCAGCTTGGGATTTTCTTTCCTTTCTAACTCTCTTTTCTCCCCCTGCCTAGGGAGGGTGGGACAGTGGGGGCTGGATGGTGCCTACAATCCTGTGGGTGGAAGTGGGGAGGGGCATGGGTCTTTCCTTGGCAAAGATGAACTTGGTGCTGGTATGTTTCAATATGTCTCCTGTAACTTGTCCTGAAAGAGTCTATTCCCTTCTCTGCCTTGAGCTATATCACAAAGAGCCATGTTCTGTTTCCTTAAGCTGGTGGGACAGGGAGAGGCATTATGTCAGTTCAGTTGAGTTCAGTTTCTCAGTCGTGTCCGACTCTTTGCAACCCCATGAATCGCAGCACGCCAGGCCTCCCTGTCCATCACCAACTCCCGGAGTTCACTCAGACTCATGTCCATCGATCAGTGATGCCATCCAGCCATCTCATCCTCTGTTGTCCCCTTCTCCTCCTGCCCCCAATCCCTCCCAGCATCAGAGTCTTTTCCAATGAGTCAACTCTTCACATGAGGTGGCCAAAGTACTGGAGTTTCAGCTTCAGCATCATTCCCTCCAAAGAAATCCCAGGGCTGATCTCCTTCAGAAAAGACTGGTTGGATCTCCTTGCAGTCCAAGGGACTCTCAAGAGTCTTCTCCAACACCACAGTTCAAAAGCATCAATTCTTCGGTGCTCAGCCTTCTTCACAGGCCAACTCTCACATCCATACATGACCACAGGAAAAACCATAGCCTTGACTAGATGGACCTTTGTTGGCAAAGTAATGTCTCTGCTTTCGAATATGCTATCTAGGTTGGTCATAACTTTCCTTCCAAAGAGTAATCATCTTTTAATCTCATGGCTGCAGTCACCATCTGCAGTGATTTTGGAGCCCCAAAAAATAAAGTCTGACACCATTTCCACTATTTGCCATGAAGTGATGGGACCAGATGCCATGATCTTCGTTTTCTGAATGTTGAGCTTTAAGCCAACTTTTTCACTCTCCACTTTCACTTTCATCAAGAGGCTTTGAGTTCCTCTTCACTTTCTGCCATAAGGGTGGTGTCATCTGCATATCTGAGGTTATTGATATTTCTCCCAGCAATCTTGATTCCAGCTTGTGTTTCTTCCAGTCCAGCGTTTCTCATGATGTACTCTGCATATAAGTTAAATAAGCAGGGTGACAATATACAGCCTTGACGAACTCCTTTTCCCATTTGGAACCAGTCTGTTGTTCTATGTCCAGTTCTAACTGGTGCTTCCTGACCTGCATACAGATTTCTCAAGAGGCTGGTCAGATGGTCTGGTATTCCCATCTCTTTCAGAATTTTCCACAGTTTATTGTGATCCACACAGTCAAAGGCTTTGGCATAGTCAGTAAAGCAGAAATAGATGTTTTTCTGGAACTCTCTTGCTTTTTCGATGATCCAGCAGATGTTGGCAATTTGATCTCTGGTTCCTCTGCCTTTTCTAAAACCAGCTTGAACATCTGGAAGTTCACGGTTCAAGTATTGCTGAAGTCTAGCTTGGAGAATTTTGAGCATTACTTTACTAGCATGTGAGATGAGTGCAATTGTGCAGTAGTTTGAGCATTCTTTGGCATTGCCTTTCTTTGGGATTGGAATGAAAACTGACCAACTCACCCTGTAACACAGGTAAAACATGTCACCTGAGTTCAAAGAAAAAAATTATCAAAAAGAAGTGGAAAAGAGCTTTCATCCTGTGTTAAGCTCCAGCCTCCTTTTTTGCATCTCTTATGCAAAAGTTTTGCTGCTCATAGGTGAATAATTCACACTTCCCTTCTCCACCCCAGTTTTTGCCTTCACATTTTCCATATTTGAGTTAATTTAACACAAAGAACATGCCAACAAATAACTCAACTTATCTCTTGTTATTTGTAGCATTGATTTCCCTTAAATTCCTCTCTGTTGAGAGAGATGTACTTATAAAGCTATTTAAAATTTTCCTAAGTTGGTTACAGGCAGTGTGTAGCAGATACAGGGAATAAATAATAAGTTAGATTGAAAGTTACTCATCATTATGTTATTGATGGTGGTTGCCTCTTGGTGGGGGGGCAGGCACCTTTTCAGGCAGGATTTATTGTCACAGCCAATCTCTAAAACCTGTGAAGACTTCAAGGAGACAGGAACCATTCTACTGTAGCCTGTCTAAATGGAGTCCTGACGTCATGGCTGCAAACCCTCCCCGTTTATCTGGATCTGCAGACACATCTGCAAGACAAATCTCGTGATTTCACATTCCGAGCAATTGCTGGGTTGTAATGATGTCTCCAGGAGGAAGCAATTCATCCTTAAGCTTCAGAGTCACCAGAAGGGAATGGAAAGTGCTTCCTTCTTCCTGTATGTACAAGAGCAGCATTCCACATGAATTCTTGGCTGTAGTTTCTTCTTGGACATAAACTCCAACAACAAAGCAAAATCACACCTCTGATTTTAGAACCATTTTACCAGAATTTATCTTGGCATGTGGACACTTAAAATCCTTACTTTGTTTGCACCTCCTTCAGCCTCCTCCTAGACATTTTAAATGGCTGGGCATCCTCTCGTGCGCCCCTTTTGTTTTCCAGACACACCACAAACCATAAGGAGCACATGGACTGCAGTCCACCCAGTGCTCAGTCACAGGGTTTCTTGATTGGCTACCTAATTAAGTAAATCTCCTTGCCTGGAGGAAACTAAGTTAAAATAACATTGAGGTCCATCCCTAAGCCCACAAGAGAGAAGAAAATTTAAAAGCAGGGTTGAAAATTTCCTCTGTTGTGCAATGAGTATTGCAGAATGGCTGTCAGATGGAGTTTCAAGAACATATTAACATTTTCCTAAACAGGAGTTCAGACCCCACAGTCTCCTAAATGTTGCAGGTTTGGCTGACTTTAGTTCCTGAAGGATTACCCTGCTGGAAACCATCCGCCAAGAGTGACTCTACCCACTCTGTCTGTTTTGTGTGTGTGTGTGTGTGTGTGTGTGTCTTCAGTCACGTCCAACTCTTGAGACCCTATGGACTGTAGCCTGCCAGGTTCCTCTGTCCATGGGATTCTGCTGGCAAGGATACTGGAGTGGGTTGCCATTTCCTTCTCTAGGGGATCCTCCAAGTCTAGGGATCAACCCTGTGTCTCTTATGTTTCCTGCGTTGACAGGTGGGTTCTTTACCACTAGTGCCACCTGGGAAGCGCCCTGCCTGCTATTAGATCTTCTTATTCTGGTTAGGGAGCCCTTTCTTCTGCTTTTCAGTAATAAACACATCAAAAAGCAGAGTGCAATCAGAGAAAAACAAATATCATATATTAATGTGTATTTGTGGACTCTGAAAAAACTGGTATAGATGATCTTATTTACAAAGCAGAAATAGACACAGATGTAGAGAACAAACCAGGGGAGTAATACCAGGTGGGTAATCAGAGGAGATGGGACAAATTGGGAGATTGGGATTGACAAATATACACTATTGATACTATCAATAAAAATTAATAACTAATGAGAACCTACTGTGTAGCACAGGGAACTCTGCTTATTGCTCTGTGGTGACCTAAATGGGAAGGAAATCCAAAAAAGAGGGGTCATATATATAGGCTTCCCTGGTGGCTCAGACTGTAAAGAATTCACCTGCAGTGTAGGAGACCTGGGTTTGATCCCTGGGTCAGGATGATCCTCTGGAGAAGGGAATGGCAACCCACTCCAGTATTCTTGCCTAGAGAATCTCACAGACAGAGGAGCCTGGCGGGCTACAATCCATGGGGTCGCAGAGAGTCAGACATGACTGAGAGACTAACACATATATATTTATAACTGATTCACTTTGCTGCACAGTAGAAACAAACACAACATTATAGAGCAACTATATTCCAATAAATTAAAAAAAGAAAAGTATGGTATGCTGGGCAGAGAACTGAGAGACCCTTTGCCTCCCAGTGCTTGCTAGAAGTAGCACAAGGGTACCATTCCAAACAGAAGAAAATGTGTATTTCTTTAATAAACCTCCAGAGAATGAGATGCCACAATCCCTGTCAGTAACTATTTTTAGGTTGGGACAACCATTAATGCCAGGCCTTTCTTCCTCCAGGCCTACTCATTTCTGTGGGCCTACCTTCCCAGAAATGGTCCTTTTAGGACTAAGCCTGTTGACCATGACAATGATCTGATCCAGTGCAAATATAAAAAGAGGGCAAAGAGTCAGCTTCTGAAGCAGATAATAGTAAAAAGGGATTAGATACTACTTCAAGTGCTAAGTGTAAGAACTGGCACTTCATTTTTTAACTGTAAAACTATATATCCCCTCATAAACTCATGTTTTATTGGTATGTATGTGGTTTAATATGAGAACCACTTTAAAGGTAATAAATTGCTCATGTTTCCCTTAACCTATGGAATAAATACTCATGAATAAATACCTATGAAGGGCAGACTTCTTGGGGTCATCCATCATCTTGTTGGTGTATTTGTAATAATTTGATGTTTAAGGCATAACACCAACACAGCTAACTCTTAATGAAAGATTAATACCCAATAGCTAGCACTATCAGACCACTGGTGACAGACAGCCCAGAAAAAATGTACTGCAGTACATCTAAAATCTAGTTTAAGTACACCTCTCTTCCCCCCCAACCTCTAAAAAATCTGTTCTTACATTGGGAGTGCCTAGTTTTTTCCATGTTAGTGTGTGATATTTAATATGCTTGTTAACATGGCTTACCATATTTTCTGGGCATGAGTATTTATGAGAAAAACTTCAGATTTATACAAGGTTTTGGACATGTGTCTCATATAAACTGGAATAAGAGCATTGTTGCTAAAACCTGGGGCTTGCTTTGAAGCCTCATCATACTGGTTTCTTGTGAAACCATTAAGCAAAATGCCCTGAAGGGTAGGAAAAATTGCATTGAGCAATAAAATGTCAACAAACTGCAGAATCTGAACATCAGGCACTTTCATCTAAACATGCCCTTCTCTCCTTTCACTTGGCAGGGGTTTGGTTTTTAAAAAGTAATAAACTCTAGCACTCCAGTTGACCTGGGATGTGTTTAAGAAATTCAACCCTAGAGCCAGAAGCACTTTGACCTTTACTGTGGACTCCCTACCTCAGAAAAACCATAGAATAAAAAATATTAACAGAAAAGGAGAACAGAAATTTATGTCTCAATTGTCTTGGTTTGGGTGTTTTTTTTTTTTTTTTTAAAAGCACACAGTGAAACTATTGGCCAAAAGGAACAGTCTTTAAATCTGTTTAAACAGGTGTCCAGTACTTACCATCTCATGTACAGCAAACTAACACAATCACAGCACAATTTTAAAAGGATATAAACAAGGAAAACCTATTCCTAAGCCTATATAACTTTTATAAACCTGGAGCAGACACAGTTTGATCTTGGAACCGGGTTGCAGTCAAGAAATATATTCCCACAGCCAAAAGTAATTTCAAAATAACTTGAACCTTTATGTTTCTTAAAAACCATAAAGCATATCCAAATTCAAAGAGCATAACAACAGTTATTAAAACTGTCTTTCATCTTCCACCCCACCCTCCTCACACTTGCTGCCAGGGCAGAGCATTTCAATCCACAATTCCTCATAACTTCTCTCAATACAACATTTTCCTTTTCTCTGCCTTTCCCCTCTTCTCCACGTTACTTTATGATATAGATTGACCTGACCTCTCTAATAGAAGAAAAGAATCAGGAAATTGATCTGGTCAATTGATAATTCTCTTTGGCTGAGTAAAGTATGGAAATAGGGAACATCCCACATTAATCATTTGATCCCAATGTAATTGCCTCATGAATGAATGATATGTTTGCAGAGTTCTAAAGAAACTAGAAAAACCTAGAAAAACTTGTTTATTAAATCATAGAGAAGAAGATCTCTGTTCTGAATCTCAGAAAAGTGAAGTTTCCTTTTGGAAGTATTGATTAAAATCTGATAGGTTACCAGATGGAAGTCTAGAATTTCTTGGAGAAGGAAGTAGGAGATAAAATATTAGTCACGGACACTAGGAAATTTCAATGCCTGCATGCAGACACCACGTAACAATGCTTTGGGATGGTAAATCAGCATACACCTATACATGGCCACCATGCAAAATTTATAGGCTTAGGCCCAAGAAAAAGTCATTATTAAAACAGGAAACTGCCTTGAAAGAGGATACCTAATAGTTTCACTATATTACCTTTACCTAATAGTTTCACTTACAGAAAATTATACAAAGAAAAAAAACCTAGTTGCACAAAGATTATTATATGAAAACAGTTATCAAAACAATTTGCAACTGAAAAATCGGAAAAAACCAAGTTATCCAATAATAGAATCTTGGTTTAAATAAGTGTTGTATGATACATCCATAGTATGTAAAACTATGCACATTAAAATAAAATAATGCTGCAAAAATTATTTAATGGAAAGATGTTCTTGATAATTATTGTTGCAAAGCAAGTAACATACAAATAATTCTATTTTCTTATGTTTATATTTGAGGCTTCTAGGTAATGCTAGTGGTAAAGAATTTGACTGCCCATTCAGGAGACATAAGAGACCTGGGTTTGAAACCTGGGTACGGAAGAACCCTTCAAGGCAGGCATGGTAACCCACTCTAGTTTTCTTGCCTGGAGAATTCCACGGACAGAGGAGTTTGGCGGGCTATAGTCCGTAGGGTCGCAAAGAGTTGGACACAACTTAAGCAACTTAGCATGCAGGCTTATGTTTATATTTATATTACTGAAAACAAACAACCCCAAAAAAGGCAAAATATTTGAACCAGTATTTCACAAAAGAAGATACATACATAGCTAACACTTGAGAAAAATCCTCAACACCATTAGTCATCAGGAAAATCCAAATTAGAACAAGACACCACATAATCACTGGAAAGGCTAAAATTAAATAGAATGACAATACCAAGTGTTCTCAAGGTTCTGCTGGTGGGAATGCAAAATGGTACAGAAAATTGACAATTTCTTACAACGTTAAGCATGTACCAACTGCATGAGCCAGCAGTTCTGTTGTTGGGTACTTACTCAAGAGAAATGAAAACTTGTATCCACAAAAAGCTTGGAAAAAAGCATAGAAAACATTTATGGAAACTTTATTCATAATAGCACAAAACTGGAAAAGTCCCACGTGTCCATCCACATTCATACAATGGAATACTACTCAGAAAGGAAAAAACTACTCATAGATGTAACGAACGTAGTGTAATCTCAAAAACATTATCCTGAGTGAAAAGAGCCTGACACAAAAGACTATATACTGTATGATTGCTTTATATAAATTCAAAAACCAGACAAAACTAAATTGATGCAAACAAGAATAGGGGTTGTGGGGAGTGTGGATCCAGACAGTAAGAGGACTAACTGCATAGAAAATGCATGTAGAAAATGTTACATCTGTTGGAAATGTTCTATAGCTTGATTAGGATGTTATACAGATGAATACATTTTTTCAAAATTCACCAAACTTTAATAAAATTTATGCATTTTACTGTATGTAAATGATACCTCAGTGCATTCAATAAGTTGATTTAAAAAAATCATTTGCTAAAGGCTGTCCCACTCCTGCCCCACCACTATGCAAGACCCTGTGTGTACTGTAAGCCTCTGCTGCAAACTCATGCAGAATCTTTCCCGAGGGAACATAGTCCCTATGATTCTAGGAATCAACACACACATTCCCCAGCCCTTGTCCGCTCCCCAGCCACATCTGGCTGTGCATCACAATCACCTGGGGTGTTCATTAGAAATGCAGATTTGGGGGCCTTTTCCTTAGAAATTCTGGCCTTAGGTCTACTTTACATCCAAGGCAAATGCCGCAGTGCTTTGTGCTGTGTTCACTGCCCACACCCCAGCTGCACTGGATTTTGAGTCACTGCTCCAAGGCTCTGTTGTCGCTTAGCTGCTCAGTCATGTCTGACTCTTTTGGCGACCCCATGGACTATAGCCCCCCAGGCTCCTCTGTTCATGGGATTTCCCAGGCAAGAATACTGAAGTGGGTTGCCATTTCCTGCTCTGTACTGAAATTCAATTCCTCCTCATGTCCAGGGCTGCCACTGGGCACTGGTCTCACTTTTTAAAGAACTGCCTTTTTTCAAATATAAGGATCTTGAAAGACAAATGATGTCACTTTTATCATCCCAGGGCTCTGTGACACATTAAACTCCAGTCTTTTTGTAGGCCCTCTCCCCTCAGTCATTTCAAAACTCTCCAGGAAAGGTTACATAGATGCAAAAATCCGTCCTACTCATCATCCCACTTGTCCCTGGGATCCAGGATGAGGGATGATATTCCATAATGGCAAAGTGAGAATGAGGATCTCTACTCTGGCAGCATGTCAAGGTGACTTCTAAGGGATTGTTAGTAAATTATCCTGTGAAATCACAGAGTACATTTTCCCATAGTCTGTTCTATAAGACCATAAAAATTACAATGGTTAGGAGATCCTTTTCTCTGAAAGCCATTATTTGCTCATTTGGTCTGATTAGAAAAACGTCAAAGATTGTACCTTCAAACCCATGAATATCAGGATATACATGAGCATGTATATGCTACTCTTAGCGTGTAGATGGACGTTATTGGTCACTTAGGATTTATACCAAGGCAAGCCTTTATTTACTGTCTCCTAGCCGGAAGAGTAATTTAAACAGGGGAATAGGGTGTGTGTGGGTGTGGGTGTGGGTGTGTGTGTGGGTGTGTGTGTGTAAGACACATGTATGTAAGATGGCATTTCTAATTCCATGAATTTCAGGTCCTAGAAAACCAGGAAGACATTAGATCATTTTTTCAAACTTCAGGTTTTCTTTAGGTCCTATTGACCATTTAATATAAAAGTTTTTAATCAACTGGGCTACCAGGAGAACGAGGGAACTGGAATTCTTTTTGGTTGAGAAAGAAAGATAAATCTTTGTCCAAAGCAGCAGAGCAGTCAGAAAGGGGGAATCTTTAGAAGGCAAATGGCAGCAGGAGGAAAATCAGTAGCTCGAGTATAATAAATGGGGTGAAGAGTGGACTCAGAAAGAAAGAGGTGGATTGGAATGCAGATCTCTAGTCTGACCTTCTCTACAACTCTGCCCACAGCCCTGGTGACGGTTGTTAACTCTTAAACTTCTCTCCACATTGGCCGGCAGGGGCACTTTGGAAAGCATAGAGCACACCTACCATCATTTAGCCCTGTTTCCCTCTGAAAATACTCTGATTCTTTTTTATGTCTTCCTGACTCCAGTGGAAAAGAAAAAAAGAGACACAAGCTTATTACTTCCCTAAACATTCTCTCTTGTCAATACGATATTGATGGAATTCCCCTAGTCTAGGATCTCATAGGGATTCCCAAGACATCCTATTTCATTAAATTGATGACAATTCTAAGATCTTAAAGACTTGTAAAAGTTTAGAACTAGAGAAGACATTGGAAATTATCTAGTTTCAGCTCTTAATTTGAGGCATTTAATGATTTATGCAAGAATAGATAATGTTAAGCCCCTGCTATAAGCCAGGAATCAAAAAGAGCCAGAAACTTGCCCTGAAATACCACATCTTTTTGTCTACCTACTCTAAGCTGGTGGCCATAAATTTTTCTCATTGTGGGGTTGTGTTCTTTAGGTAACTACATGCTGCTGCTGCTAAATTGCTTCAGTCGTGTCCGACCCTGTGCGACCCCATAGACAGCAGCCCACCAGGCTCCTCTGTCCCTGGGATTCTCCAGGCAAGAACACTGGAGTGGGTTGCCATTTCCTCCTCCAAGGCATGCATGCATGCTAAGTCGCTTCAGTCGTGTCTGACTCTGTACAACTCTATGGACAGCAGCCCACCAGGCTCCTCTGTCCACAAGATTCTCTAGGCAAGAATACTGGAGTGGGTTGTCATTTCCTCCTCCAAGGCATGCATGCATGCTAAGTCGCTTCAGTCGTGTCTGACTCTGTGCGACTCTATGGACAGCAGCCCACCAGGCTCCTCTGTCCACAGGATTCTCTAGGCAAGAATACTGGAATGGGTTGCCATTTCCTTCTCCAGGTAACTACCTACTATATCCTTTATATTAACCCCTTAAACTGTAGCTAAATTTACCTCTTTGGGGCCCTAGAGATACAATACTAGAAACACAGAGGTAGGTAAAATAGAAAACTCCTGCTTAGGTGAGCTTATATTCCAGAGAAGAAAATAATACATACTATAACATCAGATAGGCTTCCCAGGTGATGCAATGGTAAAGAATCTGCCTACCAATGCAGGAGACACAGGAGTCCAGTCCCTGGGTCGGGAAGAGCCCCTGGAGTAGGATCCATTCCTGTATTCTTGCCTGGAAAATTCCATGGACAGAGGAGCCTGGTGGGCTACAGTCCAGGATGTCACAGAGTCAGACACAACCAGGCATGCACACATACATGTAACATCAGATGAGTGATAGTCGCTCAGTGGTGTCCGGCTCCTTGCAACCCTGTGGGCTGTAGCCCGCCAGGCTCCTCTGTCCATGGAATTCTCCAGGCAAGAATACTGGGGTGAGTTGCCATTTCCTTCTCCAGGGAACATGAGATAGTGATATCAAAGAAGAAAAGTTAAGATGCTAGAGAATGAGTCTGAGGCTGGTGACGTGCCTAGACAGAGTGGTTAAGAAAGGCTTCTCTGAGGTGGTGATAGCTGAACTAGACACCTAAATGAGGTAAGACAATGAACTAGGTAGAAACTTGGGAACACTGTTCCAGATGACAGCAACAATAACAACAACCAAAAAAACCCTCTGACTTGGAAATGAGCTTGGCATTTTTAAGGAACATAAAGTAAATCCCTGTGACTAATATTGAGTGGATGAGGCAGAGTGATAGGAGGAGAGGCCAGAGATAAGTGATGAACACATCGTGCAGAGTTATAGCGCCTTGAAGGAAATGGAGAAACAATTTAAGTGATTTTCCAAGGACAGAGGTATAATTTGTCCTGTCCACCCCCACCCCCATACTCCACAGAAGGTTTTCAAGGTAACTTAGAGTCCCCCTGCATTTCTGAAATCGAAGACTGTCTTTATGACATCATACTTTCCCAGTATCAAACATTATAAAGTAGACCACCAGAGTAAAAGCAGATTGCAAGCAGGATTAGTCATCTTAAAAATGAATAGGATGACTAATACAATTTGAAAAGTACACGAGAGACATAATTGTAATTTTTAAAACCACGGAATATGTGATAGGGTTGCAATGGAATTACCTATCATTGGGAGACCAGTCACTTGTGAGCAATTCCTAAATAGTGAGCCCTCGGGAATGGCCAGAGAGGAGCCCAGAGTAACTGGCCCTGGCACCTCCAAAGGCTGTGCCCAGTTGCTCAGCCAACAGGGCAGAAAACACTGAAAACAAAACATAATACCTATTAACTTGGGTTGCCATCCAGATCACAGATCATGATGGCAAAATATAAATAGGTCCCGCTTTTCACAAAGTACACAACTTCTCAAGTAGACTCTAAATACTACTCTTCTCAGAGGGCTCTCTGCCCATCACAATTGCACCAGAGAGCTGTTTAGTAAGAATAAGGGATTGTTTTATCATCTAAAGTTTAGATAACAGGCTTCCCAAGAAATCAGTCCAAAAGGGGGAAATTCTAAGGCAAGTGAAAATAAGTAAAAAGAAAATAAGTAATTTTACCTACTTCACATATGATCAAGTCTTAATTTTGAGCACTAAAAGAAAAAATTACACAACTTGTATTAATAAAAAAATCAATAATTCCCCACTCATCTGAGTAAAGGTCAAACAAATGCACAAAGAATATATCATTACCCAGTCATAAAAAGGAATGAAACTGGGTCATTTGTAGAGACATGGATGGACCTAGAGTTTGTTATACAGAGTGAAGTAAGTCAGAAAGAGAAAAACAAATATTGTATGTTAATGCATGAGTGTGGAATCTAGAAAAGTGGAATAGATGAATCTATTCGCAGGACAGGAATAGAGACACAGATATAGAGAAAGAGGAAGGGGGGACAAATTGGGAGATTAGGGTCGATATGTATATACATCACCATGTGTAAGACAGATGGCTAACAGGAACCTGCTGAATAGCACAAGGAGCTCAGCTCAGCCAGCGCTCTGTGGTGACCTAGAGGGGTGTGTTAGGCCAGGGGAATGGGAGGGAGGGTCACGAGGGAGCGGATATGTGTATACATACAGCTGATTCACTTTGTTGTACAGCAGAAACTAACACAGCAGTGTAAAGCAACTATACCCCAATTGAAAAAAAAAAAAAGAATATATCATTTGAAGGAATTCCAAATTATTGACCTCACACAGAGCCTCGCATTGATGGGTCCAGGCTTGCTATCATCTCATTTTCTAGGAACATCCTCCTTCTTCTTGCCCTAAATGGAAATAAAGACTGGATCCCAATGGATTCTGAAAACATATGAATATTCAGGCAAGAAGCAACAGTGCCAGCCAATAGGTAGATGAAATATTTGGCCATGTTTTTCTTCATATGAGAACTGGAATGTTTTAGATATTCAGAGATGAATCTGAGAGTCCAAAAGAGGTTAACTTAGGAAGCACATAAGGAACTACTATTTCCACAGCAGGTAGTGAGAGAAATCTCTGGCTTCCACCTTAGGGTGGGTAAGCAAGGGCATGTCTCAGCTCTTTGGTTGCCTTTGGGGAAGACAGCTGTGCCCCTTTCCTAGACGTATTTTGGTGTTTTCATCAGACATGGAATACTCACTACATAGGCAAATCTTAAGCCTATGATCTAAAAGTACACATTTTAAGACACTAAGAGGCAATGGGCTTTATTGCCGTTCATTAGCTTGATATTTCAAGGAGCTCAGAAGAGAACGGTAGCAACTCAGAGGAATTCATGTTTGGTAGACTATTTCCTAATGAGTGTTTATCTCTTAGAAATACTTGTTTTTGGCTAAACTGAGACCTCTGTTTCTACTCACTGCTTAGCATTTCGTATATCTCTCCATGTTTACCTTAAGGAGCTTTCTCTGAATAACCCATGTCCTGGAATCTTCTCTAAATTCCTAAAGAATTATCTGTGGCCCTCATTTGTCATTTAACATATGCTATTTCATAAGATCCTTTCTTCCTGCCTCCCTGCCTCCTTTTCTCCCCCTTCTTCCCTCTGCTTCCTCCTCTTCTAAAATCTGTTACTGTAACCACTTACTCTATGTGAGCATTGTTCTAATCTCTTTTCAGTCGATTATCTAGTTTAATCTTATCAATAGATCTATTATTTATTCTCTCCCAATTAGTTTCTCTACTTCTTGGGTACCCAGATTGTCTTATATTCCTCTTTAGGTCCCAGGTATGCCACACTCATATTCTTCCAAAGAAATAAAACTTAACCAAAATCTGTGTGCAACTGAAGAGTACACTTATGTTTGACTTGTGACTCACTCCCATGTAATTAAACAATTAATTTTGCCATTCTTACTTCAGTTATTATGTCCTAAGCCGGTATGTATCATTATGCATGGCTGATCCTAGAGCAAATAGAAAGGTGTTTATAGAGAGGGAAAGGGCAGGTGGGGAGAGAAAAGAGGGAGGGGAATGACTCACATGTTACTTCATATTGATAAACCACAAATATTGTCTCCTCTTTCTATGCCTCCTTCCACTTCCCTTTTCTTAGAAATTGGTCAATAGAAGAATGTTCATTTCTTGAAGGATGCTTTTCAATGTCATTGTATTAAAATCGTCATAACTTCAAAATGAGAGAGAAAATTGAGAGAATATGAGGTGAATGGAGGGAAAGAGGGAACATTCCTTAAACCCTGATCAGCAAGGCTAAAAGGCCATTTTCTTAAAATTATAACTTATTCCAAGAAATAGTTCCCTCTTCACAATCCATTTTAAAACTCTGCTACTAAATCACCCTGCATCTGTGCCGAGCCCTGAATCCCAAAGGCTGTGGATTCAAACCTTGGCTTCAGGAACTATCAGTGACTTATATGCCTATACTGAGAAGTCAAGGAGGCAGTTCAAACCCCAGAGCCGGCTGTAGCAAGACTGAAGTCTCTTATGCCCATAGGGCTGCTGATCCCATTCTACAGGAATGCTGAAAACAGCAGCTTTCCCAGAGAGAGACTCCAAACTATACTCTTAGGTGATACAACCCAAGCCAAGCTCCTTTACATGGCCAGAGACAGAGCCAAGGAAATTCCTGTCAGTTCCACAGTTCTTTTTGAACTCTTTAGTCACCAGACATCTGGAATTACAACCAAAAAAATTTAGGAAAATTCATAGAGGACTCAAATGGTAATAATAGCTGCCTTTTGAAGATATTCCACACAACAGGAATTAATCAACCATATAATTTTCCAATTATTTTACCAGCCATAGAAAATATTTTATGGACAAGGATACTGGGATTCAGAGATCCTAAGAAACTTAATAAGTGACAGAACCAGGATTAGAATGCAGATCCACCTGAGTGTTTCTCAAAAAGGGACAATGTTGCCCCCTACAGAATATTTTCTAATATTAAATTATTAATGACTCCAGATAGTACCTGGGCATTTTGGGTTGCTGTAACTAGAGGGAGAGCAGTGGTCATGGAGTAGGTAGAGGTCAGGGACACTGCTAAACCTCCTGCCACGTACAGGACCACCCCCACCGCATAGAATCACCGGGCCCAAAATGTCAGTACTGCTGAGGCTGAGAATCTGCCCCACCCACCCCCCACCTCCCCACTTATCTGACTCTAAACCTGATTTCAAGCTTTGCAAAGCATCCAGCATCTATATATACAGGGAAACACAGATGAGACTGCAAAGACTGTAGCTTGGGGCTGAAGAGGATGAATGGGAATGGAACTTATTGAGATGCAGATCTCCATTCATTTGTAATGAAGAGATGAGAGTGAATAGGCCACAGAATCCAAGTCAAAAAACTCCATGCATCATTCAAAGGAACTGTTAGGATTTCCCTGGTGGCCCAGTTGTTATGACTCCATGCTTCCAGTGCAAGGGGCACAGGTTCCATCCCCAGTTGGGGAAGATCTTGCATGTCACATGTAGAACCAACCACCATGCCCCCCTCAAAAAAAGAAAAAAACAAAAACAAGTAACCATCCCCTTTGTCAGCTGAGGAACACTGCCCAGCATAGCGGAGAATACTGAAGATTCCAATGGCTCTGGACAAAACCAAGCATTCCAGTCCAGGGAACATTTTGTCCTGGCTGCCTTCTGACCCTTGTCTGCCTGCCTTGGGGTTGTTGGGGTAACCCTCTTATCCCAGCTCCCCATGTCTGGCTGGGAGTGAACTCTGCCATGTCTACTTCATCACAGGCCCAGGCTCAGGCTATCAGCACCTGGATCTGAGCCAACAGGGGACTGAGCAGGGCTGCTGGTACCAGACACCCAGGCCTGTTCTCTGTCCTCCCCCTCCTAATAAATGGCTTTCTGGGCTCTGCTTGTGCATGTGTCATGGCCTCCCTGTTAGCAAGATAGCCATTTATCTATGCCTGATAGGAGTATGAAAAACAGAAGCTTTCTTAGATTGTAGTGTAGTGGACATGCTCACTCATCCGTTTTCTCCATCATGAACCAGTGATAAATCTACTAGGCAATGTCTGTATCTCTCAGTGGAGATGTCCTCAGCCCCTCCAGATGTAGGCAGTGTTGGAGGAATTGCACAAGGATTTCAGGAAGAGCCTTTATGTCTGCCCCAGCACACGCTCTCCTCTGCTCCCAACAAGAGATGTAGCCCCTGTGCTCTTCGTGACAGATCTGTTTTCTTCCCCAGCAGGGCACTCACCTCTCTGTATCCAATTCCTCTCTGGCTGGCTGGCTGGCTGGCTTCTGAGCTTGCTCCAAGCTCTCCTTGCCCAAAGTTACATTTCCAATGCTTAACAGGGGGGCTGATCCTACTGGGTGGATCAGATTCTATTAGTTAAGGGAATAAATGAGATGCTATTTGTATAGGTATCCTTACAGCAGTTTATTTCATTTACTGCATTGTCACTTTTAAGATACCTGGCTCATCAAAACACAGAAAACTCCTTGAAGGCTGGGACCATGTATTCTCAATGCCTGGTCCATTTTAGGAGCTAAATGATTGAATGAGTGAAAAGAATTAATTGAAACAATCGAGGTTTGAGATTTTTTTTCTTTTTAAATTGAAGTCTCACTGATTTAGGGGCTTTCCCCGGTGACTCCCTGGTAAACAATCCACCTGCAATTCAGGAGAGGAGGGTTTGATCCCTGGGCCAGGAAAATTCCCTAGAGGAGGAAATGGTAACCCACTCCAGTATTCTTGCCAGGAAAATCCCAGACAGACAGAGGAGCCTGGTGGGCTACAGTCCATAGGATCACAAAGAGTCAGACAGGACTGACCAACCGAACACAAATGCATGCATCATTGATTTACAATGTTGTGTTAATTTCTTCTCTACAGCAAAGTCATTCAGTTATACATATATATACATTCTCTTTTACATTCGCTTCCATTGCTGTGTATCACAGGATATTAAATATAGTTCTCTGTAAGATACAACAGGACCTTGTTTATCCATCCTATATATATAGTTTGTGTCTGCTTGCCCCAAACTCCCACTTCATCTCTCCCCCACTCACCCCTCCCCTGGCAACCACAGTCTGTTCTTTTATGCCTATAAGTCTGTTCATATTCATAGATAAGTTTGTGTCATAGTTTAGATTCCATGCACACATAATATCATATCATATCCGTCTTCCTTTTTCTGATTTACTTCACTTAGTATTGTTAGGTAGTTAGAATAGGAAAAAGGAGTCCAGAATGGCAGTGACTAAAAGACAAAAGAAGGGAAAAGCCCACGAAAACAGAACAAAGGAAGGTCCAAGGACTGGAGTGAGGACCTCAGGTGAAGCAAACAGCCTCCTGGCTAGCCCACTTTACATAGGGCAGGCTCAGGAGAGGAGAAAAAAATTCAGAAAAAGAGGAGCCAAAATTGAGTCTCGGGACTCTCTTCTCTTCACGTCTTCTGGGTCAGCCCGCCTTCAAGCGTCGAGGGTGTATTTTCCTTTGCTTGCCAAATAAAACTGAGCTGTGACACTGATCTGCCAGTCAGTTCATATTTTTGCTGCAGCGAGACATAGCCGAGGAAATTACGAACTCCCCTGACAGCACGATAATCTCTAAGTCTATCCATGTTACTGCAGATCACAAATTTTCATTCTTTTTTATGGCTGAGTAGTATTCCATTGTAAATGTATATGCCACATCTTTATCCAGTCATCTGTCAATGGACATTTAGGTTGTTTCCATGTCTTGGCTGTTGTGAATAGTGTTGCTATGAACATAGGGGTGCATGTATCTTTTTGAATTATAGTTTTGTCTAGACACATGCCTCACAGTGAGATTGCTGGACTATCAGATCAGATCAGTCGCCTATACGACAACTCAATTTTTAGTTTTCTGAGGAATCTCCATACTGTTTTCCATAGCAGCTGTACCAATTTACATTCCCACCAGCAGTGTAGGAGGGTTCCCTTTTCTCCGTACCCTCTCCAACATTTGGTATTTGTAGACTTTTTAGTGATGGCCAGTGTGAGGAGGTGTCTCATTGTAGTTTTGATTTGCATTTCTCTAATAATTGATGCTTTTGAACTGTGGTGTTGGAGAAGACTCTTGAGAGTCCCTTGGACTGCAAGGAGATCCAACCAGTCCATTCTGAAGGAGATCAGCCCTGGGATTTCTTTGGAGGGAATGATGCTAAAGCTGAAACTCCAGTACTTTGGACATCTCATGCAAAGAGTTGACTCATTGCAAAAGACTCTGATGCTGGGAGGGATTGGGGGCAGGAGGAGAAGGGGATGACAGAGGATGAGATGGCTGGATGGCATCACTGACTCGATGGATGTGAGTCTGAGTGAACTCTGGGAGTTGGTGATGGACAGGGAGGCCTGGCGTGCTGTGATTCATAGGGTTGCGAAGAGTCGGACATGACTGAGCAACTGAACTGAACTGAACTGAATAATTAGCAATGTTGAGCATATTTTCATGTGCCTGCTGGCCACCTGTATGTGAGACAGTAAACTGTCTTTGTATTAATATTTCATTTATGACATCAAACTGACATAGAGGTCACATAGCTCTGTGTGTTTATCAAAACTCATAGAGCTATACACAAAACAGGGTGAATTTTACTCTGTATAAATTCAGTTTAAGTTTTTAATGAAAAATAAAATTTTAAACATACCATGAAAAATAAATCACTTTTCTCTAGTATGTAATCATGACCATTATAAAAATGTTAAAGCAGCTCTCTCCCTTAAAAATATTATATAAGAAAAGATGCAGGTTGTTACAGAAGCATGACTTCATCATCATAGAAATGAACATTTCATAACTATCTTCAGAATGTCAAAGTAATTTTATTTCATAAACAGACTCATATACAGACTCATATACTCATATACAGGTAAAAATGAGGCATTTCCAGTTCCTCAAAGGCAACATTCAGCTACAGATATGTTTTCAGAGAGTAGATGTTCTTTTAGCAGATGTCACTCTTGTAGATTTTTTAAAAATGATATGTGCTAAAACTCCTGAGTTTTGAAAATATATTTTGCCTCAAGGATTTATTTACCTCTATCCCAACATCATAAAGTAACATGCATAAACTGCCAGGAACAGCTTTCTAGGGACAGAGAGACTTCATAGGGCCCTATATTAGCAGAATATTTCCAAAATTACAAATATTTCATAATTTAAAAAAAAAACAACAATTTAATAATGGGAAGGGTGAGTAGTAAACAGAACACCAGACAGCATGTCTTTGGTGCAAAGCAACTGGATTATCATGGTCTTTCTCCTTCCAGTCTTCCATGATTCCCCAAGCTGACGTCAAAACCACCCATCTCTCGATTCTGTTGGCACTTTCTGTTTATATCTTTGGAGACTGGGATCATCGGCCTAAGGCAGACTCCATCTGGGCCACGTGTAGAATGAATACAGTACGAGTTTTGTGTGTGTGTGTTCTTTTGTTTGACTTGCGGTTTTTGAAAGTTTTGAATTTGTTTTGAACATTTCCAAAATTGGCAAATTTCCTGTATACATCCACTGTTCCAGTTTCTCTTGCGAAATCGGAAAGATCTGGCAATGCCCCATCCACGCTTCCATGTGGCCAGGCTGAGTGGTGGCTGCTTTCTATAGAAGGAGCCTGTGCCCTGTGGTTTTCCAGTGTCTCTACAACCCTCTGTGTTACCTCTCTGGTCCTGGGGACTTTGGATACACCACCCAGGCCTAAGGAATAACCAGGCCTATGGAACTCTGTACAAACCACTCAACATGGTAAGCAGGCGGAGGTCACTGCAGAGACTCTCCCAACCAGTGCTGAATCAAAGAATGAGCTGATGGGTGTGGTCAAAGCCAAAAAGATAGAGGGAAGCTCCGCAGGCTTTAGAGGACCAGGGAAGTCGCCATGGAAGGTGCAGTTGGCTTTGGGACGGTCTGACTGACAGTGGACAGGGATTCCCCAGGATGGCAGTGCTGTACAACAACTGGTATCGTCTGGGAAGGGACCCCCATGACATGACTGTGACAGTCTATGCAGTAGCAGTTTCCTTGCACAAAAGTACCAGAACCATAGGAGAACAGGGATCCCATGGGAGTTCCACCTTTCTTCAAGGGCTCCGAGTTCTCATCAATGCCACTGCTGTCGTACAAGGCAGGGGCAGGGTTCTGGTTTCAGAAACCTTCACAGTGGCCTCATTTTGACCAGCCACTCCTATCCTCTCTTGTATTGATTTGCAGTATCTACTTTATCTCTTCAGTTAGACAGTTACTTTCTGTGGACTGGGGAAATACCAGGTTGGCCAAAAAGTTTGCTTGGGTTTTTCCATGCCATCTTACAGAAAAACCCAAACCTTTTCGGCCAACGCAATACGTTATGTTTCTCTTGTTACCTTCTAGGACCAACTGCTATATGTTAGACAAACAGCTTGTACTCCTTATTTGTTCTAAATTGAATGGGCGTGCTGTCTTCAGTATCCTAAGTAAGATCATACAAACGGCTGAGCGGTTGTGGCAGGAACTACACTGCAGTCATAGGACCTTCAACTCGGCCCCTGCCTTGCTGTCTGTGTTATTAGCCTGGACCTGTTTGACCCCTGCCAGGCTGGAGCATCCACAGAGTGTAAAAACTCTCTAAGCTATATATCGAGAAGCATTCCAAAGTACTGTTCAATAGTAATGCGAGTGGTCTGCGGGCTCACCTGATTACACCTGGGAACAGGTATTACATGGCTATTGTATTCTCCGTGGGATTTTGAGGTTAAAAGATTTCAGAGGGCAGATCTTCTCTCTGAAGACTGTACGGTTTCAAACAGCAACCAGCCAACTGTCAAGAGGGATGTGTACCTACACTCACATAGGATTCTAGTGGAAATGAGCTCAGGCATCTATGAGAAAGAAGATTCCTCTGTAACTGTAAACACGGCTTCATCAGCCTTGCCTCTCTTTAGTTTACACCCCGCCTTCTAATTATGCCCTAATTTGGATGGTACAAACATCTAACAATTCCTCCACCAACAGCTTTTCCAATTAGTAAGAAAATCAGTGGCAGATGTGAAATCCGTGGGATGCTGAATGTAAAATGTTAATTAATTTAAAAAACTGTAAAGCCTCTGGAAAAACCTTTTCTGAGAAAACTTCGTATGGTGGTCTCATTAACACAGATCATGGAATAGCTTTTTCTTTTATCATGCTACCCTTTAAGTCTGATTCTTAGCATTTCCAGACTCTTCTCTGAGTCTGAAGCTGTTTGGGAAATTTATTAACTCTTCAGTCATTGCCTAAGTGAACCTGGAATTGGTTACTCTGATATCTTTGACCAAGTATCTGACTGTCCTGTCTGACTCTGGCGATCAACAAGTTCCTGCCCCCTGCCCCCCGATTCCTACCTTTACCACATAGTAATGTGAGAAAAGCCACAGAGTCAATGAGGGTAAATGATGAGGGTCTGGGTCTCTCCTTAGGGGGTTTATCTTATATTCCAAAAGGTCTCAAGACCCTCAGGTTACCCCTGAGAATTTGTGCAACAGAATTGTCCCCAAAGATGGTGTTAATGAGAACAATGTCTCTGCCTCCTGGTTTATTGGGTTTCATGCTTTCAGGGACCAGCTGGGGATCAGCTGGTCAGTAAATCAGTCTATCTAAGTGGAAAAAG
The DNA here is from genome assembly GCF_027580195.1 of Bos mutus. Lineage (NCBI taxonomy): Eukaryota > Metazoa > Chordata > Mammalia > Artiodactyla > Bovidae > Bos > Bos mutus. The sequence goes on along the minus strand of NC_091623.1, from coordinate 71,218,951 downwards.
GAGTTACAAGACCTAAAAATGGAGAGGGCCATTTTTAGTCACCCCTACAAAAAAAATTGATAGAAATTAATTCATATGCTTGGAACCCAGTGTTGCCAAGGCGCTCACCTCATGGCATATAAAGTTCTCCTCTGAGGCAAGAAGGCTGCAACTCTGCCTGCATTTTTTTCCTGCAGCGTCCCCTGCTGTCACTTTGGAGGATACCAGCTGGCCTTGACCTGACTTGGCTTTCTCTTCCTAGCTTGATCTCAGCCACGGCATCCTTCCAATACTTCTCCTGAATTTAAAGAAGGGTCCTTGTTGCAGGGGTATAAGAATTCTCCCAATTCACTATCTTCATTTTTTTTTTATACAACCCCTTTGATTGTAGTCACTTTTGTTTTAATTAAATTTTCCTTTCTTAAGACCTAAAAATGTTTTTTCATAGCTGGATCAGAAATAATGAAAATATTAATACTGAGTGTGTTCCTCAGCATTTCTCAGACACTATTCAAAGAACTTGACATTGTTTATTATTTTTAAGCCTCTCAACAACTCTGTGGAGTGAGTCATATCTGTTATTGCCATTTCACAGATGGGAAAACTGAGGCACTGACAGGTTGAGTGGCACGCCCCAATCACATAGTAAGTGGCCAAAGGGGGATTCAAACTCAGGTTCATCAGGCTCCAGAGTCCATACTCTGGGCTGGAAAACAAGACAAGGGACACTTGAAGTTACACTCAAAGCCTCCCTCCTCTAATTGCTGATTGTGTCCCTAGACTCGCTGGATATGTTCGCCTCTCTCATCCGGGTGATGTCTTTCTGTGTAGAGGTGCAGACCTCTACAGCTGGAGAGGGAGCCCTTGCTTGCTGCACGCCCCTCACCACCCTCAAACCCTCCCTCACCAGAGATACTCATTCCTGGGGTCTGGCCCCATTATTCCCAAATGAGCTCTGGGCCTCAAACAAATAGAACACCACTGGCTTCCCTCCAAAATCCCTTAGCACCAAGAAAGAGGTGGAATCTTCCCAGTGATGCCCACCCCACCCCTTCCCCGAGTTCCTTCAGGTATTTCAAAAGACTCTTCCCTTTATTTACATTTCTTATTTTCTTTTCTAAAAAATGTATTTATTTTTAATTGTAGAATAATTACGACATTGTGTTGATTTCTGGCATACATCAGCATGAATCAGCTATAGGCATACATATGTCCCCTCCCTCTTGAGCCTTCCTCCCACCTCCCACCCCATCCCACCCCTCTAGGTTGTCACAGAGCACCAGATTTGAGCTCCCTGTGTCACAGAAAATTCCCACTAGCTGTCTGTTCTACATATGGTAATATATATGTTTCAGTGCTACTCTCTCAACTCATTCCACCCTCTCTTTCCTCCACTGTTCTTTATGTTTCCATCTTCTTTGCTGCCCTGCAATTAAGTTCCTCAGTGACTCTTCCCTTTAAAAGCCTCCTTTCGTGTTGGCTGTTGACTTGGGCTGTACGTGTGTGTACCAATGACCCCACATTTTGGATCTCCAGAGCATGGTGGGGGACTTTTGCCTTCTGTGTAAGTGAAAGTGTAAGGAGATTTCAACGAGAATGGAGGCAGGTTTACGGCCCTGAAGAGCATTACAATTGACAGAACTACTTGGTGGGACTTCAAAGTCCGTTCCCATTGTTTTCTGATCCTTGAACGTCAGTCAAGCTGCTCTGGTTTCAAACATTCTTGGTTCTTAAATTGCTTTTTAGCTTGTACACCTTAGCAGATTTTGTATGAGGTGCAAAAAAAAAAAAAAAAAAAAAAAACCAGGAAAAGAATCCAACATCATGCAGGTGGTGTGTTGAAATATTCTTCATATTAAAACAATGGCCCCCAGCCTTGGCTAACACATTGCCATCATCTGGAGAGCTTTTATAAACCTCAGTGTCAAGCCACACCCCAGGTCAATTACATCAGGACCTCACAGGGTGGAGCCCAATTTTGACACTTTTTAAAGCTCCCTAAACAATTCCAATATGCAGTTAATTCTGAAAACCACATTTTTTGTAAAGAAAGCAGGCTTCATTTCTGCTAAACCCCATTGCTTCTGAAATTACTCTACAGTTAGCAAGGCTTCTCCCTTGACGCTGGGCTCAGTCTTCCTCTGAGGGTGAAAAGCTCAGCTTGGAATGGTGTTGATAATATGTAACACAGATTGAGTGTTTCCTCTGCATACTTATTTACTGGGTGCTTCCTATGGATGGTCTCATTTAAGTCCATCAGTCCCAAGAACACTGTGGGCGTGGAGAGTGATCTTACTCCTGTTTTATGGAGGAGGAGACCAAGGCTCAGAAAAGTCAAATCTGCCCAAAGTCAAACAAACTGAAAAGTGATGGGATCGGGATTTGGCCTAAAGAGTAAGACTCCAGAATCTCCCTGAGATAGAAGCTTCTAAATCCTTCTAGTGACTAAGATCTGGGGAATTTTTATGTTTTTTTTCTTTTGTGCCACTTATGTGACTTTAAAATATGAGCTGTGAATTCCTACAAGGAAACTTGACTCCTATTATACACACCCTCATCCTTTCATAGCTAACACTTCCTTGCAGATGCCTGGCTTGTCAGGAAGCCATCTCCCTCATCCATCCCAGTCCAGTTCCTCTGACCAGCACCTCTGCAGCATATGGTCGCTGTGCTGGGCACAGTGCAAGTGCTGATGGGGAGTATCTCAACCACTCCTCGCAAGACCTCTGCTTCCTGCAGCTCTCCGCTTCATGGTACCGACGAGGAAACAGGCGCAGAGAGTTTCAGTGATGCACAGGATACCTCCTGGTAAACTGTGGAGCTGACCTTCAACCTGAGGCATGTGCCATTCATTATGGGTGTTCCACAGCCACCCCAGCTGAAATTCCCATCCGAGTCTTGAAAAGGAAGGAACGAGCATTTTTATCAATGGAGTTTCAGCTTCTCAGAAAAACAAGGATGGCCGCAGCCTTTGCAGAAGTCCGAAGATAGTAAGAGTGGTCACCAGAGGGAGACAGAGCTTGAGACATCCCAGTCTCTTCTACTTCAGCACCTTACCACTCAGTGAAGTGCAGAACTGGGAGGAAAACAGCTCCGTGTGTTTGGAACCCTTTGTTTGGGTTTAATTTCTTGTGTGATCAGTTCCTCTCCTTTTTCCCCCTTCCCTCTGCTCCATTTCCTTGCCTGTTTCTAAGTGGTAAGGAACAGCTTTATCAGCATATACAATACAAAATCAGTCTCTTTCCTCTGCCCAGAGCCTCAGTACCTGATATCTGAGAAAACGCTGCTTTCTGAGTGAAAAGGCACCAATATACAGTTTTCATAGCTACTGCGTCAGATTCTGGGGCCCTGGACAGAAATACAAAAGCAATACTAGATAATTTTTTTGAGCAAAGAAATTAAACACTGCCAAGGCAAAGGCAATTTTGATGTGCAACTTTTTTTTATTGCCATAAAACTTTAAGTTGGATTTTTAAATACCCAATAATTCTATATAAATAATGGATATGTGAAATTATATGCATACCATCAGAAGTCTTCTTTTTAGAGATCTGATTATCTAATTTCTAAATTTTAAAATATCTCAAGGCTTCTTATTAGAATATTTGCCATAGTTTAAAAAGGAAGGTTTTTTGTCATTGATAGAATTAAAATGAAATTTGCTCTTGAATCACAGGCCTGATTAAAGAAGATGTTTAGCCTAATGGCATCAGGCTCCTACAGAGAAGAGACTTGTTTTGTTTTGTTTTGGCTGTGCTGGGTCTTTGTTGTGGCATGCAGGATCTTTAGTTGTGGCAGATGGACTCTTAATTTCAGTATGTGGGATCTAGTTCCCTGACCAGGGATCGCACCCAGGCCCCCCTGCAGTGGGAGCTCAAAGTCTTAACCTGGACCACCAGGGAAGTCCTGAGACTTGGCTTTATTATTTAGGCATCTTCAGTGCATCTCCAGGTATGTCAGCTCAAGAAAGGTGCTCTCTAAATATTTATGAAACTGAGTAACGAAGGAAAAATTCATGGTTAGCTGGTTTCTGCAGCACAGACCCCACAGCTTGGGGAAAAAAGGCAGATCATTGCCTCACCACCAGGTGGCGCGTCTGAGATGACAGGTCTGTGAAAGCAGGGCTCAGACGCCACAGTAAGGAGCCCAGGCGGCAGCCGGTGCAGTCGGTATTCCTCTATGTTTGCCCACCCATTTGTCCTAGTCAGGGGTTACTTGGTTAAATATATCAGAACCCCACTCCACCTAGGCTAAAGGGAAGGGAGGTGATGACACTGGAAGGACTTAGGTTCCTTCACAGACTCAAGGGCGGGACAGGAGAGCAGTTAGGAACCGAGGCAACTTCAGACCACCCCTGCTTCTCGCCCTCCCGCCAAATGATCTGTCTTCTCACGACGCATCTGCTTTTCTCTTTTCTTCTCTCGTTTCTTCACTTTTCTAAAAGTGAAGAAGAAGTGAAATAAAGAAGCTTTATATGCTGTACTGGTGGGGGGTGGGCGGGGGTGGGGGTGTAGTCCTAGACAAGCCTACGTGTCCTACATGAACTCAAAGTCCTGACTGTCACTGCATCCCCAAACAGAGAACCTGGCCAAGGTCAGATCACAGGCTCACCTTTGATCTAAAGAAGTATGGCCCACGGAGTGAGATTATTTCCCCTTCAACTCATTCAGGGGCTATCCCCCCACCCTCCTAAGGACAGCACACTCTGTCCATGAGCCTCCCATGGGGAGATGCTGCTTGTCCATGGGCCTAAAGGGTACACTTCCCTCTGAACTAGTCAACGTTGATGGAATAGTGTTAAAACACCAAGGAAAAGGATTCAGGAATTCTAAGTGTCTCCAATGGAAGCCCCTGTATTTAACATCACAAGGATGACTCAAAAATTTATTCCTGCAAGCAGATGGTTCAGTCGATGCTAATTTTGCAGTGTAAAACTGAATTGCATATGAACATATTTGGCAATATCTGTAAGCATGTTTCAAGTTGCCTGTGACTCTGTATCTCTTGTGCAAATTCCATTTCTGGATGTGATCACACATCCAGAATGTGTGATCACAAAATTACCACTTCGAAAGGAGTGTGAGTCTCTTCTCGGGTGGGAAGTCTTGAGTGAGTAAGCAACAGTTGGAAAATATGTGAAGAGCAGCCAAGCCAGACAGAACAGATCTTTGATGGCAGTTTGATGAGATTCAGGTTCAAGGTGATGGCATGTTTGGTTAACACTGAAGCGGTCCTGTACGAAAATCCTCCTCTGTGTGGTTATGCACAAATATTATGATGAACCCCAGGAAAGTAGAGCACGCAGGAGTCATAAATCACTGTCACTCAATTTGACGATCATACTAACCCAATGACAATGACAAAGATCATTGAAAATTTGACCCAGGTGAACATTCAAGTATAAAATAAAGGCCAAATTTCTGTAGCCCATCTTATAGCCCAGACTTTGTGCCAGTGGTATGCTGTCTTATGATCACATTTCTGTATGAATGGTGTTTCAAGGCAGGATTTTGCAAGTCCTTCATCACCAAACCCAGGGATAGTGTACCATCACAAGATTCAAATGCCAGTAGTAAAGTAGTTTGCAATCATCAAAAATCGTGAGCTATAATGTCTATAAAATCTTGTTTCATTAATCACCCAGTAAGGCATAATATTGGGCTTCCCAGGTGGCTCAGATGGTAAAGAATCTGCCTACAATGCAGGAGACCCGGGTTCGGTCCCTGAGTCAGGAAGATTCCCTGGAGAAGGGAGTGGCTACCCACTCCAGTATTCTTGCCTGGAAAATTCCATGGGCAGAGGATCCTGATGGGCTACAGTCCATGGGGTCGCAGAGTTGGACACAACTGAGCAACTTTCACTTTCAAGGCATAATGAGTAACAACTTTTGAGACATCTCAATGATTTTATTTATTTAATAAACATTTGTATTTCTCAGCATTTATAAAGCAATAACAATATTCAAACAGCCTTATTAATGGGTAGTATTATTAATCCTATTTAGCAGATGAGGAAACTGAAGATGAATGGATGGATGGGCAGCCTCTATCTCTCTGCTCTATCCACTCACCCTGTCATGAAATGCTATGTTGGAAAACCCACTCCAGCAGAGAGGGATAGATAGAAAAAGTGAATTAAGGAGATGGGATAGAGACAGATGTCCTAGATTATGATGGCAGTCCTGGAAGTCATGGCAGCAGCGTTAGAGTGAAGCTCCCATCCAAGCTGGGGACGTATTTCGTTTCCCACTGTAGACAGTGGTTCTTTGGAAGGAGCTGAAGGTCCAGCAAGAGCATTCTCGGATGATGGATCACAGCACTGTCTTCACACAGGCTCTCCTTCGGTTCCTCCACTTTATCGTTCATTTGTTCAGCCAGCAGATTTTGATCATCTACTGTGTGCCAGGAGTTGGGCTCTTAGAGATTAAAACGTGATCTAGACTGCCCTCAGAGTGTTCATAGTTTTTAAAAGAAGAAGGATACAATATAGCGCAGGAAGTGCTCCTGGCACGTTACAGAGGTCTGACTCTTAAGGAGCAGATCCTCAAGGCTGAGACACTCACAAAGTGTGTGTACATCTGTCACAGACCAAGAGCTGAGACTGGAGATAAACAATATTTATTATGAGCTTTGGTTTTTCCACAGTTATTAGATCATTGGCTTTTCCAAACAATTTTTATGACTCTGAAAACAAATTTTAAAGGCATTCTAGCCAGCAAGCCTGGTTTAATTCTTGTCTCATTTGTGTTCTGACTCTTCAGATAAGCCTTAGCAATATTGCATTCACATTTAGCTAACTAAATATCATTTGCCGAAATCCAGGTCTCTTTATGCGAGAAGTACTCATGATTATGTCAGTGCCTCCTATTCTTGGTTGTTTATATGTTTATCTGATGCCCTTTATCCTCCATATATAGAGCTATTTACTTTGCTGTCATTTCAATGTCTCTGGAGATATTTTTTATCTCCAGCTCTTTATCAGTAGGCAAGTGCCTGCCTGGCATAAACCTTTCTGTATAGCCTCATATAACTACTTAGCTCTGGAATCTTAAGTAACATTTATAACTCCTTTGCCCCTGGTGGAATTTTTCCAGTAATTGAAAGGAATGATTTCTCCATCCTCATCTTATTTCAGATCCATACTCTAGACCCAATTCACGGTTTATCATTTGGCTTATTTGACTGTTTCTAAGACTAAAGGCCAATGCTACACCTGATAATGTTTTAATCCAAACTGGAGAACCTTTCCTAGAGGGAAGCTTTCTCCAAGCCTGTGAGAGGATGGTGTTAGCTCTGTGGAAATACCAGGTAGTGATGGCCGCGACCTTGACTGCAAGCTACTGGTGACAGGAACCTATGCCATCGTCTTACACCATCTGCACCTTGGCCCCGAGACTGGCATGTGGTAGACATGCCACTGTGTACTGAATTGGCTGTAATATGTATACACACACACACACGCCTCACACACACGTATACACACGAGTTAGATTTAGTTTGAAATATCCTCCAAAACAAGATTCCACCTCTGATACAAGAAGAGGATTCCTGTAGCTTCATCATTCTGTTAGATGTCATCAGACACATTCTTGATAGACAGGTTTCTGTTTTTAGGAAGACTTTCTGCTTTGAGATTTTTCTCAAGTTTGAAAGTAAAATATTCACTTCTGTGTCCTGAAGGAAATCAGGCAATCAATAACTAGTTTTTGCCCCTGGGAAAGGTGAAATGCAGCTTTCATATTTGTTAGATAAGCAAACTCTAGATTTCTCCAAGTCTAATCGGTGAGCTTTTCAATTGAATAGTTGCACAACCCTCCTGGGCAGTAAAGAAAATAAATCACTCTTAGGAAGTACTTAATATTCATAACACTGGTAATAGTACTAAATGGAGAAGGCAGGAAGAGTGCTGGATTGGAGTTTGTTCAAATGCCTGCTCTCAACTGGATATTCCAAGGTCCAGTTTCCCCAAGTCTTTACCTTCTCCAGGGTCAAGAAGGTGGTGGATGGTCATGAAATGGAATGACTTTGAAGGCTATTTCTGAATACAGGTGGGAAGAAGGGCCAAGGAGAAGGAGCAAAGAAGGAGACTGGCTCTTTGGGCCGCATGCCTTCCCCACTCACTGACTGATGCTGCCCATGCCTCGCTTGCCCCAGCGCGTGCGCCGGCTCCCAGCCACTTCTGACTCCCCACAGCCCCCTCCTGCAGCTTGCCTGCTGCAGGCCTGGCACTCACCGACTTCCTGCTTAAACACTCTTCCTGTGGTATCCCCAGGCTCGTCTCCTATACTTCACTCGGGTCTCTTCCCAAATGCCGTTTTCCCGGAGAAGACTTCCCTGTCAAAAAAAGAAGAAGCTTGCCCTCTGTTAAAAACAGTGCCCCTCACTGTCTCAAAGCACTTACTCTGCTTTGTCTTCACAGCGCATCACTCCAGATATGTTCTAGCTTGTAAGTTTAGCTTCTGTCTCTCCCAGCTAGATGGAGGGGTCTCAGAGAGCTGGGAGCTCTTTCATTCACTCCTGAATCCCCAAGGATGTGGATCAGTGCCCAGCATATAGTAGCTGTGCAATTAATTTTTGTTAAATAAATGAATGATGCTTGCTTTGTGCCAAATGCAGAGACCCCAGTTTCCATTTAATATCTTCTAGATCTCCCACAAGAATTGGCAGGAGAGATCTTGTTATCATTATCCCTATTTGGGGGTTGAAGAACTCAAAGAAATTAACAAATTGCCTAAGACTGTCTAGCAAGCAGGTGACTGATGGGGCTATGAGCCCAGGACTGTCTCAGTCTGTGCCCTTAACCAGTTGACCTCTTTAGATGAAATGATTACACAAATTCAGTCAGCCTTGATGTAGCTACAAAACTCCTGTTGACCTGTATATATCAGTAGGACTTTGCCTGGTCCCCATTGGTGAAAATGCCACCTTTGTAAGACAGCAAAACCACATCTGGCTGCTACTGGCAGATTCTGTCAGGGCTGTAATGGAGTTCCTTTCCTCTCTGGAACCTAGAACCCTACCTTCTTTTCAGGAAGAGAGCTATCAAGGAAAAGTTTTGGTGAATTTTCTCTAATCTGAAAATAAAGGGCAGAAAAGCAAACTTTTTGGTAACTGCAAGAGGACTGATGGGGGAAATGTTTAAAATGACAGGTTTGTTTCCAATGCCAGGAGAAGGCTGATGATTCCAGCATTACTGAGGGCAGGTGATTGGCACTGGGGATGAAATGCCAAGCAATCAGATTCTCATGCTAGAAAGCCTGTGAGTGCCTGATCTGTGGAAGCAAGTGAGGAGATTAGAGAGCTCAGACTGGTCCTGAGAACATATCGGCATAGTTTTGGTGTTTGTTCTAGCAACTGTATTATTAATTCTTGCTGTCTGAGTGGCAGGCACCACGAAGTACACACTTACACACAATGTCTCCTTAAACCCTCAGTGAAGTGGGAACTTGACCGTGGCTGTGTCCATCATTTAGTAACACCAACAGTTGCTCATAGTATTAAACAATGAGTATGTAGTAGTCACTGAACACTGTCTATTTGACCTCTGGAGTCAGATTCCAAGAGCTTCTGGATTTCTCCCCTGGAGAATGTATCTGGTTTCTGTGATATATGTAGAAGCACAAAGCTTAGGTGAAGTCAGATGTGGTGTCAAGGGCTCAGATTGACTCAGCAGAGCGGAGATAAGAGGGCCTTGCATCAGATGTTCAAGCTGGATTTAGAAAAGGCAAAGGAACCAGACCAGAGATCAAATTGCCAACATCCACTGGATCATAGAAAAAGCAAGAGAATTCCAGAAAAACATCTGCTTCACTGACTATGCCAAAGCCTTTGACTATGTGGATCACAACAAACTGTGGAAAATTCTTAAAAAGATGGGAATACCAGACCAACTTACCTGCCTCCCGAGAAACCTTTATGCAGGTCAAGAAGCAACAGTTAGAACCAGACATGGAAAAACAGACTGATTCCAAATTGGGAAAGGAGTGTGTCAAGGCTATATATTGTCATCCTGTTTATTTAACTTATATGCAGAGTACATCATGTAAAATGTTGAGCTGGATGAATCACAAGCTGGAATCCAGACTGCCGGGAGAAATATCAATAACCTCAGATATGCAGATGACACCACCCTTATGGCAGAAAGTGAAGAGGAACTAAAGAGTCCCTTGATGAAGGTGAAAGAGGAGAATGAAAAAACTGGCTTAAAGCTCAACATTCAGAAAACTAAGATCATGGCATCCGGTTCCATCACTTCATGGCATATAGATGGGGAAACAATGGAATCAATGAAAAACTTTATTTTCTTGGGCTCCAAAATAACTGATGGTGACTACAGCCATGAAGTAAAAAGATGCTTGCTCCTTGGAAGAAAAGCTATGACAAACCTAGGCAGTGTATTAAAAAGCAGAGACATTACTTTGGACATTACTTTGGAGTTTCAGCTTCAACATCAGTCCTCCCAATGAAAATTCAGGACTGATTTCCTTTAGGATGGACTGGTTGGATCTCCTTGCAGTCCAAGGGATTCTCAAGAGTCTTCTCAAACACCACAGTTCGAAAGCATCAATTCTTCGATGCTCAGCCTTCTTTATGGTCCAATTCTCACATCCATGCCTGACTACTGGAAAAACCATAGCTTTGACTATACAGACCTTTGTTAGCAAAACTCTGTTAGCCTTTGCCCTGCTTCATTTTGTACTCCAAGGCCAAACTTTCCTGTTATTCCAGGTATCTCTTGACTTCCTACTTTTGCATTTCAGTTCCCTATGACGGAAAGGACATCTTTTTAAGAGAGGCCTGGAAGAGCATATTAGAACCCCCTAAGACTGGGTCCATGCCCGTCTGAGTAGGGTCACAATGTTTACAAAGACCAACAGTGACTTTCTTGTAATAAAATAAATGAGAGACATAAGGGTGCCCCTCCCCCCTGCTTTTTTTTAATGAAGGAGGGAGGGGTGGGTAATCAAACTCTGCTGAGACGAAAGTCCTAACAGCCAGAGCGCCGCGTTCAATTCTCTTTGAGGCCAGCAGAGGGAGCTATTGCCACGCACATGGGATGGTTCATGTCCAGCCCGTCTAAGCTTCAAGTTTAGTCTTCCCAGAAAAAGATTTGATACAGTGAGGACTGTTTAGGTTAAGAGAAAAAGCACTAGACTCAGAATCAGGAGGTTTAAGTTTCAACATCCCCGGTGCCCCTTGGCAAGTCACGCTCTGTGAATCAGTTAGAGGTATATCGAATGAGGGGTGGGCTGGATGGCAACATTTTCCATTCCTGAGTACTTCCTTTATGCCAGATCCCTGCCAGACCCTTCCATCAACAGGGGTTCAAATCCTGCCTCTAAAGCACATATAGTATCTGGCTGATTTGGGAAAGTTACTTAATCTCTTTAAACCTCAGTTTCCTTACTTACAAATTAGAAATAGCAAATCCTCTTGGGCTTATTTTAAGGATTAAATTAAGTAAGCATATATAAAGCACTAAAGAGCCACTTGATGAAAGTGAAAGAGGAAAGTGAAAAAGTTGGCTTAAAACTCAACATTTAGAAAACTAAGATCTTGGCATCGGGTCCCATCACTTCATGGAAAATAGATGGGGAAACAATGGAAACAGTGACAGACTTTATTTGGGGGGTTCCAAAATCACTGCAGATGGTGACTGCAGCCTTGAAATTAAAAGACACTTGCTCCTTGGAAGAAAAGCTATGACCAACCTAGATAGCATATTGAAAAGCAGAGACATTACTTTGCCAACAAAGGTCCATCTAGTCAAAGCTATGGTTTTTCCAGTAGTCATGTATGGATGTAAGAATTGGACTATAAAGAAAGCTGAGCACCGAAGAATTGATGCTTTTGAACTCTGGTGTTGGAGAGTCCCTTGGACTGCAAGAAGATCAAACCAGTCCATCCTAAAGGAAATCAGTCCTGAATATTCATTTGAAGGACTGATGCTGAAGCTGAAACTCCAATACTTTGGCCACCTGATGTGAAGAACTGACTCGTTGGAAAAGACCCTGATGCTGGGAAAGATTGAGGGCAGGAGGAGAAGGGGACGACAGAGGATGAGATGGCTGGATGGCATCACCGACTGGATGGACATGAGTTTGAGCAGGCTCCAGAAGTTGGTGATGGACAGGGAAACCTGGCGTGCTGCAGTTCATGGAGTCGCAAAGAGTCAGACATGACTGAGAGACTGAACTAAACTGATATAAAGCACTTAGCACAGCATCTGGCACACACCTGTCAATAAATGGCAACTCCCATGGTTTACTAATTTCATTTCATCTTCACAGCAATCCTGCCAGGTAGTTAGTACGTTTTTTTTGTTTGTTTCTAAGTGAGGAAACGGGCTCAGAGAGGTTCAGAATGTAGCTATGTGACCCAGTTTAAAAGTAGCATCGCCTGGATCTGAATCCAGCTATGCTCTTTCTACTACAGTATGCCAAGCATTCTCAGATACTACACACTGTATTTCTTCTGGTCCATCTTTTGGAGGATAATTCAACAGTGGAAATAACCCACTTGGAAGCAGAGACAGGCTGGCATTCACAAGATATCCAAAGCTAAGCAAGCCTCCTCGCCTAGGATCAGACAAGCTTGCAATGGAAGGATTGGTGCTAAAACTTGCAGTTCATCATCAGCTGCTGTAAATGTGAGCTCTTAGGCGCTCTTTCTTGTTTTGGCCCACTTTCTTTCCACCCTTCCATGTCTGTGTTGAAACTAACTCTTAAAGAGGATATATGCTATGCTTAGTCATTCAGTCGTGTCTGGCTGGCTCTTTGCGGCCCCGTGGACTGTAACCTGCCAGGCTCCTCTGTCCTTGGGGACTGTCCAGGCAAGAATACTGGAGTGGAGAACCATGCACTCCTCCAGGGGATCTTCCCAACTCAAGGATTGAACCCAGGTCTCCCACACTGTGGGCAAATTCTTTACTGTCTGAGCCACCAGCCACCTTTTTTTTCTAAAGATCTCCAAAGGAGTTGTGTTAAATCAAGGGCTATTGGATAAAGTCTGACCAAGTGCCACTCAGAAAGTTTCTGCTCCACCACTGGACTTGCCACTGAGTTAGATGGAATCTCACACATGGGCGGGACCCCCCACTGCTGGAGGAGTCATGCCTGAGTCCTCACCTCGGGAACAACCAAGGCCACTGTGTCTGCTGCCATGTTCCAAACTCTCTGCTCAACACCCGGCGTGTATTGTTTTCAATTCTCCCAGCAACCAATGCAGCAGTGTTCATATTCTCTTCCCTGTTTGACAGTTGAGGAAACAGGAGCCGGGAGAAGTGGTGAGCCCCGTGATTCAGTTGGGGATCGGAATTCAGTATTGCTGGGCTCCATAACCCACTGCCCCTCCACCACTCAATTTCACGTCCTGACTTGACTTTGAAGGTGGATTCTATTCTATACTTTCAGCTACCATATTCTTTTGGACAGCCCTTGGCTTGCATATGGTTCAGTTTGGTTTGTTTTTTTGCAATCAGCATCCATTCTCACTGCCTCCTCCACCCCGCTTTATGCTTTCTAGTAGAAGCCTGGGGTGCATTTCTTTGTGTTCTCTTGCTCCAGAGTCCTGGATCACATTTGCACTCTGGATGCCATGAGATGCATTTACTGGATTTAGAAAGTGAATGTCATTCTTCCCACCACCACCCCCCGCCCCCGCCATGGTGACAAAAGAGGCACGGGCTGCAAAGAGAAGTTTCTGCAGCAGTCTCCATGCCCACCCAGTGGTCAAGGCTGAGACGGATCGGGGAGGTTGCAAAGAGTTCTCTGCAGATCCTTGTCCTCTGGGTGGTGGCAGCAGCTCTCTGAAGCTGCACCACAGCTATGGCAGCTAGGAGCAGACAACCAGTCTTTCCAGTAATTTCATAAGAACCTAAATCTCTACTGGCTTCCCTGGTGGCTCAGATTGTAAAGAATCTGCCTACAATGTAGGAGACCTGGGTTCAACTCTTGGGTCAGGAAGATCCCCTGGAGAATCCCTAGGTCTGGAAGATCCACTGGAGAAGGGCATGGCTACCCACTCCAATATTCTTGCCTGGAGAATTCCATGGATGGTGGAGCCTGATGGGCTACAGTCCATGGGGTTGCAAAGAGTCACACAAGACTGAGCAACTAATACTTTCACTTTCAAATCTCTTCTTGAAATACTTCAAGTTATTTTTCATTTCTACTCTGTGCCTAGACCAGTATTACTCTTAGTTAGCTTCTTCTACATCCTTCTTTTCTTCTAAATGCTCCCTAAATATAAATATACTCTTAGATTCCAGACCCACTCTTCTTTTTTTAATATAAATTTATTTACTTTAATTGGAGGCTAATTACTTTACAATATTGTAGTGGTTTTGCCATACATTGACATAAATCTGCCACGGGTGTTCATGTGTTCCCCATCCTGAACCCCGCTCCCACCTCTCTCCCCATCTCATCCCTCTGGGTCATCCCAGCACACCAGCCCCGGACCACCCTGTATCATGCATCGAACCTGGACTGGAGATTCATTTCACATATGATAATATATATGTTTCAATGCCAATCTCCCAAATCATCCCACCCTTGCCCTCTCCCACAGAGTCCAAAAGACTGTTCTGTACATCTGTGTCTCTTTTGCTGTCTCACATACAGGGTTATCGTTACCATCTTTCTAAATTCCATATATATGTGTTAGTATACTGCATTGGCGGAGAAGGCAATGGCACCCCACTCCAGTACTCTTGCCTGGAAAATCCCATGGATGGAGGAGCCTGGTGGGCTGCAGTCCATGGGGTCTCTAAGAGTTGGACACGACTGAGCGACTTCACTTTGACTTTTCACTTTCATGCATTGGAGAAGGAAATGGCAACCCACTCCAGTGTTCTTGCCTAGAGAATCCTAGGGACGGGGCAGCCTGGTGGGCTGCCGTCTCTGGGGTCGCACAGAGTTGGACACGACTGAGGTGACTTAGCAGCATACTGTATTGGTGTTTTTCTTTCTGGCTTACTTCACTCTGTACAATAGGCTCCAGTTTCATCCACCTCATTAGAACTGATTCAAATGTATCTTTTTAATGGCTGAGTAATACTCCATTGTGTATATGTACCACAGCTTTCTTATCCATTCATCTGCTGATGGGCATCTAGGTTACTTCCATGTCCTAGCTATTGTAAACAGTGCTGCAATGAACATTGGGGTACACGTGTCTCTTTCAATTCTGGTTTCCTTGGTGTGTATGCCCAGCAGTGGGATTGCTGGGTCGTATGGCAGTTCTATTTCCAGTTTTTTAAGGAATCTCCACACTGTTCTCCATAGTGGCTGTACTAGTTTGCTTTCCCACCAACAGTGTAAGAGGGTTCCCTTTTCTCCACACCCTCTCCAGTATTTATTGTTTGTAGACTTTTTGATAGCAGCCATTCTGACTGGCATGAGATGGTACCTCTTGTGGTTTTGATTTGCATTTCTCTGATAATGAGTGATGGTGAGCATCTTTTCATGTGTTTGTTAGCCTTCTGTATGTCTTCTTTGGAGAAATGTCTGTTTAGTTCTTTGGCCCATTTTTTGATTGGGTCGTTTATTTTTCTGGAATTGAGCTGCAGGAGTTGCTTGTATATTTTTGAGATTAGTTCTTTGTCAGTTGCTTCATTTGCTATTATTTTCTCCCATTCTGAAGGCTGTCTTTTCACCTTGCTTATAGTTTCCTTTGTTGTGCAGAAGCTTTTAAGTTTAATTAGGTCCCATTTGTTTATTTTTGCTTTTATTTCCAATATTCTGAGAGGTGCAGACCCAGCCTTCATATCTTCTTACTTAAGACACTTCCTAAGAGAGCCCCTGTATTGATAATCTTCAGTGATAATCTATATTTTGATGAAGCTCAGTTCAACATTTCCAGCTGAACCTGAGCTGTGAGCTCCAGTACACACAGCCAGCTCTGCACTGGACATATAAGCCAGCCTAAAATGTAGTGGTGTAAAACAACTGCTTTATGATGCTCACAGATTTTGTGGGTCAGGATTTCAAAGGTGATACCACAGGAATAGCTGATCTGTAATGCAGTATGTCAGGGACCTCTACTGGGAAGAGTCAAGGTTGGGACAGCTTGTCAGTTTGGACATGGAATTATCCAGATATGTTTGCACTCGCATATCCGGTGGTTGATGTTCCTGTTGGCTGGGACCTCAGCTGGGCTGTTGTCTAGATGACCAGCACAGGGCATCTCCATGTGGTCTTTCTAGCTGGTACCAGTTGGACTTCCTTTCAATATGGCAGCTGGGTCCTGCGAGTAAGCACCCCAAGACAGCAAGGCACAAAATGCATGAAATTTTTATGATGCAGCCTTAGAAGTCACTTAGTGTCAATTCTGTCATATTCTGTTGGTCTTGGCAGTCACAAAGGCCCACCCATATTTAGGGAGAAGGAACATAGACTCTCAGTGGTGGACATATTAGAGTCACATTGTTATAAGAGCATGTGGTGCATGAGATAAGGTTGGGATGATCTCTGGAAATACGATCTACCTCACAACAGAAACTTAGTGTGTTCAAAACCAAAATCACCATCTTTCCTGCCCTTCACACCTGCCTGCCCTTTATTATTTATCTTAGTGGATGACACTACTGTCCCTCAGTTGCTTAAACCAGGAACTTGGGAGTCATTCTAGAATCATGCCCTACCAGCAGACATATCCCTCAGCTAAGCCTGCTTGATTTGTTTCCCAGTTCCTCCACTCTTGCCTTCTCAGAACCCATCTCCTCCTTTTATCCCTACAGCCTCAGTTCTGGGCATAAGATTAGGCCCCGTCTTTCTCCTTGTTCTGGAGAAGGAAACAGCAACCCACCCCAGTATTCCTGCCTGAAAAATCCCATGGACAGAGGAGTCCACGGGGGTGGCAAAGAGACATGACTGAAGCGACTTAACACTTCATACTTTCTCTCCTTGTTCAGCTTGCCCCTCCCCACCAACCTCCAACCTCAAACCCATGCCCTGAAGTGCTGTCAAGATCTTTCTAAAATTCAGATCTGATCTGAATTTTGCAGATACCCTTCTGCTGCAAACTCTTTCCTGGCTCCTTGGATTCCTGAATGAGCTGTGCCAAACCTTCTGCACGGGCTCCTTCTGCACCTCCACACACCCTGATCACCCTGGCAGAGCCATCTCTGCCCTCCACTGACAGCATTTCCAGCTGCCTCCACCCCACGTTCTCCGAGGACTCTTACCCTGCTGCAGCACCCTCCTGTGTGGTGCTCCCCCAACTTTCCTTTGTCCACCTCCTCCCTGTCCTTCAAGACTCAGCTAAGTAACCCCCTCCCCCAGGAAGCCTTCCCAGCATTTCTTCCCCCAGGCTGAGTAGGGAGAGCCTACTTTTTGGTTTTTGCTCACTTTATATTTGACCAAACCATTAGTTCCCTTGGATGTTAGCTGCCTTCCAATTCTGATCCCTCTGAGGAAATTATACGAAGGAAGGAATCTCAGTGATCACGTAGGCTGCTTCTCCTCTGAAGCAGGCCTCTCACAGTCTGCATCCTTAGCGCCTCAGTGCCTGATACAGAGTAGGTATCGGCTGTCTCATTAAACAAATGTCCACACTTTTCTACCCAAAGCTGGGTGTTATAGTTTTGGAAACCATGGCAGTTGTCAATCTGATTGGAGTCTAGAAGGAGGCAGGTTGAGAACTTTCCCTTTGGACGTCTGGGAAGACATACCCCTCTCCACCAGGGATAAAGGAGAGAAGCAGATTTTTTGGCCTTTCAAAGGTTTTCAGTTTTCCCTTACTGGTTTTTCCAATGAAAACATAATTCCTGAACAATGCAGCCATTTACTTTCTTCCTTCTTTCCAGTTTTGTCTTATTTTATATCTTCTGCCTAAAACAAGGAAAAAAAGAAAAAATGACAGGCCTTACGGTATCAATTGCAGGCATCCAAACTAAATAAGATCTTATTTTCTCTCCTCTTCTCGAGAGTATTTAATTTCTTCTTTTATTTTATATGTTCCAAGGCAGTATTTTATATGTTCCAAGAAAACCATAGCATTTCTTCAAGATAAATGTAGATGTTTTCATATTTTATGAACTAGTCATCTAACATCCCTGATAGATAAAACTTTCATAAGCTTTAAAATTGCACATCTAGGTCTTTAATCTAAAAATGTTCCTGGCAGAACTCAAGGTATTTTATATAGTAATGTGATGGTTTTTGCCCTCCAGAGTGAAGAAGAGACTAAATGTGAGAAATAGAAGGGAAATGGTGGCAAGGTGAAAGCTACCACTTACTTTCCTCTTCTATATAGAAAAAAAAAAGCAAGGATCATTTCTGTTGTGACCACCAGCATTTATCAGGTTGCCTGCTGTCACTGCAGTGATGTATAGGGTTCTAAAAGGAGAATCCTCAGAAAACGCTTAGACCACTTTCTCCAGTAGGATGAAGTAAGGGCTGACATCTCTGCTATCCGATGCTGAGTTCCAACTATGCTTTAAATAAGATGTGTAAAAATAATGTTTAATTCTTCTGAGCAGGGAAGGAAAGAACAAGAAGTATAATAGTAGCTTTTAAAAAAATGTTAATAACTGAACCTTTGTAATACAAAAATAACACTAGCACACTGTAGAAATTTTAGAATTTATTAATAACAACAAACAAAAATCTTTACTAATCTCACCACTCAGAGATAATTATTGTTAATATTCTAGTGCATATTCTGTCAGTCTCTGTCCCTCTCTCTCTCCCACCTTGCCATCTCCCTTCTCTCTCTGTCTCCCTAATGAGTGTGTATGTGCAGAAATCTATATAAACATGGATACAGTTACCTGTGTTAACAAAATAAGCTCATACCCTATATATTGCTTTATAACCTGGGTTTTAACCTATTTTTGGTAAACACTTTTCTATAATTACATTTAATGAAAATGTAGTATTGAGAAAAGGTAGAGGATCTAGCCAGTTTTCTCATGTTGTGCAATGGTGACATAATGATAGAATTTTCAGCATCAGTGACAGGCCCAGAAGGAAGCTACTCTGGGTGGAGTTGGGAGGAGACTAAGCAGCTCAGTGGTACAAAAATCTAGTCCTTTCTGCTCAGCCTGGACTCCCCAAGGGGGTGTTTCTTTGTCAGAGCTCTTACTTATGCTGGTGGAGCCTTGGTCAGGTTGACATCGCCATCTGACAGCTCCCCATCCAACCCTGCTTTCTCCCTTTTCCTTTCACAGGCCTTCCTCTGTCCTAAATCTTTGCCCTCCTAACTCTGCCTCAGCATCCTCTTCTTGAGAACCACTGAGACGTTCCCTCTTTTGAGTTCCAAGAGAGTTCATATTCTCATTTGACTTATGCATAGGATTCCCAAATAAAATACAGGACACCCACTTAAATGTGAATTTCAGATAAGGAACAAATAATTTTTTAAGTATAAGTATGTCATGCAACATCTGGAACATACTTATACTAACAGAAATCATTCCTTGCTTGTCTAAAATTCACATTTAACTGAAAATCTGTTTGGTTTTTTTAATTTGCTTAATCTAGGAAATTCCTTCTAGAATCATCTTTGTGCTTAACTTGCTTCGTCAAGTATATCATAAGATTCCTGTGAGTATGGACCCCAGGTCTTACAATTCTTTGTTTCCCCAGAGGCTCTTCATGGGGCAGAATTTCTCACTGGGGGGTCCTTGAACAGATCCAGGAGGCCCACACACCTCCCTTAAGATGAAAACAATGTTTGTGTCATGTAGACAAAAATTCACATGTACCATTGTTTATGATTCCCTCAGTACTCCCTGGTTGCCACAAAACCCTGTGAAGCCTCCTCAGGGGAAAAAAAAGTACTACTCTTGCTATTTTACAGGTTAAAAATTAATTAATTAATTAATTAAACTTAAAATTTTTTTAAAAATTAGATGGAAGATATGCATAGTATCATACAAGGTGATGTATGAAGGTGAACCAAGTATTTAGGCATGTTCTTAGGCATTGAAATCCTGCAGTCCTCTCTGTAGGAAGCACATAATGTAATTTTCTCAATTGGAAGTTGCCTATAAGTTAGCTTTTGTGTAGAAACAAGCCTGTTGTGAAACGTAAATGACAGAAAATAGTGTTCATTTGTGTGGGAAACCCCCATGGACACTTCCAAGCTGACTGGAGAAAAATGGTGAGTGTTATGGATTAGTTGTGTCCCTTCCAAATTCATGTGTAGAACTCCTAACCCCTCACTGTGATGGGGTTAGGAGATAAGCCCTTGGGAGGTAATTAGTGTTCGATGAGCTCATGAGGGTGGGGACCCCGTGATGGGATTAGTGCCTTCATTAGAAGAGGAAGAGACACCAAAGCATTCTCTCTCTCTCCCTTCATCTCTGTCTCTCTCTTCCTCTTCTCCATACCATATGAGGATAGAGCAAGAAGGTGGTTGTCTGCAAGCCAGGAGAAAGGTCCTCACCAAGAACTGAATCTGCCCACACCTTGATCATGGATGTCCCAGACTGTAAGACAATGAGAAAAAAATGCTTGTTATTCAAGTCACGCAGTCTGTGTGTTTTGTTCTAGCAGCCTAAGGTGCTAAGACGGTGAGTTTCTGCTTATCTCTGGGTCTTGACCATCACAAAGTGAAAGTGAAAATGTTAGTCACTCAGTCGTGTCTGACTCTTTATGACCCCATGGACTGTAGCCCACCAGCCTCCTCCGTCCATGGAATTCTCCAGACAAGTATAGCGCCACCTGGTAAGCCCAGCATTGGAGCATATGACCTCCGTGGGGAGTAAAATAAAGATTAAATAACTAAGTTTAAGATGAGTTTTTTTAAAAATCTGGCTTCCCTTGTAGCTCAAATGGTAAAGAATCTGCCTACAATGCAGGAGACCTGGGTTCAATCCCTGGGCTGGGAAGATCCTGAGTCAAAAGAAGGAAGTGGCAACCCACTCCAGTATTCTTGCCTGGAGAAGCCCATGGACAGAGGAGCTTGGCGGGTTACAGTCCATGGGGTCACAGAATCAGACATGACTGAGCCACTAACACACTGTTAAGTCTAGCCATGTGCAGACTGGGCTATTTGCCAGAAGTCCACTTTAAGGCCAGCTCTGCCTTGGCATCCCTGGGATTTCTTCTAGTTACGCCTCATTTTCTAGATGATAAGAAGTCAGAGGAAGCAGTCCTGCTGGCACAGCCCTGCCACAAAGTTTCAGTCCTGCACGCCAGGACTTAGCCTCATCTGGTCTGTTCAGACTGTCTGACTCTGCTGTCAGCATTACTGCAGAAAAAGAGAATTTCTTCCTTCCTTATAAATACGAAGTGCCCCATTAAAAAAATAGCTTCAATAGACAAAAGCATGAACTCATAAAACATAAAGTGGGAGATGACTATTTACACTGCAAAAGGATTCTTTGTTTATATCACTCCCTGCCAGAAAATCTTCCAAGTGCCCCGGCTCTTGATACAAACCCTCTTTATCTGGCATTAGGGCCTTCGCAATCAGTTTTCTTCAGGACTCCCACCTCCCAAGTGCCCAGTATCCTGTATTCAAACTACAGTCCATTGCTAATTTTATTCTTTAGAAATACCACAAACATTTTTGCCTTTGTTCATGCTGCTTTCTATGTCTTATCTCCTTTTGTTTGCTCCAAGAAGAACACTCCCCCTCACCCTTTAAACACAGCTTGGTGTGTGTGTGTGTGTAGTAAAGAATTTAGCTTTGTCCAGAGAGGGTCTGAAAGCTTCAGCTTCTCAGAGGCAACCTCTGGGGCCTTGTAAGAGACATACATGGCATGAGCATCTTTGCGTACCTGGGGCTTTTAGATCAGGCCACATAGCCTAAGAGTGTGATTTAGGGTGGAGGTTGGCCACACCAGATAGTATTAAGAGTTGGGAGTGATCAGAAAGACCAAAAGGAGAGAGAGTGGAGTTTGTGAGTTAAGTGGTATCAGTTGCCTTGGAAACTAAGATCAACCATGTGAGCAACTGACCAATCAGTCAGTCAAGCCTGCCTGATGGAGCCCCAATAAAAGCTCTGCCGAGGCAGTCATCCGCGCCACACATCAGTATTGTCACACATCAGTCCTCAAAGAGTGAGACTGTCCGCAGCTCAACAGGGAGAGAACAATGGCATGGCGCATTTGGTACTTCTAACTCTTCCCTAGTGTTTCTTCCCTTGGCCGATTTTAACGTGCCTTTTCCCGTCATAAAGTAGAAGCATGAGCACAGCAGCTCTCAGGAGGTCTGTGAAGCCTTCTGGAGGATTATCAAACTCAGAGCAGCTTAGGGAACTCCCTGGACTTACAGTTGTGTCAGAAGTGAGGTCTAGTGGGGATGGCCCTTCCGCTAACTTCAAGGGTGAATAGCTCCCACAGAGTGGGCTCCCCCAAAGAGACTCTCCTGGGGGACTTCCCTGGTGGTCCAGTGGTTAAGAATCCGCCTGCCAGTGTAAGGGATGAGGGTTCGATCCCTGGTCAGGGAACTAAGATCCCACATGCCATGGGGCACATAACCCTGTGTGCCCCAGTGAAGAGCCCAGGCAACCAAAGAAACAGCCAAACTAAAAACCACACACAACTGGCCTCCAGAGAGACTCTCTTATTCCTCCAAGCTCCTCCTCATGGGCACCATGTTTTTTCATACAGCTTAATGAAGCAATATATTAAACCAGGATTCATGCTTAATTAGTTTCCTATTGCTGCTGCATTGCCACCAATTTAGTAATTTAAAGCAACACTTTTATTGTCTTACAGTTCTGGAGGTCAGAATTCCAAAACAGGTTTCATCATGCTAAAGTCAAGGTGTCAGCAGGGGTGTGTTTCTTCTAGAGGCTATTGAGGAGAATCTGTTCCTTTGTCTTTTCCTGCTTCTGGAGGTTACCTACAATCCTTAGCTTGTGGCTGCTTCCTTCACCTTCAAAGCCAGCAGCATAGCATCTTCCTGTTTCCCGCCTTTTCTCATAACCCTTCCACCCTGTTTTTATAAGGACACTTGTAATTTGGGGGTACCTGCACAGATGATGCAGGATCACCTTCTTATCTCAAGATCCTTAACTCAGTCATATCTGCAATGACCCTTTTGCCATGCAAGGTAACATATTCACAGGTTTGGGGAATTAGAACATTAATGTCTTTGGGGGAGGGACATTACTTTGCCTATAATACTCTTGATTTGTTTTACCCAAAATTCATCTCAAAGTTTAAGTATCATAAATCCCCTACTTGTATTGATTTTTGTTATTAATGCAAGGATTATAACGATTGACTTCAGAATTATAGCTGGGATCCCTTACTGTCTTGATAATGGCAGATATATTTATTGGTGATTAATAATAATAACTATAGGGTCACTGTGAAGGTCAGCTGAAACAATTCATGTAAACCACTGAAAACAGAGTCTGGTGCAGAGAAACTATACAAATAATGTTGTTTCATTGCTATTATTATTGCTGTTATTGTTATTATTACTATTATGTATATATCTGATCTGTGACAACGGGACACACTATAGTAAAGGTCAGAATGTCTTTTTGAAAGAGAAGAATTGTTTTCTATTTATGATAGATTTTCAGAGGGTACAAGAAGTGATAAGGGATTTGAGAAGGGAAGAATGACAATAAGCTGGAAGCATTTTATGCAGAAAGAATCTCACCTTTGAATATTTATCCATATGTAACATATATATAGGGCTTCCCAGGCGGTGTAGGGGTAAAGGACCTGCCTGCCAAAGCAGGAGAGCAAAGAGAGGTACATTTGGTACCTGGGTTAGGAAGATCCCCTGGAGGAGGGCATGGCAACCCACTGCAGTATTCTTGCCTGGAAAATTCCATGGATAGAGGAGCCTGGCAGGCTACAGTCAGTCCATGTTGCTGCAAAGAGTAGATCACAATGGGGCAGCTGAGCATACACATTGTATGTGGATTATTTAGGGTACTTTGGAACCAACACTGAAGGAAAAGAGAAGGTGGAGGGACACAGAACGTTACTCGGGGCCTTAGTGAAAGGAGGAGCTTGCCACTCCAGTGTTCTTGCCTGGAGAATCCCGGGGACGGGGGAGCCTGGTGGGCTTCCATGTATGGGGTCGCACAGAGTCGCACGTGACTGAAGCGACTTAGCAGCAGCAGCAGCCCCGCTGGGTGGTCGCAAACACAAGCAATTCTCGCAGAGCTTCTCAGAAGCTCAGCCAGGACCAGCAGTTACTGTGGACCTCACTGCCTGTTCACAGTCCAGGGGCGGAGTGAGTAAGGATGATGATGTGAAAGTAAATACAATGCACCGGTAATTACTTTTAGGTGCTGCCCTTTCATAAAATCTAATAAAATTGGACTTTAAATGTCTATCTTCATAATGCAGCTGTGATATGTTTGTTCTGGTATTACTTTTTAGTCTGTCTTGAATTTTTTTAAAAAGGTACATTTCAGGGAAACAGTACATTTTTTATTTTAAGTGGAATAGAAAAAAATTGATTTTTTTTTCCTAAGCCCTAATTGCAAACATGTCAAATAACATGTCACATTTAAAGACTGTCATGGGAGCCTAACAGTGTAATTGTATATGGACAGTGCTATCTAATTTAGCTGGGTTAGTATGATTTACTAGGATGTTTTGCTATTGGTTGCATTATTTAGATCTTTGATAATCTCTTTCTTTTCCTTGGTAATCTAAATCTGAAAATGGTTCTTTTTTGCTCCTCATCGGGAGGTCTTTTTTGTCAGATTATCAGGATGTGCAACAGGAACTGTCTAGAAACAGGAGGTGAAGAAAGGAGAGCCCAAGCAGATTTAGAGTTTACAAAGCAGGAACTGGTGTTCTGGGTGCAGAAATAAATGGCCTAGTCAGAGCTTTCATGGGTTTGTTTGCATGCATTTTGTGGAATTCTGTGGTTGCAGGAAGAAGTCATGGCCCATTTTTTTCCCCCTCATGAAGCCCTTTTCTGTCCCTTTGTTTCTTAATATAATAAAAATTCAGGTCAAAGCACTAGTTTTCCAAACTTAGATGGGGTCGTGTCCTTTTCAACATGATGTGTTTTCAATAAGAATTGAGAGTGAACTGTTACCAAGCCACTTCTCTGTAGTCTACTAGATAAGTTTCAAAATCTTTGAAGCTGATGAGTGCGAATGTGCCACCGTGTTTA
This sequence comes from Bos mutus, assembly GCF_027580195.1. NCBI lineage: Eukaryota > Metazoa > Chordata > Mammalia > Artiodactyla > Bovidae > Bos > Bos mutus. The sequence goes on along the minus strand of NC_091623.1, from coordinate 71,193,918 downwards.
TGGGCCTGCTTCCCTGTGAGGAGTCCTCCAGACTCATGAACTAAAAGTATCTTTGCCACAGTTAAGGTGCTCATGAAATGCAGTCATGCTGATGGCTGTGGCTTGGGACTCTTCACAAGAGGTCGCCCACATCCCCTTTTCTCAATTCCAAGCTTCAGTCACATCCAGGATAGGAAGGAACTTCAAAATGCACTATCTGAGGAAAAAGCAACAGCTTAGTCAAAAGCAGCTGATACTTCGTGAAAAATGCTGTAAAAACATCTCATAAATCATTGGCTTATGATACATACTGTAGCTACTAAGATTCCTTCTTCCATCCTAATTGTGGTGGCCTTTATGTCCTGTGGTCATGTATGGATGTGAGAGTTGGCCTGTGAAGAAGGCTGAGCGCCAAAGAATTGATGCTTTTGAACTGTGGTGTTGGAGAAGACTCTTGAGAGTCCCTTGGACTGCAGGGAGATCCAACCAGTCCATTCTGAAGGAGATCAGCCCTGGGATTTCTTTGGAAGGAATGATGCTAAAGCTGAAACTCCAGTCCTTTGGCCACTTCATGCAAAGAGTTGACTCATGGGAAAAGACTCTGATGCTGGGAGGGATTGGGGGCAGGAGGAGAAGGGGACGACAGAGGATGAGACGGCTGGATGGCATCACTGACTCGATGGACGTGAGTCTGAGTGAACTCCAGGAGTTGGTGATGGACAGGGAGGCCTGGCGTGCTGCGATTCATGGGGTCGCAAAGATTCGGACACGACTGAGTGACTGATCTGATCTGATCTGATCTGATCTTACAACTAGAAAGTGTTACATTGTCCACAAATGTTTTCTCATGATGATTCCTAAACTGGAAACTGGCTCTTATGGTAGCTAGATTGTTACAGCTGCAACAGCTTGAAAAGGTGTTGGTTTCTTTTTCTGAAAGAGAAAAAGTGGTTTCTGAAAGGAAGTCCCTGAGAAAATTGGGTAATATGGTTCTGGACATCATGTAGCTCTCATCCTAAAGGAGAAAAAGTAGAATACAATACAATTAATTGAAAAAGTGGAGCCAGTCTGTACTTTATCTCAGGACAGTTTTTCAAAACAACCATATGTCAAGACTTGAGACTTTGACTACTCTGTCATTGGAATCCTTACTCAGGGTTGTTTATGCAACTTCCGGAGGTGAGGTAACATCTCCCCCTGGGCAACGAGCAGGCTTGCTTGCTGCTCATCATAAAGAGGTAGATTTCCAGCTCCGGTGTTCCTCAGCTGCAGTACAAACCAAACCCAGTGTTGCCTCAGCTGGGCCTACACATTGCCCTCGTGAGACTTGCAAACAAGGGGAACTAATGCAAATACACTGATGCTCCTGTTGCTCACTGGGCCACGAGTAACAGTGCTTTGTCTCTGACCCAAGTTTTGTGTCCTCTGCCAGCATTCGTGAAACAATAACAGGATAATTTAGAGCTTCTAAGCAGGGTAAAAAATCTCAAGCCTAACAACCCTCGGTTAGATTATAGCTCAACTGGTAGTTTTGAAAATAAACAAAGGTATTATTATAGGTTAACTCCATGCATTTGAAGTACAGTGGACTTCAATCAGAATGTTGCTTTTTCAGTGGAAAGAAAACAGGATTATTCTAGTTAAGCTGGTTATGTACAAGTCAGTTACGACAGCACCTACCATGTGAATAAATTTTAAGAAAAGTAAATGAGTGAAACCTGGTTGTTGCTGCTGTTGTTTAGTCACTAAGTCACTAAGGAGGAAATATTTTATGTTCATAAAATGCTGTAAGTAGTTGAAAAGAAGCAAAAAAAATCCCTTTTTATTTTCCTCATAGTTTAGTTTTATTTTATTCAGTGGAAAACTGTGATTTTAAATAGAGAAAATGTTACTGGTGGTTGACTCCTGCATTTGCATTGTCACCTGTGACTCTTTTGTGAGTTCATGGACGATAGCCCACCAGACTCCTCTGTCCATGGGATCATCCTGGCAAGAATACTGGAGTGTGTAGCCATTTCCTTCTTCAGAGGATCTTCCCGACCCAGGATCAAACCTGCATCTCCTGAATTGGCAGGCAGATTCTTTACCTCTGCACCACATGGGAAGCCCCGAAGCTGTTTACATACTATAAACAATGATCATCATGAAAGGGGCGGTAACTGTATAACTGATACATAAAGTAAGAGTTGTGAGTATGAACTATATAAAAGAAAATTGAATGTATTCTCCTATCCCTGTAGTAGTCATATAATAATAGATGATTCTTTATATTTTTCTAGGAGAACTAGGCAGCCATACACTAAGATTTTCAGGAGTATTAAGAATCCAGTCATGCCATGGGTCACTTGCTTGATCATCTCCATTTGATTCCTACTAGATATTTCTCTCTCTCTCTCTCTCACACACACACAATACACACAAAAAGTTTTGACAATGTAAATTCAGGAGTCAACCACCAAACATTTCCTCTATTTAAAATCACCAGTTTTTCATTGAATAAAATGAAACTAAACTATGAGGAAAATAAAAAGGGATTTTTTGCTTCTTTCCAACTACTTACAGCATTTTATGAACATAAAATATTTCCTCCTTCTACTGAAAGTATCCGTCACTTCTGGATGCCATCAACACTCTTCACCATGAAATTGTACACATTTAACTTGATTTGTATAATATCAAAATTATAAATTTTAGGTATTAATTGCAAATGTTTTATGTACAAATTGTAGAAAAGAAAGACTATCCAGAAGAGTTCAAAGAGGGAAATTCAAATTATCAACGATGTCCAACAACTAGAATGTCACTGAAACTTTGCTACGTATTTAGGTTGTTTCTAGCTATTTGCCATTGTTTAAAAAGTTGCATATTAAAGTAGCAGTATAACAAATAAACCCCTTAAGTCTCAACAGATTTCACACAATAGTGCTTATTTATTGCTCATGTACAGTGCAAACCAGTGTTTCTGTTACCAGGTAGCTTTCCTTCAAATGGTGATTCAGGAATGAAATATCCTTCCATATTATGGCTCCATCATCTTTAACATGATGCTTCCAAGGTCATCATGGAAAGGAAAAGAGCATAATTACCAGTGAGACTGAAAGTGACGCACATCACACATCACTTCTGTTCACATTCCACTGGGTAGAACTCAAACGTCCATCTCTAACCACAAGGGAATCTGGGAGATGTTTTTTAGCTGTGTGCCCTAGAAAATGAGGAGAGGGGATTGGGGGTTAGTTAATAGTTCCTGCTATATAGTATTTAAAGATAATCCTTGTGAGTAAATCTTCTCACAGTCATGATTATTTTTAAGAGAAACTTCCAGAAATGAAAATAATTTTATTGTTTTATAAGGATTTGTACACATGGCAGACTTTTCACTTTTCATTGCAGCCCTAAGAGATACAAAGTTTGAATATGGTAGTATTCCTTTCAGGAATTAAGACAAGGAAACTTGTCTTAATTGATTGTTGGAAAAAGTCATGAATCTGCAGATTCTATGCCCTGTGATCATTTCCCTAATAATATGCTATTCAGAAAAAGCTAGACTTTTTTAGATTAGTGTTTATGCATACTTTTATGCATAGTTTGTATGCATACTTCTGTATGCGTACTTACGTATGCCAGAGCATAGCTAAATATAATTTGCAGTTAAGTTTCCATTATTTTTAGAGACATATTCGTGTTTCTACACACACAAAAAAATTTTGCAAAATTTGGATATTAGAGAATTGTTCTCTTAAACATAAATTTCTTCCAAAAATCATCCAAATGTTTATTCTAAGATAACTTAAAGGTTCAAATAATACATTTTTGAATTTTATCATTTCTTATTCATACAGACCAGAAGTTACTTCCCAACTTTTTTCTATTTACTACTTACTTCTCTTGCCATTCATAATCAACAAAAATGACCAAAAAGTAAGGAAAATTATAATTAAAGTGAATAATTCCCTGCAATCTAAACTATAAGCAGATGTTAGCAGTACTTAATGTATATTTGCTTGCTTGTTTCCTCTCCCATCCCATGGAATCAGTTCATTCTACATGAAATTTACAGCTTCCTCACGGTGATCTGCACTGGTTCCCCTGTATTTTCTTAGTTGTTCACAGATTTGATTATTGTATTTTCCTCTTTTGACAGTTTTTTTCTTGCTTTGCTTTAAATAATTTTTTATTTATAAAATGCATATTTTTCATACATTTTGCAACATACTTTTCTTATTTATACTCAGTGCTAACTATGGCATTAACTTCCCTTCTGTATTTCCTCTTTAAAGGGATGGTTAACAACAATAATCCTGTCTTGAAACAGAAAATATGGTTCAGAGACTTGAACCAAATGAAATATCGATTCAGGTTGGAGAATATTTTGATGTTTTAGTTTTGTTACAGTTCAGTTGTTTTAGAAAATATGTAGGTTTGGATTCAGTTCAGACTGGTTCACTGGGTTTTTTGTTTTTAATGGATTTGATTTATAGTTCTGTAAAAAGTTTAATATTGGGTTTAGGTCAGAGAGGACACATTCAGCAAAATAATTGTTTGTTTCCAATTTTGGTTCATGGGTCATTACAAGGCCTCTGTGCCGTAACTATTTCCAGAGCCACAGCATGAAGTTTGCACCTCCCTGTGGCGTCTTCCTCCAAGACGACAATAGATGCCATTCAGTCCCCGCAGAATTGGGACCACTCGCCGGCGACCTGATGGTGTACGCCCTGTGTGAGATACAGGGAAAACGGATTGCATGTCAAGGGATTATTTGAGTCTTAAACTATGACAGCATTTTCTTTTGATGTTCCTACATATGAGTAAGAGGGTTCCTATAAACCTCAAATTTTAAAATTTAAATTCAGTCTTTACAGACTAAGTTTTAAGTTGTTTTCTTCTCTTTGTTTAATTATGTTAGTTAGTGAGCTCTGCTTTTAGAATTATTGCAGATTTTTAGGAGACTCAAGTGAAAGGCTCAAGCTCTAAACAATTCCATCTTTTGTCTCTTATTTTAGTGGCAAAATGTGGTGAAGGATTATCAAGTTATGGAGTATAGTTGTAATAGTTTTACAGCTTGGGAGATTTTTTTTTTTTAACTACACTTTAAAATATTGCTGGGGTTGTCATTGGGTATAACAATACTTACGGTGAAGAAAGAAGGCAAAATCCTCTCACTAGAAAAACTCTTTAAAGCCTGGATAAATAGTAAGGAGTGTGTTTAATACAACTAATTTATAGATAAATGTGGTGCCAGGCTAGAATACATTAACAAGGTAAGGCTTCAGGGTCTCTAGGTAAGATAATATATTGCTTTCATTAAAAAGCAATCTGCATGGACGATATCCACCACCACTGGAAAGTCTGCAGCTGTCACCTTTATCAGGGGAACGAGAGCAAGCCACTACATTTTAATCACTGGAGTTTGTCAGGAACGAAAAACAGCCAGCTTCCCACAAATCAACAGACATGTATCCTGATAAGGCAAGCGCCCGGGAAAAGGACAGCTACATACCACACGACACCACCTATTCTAGGGTGATCAAAGCCCAGTCATTGCTGAAGATAAATCTACTGAATTGGGCTTTAGGATGAAATTGGCTTTGAACAAAGCAGACACGTACTTATACAAATAATCCATGACTTCAACGTGCTTAGGTCCGAGTACATTTTGCAATGTGGGAAGGAATGGACAGTAGAACAGCAAAGCAAGAGACGCAGGCATCTTCACACTGTGGTTATTCAGAGAACTCGGTTCTGGCTATGTCATAAGTGGAGGAGCCATCAGGAAAAAATTGGAATAAGAGTCAGTCAGGAAAGGCATAGCCAAGCAGAAACAAAAAGCCCGGCAAATGAGATGGGAAGGGGAAATATTGCCTAGATGCTTCAGTTCAGTTGAGTTTAGTCACTCAGTCGTGTCCGACTCTTTGCAACCCCATGGACTGCAGCACACCAGGCTTCCCTGTCCATCACCAATTCCTGGAGCTTACTCAAACTCACATCCATTGAGTCGGTGATGCCATCCAACCGTCTCATCTTCTGTCATCCCCTTCTCCTCCTGCCTTCAATCTTTCCCAGCATCAGGGTCTTTTCAAACGAGTCAGTTCTTCGCATCAGGTGGCCAAAGTATTGGAGCTTCAGCTTCAGCATCAGTCCTTCCAATGAATATTCAGGACTGATTTCCTTTAGGATGGACTGGTTGGATCTCTTAATGTCCAAGGGATTCTCAAGAGTCTTCTTAAACACCACAGTTCAAAAGCATCAATTACACCTTTCATTCTTTGCCTTTAGACAAAACAGATGGAGACTAACCCACGCTCAGCTATTCCAACCCTGTGCTGGTACAACTGAATATGTAGCATCTTCATAATGTACCTCCTTGCACAAGATGTCTTTAGAGAGCCTCTGTGGTTTCAACAGAAGAACTTTAAAAAATATAACAGTTTTTAAAATGGTTACAAATAAGCAAAGACAAACCAAAAAATGGATATGTATACTTTAATTTTAAAGGATTAAGACATCATAATGAAAAGCAGACTGTATTTTAGTAATTTAGAACTAACCATACAAAGTTTAGAATTCGCAAATGAGTGCCTCAAAATCAACGACATCTTACAGATTGCTGTAGTGTAGGAAGATAAAACATGGTGATACTCACAGGGAGAGAAAACTGAGGGGAACTGAACTCCAAATTTGGGAGTCAGAATCCCAGGGACGGTGGAGCCTGGTGGGCTGCCGTCTATGGGGTCGCACAGAGTCAGACACGACTGAAGCGACTTAGCAGCAGCAGCAGCAGCAGCAGATCACAAACAAGGGGAGTGAGATCTGTTTTCAAACGCCAACCAGGCTTATGGTCTCTGATTTAAATTATGGCTGTTGAATGCTGGGTCCCCAAATACCATTAGAACAAACTGTTAATAATACAAAGGAGTTTTATTTCTTATCAAGGTAGGAGAAATCATCAGTTCCATAGACTTAAAAATATTTAATTGAGGTGAAGTCACATAAAATAAAATCTACGTTTTTAAAGTGTACAAAGCTGTGTGTTCATCACCTCTGCTGCTGCTGCTGCTAAGTCGCTTCAGTCGTGTTCGACTCTGTGCGACCCCATAGACCGCAGCCCAATAGGCTCCCCCGTCGCTGGGATTCTCCAGGCAAGAACACTGGAGTGGGTTGCCATTTCCACCTCTACCCAGTTCCAAAGCATTTTATCACCCCCAAAGGAGGTCTCATAACTCATAAGCAGCCCTTCCCCACTCCCCTTCCACACCTCAAAATCTCTGACAACCACTAATCTTTTTTCTGTATCTACGGGTCCACCTATCCTGTATATTCATATAAGTGGAGCCATACAATATCAACCTTCTGTCTGACTTCCTTCACTTAGCACAGTGTTTTTAAAGTTTATCCACATTGTAACATGTATCAGTACTTCGATTTTTTATAACTAAATAGTATTTCAGGGTATGAATATATCACATTTTGTTTGTCCATCCTTCCATTATGTATATTTGGGGGGCGTATTGTTATTTTTTCATCTTTCAGCTATTGTAAATAATGTAGATTTGAGGGAAGGGCAAGTTCTGACTTGTTAGAATTTTGAAGTTTGGGTTCAAGAATGGTCTTTTAAAGCCTGGACTTGAGTAGGACCGGTGAAGGATCATTTTATAATTGTTTAGGATTGGTAAAAATGGCAAGCACCTTTGGGCAAAGACTCAAAGAGTCTTGGGATATGAACTGCCTGTTAATGCTTTCGATTGAAGAGTTGATGGCTCTTTGGGGAAATTTTTTTTTCTTTTTTTTATTTTATTTAACTTTACAATATTGTATTGGTTCTGCCATATATCAAAATGAATCTGCCACAGGTATACATGTGTTCCCCATCCTGAACCCTCCTCCTTTCTCCCTCCCCATACCATCCCTCTGGGTTGTCCCAGTGCACCAGCCCCAACAGTCCAGTTATTCACTTGGGTGAGACTCTTGAAATAGTAAATTTATGCTGCTGACAACAATAAACAGTGAACTCCTTTTAATGTAGACAGTAAGCTATGTGATGTGGTTCTCGTACACCAAAAGATAGAGATTCATAAAATGGATACATTTTCTGGCAATATTGGGAGCAGAACTGCTCCCAAACAATTTCAATCACAAAACAGTATAAAGTAAGTTAACCAAGACCTATGCATGTGTGTGTGTGTGTGTGTGTGTGTGTGTGTTAGTTGCTCAGTCTTGTCCAACTTTTTGTGACCCCATGGACTGTAGCCCGCCAGGCTCTCCTGTCCATGGGATTCTCCAGGCAGGAATGTTGGAGTGGGTTGCCATGCCCTTCTCTAGGGGATCTTCCTGACCCAGGGATCGAACCCAGGTCTTCCACATATCCATATGGCACCTCTAATAGATCCTCTCAGGCAAAAACATCTGTCCACCCTTTGTGTCACAGCAGTATAGTAAATGAGCTAGCGCACGGTAGCAGCTTCCCAGAGTCTCTGAGAGTAATAATAATATGATATTCTTGCAGTGGTAATTAAGCAAACATTCATCTCAAAATACTTTATATTTTGCCAATAAAAATGAATACCACTTTACATATCTTAAATGAGTTGCCTCATATCACCTATGCTCATGGGAAGCTATTCTATCATTTAATAAGTAATGATCCTTTGCAGTTTGGCCATTATCCAGTCTGTAAAAGGATATGGGAGAAGTTGAAATGTCCTTGCAAGGTAGGAGCTGTAAAGACTAAAATAAATTTGGCAGCCAGGCTAAGTGTCCAATAGCTGATGCTGCCTGATAACACAGAACATATTTATAACGAGAATTTCCTGTAATTAAAGAAAAACAACTGTAAAGGAGTAGAAAGAATAAATATTTCATTGCTGCTGCCCTTGAATCGATCAGAAAGAGTACTGAAAAAATAAAGATGTGGCTATTTATTTTCAAATAGGAATAATCAAAGGAAATATTGTACTACACAAGGGAAAAAACATTTTGAGTCCATAGAGTGTATACTTCTGAAATCTGTGATACCTTTTCTAAGACAGAAAGAGCGCACTAGTTCACCTGCCTTTAAACACTGTCTGTGGGGAAACAAAGTGGAATTGCCCTCAGATCCCTTGTCTTTGAAAAGCAATTGCTTGTTTTAGAAACAAAAAGAATTACCTTTGCTAAAAATAATGCCTGTTACTTCAGAGGGATTATTTTTCTTTTTTTAGTGCATACTAAAGTATAAGGCTCATTTATATTTTTGCCTTTTACAAATTTCTCCTAGGACTCTGTTTTTTTTTTAATTGTGGTAAAGTATACATAACAGAAAATTTCCCATTTTAGATATAGAATGATCTTATTTGCAAAGCAGAAATAAAGACACAGACATAGAAAACAAACATATGGATACCAAGGGGGAAGAGTGGAGGGTGGATGAACTGGGAGATTGGGATTGACATATATACACCACTATGAGTAAAGGAGATAACTAACGAGAACCCACTGCACCACACAGGGAACTCTGCTCCGTGCTCTGTGGTGACATAAATGGGCAGGAAATCCAGAAAGGTGGGGGGGCTATATGTATACAAATGGCTGATTCACTTTGCTGTACAGCAGAAACTGGCATAGCAGTATAAAACAACTATACTCCAATATAAATAGATTAATAAAAAAAAAATTTACCACTTTAACCATTTGTGAGTGTACAGTTCCATGGCATTAAGTGCATTCATGTTGCTATGCAACTACCACCAGAATTTTTTCAGCTTTTCCAGCTTACACTGTGTATCCATTAAACAACAACTCTATTCTTCCCTCCCCTCTGGCCGTGGCAACCATTATTCTACTTTTTGCCTCTATGAATTTGACTACTCTAAGTAAAGTATAAGTGAAATCACGTATAATTTTATTTTTTTGTGACTGGCGTATTTCATTTAGCGCAGTGTCTTCCAGGTTCGTCTGTACTGTAGCATGTGTTGGAATTTCCTTTCTTCTTAAGGCTGAGTAATATTCCATTGTATGTGTATACATATGTATTTATATTTGAATGTTTGTAATATTCCATTGTATGTGAATTCATCTGTTTTATCCATCGATGGACTCTTGACTTGCCTGCATCTTTTGGGTCTTGTGAACAGTGCTGCCGTGACTACACAGATAGCTGTTCAAGTCCCTGCTTTTACTTCTTTGGATATATACCCAGAAGTGGAATTGTTGGGTCATATTGTAATTCTATGTTTGCTTTTTAAAAAGAAATTGTCATAGAGTTATCCACAGGTGCTATACCATTTTATATCCCTACCAACTCTACACAAGGTTTCCAATATTTCCATATCCTGGCCAACGTTTGTTATTTCCTTTTTTTTTTTTTTTGCTTTTAAATTAGCCATACCAATGGGTGGGCAGTGGTTCCACAATACTCTTTAGTTAAATACCTCACTCTCTTCCATCCTTTTTCCCTGTTTTGCCTCTTTTCTCTCTCATTTAGTTTTCCCAGCACTCTTGACCACTGTTCCTCCTTTCCTTAATTGAATAAGGAAATAATCTTTTCATATACAAGGAGTACATTTTGTTTTACAGGGAACAAAAGGTCCATGGCAATTAATAAGACTCTTAGCCTCTGCTAAGAAGAATAACAATGACCAATATTGAGTGTTTGGAATGCTAATAACACATTTACTTGGGGGAGTACTTTTAAGTTTGATCTTGATCTTTCTGGGCAAGGTTTAATTTGTGTCTTCTTAAAAAGGGAAGGCAAAAGAATATGCCAGTCTCTAACAGGGCTCACAGAATATTTTTGGGAACACAGTGCAATGCTCTATTTCTTGTTACTCTGATTTTGATGTTACAAAAAGAATAATCAGGGAGTATCACTGTATTTTATTAGGCATCTGGTTACTAGGGTTCTAACCCTGGCTTTACCACAGTTTTCTCAGTGGTGTTGGGCAAGTACTTTCAGTGCTTCTGTTTATAGATTTGTTTAAAAAAAAAAAAATGAGGATGTTAGAGTTTATTTCCTCTGAAGGCACTTTCTGTTCTTGGATCTCCATTAATATGCAATAATCCTCAGCAGTTATCTATAGGGGTAACATTTTAGAAGAGTTTGGCAGTAATTTTGTACTTTTACTAAAAAGAAATATAGAAAATAAAACTGGATGAGTCCATTAATTAGAAAAAAATTATTCCATTTTATGTAACTTTCTGTGGATTGAAAGAAAGATTACATAAGGCACACATCAGAACTTAGCCTGTGGCTTGCTCTGGTATAAAACCACAGAACTCTTTCATGACAATATTAGTGGTCATGGAAAAATCTGAATTTTATCATCTTTCATCTAGCTCTCTGTCATTGAAACCCTATTTGTTAGCAGAGGTTGTGGGATTTGAGTGACTGCTGGGTTATTGGGAATTCTTGGTTAGTAAACATACCAGGAACCATGGATAATTACAGGAAAGTTATAGAAATTTAAAGGCCTGAGTACATTTATTCCCCAAGTATCTAGGCACTGATTCTTCCTTAACCATGAACACAAGACTGCTCGCAGTTAGGTAGAGTTCCTTGAACAAGAATTATGATTTTCATATATGATTAATATCTATGGTTAGAATAATTTAGAAATATATGCAGATGACACCATCCTTATGGCAGAAAGTGAAGAGGAACTAAAAAGCCTCTTGATGAAAGTGAAAGTGGAGAGTGAAAAAGTTGGCGTAAAGCTCAACATTCAAAAAACGAAGATCATGGCATCCGGTCCCATCACTTCATGGGAAATAGATGGGGAAACAGTGGAAACAGTGTCAGACTTTATTTTTGGGGGCTCCAAAATCACTGCAGATGGTGACTGCAGCCATGAAATTAAAAGACGCTTACTCCTTGGAAGGAAAGTTATGACCAACCTAGATAGCATATTCGAAAGCAGAGACATTACTTTGCCAACAAAGGTCCATCTAGTCAAGGCCATGGTTTTTCCTGTGGTCATGTATGGATGTGAGTGTTGGACTGTGAAGAAGGCTGAGCGCCGAAGAATTGATGCTTTTGAACTGTGGTGTTGGAGAAGACTCTTGAGAGTCCCTTGGACTGCAAGGAGATCCAACCAGTCCATTCTGAAGGAGCTCAGCCCTGGGATTTCTTTGGAAGGAATGATGCTAAAGCTGAAACTCCAGTACTTTGGCCACCTCATGCGAAGAGTTGACTCATTGGAAAAGACTCTGATGCTGGGAGGGATTGGGGTCAGGAGGAGAAGGGGATGACAGAGGATGAGATGGCTGGATGGCATCACTGACTTGATGGACCTGAGTCTGAGTGAACTCCGGGAGTTGGTGATGGACAGGGAGGCCTGGTGTGCTGTGATTCATGGGGTCACAAAGAGTTGGACACGACTGAGCGACTGAACTGAACTGAACCAAAATCACCAATTAGTAGCAGACTTTTACACTAATTTTCATTTTAAGTCACTGAATCATGAAATCCATTGTCCTTTTTTTTCTGTTATTTTCATGGCACAGTAAAGCATATTATTTACATATTACAATTTTAGAGCAAGTTGGATGACCCCAGCTCTGTACTATCTTCTTTGTGCCCTTGGCGAAGTCGTTTAGCCTTTCTTAACATGTCTCATTGTGTGTGCTCAGTCACTTAGTCGTGTCCAACTCTTTGCCAGCCAGGCTCCTCTGTCCGTAGGATTCTCCAGGCAAGAATACTGGAGTGGGTTGCCATTTCCTACTCCAGAGGGTCTTCCCAACCTAGGGACCAAACCCAGGTCTCTTACATCCCCTGCATTGGCAGGTGGGTTCTTTACCACTAGCGCCACCTGGGAATCCCAAACTTGTCTCAGTGTTTAGACTGAAAGAGACAATGAACATTTATGAAATAAATGCATGTTCTGTTCCTCCTAGACACTCCATGTTCCCTTCATGGTCATCACTGATAAATGGTTCTGAGCAGTACTTGGTCTTCATCAGCCGTATTTGCTTTGCAAGTTGTCACTTGCACACATGTTAAGTTGCTTCTTGTAGGTTTCTCTGTTGCTCATTCAGAAGACCCTTCTAAAGAACACATACCTTGTGAATAGAATCCTTGAGCTTACCAGCACACTGCTACACATACTCACTATCTTAGATTATTTTTTTAAATCAACCAGATTTTGACTGGAGCTTTTATGGTTAAAGGAAAGAGAAGTTCTAGCCACACCCCATACTAATCAAGGATTCATTTTCCATGATCATGCCCACTAAAAGCATATGTGAGTTCTTGTGTGGTCCTATTTGTTCAGTTTAAATCCTTTCATTGATATTACAAACTTGGAATATTTCTAGGATAGTAAGAAATAATTTTTGCTAAAGTCTAGGGAAGTCAATGAAAAAGCTGGCTTAAAGCTCAACATTCAGAAAACGAAGATCATGGCATCCGGTCCCATCACTTCATGGGAAATAGATGGGGAAACAGTGGAAACAGTGTCAGACTTTATTTTTCGGGGCTCCAAAATCACTGCAGATGGTGACTGCAGCCATGAAATTAAAGGACGCTTACTCCTTGGAAGGAAAGTTATGACCAACCTAGTTAGCATATTCAAAAGCAGAGACATTACTTTGCCAACAAAGGTCCATCTAGTCAAGGCTATGGTTTTTCCAGTGGTCATGTATGGATGTGAGAGTTGGACTGTGAAGAAGGCTGAGCGCCAAAGAATTGATGCTTTTGAACTGTGGTGTTGGAGAAGACTCTTGAGAGTCCCTTGGACTGCAAGGAGATCCAACCAGTCCATTCTGAAGGAGATCAGCCCTGGGATTTCTTTGGAGGGAATGATGCTAAAGCTGAAACTCCAGTACTTTGGCCACTCATGCGAAGAGTTGACTCATTGGAAAAGACTCTGATGTTGGGAGGGATTGGGGGCAGGAGGAGAAGGGGATGACAGAGGATGAGATGGCTGGATGGCATCACTGACTCGATGGACCTGAGTCTGAGTGAACTCCGGGAGTTGGTGATGGACAGGGAGGCCTGGCGTGCTTCGATTCATGGGGTCGCAAAGAGTCGGACATGACTGAGTGACTGAACTGAACTGAACTAAACTGAGGGAAGTCAATAAAGGACAATTGTGTGTTATATTTAAGAGTATGTTCAATGGCACCCCACTCCAGTACTCTTGCCTGGAAAATCCCATGGATGGAGGAGCCTGGTAGGCTGCAGTCCATGGGGTCGCGAAGAGTTGGACATGACTGAGCGACTTCACTTTCACTTTTCACTTTCATGCATTGGAGAAGGAAATGGCAACTCACTCCAGTGTTCTTGCCTGGAGAATCCCAGGGACGGGGGGCAGCCTGGTGGGCTGCCGTCTATTGGCTTGCATAGAGTCAGACACAACTGAAGCGACTTAGCAGTAGCAGCAGCATACTCTGATATCCTGAATAGAGCAAAAATTAAATGGCTTTCTTTGTCTTTTTTTTTTTTTTTTGGAATAAAAATCTCTCTAATCCATCAGCTTGAAAACTACTTAATTAACATCAGTAGTCATCTGTTGGCCCAGGAAAGAAGCCACATTGTCTTTTCTTTCTTCCTGTACTTTTCAAGAGAGAATCTTAGTATTTCATGTTGATTGCTTGATTGGCTGCAGAGGGACTCTTTAAAAATACTAAAAAAAAAATCAGGAATCCAGTACAAATCAAACATAAGCTGCTATCAATCATGTGCTCAGGGCATTATGTGAGGTTTTTACTCAGAAAGATGTCATTAAAAGTTGCAGAAATTAATTGGTGCCATTGAATGTAATGGCCTTTCCTGCCATAGTTTCTCAAATGTAAAGAAAAATTATGGATAACGTAAACTCCTTGTGGGATTCTTATAGATGTCTGCTTTGTTCTGTTATTGTTTATTGCAAATGTTATTACTGTGATCTATGGCCCTATCACGCTTTGTCTACACTGCGCTGCTCTTCTGCAGCCCACAACAACGGAGGGCTTCACTCATAAGTGTGAGCTGTGTTTATTTGGAAATTCTTCGCTTTCATATATTCCCAAAGTGTCTCAAGGTGTTCATTTCGTGTGTTTAAATTTTTATACAAAAACAGATTTGTTCTGATTGATTAAATATTGACTTACACCATTTTTAGAACAACTCTGAACCTTATTTAAGTTCAGGGTTTGTGTTCCGCTTCCCCAGAAGGTTTGAAATCAGTGTAATAATGGCGATTACTTTGTGTGAATCAATGGATTGAGATCCGTAATCTTTCTCAATAACAACATTGGTTTAATTAGTAGTGGTTTAAAATTTTGACCCTTAATTAAAGAACAATTTTATGTCTCTGTAAAAACATGTTTAAGGAAAATGAACTTTTTTGCATATTAGATACTATCTTAATACTATATAATCACTAAACATTAACCTATTGCTTCTAGATATCTTGAAGTCATTTGTGGATGCCTATTCTTTTCTGATTCTATGATGCAAAATTCTAGAAATTCATGAAAAGGGACAGTATGCCCCTTGGAAAATGTAATGAATTAAGCTTACAATTCTATTTTACTCCATCTTTTGATTGTATTTTGTGAAATTTTAGAGCATTTCTGGGTTACACTGTTTAAGACATATCTTCAGAATTTTATAGTTGAGATCATGTCAAATATTAAAAAGTCTATTGTAAACAGCTAAATTCAAGGCCAAGATGGTTCATTCATTCACATATAGGGAAACTAATGAAAACAAATGTTAGCATATATAAAAATAATAAAACTAAACTCTAAAAAAAATAATATTTTGTTTGGGATTGTTTGATGATATTTAAAGCCTAGTAAGTTCCATAGCATGTTTGGGGAAAGGCTATTAAATAATGAATAGCTTTATGTTTTATTACTAAAAATATGAATAAAAATAGATATAAAATAATAGTGACCACTAAAAGAAGGTAGAGTCATCATGTAGTTTTCAAACCAACAAAAGAAACAGTAGGAGAAATTTTTTAATTTTTTAACGGTCCAATAAAATGCAGAAAAAAGAGGGGAAGGGGAAGCAAGTTAAAAAATAAACAAATGTCAACAGAAAACACAAAATAAGTACAAATAGGTCACTAGTCATAAAAATTCAAAAAGATTATTGACTCTACTAAGGCACAATTTATTTAAGTTTTTCTAATTCAGCTATATTTTGCTTAAAAGAAACAATTTTAAACTAGTCTTTTTTAAAAATGTTGTGGCCTAAGACATTTTTATGAAAAATGAAGCCAAGGCTACACAGTCCAAGAGGACTGTCTCTATCAGTCAGAGGCCAACTAGAAAGGCAGTGCAATTTCTAGAAAGGCAATATAGAAGTCTATATTAGGAGAGTTTTTGCAAAGAATTGGTGTATACAATAGTCAGAACTGGCTAGGCAAGTCTAAAATCCACAGGGCAGGCCATCAGGAAGGGCAACTCCTGTCCACAGAGGTGATTTCTTCTACTTCAGGAAATCCTCAGCACTATTTTTGAGACCTTTCAATTGACTGAATCACACCACTCAGGTTAACTAGGATGATCTCTCTTAGAGCCCACTGATTATGACTTTAATCAAATCTTCAAAATTACCTTCTGAGCAACACCTAGATTAGTGTTTGATTGCATAAATGAAGTCTGTAGCTCAGCCAACTTAATACACCATAAAGGCTATCAGAGTGACTAAGATCTGACACTGTTAGAGGTCAAAGAAGGTGTCTCCTTGTCTTTAATGCTGGAAGCCACTTTTCTCACTTTAACTCCTGAATTGTATTATCTCTTGTCCTCAGATACCAGCAACATAATCCGATTCTACTAAAGTTTCCTTGGGTGACGAGTCAATTGCAAATTCTAAAAGAACAAAGATTTCATTTACCAGCATCTCCCTGTTTTGCCCATCATTGCTGTTGGTGGCTGGCTACTGGGCAACTCTGAGCCACTTTTTGTGAACATTTTATGTTTGCCATCTCTCTTGATATTGCCCTGCCAGTACAGGGTGACCACTCTTTCTACAGGCCAGGGTAAGAAGAGAACATTTAGTAGCCCGATTGGAATTAAAAAATGGACAAAATATTCGGACAGTCAGTTCACACACACACACATGAATATAGTATCCTTCTCTTGGGCATTGCCCTCATAATGGCCACATGTGAGTGTCCTTAAGAACAGAGTCCCAGTGCATATAAAATAATGTCTTTTTTCCTTCCATAAAAGAAGCCTTTTACAATACATTAATCACACCAGGGCTTCCCTGGTGGCTCAGATGGTAAAGAGTCTGCCTGCAATTCAGGAGACCTGGGTTTGATTCTTGGATCACAAAGATCCCCTGGAGAAGGGAATAACAACCCACTCCAGTATTCTTGCCTGGAAAATTCCATGGATGAAGGAGTCTGGCAGGCTGCAGTCCATGGAGTTTCGAAGAGTGGGACATGATTGAGCAACTAACACTTCTTTCTAAACACACTTTGACTCTTCAGGCTGGAACTAATACAAAGGGATTACCAATAAGTCAGTTGTGAAATCAGCCTTTTTGTAAGCACTGAATTTCTGCAAGAACTTAATGTAAACCTCATATGATCCCTAAAGGTCTCCTCTAACATTGCTCATTAGCTACTGGGCTTGGGAGAATAAATGTCTCCTGGGTCTCTCTGGGGGCTTCCCAGGTGGCTCAGTGGTAAAGAAGCCACAGGCCAATGCAGGAGATACAGGTTCAATCCCTGGGTTAGGATGATCCCCTGAAGGAGGAAATGGCTACCCACTCCAGTATTCTTGCCTGGAGAATCCCATGGACAGAGAGGAGCCTGGTGGGCTACAGTCCATGGGGTCACAAAACATCAGACATGACTGAGCACACCCGCATATGCTGCTGCTGCTGCTAAGTCACTTCAGTCGTGTCCAACTCTGTGCGACCCCATAGACGGCAGCCCATTAGGCTCCACCGTCCCTGGGATTCTCCAGGCAAGAACATTGGAGCGGGTTGCCATTTCCTTCTCCAATGCATGAAAGTGAAAAGTCAAAGTGAAGTCGCTTAGTTGTTCCCGACTCCCCGCATATGCTACTATTCATCAAATAAAGATCCGCACATCTTAATAAAGCTCTCATTGGATATCCTTAAGGTAACAGAAATTTTTGTTAAAACTCCACATCTCTAGATTTTCTTGAAAATCTGGAGGATCTGGCAATACTGGCCATGCATCCCATCATGGTAACCTCTGGACCTGAGTCTTGGCTGCCCCTGGCATGTGCTGCACAGTTCCTCATAGTCTCCCGAGAGAAAGGGTGTGTTTTCACTGCCTTTTATTACCTTCTGGCTTGACCTTCTGTAGGCTGCCTATAGGCATCTGAGTTTTCAAGCTTTGGCTGTAATTATTACATATCCAGGTAGAATCAGACTTTTTTTATAGGTTTAGTAGCCTGGTAGGCTGCAGTCCATGGGGTCACTAAGAGTCGGGCACGACTGAGTGACTTCACTTTCACTTTTCACTTTCATGCATTGGAGAAGGAAATGGAAACCCACTCCAATATTCTTGCTTGGAGAATCCCAGGGACGGGGGAGCCTGGTGGGCTGCTGTCTATGGGGTCGCACAGAGTCAGACACGACTGAAGCGACTTAGCAGCAGCAGCAGCAAGCCGCTTCTCTGGTTTTGTCCACACTGAGAATCAAACTGTTGTTGCCCATAAAAATCCAGTTTCCCATATTTCATATAACAATGTGGAAAATCTTAGAAGAGTCTTTGAATTCAAGACTATGAAAACTAAGACCATAATGATTATTGTGATTTATAAGAGAATGATTATTGTGTTATGGCTAACTCAGCCTGCATGAGAGCAGTGTACTTGCCTGTATATACAGTAAGTATTAAGTGAAAGTGAAAGTTGCTCGGCCCTGTCCAACTCTTTTTGAACCCATGGACCATACATTCCATGGAATTCTCCAGGCCACAGTATTGGAGTGGGTAACCGTTCCCTTCTCCAGAGGATCTTCCCAACCCAGGGATCAAATCCATGTCTCCCACATTGCAGGCAGATTCTTTACCAGCTGAGCCATCAGGGAATCAAGCAGTGGGCAACCTTTTTTGGGTTCTAGAAGCATTTGAAAATTGCTTTCTCAGAAAAAAAAAAAAAAAAAACCCATTTATACAACATCATCACAAATTTTTCAAACAACTATAACATTTTCTGGTTCCCCTGAGGCCATCCAAGAAACTTCAGGGTTCATATATCTCAGGTATAGACCCCGTGCTCTAAATAAGATACAGAGGGAATTCTCTCCTGGCGCAGGGGTTAAGACACTGTGCTTTCACTGCAGGGGGCAAGGGTTCAATCCCTGACTTTCATTTAAAAAATAAAAAATACGCAGAGGTGTTGGTGCCAGATTCCCTTTTCTCCCCATGAAAGAACCTGCAAATGAACCTTTATCTAGTGTGACTAAGTTTCAGGTTAGTTGGATGCATCTGGGATCTTCCTTTGTGTCCTCCAAGGTTTAGTCTCGCTGCTTTCTGTTTCCTATTACTCATCTTTTTTGTGCACTTAGTCAAGACATAGTCTCAGCTCCTCTGGGTCTTATCCACAGAAGGCTATGCTTCTTTCCAGCAGGCACTGCAAACACAGCTGTACTGTAGCCAAGCTCCAGCCCTCCCACTTGTGAGGCTGTGCCTGCCATCTCTCACTGTAGGGAGAGAGTTCCTCCACAGACTAGCACAGAGAGAAGATTTTAACAATCTCTGCTAGGGACAGCTCTGTGGACATCATCAGACTTCCCAGATAATGGTGCCAAACATCCTTTGGTAGCAAGAGCTCAAATGTGGTTTGTCAATTACTCTTTACTTGGCATGATGCACAGATGATGGTTACACCCCAGATATGTGCTCCCTGCCATAAAAGTTGAGAATCCCAGTGACTTAGCCCATCTGATGCTGCTGCTGCTGCTAAGTTGCTTCAGTCATGTTCGACTCTGTATGACCCCATAGATGGCCGTCCACCAGGCTCCCCTGTCCCTGGGATTCTCCAGACAAGAACACCGGGTAGGTTACCATGTCCTTCTCCAATTCATGAAAGTGAAAAGTGAAAGTGAAGTTGCTCAGTCGTGTCTGACTCTTAGCGACCCCATGGACTGCAGCCTACCAGGCTCCTCCACCCATGGGATTTTCCAGGCAGGAGTACTGGAGTGGGTTGCCATTGCCTTCTCCGACTTACATCAGTTTCTATAAAACGCATCAACACTATGACTCTTTGGAGGTTTTGAAATTTTATGATGGTGCATCAGATGATGCCATGTTGAATCCTATTTCACATGTTTCTATCAACCAAGTTTTCTGTTCTTTCTCATTCTGGTGTTTTTGAATTTTAGCATTTCAGGGAGAAAGATAGGCTTTGAGATACTGGATAAAATAACAGAAGTAATTGTTTAAATTTTTGACAACATATTCGTTCCTTAAGCTTTTTCCGTCAGAAATCTGCTACCAAGCAAATCTATATGAAGTAAGTTGCAGAGAACAATCATGAAAGGAGCTCAGAAAAAAGAAGAAAATTATCTTTTATTTTTTAAACATAGCTTTTCCTATTTCCCCTATAACATCAAGTCTTTAATCTTTAGCATTGTAACCTATTGCCGTGTGAGGGAGTTGACATAGCTTCCGTTTGATGCTGATGCCTTTTGAAGGGTCATGCCCAATATCGGAGTTTCTTCAGCAGATCAAGATTGCTTAAGCTTTTTGATGTTTTCCTCTCACTGGCCTGAGAAGCAGATAGATGACCATGATAAATGGGTATCCTGGGAAGTGATAAGAATTCAGAGGTTTGGCATGAGTTATGTCCTCACTCATACAGAAGCAAAGATTCTCTTATCTTTCCTCTTTAATTTCTTAATTACAAAAAAAAAAAAATTTCTTGCCTAAACACAGTGTTCACAAACAGCTTTGTGATTGTTGTCTGATAACAAATACTTTAAGATCCTTTCTGTATTCAAGCTTTTGTTTTGGTTGTTTATTTCGTTGTTGTTCCTAAGGTTTTTAATAAAAGATAGTATTCCCTATTAAATATTGAAGCTGTTTTCCTTTAATAGAAACACTTTGTTACTGAAATAGCAAGCAAGCAAAACTTAGCATGTAACCTGAGCATAAGGACATATGTTGCATATGTAAAGATCCCAAGCTGGTCTGATTCTTTCTCCCTTTAACCCAGCCTAGTTACCTGGTATGTTCATTGCCTCTGGTCTCACTGCCAAAGTCACAATGTGCACAAAGATGTGTTCTAACTCAAACCTATACTGCTTGAGTTTATGGAGGGGAAGGGTACAAGCCCACATGCACTCATCATTATTCTCAGGTAGTCAGTGCTGCTCTGGCCCAGGGAGTTGGCAGAATAAGACAGAAGACAGGTATATAGTCATTCATAGTGTCTGTGTCTCTGAGCACCACCCATTCTTCCCACTTTCTTGCTTTCTTCTGTCTGCAGACCCTCAAAATCATACTCCTTCCTCTTCACTCTTCTGTGAAAGATCTTTCCTCCTTTGTTGGTTGAGATGATTGATTTCTTTCTCTATTCTCCAAAGCATCATGCTTTAGCAATGGGATAAGGGAGAAGAACATGGAGACTGGGGTCTTCATGTCTGGTTAAAATTCCTGCTTTGCTATTTATTAGCTATGTGATCTTCAACACATTACTTACCCTCTCTAAAATCCAATTTTCTCATCTGTAAAATGGAGATAGTAACAATTATTTATAGGACTGCCGTGATGAGTACATAAGATGAAATATGTCCATGTGCCCAGGACAATGCCTGGCACATAGCAGTGCTTGATCAATGGTAGCTCCCCCATAAACACTGCATTGGCAGGGCCATGCATCTCTCTGCAACAGAGGCCAGCGAAGGAGAAATATGTTAACACTATTACACGTATATTAAATTGACCTCTTAGATTGTAAAATATAAGAAAGCAGTGGGTCCGTTAGTTTCTTGTCTGTACACATTGCACATTCTTTTAGGAAAAACAGAGAAAGGCAAGCATGATCGTAACTTCACTGATAGTCCTGTGAACTGCATCACCTCACTCTGGGTGTGTTATTCACTAATATTTAAGCCATTGATTGTTCTTGCTATGTAGTGAGGATTCAATAATAAAGAGGAATTTTATGTCCAAGCAATCCATTCTCCCACAGTAGTTCTACAAATAACGAATAGTTATCCCCTTGATTTCTTTGACTTAGCACCGTGGCTGGTTAGTTGCACATCCAGTCCATCTTGTCCACTAGACCTTAAGCTTCCTGCTGCTGCTGCTGCTAAGTCACTTCAGTCGTGTCGGACTCTGTGCAACCCCATAGACGGCAGCCCACCAGGCTCCCCCGTCCCTGGGAATCTCCAGGCAAGAACACTGGAGTGGGTTGCCATTTCCTTCTCCAATGCCTGAAAGTGGAAAGTGAAAGTGGAGTTGCTCAGTCGTGAGGTCATGCCAAATGGTCATTCTCCATTTTCGCCAAATCTCCTAGCAGAATCCAAGTATGTTGGCATAAAATGACTCTTCAAATCAGGAAAGAGTGAAGTTTGCTCTAATATTTAAAACCTTCTCTTTTTTGCTTTTTCAAATGTGCTTCTTTGGTTTGCTTCATTCTTGCTACACCCTTAAGGATGGGTTTAGAGAGTCTAGGGTCAGTCTCCCTGGTTTGGCAGGAGCCCTGTTTCTGTCCCAGCTCTCTGCCTTATTGCCTATGTAGTCTTAAGATAGTCCTTAATCTTTTCTAGACCAGTGTCCCCATTGTATCCAATATTCTCATTAAAAGATGGCATGTCAGGTCCCTTAGTTCTAATAGTTTATGACAAGCATGAAAACCCATCTTGCTGATAATGGGGTATGCTGCTGAGCTTGTCCTGACAAGGGACCCTCACCCGAAGCCCTTAGGGAGTCACACCTAGAACTTCTGTTGGGAGCCACAAGCAAATGCTGTGACTTCCGCACAGCAACCAGGGCTCTAGGGACTTTCTCCTTTTTACTTGAGTAGAAGCTGCTACATTCTACTAATTCCTACCCCACATTGTTGAGAAGACCACCCAGCTCATCTTTGGCAACACTTAACAGCTCAGATTCAGTCTTCTATCTTAGTTCCAGAGAGAACCCAGAGAAGATAGGCTTGTTCTGTGTACAGAGAAAAAAAATAATTAAAAGACCTTAATCATAGTTACCCTGGTTTGATATGTTTTCTAACATGGAGATAATATTCTGTGACTCTCCAATGAAAACAGATAAAAGATGAAGCCAATTTCCCTGGGTTTCCTACTCCCCCCAAATGAAAAGTGATGTAGCCCACTTTTTTTGGCACCTAATAAGCCCATTATATGGAGAAGGAAATGGCAACCCACTCCAGCATTCTTGCCTGGAGAATCCCAGGGATGGGGAGCCTGGTGAGCTGCCGTCTATAGGGTCGCACAGAGTCAGACACGACAGAAGCGACTTAGCAGCAGCAGCAGCAAGCCCATTATAAAGTTTTGCTGTTGAAACAGAGAACACACGCTCATCAACCCTGTTCTCATGAGCTAAGAGCTTCTGTGCTTCAAAGTTTTCTTCCTGTGGCTGAAGGTTTTATCTCCACTTTTAACTGAAATCTCTCTATTATTTCTATAAAAGTCACTTCTCAACCTAGCCTTTTCAGTGTAGAACACTGCTGGATTTTTTTAAAAGCCTGCATCTTTTCCTTTTATATTGAGCAGGAACTGTGAGTAAAGATGCTGCATGCAATGCTTGGCTCTAATTTGGAAATAAGACCTTCTTTCAAAGACAATAAGGAAAGAAGTATAGAGGTAGGAGTGGAGAGACAGCAACCTGTATATAAATGGTTATCTTTCAAAATGCAAAAAGAGAGCATTTTGCACCATAATTATTCAGATTTCTTTAGTCTCCTTTCAAACCGAGATTTGTTTACTAGAGGCATTACAATTTAGTGAGACAAATTAGACTAAACTTTTTTATCTCGGGTGGTTTGCACATGCACTGATTGAACTAGTATTTCTTCCCAAGATTGCCTGGGAAGATAAATGAACGGGAGGAGCAATTAGGGTAAGGAAAAACTAAAGATTGGCTGACATGATTTAAGTTTACCACTAAGGCAGTTTGTCATTTTGTCTCTATAATCTCTATCAGAATTGACTAAAACAGTAAACATAAATCATTATACTAATTTATTTCGCTACACTGTGGTCTGAGAAAAGAAGATCTCGTTTTTTCTGAGGGACTTTGGGGATTCAAGCAGCCACTTTGAACTTATTTTCATGTATATATTGGGGGGTGAAGAAGTGAGAGAATCGAAAATGAGCACCTCAGTTTCCTTAAAACAGTATTTTTTGGAGGCAAGATAAGTTATTGTTATTATTACACTGTGCTAAAATAACTGTGGACTGTGCATTCAAAGCAGCTCAACATTGATTGTGTTTTTTAAGAAGCAAAATAATTCTTCAGGTAGAAGTGTAATCAAATATAATGCTGAAAGTGGTTTTTCAAATACTTAGTAGTTAATAAGCCATTAAGTGTTTTCTCTGAAGAAGGCTTTGTGACCACCAAGTCAAAATACCATTAACTGGGAGTTCTTAGGAAATATAAAGACTCTTGATCATTAAAGACAGCGGCTAAGTCCTTTCAGTTGAGTGTAGGATCTAGCATTGTTGACTCGCCAAAACAAAACACCTTCAACAGGCCCTTGGACATATGAGCCAATTGGCTACTTGAATAAAAACAAGGTCATTCATTGATTCACCTATAAAGAGAAGACACTGTTTTGAATTTTTTCCCCCTTTATTTGGGTTAAAATTTTTCTTTTAAAGATAATGCTAATTGTGAACCTATTATAGATAAATAATTAGCTCTGAAATTTTCATATTTTCTGTTATTTGTCATATATTTTCATATATCTGTGCATATATACGGGGACTTCCCTGGTGGCTCAGACGGTTAAGCATCTGTCTACAATGTGGGAGACCCAGGTTCGATCCCTGGGTCGGGAAGGTCCCTGGAGAAGGAAATGACAATCCACTCCAATACTATTGCCTGGAGAATCCCATGGACAGAGGAGCCTGGTAGGCTGCAGTCCATGGGGTCACAACGAGTCAGACATGACTGAGCGACCTTCACCGTGCCGTGTATACACGTATAGCTGACCCTTGAACAATGCAGGAGCTAGGGGCACGCACGCTACACAGGTGAAAGTCTGCATATAGCTTTATAGTCAGCCATCTGTGTGGACTGCATAGTACTGTAGTATTTGTTCTTGGGGAAAAAAAAATGTCTGTATAAGTGGACCTGTGCAGTTCAAACCTGTGTTGGTCAAGGGTTAATTTTAATTTCAAGCCTTGTTGCCAGATTCATCTTTCTAAAGTATAGTTTGAATCTGTTTGCATTAGTCTTTATAAGAAGCTATAAAGTTATAAGCTAGGATGGTGATTTCAGGAAGTAAAATAGTGGATGAGGGACAGATACACTGTAGGTATAGAATCACAGTCAAATTATACAGTGGGGCCAAGGCAGGTTGCACGCCAGAAGGTGGCCATGGTTACTAGAAACATAACTTCAGATAGAGACGAAGAGTAGGGAGGATAATAAATTAATTTGGGACACTGAACTTGCGGCACTGTTGGGGTGCCTTGTTAGAGATGGCTCAGCAGAGAGTAAGAGGTGCTAGACATAGAAAAGGGTACATATGGGACTGGACATTTTTGTGCTTATTGAATTTATTTACGATCTGCCTCTTCCTATAAGGAAGAGCAAAAGGAACTAATATAGTGAGCCCCAGTTCAGTGCCTTTACTCTCAATATGTTACCTCAATTGTGACAAAAACCCATGATGATATAGTATTAGCCACATTTTCAGTGAGGACATTACTCGGTGGCAGAAGTAGGCTCTATCTGGCTCTGAAACTCTAAGACAACTCACTACCTCTGAAAAAGATGTGGAGAAGTTGCTTACAAAGAAGTAC